>NC_090265.1:1237307713-1239707713 GCF_040414725.1 Anabrus simplex
GAGAAGTGGAAAACCACGGAAAACCATTTCGAGGATGGCTGAGGTGGGAATCGAACCCACCTGTACTCACTTGATCTCCCGAGGCTGAGTGTACCCCGTTCCAACCCTCGTACCACTTTTCAAATTTCGTGGCAGAGCCGGGAATCGAACCCGGGCCCCTAGGGGTGGCAGTTAATCACACTAACCACTACACGACAGAGGCGGATCCCTTAAAATGCAATAGTGAAAATTATAATTCATTACGTACATTACAAAAGTATTTGAGGTTGTAGGCCTCTTTATTGTATCCGGTCAAAATACTTATATTTTTTTCAATCTGCATTACGACGCACACACACAGATATGTCTTAAGGAGCCGATGGGGTAGGAGAGGCCTAGGAGTGGGAAGGAAGTGGCCTTGTCCTTAAATGAGGTACAACCCCAGCATTGACCTGGTGTGAAAATGGGAAACCACGAAAAACCATCTTCAGGGCTCCCGAATGCAAGCTCACAGCTGCGCGCCCCTAACTGCACGGCCAGCTCGCCCGGTTCAAAATACGTAAACTGCAATGAACATAAATTGAAAATGACGCGGATTTCTGCTTTCTTTCATTAATTTCTGCTTCCATGTCAAACTCGTGTATCCAACAGGGATCGAGAATGACTGGGACAACTTCGCCCAACCTTCACGGGTTGTGACGTAACCACAACGCACTGTGGTTGAATAGCATACACCCATCGCCTGCCTGCCCGCGTGCTTATAGAGCTGGGCACCTGCGGGACGAAATGCCCTGCGTGAGCGCCTCTGGTCTAGCGGATAAAGAGAGTACTCATCGGATTGACATCATCACCTAGGCTACATAAACAGACCTAACAATCCGATTCGAATGCTCTGCTAACCAGCCCGACGACGTTGATCAGGAAAATAAACACATTTACGAGCCCACTATTCCGTTTTACAGGAAAGTTTATGGCCGGTAAAAGATCGAAATTATTGGCCTGGTAGTTGGAGCCAGGAGCACAACACCAAGGAAATTTCTTTCATTCTGTCGTGCTTTTCAACTTTCTAACTCACTGGTGAATGAAATGGCACCGGCCGATTTAAAGTCATCAATCAGCATTTTACGCAACCACTTTCGCTGGGACGCTTCTTTGTTGATTTTTTTCTAATGTCTTGGACTTTCTTGAATATTATCATTGTTGTGTTCTACTTTGTCTTGTATGAAACCATCAAGTGGAGGGAATGTTTGCTAAATTTCTTTAGTAAACATATATATACTAAGTGCTTCCGCACTCATCTACTGTATTTGCAACTCTGTGGCACCGTTTGGTTCCGCACCTTTCATTATTAAATCATTATAAATTTAGTCTGCCCATCTTCGACTTGGACTCCCTCTAATTATTTTACCATCCATGGCCATTCTCTTAGGCAGATAAGTGATGATTCTATTTGAATTTATTCACGTTTGGTTATACAGTATCAAATCTAGGAAAACTTTTGCATTAGCTAGTCTGTGTTTTATAGAAAGACCGCCAAATCAACGTAATTAATTGAAGCCATGTAATGTATGACACGAAAAATAAAGTAAAATGAACTTTTTATACAGTATAAGTTAGTACGACTCATTTTTAACTTACTACCCTGACCACTTAATACTAAGTTACAATGCCCGTTTGAATAACATATTTGCATACCTATTAATAATGAATGACAAATGCAAAATACGAGGTGTATACCAAAGTAAAGGGGCGTATAAATTACTTTGTTTTCATATAGCATTACTAATTTGTTCTGTAGATATTTCTTGACAGAACGAAGCCTTTTTTGAAACAGCAGATGAAGGATCGTTGACATACAAGTGGCGTGAACAACGTACGAAATTATAATCAATGTTGTTGATGTACGATGCAAACAAGATGGGTACAAGTACAGAACCTTGTGGTGCTCCGGCAGTGACATAGCACAAATATGCTTAGTGTTCTCGGCTCAGAATTACCCGCTGCCTTCGAGCGGATAAATACAATCTAAATAAGATGGTAGAATAAATGGAGAAGCCTAAAGACTGTGATGAACACGTTATCAAACGGAACTAAACTTGTTACTTATCTCTTATAATAGGAAATATAGGAATAATTATAATAGAAAATAGGAAATTTACAAAGGCGGAGCTAGTGGTTAGAAGGAAAACAGCATTAGTACGTAAATGTACAGGGATCTTGGAACCATGTGTTTAGGAACAAAACATGTATATTAACACATACAGGTGTAAAATAAATCTATACGAAAGGAATAATGTATATTACAGACTGTACTCTGGCCTACAGGGCTGGTGCTCAGAATATAAAAGCTCCGGACTTCAGAGCCCACGTTTGCAGCTTCTAACCATGCTCAGCCCGATTGTATCTGAAGGTGCTTAAATATGCCAGACTTTGTCTGTAATTTTACCGGCACGTAAAATAACTTTCTGCGTGACAAAATTCCGACACCTCGGTGTCACCGAAAACCGTACAAAGAGTTGGTAGAACGTAAAACCAGTATTATTATTATTATTATTATTAATCGATATGGCCACCTGTGGGCCACGTTTACACAATCTTCCTTCTGTCACGCAGACTGATACCCTTCTCTTTACACTCTCGCCAAAGATTCTTGAGTCTTTGACTTCTTCTTGCTCGTTCTTCCACCGAGATATTCCGTGGCTTCGCATGTTGCTCTTCAGACGCATCCCTCAATCCCGCAACCTTCTTCCTAAATGATGTCCTTTCTTTTATATCCTCCTCCTTGATACCTATTTCTGCCAAGTCATTGTGCACGTGTGTAAGCCATCCCGGTTGTTTTTTCCACCTTTCCTGCAGAAGAAGTATCCTGTATTATTATTATTATTATTATTATTATTATTATTATTATTATTATTGTTGTTGTTATCATTATTTAATATTGTCCCTTCTATTGATGGTATGTATTTATCGTTGTTTTCAAAATAATTTCAACTTCGATCCATAGTTACAGCAGTGATATTAGTTTGAAACAGTATTCTTTATTGATTTGTAATACCAGAGTCTCCTTTCTGGCAATGATGAATGCTTTCCATTCACACTATCTCAAACTCTGCAACGACCAGTTCTTTCCATTCAAACTAGACTATATTAAACTCTACCTTTCTTAAGACGTTGCACAGTAAGCTGTGAACCTAACAAGCTTAAATTCACGGAATTGTAGGCTTGAAACCCATTGTCAGAAGCCCTGAAGGTATTCCCCAGCGGTTTCTCACTCCGTACCTTAATTGACCAATTAAAGACCAGTGTATTACTTACAGAACAATCTTTCAATTTTTAAAGGGGATGAACTAGTGAATGTGTTACTGATTTCTGTTGTCTACGACATTTCATTGCCAGAAACCACTGATACGGTCTTGAGTTGACCAAAATCGGATGAATAACTCACAAAAGGCCCGTATTTCAATTTCGTATTGCAAACTCGGTCTGAATACAGGCAGATATAAAGATAGTTTCAACCAGGTGTAGACTTCCCTGTTACAGAATACCACTGATCGCAAATGAGAGGACCGAGCTCGATAGCTGCAGTCGCTTAACTGCGACCAGTATCCAGTATTCGGGAGATAGTAGGTTCGAACCCCACTATCGGCAGCCCTGAAAATGGTTTTCCGTGGTTTCCCATTTTCACACCAGGCAAATGCTGGGGCTGCACCTTAATTAAGGCCACGGCCGCTTCCTTCCCACCCCTAGTCATTTCCTGTCCCATCGTCGCCATAAGACCTATCTGTGTCGGTGCGACGTAAAGCAACTAGCAAAAAAAGTAGCAAATACGAGGTCGCAACATTAACCTTGCTGCATTCCCATTCACTTTCACCTACCGTGCTACTATCCTGGGAGAACACACATCTTAAATACTTGAAATGAACTACCTGTTCCAGTTATGTATTTCCGACCTGACGTTCAGTCCTCTTATTTCCTCAGTACTGACATCGCTTTCGTTTTTTGAAAATGCTAATTTTCACATCACACTCTCTGAACTTTTTTTCAAGATATTAGATTGCAGGTTTTCAGTGCAGTCTGCCATTAACCAAGTCGTCAACGTAGGCCAAACTGCTTACTACATTTCCATTCAAATAAATCCCTCCCTGTCATGTTATACCTTTCAGTCTGATAGTTTCTGTGTTATACCACGTGAAATATGAGCAACAAAGGGAAACTATTACAGCCTTGTCCAACCCCTGTAACTAACAAATAACTCATTCTACTATCAATATCTCACTGCGAACCGATTAGCAACATAAATGTCGTTGGTTGCTTGTAATAAGCTACTCTTAATTCCGTAATGCGGATACTCCCTCATAAGCCTTTTCTAGATCTAAAAATTATAAGCATAATTTTCTATTTCTCTCATAGCATCATGCTTTTACTTGGCACTGGCATCTGCTCTTAACAGCCCCTCAGTGGCTTGAAATAACAGAGGTTTTCATCCAACTTACTCTCCACAATGGAACGCACTCTCCCGTTCACCTTTCTTAGTGTACTGATCAATAATATAATTTCGTGTGGCTATTTGTAGCCGAGTGCAGCCCTTGTAAGGCAGACCCTCCGACGAGGGTGGGCGGCATCTGCCATGTGTAGGTAACTGCGTGTTATTGTGGTGGAGGATAGTGTTATGTGTGGTGTGTGAGTTGCAGGGATGTTGGAGACAGCACAAACACCCAGCCCCCGGGCCATTGGAATTAACCAATTAAGGTTAAAATCCCCGACCCGGCCGGGAATCGAACCCGGGACCCTCTGAACCGAAGGCCAGTACGCTGACCATTCAGCCAACGAGTCGGACTACTGATCAATGAAATACTTCGATAGTTGTTGCAATCCATCGTGGTTTCTTAATTATGTATGTATAGTCACATTGATTTCGTCCAGTCAGACGGTACCTTACTTTCTATGCTAGTCCTATTAGTCCGTGAAATAATTTCACAGCTGCCTTTCCACTATATTTCACAATTTCAGGTCATATTTCATCTGTTCCTCTTGCTTTATGACAATGTAGTCTATTTACCATCAGCCATTGTTTTGACGTACTAAATAAACATAGCTCCAGTAACAGTTGTTCCATTCTATAAATATTTATTTTAATACTCGTTCTCAAAATAAATCACATTCTAATTTTACCACAATGTTGCGATTTAGTCGAGTATCCTCCACATCGCATAACCCTATTTTAAGAACCGTTCATATCACCAGAACGAATGTTTTATTTTTCATAATTATTTATGTCATTGCATGTGAATCTATAATGATATGTCCTGGATAAAATATGAATATTAGCGTTTCATGACTTAAGAGCGTGGCTGGTATATTCCCGGTAGTAAGCTTTTTTCTATTCCAGCGCTGTCGAAGTTCTACCTGTGTTGGTGGGAGGTTAAAAAAGCTAGCCCCATTTTGAGTATGCCAAGGTTTTAAAGCTGGGAGCTCTCTACTATTCAGCTCTCTTTCTGTTGGATATGTTTACATAGAACAGGCAGTAAAGGAAATCAAAGAGAAATTTGGAAAAGGAATCACAGTCCAAGGAGAGGAAATCAAAACCTTGAGATTTGCCGATGATATTGTTATTTTATCTGAGACTGCAGAAGATCTCGAGAAGTTGCTGAATGGTATGGATGAAGTCTTAGGTAAGGAGTACAAGATGAAAATAAATAAGTCCAAAACAAAAGTAATGGAGTGCAGTCGAACGAAGGCAGGTGATATAGGAAATATTAGATTAGGAAACGAAGTCTTAAAGGAAGTAGATGAATATTGTTACTTGGGTAGTAAAATAACCAACGATGGCAGAAGTAAGGAGGACATAAAATGCAGACTAGCACAAGCAAGGAAGAGCTTTCTTAAGAAAAGAAATTTGCTCACTTCAAACATTGATATCGGAATTAGAAAGATGTTTTTGAAGACTTTTGTGTGGAGCGTGGCATTGTATGGAAGTGAAACATGGACGATAACTAGCTCAGAAAGAAAGAGAATAGAAGCTTTTGAAATGTGGTGTTACAGAAGAATGCTGAAGGTGAGATGGATAGATCGAATCACGAATGAAGAGATACTGAATCGAATTGGTGAGAGGAGATCGATTTGGCTAAATTTGACGAGAAGAAGAGATAGAATGATTGGACACATCTTAAAACACCCAGGACTTGTTCAGTTGGTTTTTGAAGGAAGTGTAGGTGGCAAGAACGGTAGGGGTAGACCAAGGTATGAATATGACAAACAGATTAGAGCAGATGTAGGATGCAATAGTTACGTAGAAATGAAAAGGTTAGCACAGGATAGGGTGGCATGGAGAGCTGCATCAAACCAATCTATGGACTGATGACTCAAACACACATGAATGCGCGATTATAATTCCCCTCCGTGTGTTTGACCGTACATAACGACGGTGATTTATGAAGCTTCATGAATGTTGTGTCTGGGTGGGGTGTTTCAAACCTAAACACAGCATTCCATTAACATTGTACCATAATAAATACATCAGAATGATAACTAAGTTTTTATGCTACGATCACAATAATGCTTCTACTGCTCTTCTCATACCCTGGTGGAGTCGCGGGTGCGAACTTCGCTGTATATGTGGACTTGGCCCTGTCTTACAGCCGAACACCAAGCATATGATTTGGGATGCATTCACTGTTACGCGTGTCAGTGGTAATAATTAATTTCGTGTGGCTATTTCTAGCCGAGTGCAGCCCTTGTAGGCAGACCCTCCGATGAGGGTGGGCGGCATCTGCCTTGTGTAGGTAACTGCGTGTTATTGTGGTGGAGGATAGTGTAATGTGTGGTGTGTGAGTTGCAGGGATGTTGGGGACAGCACAAACACCCATCCCCCAGGCCATTGGAATTAACCAATGAAGGTTAAAATCCCCGACCCGGCCGGGAATCGAACCCGGGACCCTCTGAACCGAAGGCCAGTACGCTGACCATTCAGCCAACGAGTCGGACGTGTCAGTGGTAATGTGGTATGTTGTGTGTGTATGAAAAGGGGAAGGCTGGGAGAGAAACACAAACAATTTGCAGTAACCCCCCAAAAGTTAGATTAGGAGTGTGAGATGCAGTGTGATAAGAATTCTAGAAGAATAAAGGTCTTGGATCAGCTGAGAGCAAATAGAGAACGGAATAAAGCAAGTACATTTCAAAACTCTTGACCGATTACTAGTGGTGGTGGTGATTATTGTTTTAAGAGGAAGTACAACTAGGCAACCATCTTCTATATAACAATAATCGCAGAGAGGGAAAATGGAAAGGATCCGACACTTCGAAAAATGAAGGTATTTTTTTTTTTTGCTATGGGCTTTACGTCGCACCGACACAGATAGGTCTTATGGCGACGATGGGATGGGAAAGGTCTAGGAGTTGGAAGGAAGCGGCCGTGGCCTTAATTAAGGTACAGCCCCAGCATTTGCCTGGTGTGAAAATGGGAAACCACGGAAAACCATTTTCAGGGCTGCCGATAGTGGGATTCGAACCTACTATCTCCCGGATGCAAGCTCACAGCCGCGCGCCTCTACGCGCACGGCCAACTCGCCCGGTAAATGAAGGTATTGGCCAAAGGAAAACAAGGGCCACGAAGGCGTGAAAATGAAAGACTCCCTAGGCTTCGAATGCTCTAATACCGTCGAAAAAGAACAACAGTTGACCAAGGGAGGTCGGTAGAGGAATTAACAACAAGCGATTACAACCCAGCCGGGAATCTAACCCGGGACACTCTGAACCGAATGCCTCGACGCGGATCATTCAGCTTGGGAGCCGGACAATGATGATGAAACACGACGATACAAATGTCGTACTTTACACAGGAGGATGCGGCCTAACCAAAGGTGTTTTTCGTCACTCAAGTTATAACGCACACTTTAAATGGAATGTTGACCAGAATGTCTCAAGCCTCTTACATGGTGTGCGATGGTGTGCACTCTGATCAAGGTTGTACGCTGAATTTTACAGCTCTCGTGGGTCGTAAACGCTGACGAGAGATAATCATTGACGGTCGTTACCTGATGTCACCTCATCCAATTAGGTGCCATATGGTAGCATCTGCTGCTCATAGACTACCGACATGATATAAACAATAAATATTCATCATGCGGCCGATATTTATAAGATCCATAAACAGAATGTTCACGTTTATTGCTACACCATCTGCGACCAGACCAATGGTCCAGCATGAGAACGTGCTGTGAATAGAAACGTCTTACAATCAAACCTGTCAGTGTATGACAATATTTAGGAGAATATAACAACTTGTCCTTTGCATTAATTTTAGTATATTAATTATGAAAGTGCCGGAACAGATGAAGAATATAAATACATCCAGGTTAATATTTAGTAAAACGCTTAAATTATTTTTAATATTAATATAATGTTCTCGTAGTTTTATTTGTCGTCATTAGTTTTGCCTTATTCCCCTTCTTCAACACCACTTCGTGACCTACAAATTGTGATCAGTGTCCACATCGTCTCCTCGTATAATTTAGCAAACAAGTACCTACTTTCTAAATCCTTTCCTTAGGCAATAGTTTGACTTCTTTTGTTGTTTACGGGCCATGCACACGTACATGAGAAATTCCAATGAATTTTAAAATTATTAGTAGGGTATAGTTCGCGATCAGTACAAAACTAGACGGCTTCGGCTTCCATTCTCATGTCGCATCTCGTGAAATGTTATCACTTTCTATTCTCATTCATCATTTAACACTTTATTCCAGTCTTCCACCAAAATTATTATGCTTTTACATCTTTTATAATTTCTTCTATCTGTTTTCGTACTCAATTTTCTTCGTCTGCTGATCCGTTCGGAATGCACAATCAAACAATTCAGTAAATATAAACTTAGTGTCTTCTTATCAATAAAAACCCGTTCGCTATACTCGTCACAGTAACTTACCCGTTGTTCAATTTCTATACCCTTCACTAAAATACTGCAATTAATTTCGCCAATTTTATTTCATGTTAATAATGACCAGAAATGTTGTACCTGACAACATCTCCATTAATATTTATAATCTTGTAGACCTACTCATTATAAGTAAATATTACTGTAAGAGAAGAATATTTAACATCACAAACAATCCTAATAACCCACATATATGACACATGGTTCCAGACTTAAAGGTAACTAATTCTTTAGGTTCAGAAAACACGTCAACACCCACAAACGAATGGTGTGGGCTTAAGTCCATAATATTCGGTTTTATAGATGGGGAACTTGTCCCGCTATCGTCATTACACTCATATAGAATGTCTCATATCAGTTCTGTCCAAAACATTCGAAGATATAATAGCATGTAGTCCTTGACATCATCTAACTCCAACATGAAATTATCTCCTCTGACTGAGGCTGGCTCGCATCAACAACTGTCTAGTCATGACCAATTATTACGCCTCTCTACCTATGTCTCAAATAATTTCAGCAAGTTTCGTCCTACCATTCTTCAAACGTTCGACTCACAAAATGCGTCCTATTGGGCCGATGACCTTCGATGTTAGGCCCCTCTAAACAACACGCACCATCATCACGAAATGCGTCGGATACAGATATTGAGCAGTTCTCCCTAAGCTCCACTATTCCCTCCTCCCACATACGTGGAACTTTGTCATCGTCTCTTTTTTACACAATCGAAATTCTTCTGACCGCACCTTTCTTGACCCATACCTATGACCCAAAGTGTCCATCAGGAGTAAGTTTTATCTCTTCTACTATACATACCCTACGTAGCAAATACCGCACAGCCAACATCTCTTCTCCAATTCCTCCAGTGTGGTGATGATGATACTACTATACTTGCCCCATTTCCACCTATCGAACAAATCAACAATCAAGTTCAACCTTATGCAAATTCATTTATTGATTGGTGTGATCACTGGCATCTTTGTTTCAACCTCTCAAAATACAAACGATACGTTTTCTCCACCCACCACCACATGTCCATACGCTACCAACATATCACCCCCTAAGCCACACGTACGTACCTTGGCATACCTTACGATCATCAATTCACCTTTCACCACCCCCTTCTTTCTCTGAAACAAAGGGCTAGTAAACGCTTTTATCTTCTCGTAAGACTCGGAATCACTAAGTGAGGCCTCCACAGCAACACTCCTCTCTCCTACAACATCCTCATCCGTACATATATCACACGTACGGTATGGACATCACTCCTGCGCAAATGTAACTGATACGCTAAGTAATTAGAGCGAAGACAGCAATTAGAGCACCGAATTGCCAGGATTGCTCTCCATCTACACCCCCTTTATCCGAAAGCCGCGATGCATAAAATTCTTCCCTTTCCAAAACGCTCCACGTATTTCATATTTCTATACTTCTACAATCTTGAACGAACGATTACTCGCCAAAACACTGTAATCCATCCCATACTCTCATTAACGCAAGAAACCAATACTGATAAAAACAGGAATCTACCCTCTTAAATTCCTTCTCGAAGCTCCAGTTTAATTTAATACCATACAGTTCAGAGGTCACCTTCTACTCTTATTCATTTATTGCTTTCTTTTCAAAATTGATTAAGAAATAAATAAACAAAGAATAGTTTATTTTCGAAATATCCTCCGAATTTTAGGTGAGTACAAGTACTACAACAAATATAAATACCGAACTTCTATTCATTCGATAAAATAAGTGCACTATATAAAAATATGCATTGTTACAAACATAGTTTGTATTATTTTGTTAATAGAACAGAAAAACGCAATGTTAGAGACATTAGTCCCGATATTGCTCATGCAAGATTTTCCTTGTAAAACCAGCTTTTGAAAAAGTAAAGTCTAACCACACACGCACGACTAGAACGCATGCATATTATTCCAACGTCAATACTAGTAAACGTTATGACCTAATAGAAGGTGTAACCATCTAGAAAGACCAGAATCCCACGATTACATGGAAGAATGAAACATAAACTGAATTATTTAGAGAATTTGCAGTTGTCAAAATATTTTAATGTGTACTGTTGACGCAAATGTACAACTGTTGGTGAGTGGCAGTACTTCTACTTCTATTTTGTTACTTTCTTTAAAAGAGACTTATCTGCATGTAATAAAACAAACTTTATTCTTGTTTTACAGCAGCAACAGCAGGCTGTTGAATTTAGTGTAAGTAATTTTCTAACATTCTTATTATCGAATTATTACTGTACAGTGCCATATTGAGACAATATTTTAACACGATAATGCCATCATGACAAAACAGTAACTCCAAGGCTATCATTGCAGTTAGGTCCAATTTAGTGTCATCAAGAGTGTTCTGGAGAGGAAGACTGTAGATGTTTCAGGGGTGATTTTCGTTTTGAGGATTAAAGATATTCTAGTGCAATATTTTGTTATAAAAGTGTTTTAGTGGTTGTTTTTAGTACAGTAACTTATTCATACATGCAGCCTACAAGATTTTAACACGACCGACGAAAAACTGACTTTTGGAAAAATGAATGTTTTTGTAAAAATAAAAAATAAAATGTTTCGTTCCTATATAATATCGGTATATGTGCTATTATTCTTTGTATATTTTTCATTAAATACTGGGGCAATATTTATGGAATATAACACTTTCCTCCTTTCGGTGATAAGACAGAAGACAAAGGAGCATTAGGAACACTAGTTGTCACAATGGTTCGAATGCAAGCTTTTAGGTTTTTCTTTTAGAAATAAGCTTTATAAAAAATATTTTAATGTATGTTCTCATGCAGTGGACGAGAATACTGCCACATTAAGGAATCTGATTATTTACAAATTCTATGTATTCATGGAATTACTAATAATGGTCTGAGAAATGGGTGCAGTACAAGGTGAACTTCCCTCATGTTTAGTTAACTTTCAGTGCCAGTTGTTTATTAATCGAAACTATATGCCTAATCGATATGTTCAAATTGTTGACCAGTGTTGGAATCAATAGCTTTGAAATCATCGGATTCGACTTGGTAATGCAGGTTACCAATCTCTCACGGTCTGTTTTACGAATATTGGACTATAATAAGTTATTGAAATGTCAATCTCAATCTTATTATTACACACATCGCACAATTTTGAAATCACTCGTTAGTATTTCACCGAAAGCCTGTACAGTCAAGATGAAGATGAATTAGGGATGGAAGATCTCGACCAGAGAGTTAGATTTACAGTACTCTTATAATAAGATGGTTCTTCAAAGGCAAGAACATGAATATTACTTTCCTTCTTCTGATTTAAGTTAAAATTATTTTCCGACGGGAGAATAGATTATCGCTTAGTTTCCGCTTGAGCATAAGTTACCACCAACTACCCTCTTAAAACCTCACCCTCGCTAGCTAGGGGCTATCAAGTTTTTGTTCCAATATATGAAGTTCTAAAGGAAAGATTAATTAAAGTAGCGGAAAGTTGGCGGTGAACTTGCGCGAGATATGACGAACAAAGCGCCTCTCCGTGTTCAATTTTGCTAAATCTGTTCAAACCGCTCGGAGATAAGGCCTGTAACTTTAGCATAGACGCTGTGTGGACGTCACTTTAAAAAAGGCCATCATCCATGGAATTAGCTTCTGAAGTGGAAATCAATTTCCGATATGCACCTGTAGTATAACAAACGTTACTGAAGAGGTCGCGATACAGAAAGATGTGAGGCAAGGTTTTATCTTCTTTATGTCCTTTATAATTTATGCTCTGAAGATATTTTTCGAGTTACCCTTGCAGAAGTCGACGAAGGAATCAAGATCAACAGGAAGGGAATAAACACCATCCGCTATGCAGATTGCGCTGTGGTACTTACTGACAATTTAGAAGATCTTCAATTCCTTCTGAATAGTATCAACGAACCAAGTATGGAGTTTGGCCCCAAGGAAAACATTCCGGAAAATAAATTCATGGTGATGGGCACGCTGAAAAATTACCAACGGTGTTATCACATTGGATGAAACACCATTGAAAAGGTGTCACGATTCATGAATGGTTAACACAGCAATGGGATCCGAATGTAGAAATAAAAACCAGATTTGGCATTGCAACAGGTGTGTGTCTGAAAAAGTGCAGGTTGGAATAGATAGCATCATTGAACAGCATTTATAAAGTCGGAATGTTGAGGTGGAAAACAGTTGTGGGTAATCAAATAAAACAACCTACACGATTGGTGGCTACAAACAGTGAATGAGTTCTTTCAAGGTGATGAAACCTACAGGGAGGAGATATGAATTACTATTACGTGGCTGTTCAACGTTTGTCGCGTCTCGTCGAGAATACCATGGATATAAAGGTGGAATGATTTATGAGGACATTGCTCAGAAGAGATTACCTTATCAGTGTATTCATATTCAGGACGTAAAAACATAAGATAGTGTAAGTTTTCAAGACAGGTGATAATGGGCTGTAGGATCAAGATCCAGTGAAATTTGTATTTTATTCATTACGTTCCATCTACTATAGCGACATATATATTTAGCAAAGCAGTGGTCTTGGCCGAATTTATCTTTTTCTTGTTTTCCTTACTGTCTTGACGACGTGACAGAACCGTCCAAGGCCGATGTATATTTCCTACTAGGCGGTCAACTTGAACTATCTCGCCTACCGACGTCATCTCATTGTGAGAAATTCATTCCATACTCGCTTTGTAGCTCTTCAAATCTAGAATAGCAACGTCTACTATTCAAATCAGATAATACGTACACGACAACTGGTTTAAATAATATTTTTATCTAATGAATTCCACCTTGTCATCTAATGCCGCTCAGTAAATGATTCTATGACATAAGGATGATAGATCTAGATGTTGTCTCCTTTAGGTCTTCATAATAATCTGAATCAGAAATCCTACTGCACAATGATTGTCAACATAAATTGCTTTGAATATAAAATCGTCTGTGTTGTGCAAACCAATACACTAGAAATCCCCTATCTTACGAATGTTTTACCAACAACTTTGTATATGGCAGAAAGTGCCTACTGCAGTTAAACGCAAAAGGACCTGAAGAAGTGTGAATTTCAAAGGACAGTGATTCTACAGTTCTACTTTCGAAGAGATTTTTGTAGATAATAGGTCCATTGTAAGAGATTTTGTTTCAAAACAACTTCAGGGTGCAGGTAATATTGCATTCTTTCGTCTTCATAGTTCATAGAGTACAAGAATCGCTTTCTAATGTTAGAGAAGAATTAATTTCCGTATAAATCTTGTAACAAGTTTTACTTACGTCAAAATATTATGGTAACAAACAGTGGCAATGACAGGAGAAATCATGCCTTTGGACATGGGAAAACATTAGTACAGTATGTAAACCTGACAACATTTCTAAAGTCAAATTATGTCAATTGGGAAAGAAAAGTAGGAGACTGAACTTCAAGGATAAAATACTTCATTAAATCCGCAATATTAAGACAAAATTAAAAGTATGACATTTTGAAAATTCTTATTAAAGTTATACACTGGAACAACTGTTCCTTATGCTATATTTTTAGTACCTCAGAACAATATTATAATTTACTCTTCCAATTAATTTAGTTAATTTTCATTGAAATTGTTAGCTGCCTCTGTGGATCAGTGGTAGAGTGTCTAACTCCTGCTCCCTAGATATAGGGTTCAAACCCGGTGGAGGTAGTCGGAATTTTAAAGTGTTGAGAATGGTCCATTCGACACTCGATGTCGTACGATGTCGGTATGTAAAATATCTCTGGTGTTTGCCCGAAAAAAATTAATTAAAACTCAGCCATAGACGCCCAAGAAATATTCGGTTTACTGTACCATCTACTAAGCCTAGAGTAAAACGAAACGTTCGAAATTGTCGAGCAGGCAGCCAGATGGCCTCAAATTGTAATGGCAGCACACGGTAGATGAAGCTATAGGTTTATTATTATTATTATTATTATTATTATTATTATTATTATTATTATTATTATTATTATTATTATTATAGTTCAGCTAAATCGGAAATTTTCCAATAACACTGCAAATAGTACCACTTCGAAGTAGAAATGTATATTGTAGAAATGCTGTCGTTAAAGAAGCTTGTCCTTCAAACACGGAAAACAGTGCTAAATTTTCTTGATGCCACCACCAAAGAGATCCACTTCATTATTTATAAGTTTTACCTTAATAGTACAATATGTTTGGAGGACGTAATAAGATGGTCAGACTTTCTCCTCGTGCTGGGGTAAATAGTACACAGTAAGATCGTATTTCAGTGACTTTGAAATTATCCGTAGTGTGGATTTAGTCCAGCCTCCTCAATGCGAACTATTTCAAGTAGTATACCGTCTCTGCGCGAGCAAAATCTCGTATCCCACAATGTTCTTCCTATCCATTATTTTTCTTAAAACTCGTCACGTCTCCCAGTCCATCAGAACAATTTTCGTTGTGTTCATTTTGCTATGTTTATGTGTAAAAAAAAATGAACCTCACCTTACAGCACTGTAGGAAGGTACTGTATTTACGAACTACTACAGTATAATGTATTTAAGGTTCATTTTCCCTTATACACTAGCATAGGGAAATGAACACAACAAAAGTTGTTCTGGTGGTCTGCATGTCCATATATGGCTGGGAGGCGTGATCTGTCTTAATGGAAAATAATGTATAGGAAGTGCATTGTGGGATACGAGGTTTTGCTCACGCACCGATGATATTGTCTCGACCTGGTGGTTTAATGACAGAAATTGAATAAGGGTTTATGGAGGCTGTGTCTTATTTGTACACATTAGCGGTTTTAGATTTCCTAGTTAAGATCCTCGGTATATAATCTACGTGTGAACTCAGCCTCATACAGTAATCTGTATTTTGTGGTTACATTGTAAATTTACAAAGTAATAAATAAAAAATAAACACATAATAAATCTATATCTGTATAATGAATAAATCCATATACGCATCCATTTTTAGAAGACAAATTATAAAATCAAGGAAAATCACCTCGAACATGATAAGAAGTGATAATCTAACTTATTCATCTCCAGTGTTAATGATTACACAACATATTGCCTCGCGTCTGTGGAGATGAAATTCATATAAACTAATAGGATGAACATTTTGCATGAGCTTATATATTCCAGTTATATCACCGTTTAGAGAGACATATACGACGGAGAATTAGTAAAGATAATCACTGTCCAAGGTCAGTTGTTTTGTGACAATTCTCAGGACGTTCACTCTGAATGAATTGCTGTAATCGTCACATTAGCCTCAGTGTATGTCACATTTGCATGATGTGGAGGAAACAATGATACTGCCGTTCGGGATGGAACATGAACCCACAGTGCCAGAGAGAGAGAGTAGAACAACTGGAGCACACAACTAGCTTTCTCCAAATATTTTTTCACCTTCCACTGAAGTAAGCAATATAGTAGTTTTACGTAGCTGTCGATGTTGTGATTACAATCTTAAGACATCCAGTTCTACGTGGGATCCTAACCATAAGGAAACGACTCTTCATTTCAAAAATCCCGCATTTCCTGATCGGGATTTGAACCTCGGACACATTGGTGAGAAACCGGCGATGATACCACTCAATCATCATGCCCCCATTCTCCATTTTCTTCTGAGTTTATTACAAGAACTAGACAAGTCCACAAGCTTTAAAGTTGTTTATTTTTCATGTTTATAATTTGTTTTACGATGCACCGACATACATAGGTCTTATGCTAACGATAGGATAGGAAAGGGCTAGGAGTGGGAAGGAAGTGGCCGTGGCCTTATTTAAGATAATTAAGGGAAATCACGGAAAAGCCATCTTCAAGACTGCCGACAGTGGAGTTCGAACCCACTATGTATCGAACGCAAGATCACAGCTGCGCGATCATAACTGCACGGCCAGCCTGCTCAGTACTTTAAAGTTCAATGCACTCTACCACCTCTGGGTCCACCTCTGGTGATGTCCTTCAGTGACCACCCTACAGCATTGATGATGGCTGCTGTTATGTCGTAATGCTACCCACGAAGGGTTCCTTTAATTGTGGCGAAGAGATCATAACCGCTCCTATTTCCAGTCACACAGGAGTTCCATCATGATGTTAAGAATGTGATATCGTGAATTGTAATGAAAAATGATAGCAGTCCTTGACAGCAAGTACTGTCGTTTCCTCTTGAGTGTGAGACGATGGTGGTGTTCTTGAAGTGGTAGGTTGTATTGACCATATGTCACAATGAATATTACGACGGATCTTAAGGGGTACTCTTTCCGAAAAGATTCTTATGTGTTACTTATCACCTATAGCAAATTTCACTCACGTGTGTTTGGTGGTTCCTGAGATAACACGATGAATGTGTGTGAGTGATATTTCGATGTATCATCGTTGCACCTACAAAAATATTTCAGCTAAGAAACCTAGCTGAAAATCTTCTTTCACTTACTGTTCAATATTCAATGACCCATATACTCTAGCGGAAAATGATATCCCAACACCAAGAAGAAGTTGTGCGAAATTCAGGAGGAGTGTTTGCACATCCGAAAGATAACGCCTATCCGACTTGCGCGCTAGTAGACGAAGAGTGGTACTAGCAGCGCCACTATGGCCTTGCTTTAAATACGCGCTGAACACTTCGTGAGCGTTAATCATCGCCCGGTGTTGACTTTGTGATTACAAGGAATGAAATTCATATTTCAAGGTCCGTATTAAAGGTAATATCAAAATTAAAATGTAACTCACCTTGACCTGCGAGAACACCAGACATTTCGCCCATTGAGTACGTATTTGACATTATGGGACGACAAATCCAGCGTCATCCAATTCCAGCATTAACCGTTGCTGATTTGGCTGACCAAGTAGAAGAGGCGTGGATCATTATCCCACAAAATCAAATGCCACACCTGTACGATACAATGAATGCAGATTTGTATGCCTACATTCAAAATCGTGGCGACTACAGTGATTATTGATGTACCACCATGTCACATGTTTTCTCCCGCATACTTGAACCTGTGAGATAGAAATTTTAATAAAATAGACCGAGAGAGTTGGCTGTGCGGTTCGGGGCGCGTAGCTGCGAGCTTGCATTCAGGAGATAGTGGGTTTGAACCCATTGTCGGCAGCCCCTGAAGATGGTTTTCCGTGGTTTCCCATTTTCACACCAGACAAATGCTGGGGCAGTGCCTTAATTAAGGTCACGGCCGCTTCCTTCCCACTCCTAGGCTATTCTATTCCATCCTCTACGACCTATCTGTATCGGTGCGACGTAAAACAAGTTAAAAAATCAAGTAAGTGTGTTACCCAGATAACTGCTTAGCCTCAATTTAATTCCTCTAAACTATTGCCTTCTTGGTGTTGCTATTTCATTTTCCGCCAGTGTATATAGGAATTCTCGTTCTTAATGATAAGCATTTTATGCTGAGAGTCAGTATCTTTCCGACAATGATGTGTCATAGCGGTCTTTTCAGGCGTAAAGACGATGTAATGTATGAATAAGTGATGAGTGAGGCTATGTCACAGAAGACTGTGAATTATTTAATCTGTCCAAAATTGTACCCCTCAGAGGATTTCCGGTTTCCAGGTGGTCTGGGGGGTGGGGGGTGCGGTTAAGTTTACAACTTCTGGGGATGGATACAACCGTCAGGTTGTTACACGGAGTAGATACTCCTATATCCGGTATGGCGGGTTTCTTCCATTTTCAAATATATTAAGGCATGAATAAGATACTGAGCGCTTTGAATAGTTTACGATGTTGTCGTCAGATGGCTATGCAAATTTTCATACGTAATCTCCCAAATATTACATAGAAATGCCTTGGTGAGTATGTTATGATACGTGGACGTGACTTCAGCCACAACAGGAAGAACCTGGAATACCAAACGAGAAAAAAATTAACGGAAACAACGATTTCTGAAGAGTGTGGCGTTTTCACCACGAGGAGACTGAATGCGCAGGCCTATGTGAGCACCGTCAATGCACTCTATGGCATTTGGTAAACCTCTAATTAAAAAAAAAAAAAATATCTTTACCTCAAGAATTTCCCGAACAGATGAGAGAATATGCATGCATTGCAGCCTCAGTCTCGCAGTTGCTGTAGGAGTCCTCTTCAGTATCTTACGAACTGTACTTTTATGCACACCCAAATAAACATCCACAAATATCTGAAAGGATCGCGTAGCATAAAATCTGAGTGTTAACAAAACCTGTTCATTAGGAGTTAATGGATAGCTCCTTTCAGAAGCTGGTAATAAATCAGCTTCATTGCGAGAAACTAGGTCATTCACAATACCTTTCGTCAGACGAAATCTTTCTATATACATTCCTCTTCATTATACAGTCATAAAATTAGTTCGCCTTCAAACTAAACTTGGTCTGTTGATATTATAAGCAATTTCTAGTATTTCTTCACCTGAAGGGGGGAAGAAATGATTTCTGGAAAAGGTAAAGGAGAGTTAACTACTACTACTACTACTACTACTACTAAAAATGCTTTCATTCCTCCGCTGAAGGGGGAGGCGGGCCTCTTATACGGTGAAGCCGTCTCTCAGGCCGGGAGATATGCGGAGAAGGTGAGAGAGGTGGCGGCCGTCGCCAATCAATCAATCAATCAATCAATCAATCAATCAATCAATCAATCAATCAATCAATCAATCAATCAATCAATCAATCAATCAATCAATCAATCAATCAATCAATCTTGATCTGCATTTAGGGCAGTCGCCCAGGTGGCAGATTCCCTATCTGTTGCTTTCCTAGCGTTTTCCTAAATGATTTCAAAGAAATTGGAAATTTATTGAACATCTCCCTTGGTAAGTTATTCCAATCCCTAACTCCCCTTCCTATAAATGAATATTTGCCCCAGTTTGTCCTCTTGATCTATCGTGGCATTCGCCTTAGTGCAGGAGAATGGAAACCCACGGAAAACCATTCTCAGAACAGCCGACAGTGGAGACCAGTCGTGAGGTCCAACTCCGTCCCGTATTCCGAATATAGAGGCGTGGAACCATGGTAGAGACGTGGTCATCCCTCCGCGGCTCGGTTGGTCGGTTGGACTGCAGAGCTGTCGGACCATGTAACAGCCGTGGCCAGTTGTGGACCGAGACTCACTCCGCATCCACCAACGGAGGAGTTAAGAGCTTATATTTATTTCCACCATGTTAAATCGCATCGCACATGTGCGAGTAACATATTTTTCCGCTATCTCTAGAGATCTGTAGAGATGTTTGGTATCAAGTGGCTTGGTAAGTGTTTGCAAATCCCAGTTTCACTACTCATTGAATCAACATAAGTATTGAATACGTATCTATCGTTTAGAAAAACGGCCTTTAGTTACGCATTCAGTTGATCATGAACTTCTTTAAGAACACCATTGACGGGAGTTCTGTACGTCTCAATTCTCCAAACACCAGTCTTTCACTGAGCTAGTTCACTGCGTGGTTCGGGCCGTGTAGGTGATACCTTGAATTCCGAAAAATGTTCTGCAGCCCTGAAGATGGTTTTTCCATTGTCACGCCGAGCGAATGCTGAGGATGCGGTTTAACTAAGTCATCCTCTCCAGTCCTAGTCCTGTCCTATCCCTATGTCACCATAAGACCTGTCTGAATCGGTGCGACGTAAAACCAGTAGTAGTAAAAGAACAAAACAATACTTTCAATTCTGTTTTACCTTATCTCGGATCGGTCTTGAAATGTATTACTTTGGAACTTTGAGTGTCCGCCTCTGTGGTGTAGTGGTTAGTGTGATTAGCTGCCACCCCAGGAGCCCCGATTCTCGGCTCTGCCACGAAATTTGAAAAGTGATACGACGCTGGAACGGGGTCTACTCAGCCTCCGCAGGTCAACTGAGAACATTTACGGCCGCTAATGTAACGTAATGGTACAGTACCATCCCGGCATTTGCCTGGAGGAGAAGTGGAGAATCCACGGAAAACCACTTCGAGGATGGCTGAGGTGGGAATCGAACCCACCTCTACTCAGAAAGTGAAGAGGAAGAAGCTTTCCTTAAGAAACGGCTCTTTTCAGGATTGACTTTCAGTTATTTAGTGAAGTGTAGTGCTATAATTTGGAATAGGCTTAAATTGTAATTGTAGACCAGGTCATACTACTAATACTACTACTACTACTACTAAGTGAGCCTCAGTCGTAAGTGTGCATACAGGTAATTCAAAACAGCGCGTCAGAGTAGGGATCAAATGGCTGGAATACTATGATGAACCAGTGTGTTACGTACCTGCAGTATCAGAAAATGTATGAACCAGAGAAATGGCATGCTAGGGAAGAAAGTTTTCCAACTCCCCAACTATTTCCCGCCAATATTCAGTCAGGCTGTTATACTCGGTACGCAGTAGTAATCGCATCTATCGGAGTTGAGCGGCACCATAAGAAACGAAGAACATCACAACAAACAATGGTCAATGTAATGTTATTGTTGATCAGTAATATGCGCTTTCAATATTGTAGGCCTTCACATTTACTTTTCTTCCGACTCTGAAATACCACTCTTATCATAGTCGGTACGGTAAAACTGAATAAAACATAAATGATCGGAAATTGTATTGTCTATATCTTTTGTTACGTAGTACTTTTTGATAGGACCAATAACATAGTTATTTAAAAATTAAATTTTAGGCGCCTTCCCTTAAACTACCATTTTACATAGGGTGAATAAAATTATTTATAGCCCAGACTGTAGTTTCTTATTCTCCGACTCTATATAAAGATTTTCATTAAATTCTGTTAACCCATGTTCTCGTGGCTCGGCGTTGATATGGACTTAGCTACAAAAATACAAATTCATTAATATCTGTGTTATCATAGCCGGTACGGTTAAAAAGTATAAGACATAATTGATCGGAAATTTAATTCTATATAACTTTAGTTATATAGTATTTATCCATAAGACCGCTTATGATATAAATATTTGAGAATTAAATTTCATGCCTTCCCCTAAACTACCATTTCACTGAGCGTAAATAAAAGGATTTATAGCCTAGATCGTAGCGGCTCATCTCCCGACTTTGCATACCGATTTTCACTAAATTATCTTCAACCGTTTTCTCGTGATGCGTGTACAGACAGACAGACAGACAGACAGACAGACAGACAGACAGACAGACAGACAGACAGACAGACATTGCGGAAAAGTAAAAAGTACATTTCCATGTTGTTATGGACATGACCGATACAGAAATACCATTCTTTTCAAATTCTGAACAATGTACAGAGCTGGAAAGACCAAGCCGCAGACAGCCGTGATCCGTGAACACTCTTCGTCTTTTTTCCGGGAGGGGGATTGAGGGTCGTCGAATATATACAGATAATCAGTGGAGTTTGTGTACACGTACATGTGGGGATGGTGGCTTGCATTTTCTCCATCTACCACACCAAAATAAAAATAAAAATAAAAATAAATAAATAAATAAATAAATAAATAAATAAATAAATAAATAAATAAATAAATAAATAAATAAATAATAATAATAAAATTAAATAATAATAATTTTGAAACTTGAATACAGATGCTCTCGGGTGGAAAATATAGGAAGTAGGAAAGAAGCCATTAGTAAACTATTTGGTGATATGGAGAAATCAGTGGTTTGAAGGATTGCGACTCAAGCTTCTCAGAGATAGTTTCTAACGTGCGTGTTTATTCATTATAGAAGGAAATTTAAAATATACATCTGGGAGGAAATGAGGAACATGACATATTTTTATTAGCTATGAAGATCATTCGTTCAATACATTTTAATCGTTGGAACATAGACAATCCTACAGGTCCGTGCAAATAAGCTGTGTTCCAACTGAAATCTTGCTGAGCCTGGTGTGTCATTCCGTTGTGGCGGAAGTGACGTCAGTGTGCGAGCGGCGAGAGCTAATCAATGTGAGGATGGCAAAGGCGGGGAGGTGCTACACGGCTATCATTCCGATACGTTCATAGAGAAGGCAATCGTACCCGCCCCGTTCAAGCTGTGATAATAATAATAATAATAATAATAATAATAATAATAATAATAATAATAATAATAATAATAATAATAATAATATAAACAATATAACCATTTATAGAGATGAAATGAGATAGACTCTTTCGAGAAAAAATACTACATTTTACGTCCTGATCGTGGGGCTTCGAATGAGGCGTGCAGTGTCAAAGATGGACAATCCCTTTCTTACTTTTTACAGCAGAGACCAAAAGCTGATATTTTAAAATATAGTATAGCTAAATAACTAGAAGTTTCTACTGATACTTCTAGGACTTTGAACAATATACATACGAGTATTTTAATGTGTCATTTTAATCCATATAGCATATTTTGACAGTAGTTTTTAAAAATGGAGTTGTCCGTATTTGTTGCACTACATTAGAGCTGTCGTTTTTAAAAGTCAATGCAGCCATTTATAAAGAAACGTAGTCCACTAATGAAACACAGTTTGGGTGTGCTGGTAATTTTTTGCATACTTTTAAATTATTTTTGTGGTTTTGAACTGTTATGGATTAGGAAAAGGTTGACAGAAAAATGTTGACATACAGGAAAAAAAGCCGTTTTGAAAGTAGTAGCCTATGATTTCCTCTTATTTAATCGAAAACTCGAATCCAATGTAAAATATGTAACGCAAATAAAACAAGTAATTTAATTTATGAAATCTATGACACACAAGAACATAGTCCAAACCACGTCGACCAAGACCTTTTCACCACTATGACCTACTTCCATGCTCTCGCGAAGATCACAATCATCAGCGCTTATCTCCTTCTAATATGGCTCCATACCATTGAAGTGTCACAATCTCCTTGTACTTTCATCCCTGGTGCTTATCCGGAAGATTTTCAGCGTCTTTCGATTCACTATACAACGAATAGCATTTTATTAGGATTTAACCTTTCTTATTATTGCCAAAGGAGTACCAAGATCCAAGGACCTGGTAGTCTTCTCTGGCACAGTTTCCTTGCTTCCTGAGACGGAACTACTTGAATATCACTTTCCATTAAAATATTTTCAGATTTTCTCCAATAATATCGCTTTTACTTTAGGATATATCACCAAATTCATCAATGCATTTGGAAGAGTGATGCATTATAGGGAGAATGATAACAAGTAATACGAGCAACTGATTGGCCTTCGCTGGAGTGGTCCGCTTATGTCGCAGGGTCAATCCGTATATTCCGTATGTTATTGAAGCTAAAGGATGCCATATTAAAATTACCCCTCTAATAACTAACCAAAATCTCAATCGTGGAGGAACTGGAGTCGTCCGTCTTTCATAATACACTCCTCAAATATTACACTCGGACGATCCTACGCTAAAGTAGCAGTTTCCTTGCTATTTGTTTTGCGTCACACCAGCACAGACAGATTTAATGGCACGAAGGGAGAGGAAAGGGTTGAAATGGGGAAGAATTTGACCATGGCCTTATCTGAGGTGCATCCCCGGCATTTGTCTGGTGTGAAAATGGGAAGCCACGGATCCAACGATATCTCCCAAATGGAAGCTGAGAGTTATGTGACCCAAATTTATCGGGCAACTCACTCGATTGACATTATATAGCAGATTCAATTGAAGTCCTTAAAGTTCTTCAAATGCGTCAAACAAATATAATTATAAATACATTAATCGAAATGGCATGTGGATAAGAGGTGTTCTGGGTTAAAGAACATCATTAGAGGAAAAGGAAACTGTAATGATCGAAAAGATAGCAACTAAGCAAGTTCATCTCCGTACCGGCTTTGAAGGCCTTGGGAGGGGTGGAAGCTAAAGGCTTTCACTGTCTGTAACCGCGGCACTTGGTGAGGTAGAGTTGTTAGATCTAAGCCTGGCCACCTTTGCCCAAAGGAATTAACTGTTACTCATTTTTGGTGTAGGCTGAATGAACCTTAATGGTTTGTGCTAGCTATCTTTGCGGATTAGTGGTGCAGTGTCGGTCTCCGGATCCTAAGATGTCGGTTCAAACCCGGCGGAGGTAGTCGGATATTTGAAGGATTTGTCCATTCGACACTGCATATCGTACGATGTCGGGATGTAAAAGATCTCTCTGGTGACACATTTTGTGCCTACCCGAAAAAATTCATTAAAACTCAGGCATAAATGCCCAAGTGAGATTAGATTTCTTTGCCATCCAGTAGGCCTAGAGTACAACGGAACGTCGAAATTGACGAGCAGACAGCCAGATGCCGGCAAATTAAATATTTGCACCCGGTAGCTGAGGACATACGATATCCTTTTATGGTTCGTACTTTCTTAGATATCGAAATAAGAGAAATTAGCGATTGGAATAATTTCTCACGGGGTATCTTCGATAAATTTCCAACTTCTTTAAAATTATTTAAAACATAGGTAAATAAGTGATAGGGAATATACCACTCGGGCGACAGCCCTGAAAGCAAATCAAATGACAAATTAAACGAAATAGCCAGGGAATTTATGCTTATTCTAATGCCACCAATAGCTCTTATGGAGTATAATCAGTTACAGGTGTTTTATTATTGTTTATATCCTTCATAGCCCTATTCAGTTCTCATCTCACAAGTGGGTCTCCTCTTTCTTCTTCGTCACCGTCCACAGTCTTTGCACTTTTCAGCACGTGTCTAACAAATTCTTACCCCCTGTAGAGATTTTTAATGTGTTCCTTCCACCTTTCTAGTTTTCTTCATCTCAGCTCTTAATATTCATATCCATATTTTTTCTTTCTCCAACAGATTCTTTGACTGTCCTCACAACAACATGATACCAACCGTGTAGCCAAATGTCTCGGTCCGTCCCATATTCCTCTACCCCTCTGTACTAAACATTAATACGACGATTTAGAAATGTACATCGCTGAAGTAACAAATGGTTATCTACAGATTGGAAATAAGACCTGCAGGTAAACAAGCAAGCTCAAAGCGCAGCACAACAATTTGGATTTGAACTCTGCTTCCATTATGCTGGCTGGTAACCGCATTACGTTCTGTGTACAGTGCCTTTGAAACAGGTTGGAGTAGTCATCGCCCGAGGGGAACATTATTCTGAATAATGTACTAACTTCATACAACTGTTTTTCCTCCCTACCTTTGCTGTTTGGCCAGGTCACAACCAGTCTGTCATGAGAGAATAACAAAATATCTCAACCGAAACGTAAGATGACTCGTTGACTTTACCCTGGTTCAATCTCTGGTGCTGAGAAATAGTATTACCACTAAACATTTATGTTTTGTTTCTTTATATGTGGGTTTGGAACCCATTGGTCAACAGCCTCTCATCCTCAGTGTTTGTCTGATCATACGTATTTAATTGTACTTTCACTTTTCATTCTGTTCACATAGTGTAATGTAAAAATGTCCGGCTCCATGGCTAAAATTGTTAGCGTGCTGGCCTTTGGTCACAGGGGTCCCGGGTTCGATTCCCGGCAGGGTCGGGAATTTTAACCATAATTGGTTAATTTCGCTGGCACGGGGGCTCGGTGTACGTGCCGTCTTCATCATCATTTCATCCTCATCACGACGAGCAGGTTGCCTACGGGAGTCAATTCAAAATACCTGCACCTGGCGAGCCGAACATGTCTTCGGACACTCCCGGCACTAAAAACCATACGCCATTTCATTTCATGTAAAAATGAAGGAAATATACTTGTGTTACATTTCGTTTGATTTTATACAGCACTTTTAATTATGTATACTTAAATATTAATCCTTAAACTAGGCAAAATGTGGAACACATTGAGCCCGTGATGACATCTGGGAAGGACTGCCGATCAGCACTGCTTCATATTCCAGTACCGAAGACTATGTCCGGTTCGTTGGCTGAACGGTCAGCGTTCAGAGGGTCCCGGATTCGATTCCCGGCCGGGTCGGGGATTTTAATCTTAATTGGTTAATTCCTACGGCACGGGGACTGGGTGTATGTGTTGTCTTCATCATCATTTCATCCTCATCACGACGCGCAGGTCAAATAGAAAGACCTGCACCTGGCGAGCCGAACCCGTCCTGGGATATCCCGGCACTAAAAGCCATACGACATTTCATTTCATTTACCGAAGGCTATCAATATTTCATATTAGAGGTGATAGTTGATGAGTAATACTTTAATTCTGACGAACTGACGAATTATACAATTATACATGTAATTTAAAGCATTGAGAAGAATATAGCTACCTCGTGAGTGACAGTGCGCATAGAAAAGCAAGTCTGCTGTTTGACTTGTCGGCTAAATTATGAGCAAAGTCGCAGGCCTTCAGTTCGACGTGCAATCCAAACCCTGCACAAACGAGCTAGCCTTTAAAGTCTAAATTTGGATGGCACGGTTCCAGCACAGTCCAGTGGTATTTTAATATCTTTAAATACGCCATCCTCTTGTCGATGGATTTTCCGGAATGAAAAAGAACTCCTGCCGGAAAAGTTCGGGCACGTTGACGTTTCCGGAAACCTTAATAGTAATTAGTGAGACACATCAATTACGTTATTCATTTACACTAGTTTGTAAGCCTATCTTCGCATAAGAAGCAGTCACGCTACCTCTAAAACGTGTAATTGGCTAAAATAATTGAGCTGTGATAGATGTGTGCTACAGTGACTGGATTCTCACCAAGGGGGCACGGTTCAAATTTCTGCCATAATTGAAATGGAAATTCTACTGGAGATCCTTTTTCTGTGACACAATATCAACAAACGCGAAAAACTACAAGTATTCAGTCCAAGTGGCTCAGACGATAGTAGCACTGGCCTTCTGATCCCTAATTTATGGGTTCGATTTCGGCTCAGTTCGGTGATAATTCAAGGTGCTCAAACATACCAGCCTCGTGTTAATACACTGAAACGTAAAAGAACTCATGCGGGACAGGATTTCGGCACCTCAGCATCCCTGAATAGCTTGAAAATAATTATTTAGATGTAAAACCAATAACATAAGTATTACAACTACATTTTTTTCCGTTTTCTTTCCCTATATTCCATGTCTAGCATATATAATTCGGAAAATATTCCTTTCAACGAGAGTACAACTGTACACGCAATTTCTGTCTCTGCCGTCTGTTCTTGCATTAGATAACGAAGGGAAGTGTGTGGTAGCTCGTTCCTCTGTTAGGCCATTTCCTTAGTTTGTATCAGTTTTCAGGCATATTCTCGTAAAGTGGAAATTATGATCAATGTAAGAGTGGTGCTGACTCAAATTTTGAGGGGCATTTGCTTTTATATACATGAAAATATTCATAATGATATACCTGCTATTCAATACACTCTAAAATTCAGGCCATCATTGGCATACACACATAAATACATATATCACCATTACAGGCCGTTATATCTTTCAGCGTTCAGTCTGAAAGTCTCCGTGAATTAACTAAGCTCCTCCACAGCAAATAATTTGCAATTACATTCATGTTCATAAAAAACAGAACACCTTGAAATACTAGAGATAGGAAGTTCATATTCACAGGAAATGTTCATTAGTATGTTTGCAGAAACGATTAGCATTTCAGACATCTAGGTAGAGCATGTGACCTGTTGCCTAATAGGCACTGGGCTCTCCATGGGCACTGACAACTTATTTCATGCGTGATGGCATCGACGCGTATAAGGCTTGAATTGCGTCCTTGGGTATAGCCAACCATGCTGCATTCATCTAGTTCCACAGATCATCTTTGGTGATTGGCGTTGAGTCACAGCGCCGCACCCATCGTTTCACCATATCCCACACATTTTCGATTGGCAACAAGTCCGGTGTTCGGACGGGCCAGGGCAACAGTCTGACATCCTGTGACAACAAGAAGGCACGTGTTAGTGCAGCAACATGTGGTCGCGTATTGTCCTGCTGAAATATGACGTCTGGGGTGTCGTACAGAAAGGGTATGGCTACGGGTAGCAGTATGTCATTCACGTAGATCAAACTGGTCACAGCGCCCTGGACATGCATCAACTGTGATTTGTGGTTGTACCCAATAGCACCCCACACCATAAGACCTTGAGTTGGAGCTGTATGTCTTGTGCGAATGCAGTCAATGTGATGCCTCTCGTCCTGTCTGCGGCGAACCGAAATGCGGCCATCATTTTCAAACAAACAGAACCTGGATTCGTTCGAAATCACTATCTCCTGCCATTCCTGTCCACAGTGATGTCGTTCCATACACCAGTGCAATATAGCATGTTTATGCACTTTAGTCATAGGTAGACGGAGAAGTGGACGACGCGCCGGTAACCCAGACCGTAATAAACGGCGACGGACTATCACTCGTGATAGTGTACGATGTGTAACATTGTTCTGCTGTTGCGTCAGAACCGAGGAGGACGCATATCTGCCCTGCAGTGCCATTCGGATTAGGCCTTCTGTGAACCATTCTGTACACACCCGTTGCACTGCCGACATACTTTGTCCCACACGAGCAGCAATTTCCCGAATGGGTGCATCACGTTCTCTCATGCCAATAATGCGCCCTCTTTCAAAGTCACTCATTTGACGGCATGGTTCTCACATACGTCAGCTAGGCATCCCGCACGTCTGCTCAAGTTACACTGATATTACCTACGGTTTATAGCGACAATGAGAGCCGCGGGCACATTTTACCAGTCGGTGGTGGTGCGCCGAGATATCGATTTGGACCTTGGACCTGAGGGTCGACATGGTTCAAATGCTCATCAATTCTTCAGAACATATTAATGCATATGTCCTGTGAATATGAACTTCCTATCTCTAGTCTTTCAAGGTGTTCTTGTTTTTATGAACATGAGTGTAGGTCCGTGGCTTCTTTCAGTTCCACACCTCGTATCATTAAATCGTTAAAAAGATCCTAAGTATCGTTGCCTTCGTCTCCGTCTGCTTCTCTTACAGTACATAGTGAGTCCATTGCCCAGGTAAGCTATCTTCCTCTTCCTCTATTCACCTCACATGACTACACTAACGACAGTAGATTGTGCATACAGCTTCATCCATCGACTTAATTCTTCCTAACGTCGTCTTTACGTATATCCTAATTTCGAGTACACTCCTGCCATTGTTCCCACCTGTTTGTACCACCAATCACTCCCGCTATTTTCATGTCTTTTACTTACAAATTATGAATATCATTTCCTGAATCCACTCAGCCTTCACTCCCTCACACCAATGTCAGTCTCAATACAGAACGGTGTAAGAATATTTTCTCCCGGAAACTGACTGTTTTCTTACAAAATACTGTTGATAACACCTGTGAACTCACTATATTAGTTTTCTTGTACGTTTATATAGTTTTGCTTAGTACTGTACAATCCTTCACCCTAAATAACTGTAAAGATCCACCTGTTCCAATTTTGTATTCCCACCTGACGTTAGGGCTTCGTTGAAATTTGAAAAATATCATATGAGACAGCTTTAATTTCGCTACTTCATTCTCCTTCAGAAATATGAGAACATTATACATATTTTGAGCAGTTTTAATAATAAAAATTATAAGAGTTTATATCTTTTTACAAGTAGAATGTTTGAATATCCTTTAAAACAAGGTGAATATAAACGTAGCAGCGTGTATGAATTGGCCAAGATACTCGCTTCTGCGTATTGCACAGCATACTGAGTGATTGGGCACGCATTGTGCACGCCTATGTAATCAATAATAATAATAATAATAATAATAATAATAATAATAATAATAATAATAATAATAATAATAATAATAATAATGCTATTTGCTTTACGTCCCACTAACTACTCTTTTAAGGTTTTCGGAGACGCCGAGGTGCCGGAATTTAGTCCCGCAGGAGTTCTTTTACGTGCCAGTAAATCTACCGACACGAGGCTGACTTATTTGACCACCTTCAAATACCACCGGACTGAGCCAGGATCGAACCTGCCAAGTTGGGGTCAAGGCGAGCGCCTCAACCGTCTGAGCCACTCAGCCCGGCCCTATGTAATCATCGATGATCCTGTGGTAGAAGCATGAACTACTGTATGCACGTAGATAAAATATGAATACTATCCCGCAAAACGTATGTGTAGGCTCGTCAAACAATGAAGGCTACCGTATGTGTTGCGGGCCAGTATTTGAATTTTCATTTGCTGGTACACAGTGATCGGACCGACCCAATTAAGCGGTGCTTAGTTAATTCACAGAGGCTCGCAGACTGAACGCTGAAAGGCATAACATCCTGTAATGATGATACATCTAAGGGGTACTGATGTGTGTATTTCGGCAAAGGACCAACAACGATCAGACCTGAGTATGACGTCATCGGGGTAATGGAATTGTGCTGCCATTTTGAGGTACGTGCCGCGTGGCTAACAATTAGCGTAGTTCTGGGCTCCGGATTTGTAGTACGTCGTGTGAAGTGTCATTTTGTTTTTTGTCTCACTGACTTCTACACGTATTCAGCAAAACCAATTCAAATAGTGAACATCTGAGAAAATTGTGCTGCAAAAAATGTGAAAAAAGCGATCTTCCTTTAAGTGTCACGACATATGGACAATAAGTTGCTTAAAATTATTGAAACCACTCTATAGAATAGAGCGACTTGTCAGAATCCCTAAAAGTCCAAAATCAATATTGTCCAGCGTCAAAAGACTTGCCAGGGGCGTTTCAAAGTTAAGACAGCTCAGCGTCATATGGCGTAACCCACACTACCAGGCCCCAACCGAGCACATCTACTAACCCACTGGTTGGATCTCAAGGCCATATAGATGTGTAAATTAATGTTGAATTAGTAAATAACATTTCATGAATAAAATTGCAAAATCACTCTTAGTATATAAGTATACAACTATGCTGCACCCTAAATACTTCAAAAGATCTACCTGTTCGAATTTTGTATTTGTGGCTATGTCCCTGACGCATCTCCGATAGATTTTTCTCAATCATGTGATCAGCTTCAGTCCAACGCCTTGGAATACTGCTTTTTGAAATACGTGCAAAATGTGTCACGAACACATTGCTCTCGGTTCAAGACCAATATGCAGATGAATGTACATATATCAAAATGAAGTTTGCTAATAAGACACCCGTACATCATAAGCACATTCAATAATTCATGGTTCATTAAATTCTGTGTAATACAGTCATATTTCCAATTAAGTAATTTACTTTCAATTAATAGTAGTGAAGGAGCTATGAGTTTAAAAGGAGGTCAAGAAAACAAGTGAAAGTTACAAATGAGGGACGTCATATCATTTACAACACAAAATTAATGCGTTCAATTTTATAATACATTATTATACATTTCGCACCACTTTTGAAGTATAGCGGTGAAATTCACAGAACGGTGGTTCGGCCGCCTAGTTAGATCGATCCGATCACTGTGCGTTTTGTTTAGCGGATTTACTTAGTTATAAATCTCGTTATCATAATCTATGTAATCAACAGACTTGTGTGGATTTCAATCCATATATATATATATGATTTCCATTACGAAAACGTAACAGCTATTATCATCGTGGAATTAAACGAAGCCGCGGATTTAATTGAAAATTAAATGCACATCATGGTATTTCCTTGTGTGCGTAATCTTATGGCAAGAAACGTTATTTGTAAGAGGAATATGTTAAATTAGAATCTCCTTAGATACACTGATACTGAAATTGGTGAGATAGCAAATCTATGTCCAATGTATGCCTAGTTCATTTCTTTAGAGCACTGTCAATTCAATTGAATTTAAATTGAAATGTCGCAATTTTCATCACGTTGTATTTCTCGTTGAAACAATTACCAATATAGGATTCTCAGTACAGAAACTCAATGTTGTAAGTTTAAAATTGTTTTCGAATAGTAAAACACTTTTTGTACGTCTATAGTCGTTGTATGGAATAAATCAATAGCGCAATAATATTAATAATTATGGACGAGGCTCCTCTCGAAAATGAATAACATAAAAATGTTACTGCTTAAGCTTTCACGGTAGGCATCCATCTCTATGTACACGATTTCTGGGCTTGCGGGCCGTGGTACAGAAGGAGTATGGTCTACCGGAAAGCAAAGCAAAGTCATCTCCATACAGGCCTTGAAGGCCCTTGGAGGGGTGAAAGGTAAAGCGTAGAGTGATTAGCTCTACGTCCGGCCGCCTTTGCCCCCAGGAATTAACCTGGTACTCTTTTTTGGTGTAGGCTGAGTGAACTTCAGAGCCATGTGCACCTCCGCAAGTGGAAATTTCGTTTCCTAAAGTTTTCGACTTGCTGACCGGGAATCGAACCCACGTCCTTCCGGGTGAACCGAGCTGACCACCTCGGCCAGGGAGACCCCTGGTTCTAAAACCTAAAAGTGCGGAGTCATAAGAGACAATGAAGGCTGGATAGGAAATTAACAGGTAAATAGAAGGAATACATGATTTGCCCGAAATTACGAGATGAAGACACTCATTTGATCGGTTGTGTATTGAACCGTTCTGCGTGAGATAAGGAGATTTCTCCTATGCAGCTTCCGCAAGCACTGGAATGGAGGTTACGACACTGTTTAGTTATGACGCACTGTTCGTGTTAATTGAGCGTTCTTAGTTAATTATTCAGCGTAAGCAATATTCAATATTCAGTTTGGCAGCTCGATGAGGGAGTTGCGCACTGCAGTGTCCATACATATTCTGGACGTACAGTAGTTATTCTGCTCACTAATGTACCATACCAGCTAAAATGAACTAATATTTCTCGATAAAGTACTGTGCACTCACATCCATTTATTCTATTAAATAATGGCATTGTGGTCCAACAAATCCTAAAATATCTCCCACTGTCACGCCTTTTTGTCAAAGTTACACAATCTGCTCTTCTACGTGACCTAATATTGTAATACAAACCATGGATGAACTATGTATTATTTGGGTTTGGCACTAGTTGGTTGTGCTTAAGGTTTCAGGATCGATTCCTAACGTAGTCGATCGTTATTCATAGAAAGTAAAAAAACTAGAGATATGTGTCAGTAGGTTTAATCACATACTCACGAATTCCTTCTAAGGAAAATTCTGCCACTCATGAGGCTAACATCACGATACAGGACAAAAGAAGCTGAAAGAGAGGGGAAAATAAGGAGTGTACTAAGGAGACGGAGGACATGAATACGCCCTTTTAAATTTGGAATAGAGAAATTTCGGGGTATCCGTGTAGAGTATTCGGCAAATCTGGTAAAGTGATAGTGCGTACTTTTCCCATATTTCACGTAAGATTTACTTCCAGCAACTTAAGTATCATACTTGTTCTTTTGCATTACACTATCGATAAGTTTTAACAATTCCTGCATTGATTACATTGTTTGTTGGTAAAACCTTAAAAATTGACTTTCCCTAGCCACTCAATACAATTATAAACTAGCTCATAGCAGTTTGATAGATTTTCAGACTGACTCTTGCTATCATGAAGAAATCATATAGTCCATGTAATGCAGACAATTTGATTTAGAAGGTTTTAATTTCTAGACAAAGTTCTCCAGCTGAAAACTATCTTCTTCGTCTTATTCCACAGTTTCTTTAAAATTACTTAGTCACAAGGTCACTGATACGGAATTTTCTACTCCACTTATTCTTCCTTCATATCTTAGTGCTTCAGATCTGTGTTAACGCTTTCTCCCTCCGTTTAATTCTTGGTGAGCCTCCTTTCCCTTTTATTTGGCAAATATACCGTTTAAATGACATTTCACTGTTTCACAAAAATACCTTTTACAGCCAAGTATACCTGCGAAAACAAGTCACAAAGTTCTTCAGAACAGCGATTCGTAATAAAATATGTATCTCATTCTATGCTCGTAACCTTCCCGTCGAACTAATATGGCATACGACTCACCAAAATTTTGAAACCGAAGTTAATTATCGACAACCAGGAAATTGAAATTGAATTTGAATTTAATTTATTGATAATTTACATGCCACTGAGGCTCAAAAGCCATTTCATGTAGCGTCTTCATATAATAATACACGAACACACTCACTATATTAGTATATTATTAACATATTTAATTAAACAATAAACTCAAAAATAAATTAAAATACAGATACCAAATCCAGTATTTTTTTACGTCGCACTGACACAGATAGGTCTTCTTTTTTTTGCTAGTTGGGACAGGAAAGGGCTAGGAGTGGGAAGGAAGCGGCCGTGGCCTTAATTAAGGTACAGCCCCAGCATTTGCCTGGTGTGAAAATGGGAAACCACGGAAAACCATTTTCAGGACTGCCGACAGTGGGGTTCGAACCTACTATCTCCCGAATACTTGATACTGGCGCACTTAAGCGACTGCAGCTATCGAGCTCGGTCAGATAAGTCTAATGGCGACGATGGGACAGGAAAAGGCTAGGAATAGGAAAGGAGGATCTGGCCTTAATTAAGGTATAGCACCAGCATTTTTCCTGGTGCGAAAATTGGAAACCACGGAAAACCATCTTCAGGTCTGCCTACAGTGAGGTTCAAGCCCACTATCTCCAGAATACTGGATACTGCCCGCACTTAAGCGACTGAAGCTCCCAGTTTAAAACATACATTGTGTAAGTAAAGAAATTAAAACGTTAAGACTATTTATTATTTTAGACTACAAGAATCTAAATAATCTAAAGCAAAAGCAGAGAGTAAAACCATTCTGTAAGAAATATACATTGTCAGTCACAAGAATGCGTGCTCTCAGCCCCTTGCGTACTCCTCCAGGAAGGCAGCTGTGATGGACTGCTTTAATTGAGTACAATTAGTTATTGGCGGAACGGTGAAGATTAAAGACGTTAAAAATACGTGATGCAGTGCAAACAAAGGGCTTGTTAAATTTAGTGGTACGATAGAGGGGAATTTGAAGGGCAGATTTTGTAAACCTATTATCTCTGTTATGTACTGACTCCATAGGTTTAAAGGCATTTCAAAAATAGGATTGGGCCTTCAGTTTGAGAATTGAGAGTTTGAGAGTAATTGAATTAGAATATAACAAAATCAATTTGTTATACAGTAGTTACTGCCCACAACAGACACTCAAAGTTTCTGCATTCTCGAGAACATTGTTAAAGTTTCCCCAAGCTCCTAAACCGAATGAGCAACGACAATAATTGGATAAGAGTGGATAAATGTGTAATTACTCGTAAGCGGCTTATCGTCAAGGAACATGTTATTGTTCAGTAGTAGATTAGATTGCATGATGTTAGATTGTTGATGCTACTTTTGCAACCGGGTGAGCTCACCGTGTGGTTAGTTAGTGCCACGCAGCTGTGAACTTGCATCCGGGAGATAGTGGGTTCGAACCCCACTGTCGGCAGCCCTGAAGATGGTTTTTAGGTGGTCTCCCCCTTTTTCATACCAGCTGGGGCTGCACCTTAATTAGGCCACGGCTGCTTCCTTCCCACTCCTATCCCTATCCTATCCCATCGTCGCCATAGGACGTATCTGTGTCGGTGCGACGTTAAGAAACTTGTAAAAATTACTTTTGCATGAACGCGAGAATACTACGAAGTGTCGTGGGCTTAAAATTATGAAAATATTTCTATAGATCCACAGTACGGGCTGAAAAGTACTCATTTGATGATCCTCTTCATTGATCGTCTTTTATGGTTGTCATAAATATTTTGCCCTCTCCTTTTCTTTCCAAATTTTTTATTAGCAAAGACTATTCTTCTTCTCGAATGATTTTTACAATTAAGTGTGTTTGTCATTCCAGGGACTCTTAAATTATTGTTCTCGAGATTCGTACTTCAATGTCATTTGTTGTATTTCCGCTTAACTTTAAAATGTTATACTGTGCCTTGAATGATTCAAATAATCCTTTCTAACATCTAGTTTTAGATTAACACTAGCGAATGTACCCGTGCTTCGCTACGGTATTCTACATTGTATTCGGTTATCGAAGTAAATAGTGTACATGCAGTAAATAAGATTGTTTTAAAATTGCATGTCTCTTAGCGTTATCCGAGAAAGAGCATGGGGAGTTCACCGTACGTTGTTTCCAATGTAAAGTGTTTGTTACGGATTTGTGATATAGCGGCAGACTCACTTGCCTACTGCCATTCACAATCGAGTTGGGATGATTACGTAATAATTGCAGGCCCCATTGCCTACTACGCGGACAAAATCGATTTGGGGAGTTTTCGTTAATATGGCAGCCCCCTTCCTACTTCCAGACAGATTTCAGTTGAGGAGTTTTTATTATAATGGCAGGCAATTACCCTACTATCACTCGAAATTGAGTTGTGCAGTTATCATTATAATGCCAGGCCCATTTTCCTACTGCCAGCCAGCTTACTGCCAGTCACACCAAGTTGGTGAGTTTCCATCAAAATAGCAGGCCACTATGCCTAATGCCAGTCACATTTTAGATGAGGACATTTCTTTATAATGATAGGCACCCTTGCCTACTGCCAAACACAATCGGGTAGGGGAGTTTTAAACAAAACTGCATGCTCACTTGCCTTCTGCAAGTCAAATCGAGAAGGGAACTATTCATTATAATTGTAGGCTTTCCTTACTAATGACAGTTACACAGGAGTTGGAGAAGGAACCCTTTCCTACTGCCAGTCAAAGTCGGTGTGGGGAGTACTTATTACAATAGCAGACCCACCCTTTCTCGATCGCTAAAAATCGACATCAGTGAATATATATAGATCGACATACGAAAGTATATGCGTATTTACAATATTGAAGACCTTCATTTACAGATTAACTGCTACTAAACGTACGTCATATCGACAAAGGATTATACCATAAGACACGCCGGATTTAGTGGCCTAAATGGCTGGTCCTATGATATGTCATCTATTCTTGGGTCAGATTGAATTAGAAACGTGGAACAGGGTAAAGGTTTTGTAAGATTATCTCACATTACATTACTTTTCGAATACATACATAGCATTTGGCTCACATATGGCTACTGGGTGGGCCAATTTTCGTGAAGAGTTTAATGATTCTGTATTTCATATAAGTAATTGAAAGTATGAATTATGCATGTGAAAATTCCAAATTGACTTAACATCGATTAAAGAGAAAAATCAAACGTAGAAGGGATACAGATACGGCAAAAAGTCATAAGACCACGGTTGTAGATCATTCCAAATTGAACGGAGATTGTGCAATCCGTTATAGGATAGGAATTTCCGAAGGTCTGCACCATCATTAAAATTGCCTGCGTATTTCGATATTCTTCGGGGATTCAAAGTGAAAAATTTAATGATCTAGGAAGTTTTCCGTTCGTTACAGGCTTAAACGTATAATTTTGTCAAATTTCAATTATCTTCTTTTTCTTCTGGCAGATTATGGCGCAATTTGGATTTTGGGCGAGGCGGGTAAAAATTAGTACTTTCAGGAAACTAAACCAAAAATTATGGAGATGGTCATTATTACCCCTTAAACGGAAAGCTGTACGAAAATTTCGCCAAAATAGTCAGTGTAGAGGCACACAGTCGTTACGATTTGATTTATATAGATAAGGAATCTGCTCCATGTAAAACACCTTTTGGGCTATGTCCGCTGGACTTAACCTGCAAAAGTGACCATTCATGATATCTCCCTTAGTAATCCTCCTGACGAAAGAATGCACATGAAAAAAAAGGTTTAGAGGTGGAATTCCATCACGTTTGGTCGATTTCCAGTCAGGTTGGTCTTGTTCTGTATATGTTGTGGAAGAGTAAAATCACCATTTCGGTTCCCTATAAACCGCCAGTCCATTCCGGAACATGAAATGTTATTTACGTTTAAAACCTACCTTTGGACAGGTGGATGCTCAATATAAATTTTGGTTCGAATGTCTTCAGTAGTTTTCAAATTGTAAGGAGTACGCTTTACACGCACCCGCTCGGGAGTTAAGTCCGATGGGACTTGTACAGAAAAACGGTCCGTTAATGATATCTCCCTTATTAATCCTCGTATCGAAATGATGCACATGAGAAAAAAGGTTTAGAAATTATTCTCTACCAAGGTAGGTAGATTTCCATTAAGTTTGGTTGTGTATATTTTGTGGAAGTGCAAAATCACTGTTTCCGTTTCGTATAAACCCCCAGTCAGTTCAGGGATTTAGAAACAATATTTGCCCAAAACCTATCAAGGACAGGTGTATTCTAAATATGAGTCTTGGTGGAAATACATCCAGTAGTTTGTAGCACTCGCGTACATACGGCGTAATTAAGGAAGAAATAATACAGTTAAGAAAGTTGAAAGTAATAGAAAATGGATTATAACTGCGGACAGCCGGATAACGACAAATATGTAAATGCCAAGTGAATGTATTGGAAAATCAAATGCCCCTCAATAAATTATGCTAGTGTGAGTAATGGATATAATAAAGCGGTAACAGAGGAGAAATTTAGGTCAGTGATTCTTAGGTAAACAAATAATAAGAAGATGACTAATGGTGTTATTACTTAATCTATTCGAGGGCGGTTATAATATCCAACGATATTCCGCCAATATCCCGCAGATAGGCCGATTGACGCCTCTCTTGCCTTCTACCCAAGGAACAACCACGAATTTAAAAGCATGATGAGGAAAATGGCAATACGTTACTTCCCTGCTGGCATGCAGTCAGAGACGTTGCCATGGTAACCTGTAGTTTCGTTGTCGGTCTGTCGGTCACTCAATGCAGAGCATGATACCAGCGGAAAATTGTAAATTTCTCCGTCATGTGAAGAGTAAGGTAAATTATGAACATAACGAAAGTTGTTTATAATGAAGAGACGTTTCACGTACGGTAAACGAAGTTTACAGAAAATCAATAGTATAAGAGAAAATGGAGGAAACCCATTCTGGTTTTCCTATAAACCACCCGTCTATTCAACGATTGTAAAATAATATGCATATAGAAACCTTCCCCGAGATGAGTATTCTCTAAATATGAAGTTTGGTTGAGATCTATCCAGCCGTTTCGAAGTGATGGTGGAAAAACCATTCAGGTTTTCCTATAAACCCCCGTCTATTGAAAGATTTTAAAATGATATGCATATCGAAACCTTCCCCGGGATGAGTATACTCTAAATATGAAGTTTGGTTGAGATCTATCCAGCCGTTTCGAAGTGATGGTGGAAAAACCATTCTGGTTTTCCTATAAACCCCCGGTCTATTCAAAGATTTTAAAATAATATGCATATCGAAACCTTCCCCGAGATGAGTATACTCTAGATATGAAGTTTAGTTGAGATCTATCCAGCCGTTTCAACGTGATGGTGGAAAAACCATTCTGGTTTTCCTATAAACCCCCCGAGTATTGAAAGATTTTAAAATGATATGCATATCGAAACCATCCCCGGGATGAGTTTACTCTAAATATGAAGTTTGGTTGAGATCTATCCAGCCGTTTCGACGTGATGGTGGAACAGACAGACAAACAGACAAACAGACAAACAGACAAACAGACAAACAGACAAACAGACAAACAAACAGACACGAAACGTAAAAACCACCGATTCGGTCTTGAGTTGACCTAAAACGGATAAATATCTGAAAAATTGGCAAAACAAAAGAAATTACAGACAGCGGACCCCCTACAATTTTATTTATATAGATTTACTAAAATATTTCCTTTCACCAAAACTGTTTTGCTGTTTTACCGACCGAGTTGTCTGCGTGCTTTCGGTCACGTAGCTATGGGCTTGCATACTGTAGTGGGCTCGAACCGCACTGCCCGGCTGCCCTGAAGATGGTTTTCCGTGGTTTCCCATTTTCACACAGGTATGCTGGATCCGGGTGAGGGCAGTATAATAACACTCACGGTATCCCCAGCCTGTCGTAAGAGGATACTGAAAGGACGCCAGGGGCTCTTAACTTGGGAGCGTGGGTTGGCGACCACGAGGCCCTTAGCTGAGTCTTGACATTGCTTCCACTTACATGTGACACGCTCCTCACTTTCACCTATCCTATCTGATCTCCCTTCTTTTCCGACCCAGACGGTATTAGGTTTGCCAGGCCTAGAGAGTCTTTCATGCCCTTCGTGGCCCGTTTCTTTCTTTGGCCAGTACCTTCATTTCTCGAAGTGTTGGATCCCTTATATTTTCCCTTCTGATTAATGTTAATAGAGGATGGTTACCCAGTTGTGCTTCCTCTTAAAACAATAATCATCACCACCACCTGGGGCTGGACCTCAATTAAGACTACGGGTACTTCTTTTACAGCCATAACCCTCACTATACTCTCTGCTATTTTCCAGCACATCTTATCGTAGATTCGATTAGGAGGAAAAGTAATGAACGAATAATTTGTAGGCTATAAGCTATAAGATATTAACCCTAGAGTGGTCTGGCAGGGCTCCTGAGACTCAGCATTATGACATTTTGCTATCACCCCAAGGCCTCAGCATTCAGAGGGCTGGTAGTAGAGCTCTGCATTTGGAAGAAAACAACCGCTCGAGCATTGCCCACTTCGTGCCGCTGCTCGACGGTTGGGAAAAGCCCGCGCTGCGATAAGGCTGTGGCCGTCTAATTGACCATGTGGCCGGCAGTCCTTCAGTGGAACTGTCGAGCACTGCCGGGCGCTCGAGCGTAATCGTAATCCCGGTCGGTGACAGTAAAACCGTCGCGCGCTTTACATTGCGGAATTCGTTAGAAATCGTGTGTAAAATCAGTTGGTGATTGGGCTTTGAGCAGTGCAGACAGCGTTATGGATCAACCAAGTATAGGTCGTAAACACCGCATTCAAGAAAGGAATTGTATATTTATGATTCACATATAAATTTATTTACAGGTCATAATTTGTTTATAAATTAACGCTTGTAAAATGAAAATTGATGAGTATTTGTTTAAAAACAATCCTGCATTCCTTCTTGATCCTGCATTTGATATTAGTACAGTGTATATGTGGCCGAGTCCGGAGATAGGCTACACATAGCCCACTATTACTGTGTCCCCGTTTTGCAGTCGCTTAAGTGCGGCCAGTATCCAGTATTCGGGAGATAGTAGGTTCGAACCCCACTGTCGGCAGCCCTGAAAATGGTTTTCCGTGGTTTCCCATTTTCACACCAGGCAAATGCTGGGGCTGTACCTTAATTAAGGCCACGGCCGCTTCCTTCCCACTCTTAGCCCTTTCCTCTCCCATCGTCGCCATAAGACCTATCTGTGTCGGTGCGACGTAAAGCAACTAGCAAAAAAAAAAAAAACTGTGTCCCCGTTTATCTAGCGAACGGAACAAAATACCATATGAAGACATTACAGTTCATAACGTTACAATTATTGGAATACATAATCGCCTCAAAGACGAAAATCCAATAGTCTGCAACATTTTAACACACTTCAAATGTAACATATACAATTGTAATATTTAGGTTATAGAACTGATCGTAAAAAACGAAAGACATTTGTAAAAGAAATGGGTAAGGATTAATGTCAAGTAGTGGCCTATGATCTCGAGTCCGGCGAAGCGCAGCTCGCTGGCTGGCTAGCACTGAGTCCGCCGGTTACTGGCGACCGACCGAGCGTTTGACGCGCTCGGCCAGTCGCTGATGATCGATAGCCCGCAACCGGCTGCACAGGACGCTCGGCCGCATACTCCCGAGAGCCAGAGAGGCGAGCGGTACTCGCCGGTAAAAATCAGAGAAAATGCAGACCTCTAGCTGGTAGCCTCTGTAGCCGGCTGTAATGGACGTAGGAATGCGTTGCAGTTCTTATATAGGAGCTTAGTTAGTCTTTTTCTGTCACTTGCACAAATTAGCAGCGGGTCTTTCAGGCCATGCCCGACAGTTGACGTACCTAATTCCGTCCAACAGGCTGACAAAGTTATTTTCTGTGGTATAAATATCAAAGCACTTACCGTGTTCATATCTTCAATAAACAATAGCATTAGTGTTTCCATGAAGTATTGAACTTGTCAGCATCAAGGATTTCAACATGTAAAATAGAGGAAATGTTATACGATGATTAATTTTACGATTCAAACGCTAAACCGGATTATGTAATAACTAGTGATCTTCATGATCAACAGTTCAACAGTTAATTTAGTGAAGGAAAGAAGAAGACATCAGAGATGTAAGTATAGCCAGTTCCAGCGTTATGGTGATTAGAGAGGATTCAAATGCAGGTAATTCTTCTCGTTATTTTGTTGATAAAGTGTTATGAATTTACATGTTGCATTTTGCTCACCGTATTGAAAATAATTATGTTAATTTGTGGAAAATGGTGGTAACACACGGATATATTAAGTACAAACTGTTTGCCACAAATTTTCGTATCAGTGCGTGTCTTAAACACTACATGTTATGTTAATTTACAGTTGATATTTTGAATTTGTCATGGAGTCAAGGATTCTCAAAATGTTTTTAGGGTATTGTTATTATGCCATTCTAGTGCAAAATATATTTTAATGAAAATGCATCGCTAAAAATGTTTAGATAATTTTTATATTGGAACTACCAGATCCAGCCAGACCATTCACTCTAAGTTTTCCACCCGACCACTCTAGCTTTAAGGATGAGAAACATGAAATTCTGGGTATGGGGTTCATCTTTAAAAATAATAGCCAACTTGATGTTTTTGGGTTGTACAGGATTCGAAACGGTGACGCTCACGTATAAATATTTGATAAGATATTCAGCTATGTAAGAAGCGACACAGAAAGGAACGTGATTGTAGCGGATGATTTAAATTTACAAAATGATAAGTGGGAAGGTAGTGCAAATGACAGAAAGCATGATCGAACAATGTCTGATAAGTTAATTTTGGGAATGACAGCTGAATTAGAAACTTATGGAAGCAACTAGAAGGAAGAATACTCCAGATGTGGTGTTGATAAAAGCAGATAAGTTCTGTATTGAAACTGAAGTTGTAGATGGTATATCTGATCAAGAAGCTGTTTTTGTCGTAGTTTTAAAAATGCGATGCAAACAAACAAAACCCCATGGCACAATAGGCCCGAAGTGCCACGGTCTACCAAGCGACCGTTGTTCATCGCGAAGGCCTACGGATTACGAGGTGTCGTGTAGTCAGCACGACGAATCCTCTTGGCCGTTTTCTTGGCTTCCTAGAACGGGGTCGCTGTATCACCGTCAAATATCTCCTCAGTTGTAATCATTTAGGCTGAGTGAACCTCGAACCCGCCCTCAGATCCAGATAAAATCCCTGACCTAGCCGGAAATCGAATCCAGGTCCTCCAGATAAGGGGCAGGCACACTATCCCTACAGCGCGCTACCTGCGCGATGTCAAACACTAACATATGTTCAATATAAATCTGCTCTCACTTGTCTTTCAACGGGGTTACCCCTACTGAACAAACGACAATGATATTGACATGGTAATTTCAAAGTCAATTTCTACCAAGCGACCACTCCTCATCGCGGAGGCCTACAGATTACGAGGTGTTGTGTGGTTAGCACGACGAATCCTCTTGGCCGTTTTCTTGACTTTATGGTAGCTTACGTCCACAATTGTAAAAACAAACTACAGCAGTACGTAGCTTTATGATAAAGATCGCTCTAATCATGATTATTATTTTTATTTTTTATTTAAAATCTGCTTCAAGTCGCACCTGTACAGTTAGGGCTTATGGTGACCAAGAGATAGGAAATTACTGCGAGATTGAAGGAAGCGAACGTGGTCTTAATTAAGGTGCAGCCCCAGCATTTCCCTGGTGTGAATATGGGACACCACGGAAAACCATCTTCAGGACTGCTGGCAGTGGGCTTCGAACCCACTATCTCCCGAATGCGAGCTCACTGCTTCGCGCTCCTAACTGCGGGGTCAACTCGCTTGGTAATATTATTCTCTCTGTATATTTTAACCAAAGTGTAGTTCTACATGATACATACTGTCATTCACTCTAACAATCACACAAGCTGTCAGCGTATTCAAATTTTCCTCTATAATAATTTCAGTTCTACTTCTGTCGTCACAACTGATTCCGCATTCCAGATAAGGACTTTTATGCATTTGTTATACTTGCGTCTTTAGAAGTTGGATATTGGTTTTTGCGCTCTTTCACCCGTTTACTATCATGATTTTTTAACGTTGATATTTGTTCGTATGAAGGACTAATATTAAAAGAGCTATTTGAAAATAGTTTTATATCTTCCCATAAAATGCTCTTTCATTTTGCAGTGATCAAATTCCTTATAGACCAAGTAAAATTTCGTCTTGATCTCCACTTAAATACTGAGCTTTTAAAGACATATCCAGCCGCTATATCGTAAAAAATGACAAAATTCTAACTGAACCTTTTCTCGATTTCCATTTGCATAATTCGAGTTATATGCAAAGTTAACATACATAATATATATAATAACATATATAATATATAATATATAACATACACTAACTGACAGAGCAAATGCAACACCAAGAAGGAGTGGTCAGAACTTTATGCCAATTGCAGGGTAAACTGACGTCACTGAGGTATGCTCATGATGTGAAATGCGCCGCTGTGCTGCGCACGTAGCGAACGATAAATGGGACACGGCGTTGGCGAATGGCCCACTTCGTACCGTGATTTCTCAGCCGACAGTCATTGTAGAACGTGTTGTCGTGTGTCACAGGACACGTGTATAGCTAAGAATGCCAGGCCGCCGTCAACGGAGGCATTTCCAGCAGACAGACGACTTTACGAGGGGTATGGTGATCGGGCTGAGAAGGGCAGGTTGGTCGCGCCGTCAAATCGCAGCCGATACCCATAGGGATGTGTCCACGGTGCAGCGCCTGTGGCGAAGATGGTTGGCGCAGGGACATGTGGCACGTGCGAGGGGTCCAGGCGCAGCCCGAGTGACGTCAGCACGCGAGGATCGGCGCATCCGCCGCCAAGCGGTGGCAGCCCCGCACGCCACGTCAACCGCCATTCTTCAGCATGTGCAAGACACCCTGGCTGTTCCAATATCGACCAGAACAATTTTTCGTCGATTGGTTGAAGGAGGCCTGCACTCCCGGCGTCCGCTCAGAAGACTACCATTGACTCCACAGCATAGACGTGCACGCCTGGCATGGTGCCGGGCTAGAGCGACTTGGATGAGGGAATGGCGGAACGTCGTGTTCTCCGATGAGTCACGCTTCTGTTCTGTCAGTGATAGTCACCGCAGACGAGTGTGGCGTCGGCGTGGAGAAAGGTAAAATCCGGCAGTAACTGTGGAGCGCCCTACCGCTAGACAACGCGGCATCAAGGTTTGGGGCGCTATTGCGTATGATTCCACGTCACCTCTAGTGCGTATTCAAGGCACGTTAAATGCCCACCGCTACGTGCAGCATGTGCTGCGGCCGATGGCACTCCCGTACCTTCAGGGGCTGCCCAATGCTCTGTTTCAGCAGGATAATGCCCGCCCACACACTGCTCGCATCTCCCAACAGGCTCTACGAGGTGTACAGATGCTTCCGTGGCCAGCGTACTCTCCGGATCTCTTACCAATCGAACACGTGTGGGATCTCATTGGACGCCGTTTGTAAACTCTGCCCCAGCCTCGTACGGACGACCAACTGTGGCAAATGGTTGACAGAGAACGGAGAACCATACCTCAGGACACCATCCGCACCCTTATTGACTCTGTACCTCGACGTGTTTCTGCGTGCATCGCCGCTCGCGGTGGTCCTACATCCTACTGAGTCGATGCCGTGCGCATTGTGTAACCTGCATATCGGTTTGAAATAAACATCAATTATTCGTCCGTGCCGTCTCTGTTTTTTCCCCAACTTTCATCCCTTTCGAACCACTCCTTCTTGGTGTTGCATTTGCTCTGTCAGTCAGTGTATATAGTAAATTGAGAAGCTTGCGTTCAAAACTCGGTTGCCCATGAAAGATGAAATGGAGGAAAACTAAAAAAACTGTAATGCATATGCAACCAAAGTCAAGAATTTTTCGATCCTACCAGTGAACTTTATTAAGCACTCAGTGAATAATGGCCGTAAACGCAAAAATTTCCTTTCAGTACTTAATTTGTCACAAGTTAAAAAGTTCTGCACCTGCAAAGTTTTGAAATTAAACTGTGGACAAACAAAATTTTGAAGAAAAATTTGGCAAAATTTAAATAAAACAATATGAGAAACACGATACTAATAATAAAACAAATTATAACATAATAATCATGTTGGACAAATTATCTGCAGATGAATACTCCACCAGCGTTTGAAACTTAAATATGTCTATGTCTTATAAAAACCGGGCGAGTTGGCCGTGCGCGTAGAGGCGCGGCTGTGAGCTCGCATCCGAGAGATAGTGGGTTCGAATCCCACTGTCGGCAGCCCTGAAGATGGTTTTCCGTGGTTTCCCAATTTCACACCAGGCAAATGCTGGGGCTGTACGTTAATTAAGGCCATGGCCGCTTCCTTCCAACTCCTAGGCCTTTCCTATCCCATCGTCGCCATAAGACCTATCTGTGTCAGTGCGACGTAAAGCCCCTAGCAAAAGAAATGTCTAATAAAATTAGGAAACTAATAACTTTTTACAGATTGAGCCCAGGTTCATCGTCCTCGCAATTGCAAATCTTTCTCAACAGTAGCAAGCAGTATTGGTTTGTGCCATCCCAAACCTAATGCCTCATTTTGTTGCCAAATTTCTCCTGAGAATGCAGACGCTTCAGTACCTCGTTTTTCGTTTTCCTTGAGATAGAATACTGGAGTGATAACACTTGTAGTCGACTTTCTTTCACGGAACAACCTCGTTTCATTACATTCCTCCACACACCGGATTGATCATCCATTTTGTAAGAAGGCTCCATTATGACCTTGACCACTCTATGTATTCTTGATTTGTGTTTCACAAGAAATATTATTTTTATTTATCGGATGCGTGTTACTTTTTGTATGATGTGTAACAGGCCCTCAGCAACATACAATTTCCAATCATCTAAACCAAACCGAATCAAACAGCAACTGGACTAAGAAAGATTTTAAAACAGAAAGATGAAAGAAAGCCACATATCTCTGCTTTATCATTGTCAGACTAAACAGAGTTATGATCACGACAGCTATTTCTGTCGCTGATAGTCGCATGTAACCTCACAGTCTCTTACCTAAGTCATTTTTGTGTCCGAGTGGCCAAACCTGTTTTCGAAGGGAAGCTTCTCAAATTTCCTAGAGTGTGTTTAAATGAAAGTATTGCATTGTGTGGCATGTAGTACCGGTCAAAGCTTTTGAAAAAGTTTCCTATGAACATATTCCCGAAAGCAGATACATGGTGGGATATGAGCCGTATTGTGGTGCGACCCTAGCAGAGTACCATGTCTCTAATTTCCCTTGTGGAATAATAGGATATCATTAGACTATATACTGTTTACACAGCACAGAATAACACACGGACACTGTACAGTAATTACTAGCGCCAACGTGAACACGAACTTCGTCCTTATAACTACAAACTCAGTAAAACAAGTCGTATGAGCCAGTGAGATTTTAAAAACTCGAAAGAACAATGAGCTGAAGCCGGAAGGCACGGAAGATGATATTTTAGGATTAAAAATAATAATAATAATAATAATAATAATAATAATAATAATAATAATAATACCGAGCTCGATAGCAGCAGTCGCTTAAGTGTGGCCAGTATCCAGTATTCGGGAGATAGAGTGTCGGCAGCCCTGAAAATGGTTTTCCGTGGTTTCCCATTTTCACACCAGGCAAATGCTGGGGATGTACCTTAATTAAGGCCACGGCCGCTTCCTTCCCATTCCTAGGCCTTTCCCATCCCATCGTCGCCATAAGACATATCTGTGTCGGTGCGACGTAAAGCAAATAGCAATAATAATAATAATAATAATAATAATAATAATAATAATAATAATAATAATAATAATAATCCACAACCTGATTCTAGTCATTCGAACGGATCAGGAATGAAATGAATGAAGCCCCCATCTAGTGGCAAGGATAGACATTGTGCCCGCTGCCGAAGTCTGTCGCACTCCTCTGGCGCAATGACTAACAAATGGCAGATGAATAAAATGATATTGGAGAGTGTTTCTGGAATGAAAGATGACAAGAAAACCAGAGTACCCTGGAAAACCTGTCCTGCCTCCACTTTGTCCACCACAAATCTCACACGGAGTGGCCGGGATTTGAACCACGTGACCCAGTGGTGCCGACGCACTGCCACTTGGGTCGCGGAGGATTCATAATAATAATAATAATAATAATAATAATAATAATAATAATAATAATAATAATAATAATAATAATAATAATAATAATAATAATAGCGCGCAAAATTGTGAGAGGAATCTTGGGATCAAAGTACAGAAATGGAATCCATCAAAAGAGATCCAAAGAGGAAGTCTACAGAAATATAGAGAAAATTACTGACACAATCCGAAAAAAACGGGCACGATTTTACGGTCATCTGAAAAGAATGGACGGAAGAAAGTTAACTAAAGAGATCTTTCACTTTTTTTATTCAAACCCCAAAACCACAATTCCCTGGTTTAGAAATACCAAAGAAGACCTGCAAATTCTACATACCTCAGCTGAAGACGCCCTTAACAGAGATCGCTTCCGCTAGAAAATATTGACGAACGGGCTAAACCGATACGAGCAACCGAAGAGAAGACACGGTGCCCCTTGGACAGAGGAGCGTAAGCAGGCTCACTCACAAAGAATGAGGGAAATTTGGGCTCTAAAGAGGGCCAAGTTCAGTGTCAAATACAACAAGACTTAACCTGGTCTTTGATCCAAGGACTTATATAATAATAATAATAATAATAATAATAATAATAATAATAATAATAATAATAATAATAATAATAATAATAATAATTAAAAAAAGAGTTTACTAAAACACCATTCTATTGGACCGATTTGCTTCATTTTTGTTTTATTCTCTCCGAAATTACCTGTCTGTGAATCATGAGACAGTGATAGGTCTCTAAGGTCAGCCAACTTTGAGCAATCATAAAATCAAATCATTAAATTATCACTCCTAGAATTGCAGGCGAAGGCTTACCGTAACCTTCAATACATTATGTACCTAGCAGGTTGCTAAGTGACTAACACTTTCACTAATATTCTGATCTAATCATGTGATTTTCATCCTTAGTAATACCATTACATGCAGGCATGTTTGTTACTACTTGTCAAGCCGAAGAGAATACATATCCTCTGATCATGGAAGAATATTATTCTGTGTTTTATACTCTTTGATTCTCTGACCTTCCCCAGCTTCTTAATGTGCTCAACAGATGGCAGAACTTTCTTAATAACTTACATGCTGCTAATAGAAAACATGTCGGTCTGAGTGGCTCAGACGGAGGCCTTCTGACCCCTGGCTCAGTCCGGTGGTATTTGCAGATACTCAAATACGACAGCCTCGTGTCGGTAGATTTACTGGCACGTAACAGAACTCCTAAGGGACTAAATTCCGGCACCGCAGCATCTCCAAAAACCGTAAAAGAGTGGTTAGTGGCACGTAAACCCAATAACATTATTATTATTATTTTTATTATTATTATTATTGTTATTATTATTATTATTACAATTTTTATTTTTATTATTATTATTAACAGAAAACATCGACGTACGCACAGTCAGGAAGATAAACTTATCAAGTCGACTAGCCTACTATATGACCATTACCAATAAAGAGCAGAGACAACCTCTTGAAGAAGAGGTTGCACTATCTCGGGCAAGATCTTTTGAAAATGGTCAAAGCACAGTGAATACTGTATAGAAAGAAGTGTTATAAACTACATAACGAATCAGTTATTGTGTAGCAGTATTAAACGTGCATAAAACTATTGAAAAGATCAGACAAGACAGTATGACTACGAGAGGCATATCTGCAAAGCAAAGCAAAGTCACCTCCGTACAGGCCATGAAGGCCCTTGGAGGAGTGGAAGGTAAAAGTTTCCACCATTGTTAACCTCGGCACGTGATGGGGTAGAGTGGTTAGCTCTACGCCCGGCCACCTTTGCCCCCAGGAATTAACCTGGTACTCATTTTTGGTGTAGGCTGTGCGTTTCTTAAATTTTACGACTTCCTGACGGGGATTCGAACCCACGTCCTTCCGGGCGAACCGAGCACGCCTTTACAGCCTCGGCGAGGCAGCCCCTGATAGGCAAATCTGACCTGTTCATAACGAATGCTGTGAGCAGCGCGGGTCCACTAGTAATAATACTCTTTGTTTTACATCGTACAAACCACTGTTACGATTCTCAGAGGCGCCCAAATGCCAGAATTGTGCCTCGCAAAGAATCTAGTGACAAGGGGCTGGCGTATTTCAGCACCTTCAGATGCCACCGGACTGAGCCAGGATCGAAACCTTCAACTCGAGGTCAGAAGATCAGCGCTGAGCTCAGAAGACAACTCAGAGACGATTTACCTTGAAAATGTAATTTAATTTAGCAGCGTATGGCTTCCATATAACCATCTGAGCCACTTCAGCCGGACAAGAATATAACATACTTGGGCCCTTGTACTTTGGACTTTGTTTAGAGTAGGGCCTCTCAAACGCCCAAAATCTCACGCATGCAAACTGAGGCGCAGAGTTCCTGTTCACAGTGCATCGGTCTCACTCGGCTCTGCTCGGACCAACGCTTCGTCTCTGGGCTGCTCGGCTCAACTCGGCTCGGATTTGGAGCGCTACGGAGCAAGTGAGGAAAAGGAAGACAAGCCGAGCGAGCGAGACAGACGTGGGGAAAGAGAGAGGCAGCGCTATTGCTCCAAATCGAGGAGCGGGGGTCTGCACTCTGGTCAACCAAGCGAAGTCGTCTTTTGCACCGTGCACAGTGCATGCACCGTCCATGCACCCTGAGAGGCCCTGGTTTAGAGTGAACACTCTCGTTACATGCAAACCGTTCTTTGTGTTTATTTTTGAACGAAAAATTATCATTTCATAGCCTAATTTTCAGTTTGTTGGAGTCACCACTCTTAGTGGACTCTGTCCAGTTTAGGGCTCGAAGCCCTTTCTGGCACGAACTCTAAATGCAGGGGTGGATTCATTATGGCGTGTTCCTGTGATTGTTGGTAATGTGGTGGGTGAAGAGCTATGTGCCTAACACTCAGACCTACAACCTCGGAATCGAAGTTCATAAAACGGACTGGTTGGAAGTTTAAAGGAATTATGATATACAACCACAAATAATATTTTGGTGTGGGACGTAATAGCTGAGTGTCATTGTCACTACCTTGTCACCATGGCAGCTGCACTTGGGATCCCTGGCAATGCGCGTGAGATTTCTGAAATTAAATTTCATGTCCCCAGTAGCTGCCTCTGTGGATCCGTGGTAGAGTATCGGCCTCCGGATCCCAAGATAGCGGGTTCAAACCCGGTAGAGGTAGTCGGATTTTTGAAGGGCGGAAAAAAGTCCATTCCGACACTCCATGTCGTACAATGTCGGCATGTAAAAGATCTCTGGTGATACATTTGGTATTTACACGACAAAATTAATTAAATCTCAGCCATAGACACCCAAGAGAGATCCGGTTTACTCTGTCTGCCATCTAGCGGACCTAGAGTAAAACGGAACGTCGAAATTGACGAGAAGACAGCCAGATGGCGTCAAATCGAAATGTCTGCACACGGTAGCTGAGGCCATACGATTATTATTATTATTATTTTTTTTTTTTGCTAGGGGCTTTACGTCGCGCCGACACAGATAGGTCTTATGGCGACGATGGGATAGGAAAGGCCTAGGAGTTGGAAGGAAGCGGCCGTGGCCTTAATTAAGGTACAGCCCCAGCATTTGCCTGGTGTCAAAATGGGAAACCACGGAAAACCATTTTCAGGGCTGCCGATAGTGGGATTCGAACCTACTATCTCCCGGATGCAAGCTCACAGCCGCGTGCCTCTACGCGCACGGCCAACTCGCCCGGTTATTATTATTATTATTATTATTATTATTATTATTATTTTATGTCCGCAGTATTCGGATTCCATGTAAAATCGGACGTTCCATTGTTATTACCTCACTATCAGTGTATCTGGTGTTATAAAAGTGTAACCTGAGCTTGCTTGCTAATACAGGTGTTAACTTTCAAAGTTAATTTGAGTGGGAGATCGGTTTAAACAATATGAAAGTTCTAATTATGTAGAAATACGGGCGGAGTAACTTTTAAAAATAAGGCAACAAGAGATCGCATTGAGAAACTTTATTTTACAGGCAGATTAAGGATACACAGTAGGAGGGCACCGACACATTACTATTCAACATATTCACCATTCTTGTTCAAACACTCTCCAACTCCCCATACTTTTCCATATGTTTGGGAACACACTATATAGATATGCGTTATAAGTTTCTATATGTTTTTGCATGAGATTGATGTATTGAAATAATTTCTTCCCATTTCCAGTTAGGCTGCTAGATTATGCGTTTTATGGAATGAACATTTTCTTGTTATGGAAATAATTTAATTGTTCCAAGACCGAGCAAATTGGCCGTGCGGTTAAGGTCGCGTAGATGTGAGCTTGCTTTTGGGAGATGGGGGTTCGAATTCCACCGTCGGAAAACCTGAATATGATTTTCCATGATTTCCCATTTCCACATCAGGAAACTGCTGCGGCTGTACCTCAATTAAGGCCACATCCACTTACCTTTCCAGTCCTAGCCTTTCCCATCCTTCCGTCCCCGAAAAACTTAATTGTGTTAGTGCGGCATTAAACCACTAGAAAAAAATGTTCCAAGAAGACAATGTTTCCGTTGCGTTCTCCTTTACAGACCCTGTGCTGTGTGAGTTCAAGAATATATTTAATGACCTTGAGGTCCTCTTTTGTGATCAGGTTCCTTTTTTAGGAAGTGACCACAGATCGTCAATGCTGAGAGTGTTTTCAGTTATTGGCAGATCTTATTTTTGTAAATATTATTTAACGCAAAAATTAACAAAGAAAACTTCCCTCCATAAGTCAACTACCACCTCAGTGTTGAGCCCTATGGACTGATGGAGATAGTACGGAGAAGGATCCCACTCCATCTCTTTATATTTCAGCTGTGGGGCTGCAAATACCGCATACAAATCGACCTCATTAAAACAATTAATGACTCGCCATTACGGTCCCATTTGTCACAATTTCTATTGGACTATTAATATAGTTCAATTTCCAGCTATTCCTAACAGAAATTGAATAGCTTGCTGAATGCATCTAAAGTAGACGTAACATTATGGATTGCAGTGAGTCATGTTACCAAGTGCGGAGCTATAAAGTAACTCGCGGCACGTTGAAAAATAATATCTTGTTAATATAAAAAATGTCCGGATCCGTGGATGGATGATCAGCGTACTGGCCATCGATTCAGAAAGCTCCGGTTTTGATACCCGCCAGGGTCAGGCATTTTAATTGTAAATGGTTAATGCCCTTAGATCGGGGACTGGTGTTTGTACTGAGCCTAAGATTCCTGCAACTTACACACAACACTATCCTCCACCACAATAACATGCAGTTTCCTATACACGGCAGATGACTCCCAACCTCGTTGGAATGTCTATCTAGCAAGGGCTGCACAAACTAGAAATAGTCACAACAAATAGTACACACATAAAAAAACATTCCTCCTTGACCTACGTTGACATGATGCTAAACTCCTCGTCCTTTGAACTGTCTAAACATGAAAACAAACTTGTGTAAGTTATAGCCTCATCTATCGAAAGCATCCCCATTTCATTGTCTGTCTGTGAGGCAGTTACATGTGTATCTTCGTTCAGACAACAGTGTAGGAGTTTTGTGAACAGTGTACGGACATTCTGCGATGGCAAGTCGACGGATATCAACGCTTGCTCACACACGTCAACAAGAATTGTTAACAAGAGACGTTGAGAGGCGAATAACAGTGAGTCAGAGTGATGTGGTACGGGCTTGGAATAGTTTTCAAACCAAAGGTAGTGTTCATTTCCTGCCCCATACTGGTCGCCCTACGACAACAACTGTTGTAGGTGACCGGTATCTGCGACTTCTAGCCCGCAGGAACCGCAACCACACTGTAACCATAATTTTTTTTTTTTTTGCTTTACGTCGCACCGACACAGAGAGGTCTTATGGCGAGGATGCCACCATGATTAACAATGACTTTATGGGGCTACCGGGAGGCACGTGTCCAACCAAACTGTACGAAACAAACTCCACAACGCCTTTCTGTATTCTAGACGGTCATAGAGAGGCCCGGCGATTAAACCCAGACACCATGCTGAACGGTACAGGAGGGCACAAAATCACCAAGAATGGAATGTGAAAAATTGGCGCAAAGTTCTCTTCACAGACGGATTCGGCATATGTCTGATACACGATGACCGTTGACAATGTGTGTGGAGGTCACGTCCATCGAGTACAGCAAGGTGGCGGATCAGCGATATTCTAGGGTGGCATCATGTGATGCCGTCGGACACCATTGTTGTCCATCCAGGACACACTCAACGCTCCCCAACACAGCGATAACATTCCTCAACCAATCGGTGAACAGTTTCATCAGCATATCGGGGAAGAATTCAAGTTTATGGATGACAACCTCCGCGTCCATCGTGCAGGCATCGCCAATGATTTTATCAATCGTGCCGGTATTACCCAACTGGATTGGCCTTCATGTTCCCCGGTATGAATCCCATGAAACATGCTTGGGATCGAATGAAAAGAGTTGTACGAACACACCCTCCCCTACCACAAAATCTACGTCAGTTTTATAAGATTGCCATAATGGGATAAATTAGGCCAGCAGAGGTTAAATAAACTCGTGGGCAGAAAGCCGCGTACGGTGCAGGCGTGCATTCATGCAAGAATACATGTTACTCTGTATTGAATGAGACTGATACACAAGGGGATTGCCTCAAGAGAAGTGATGTGTGTTTTCGTTAGCTTACAGTCGAAGCGGTTTGTTTGGATTTTGTTGTCAATAAACTGGTACATGCATTACTTTTGAAGTGCCACTTCAACATTGTATAGAATGCCTTAGAACTTTTGTTTGACGGGTGACGCATAACTGTTATGATGTGCGTATTTTTTGTTATTTTTCTTTACAGTTTGCTTTACGTCGCACGACACAGATAGGTCTTATGACGACGATGGGATAGGAAAGGGCTAGTAGTGGGAAGGAAGCGACCGTTGCTTCAATTAAGGTACAGCCTGGTGTGCAAATGGGGAAACCATGAAATCCACCTTCAGGGCTGCCGACAGTGGAGTTCGAATCCAATATCTCCTGAATGCAAGCTAATAGCTACGTGACTCAAACCACGTAACAACTCACTCGGTTTTTATTATTATTATTATTATTATTATTATTATTATTATTATTATTATTATTATTATTAATGTTGAAGTTTCCAAATGTACGTCCTTCGGTCCCCGAACAAATGCCGCTAAAACTTTTAAATCTGAAGAGTTTTTTTCCAATCTTTCTAAGTACCCATTGTTATGATTAAATTATTAATTTCGTTTGAATAAGATTTATTATTTTCTTTCACTTAAAAACCGTTCGAAGGAAACGTGTATTAAATAAATCTTTCTAATTTAAACGATAAATATTTTAATCAGGTATGGGTTCAGGCTATTTAGAATGATTTTTAAGTAGCTGATGAACATTTGAATAGTCTCCGTTCAATAGTTTGTAAGACGTACACTTGTCTTCAGAAAATCTAGTCCCTATCTGTAGATCAATAGTAGTGGTTTCTCTGCCGTAAAGTTTCTGCATTTACTTAACTCACACGTGACTCTACCCAACATTTACTCCTTACCTCTATCACTGGCTTGAAGTAGATCTGGGGAAACGACTATGAGCCAGTAATCGAAATTCGTGTATGTGTATGTTGGGTATTCAGCCCGAAGGCTGGTTTGATCCTATGCAGCTCCGCCAACAGCTGTCATAAATAGCCTAGGCGTCAATGAAGAGGCTTACTAGGGAAAGGAGGAGCGAGGTAGTTTCCCGTTGCTTTCCTCACCGAGCCAGTAGTTGCTATTAAATATCATTCTGCCAAGCCCACTGAAATGCATGCACCAACGAACCCTCTGAGCGATATTTTCACACCATTCATGACAGGGATTGGCTGCGTAAGGAATGGTATTACTAGCATCACTCATACCTCAGTCACTTTCGTATTGTCAAAGCCAAGGATGAGACTGAGACAGGTCAATGAAAGTAACAAATTTATTCTAGCCCATACCAGAAGACATAGTGCACTGTAAACACTACTTCTCGCCAGCAAAGACAATATCACATAATAATTTCCATTAATTACATTTGCTATGATGATGATGATTATTATTATTATTTATTATTATTATTATTATTATTATTATTATTATTATTATTATTATTATTATTGAATTTACCAAATTATGTCCTTGGGTCCCCGAACAACTGCCGCTAAAACTTTTAAATCGGGAGAGGTTTCCTTTACAATCCTTCTAAGTACCCATTGCCATAATTAAGTTATTAATTGCGTTTGAATAAGATTTATTATTTTCTTTCACTTAAAAACCGTGTAATATGATTAAAAACTCGACATAAGTAAGGGTTTGTGTTGCCCTTAACTCATCTACATCTTGTGCGGTGGAGGGGGGGGGGCGTTAAGGGAAATTGTTACAGGAGCCAAGTAACTTGTAAACCACGTAGTTGGAATACAAAAACGGAGAGGAGTTAGAAAGTGGAGTAGGCGCTGCTGTTAGGTATTTCATTACAAAACTAAATCCCAGTTTTAACATGGGCCAGATTTTTTACACACAAGTGTACATATTACACTGAAAATGTGGAGAGAAAAAACCTATGCTCAAAGTAATTCTCCATGATTGCTCACGCAATGGAGCACTTAATTTAGAAGGCAGTCATACTTGTAGTACCGTAATACTACCAACGTAACGAGTGAGACATAGACCTACTCTATAAACACAACCGAGCTCGATAGCTGCAGTCGCTTAAGTGCGGCCAGTATGCAGTATTAGGGCGATAGTGGGTTCGAACTCCATTGTCGGCAGTCCAGAAGATGGTTTTCCGTGGTTTCCCATTTTCACACCATGAAAGTGCTGGGACTGTACCTTAATTAAGGCTGCTTCCACCCCACTCCTAGCCCTTTCCTGCGCCATCGTCGTTATAAGACCTATCTGTGTCGGTGCGACGTAAAGCAATTTGTAAAAGACATCTATAAACTCGACGAAACCAATGCTTCTTCCTTAGGCAATGATAGAATAATATTTAAAGTGAGAAACTTGTTTCTAGATCAAGCTTCTTAATACATGTAACAGCAACTTCACCATGGAAATTTAAATTATTATGTAGGATGAAAATCTAAAAATGTTAACATACTCTATTTTACGATTCCTGAGCTTGGTTTTCTGTGGCTTCACATTTTATTTCTCAGACAAGTTCCGGGACAGATCCTACTCATACGCCACAGTCGATTCCTTCCGTTTCCTTTCCCCATTTTTAACCAACATAATTAATTTCATCTCAGTTAGTTCCTCAAATGAGGTTGGCGTCAGGAAAGAAACGGGACTACTTTCTATTTTAGGATTCCGGTTCCCCTTAAATAGTGTGTGTCAGAGTAGTCCACAGATCATCATGGCAAGTAAATATTATTTGTTTACCATTCGTTCTAACTGCTAATGGTCTCAAAATACAACACAGAGGCGGAAGTTTGTCCCACGGAATTAATTTAAAGTGACGGAAGTCAACGGCACCGAGCTCAACCAGGATTGAATCCGCCGTCTTGGGAGCAGAAGGACAACGACTAACTGACCACGTCACGAAGATCGTCATCGTACCGACGACTCCAGACCAGCAAAATCAATTAACGGGACATTCTGATGGTAAACAGATTTGTCTGTCTAACTTAATGACTTACATTAAATTTTGAGGGAACATTTAAATATTAGAAAACGTATCCACAAGACGTATTAGAATTATAAATTTAAACAGTCAATGAAAGACCCTCTGAAAATTTCAGATCCACTTTTTCCCGTTACTTTTAATGGTAGTTATTTTCAAAACTTGGTATTTAGTACATAATATATGTTCAAAAATTCCTGGGCATTTACTTTGCTGTACATTATGTATATTCAGTTATACTGCATATTGTATTTAAGAGAAGGTATTTATATTATTACCAAATTTAAGATATAAAGATGCCTACCATCTGGAAAAATCCGTACGATCAAAAATGTCGTACACATTTTTTCTAATATAACTGTAATAAATATATCACAAATCTAAACGGAACATTCCAGGAGAGAAATTCAATTCAATTGTAAATTTGTAAATTTTCTCTGCTGAAGTATTTCCAGAACCGTATATTCTCAGTAAAAAAAACGAAATATATTTTTATCTAGATTGTCAGCTTAGAAGGTACAAAAAAGCCTTCAAGAAAATGTTGTCTTTCAGAAAAATATTCGAGTTCCTACAAGTGAATTTACATATTTTAAGTGAATAGGAAACCACAGGAAGTCATCTTCAAACCTGCCCATGGTGAGATTTAAATCCACCATCTCCAGAATACAAACTGACAGATACACGACTAGTACCGTTCAACCAGCTCGCTTGGCGCTCTCCTTTCTTGCCTTTCCTTCCTGATCTCCCTTGGCTGACTCTTGTCCTTTTTAAACCTGAGGTGTACGCGAAATACGAGGTCTTTCCCCTTTTTTAACCTTTCCTTTCTTAATCTGTTTACCCTCCAGGGTTGGGTTTTCCCTCAGACTCAGCGAGGGATCCCATCTCTACCGCCTCAAGGGCAGTGCCCTGGAGCTTCAGACTCTTGTTCGGGGATACAACTGGGGAGGATGACCAGTACCTCACCCAGGCGGCCTCACCTGCTAAGCTAAACAGAGGCCTTGGTGGGTGATGGGATGATTGGAAGGGATAGACAATAAAGAGGGAAAGAAGCGGTCGTGGCCTTAAGTTAGGTACCATCCCGGCATTTGCCTGGAGGATAAGTGGGAAACCAGGGAAAACCACTTCCAGGATGGCTGAGGTGGGAATCGAACCCACCTCTACTCAGTTGACCTCCCGAGGCTGAGTTGACCCTGTACCACCACCTCGCACCACTTTTTAAATTTCGTGGCAGAGCCGGGAATAGAACCCGGTCCTCCGGGGGTGGCAGCTAATCACACTAACCACTACACCGCAGAGGCGGACAACCTTCCCTTTTAACAATGTTAAATTCGACCTATTGATTTCTAAAGCTCTGAATTTTACCAATCATTATGTGGATACCAATGAGTTGTGTGTATTTGTCCTTTTACTGAGATATATTTTCATATAAAAGAATTTTCAGTACAACTTCTGAGCAAATTCTTTTTTGAAATCCTGTGTTAAAACGTAGCAGGCTATAGCAATGATAAGCGGTAGAAATTTCATGTTTATGTCAAGAATAGTTTCTTAGAAAAGATGTACTAAAGTTGGAAGAAATCAAACTTCCAAGAAGTAAATTCAGAGAAAGTACTTATATTTTCAGTGTATTTCTATGTATTATTAGGGTCATTGTCCATCTTATCAGCTAGTGTTATTCCGGCACTCGTTTGGCTATTACATCATACGCACCAATATGGTGTTAATGCCGACAAATACACTTTTTGAATACAACTCCTTATTACATTATTCGTGCCCTCATTGGGAGAGGACGGCTGGCCAGTAATTGTACAAATATTGCGCGTTTTATTGTTACAATAATCACCATTGGGTTTTTGAATGTCTCCATGCCTGAGTTGTTCCAAGAGAATAGATACATATCCTGTCTTCCTAGCAACCCCCATCCCTAACCACCCACTTTCTGGGTGGGGCCGATTGATTAAATTCATGGTATCTCCTGTGTTTCGAAAGAGGTGAGTGAAAGGGGAACCCCGAGGTAGCGTGACTTGGCAACCACAAGACACCTAGCTGAGTCTGACATTGGTTCCACTTACTTGTGCCAAGTTCTCCTCTTTCACCTTCACTAACTGACCTCCCTTGTTCTTTTCTGACCCCGACGATATTAAATTTCGAAGGCCTAGTGTGTTTACAATTTCCACGCCCTTCTTTTTTTTTTGCTATTTGTCTTACGTCACACCGACACAGATAGGTCTTATGGTGACGAAGGGATAGGAAAGGCCTAGGAGTGGGAAGAAAGCAGGCGTGGCCTGAATTAAGGTACAGCCCCAGCATTTGCCTGGTGTGAAAATGGAAAACCACGGAAAACCATCTTCAGGGCTGCCGATAGTGGGGTTCGAACCCACTAACTGCCGGATGGAAGCTCACAACCGAGCGCCCCTAACCACACGGCCAACTGGTCCCGTCACGCCCTTCTTGGCCATTCCCTTCCTCATACAGATACCTTCATTCTTCGAAATGAATAGACTATCTTTCTTTTCCATGCGATTAGATTTAAGAGAAGATAGTTGCCCAGGTGTGCTTTCACTTAAACAATAATCACCACCACCAGTCCTTGATTTCTGTAAACTTACTGGAGTAAATCCTATTCCTTCTTGAAAATGGAAATGTACTTGAAAAGATCATCATTCCGTTTCTTATTGTACACAACTTCGTCTAAATCTAGGCCTATGACTAAAATATAGTGCATTTGTGCTGAACAAGAAATATTTCAGTAACGTTATTAATTCTAAATCTTTACTCTAAATATCGGAAATACAGTATCGAAAACACACACCTTTCAGATTCAATTCTTTAAGTATGAGTGTCCAAACATGCCGTACGTACGTTCCAAAATGTATATCTAACTAGTCTATGGGATTCTAAGTACCGTTTTCAGAGTTGTTAGTAGTTTTCATCATTTCATTTTGAATAAAGATAACTATTGCTTGTATTCGCTACAGACTGTGGTCGGGAAAGTATCTTCGTTCCAAAATGCCTTCACACAGCTTAACAAAAGACCGCCAACACAAGCCGTCAGCTCCAGCTTGAGTGTAGGCTATGATACATCCGCTGACTGCTTCTTTCTTCTGAATCAATGTCCCGGAAAGAGAGATTATTCAAAATAGCATCCTTTGTTTACAATCCTACAACAGAAACGTTATACGAAACATAGAAAACATGCTTTGTTACTGCATTTTCTAAAAAGTTGGTTTTATACACCCATCATTCCCCGGGTTTCAAGTTTTCTATCTGTTTTTTTTTTTTTTTACACTCTGCTTTACGTCGCACCGACACAGAAAGGTATTATGGTGATGATGGGATAGAAAAGGGCTAGAAGTGGGAAGGAAACGACCGTGGCTCTAATTAAGGTACATTTGTCTGGTGTGAACATGGGAAAGCACGAGAAACCATCTTCAGGGCTACCGACAGTGGGGTTCGAACCCACTATCTCCCGATGTACCTAGACCACACAGCCACTTGCTCGGTACGCTTCAAGTATTGTTTATTCTCCATTTCATAGTCATTTCACATGAATATATAGGAACCAACACAGTATGACCATACATAGATACATACATATATAAATAGGCTACATTTTACTTTTTGTAATATCTGAAGCCATTTCTTATCAGTTTCGACTCAGTTAATTTATAATTCTTCTGCATGTTCTTCAGTCTGCCGAAACTAATTTTGAGTGATAAAATTATAAACTACATGAAAAAGAAAACATATGGTAACAGTATTGTACTTGAAAAACTTAATTAAGATACGTAGAATATTATGTTTCGTTCTTAAAGAACATCGTCAGATTCTATCAAAACACATTCAAATGTTTAGAAATGTTTTAACATTTGTGTTTATTTCTGTTTAAATACTTGGAAACTTGAAATCTAGGGTGAACCAATATTAAGTACAGGAAAAAATGTCATTGACTAATGTTTGGGTGTATTCATTTACAAGCAACGACGTGAGAAGTGTATTCCAATATTGTGATGATGTGACACGATCTTACTGAATAATGACAATGAATAACAAACTCATGCAAGAAGAGAAAAATGGAAACGCAAGTAAACGATGGTCGAAACCCCTTATTTGTTTCCGTATTCATTTGCATTTTCGCATTGTTGTCCTTCTTCAGTATACTTGCAAGGATTTACCGGTGGACCACGCCTTTTTGGTGGAGCTTGGAACACTCATGTGAAGAAGCTTTAGTCTGTGTTGATGATACAGCCAACTATACTCAGGAATATTAAAGGAAACAGCAAGTACTGTTCAGGAACTATCCTCAAGATTCATTCTTGTTCAGTTGTATAGTGTGATTACGGTGAATTTCTGTGATTTAAGGCAAGAGGAAGAGTTTCGATCAAGTGTATACATCGTGATAATTGCGAGTTTGTATGTAGATGCAATTCAGCTAGCGAGGTGAAAGGACGCACATTGCTGAGGTGTGCTATAAGCAGGTGGCGGTGAAGGTAGAAAGTGAAATCTATTCAAATCGTGAACAATAGCTCCAACATCAACGCAAATGGTGTTATTACCGGTTGTGGTGATGGTGCTCCTAGTAATCGGTGGGGTTGAGTTAAACCCGGGCCCTGGACTCTCTTGGGTCAAAAAGGTCATGCAAGAAGTATGTCAGGTGGAGAAGACCGAGGAAATATTAATGGAGCAAAAAAAACCAAAATATCAAGGAGAGCCTGCGACATAATAATAATGAGCTGGATTGAAGGAGGAATAAAGTCCTTTATGTAGAAAGTCTAAGAAAACTCAAAGAAAAGGAACGGACAATGTAGAAGGAAGATAGGAGGAGAAACATAACAATGTATGGACTGGTAGAGTCAAAGAGAACTTCAGTGATATGTTAGACAGAGTACTCTCCTTAGTCAGGAAGAAATTGCAAGTCGAGTGTAATGAGAGTGTTACTGATAGCGCACTTACGAGGGCTGTGAATAAAATAATGACAATATTGACAGAATGCAATATTTAATGAACTAACAAGTACAATTACATCACATTCCATCAATTAAGTCTCCCGCAAAGTCTGTTACCATTTTCCAAATGTCGGGAAGCCATTGGGGACCGTTGGAAAGGCGTTCTCTGTTGATGAGAGTGACGGAGAGCCCTACTGCGCGGAGTACAGATGCCAAGTCAGGAAATCGGTGGCCTCGGAGGGGTTCTTTGGACGTAGGAAACAGGTCGAAGTAATAAAAACTCCTGTCTGGGGAATACGGAGGGTGTACCAAGATCTCCCGATGCAACCATTGCAATAAGAGATTGACATTGTTTGCAACATTAGAACGTGCGTCGTCATGTAACACACCGAGCTCGATAGCTGCAGTCGCTTAAGTGCGGCCAGTATCCAGTAATCGGGAGATAGTGGGTTCGAACCCCACTGTCGGCAGCCCTGAAGATGGTTTTCAGTGGTTTCCCATTTTCACTCCAGGCAAATGCTGGGGCTGTACCTTAATGAAGGCCACGGCCGCTTCCTTCCAATTCCTAGGCGTTTCCTATCCCATCGTCGCCATAAGACCTATCTGTGTCGGCGCGACGTAAAGCAAATAGCAATAGTCATGTAACACGACAGGGCGATCGTCTCGCAACAAACGTGGACGCTCGCACCGCATAGCCGGACGCAGATGTCGCTCAAGAAATCGATAATAGTAGTCCCTGTTGACGGTTTGCCCTTCAAGCACAGCATGCGTAAGAATAACACCCTCGTTGTCGTATTCCCCAATCAGCATAAGCTTCTCTCCAAAGTTATGTGGAAGTGGCGAAGCTGGGTGACACCATTCATTTTATTGACGCTTTAATTCAGGCTTGTAGGCTCGTGTTTCATCAATGGCGACAATACGCTGCAGAAAAGCGTCTCCTTCGTTAAGGTAGCTGTCCAGGTCGATGCCACTCAGTGCACACCGGAGCCATTTCTGTACGTTGGTGAGTTGATATGGAACTCGACGGGACCCCGCTTGATGACGGAGTCCAGCCTCTATGGATAATTTCCGGAAAGTCCATCGATGGTCTGTGGAGACCACTCACGATGTCAATCTGATGTTGAGGAATGGACAGCCAACCTGTGCGGTGCAAATCCGCAGCCTCGTTCCGACTCCCACGAAAAGCCTTGACCCATCGTGCAACCTTCCTATATGGTAATACATTCTCGCCACAGGCTTCACATAATCCTCGATAACATTCTGATGCATTTTTGCCGCGGTCAACCTTAATTTTCAACCACGAACGCTGATCACCTTTTGAAAACATGCTTTAGGGTGACGAAATCGACACTCTTCATTTCAATGCCACACAGCAACAACACTCTCAACTGGATGCCCGTCAAATGCACACCATGCCACCTGTCAGGTAATTGAACTTTAGTATTGCTGAATATCTTCAGAATTTCACGAGCATTTTCATTATATATTTCTAAAATACCACAACCTCACAATACACTTGTGTTAGCTCATTATTCAATACCATGTTTATAATTTATCACCTAAAGTTAAGTAGAGTTGTCATATTTTAATATTTTGTACTTTTGCAATAATTCTGATACGAACAAAAATAATAATTATATGGCCTCAGCATTTATTTTGCAGATATTTTGGTGGGACGTCGTTGAAGCCGCCTGTGTGTCAGTTTCGACGTTCTATTTTGCTTTATCAGATTTCAGAGAAACCAGCAACCTAGGTTGAATTTTAATTAATTCTACCCGGCGAACAGCAGATGTATCAACAGAGATCTTTAACATGCCGACATGGTAAGGCATAGTATATTGAAATGACATACTTCCGCCTTTTAGAATCCCGTCTACTTTTGCCGAGTTTGAACCTGCGACTTTGGAATACAGTGGCTGACGCTCTACCATAGATCCACGCGAGAGTTCAAATAGTTGGTGGATACCCACTATATTAATGGTTTCTAAAAGGGAATCAAAGAATCAATGTATTACTGCTCATTCTTTGGCCAGGAAGGGATGATAAACTTGTGTATTCCTGGTTGCACTGTTCTCAAAATACCATTAGTAGCTGCAGAAATGTACTGTAAGAACGAAGGACCGAGCTCGATAGCTGCAGTCGCGTAAGTGCGGCCAGTATCCAGTATTCTGGAGATAGTAGGTTCGAACCCCACTGTCGGCAGCCCTGAAAATGGTTTTCCGTGGTTTCCCATTTTCACACCAGGCAAATGTCAGGCAAGGCCACGGCCGCTTCCTTCCCACTCCTAGCCCTTTCCTGTCCCATCGTCGCCGTAAGACCTACCTGTGTCGGTGCGACGTAAAACAACTAGCAAAAAAAAAAAAAAAAAGAACGAAGGAGGAGAGGACGAAAAAAATTAATAAGAATGAAAGGTCTAAGCGCCTATTCATTTCCTTTCTTTAACTATCGTAACGGTCATTGTCAAAAATATTTACTTGGTGGCTTTTATCAGGTAAGGTGTAATCGTACTGCAGTGAATACAAGTGTTGGAGGAGTGAGAGACGCTCCGGATATTGGTTACCGATATTCTGCACAACAGTTCAGAACGCAGCAACCATCCACCAACAGTTCATAAGGCGATGATATTTAGTTTCATTTTCCCTGGAATTATCAGGCTGGGACACAATTTATTTTATTTTTCTTTGTGTGATTTATATGGACAAAATTATTTTAAATTAAAGTGAAGGGTGATATAACTGTATGACGTCGTCACAACTTCCTAACAAAGGTGGTTTACATCCAGGGAATAACGAATGGATTATCGAAATGAAAAATCATGTCCCAGTGGTTCAGTTTCCACACATTGCCGATTGCATTTACGACATACGTATCGTTATAGTTTGCTTTTAATTGAAATGTGACGAAATTCACACATATGACACACTAAAACACACATGGTAAAGACGTCAGTAAAAGAAACAACGCCATGTAGAATTTATTGTTAATAATAATATCCACCTCTGTGGTGTAGTGGTTAGTGTGATTAGCTGCCACCCCCGGAGGCCCGGGTTCGATTCCCGGCTCTGCCACGAAATTTGAAAAGTGGTACGAGGGCTGGAACGGGGTCCACTCAGCCTCGGGAGGTCAAATGAGTAGAGGTGGCTTCGATTCCCACCTCAGCCATCCTGGAAGTGGTTTTCCGTGGTTTCCCACTTCTCCTCCAGGCAAATGCCGGGATGGTACCAAACTTAAGGCCACGCCCGCTTCCTTCCCTCTTCCTTGTTTATCCCTTCCAATCTTACCATCCCCCCACAAGCCCCCTGTTCCGCATAACAGGTGAGGCCACCTGGGCGAGGTACTGGTCATCCTCCCCAGTTGTATCCCCGACCCAATGTCTCACACTCCAGGACACTGCCCTTGAGTCGGTAGAGGTAGGATCCCTCGCTGAGTCCGGGGGGAAAACCAGCCCTGGAGGGTAAGCAGATTAAGAAAGAAAGAGAATAATAATAATATATATATTCTTCTCCTTTCTTAATCCTTTTAACTTCCAGGGTTGGTTTTTTCTCCGGATTCAGAGATCTAGTCTATATATACTATATATAAACTGCCGTCCGCCTCTGTGGTGTAGTGGTTAGTGTGATTAGCTGCCACCCCTGGAGGCCCGGGTTCGATTCCTGGCTCTGCCACGAAATTTGAAATGTGGTACGAGGTGGTGGTACGGGGTCCACTCAGCCTCGGGAGGTCAACTGAGTAGAGGTGGGTTCGATTCCCAACTCAGTCATCCTGGAGGTAGTTTTCCGTGGTTTCCCACTTCTCCAGGCAAGTGCCAGGATGGTACCTAACGTAAGGCCACGGCCACTTCCTTCCCTCTTCCTTGTCTCTCCCTTCCAAACATCCCATCCCCCATCAAGGTCCCTGTTCAGTATAGCAGGCGAGGCTGCCTGGGCGAGGTACTGGTCCTCCTCCCAAGTTTTGTCCCCCGACCTAGAGTGTGAAGGTCCAGAACGCTGCCCTTGAGGCGGTAGAGGTGGGATCCCTCACTGAGTACGATGGAAAAGCCAACCCTGGAGGGTAAGCAGATTAAGAAGAAGAAGATTTCGCAGGGCTCTCCGTCTAACATAAGAATGTCGGAAGACGCGAAGTAGATGAGACAGGTTGAGTTAATCATATGGGGCGAAGCAAGCTTGGCTCCCCTTCACGCTCTTTCAACATTAGGCCAGCTACTTAGAATGAACGACAAAACACTTTTAGCTAGAAATGTGATCTTGCTTGGTGCAGGCTTCAGACAGCGCCTGGCAGTAAATCCTTACTGTTACAGAACAGGTATTATCCAGTCAAGTTTTAATATATTCTACTTTATTGTCCTAAATGAAGAATTAACTTCACTGAATGGCTTTTAAAAACTCGAACATCTAGAATTGTCGCTCTATTGTGATTCTTCAAAACAGTATTTCAAAAAATACTTACGAGATCCACTTCGTTCTTCTTTTCGTCCAAGTCACAGTACAATTGTTTTTCAAAATAGCATTTGTTTGCCCAAGAAACGAACAAGTTACCATCATCAACACATAGGTACTGAATAATTTGATAAGTGACCGAATAACGTACATTATAATTTACTCCCTAATGTTAATGAAGTTAATAAGGCTCGTTTGTGCAATGGAACGAGATTGAATTTACTGAAGCTAGACAAAAAATCAGACGGACTCAGCTTCAGGAAGAAAAAAGCGCTTTAATCCAATAAAATGTTTAGCACCTGTGTATACCATTCGTGTCCGCCTCTGTGGTGTAGTGGTTAGTATGATTAGCAGCCACCCTCGGAGGCCTGGGTTAGACTCCCGGCTCTGCCAAGGAATTTGAAGAGTGGTATGAGGGCTGGAATGGGGTCCACTCAGCCTCGAGAGGTCAAATGACTAGAGGGGGTTTCGCTTCCCACCTCAGCCATTCTGGAAGTGGTCTTCCGTAGTTTCCTACTTCTCCTCCAGTCAAATGCCGGGATGGTACCTAACTTAAGGCCACGGACGCTTCCTTCCCTCTTCCTTGTCTATCCGTGTCGTCTCAAAACTCACGAGTTTCAAAACTCACGAGTCTCAAAACTCACGAATTCCAGGAAGAGGATTAGTGAGAACAAGTTTCTCTACCTGGGCCAGTCTCAAAACTCACGAATTCCTGGAATAGGATTAGACAGAGTAAGTTCCTCTACCTGCACCAGTCTCAAAACTCACGAGCAGGGCCAGTCCTTCTTTGAATGGTTAAATGTCCACCCTATTAGTGATGGGTTATTGGAATACTTTTAATAATCAAATAACTTCCATCCGTTTATTTAAATAATCGAATAAATAATAAAATAAAATAATCGAATGAGTTTCAAATATCATTCAGTTATATCGCGCGGAATAATAGGATGCGACACGGATATTTTTTTCGGTTTAAATATGTCTGGTAGATAACCGACTGAGGTAAGCGAATAGATGAACGTTTACGAAAATTAGAAATACGCCTTTTTCCGAATGAATCTCCAAATGTTGAAACTAAATGAGTGAATTAACTGGCTTGACATCTAATATGTCTAAATAAAATTCCTTATTCCAGTAAATGCCGCCTTCTGGCTGCATTATGGAGCTAAGCCCCAGTACTAAAAACTGACAGTTTCTTTTAACTAGCAGCGGGAAATATACCTACTTTAATTTTATGTCGTCCAGCTGCATGCATAAATGGTTAGCATGTTGGAATTTGGTCCAAGGGGTCCCGAGTTCGGTTTCCGGTCGGGTGGGAGATTTTAACTTTCATTAGTTAATTCCTATGGCTTGACGACTGGGTGTTCGTGCCGTCTTCAGCATTACACTTCATCTTCGGTAGGGCTTCATCCTCACAGACGTGCAGGTCACATATACGGCGTCAACTCTGGAGGCCACATGTCAGTATTATAAATTTATGTGAAAGGTAAGAAATGCATTAAATTAACTTTAAGACAACAGCAAAATATTTTTAAAATAATGATAATAATACACCTCGGTCTCTTTCATTCACTAACCATTATTTTCCCCCCGTGGGTTGGGGTGACAGAATAACATTCACAGTATCCCCTGCATGTCGTAAGAAGCGACTAAAGGGGCCTCCAGGGGCACTTAAATTATTTAAGAAAAGACTAGATAAACAACTGATAGGCAATCTGCTACCAGGGTGACTGCCCTAAGTCGGTGGAAAAACATGGGTTGAAGGGAAGCGTGAGTCACCGCGCAGCTCATCCCTCCTGCAGTCATCGCAAGTACCTGCTGTCCGGATTCGTGAATTTTGAGACTCATTAGAATGTTTACTTTAGCTACCAGTTTGTAGTCGTGAGTTTTGATACTATTTGTTACTAATTATAGCCCGTGAGTTTTGAGACGTAACCTGTCTATCCATTCGAATCTTCCCATCCCCTTACAAGGTCCCTGTTCAGCATAGCAAGTACCTGGGCGAGGTACTGATCAATCTCCCCAGTTGTATCCCCGACCCAATGTCTCACGCACCAGGACACTGCCCTTGAGGCGGTAGAGGTGGGATCCCTCATTGAGTCCGAGGGAAAAACCAACCCTGGTGGGTAAACAGATTAAGAAGTATACCATTCTTTGTGGCATGGAGGTAATTTCCTCGAAATGTAGCCTTCTCTGTCATAATGAATAAGTCACCAGCATAAAAATTAGAGTTGTGATAAATCTCCCCACTTCAGTGTTTTGGACAGTAGTACGTAGCTAATCCCAAGAGTACGCAGATCCATACATGTCAGACTACAACTCCGAGCTACAATCCTTGCACGCAATATGTTTTGTAAGGAAGTACTACAACCATTCGAATGCGGCATAAAACCTGGAAAGTGTAACTTTTATCCATAAGATATATTAACAGTCCATTCAGAATTTCCAATTACTTTATAGATAGTAATTTCGACTGTCGAAGACAGGCTTAGGTACTAGTAATAAAAATAACTCTGTTTAACGCCTGTTCTTGGTCAATGGTGTAGTAATGTTGAAATACCGGATCTGAGGTTAAGTACCTTAGTCTGGAGAGTTTCAAATTCTTAAACATGCTGGAAGTCAAACACATGAAGTGGTAGCAATTAAGCAATTTGAAATATCACTAACCTTAGCCGAAACAGAACCCGCTGCCTCAGTAACAGAACGCCAACAAGTATGCGAGTGTGCTACTGTGCTACTAAAATCACCTACGTATTGAGTGGCAGTGGTGTGCTGAGGAGGATTCTGGATTTCATCACAGTTGATTCAACATTTTCACATTTTTACAGTTGTAAAGGAGTTAATTTGAAAATTAAATACTGCCAAAAATGATGAAACAGGACAAAGTCAAATAAAATTTTCAGTAATTTAACAAACACTGATTGGCATAAGAATAACCCTACGCACTCGTTAGGAATCGATATGCAGTTGCTTAGGTTAGGTTACAACAGGGAGGTCACTACTTAACCAATTAGATCTGCAGTACCGAGCGAGTTGGCCGTGCGGTTAGAGGCGCACAGCTGTGAGCTTGCGTCCGAGCGATAGTGGGTTCGAACCCCACTGTCGGCTGCCCTGAAGATGGTATTCCGTCGTTTCCCATTTTCACACCAGACAAGTGCTGGGGCTCTACCTTAATAAAGGCGACGGCCGCTTCCTTCCGACTCCTAGGCCTTTCCTATCCCATTGTCGCCGTAAGACCTATCTGTGTCGGTGCGACGTAAAGCAACTAGCAAAAAAAAAAAAAAAAAAAAAAAAGTAAAAAATCTACTGTACTTTACAGCAGCACTTAATGTTAGTTTTTAGTCCTGTTCGGGACATGGTCGTCACTCGGTTTCGAATTTAACTCTCAGCACAGTCATACGGTTGCAATATGAGAAATGTATATCTTCCGAACGAATTGTTGTATCTTAATCTAACTACTACTACTGCTACCATCAGCTTTCCCCAGCTTCTGGGATCACTGTGGAGCCACTCAGCCTCATTTTGGATTCGCTTTTTTTTTCTTTTTTTGCTCGTTGCTTTACTTCGCACCGACACAGATAGGTCTTATGGCGACGATGGGATAGGAAAGGGCTAGGAATGGGAAGGAAGCGGCCGTGGCCTTAATTAAGGTACAGCCCCAGCATGTTCCTGATATGAAAATGGGAAACCGCGGAAAACCATCTTCAGGGCTGCCGACAATGGGACTCGAATCCACTATACTGTAAAAACCGCAGATCTGACAAACGGGACTCAGTTTGGAGAATCCTGACGCTTCTGAAACTAAATCACGATATGAACAATAGGAAAAGTATGTATCCATGGGCTGAGTCGTCTCTTGGGCATATCGACATTATAATACCTATATAGTTGGTCCGTTATTGGACATTGAAATAAGTGAATGCGCAGAGTTGAAGTCTAGAGAGATGTTCATTTCTCTGACTGAGTTGTTCTATTGCGAATGTTGTGAAATCACACTGTTACCAATATCCATAATCTCGATTACGGTTTCAAGTTGTTTCGGGAGCAGTAAGATAAGATCTACTCGGTTATGGCTCAGAGCTCTCGCACCTTTCATCTTTCTTACATTGTCAACACGTTCTCTTACGCCTAGTTTCGATCATCTTGGGATTGTGTGATTCTTTTTGAAACATTATTTCTACATTTTCTTTTTTTATTTGCGGTGGGCTTGCACATTCTTAAATTAATATATTGAAGCATTCCAGAATGTTGCAGGAAATTCTTAAGTATTCCACAATTTTTCACGCAGCTAATCAAGTTTTCTTATAAACATTATAAGATAGATCTAATATAGACAGCATTTATGTAGACAAAACGAAAGACATCTCATGGTATTTCCTGTCACGTCGCGTTCCGAGTTCTACTTATCTTACTGCACGTTCCGAGCCCCGATGTCACCACAACATGGCGGATGAGCGTGCCTCTCACTACTACTACAGCAAGTGGGAATCAATCAATCTTATTATTATTATTATTATTATTATCATTATTATTATTATTATTATTATTATTATTATTATTATGGCATTTTATCTCCGGAGAGGCCTGGTGAAAATCTTTCCAGTTGATGCCCTACAGGCGACCTGCGCGTCAGTGAGGATGAGGCCCTACTTAAGATGAATTCTCATGATGCACACGGCACAGACACCCAGCCTCTGAGGCAAAGGAATTAACCAATGAAATTTAAAATTCCTGAACCATCCAGGGTTCGAACGCTGGACCCCTTGGACCAAATGCCAACACGCTGAACATTGTGGCCAAGCAGACGAATAGCAATCCTGATGAGGGTCCCATACACTGGGACCATACTCTAATTGTGGTCCTAACAGGTACTAATTGGGTAGACTCTTTGGACCTTCCCGTTTATAGTTTTACTATCTTTTGTAGTGTAGTTTTGAAATTATTGAAGCTTCTTGGAACACACGGACTTTTTGCCGTGGGACGCAATACAGGGTAGAAATTATAGACATATTCTACGACAAAGAATGGTATACTTCTTAATCTGTTTACCCTCCAGGGTTGGCTTTTCCCTCGGACTTAGCGAGGGGTACCACCTCTACCGCCTCAAGGGCAGTGTCCTGGAGCTTCAGACTCTGGGTCGGGGATACAACTGGCAGGATGACCAGTACCTCGCCCAGGCGGCCTCACCTGCTGTACTGAACAGGAGCTTGGTGGTGGATGGGATGATTGGAAGGAATAGACGAGGAAGAGGCAAGGAAGCGGCCGTGGCCTTAAGTTAGGTACCATCCCGGCATTTGCCTGGAGGAGAAGTGGGAAACCACGGAAAACCACTTCCAGGATGGCTGAGGAGGGAATCGAACCCTCCTCTACTCACTTGACCTCCCGAGGCTGAGTTGACCCCGTTCCAGCCCTCGTACCACTTTTCAAATTTCGTGGCAGAGCCGGGAATCGAACCCGGGCCTCCGGGGGTGACAGCTAATCACACTAACCACTACACCACAGAGGCGGACGTGTTAGAATATATGAAAATATTATTTTGCTGGTGCACTTGGCCCTAGATGTACGGTAAATTCGTCGCTTGCAACACATTTTCAGAAGCATATATTTCACTGTTGTTTAATCTCAAATTTGACTATTTGAAATTATTACCAATACAGTATGTCAAAGATAACACTCATTCAGAAGTTTCATTTATAACTGAGTACTTTTCCTTAAAATCAATTATTTCCAATGTACTGTTGTTTTCCTATAACTGTTCGTGATGTATATTGAAAGTAGTAACATATAGGCTAAGTGTTTCTGAGCCTCCATGGCTCACCGCTGGGTTCCGTGGTTCAAATCCCGGTCACTCCATGTGAGATTTGTGCTGAACAAAGCGGAGGCGGGATAGGATTTCCTCCGGGTACTCCGATTTTGCCTGTCATATCTCATTCCAGCAACACTCTCCAATATCATTTCATTTCATGTCATCCATTTATCATTGCCCCAGAGGAGTGCGACAGGCTTCGGTAGCCGGTACATTTCCCAGCCTCGCCGCTAGATAGGGGCTTCATTCTTTCCATTCCTGACCCGGTAGAATGACTGGAAACAGGCTGTGTATTTTCATAAGTCTTTCTCGAATTTATCAATAACTTATTGTTTCCTCAACAATATATCTCTAATATTGTTAAATCACTCGAATTAACTATTCCCTTCAGCTAAATTCTCTCGAGCTGTAGTAATTCAGAGTTAATCACAAACTCAAATCCTCGTACAGTTTAGTTCATATTAGCCTGCAGCCTGATATGCAAATACACTAACGAGTAAGCCAGAAAAGAGATAAAGCCACGTATTTATTTTTAATATGCTTTGACGTTTCTTCCACATATTTTTCTCAATTGTGTACGGACATCTGGCAAAAATTATTTCTAAGAAGCGTTGCTCGTAACGTACAATCCACGCGTGTTTGGCTATGCTGAGTGTATGTTCCATGTGCAGATTTCATTTGGAATATCATTAACAGTGGATATGTAGAGCAGTTGATTTGTAATGTGTACATGATGTGTGTGCTCGTCAGGGGTGAATCTCGCACCTGAACACCGGGAAAGCAGCGCTCGCGATCAATACATGCTCGGACACCCCTCGCCAGCTCCAGTATGGACTGATCGCTTCCATGGCAAGATCATGAATACATGGAGATCCCGACAACGCACCATAAAATCTTGGCTTAATAGTCTACTTCAAATATCCTATATCCTATACAGGTGGTCTATAAATAGCAATTGGAGTAAAATACAAGTCAGGATCAAGTTCAGAGACTTGTTTAGAAGGAAGTTGGACTCACTTTCTAACTGAAAATGAAATGTCGTATGGCTTTTAGTGCCGGGATATCCCAGGACGGGTTCGGCTCGCCAGGTGCAGGTCTTCCTACTTGACTCCCGTAGGCGACCTGCGCGTCGTGATGAGGATGAAATGATGATGAAGACAACACATACACCCAGCCCCCGTGCCATTGGAATTAACCAATTAAGGTTAAAATCCCCGACCCGGCCGGGAATCGAACCCGGGACCCTCTGAACCGAAGGCCAGTACGCTGACCGTTCAGCCGACGAGTCGGACACTTTCTAACTGATAAACACACATAAAAATCAGTGAAATGTAATCTATAATAATATATTTGGGAAATAAAGGCAAGTATTTAAACACAAAAATGGTCATAGTAATTTACTTAACAAAAACATGTCAACTTAACGCTTTCACAACTGGCATCATGATATATAAGAAATGTCCAGAATTGGTCTCTGTAATCTAGGGGGCTATGGGTAAAGTCAACAAACTAAGCTAAATCAAACTCCCATGGCGCAACAGCCCCAAAGGGCCATGGCCTACCAAGCGACCGCGTCTCAGCCCGAAGCCCTGCAGATTACGAGGTGTCGTGTGGTAGGCACAATAAATCCTCTCGGTGTTATTCTTGGCTTTCTAGAACGGAGCCGCTATCTCACCGTCAGATAGCTTCTCAAATGTAGTCACACAGGCTGAGTGGACCGCGAACCAGCCCTCGAGATCCAGTTCCTACACTGACCGTGAATCTAACCCGGGGCTCCGCGTAATAGGCAGGCACGCTACCTCTACACCGTGGGCACAGCGTATTGTCAACAAGTAATATATAAATGGGAGACCAGACTTTGTTAGTGGATTATGTCGTAAGATGTCTCAGATAGGCCACAAATCACATGCCTTTTCAAGGTGATTTAAAGAATACCTGTTGCATTCATTGCATCTTCACGAGAGCAAATCTCACTTTTTTCTCACCCACCTTGTATTAAATGGCTTTAGATATTTCTGATATACTACCTAGACAGTTCATACTAGGCAAAAGACTCTGGAACAAACCCGAAGCCTAGGAAATCTATTATGCTCTCTCTCTCTCTCTCTCTCTCTCTCTCTCTCTCTCTCTCTTTCCTAGCGTTTATCCCAAAGTATGGGGTCCGCTGCTTTGCTAGATCTCCTCCATTTCGTTCTATTGCTGACATCTTCAGGTTCAGGTAGTCTTCGTCGCATCTATGGCTACGTCTTCTCGAAATTCGGAACATGCTAGGGCGTTCCCCCAAAGCAACGTGCGCCACTTGCGCTCGAGTGACGTGAATCTATTATTGTATGACGTAACTGCCTTCTTTCCGTACTTAAAAGAGTACGGATAATGACACTAATCGTACTGTAATTAATTTCCACACTATTTTATTAGAACTTATCTCTGATTGGTTGACCTCCACGTCACAGCAATTTTAACACGGATAAGGTAGTCAGAGAGATTATTAATCAGAGAACACCTAACATAGTTGATTTCTTTCTCTGCTCAGTGGCGGCTCGTGGCTGAATAATATGGTGAAGAGCTATAACCCGGTCTGTTTCCTGCGACAGATTTAGGAACTACATGTTGTTTCTGGTTGTTTTGTACTCGTATCTCGTACCTGTGATTGGCGGAGGGTCCAGCACGTGACCAAAAATGTATATAGACCGGAGCGCTGTGTAACGTCATAGCGCGGCAACCATGCGGCTGCATTTGCTCTACAATGTAAAGTACAGATAAGATCTGACCGGGAGGCTAACAATTACGGAAGCGCGGCACCCTCGGGAAGAGCTGGACATTTTGTCGTGTTTTCATTTACGGCGCACAGCTGTTTACTGACGTTAGAAACAGAAAAATTATATTACCAACTGAAGGAAAAGCCTATTTAAACGAACATTTTCATTGAACTGTACAGTATTCAGTCTAGCATTTTCCTTCAGGGCATCAGAAATCGTATTTTGGTTTCCTTCCAAAGTCTTCAAATCTGTTATGTTCAAAAGGGCTGAAAATCCTTCTTTACTCCAAACGTTATTCGTATACTAAAAAGCAATCAGGGCCAACAAAGCAACTTCTGTAGAGCTGGAGAGGAGCATAACCATGGAAATTCCTTCAACCACGATCGTTTGAAGCTAAGATTGTAAGATTTACCGGAATGATTCACTTCTTTTGTAGCACAAATTTGCGATGATTCAGTAAGGCGACCAAAACGTAGAACATTCTGATCTTCGTTTCTCCAACGTGTAAATGGTGTTTCTAAAAAATACACACTATATCATAAACAGGATACATGTTTAAATAAAACAGCACAACACTACGAATGAACCACGAAGCTTAAGAACTCGTACTTCACACTGGATGACGCAGGGAAGACGAAACATTCCGATCTTCCCGCAACTTCACTTGCACATTTCGCTATGAGTAAAGTAAGCGGGTGACGTCACGGTTGTCATGGCAACCGCCAAGGCCAAGTGGCACTTGGGAGGTAGAGCCACCTACTGAATCTCTCGTCTTCACTCAAGCTCACGCGCCGTACTGTGGGTGGCCAACAGCCGGCGCTTTCGTGAGTTCCCCTGGTTCTCATCAAGTGATGCGAGTTCTTGGTGCTGCAAACGCCGTACAAAAAACATTTTCTTTCCGTAAAACCAACAAATGTCAAAGGAAATTTAATTTAAAACATTCATTCTGGTAAAAATAAATGGTGAAGTGGCACTTCACCTAGTTCACCTGAAAAGCCACCCCTGTCTCTGCTTAATTGCAGCACTGCGGTTTCCTACCGATATACAGCAAAAATGGCGTCTCTGCATTCCCAGCTCAAGTAATTTGCCCCCATCACCATATTGATTAATGTATCAGTTAATCCATTTCCGACAGATAGAGTATAATCATACATTTCGTATTAATAGGGTCGAATGACCATGTTTAGGAGTCTGGTAGCTGTTTACTGCTTTATCGCCACACAACTCCATGTACACACCTCTTACACCTATCTTAACAACATAGTTTCAACAAAACAAAAACGCCACTGAATGAGTCAAATATGAATGATTTGCGTGACAACATGTAAAATTATTTATAATTAAATATTGAATTAAAAATAAGTAAACTCACTATATTATGAAATAAAAATTGTACGCAACAGCCGATAAAGTGGTACGTTTACGTTAGTCGTTTCGAAATTTGGAATTCCGCCCGAGCCGCAGGTGAGGACGCAAACATATCAATCGTAATGTATTGCGTAAATAACTATTTATGCCCTTCTGGGCACATTTTTTGTTAAAAATAAGATCGTTCTTCAAAGGGTCGTCTCTCTTTCTCTTCCACTTCTGCTTAGAGTTAAGAGGGGATGGTTATCAAGTCGAACTTGCCCTTAAAATAATCATTACTGCCAGAAAATATGAAAGAGGTAAGTATTGATTAGAGATTTTTACCAATAACACCCACACGTTAATCTCGGATGTTCAATTCTTGACCAGCAATCTTCTTTTTTACTGGCTTTTTCCCATTTAACTGGAGTCAGCACGTTGCGTGGATTTAGACCATTTCTATGGCCGGATGCATTTCCTGACGCCAGTCCCATGTAACCTATGTGGAGGGATGTATTCACTGTTGCCTGTTTCTGTGGTGGTTTGTAATGTAAATGTAGATGTGTATTAGAACACAAATACCCAGCCTCCGAATTCGAGAAATTAACCGGACATGGTTTTAATCCTCGACCCGGCTGAGAATCGAACGCGGAGGCCTCTGGACCGAACGCCACTACACTGACCATTCATCCAAGAAGCCGGACAATCCTGGGCCTGCAGTATAATATTTGGATGGAAATCGGAGGCTGGGAAATCCTTTAATATTCTTCCTGAAAGCGGCAAAGGGAGTCCGGTTATAATAATGCTATTGCCTATACGTCCCAGTCAGAACTTTTAGGGTTTTCGGAGACGCCAAGGTGCCGGAATGCAGTCCCGCAGGAGTTCTTTCACTTGCCGGTAAATCTACCGACACGAGGTTGACATATTTGAGCACTTTCAAATACTACCAGACTGAGCCAGGATCGAACCAGCCAAGTTGTGGGTTAAAAGGTGAGCCACTCAGCCCGGCTAAGTCAGGTTCCTCACGTTATTCAACTAAAGGGTATTTACTACGAGACTGAAAACAAATCTGCAACTTCTTCTTGCTATCTCGTATAAATTAAGACACGTTGCTTGTAACGCAAATCCCCGCTAAGATCCAGCTCCTATTAACATTGAGTTTCTCACGACGACGCCAGGAATGCAACAAGCGCTAATAGAAAGCGCTCACACGGCAGACAAGCTTTATTACAAGAGGAACACGTCCGCGCTAAAAGAGCGTCGTACGAGATACCACTTATTATCCTCTTTACAACACCGGGGCTGCCAACATATGTGTAACAGGACACCACTCAGGAAATTAAATAAGAATTGTGAGACAATACTGCTCTAGGTATGTGGAAAATATTTTTACATAAATACATTTCATTAGAAACATTTATGCCTTTCAGCGTTCAGTCTAGCCTCTGAAAATTTACTAAATGTCACCACAAACCCCTATTTGCAAATAACTCTGTAGCCTCGTTTGATTCTATACCTCTTGAACTCATTAGAAACATCGTCGTCTTGTTTTCTCTCTACTTCTCTTACCCTCTATCACCGAATCCATTATTCTCGTAAGTAGCCTATTCCTCCTCCATTCGCCTCACATGACTCCACCACCGAAGCCTATTTATGTATACAGCTTCATCAATTCAGTTAATTCCTAACTTAGCCTTTCTCTCCTAGTTTCTAATATCCTCCTGCGACTGTTCTTACCCATTTGTACCTGCAGTCTTTCTTACATCAAGTGTGTCATGGTCACGGTTCTTTACATCGACCGCTCAGGAAATCAAATTAAGAACTGTGAGACAAAACTACTCTAGATATGTGCGAAGTATGTATACATACATCAGTATCATGTGTGTTACTTCTGACTAAGGAATAACTGAACCTTAGTTCACCGAGTTTTCATTCCCGTACAGCAAAGTTGTTTTGAAAACAAATGTACGATAATTTCATACTGGAATTCATCGGTTCGTTATTGAATACCATTGATAGCAACTGTGAGCTCACTGCATTACCTTTGCTACACCCCGATACAGTTTCACTTACTGGAGGAATACGTAAACTAAGTACTTGTAAAAATTCACCTGTTCCAGTTTTATGGTACCTCTTACATTTCTTTCCAAATTACCAACTTAGTCATGGAAATACTAACATCATCATATTCATCATCACATTATTATTATTATTATTATTATTATTATTATTATTATTATTATTATTATTTTAAATCTGTTTACCCTCCAGGGTTGGCTTTTCCCTCGGACTCAGCGAGGGATCTCACCTCTACCGCCTCAAGGGCAGTGTCCTGGAGCTTCAGACTCTGCGTCAGGGATACAACTGGGTAGGATGACCAGTACCTCACCCAGGCAGCCTCACCTGCTATGTTGAACAGGGGCCTTGCGGGGGGATGGGAAGTTTGGAAGGGATAGACAAGGAAGAGGGAAGGAAGCGGCCGTGTACTTAAGTGAGGTACCATCCCGGCATTTGCCTGGAGGAGAAGTGGGAAACCACGGAAAACCACTTCCAGGATGGCTGAGGTGGGAATAGAACCAACCTCTACTCAGTTGACCTCCCGAGGCTGAGTGGACCCCGTTCCAGCCCTCGTACCACTTTTCAAATTTCGTGGCAGAGCCGAGAATCGAACTCGGGTCTCCGGGGGTGGCAGCTAATCACACTAACCACTACACCACAGAGGCGGACATTATTATTATTATTATTATTATTATTATTATTATTATTATTATTATTATTATTATTATTTAAGCTACATGAGTACGACAAAAGAAATGACATATTCTGTATCAGGTCGAGAATTCCGACTTCAAATCGTAATAAATAATTGTCACCGAAGTCAGAGAGCCTGTTTTACGGTCGAGTGGTTTTCTAGGCTGCTGAACCGGCAAATCAAATCTCGACTTGTAAATATTATTACACGCGACTGCACAGTTCATTTACCGCTTGTTTTGATACCGGCGTCAAAGAACTAGAACTGTAACCTGCTTTGTGTCGACAGTCGACCGTGTAATGAGCAACACTCAGCCAAGGAAACAAGAATGTAGCCAGTGAAAAATATGTATATTAAACAGCTGTCTGCGTTTGTGTGGGTCATGAAGCGGAGCTTGGAAATGAGGACACTAATTGACACTCTGAATGTGAGTTTTAGAATTCCATTGAGATAAATTAAAAATGCTGCGTCTTTTGGACGACGAGCCATGCAACTTACAAAATGAACAATGCATGTATATTTAGAATCCCCATGAACTTTTTCTTTCATTTAGGTCCCTTATGGACCACGCATGAGAGTCTTTATGTTTCATGCCCTTGCCTCCAAATTTGCCAGTATGTTTTCATTATTTTTCTTAGTTTTTCTGATCTGTGTATGATAGTCCTCATTTCCTGGCCTCTCTGCCTCTTGAACACTTCTGAACTCCTTCATTTGTTGTCTAATTATGTCTGTATTCACCAGGTCTTCTTCCTTCACCTCATTGTTGACCGAGTCAATTATCACTTCCCGAAACCATTTTGAATGCTTACCTGAAGGCCTCAAAGATTCGTTTCGTCAGCCAATTTCTATTTATACACACTAAGAGTCGATGCAAACGTACTCTTCTCTTCCTCATCATTCCTTCTACTATTTGATGCAATTATTTGTTAGGCCTGCGTCTCTTTTTTCCCCCGTTTTCATATTTGGACCCAGAATTATCCGAAGTATATTATTATTATTATTATTATTATTATTATTATTATTATTATTATTATTATTATTATTATTATTATTATTGGTTTGTTTCCAATTTTGGTTAACTGAGGACCATGGTTCATGGTGTGGGTTAATGTAGTCACGTCCTAGTTCGTGAACCATGGGCAACGGCTGAGTGGCCTAATAAGTGATCCTGAGAGTCGGGATACCAGTTGCTATGGAATGGGAGTGAGCATCTCGGACATATTCTGAGTCTTGGCCCTCCTTTGCTCAGGCGGCTAGGACTACACAATCCATCGGTGGTCTCTAACCCGTTAGAGGAGAGATCGTCACTTGGACTATGTGTAAGTAGGGTAGCAACCTGTTTCACGAATTTACCGAGCGCAGAACATTTTAAGCAAGCCCCGGACCTATGGGAGTAACGGAGTACCACTCCCATTTGACAGGTGAGAGACTCCTTAGAAACAACTTGGCGAACGAAATGGAATTCGATGGGGAGCTATCAATATTATGGGGCTTATGGAAGAAAGAAAGTAGAACTGGCAGAGTCAGCAAAGAGGATGCATCTGGATGTGCTAGGAGTAAATGCCATTCGGGTAAGGGGAGATAATGAGGAAGAGATAGGAGATTATAAGGTGTATTTGACGGGTGTTAAATAAGGAAGGACAGAATGTAGGATAGGGCTGTTCATCAGGAATACTATTGTACGCAACATAGTTTCTATTAGGCACGTAGATGAGCGAATGATGTGGGTAGATTTGGCATTGGAGGAATTAGGACGAGAATTGTCTCCGTGTACTCACCGTGTGCGGATGCAGATGAGGATGAAGTTGACAAGTTTTATGAAGCATTGAGTGACATTATAGTCAGGGTCAACAGCAAGGAGAGAATAGTGTTAATGGGTGATTTCAATGCGGGACTTGGAAATAGAACTGAAGGATACGAAAGGGTGATTGGTAAGTGTGAGGAAGATATGGAAGCTAATCGGAATGGGGAGCGTTTTCTGGACTTCTGTGCGAGTATGGGTTTAGCACTTACCACTTACTAATACATTCTTCAAGCATAAGGCTATTCACCGCTACACATGGGAAGGTAGGGGTACCTGGTTCGTAGTAGACTATATCTTAACCGACTTCGAATTCAGGAAATCTGTTAGTAATGTACGGGTTTTCCGAGGATTTTTAGATGATAAAGACCGCTATCTGATCTGTAGTGAACTAAGTACCTCTAGGCTTAAGATACAGAATGTGAAAACTGTCTGCAAACAAATCGGGATAGAAAATGTCCAAGACGAGGAAACTAGACAGAACTACATGGATAGGATTGGTGAGAAGTTCCGAACGGTGGACAGTAAGCAGTTTGAGGATATAGAAAGGGAATGGGTGACATACAGGGATACTGTAGTAGCAACAGCAAGGGAATGCCTAGGAGCTACTGTGTGTGAAGATGGAAAAAAGCTAACAACTTGGTGGAATGATGTAGTAAGAACAGCTTGTAAACGTAAAAAGAAGGCTTATCAGAAATGGCTCCAAACCAGGGCTGATGCAGACAGGGAATTGTACGTAGATGAACGAAACAGAGCGCAACAAAGTTGTTGAATCCAAAAAGAAGTCGTGGTAAAATTTTGGAAATAACCTGGAAAGGCTAGGTCAAGCAGCAGGGAAACCTTTCTGGACAGTAATAAAGAATCTTAGGAAGGGAGAGTAAAAGCAAATGTTCAGTGTTCTGGGTAAGTCGGGTGACTTATGATAATTATCCCAGGGAATCACTGGACAGGTGGAGGGAATATTTCGAAAATATTCTCAACGTGAAAGGAAATATCCCTGATGGTGTCGCGAACAACCGAACTCATAGGGTGGAAGAAAATGATGTTGGTGAAATTACGGTTGAAGAAGTGGAAAAAATGGTAAGTAAACTTCGTTGTCATGAAGCAGCAGGAATAGATGAAATTAGACCTGAAATGGTGAAGTATAGTGGGAAGGCTTTATAGAGTAATACAATTAGCATGTAGTGCTGGTAAGGTACTGTACCTTCAGATTGGACAAAAGCAGTAATTGCACCTATCTATAAGCAAGGGAACAGGAAGGATTGGAACAACTATCAAGGTATCTCATTATTTAGTATACGAAGCAAGGTACTCACTGGCATCTTGGAAGGGAGGGTGCGATCAGTCGTTGAGAGGAAGTTGGATGAAAACCAGTGTGGTTTCAGACCACAGAGAGGCTGTCAGGATCAGATTTTCAGTGTGCGGCAGGTAATTGAAAAAATGCTACGAGAGGAATAGGCAGTTGTGTTTATGTTTCGTAGATCTAGAGAAAGCATAACACAGGGTACCGAGGGAAAAGATGTTCGCCATACTGGGGGACTATGAAATTAAAGGTAGATTATCAAAATCAACCACAGGCATTTATGTTGACAAATGTGCTGCAATGAGAATTGATGGTAGAATGAGTTCTTGGTTCAGGGTACTTACAGCAGTTAGGCAAGATTGTAATCTTTCACCTTTGCTGTTCATAGTTTACATGGATCATCTGCTGAAAGGTATAAAGTGGCACGGAGGTATTCAGTTATGTTGAAATATAATAAGCAGTCTAGCCTATGCTGACGACTTGGTCTTAATGGCAGATTGAGTCGAAAGCCTGGAGTCTAATATCTAGGTACTTGAAAAGTGGTGCAATGAGTATGGTATAAAAAGCCTTTCGAAAACTTTTTTTAATACTTGCTTTACGTCGCACCGACACAGATAGGTCATATGGCGACGATGGGACAGGAAAGGCCTAGGAATGGGGAGGAAGGGGCGTGGCCTTAATTAAGGTACAGCCCCAGCATTTGCCTGGTGTGAAAATAGGAAACTACGGAAAACCATCTTCAGGGCTTCCGACAGTGGGGTTCGAACCCACTATCTCCCGGGTGCGAGCTCACAGCTGCGCGCTCCTAACTGCACGGCCAACTCACCCGATCTTTCGAAAACTAAATTGATTTCAGTAGGTAAGAAATCCAAGAGAACTGAATGTCAGATTGGTAATACAAAGCTGGAACAGGTAGGAAATTTCAAGTATTTAGGATGTGTGTTCTCCCAGGATAGTAATATAGTGAGATTGAATCAAGGTGCAGTAATGCTAATGTAGTGAGCTCGCAGTTACGATCAACAGTATTCTGTAAGAAAGAAGTCAGCTCCCGGACGAAACTGTCTTTACATCGGTCTGTTTTCAGACCAACTTTGCTTTACGGGAGCGAAATCTTGGTGGACTCAGGGTATCTTGTTCATAAGTCAGAAGTAACAGTCATAAAAGTAGCGAGAATGATTGCTGGTACAAACAGGTGGGAACAATGGCAGGAGGGTACTCGGAATGAGGAGATAAAAGCTAAGTTAGGAATGAACTCTTTGGATGAAGCTGTATTCATAAACCGGCTCCGGTGGTGGGGTCATGTGAGGCGGCAAATAGAGAATTGTGGCGACGTTTAGTAAATTCACAGAGGCTTGCAGACTGAATGCTGACAGGCATAACGGTCTATAATGATGATGATCTAATCTTTTTTTTTATCCTTCCAGTGCCTCCTCGTTCTTTCCCTTCATGTGTGTCTCTGCTCTTCGAATATTATCAGTCTGGACCCCCGTCTTCTCACAAAATTACTTCACAATTTTGATTGGACTTCTGAACTCCTTTTTCTTTGTGGATCAGTTTTACAATAATTCACTTCTGCGTCCTTCTTAAATCCTTTACCACTTCGAAGTTGCCTTTAATCCTGTGATAGAAGATATTTCAGTCAATGTGTGTTTTGCCATTTTCACTACGTCTCCTAGAATTGCTACTTTCGCCCTGTGTCTGTGCTTGTAGAGTTATTATTATTATTATTATTATTATTATTATTATTATTATTATTATTATTATTATTATTATTATTATTATGTTATTGCTTTTACTTCCCACTAACTACTTCTTGACGGTTTTCGGAGACGTTGAAGTTCCGGAATTTTGTCCCGCAGGAGTTCTTTCACGTGCCAGTAAATCTACTGACACGAGGCTGACGTATTTGAGCACCTTCACATACTACCGGACTGAGCCAGAATTGAATCTGCGAAATTGGGGCTGGAAGGCCAGCGACGTCTGAGCCATTCAGCCCGGCATTATTATTATTATTATTATTATTATTATTATTATTATTATTATTATTATTATTATTATTATTATTATTATTATTATTAAGGCCACAGCTGGTACCTTTCCAATCCTATCTCCCCCTAAGCTAAAACCTTCGATGTGTTAGTGTGACGTTAAATAGCAAAAATAGATTTTTATTATTATTATTATTAGTAGTAGTAGTAGCGGTATTCGTATGGGTAGCCACTCTATTCTACTTGATACCGCCATGGCTGATAGTAAAAATTAATACTCCTGTAATTCCTGCGGGTCAAGATTGTCCGGGCATAGAGCTACTCAGTTTATCCCACTGAGCGCCGGTTGCGGATATTGAAAATGGATACTCGTGTAATTTTTGGGATAAAAGGTGGCTGACATAGAGTTAATTTTTCTTACAGTCATAGTTGTGAATAGTGAAAAACTTTCACCTTCCAAACACTTAATAGTCTAAAGGAGACCGCATATTCACTTTGGGGGCTCATGGTGGAGACATAAAAGGCGTTTGATATGAACTCAATATCAGCATCAAAATATTTTTTTTTAGACAATAAACTTATATTTTTACCCACGATCGATGGAAGATAAAAGCATTTTAAGCTCACCATTTATAAAGACGGCGAGCAGTGCAGTCTAGTCCACGAACAGTGAGTGTATTGCAAGACCTTCATCATATACTCCTTGGAAAATGTACCGGGCGGTACACCTCCACGCCGCGAATTCAAATATTGCGCCAGTTGAAACCTCTCTACAGGAGAAACTCTGAACTTTAAAATCTGTATTAAATCAAAGGTTTCTTGGAAGATGTCACTACTGTAAATTTTGAAGTGTTCTGAACTATGTCTATTTCGATTTGTGTTTGTTTGCTCTGTAGCAAGAAGTGTGGACATTCTCTTCTAGATGTCACTAGTTAAAAGCTATAACTGTGCACCCTGGTGCGAAGTGAACGAACTGTTTTTGAAGAAATTTTGTATCTATAAGTTTGTTCTTTGTTAAATTTCTTTCTTTCATTTTTTGGGTTGGCAATATTGATCTCTGTTTCCGCCAGTTTTAAATTTAGCCAATCCTAAATTTTCTAAATTAATTTTCCACCAATCCTAGATTTCTTCTTCAGTTTTGACTTGTAATCTTTAGACGACTAATAAAAGTTTGTGGGCGGGTTGTTATCATTCATGAAAGGTCTCGGAGGTTCCACGAGGGTATATAAATTGCTGATTTTCTGGTCTCGGGGCCACTACTGTAACATCTTTCTTAGTGTATGGATATGTAGCAGGGGGCGAGAAGCGCCTCTTTCTCCAAGCAGCAGTTCATCTACAAGGTAATGGCCTGTTAACATCTTTATTTCTTGCTTGCTCAGCAGTTTAACTCTCGGGAAGGGTTCGAAACCTTTAGTATGTAACCTACCCTTTTAAAATGTAAATTCTTTTCTGTCTATCTACAAATTACAAATCTGTAAAACGGGGATAGAGAGTGCTTCACCCTCTCGAACTCCCCTTCATTTTGAATTTTGAGGTGACTATGTTTTCGTAACCGTTTTTCTTTTCCTTCTTAAAGTCTTAAACTTATTTGCCGACTAGTCACCTCCATAGATTGGGATTAGCCCCCGTATCATCGGCCTAGCGCCACATAGGTTTTTTGACCAAAACTTGGTGTAGGAGTGCAAGTTATTGCCTCCATTCTATTTTGCATTATGGGCCAGTAACTTAACCTGATATTTTGTTTTCCTCATGTAAAGGCCCTGTAGGTTGGGTATCAAATACCCCTGTTTCTTGGTGTGCCTTGAGGGCAGTCTGAAGTGAAGGTTGTAGCCTTTGATAGGCTTGTAATATTGAGAGCTGTTCTGCTCTTTTCTTTAACATTGTAATTAGGAGCAAATGCTCCTTGTACTTAGGGGTTTTCTGCCCTGTTTGTGAGCTGAGAGCTCAAGAGTTAATGAATTCGGGCCGTAGCCCAGTATATGTAAAATCACTTAACTGGTTTTTGGTACAGCGGCTGTATACCTGATTGCCTTTGTCATTTCCCCTAGTGGGAACCGGTTAAATATTCTCTAAATTGTGTACCTGATTTAACTTGTTGTTATTTGTTGTATACTCAAAATGCTATGCTACCATTGTTAAGTTTTGAAAATATAACCTTGTTAAAATTTTAATTCATCTTTCGGGCTTCTGTAGTTGAGACCTATTCCAGCCTCGGAACAGAAAATAACGCATAAAGATAGAAGCTACTGCAGAATTTTAACTTTCTAGGTTCCTACATGAATCTGAACTGCGACACAAGTATAGATAAAGGGAAGGCGTGATAAATGGAATGTATTGGCTACTGGTTATCCAGACGGTATGCTCAGAGCTGTCAGCGGAGAGATGGTGTGGAATGACATCAGGAGACGAATAAGCTTCAATGGAGATCTTAAAAGTAGGCAGGATCGATATAGAAAGATAAAACTGGAACTCAAGACGACAAATTGAGGCAAATATTCTTCTATACGAAGGGGAATAAGGAATTTGAATAATTTACTATCGTAACGGATGCGTTCCATAATCCACGTTCTTTGAAATTATTTACGAAAATACCAGGTCAACAACTGACAAAGAATATTCCACCTCGGGGGCAGCCTAAAATTCAGATCAGTGATAACTGATTGATCAGATGACCGAGTTACGAAATTCCAGTGAATTATCGGGTAGAATTTTCACCTTTAAACGTTGCATGGATTCATAAAGTCCGTCCTTGAACACCCATACAAAAGCTAAGATGAGCGTTAGTTCCTTTCCACGACAGGGAAGTTGGAGATGTGATTCAGCATTAGGAACGTATAAATACAACTGGTAATGTGAATGGGGATAGCGAACTGGGAGAGATGAACGAAGGACGACAGAACGAGATCAACAGATGGAAGTCCATGAGACACAATCATTTAGTCATGCTGGATGAAAATTAGTAGAAGATATGGTAGTGGATTGTGAGTATAGAAAAAGGAATTGTTTTCGTCTTTTAACATATGAATGTCCTAATTCTTGTAATATTCTTTTTATTGTGTTAGTTTATTTTCATATAAATATTATCAACAATGATTTCCCGTAAATGCCTTTATAGTGGCCTGACTGGATGATACTCTCAATTTTCTATCGTTTTCAGTAGGTTCCAGGTAACGCCCAGTTAACAGAATACCAGATATGGACACTGAAGGGGACGATGAAGATATATATGATCATTTCTTGGGAAACCAAGGGACCACCGGGGTATGCGCAGTGCGCATCTCCATTACAGGAATGGCTTACTCATCTTTCTAGAGGCTGGATAACACTCATACCCACAAGAGGGCAACTGGTCGCGTAACACCTGCAGACTTTTCCCTTCAAGTGGTTAGGCATTTCCCGGTCGCAGAGGACGCCAGTATGTTTGCTGTTGATGTGAGTGAATAAGGGGATTATACCTAAAACTTCTGCACTTCTAGCATTTACATTACCATATAATTAATTTTATTCAGAGATTAGAAAAAATGTTAACCATAAACATTATATATTGAAAAAAATTAAATGGCGTATGGGTTTTAGTGCCAGGAGTGTTCGAGGACAAGTTCGGCTAGCCAGATAAAGGTCTTTTGATTTGACACCCGTCAGCGACCTGCGCTTCGTGATAAGGATGAAATGGTGTTGAGGAAGACACACACACCCAGTCCCCGTGCCTGCGGAATTAACCAATTATGGTTAAAATTCCCGACCCTGCCTGGAATTGAACCCGGGACCCCTGTGACCAAAGGCCAACACGCTAGCCATTTAGCCCTGGAGCCGGACATATTACATATATATATGTTAATAAACTGATCGAAATAATATTCAAGGGTTGAGTAGGTTCAAGGGTGGAAGGAATGCTGAGACACTAAGGGGTTAACATTTCGACCTAGAAATGGTGAGATGAGTGTGTAGCAGAAGAATTCACTTTCACGGCCAGTTAACCCTCGCAGTACACAACATCCCCAGTGGAGTGAAGCTAGACGTGTGATTTACAGCATCATAAAACTCAGTGATGTGGAAACCGCGCCAGTGTAACCCCTGCGAGATAGACGACATGTGTAGCTACAGCTATACAGTACGTAACGGTAGACAAACAAAACCCGGGCTACCGTGAAAAATTTAGAGAGAGCTGTTTCAATTGAATATCCAAGGAACAGTTCGTAAAAGGCAGTAGATGAATGAGTCGTTCTATTATGTGCTTTATTTTAAACACGACAGTATTGAGGAAGCTCCCATTTTACCATAATAGATTAGTTTGAAATTCAGTTACATTTATATACAATGCATTATTTCTGCCGGTACGCAACGGTACGCAGTACCGGCACCTTTCCCCAAATCGTATTTAAAGGAACTGTGGTTTGTTCATTGAGAAATTATTACAAATAAAAAAATATTATAAATATTCCAGCAGATGGCTCTGTGTTCACGAATTGAATTTCCAGTTTTCATTCTCGCAAGTTGGTACCATGCTTATATGTTTCATAGGCTTCATGGATTGGTAACACAGCCGGAAACGGGAAGTTGTATTAATATTCCGATTGTTTCAAATGTCATACTATCGGACCTAAAGTACATCCACTTTGCAATATTGAGGTATTCACGTGAGTTTTCAGTAAGTCTATTGTAAGTTAAATCGGTTAAACCATTGCTCAAAATGAGTAAGATAAGTAGTTACTTTATGCAAATTAGCAAAATAAGGAAGGCTGAAGAAGTAGAAATTGTCAAATCTACTTGTGAACATGTTAAACACAAAAGGATATATCGGAGTGAAGGTTAGATGTGTGAAAGTTGCTGTAATGGCAACTGCATGGTGAGTACCGGTACCATTTCTCCCAGAAAAAGACCCTCCGTGCTCTACGCCATAAAGGGCTCACTCAGGAAAATATAGTATAAGGAACGGAAAATATTAATGAAGATATTAGGTCCCATGAGCGAAGAGGATGGCACTTGCAGGATCAGGCACAACAATGACCTCTACGATCATCAAGAAGACATAACCACATCCACGAGGAAAAGGCGACTAGCCTTCTACGGCCACTTGACCCACATCGACCCCTGCAGGCACACCAACAAAATATTCAGCACAACAGGTAAAGGGAAAATCTCCAGGAACAAATGGATTACTGCAGTGAAATCGGACCTTGAACAATTAGAAATCCCACTAAACATCATACAGGAACGATTCAAATTACTACGCAGGGTGTCTTCCCAGTATCCCACACCAGCAAGAAAAACACAGTGACCACCAGACCGAAGTGAATAGAGGAAACGAAGCCAGCACATAGCCATAGAATGAAAGCTTTCTGGGCCAATAATAATAATAATAATAATAATAATAATTGTACCGGGCGGTACACCTCCACGCCGCTAATTTAAAATGTGCGCCAATTGAAACTCCTCTGCTGGAGGAAGTCTGAACTTTATCGACGGTATTAATTTTCAAGTTTCTCGGAAGATGTCACTACTTGGAAAGTTTGGAGTTTTTGAACTGTGCCACTTTTGATGTATTTTTGTTTTACCGGTAGTCAGAAGTGTGAACTTTCTCTTCTAGAGGACACTACTGAAGAACTACAATAGTGCACCCTAGTGCGAAGAAAAAGAACTGTTCTTTTGGAGAAAATTTAATTTCAAAAGTTTGTTCTTTGTTAAATTTCCTTCTGTCATTGTTTAAGTTGGCAATATTAACCCTTTCTTTCCCCTTGTTTTAAATTTAGCCAATCCCGAATTTCTTTCATTAATTTCTGACCAATCGGATGTATCTTCCCCCAACTTGAATATGTTGCTGTATCCTACCCAATAAAGAGTTTGTGGGAGGGTGTTCTCATTCCCCTAACGCCTCGAACTTTCCGCGAGAGTATATAAACTGCTGATTTTAGGGTCTCCGGGCCACTTCTGTTCCATCTTTTCGTGTGTAAAGTACATAGCAGGGGGCGGGAAGCGCCTCTTTCTTCGGCGGCAGTCAACAACCAGGTAATGGCCGATTAATTACTTCTTTTCTTGCTTGCTCAGCAGTTGAACTCTCGGGGCGGGTCCGAAGTTTTTCCATTATGTAACCTTCCTTAAAATGTAAAGAAACTTATATCTATTCCATCTTTTAAACTGCATATCGGGATAGAGAGTGCTTAACCCTCTCGAGCTCCCAATCATATTGTTTTGAGGTGAACTTATTTTTCTCAACCTATTCTTCGTTAACGTAAAGCAAATTGTTCTTTTCTAAAGTCACCTCTGTAGTATGGGATTAGCCCTTGCATTAGTGGCCTAGAGCCAGATTAGGTTTTAAAAACAAGTGTATTAGGAGTGCAGATCGCCTCCTCTCAAATTGTTATTTTAGAGGTCATGTAATTAACCTTCTTGTCATTTAATAGGCCTCAGTAGATTGGGTATTTTACCCCTGTGTTTATGTCCTGAAAGGACAGCTTGAAAGTGGAATTAGGTGGGGCCTTTGACAGGCCTGAATTTTGAGAGCAAGTTGCTCTTTTTCTGAAAATTTTGTTTTCTGCGCGCCTCAAGGAGGCCTTACTGTGTATTTTGGAGCAAGTGCTCCTAGGCATGAATGGGGTTCTCTGCCCCTCTGTTGACACTTGTGTTTGGGGTAAAACTGAGCTAATTGCTCAAGGATTGTGATCGCGGGGCTCGAAGCCCAAATCCTGTAAATACTGTAATTATACTTTTGTTGCCTTGCTACTCTGTACCTGCCATGTTTGTTATTTCTTGATTTTGAAGAGAAAATATAACCTTGTTAAATTTTAAATTCACTTTAATTTCGTAGCCTGAGACCTATTCACCAACCCGCACCTTCTTTCACGCATAACTACCACAAAAACACGGTAACAAGTGGTAGCAGAGCGTGGTTGAATGGGTCTCATCTTAGCCCATTTTGACGGCTAAACATTGTTTTGATCCGAACTCTAACCATTTTCTCAGTTGCTGGAGTTTTTGGAGTTTTTCAAAATTGTTCTGTCATCATGCCCGGTCCTCGCGATGTTCTCCATCTTAACTATTTGCGCAAGGAGGAGTTGATCTATGAATTGACTATTAGAAATGTGCAATCTGGAGGCACGGTTGCGGTAGACACAAACAAGCTTAGAGAGTCCCTTGATTTGCCCATTTCCATCCCCACCTTGGGAGAGAAAGAAATTGACGACTCTCTTTCCACGATCGTCGAGAATATTACTGGGCTAGCATCTGTAGTTAGTTTTTTTGATGAAAATGATCCTTCTCCTAATCAAATTAAGCGTGTGCAAGCCAGGCTGTTTCATTTTTCAAATAGAGTTAACGATCTGTTGTCTCTAAAGTTGAATGACGTTCAGAAGAAGGAAGCTAGTACGCTACTTGAAAATATTTCTGAGTTATCTAGCAAGGTCACTCAATTGTTAACTGGGGAAATTCCTCCCAAAATTGATCAACCCACCACGATGAATGCAGGTTCCGAGGAAGAGCCTCCTAAGGGAGAAGTTAATAGGATAACCGTTGCTGCTCAAACCATCTCTGCCCCATTGGACAACGAGTCTGGACGCCGTGCATCGTTGAATAATATACGTTCGGAATTAACTTCCTTGCCATTGAAACCTTTACCTACTATGTCACCCGGGTTTAGCAGCTTGCCTCATCCATTGGCAATGTTGCTCAGAGGTATCTCTAAGTTTTCCGTTAATACCACCAGTGACGTAATTTCATTCTTAAGATTTTTAGTTGAATTTCAGGACCATGCCCTTGTGTTTTCTCTTTCTCCATGCCAAATTTTGCAAATCATCTATCCTTATGCAATTGGTATTCTCTCTGACAAAATAGTAAGAGCCATAGCCGAACAGTCATCTATTGAAGATTTTCATGCACACTTGCTTGCAAATTTTATTCCCGCCCGCGCGAGGTCATCTCTGATTCAGAAGTACTATTATCGAGTACAGAGATTGGATGAAAATCTGGCTGATTTCATACAAGACATTAAGTTTTATACTAGGGTGTTTGCCCTTCATTTTCCTGAAGATCAGATTGTACAGGCTATTGTAGAAGGAATTTCACCACCCTATAGGTCATATTTGTGTTTCGCGGCGTGCCCGCAAACTTTCTCTGAACTTGAAGCGTTGGCCGTCTCAGCGGAAGGAGTGAGGTACGCCGATTCCTTGCGTGTCGCGAAAGAACCCCCACCTTCCTTTAGTAATACTCGGCCTCCTCCTCGCCGACCAGTCACACCCCGTAAATGTTATGCTTGCGGGTCGCCCGACCATCTGCGCAATAAGTGTCCACTGATCAAGTCGAGTGGGACAAGGAATGGGGCTGGTTCATCACAAGGCTGTTTTAAATGTGGGGCTTTCTCACATATCGCCAGAAATTGCCCAAATTCAAATAGCACCCCCTCCTGCTCAACTTCTGGTGCAACTTCCAACAACAATCAAAAGTGACTAGTGGCTTCGGCTGAGTCAACTAATCCATCTTCCCGAGACTCAGCCCCGGGTAAACAGGTTGTAAATTTAGGGAACGATCAGTCTTCAAATTCGTCTTTTGAATGCCCTAAAGAGTGTCTTAGGATTGCGGCGGGTTCCCCCACGCCTGTTCCTTTTCTTAAGATTGAGTTAAATAATGAACCTGTAACAGCTCTCTTAGATTCAGGCAGTGTTTGTTCGATTATTTCGGCTGAATGGTATTCAAAATTGAAGTCTGTTTGTAAACTACCTGACTATGTCTCTTCTCCTGTTCAATATGTTTCGGCTAATTCATCTCCATTGGAAATCCTAGGTGCTGTAAATGTCAAAATTCGTATTTTTAAATTTACATGGAAAATCAAATTGTTTGTGGGTAAGCACTTGTCTTGCCCCATTATATTGGGAGCTGACTTCATTTCTTACACTGGTCTTGTGCTCGATCTCCAGAGTAGGTCGTGCACATTCAAATTTGCGTCCAATTGTAAAATTCCCTTGTTAAAGTGTAATTCTGTATCATGTTCATCTATTTCGCCTACCCAGGATGAGATGTTGTTAGACCTTAGACATCTACCTGAGGAGCAGGCTGATAGTATTCGTAAGTTGTGTCAGTCGTTTCCAGAGGTGTTCTCTGATACTCTTGGTGTTACTGACCTTATTGAATACAAAATTGAGGTCACGGATTCGATTCCTGTCCGTTTTCCACCTTATAGGCTATCTCCACCTAAAATGAAGGCTCTGAAAGAAATCATCGATCAGATGTTGAAGGACGGTATTATTAGGCCCTCTAAGTCGGCGTATTCTTCGCCTATTTTTCTAGTCCCGAAACCCCAAGGAGGCTTCAGGCCTGTCATTGATTATAGGGCTCTCAATCGGAAGGTGGTGTTGCAATCTGTGCCCCTTCCCGACCTTCATTCTTGTTTTTCATGGTTTCGTAAGGCCAAGTTCTTTACTATCTTGGACTTGAATCAAGCCTACAATCAAATTCCCCTGGCGGAAGAGTCTAAACATCTTACAGCGTTTGCCACGGACTGGAATTTATACGAATACAACCGCGTGCCTTTCGGGCTCCCCACGGGAGCAGCTGTACTCACTAGGCTGCTAGATAGGGTCTTCTCTGACATCAAATTTGAGTATTTGTATCACTATTTGGATGATGTCGTCATATTTTCGGAGACCTTTGAAGAACATCTAGATCATCTGCGAGAAGTTCTCAATCGCCTTCGTAAGGCTGGGTTAACTGTCAAGTTGTCCAAGGTTGCCTTTGCTAAGCCCTCTATGTCATTCCTAGGGCATATTGTGTCACCTGATGGTGTAGCAGTCGATCATTCTAGAACACAGGCCATCCGTGATTTTAAACCTCCCAAGGACATCAAAGGTATCGCCAGGTTCATTGGTATGGTGAATTTCTTCAGGAAGTTCATTCCTAACTTCGCTAATAGAGCGGCGCCCTTGAACCTTCTTCGTAGGAAAGGCATCAAATTCGAGTGGGGCCCTTCTCAACAAGCCGCTTTTGAAGATCTTAAATTAGCTCTCTGTAATGCCCCTGTACTTGCTATGCCTGATTTCTCGAAGAAATTCATCGTCCAAACCGACGCGTCGTCGTCAGCAGTAGCTGCAGTCCTTCTTCAAGAAACTGAACTAGGGAGGCGACCCATCGCCTATGCATCTAGGACTCTATCGGCTCAAGAAGCCAAGTATTCTATATATGAGCTCGAAGGGTTGGCAGTCTTATTTTCCTTAGGGAAGTTCCGTCTCTATCTGGAACCTGTCAAATTCGACCTGGAGACAGATAATCAAGCCTTAAGCTGGGTCTTAGTTAGGCCGCGTCGTACTGGTCGTATAGCCCGTTGGGCCATCCGTATTTCTGCCTTCCAATTCGATGTCAGGCGTATCCCAGGTACCGAAAATGTTGTTGCTGATGGACTCAGCCGTATGTTTTCCAACGAGGTCGAGACCCATAATCCGGTCGATAGTTCTTCACCTCCCGATTCCATGCTATCTGAGGTTAATGCCATCTTAACAGATGCTCCCATGCTCTTTAATGATATCGAGAAATACCAACGTGAAGATCCGACGCTGGCTCCGATAATGGAAACCCTTTCTTCTGGGGAACATGTTGTCCCTTATGTTCTGAGGAATGGTGTTTTATGTTGCCCTTCGAGGCATGATAAGATGATGAAGGTTGTCGTTCCAGCTGTCCTTGTACCTATGATCTTCAAGTACTATCATGAGACCCCATTAGGGGGGCATCTTGGTATCTTTAAAACTCGTGAGAAGATTCGTGAAATGTTCATCTGGAAAGGTATGGACGGTGAAATCCGTGAACTAGTAAAGGCTTGTAAATCTTGTTTGCTTAGTAAACCAACCATGTCCACCAAGGTAGGCCTTCTGTCTTCGCATCAAGCGTCGCGCCCCATGGAACGCCTGTATATTGATTATGTAGGACCCTTCCCCCAGTCAAACGGAAATGCCAACAAGTTCATCTTTGTATGCGTAGATGGTTTTACAAGATTTTCCTGGTTATTTCCGACTAAGCTGGCTACCACTCAGTCCACCATTACTTGCCTAAATTCTATTTTTGCTTCCTTTGGTCCGTGCCAATATATTGTGTCTGATAATGCTAAGGCGTTCACATCAAATCTTTTTCGTAAATTCTGTTTTGACTTGTCAATCTCTCATGTAACTACTTCTGCTTATTACCCTCAACCATCTCTGGCTGAACGGGTTAACCGTAATCTCAGGTCCGCACTTATTGCCTATCATCATGAAGATCATTCGAGGTGGGACACGTCCTTGCATTGGTTAGCTTTTGCTTTGAATTCGGCGGTTCATGAATCTCACAAGTTTACTCCAGCTTCTTTGATGTTCAAATTCGTTCCCAACACGCCGCTCTCTAACCTCTGGTCTCTGAGTGACATTCTACCCGAGACAATAGATCCGGACAACATTAAAGATCTTTGGAAGAAAGCTAAAGCCAATCTTACTCTCATGAAAAGGTTAGGGAAAGATATGATCGTGGACGGAGACCCACCCCTTTGAAGGTAGGTGACCAAGTGATGGTCAAGAATTTTGTTCCCGCGGGCAAGCTTGCCCCCAGATTTCATGGGCCGTGTACTATTTTAGATTTCCTTACGCCGGTTACGTTGTTATTAAGTAATCCAGCCATCGAGAGGATATTTAGGGTTCACCTGTCACAGGTGAAACCGGTGTAATTTCTGTGTTAACTTGCTTCATATAATCGTGAAAGGAATATGAAGGTTATATATATTTTTTTTTTTTGAGTTTTCACTTTTAAGGCTTTCTGCCCCTTCTATAGTATTTTGTTTTATACGTAAGCATTTTTGTGAAACCTGCCCCGAACCATTAAACTGCCATCCTGTCCTTGCCACGGCCATTACCACGCTCCCGTCTCCTGCTCCACTCTACACAGTGGCTTAATTAATGCAATGAATTTCTGCACGCCGCTGGCCCCTCAACCTCTCCACAAAGCCTGTGCCCTCAAAAAAAGATGATGGTCCAACAATTCTGCCGCCTAGCTTTAATGTTTCAGTGCCCCCGCAGCCGCGCGGCGCCGTGCTGCGACTGGGTTAGAGGATGGGCCCCCTCTTCCCCAGCGAGGACCACATGTGCACGGCGAGCCGGAGCTCTCCTCCCGGTCAAGGCTGATGTGCGGCGCACGACCTGCTACTTGCCCGCAGCCTGTATATGTTCACCGCGGGCGCGGCGTGCTTCAACACCTCTGCTCCCCTCATAGTGCGGGCGAGCGGTATCTCAGGGTACTTGTGGGGTCCGAGCGGCCGCCTTTGGACGCAAGCTGCAACGGCCGGTATGGCCATCCAACTTAATCAACATGAACTATATGGACATTCCAGATCAACCTTACTACCTTTTCTTGGGTATTCTACTGCAATATTTGGTGGACTTAGAAAATTTTCCTCAACTTTAAAACTAAAGTTTTCCTTCTCAATTCAACCTTCTACAAACATTAAGACAGTACTTCCGCTGTTACTAAAAGAAATTTTGAAACTGAATCAAACTAAATTTCAGCCATTTTGATAAATTCTTCGGCAATTAATCTCCGTATCAACATCAAAACTTGGACCTTGTTTTCAAACAAATTTCATGTGTCACCCCTGGAGGAACTTTTTTGGGGGGGGGGAGGTCTGTACCGGGCGGTACACCTCCACGCCGCTAATTTAAAATGTGCGCCAATTGAAACTCCTCTGCTGGAGGAAGTCTGAACTTTATCGACGGTATTAATTTTCAAGTTTCTCGGAAGATGTCACTACTTGGAAAGTTTGGAGTTTTTGAACTGTGCCACTTTTGATGTATTTTTGTTTTACCGGTAGTCAGAAGTGTGAACTTTCTCTTCTAGAAGACACTACTGAAGAACTACAATAGTGCACCCTAGTGCGAAGAAAAAGAACTGTTCTTTTGGAGAAAATTTAATTTCAAAAGTTTGTTCTTTGTTAAATTTCCTTCTGTCATTATTTAAGTTGGCAATATTAACCCTTTCTTTCCCCTTGTTTTAAATTTAGCCAATCCCGAATTTCTTTCATTAATTTCTGACCAATCGGATGTATCTTCCCCCAACTTGAATATGTTGCTGTATCCTACCCAATAAAGAGTTTGTGGGAGGGTGTTCTCATTCCCCTAACGCCTCGAACTTTCCGCGAGAGTATATAAACTGCTGATTTTAGGGTCTCCGGGCCACTTCTGTTCCATCTTTTCGTGTGTAAAGTACATAGCAGGGGGCGGGAAGCGCCTCTTTCTTCGGCGGCAGTCAACAACCAGGTAATGGCCGATTAATTACTTCTTTTCTTGCTTGCTCAGCAGTTGAACTCTCGGGGCGGGTCCGAAGTTTTTCCATTATGTAACCTTCCTTAAAATGTAAAGAAACTTATATCTATTCCATCTTTTAAACTGCATATCGGGATAGAGAGTGCTTAACCCTCTCGAGCTCCCAATCATATTGTTTTGAGGTGAACTTATTTTTCTCAACCTATTCTTCGTTAACGTAAAGCAAATTGTTCTTTTCTAAAGTCACCTCTGTAGTATGGGATTAGCCCTTGCATTAGTGGCCTAGAGCCAGATTAGGTTTTAAAAACAAGTGTATTAGGAGTGCAGATCGCCTCCTCTCAAATTGTTATTTTAGAGGTCATGTAATTAACCTTCTTGTCATTTAATAGGCCTCAGTAGATTGGGTATTTTACCCCTGTGTTTATGTCCTGAAAGGACAGCTTGAAAGTGGAATTAGGTGGGGCCTTTGACAGGCCTGAATTTTGAGAGCAAGTTGCTCTTTTTCTGAAAATTTTGTTTTCTGCGCGCCTCAAGGAGGCCTTACTGTGTATTTTGGAGCAAGTGCTCCTAGGCATGAATGGGGTTCTCTGCCCCTCTGTTGACACTTGTGTTTGGGGTAAAACTGAGCTAATTGCTCAAGGATTGTGATCGCGGGGCTCGAAGCCCAAATCCTGTAAATACTGTAATTATACTTTTGTTGCCTTGCTACTCTGTACCTGCCATGTTTGTTATTTCTTGATTTTGAAGAGAAAATATAACCTTGTTAAATTTTAAATTCACTTTAATTTCGTAGCCTGAGACCTATTCACCAACCCGCACCTTCTTTCACGCATAACTACCACAAAAACACGGTAACAAGTGGTAGCAGAGCGTGGTTGAATGGGTCTCATCTTAGCCCATTTTGACGGCTAAACATTGTTTTGATCCGAACTCTAACCATTTTCTCAGTTGCTGGAGTTTTTGGAGTTTTTCAAAATTGTTCTGTCATCATGCCCGGTCCTCGCGATGTTCTCCATCTTAACTATTTGCGCAAGGAGGAGTTGATCTATGAATTGACTATTAGAAATGTGCAATCTGGAGGCACGGTTGCGGTAGACACAAACAAGCTTAGAGAGTCCCTTGATTTGCCCATTTCCATCCCCACCTTGGGAGAGAAAGAAATTGACGACTCTCTTTCCACGATCGTCGAGAATATTACTGGGCTAGCATCTGTAGTTAGTTTTTTTGATGAAAATGATCCTTCTCCTAATCAAATTAAGCGTGTGCAAGCCAGGCTGTTTCATTTTTCAAATAGAGTTAACGATCTGTTGTCTCTAAAGTTGAATGACGTTCAGAAGAAGGAAGCTAGTACGCTACTTGAAAATATTTCTGAGTTATCTAGCAAGGTCACTCAATTGTTAACTGGGGAAATTCCTCCCAAAATTGATCAACCCACCACGATGAATGCAGGTTCCGAGGAAGAGCCTCCTAAGGGAGAAGTTAATAGGATAACCGTTGCTGCTCAAACCATCTCTGCCCCATTGGACAACGAGTCTGGACGCCGTGCATCGTTGAATAATATACGTTCGGAATTAACTTCCTTGCCATTGAAACCTTTACCTACTATGTCACCCGGGTTTAGCAGCTTGCCTCATCCATTGGCAATGTTGCTCAGAGGTATCTCTAAGTTTTCCGTTAATACCACCAGTGACGTAATTTCATTCTTAAGATTTTTAGTTGAATTTCAGGACCATGCCCTTGTGTTTTCTCTTTCTCCATGCCAAATTTTGCAAATCATCTATCCTTATGCAATTGGTATTCTCTCTGACAAAATAGTAAGAGCCATAGCCGAACAGTCATCTATTGAAGATTTTCATGCACACTTGCTTGCAAATTTTATTCCCGCCCGCGCGAGGTCATCTCTGATTCAGAAGTACTATTATCGAGTACAGAGATTGGATGAAAATCTGGCTGATTTCATACAAGACATTAAGTTTTATACTAGGGTGTTTGCCCTTCATTTTCCTGAAGATCAGATTGTACAGGCTATTGTAGAAGGAATTTCACCACCCTATAGGTCATATTTGTGTTTCGCGGCGTGCCCGCAAACTTTCTCTGAACTTGAAGCGTTGGCCGTCTCAGCGGAAGGAGTGAGGTACGCCGATTCCTTGCGTGTCGCGAAAGAACCCCCACCTTCCTTTAGTAATACTCGGCCTCCTCCTCGCCGACCAGTCACACCCCGTAAATGTTATGCTTGCGGGTCGCCCGACCATCTGCGCAATAAGTGTCCACTGATCAAGTCGAGTGGGACAAGGAATGGGGCTGGTTCATCACAAGGCTGTTTTAAATGTGGGGCTTTCTCACATATCGCCAGAAATTGCCCAAATTCAAATAGCACCCCCTCCTGCTCAACTTCTGGTGCAACTTCCAACAACAATCAAAAGTGACTAGTGGCTTCGGCTGAGTCAACTAATCCATCTTCCCGAGACTCAGCCCCGGGTAAACAGGTTGTAAATTTAGGGAACGATCAGTCTTCAAATTCGTCTTTTGAATGCCCTAAAGAGTGTCTTAGGATTGCGGCGGGTTCCCCCACGCCTGTTCCTTTTCTTAAGATTGAGTTAAATAATGAACCTGTAACAGCTCTCTTAGATTCAGGCAGTGTTTGTTCGATTATTTCGGCTGAATGGTATTCAAAATTGAAGTCTGTTTGTAAACTACCTGACTATGTCTCTTCTCCTGTTCAATATGTTTCGGCTAATTCATCTCCATTGGAAATCCTAGGTGCTGTAAATGTCAAAATTCGTATTTTTAAATTTACATGGAAAATCAAATTGTTTGTGGGTAAGCACTTGTCTTGCCCCATTATATTGGGAGCTGACTTCATTTCTTACACTGGTCTTGTGCTCGATCTCCAGAGTAGGTCGTGCACATTCAAATTTGCGTCCAATTGTAAAATTCCCTTGTTAAAGTGTAATTCTGTATCATGTTCATCTATTTCGCCTACCCAGGATGAGATGTTGTTAGACCTTAGACATCTACCTGAGGAGCAGGCTGATAGTATTCGTAAGTTGTGTCAGTCGTTTCCAGAGGTGTTCTCTGATACTCTTGGTGTTACTGACCTTATTGAATACAAAATTGAGGTCACGGATTCGATTCCTGTCCGTTTTCCACCTTATAGGCTATCTCCACCTAAAATGAAGGCTCTGAAAGAAATCATCGATCAGATGTTGAAGGACGGTATTATTAGGCCCTCTAAGTCGGCGTATTCTTCGCCTATTTTTCTAGTCCCGAAACCCCAAGGAGGCTTCAGGCCTGTCATTGATTATAGGGCTCTCAATCGGAAGGTGGTGTTGCAATCTGTGCCCCTTCCCGACCTTCATTCTTGTTTTTCATGGTTTCGTAAGGCCAAGTTCTTTACTATCTTGGACTTGAATCAAGCCTACAATCAAATTCCCCTGGCGGAAGAGTCTAAACATCTTACAGCGTTTGCCACGGACTGGAATTTATACGAATACAACCGCGTGCCTTTCGGGCTCCCCACGGGAGCAGCTGTACTCACTAGGCTGCTAGATAGGGTCTTCTCTGACATCAAATTTGAGTATTTGTATCACTATTTGGATGATGTCGTCATATTTTCGGAGACCTTTGAAGAACATCTAGATCATCTGCGAGAAGTTCTCAATCGCCTTCGTAAGGCTGGGTTAACTGTCAAGTTGTCCAAGGTTGCCTTTGCTAAGCCCTCTATGTCATTCCTAGGGCATATTGTGTCACCTGATGGTGTAGCAGTCGATCATTCTAGAACACAGGCCATCCGTGATTTTAAACCTCCCAAGGACATCAAAGGTATCGCCAGGTTCATTGGTATGGTGAATTTCTTCAGGAAGTTCATTCCTAACTTCGCTAATAGAGCGGCGCCCTTGAACCTTCTTCGTAGGAAAGGCATCAAATTCGAGTGGGGCCCTTCTCAACAAGCCGCTTTTGAAGATCTTAAATTAGCTCTCTGTAATGCCCCTGTACTTGCTATGCCTGATTTCTCGAAGAAATTCATCGTCCAAACCGACGCGTCGTCGTCAGCAGTAGCTGCAGTCCTTCTTCAAGAAACTGAACTAGGGAGGCGACCCATCGCCTATGCATCTAGGACTCTATCGGCTCAAGAAGCCAAGTATTCTATATATGAGCTCGAAGGGTTGGCAGTCTTATTTTCCTTAGGGAAGTTCCGTCTCTATCTGGAACCTGTCAAATTCGACCTGGAGACAGATAATCAAGCCTTAAGCTGGGTCTTAGTTAGGCCGCGTCGTACTGGTCGTATAGCCCGTTGGGCCATCCGTATTTCTGCCTTCCAATTCGATGTCAGGCGTATCCCAGGTACCGAAAATGTTGTTGCTGATGGACTCAGCCGTATGTTTTCCAACGAGGTCGAGACCCATAATCCGGTCGATAGTTCTTCACCTCCCGATTCCATGCTATCTGAGGTTAATGCCATCTTAACAGATGCTCCCATGCTCTTTAATGATATCGAGAAATACCAACGTGAAGATCCGACGCTGGCTCCGATAATGGAAACCCTTTCTTCTGGGGAACATGTTGTCCCTTATGTTCTGAGGAATGGTGTTTTATGTTGCCCTTCGAGGCATGATAAGATGATGAAGGTTGTCGTTCCAGCTGTCCTTGTACCTATGATCTTCAAGTACTATCATGAGACCCCATTAGGGGGGCATCTTGGTATCTTTAAAACTCGTGAGAAGATTCGTGAAATGTTCATCTGGAAAGGTATGGACGGTGAAATCCGTGAACTAGTAAAGGCTTGTAAATCTTGTTTGCTTAGTAAACCAACCATGTCCACCAAGGTAGGCCTTCTGTCTTCGCATCAAGCGTCGCGCCCCATGGAACGCCTGTATATTGATTATGTAGGACCCTTCCCCCAGTCAAACGGAAATGCCAACAAGTTCATCTTTGTATGCGTAGATGGTTTTACAAGATTTTCCTGGTTATTTCCGACTAAGCTGGCTACCACTCAGTCCACCATTACTTGCCTAAATTCTATTTTTGCTTCCTTTGGTCCGTGCCAATATATTGTGTCTGATAATGCTAAGGCGTTCACATCAAATCTTTTTCGTAAATTCTGTTTTGACTTGTCAATCTCTCATGTAACTACTTCTGCTTATTACCCTCAACCATCTCTGGCTGAACGGGTTAACCGTAATCTCAGGTCCGCACTTATTGCCTATCATCATGAAGATCATTCGAGGTGGGACACGTCCTTGCATTGGTTAGCTTTTGCTTTGAATTCGGCGGTTCATGAATCTCACAAGTTTACTCCAGCTTCTTTGATGTTCAAATTCGTTCCCAACACGCCGCTCTCTAACCTCTGGTCTCTGAGTGACATTCTACCCGAGACAATAGATCCGGACAACATTAAAGATCTTTGGAAGAAAGCTAAAGCCAATCTTACTCTCATGAAAAGGTTAGGGAAAGATATGATCGTGGACGGAGACCCACCCCTTTGAAGGTAGGTGACCAAGTGATGGTCAAGAATTTTGTTCCCGCGGGCAAGCTTGCCCCCAGATTTCATGGGCCGTGTACTATTTTAGATTTCCTTACGCCGGTTACGTTGTTATTAAGTAATCCAGCCATCGAGAGGATATTTAGGGTTCACCTGTCACAGGTGAAACCGGTGTAATTTCTGTGTTAACTTGCTTCATATAATCGTGAAAGGAATATGAAGGTTATATATATTTTTTTTTTTTGAGTTTTCACTTTTAAGGCTTTCTGCCCCTTCTATAGTATTTTGTTTTATACGTAAGCATTTTTGTGAAACCTGCCCCGAACCATTAAACTGCCATCCTGTCCTTGCCACGGCCATTACCACGCTCCCGTCTCCTGCTCCACTCTACACAGTGGCTTAATTAATGCAATGAATTTCTGCACGCCGCTGGCCCCTCAACCTCTCCACAAAGCCTGTGCCCTCAAAAAAAGATGATGGTCCAACAATTCTGCCGCCTAGCTTTAATGTTTCAGTGCCCCCGCAGCCGCGCGGCGCCGTGCTGCGACTGGGTTAGAGGATGGGCCCCCTCTTCCCCAGCGAGGACCACATGTGCACGGCGAGCCGGAGCTCTCCTCCCGGTCAAGGCTGATGTGCGGCGCACGACCTGCTACTTGCCCGCAGCCTGTATATGTTCACCGCGGGCGCGGCGTGCTTCAACACCTCTGCTCCCCTCATAGTGCGGGCGAGCGGTATCTCAGGGTACTTGTGGGGTCCGAGCGGCCGCCTTTGGACGCAAGCTGCAACGGCCGGTATGGCCATCCAACTTAATCAACATGAACTATATGGACATTCCAGATCAACCTTACTACCTTTTCTTGGGTATTCTACTGCAATATTTGGTGGACTTAGAAAATTTTCCTCAACTTTAAAACTAAAGTTTTCCTTCTCAATTCAACCTTCTACAAACATTAAGACAGTACTTCCGCTGTTACTAAAAGAAATTTTGAAACTGAATCAAACTAAATTTCAGCCATTTTGATAAATTCTTCGGCAATTAATCTCCGTATCAACATCAAAACTTGGACCTTGTTTTCAAACAAATTTCATGTGTCACCCCTGGAGGAACTTTTTTGGGGGGGGGGAGGTCTGTACCGGGCGGTACACCTCCACGCCGCTAATTTAAAATGTGCGCCAATTGAAACTCCTCTGCTGGAGGAAGTCTGAACTTTATCGACGGTATTAATTTTCAAGTTTCTCGGAAGATGTCACTACTTGGAAAGTTTGGAGTTTTTGAACTGTGCCACTTTTGATGTATTTTTGTTTTACCGGTAGTCAGAAGTGTGAACTTTCTCTTCTAGAAGACACTACTGAAGAACTACAATAGTGCACCCTAGTGCGAAGAAAAAGAACTGTTCTTTTGGAGAAAATTTAATTTCAAAAGTTTGTTCTTTGTTAAATTTCCTTCTGTCATTATTTAAGTTGGCAATATTAACCCTTTCTTTCCCCTTGTTTTAAATTTAGCCAATCCCGAATTTCTTTCATTAATTTCTGACCAATCGGATGTATCTTCCCCCAACTTGAATATGTTGCTGTATCCTACCCAATAAAGAGTTTGTGGGAGGGTGTTCTCATTCCCCTAACGCCTCGAACTTTCCGCGAGAGTATATAAACTGCTGATTTTAGGGTCTCCGGGCCACTTCTGTTCCATCTTTTCGTGTGTAAAGTACATAGCAGGGGGCGGGAAGCGCCTCTTTCTTCGGCGGCAGTCAACAACCAGGTAATGGCCGATTAATTACTTCTTTTCTTGCTTGCTCAGCAGTTGAACTCTCGGGGCGGGTCCGAAGTTTTTCCATTATGTAACCTTCCTTAAAATGTAAAGAAACTTATATCTATTCCATCTTTTAAACTGCATATCGGGATAGAGAGTGCTTAACCCTCTCGAGCTCCCAATCATATTGTTTTGAGGTGAACTTATTTTTCTCAACCTATTCTTCGTTAACGTAAAGCAAATTGTTCTTTTCTAAAGTCACCTCTGTAGTATGGGATTAGCCCTTGCATTAGTGGCCTAGAGCCAGATTAGGTTTTAAAAACAAGTGTATTAGGAGTGCAGATCGCCTCCTCTCAAATTGTTATTTTAGAGGTCATGTAATTAACCTTCTTGTCATTTAATAGGCCTCAATAGATTGGGTATTTTACCCCTGTGTTTATGTCCTGAAAGGACAGCTTGAAAGTGGAATTAGGTGGGGCCTTTGACAGGCCTGAATTTTGAGAGCAAGTTGCTCTTTTTCTGAAAATTTTGTTTTCTGCGCGCCTCAAGGAGGCCTTACTGTGTATTTTGGAGCAAGTGCTCCTAGGCATGAATGGGGTTCTCTGCCCCTCTGTTGACACTTGTGTTTGGGGTAAAACTGAGCTAATTGCTCAAGGATTGTGATCGCGGGGCTCGAAGCCCAAATCCTGTAAATACTGTAATTATACTTTTGTTGCCTTGCTACTCTGTACCTGCCATGTTTGTTATTTCTTGATTTTGAAAAGAAAATATAACCTTGTTAAATTTTAAATTCACTTTAATTTCGTAGCCTGAGACCTATTCACCACCCCGCACCTTCTTTCACGCATAACTACCACAAAAACACGGTAACAATAATAATAATAACAATAATGTTATTTGCTTATGTCCCACTAATTACTTTTACGGTTTTCGGAGACGCCGAGGTGCCGGAATTGAGTCACATAAGAATTATTTCACGTGCTAGTAAATCTGCCGACACGAAGCTGACGTATTTGAACACCTTCAAATACCAAAGGACTGAGCCAGGATGGAACCTGCCAATTTGGGGTCAGAAGGCCAGCGCATCAACCGTCTGAGCCACTTAGCCCGGCAGGCCAAGAAGAAACAAAAGACCCATGTAAAGAGTTAAAAAGTAGCCCCAAGGTTCTAAGTAGATCCAAACAAAAAGAAACGAGAACACTGGAAAAATATCAGAAAACACCATTCGGTACCCGATGTCGTACCAAGTCGTCACAGAAAGATTTCTGGTGACACATTCCGTTTTTACCTGACTATAATTGAAACTCAGCAATAAATTACCCCTCAAAGTTTCTGTTCTTCTATCATCTTGTAGATTAAAACGGAGCGTCGAAACTGACATGTAGGCAGCCTAAATGGCATCATATAAAACTTCTCTACATGTTAACTGAGGGCATATGTTTTTCATTATTTTTATCACTGAATGAATTTAATTACTGGCACGTCAAATAACTCCTGTGGGACAAACTTTCGGCACCTCGGCGTCTCCGAAAACCGTCAAAACTAGTTAGTGGTACTTAAAACCATTACTATTATTGTTTTTACTATCATTATTATTAATACAACTTCCTGAAGAGAAGTCTGCCACAAAGACAAAGTGTATCGACTACACGTTATACTTTCCAAGTAACTGGTGAGTTTCCTAGTGTGCCAGATAGAAATAACACCAATCACAAGGCTCAGATATAAATATGGAATGTGACATGATGTACGGTTCGTCAAGTGCTATACAGATGATTGCATAGTATGGTTATTGAACCTCGTATTGCGGCGACAGCGATGTCGTGAAGTCGTCACCCATTGCTGTACAAGATATTTAGGGATTATGCCTCGAGCTCCGATCATGAGTCCATGGACGGAGATATTGCCTAGGTGTATTTGCCTTTGCGTAGTTTACGGTTGGCTGGTAAATTAACTTCTTCTCGGCGTCCACCTCTTCGGCCTGGCCAAAGTGCAACTCGAAGCGTATTGTGCGATCTGAGATCAGTCCTTGCTTGCTGGCTGGTTGAAAGGCTATCATGTCAATACGCCTGTTACTCCCATCGGTAGCTAGGCCAGAAACCTCTTCGTGCACTGAGGAACCGTGACCTCTCAGCGAGTTTGCGACCATGTGTCGTATTGAATGTGGTGGGACATTCTCAGTGATAAAGATTGCGTATCCAGAGTTATAACAGGCTTCGGCAGCCGGCACATTACCTATCCTCACTGCTAGATTGGCCTTCATTCCATTCGTGAACCGCTCGAATGACGTAATGAATATTGTTGTGAACTTTAAGGTTGACTTTTTACTGCGAACAATAACTAGGAAACGCTTATTGAGGGTAACTGTCTAGAGAGAGATTTATACTGAGGCGAGCTTTCTGTACATCCGTTTACTTGTGATATTCTTCCACACAAACTTGCGGTCTACTGCTGCAGGTTTAAGGAGAGTAAAGGCAACAAATCACTCGGATAGCCGTTCTCTTCCTTCACTAATTTACCACCACTCTGTTCCCCCTTGCCTGAACCTTCCTCAATAAATGCGCTACACGAAGGATAAACAATAAGGACAAAATGTAACAGCAAGAGAACACTAGTAGAATTTTGTAAAATAAGAGAAAATATGACAATAAGGACCCAAATGTTATCAAAGAGGGAAATGAGAGGAATAATTTGGTGGTTGATGGAAGTGTACGTCCGCCTCTGTGGTGTAGTGGTTAGTGTGATTAGCTGCCACCCCCGGAGACCCGAGCTCGTCCCGGCTCTGCCACGAAATTTCAAAAGTTGTACGAGGGCTGAAACGGGGTCCACTCAGCCTCGGGAGGTCAACTGAGTAGATGTGGGTTCGATTTCCACCTTAGTCATCCTGGAAATGGTTTTCCGTGGTTTCCCACTTCGCCTCCAGGCAAATACCGGGATGGTACCTAACTTAAGGCCATGGCCGCTTCCTTCCCTCTTCCTTGTCCATCCATTCCAATCTTCCCATCCCCCACCAAGGCCCCTGTTAAGCATAGCAGGTGAGGCCGCCTGGGCGAGGTACTAGTCATCCTCTCCAGTTGTATCCCCCTACCCAATTTCTCACGCTCCAGGACACTGCCCTTGAGGCGGTAGAGGTGGGATCCCTCGCTGAGTCCGGCGGAGAAACCAACCCTGGAGGAAAAGCAGATTAAGAAAGAAAGAAAAGTGATAGGCAAAACTGAAAATGAATCTCAACTTTACACATTTGCCAAGCTATTAAATAGAGAATGGGTGAAAGCAGGAAGAACATCAAATTGATGTAACTTTTTCAAAGGAATATGGAAAGAGAAAACATGTAGTTATTGAGGGGGTAGTCTTGACTACATAATTAAAGTGCAAGAAATACATCAGAAGATTAGGTTGTCCAACTTTTAAAATTATATTCATGGCATATGCACTGTAGTAGTAAAATATACTTTAATTATTCTTGTGGCATCTTGTTGTCTGGAATATGTTTGGTAAATTATTTTGTAATACTAACAAAACTTACTGCATGCAATTGTTACGATTACAATAAACGAATACTCTCTCTCCAGTGTGTGGTTACCCGTGACTGGAAGGAAAGAGTATTCATTCATTCATTCATTCATAAAAGCTCTATACCACAACGAAAACCACATCAAAGTCCATTCGCAATATTTTTTATATTTTTTTACGTTGCACCGACACAGATAGGTCTTATGGTGACGAAGGGATAGAAAAGGCCTAGGAGTGGGAAGAAAGCGGTCGTGGCATTAATTGAGGTACAGCCCCAGCAATGACTAGTGTGAAAATGGGAAACCACGGAAAACCAATTCTCAATATTAACCTACAAATCACTAACAACGTCGGTTATTCAGTTGATGGTGGATGATTGTGTTAGCGAAGCCGAGATTTACCGTCGTGCGAAGGATGTGTATGCGAATGTACAGTGATCAGATGGTGTTGGGAAGTTCATCATGGATAAATAAATACGTGCCAAAACTAGGTCAGGCAACCTGGTGAGAAAATGAAAAAATTAAGGGATGCAGGTTTGCAAACAGTGGCGAGTCTGAGACGTCGTTGAAGAATGCTTCAGCCGCCAAACACGGACATTGTTTTCTCGGGATACGTCATCAACCGGACCGCTGGGGCACTTGATTGAACCAACAAGGCAATTATATTTAGGCGCATATATCTCCCATACATCACTCTTTAGTTCCTGTAAGTATTCCACACAATAAACCATTGCAGAAACCAACAAAAGGCTCATTTCTATGTTGTCAATCTGGAGTACCCGCGTTTCGCTACGGAATTCTACATTGTATACAGAATTCTGGATGAAGTCGTTTACACTCTGTGAATAAGATGTTATTACATTGTATAATAACACAGGGTATTTAAAAATTAAATGTTAGGCACCTCCCCCCTAAACTACCACTTCATCCAGCATGAATAAAGTTGTTTGCAGCCTAAACTCTATTACTTTATTCCCCGTCTGTACATGCCAATTTTTATTACATTCTGCTCACCCATTTTGTCGTCGCTCGTCATTGATATGGACTTAGCAACAAAAATCGAAATTCATTAATATCTCTGCTATTATAACCGGTATGGTAAAAATGTATAAGACATAGATTATCGGAAATTTAATTCTGTATAACTTTACTTATCTAGTTTTTATCGATAGGAGCACTAATGACATAGATCTTTTAGAATTGAATGTCAGGCCTTCACATAAACTACAATTTGACTCAACGTGAATAAAATTATGTATAGCCGAGATTGTAGTTCCTTATTCACCGACTTTACATTCCGATTTTCATTAAATTCTCTTCAGCCATACAGACAGAAAGACAGACAGACAGACAGACAGACAGACAGACAGACAGACAGACAGACAGACAGACAGACAGACAGACAGACAGACAGACAGACAGACAGACAGACAGTGATGACGGCAAATTAAAAAGTGCATTTCCTTGTTACTGTGAACACGACCGATAGAGAAATACCGTTCTTTTTTATTCCTGAGCAATGTACAGAAAAAACTTTTGACCTCGCATATTGGGTTCAATATATTGTATTTATTAATGAACATAACAGGCGTTCAGCCCCGAATACATGTTCACAATAATAATAATAAATAAATAAATAAATAATAAAATGAATAAACTTAGTCCAACCTAAGCCACCACTCTCCACCATATACAAAATAAAATAAAATGAAATGAACAATAAAACAAAAAAAGGACCTAACTCCACGGTTCTATACCAGAACCAACTCCATCTACACCAGTTAACAACAGCCTGGTCCATGTTTACATTCTACTGCTGGTGTTGCAACTTTCTGCTTGTTATCACTCACACGTACCCACTCATCACGCAACCTTCTTGCTTCAGCATTTTCATCACCTCTATTGTTCCATGACCTACTCCAAAATAAGCTACAACGGCAACATTACAAGATTGCATACCAAACCAGCCATAACACTAACATTGCTTTCAATCTTTCAGATTCCACCTCCTATAGTAAAAGGCTAAATACACTGACTGACAGAGCAAATGCAACACCAAGAAGGAGTGGTCAGAACTTTATGCCAATTGCAGGGTAGACTGACGTCACTGAGGTATGCTCATGATGTGAAATGCGCCGCTGTGCTGCGCACGTAGCGAACGATAAATGGGACACGGCGTTGGCGAATGGCCCACTTCGTACCGTGATTTCTCAGCCGACAGTCATTGTAGAACGTGTTGTCGTGTGCCACAGGACACGTGTATAGCTAAGAATGCCAGGCCGCCGTCAACGGAGGCATTTCCAGCAGACAGACGACTTTACGAGGGGTATGGTGATCGGGCTGAGAAGGCCAGGTTGGTCGCTTCGTCAAATCGCAGCCGATACCCATAGGGATGTGTCCACGGTGCAGCGCCTGTGGCGAAGATGGTTGGCGCAGGGACATGTGGCACGTGCGAGGGGTCCAGGCGCAGCCCGAGTGACGTCAGCACGCGAGGATCGTCGCATCCGCCGCCAAGCGGTGGCAGCCCCGCACGCCACGTCAACCGCCATTCTTCAGCATGTGCAAGACACCCTGGATGTTCCAATATCGACCAGAACAATTTCCCGTCGATTGGTTGAAGGAGGCCTGAACTCCCGGCGTCCGCTCAGAAGACTACCATTGACTCCACAGCATAGACGTGCACGCCTGGCATGGTGCCGGGCTAGAGCGACTTGGATGAGGGAATGGCGGAACGTCGTGTTCTCCGATGAGTCACGCTTCTGTTCTGTCAGTGATAGTCACCGCAGACGAGTGTGGCGTCGGCGTGGAGAAAGATCAAATCCGGCAGTAACTGTGGAGCGCCCTACCGCTAGACAACGCGGCATCATGGTTTGGGGCGCTATTGCGTATGATTCCACGTCACCTCTAGTGCGTATTCAAGGCACGTTAAATGCCCACCGCTACGTGCAGCATGTGCTGCGGCCGGTGGCACTCCCGTACCTTCAGGGGCTGCCCAATGCTCTGTTTCAGCAGGATAATGCCCGCCCACACACTGCTCGCATCTCCCAACAGGCTCTACGAGGTGTACAGATGCTTCCGTGGCCAGCGTACTCTCCGGATCTCTCACCAATCGAACACGTGTGGGATCTCATTGGACGCCGTTTGCAAACTCTGCCCCAGCCTCGTACGGACGACCAACTGTGGCAAATGGTTGACAGAGAATGGAGAACCATCCCTCAGGACTCCATCCGCACTCTTATTGACTCTGTACCTCGACGTGTTTCTGCGTGCATCGCCGCTCGCGGTGGTCCTACATCCTACTGAGTCGATGCCGTGCGCATTGTGTAACCTGCATATCTGTTTGAAATAAACATCAATTATTCGTCCGTGCCGTCTCTGTTTTTTCCCCAACTTTCATCCCTTTCGAACCACTCCTTCTTGGTGTTGCACTTGCTCTGTCAGTCAGTGTAATAACAACAATATTCCGTCATTGCATTCCAATCCATCATACCACAGCTTTTACCAATCCGCGTTAACATTGCTTCCTTTCATTTCATTCCGCCATAACACTCCATAATAGAATTACCTCTCCATCTCCAAAAATTTCGGCAATGAATAACAAATACCAATCACGCATATACCAACACCTCTCCAACATCATATTTCTTCATCCTCTCCATACAAACAAACCAAAATTTACAAAATGATAATAAAATCACCTCTCTCCAGCTCCAAAAATTAAATACTCATACCAGACACCAATACAATAATACCACCTCCCAACTCCCACTAAATCAGCCGTAAATAAACCATCTCAATACCAAACCATACATCACCTAATCATAAATACTAAGCCTTCAATACTTCCAACACCACATTTCAGCAATACAACACCAACTCCACATCATATACCATCGCTACTTATATCACCACTTCTCCCTCACCACATTCCAACGATATAACACTTTTCCAACACCACATTTACCACCAGTCCTCCGACTCCAAATATCAACAATAAATATACCACTTCTCCATCACCACATTTCAGCCTTCACAAATAAATACCATCATAACCTAATAAAATTACAATGAATAACAAATACCAATCACGCATATACCAACACCTCTCCAACATCATATTTCTTCATCCTCTCCATACAAACAAACCAAAATTTACAAAATGATAATAAAATCACCTCTCTCCAGCTCCAAAAATTAAATACTCATACCGGACATCAATACAATAATACCACCTCCCAAATCCCACGAATTCAGCCGTATACCATCTCAATACCGAACCATACATCACCTAATCATAAATACTAAGCCTTCAATACTTCCAACACCACATTTCAGCAATACTACACCAACTCCACATCATATACCACCTCTACTTATATCACCACTTCTCCCACACCACATTCCAACGATATAACACTTCATAAATTAATCATAACATATAATCATACCAAGCCCTAAATATTTTCCGACACCACATTTCAGCAATACAACACCAACTCCACCTCTTATACCACCTCTACTTCTTCTACCATCACACTCACCTTCTGCCATCCGCCATCTTATACCACCACTTCTCCAACACCACATTTCAACCCTATAACATATCATAACTTATACATCACTTCTCCATCACAACATTTCAGCCCCCACAAATAAATAACACATAATCATAAATACCAAGCCCTCTATATTTTCCCACACCACATTTACCACCACTCCTTCATCGTCTACTTGTACCCAACATTTCTCTCAGATCTCTGTCCCTGTGACTGGCCCTACTCTGGTCGAGACTCAACAAGCTTAACCTTGCCGTTTTCTTTTTACCCTGCTCTTCCCTTACTTCACTGACATTTCCCTTACTTCTCTCTTCCCTGCAAATAGTCACATTCTCACTTGTCCTTTCTACCCGCACTTCCTCACTCCGAACACTGCTATTGGTCACTTTTTCACTTGACACCTCTCCCTGCCTCTCTTCACACGGTACACTGTTACTTCTTGTATTTTGCCTATCCTCTTCACTAATCGCTGCACTACTCCCTTTTTCTTCAGCCCGCTTTGACTTCATCTCTAAGTCCATCCTCAGCACACTGTTATTTGTATTTCTCCTCACTTGCCTACAGTTTATTGCACTACTCTCCTTTTCTCCCTCTTGTTTTAACTTCGATTCTAAATCCATCAATCTATCCACAGACCAGATTCTCTTCCAGTTTCTGTCTGACACCACTAGATTTTGACCTCTGATAGTTGCCCTCAGCCCCTGTTTTACAGCCAGTATCTTGTGTTTTCTGAGTAGCCTCTCATTTCTGATCGCGTCACTTCCCACGTCTCTCCTTATCCATATTTTATCCCTCTGGACATTTCCCGCATTTGCTAACACAATATCCGCCATCAACGTTGAAAACAATTGAACCTTTATAGGCCTATTGCCTCTAGTTCTCCCCACTCTCTGCACATCGTCAATATCCACTTCACTAAAATTTATTTTCATTTTTCCCTGTATTAGGTCCACTACTTTATAAGTTGTAATTACTTTGGCTTCACTCGTCTCCTCAGGCAATCCATAAATAAACAAGCACTTCTTCCTTCTATATAAAATATTCGCTTCCACTTCTACTTTCAGCTTTAAATTCTCCTCTTCAAGTCGTCCTACTTTTTCCCTTAATGCTACCACTTCCTCGGTGTTATTTCTCACCTGTGCTGCTATGTCGTCCGTTTTTCCTCTTATCCATACTTCCATTTCTTCAATCTTACTGGTCTGTACTTCAATCATCTCTTTTATTTGCCCGCAAGGGCAAACTTCTGTCAACACCTCTCATACAGCTCTTTTGATTGCGTCCATATTTTCTCTTTCCTCATTTCTACTAGATGACGGGCCTGGGTTCAACTCGACTCCCCCAATACATAGTAAAATTATAATCACTGCTGCCGATAACAATAGTTCTCCTTTCCTCTCCATATCCATTTTACACCCACCTGGCTTCTTTTCTTCTTTCTTCATTTTCCTCTGCCATCTTCCTATCGTCGCTCTGAACTGCTCTATACCAATCATTGTCGGCCCACTTCTCGGCGACCTTCCAGCACTCCACACTCTCGAACTCCACTCCCCCTCCCGGGACTCACCGCTCAATGCGACCTCCTTTGTCGGTGGCTTAGGCAAGACTGAGGTGCAATATATGCTTGTATTGAAATCCATTCCACATGCAATACTATATCCACATAGGACTATTGTAATGTTGTAAGTATATAAGGTGTTGTTTTTTCTATTTCCCACTATTTTCCTGATGCAAGCTCACAGCCGCGTGCCTCTAACCGCACGGCCAACTCACCCGGTAAAGGTGCTGTTGCTGTTGTAAAGCAGTATGATATGAGACAAAATATAAGGACGATATGTTTTATTCATTTTGCTAGAATTGGGAAGGTACAGGCCCGCTCTTTGTCTGACATTATAATGCGAAACGACGGAAAACCACCTTCAGGGCTACCAGCGATGGGAATCAAGTCCAACATAATTTGAGTGAATGCTCACAGATAGCCTACATGGCCGTACTTTGTATCCAACTTGCTCGGTTAGAGAACTAAAGCCAACTGTAATCTCCTTAACCATACCCAGAAGGAGCTGGAAATAACGTCAGTGAATGAGTTAACATCCTGTATTCTGAGAAACTAGACAACGTCAGTGGTTCATGAAACTATATGTTTGTTATAAACTTGTGAGGAATTTCCTTATACTAGATCATTTTTCATTTGACTGTTTGAAAATAATATGGAGTGGTACATTAATTTATCCATATTTAGTAAAATGCTGCTATGTATGCTAAGTCTACGGATGAAACGATAACTTCATAAAACAATATTCCAATGACATTTTCCTGCGTTTGCATTGGATGGATACCCAGCTTCACTTTCCGTCCTGGCTGGAAAGGTTGGAGGTCGTATGCCGTACATGTCACTACGCTCCGGTCCTTCTTAAAGTGCCACCAGACATCACCGGGTTCCGAACCCAGGACACTCAGGTTGGGATTCATGTCTCTAGACCACTTATTCAGCGCAATTCCGATAATCGAAAACGGAAACTTGCATTAATTATGTTAAATATTCACGAAGATTTTTGTATTATTTTACTACGAACTTATTACTGCGGAGTTGCCAAGTTTCACAACTTTCTAAAATATTTGAAATAATTTTATATCACTAAAAGGACTGCCTGCTGACGTGGGAAAGGCGTTCTCGGTTAAACCTGAAGGAGGTGGATTCAATTCACTATCAGGAATTCGAAAAATTTAAGAAACGAGTTTTCCAGTTCCGCAGGTGCACATGGCTTTGAGGTTAACTCAGCCTACATCGAAACATGAGTGCTAGGTTAATAGATGAGGGTAAAAGCGGCCGGGCGTAGAGCTAACCACTCTACCCCCACCAAGTGCTGAGGTTATGGATAGTGGAGTCTTAACCTTCCACTCCTACAAGGGCCTTCATGGCCTGTACGGAAATGACTTTGCTTTGCTTTGCTATACATTAAAATATATAGTGAATAAGTTAAGAGATGAAGATCGACAATTTTTTACAGGCTACTAATAGAATATTCTGCGTCGAAAGGTCAAACAATGCGGCTGGCGATGTCGTCATGCTGACCATGTGTCACTGCGATATTAGCAGGCCATCTGACTTGACAGCAGTCTTCTTTGTAGGCAAAGGCCCTGATGAGGTGCTGCACCACGAGTTCATTTGCTGGTTTCATTAAAAACTTTTGACCCATATTTTTTTCGTCCTATCTGTATAATTCCTGTTCTTAACAGATAAAAAAACAGACATGAGATGTTTACTTTCAGAAGGTAACAAATCCGAAAATTCAAAATTGATAAGATGATGGATAACATACGCTGGTAGGAAGCTTCATAATATTAACAAAAAACAAGTCGTCAAAACGATCCAGATCCATATCAAACAAGGCGTTAAAAAGTATGTTTAATGCCAATAACCAAATCCCACGTGATGACTTGGCCAAATCATAACGTATCCATGTAGACAATAACTAGCCATTTCCAAGGCGCGTAACCAACAGCTACAGAACACTTTGTTTAATTTACATTGTTGTGTTCGTTGATTCCATTTATCATTATTTAACTCATCTGTGGTAGTCGGTAAAGAAAAGTACATCTCACAATACATGCTGTGTACGTTCTTCCTTGTCCTATTTGTTTCCCTATAAAGGAGTCAAATATTTCAGTACCTAATGTTTTCTGAATGGCCATGGTAGGAAACACCGGTTATGTCATACTGCACTCGTGTCGTCGAGTCACAGAGTATAGGCGTTGTTGAACCTGTTTGCTATCGGAGGCCAACTCATCTTACTGTGCTGTTGTCCTAGTCGCTGATAAGAGGGGAGGCAGCGCACGTGCGAGACGACGTCTTGCTGTACGGTACTCGTGAACCGGTCTAGGTTTCGTAATAAATAATGACAATAATATTATTAAGTTTTACGTCTCCGTAATACGTTTACGGATTCAGGGACACCGAGATGCCAGCCTTTTGTCCCACATGAGTTCTTTTACATGCTACTAAATCTACTGGAGCAAGGCTAACGTGTTTGAGCACCTTCAAATATCACGGATTAAGCCGGATCGAACCTACCAAGTTGGAATCAGAAGGACTGCGCTCTACCGTCCGAGCTAATCAAACCGGCATTAGATCGTCCGTTTCACCATATTTAAGACATTATACACCAGTTGACATCCATAGTTATAAACGTTGAAAAGTGTTTTCTAGGCAAAGCATTAATTACGAGTAGTCAAATATTCTTCTTATTCTTCTTATTGTTATTACATATGACTTCGCTTCATTGATTAATTCCAAAATGTGTTCTTGTTTTTGTTTTAACTTCAAGACACTGTTAACTCTATGCATATCAATCAGATAAGGAAACGATCTGACGCAGCAGTTATGCAAGCAATCCGAGTGACGTTAAACTCAGTGGTGGTGCGTGAACAAGTGAATGCGGCACTGTATGTAGCCTCCACGCTACCTGTCCTACTGTCATTGCTGGTAAGTTGTTGTTGCATGTCCCGCAGTCGTGGGACAGTTGTAGAGCTAACAGCCAATTGACTACATAATGGAAACATTTACATGTACCGAACTAACTGATATTCACCTCGTTTACGGAGCAGCTGGAGAAACTGTCAGGAAGCTGTATAGAAAACGATCTCGAAACCGCCGTACTTCCAGTAGGCGAACGTTCGTCACTGTGTACCGAAGGCTCCGGTGCTCAAGCTTCCTTCATCCTCGGATCGAGAGTCGTGGACCGCATCGCGATCCCTCGGAGCTTCGGTGGGAAGAAGGATTGTTTTTTAAACTCGTCGGAGAGACACTGACTATAAGCACAAGGAGCTTGGCAAGACCGGTAGGTACATCTAACCGGACCGTGCATCGTACATTACGTAAACAGCTATTGTACACACAGCACCACCACAGAGTTCAGCATTTCACTGAGAAAATGGCCGCATTGTTTGAGTCGCGCAGCTATCAGCTTGCATTCCAGACATAGTCGAATCGAAACCTACTGTCGGCAGCCCTGAAAATGGTTTTTCGAGGTTTCCCACACCAGGGAAATGCATGACCCTGTACCTTAATTAAGGCCACGGTTTCTTCTCCCCCATTCTTAGTCCTTTCCTATCCATCGTCGCAGTATGACCTATCTGTGTCGGTGTGACGTAATGCAAATTGTAAAGAAAAAGTTGAGTATTTCGAAGAAGCGGTTTACCTACAAACAGCTGAATTCTGTACCTGGTTCTTGCAACAATGTTAACATAATGCAGACGTTCCGCACAGTGTGTTAGTTACAGATGAGTCATCCTTTACCTGGGAAGGTATCATTAATTTTCACATTGCCCATACATGTGCAGAGGAAGACCTTCATGCCATTCATCAAGGTAATTTCCAGCGCAGGTTTTCTAAACATATTAGAGCTATAACTTTGGGAGATCAGTTTCTTGGACCATTGGAGCTACCTGCGCGTCTAGCTGGCTCTATTTATCTCCATTTTCTGCAGTCCTCTCTGCCAGAGCCTCTCGACGACATTCCAGTACAGATACGTCAGGGGATGTGGCTCATGCACGATGGGGCACCTCCTCACGTCTGTAGTGATGTTCGTAGATCGCTAGAACGCCGTTTCTCCAATCGGTGGTTTGGTCGGTATAGTCCCGTCTGCTGGCAATTGAGGTGCACCGATTTAAATCCATTAGAATTTTATTTCTGGTGGCATCTCAAAGACTTGGTGTACCAAGTGGAAATTGCCGATGAAGTAACTCTAAGACAACGTATTTGCTATGCCGCCGCAACTGTGAAAGCTGACGTGGTGGTGTGGAGGCTGGTGAGGGCTTCATGGTTTCATCACATGGAAGTCTGTAATCGAGTTAACGGACGACATTTCGAGCTGTACCTATGAAGGAATAGAACAGTAACTTCGGACGCTCAAGTATATGGTCCAGTAATTTCGGAGTCGTGTTCAGAGATATGAGTAATAGTTCAAAGTTGTTGACAGTTCTTTACCACCTCGGCCAGGCAGCCCCTTCTATAATAATAATAATAATAATAATAATAATAATAATAATAATAATAATAATAATAATAATAATAATAATAATAATAATAATAATAATAATAATAATCCAATTTGCTTACGTCCCACTAAATATGTTTTACGGTTTTCGGAGACTCCCAGGTGCCGGAATTCGCCCCACAGGTATTCTTTAGTGCCAGTAAGTCTACTGATAGGAGACCTGACGTATTTCAGCAGCTTCAAATACCACCAGAATGAGCCAGTATTAAGCCTGCCAAGTAAGGGCCAGGAAGACAGTGCTTTAACCGTCTGCGCCACTCAGCCCATAAGCTTTTATTCTTATACGGTTAATAAGCGCTGCAAACGGAGCAATATGGCATAGTACTTTATTTGCCCATTATACATGTTCTTTTCATTTGTAAGGATGAACTGTAGGTACATTTAATTTATGTACTGTAGTTTTATAACATGTATTTTATCTGTTTGAAACAAAACGGTCAATGTGCTTCAATAATTCATTTTCAATACTACTCATCTGGATATCCTATCCCATGTGTTATTTCCTTGACGTAAGGAACATTGTTTACGTATACGCCAGCATGATTTTGCCTTGTTCATTCTCCCTTTTCATAATGCAAAACGGGGATAGTAGCATACTTCATGTACTGGAGTGCCTCTCCCAACCCTACACTCGAATAATTACAATACCACACAATCTTACAAAACCATCACCGACAGAGATTGTCAATCCATTTCCACACTCATTAGAGCAAGGGGCTAATGACCACAGATATCCCAAATCCCTAAAGGACCTAACAGCAACAGAACCAACATTAGCACCGGCTATTCGGTACATCTGGATCGATGACCAAGGGTGTCTGAAGGCCCTGAAACGGAAACAAAATGCTAACAATTTACCGTGAACAAGCAGCTCGTAAATATACAAAATTGGTTTGGGAATAATGTTACGTAACATATCATAACCCAGCAACACCAACCTTCAGCTGTTATCTTGGACAGGCTGCACATACCCGTAAACAAAACCAGTTTAGCAAGAATGGTGCGTAACCTGTCATGACCCAGTAGCACCAGCCTTCAACTGTTATCTTGGACAGGATGCACATACCCGTAAACAAAACCAGTTTAGCAAGAATGGTGCGTAACCTGTCATGACCCAGCAGCACCAGCCTTCAACTGTTATCTTGGACAGGCTGCCCAAACACATGAACAAAACCATTTTTTGCGAGAATGGAGCGTAACTTGTCATGGCCCAGTAGCACCAGCCTTCAACTGTTATCTTGGACAGGCTGCCCAAACACATGAACAAAACCATTTTTGCAAGAATGGAGCGTAACTTGTCATGACCCAGTAGCACCAGCCTTCAACTGTTATCTTGGACAGGCTGCCCAAACACATGAACAAAATCATTTTGGCAAGAGTGGAGCGTAACTTGTCATGACCCAGTAGCACCAGCCTTCAACTGTTATCTTGGACAGGCTGCCCAAACACATGAACAAATTCATTTTGGCAAGAGTGGAGTGTAACTTGTCATGATCCAGTAGCACAAGCCTTCAACTGTTATCTTGGACAGGCTGCCCAAACACATGAACAAAATCATTTTGGCAAGAGTGGAGCGTAACTTATCATGACCCAGTAGCACCAGCCTTAAACTGTTATCTTGGACAGGCTGCCCAAACACATGAACAAATTCATTTTGGCAAGAGTGGAGTGATACTTGTCATGACCCAGTAGCAACAGCCTTCAACTGTTATCTTGGACAGGCTGCCCAAACACATGAACAAAACCATTTTGGCAAGAATGGAGCGTAACTTGTCATGACCCAGTATCACCAGCCTTCAACTGCTATCTTGGACAGGCTGCTCATATATATAAACAAAGCAAAGCAAACAAATCAAGGAGTATTAACTACTCCAAAAACATCATATCCCTTTGCTCACGAAAGTAACGTCCGACTATTACTAAAAATAGATATGTATTGGTTCATCACATCGTTCTCAATTGCTACAAGAACTATCTGCACGCATACCCCCAACAACCTCTATACAGTCAGAGGCCTGATGACTGCAGTGAAATATATCTTTCAAAGGGAGGTATTTTGAGTTTCAGTGCCGAAAAACACCAAATCCATCCTCCTTTCTTGAATATTTCTTAAAGAAGAATTTTTAACAGAAATTCTTTGTATAATAATGCATATATCCTACTTGAACATAATAAACGTAATAAAAAGAATATTCAATGGAAATTTTATACTCCGAACATTTTCTTCTCTCCTGTAAAATATCCGTTTTTGATTTGGTACATTTTGTAAATAACCTTCTCAAATGAGGATATATTAATTTTGTTATTGAATTAACGTCGCACTAACACATCAAAGGTTTTCAGCAACGCAAGAATGGGAAAAGGTTAGGATTGCAAAGGTAGCATCCGTGCCCTTTATTAAGGTACAGCTCGAACATTTGTCTGGTGTGAAACTGAGAAACAAGCGAAAATCATCTTCAAGGCTGCCAACGGTGGTATTTGAACCCACTACCTCCCAAATGTAAGCTCACAGCTGCGCGACCCTAACCGCACGGCCAACTCGTTAGGTGAGGGTAAATTAAATCAAATATTAAAAAGTACTCTTTGTCTACGTGACAAAATTCCGTTTTCATTCACTACATATTTTTATTATCTCACGAAACACATCTCTCGTGAAAATTCGCGTTAATGTAAACGATGATTTAGCTATTACTAGATACATGTTTGGAAGGAAAAACAAATTCCTCTTTTATTGCAGATACATTCTTTATTAATAATCAAAGATATTACGTGAACAAGAAACTCGTTAAACATTACTGAAGCCGTTTAACATCGCTGGTGATATGCTTATTCTTGTATAGTATTGTGGTTTGAATCTTGACCGTCGATCTTGTCTCTTTGCCAGTCGCTATTGATCCTGGGAGTAGTGATGTTGTGACACGCTATGTACCCGTTAAACCAACATATCCCCAGGGTCAGAGGACCACTACAGAGCATGTCAAGCGTCGCATCATTGCTTGACACTTCCATGACGCTTCCCTCCCCAAGAGAACGCTATTCATTTACGGGGTTTCATGATACATTTCACTATTCATCATCGACAAGAATTATGTTCCATCTTATGAATATACTTAGTATGGATTATATTCCCCTGGTGTTTACAAAACGTAGCATGTATAAAAGAGAGGAACAAATTTTCGACTTGAGTCAAAGTGGAATTCTTGCGTAAAAAAGATACCAGAGACGTCGTTCCACTGCAGCCAGGTTGTATTTGTTCTTTCTCACACATTATCACCGGTACCATCACTCTGCACAAATGACACAAGTTATTAAGGATATTGGGTTAGCAGCTTGAAAAGCTCGTTAAGAGTAATCAGAAATCAGTTATATTCCTTGTAGTCTCTCTTAACTGTATCCTTGTCTGGCTCCATGGCTAAATGGTTAGCGTGCTGGCCTTTGGTCACAGGGGTCCCGGGTTCGATTCACGGCAGGGTCGGGAATTTTAACCATCATTGGTTAATTTCCCTGCCACGGGGGCTGGGTGTATGTGTTGTTTTCATCATCATTTCATCCTCATCACGACGCGCAGGTCACCTACGGGTGTCAAATCGACAGACCTGCTTCTGGCGATCGGAATATGTCCTCGGATATTCTCAGCACTAAAAGCTATACGCCATTTCATTTTTTCACTATATCCTTGCCCTATAAAGAGTTCCACATTGATTGGTACGATTTTTACTGAGTAATAGGTATAATATGGTATACTAATATTTTATTGACAATATTTTTACACTACCTTTGTAGTTGTCAATCCACTTTTGATGTAAGCTTATTCTTTTTGGCAGCCTCCAAATGGGGGAAGTAGAAATAAGTGCATCTGAATCAAATACAATTATTTATGTGCACTTAAATGTTTTTCCTCTTATAATCTTTTGGTCGAAAGTATATAAATCTTGAATCTCTCAAATGATAATAAAATATATTCCATCACATGTCACTGTCTGATCTTAGAAGATCGAATTAAGAAGCGCAAGCCCACACACATGACGTTCGTAGGTCTAGAAAAGGCATTTGATAATGTTGTTTGGACCAAGCTATTTGAGATTGTGAAGGTGTTCGGGATCAGATGCCGAGAACGAAGAATTATCTACAATCTCTATAAAATCATTCTGCAGTGATAAGTACCGAGGGCTTCGGAAAAGAAGCTGACATCCAGAAAGGAGCGAGGCAAGGTTGCAGTTTTTCCCTCCTCCTTTTCAATGTTTGTACAGAACAGGCAGTAAAGGAAATTAAACAGGAATTTGGGAAGGGAATCACAATCCAAGGAGAAGAAATAAAAACCCTGAGATTCGCTGATGATATTGTTATTTTATTTAAGACTACAGAAGATCTGGAGAAACTGCAGAATGGTATGGAGAGAGCCTTGAGTAAGGAGTACGAGATGAAAAATAAGTCCAAAACAAAAGTAATGGAATGGAATCGAACAAAGTCCAGGCAATGCATTCAATATTATATTAGGAAACGAAGTCTTAAATAAAGTAGATTAATTGTGTTACTTGGATTGTAAAATAACTAACGATGGCGGAAGTAAGGAGGACATAAAATGCAGACTAGCACAAGCAAGAAAGACCTTTCTTAAGAAAAGAAATTTGCTCACTACGAACGTTGATACAGGAATTAGAAAGATGTTTTTGAAGACTTTTGTCTGGAGCGTGGCATTGTATGGAAGTGAAACATGGACGACAACTAGCTCAGAAGGAAAGATAATACGATCTTTTAAAATGTGATGTTACAGAAGAATTCCGAAGGTGAGATGGACTGATTGAATCAAGAATGAAGAGATACTGAATCGAATTGGTGAGAGAAGGTCAATTTGGCTAAATTTGACCAGGAGAAGAGGTAGAATGATAGGACACACGTTAAGACACCCAGGGCTTGCTCAATTGGTTTTAAAGGGAAGTGTAGATGGCAAGAGCGGTAGGGATAGACCAAGGCATGAATATGACGAGCAAATTAGAGCAGATGTAGGATGCAGCATTTTCGTGGAAATGAAAAGATTAGCACATGGGGTGGTGAGCTGCATCGAACCAGTCTATGGACTGATGACGCAAACAATAACATGTCACTGTTGTGTAAACTTTTCCTACTCATACATTTGCATCAATTATCTTCACAGCACAAATCTCTGATTAATTCGAAGGATTCGAATGTCTTACGCTCACTCCTGCAAAATCATGTTTTGAGATTTGCATTTTTACCCGAAGTCCACAGAGATATTCTTATAATGTTCATGTTCGTTCATGAGTTAAATGAATTATGCTTTATAGATGAAATGGTTGAGAAATGTGAGGAACGTGTGTTCCTTTTGCTAGCGAAGAGAGGATTCGTCTGTTTATTAACTACAAAACGGAAGGTGGATGCGCTGAGCAGAGAACTGTTTCTGTTGTCCTTTCTTTCTCATCCACAGCAGACTGCTCCAGGCAGAGAGAAGAAAAATATTCCTTATTCTAGGAAGATTTTTGCGAGAAGGTCGAGCTCACATTTTAGCCAGGAGCAAGATACGAGATGAAGCCGAAAGTGCTTGGAGAGAAGGATCGTTACAACAGCAGCATCTGGGGCACTCACGAGCTCTCAGAGGATTATCCCGTTTTAAACATGTCTCATCCATACAGTATGGAAGAGAAAAAAATATACAACTTGTCAGCAATATTTGTTTTTGCACACTCTCTCATCGGTGAGTGCATTACATGCTTCACGGTGGGAGTGAGAAGGCAAATTTCATAGGTTCAAAGACGAATTTATTTTATTTCTTCTGTGTCAATTTACAACTTTCACATCCTTAATAATAATAATAATAATAATAATAATAATAATAATAATAATAATAATAATAATAGTAATAATAATGTAATAATCCTATCCACTATTAGGCTCATTGGCCTCTTCGGGTAGGCACTTGGTACGACTGAATATTCTGAGTGCTCTGATGCAATTTCGTTTTTTAATCTGCATGATATGCAATTCTTCTATAGACCTGTAGGTCGTACTGTCACCCAAATATTTGAAAAAGAGTTCACTTGCTCCACAATTGTATCCTCTGAATGCAGATCTTGATCCCCACTTGTCCTCCTGCTTGGAAATTACTACTACTACTACTACTACTACTACTACTACTAATAATAATAATAATAATAATAATAATAAAGTTAGATAGGGATTATTACTCCTGTATAAACATCTACACCTCCAAGCACCTTTCTACGAATCTAAAGCTGAAGCACTACGAATCAGTTGTAAGACTCTCTGTACTCTACACCTCTAAATGCCTCTTGATGAATCAAGTGGGTCCACTCAGGAAACTAGAATTAAAGAGTGGAAGATCTTGAGGAGGATACTAGGACCCATCAGAGGAGAGGATGGTACTTCATGATGAGACACAACAACGAGCTCTACGAGCATCACGAAGACATAGTCACGTGTATGAGGAAAAGGCGACTGATCTTCTATAGGCTCATAACCCGCCTGAAACTCTGCAGGTTCACCAACAGAATCCTCACAGTGGCAAGGAGGGGAAAGGCTTCCAAAACCAAGTGGATCACCTCAGTAAAATCAGATCTAGAGGAACTGCAGATCTCATTAGAGACCACAGAGAACCGATCACAGTACCGGCGGGTGCCTACCCACTGCCCCTCACAAGCAAAAGGAGTACAGGGACCATCCGATCTAAGAGGACGGATGGAAGGAAGCAGGCACACAGCCAGAAAATAAAAGCGTACTGGGCCAAGAAAAAGCAAAAGACCATAGCTAAGACGAGCCCCGTGGTCCTTAGTAGACCAAAACGAACCAAAAAAATCTCTGCCAAATAAAAACTTTCTCATAGACCAGATGGTCTAGGAAACTGCAAGTTCGTATGCTGGTAGCCACTAACCAGAAATACGTGGAAACCGAAAATTAGCACTAGGTTCCATAAAGGGTGGCACTTTTGGGGGAAAATCTGAAATTGCAAAAGAAGTCCTTTCCATTAACGCACACATGGTATTCAATGACTTCTGTTTAAGGAAACCTAGCGAAATGGGAAAAGAGTTCTAAAATGAACAAAATAATTCTTAGTGATTAAAAGTCCAAGGAAGCTGTAAACTTGCTTGAGGATAGCATCTAACCTGCAAGGGTACAATGATATCTGGGACCGAAAATTCCCTCAGGGATCCGAATATAGGGCGTCTTTCCACATAAATCTGAAATTGTAAAAGAATTCCTATCCAATGACACACTTACTTATCGTGCTTAAAAGATGACTGTTCCACTTCATCCAAGTATTTAGTTGTTACCATCAGTACAGAATAAGGACAGTCAGAAAATAATATAGGTTTCATACTCAGAGAATCAGCATTTTCCATGGGCAAATATACCGTGCACTCACAAGAATGTTTTACACCCATTTCAGTAAGAAACAAAGTGATATTATACTATAAAATGAAGAAAGTATCTTCAAATTATATTGTTCGTACGAAAATATTTGCTGGAAAAATCCAAATCAAAGCCGTTTTCTATATATCAAGGCCGACGAAAATGATCCCATTTTCTTTCATTTTAAAAACGCTATTGAGATGTATTAAACAGCAATAAATATATCTGCTAATTATTCAAAAGGTATTATGTTAAAAATAATCATAATAATCAGCTAATATGGTGCAGACAGTCTAAAGTGGTGGTATCTAGGCGATCTGGGTACCGATTACGACGTTCTGTTCGTGTTCGTATTGCCATCTAGTAGTGAAGCAAAACTCAACTGGGTGGCTGCCATACCCAAATCATGACATGATATGGAGTTGGGTTACAATAATAATAATAATAATAATAATAATAATAATAATAATAATAATAATAATAATAATAATAATACTTGCTTGATGCTTGTTGTTTTAAGCGGCCTAACATCGAAGGTCATCGGCCCAATAATAATAATAATAATAATAATAATAATAATAATAATAATAATAACATGCTGTGTTTAACCAGCCCTTCAATTGTTACGGGGTTTGAGGGCCACTGGTGTGCCGGAATTTTGCTCCTATAGGAGGATTCTCAACCACACATTTGTAGGCATTAATTTAATAGGGATATGTGAGCTTACAACTCTGTGGCTCAGACGGCAGCGCGCCGGTCTCTCACCGATGGATACCGTGGTTCAAAACCCGGTCGCTCCATGTGAGATTTGTGCTGGACAAAGCGGAGGCGGGACAGGTTTTTCTCCGGGTACTCCGGTTTTCCCTGTCATCTTTCTTTCCCGCAACACTCTCCATTAATATTTCATTTCATCTGCCAATCATTTATCATTGCCCCAGAGGAGTGCGACAGGCTTCGGTAGCCGGTACATTTCCTAGCCTCGCCGCTATATGGGGGCCTCATTCATTCCATTCCTGACCCGGTCGAATGACTGGAAACAAGCTGTGGATTTTCATGTCAGCTTACAACAAAAATGTGCTACGGTTTTTTGTCGCGGGTGATGGTGTTGGCTATTAGTGAGAAATAAGTGAGTTGCAACCTGGTTAGCTGCACACCGTTGCTCATTAGAAGTATATGAATGTCGTGCTTCAGCAGCAGTTATGCCGCCTCCAAAAATCTGACTTATATCTCTTATTAGTAATACATATTTGCGCGTATCTGTACTCATTTCAAGTAATTTTACGTCTTAGAAATCACATGGTTATCAATGAACTAACTAGTTCTAAATTCTCTCTCTCAAATGTGGAGCTATATTCAGTTGCACACAATTGCGTGCAGTGGGCACGGCCAGGAGAGGGAAGTTTGATTTCGCTGAAATACGTTTATTTTTTATTTTTTTTTAGGTTTCAAACGCTTACTGCAGCGGAAATCATGATACATATCGAAAAGGATGAAAGGGTGATAGACGGTTATCCACCTGTTAAGCGATGGGGATAGTGATGATGATGATGACCCGGAAGGAGATATCAACCATTTGTCTGGCAATCACCTGCGTGCTAAAGCAGAGTTCGACCGGGCGAGTTGGCCGTGCGCGTAGAGGCGCGCGGCTGTGAGCTTGCATCCGGGAGATAGTAGGTTCGAATCCCACTATCGGCAGCCCTGAAGATGGTTTTCCGTGGTTTCCCATTTTTACACCAGGCAAATGCTGGGGCTGTACCTTAATTAAGGCCACGGCCGCTTCCTTCCAACTCCTAGGCCTTTCCTATCCCATCGTCGCCATAAGACCTATCTGTGTCGGTGCGACGAAAAGCCCATAGCAAAAAAAAAAAAAGCAGAGTTCATTGGGAGAAGAATGTCAGCTGGGGTTTAGTGGTCAAATATGCTCCCGGAGTGTTATATCTAGCTGCTGCTCAAGATAAGTCTACACTTGCGGCTGATATTTCACTAGTTACACGACTACAAGCTAAGAAGCAGCCTTGTGCAGATGACGACTCCTAGATTTCCTACAGACTTATGGAACGGTATAGCTTCACCACAGAGCATCAGAGCAGGCATATTACTGATGTATAGGGTATTTATAAGCCTAGGCTGTCCTATTATGGATGCTTGCATTTTCTTGGGGTTAATTAATAGACAGTTCTGTTTGCATAGGAGCTGATTGAATTTTAAATCGAGTTCATTTGGTTGATTGCATTGTCAATGTCGGAGACTTTAAAGTGGGAGTGTATTTGAAGATCGGCGACGTAAAGATGCAGGCTGAGTGAACTTGAGGGTCACGTAACTTTCCAAAAGTGGAAATCATGTTTCACACATTTCTTGCCTTGTATGGGTAATCGAACATAAATCATTCCAGGTGTAACAACCAGGCCTTTTCTACCACGGCTAGGTACCTTCTGATCCATATTTCTAAAGCCATAAAATAGTAATGTATGATAAAACCAGCCTGTACTAGCATTTGTTAAGACGCGAGCATGTTTATGAAACAAGCGTAAGCAAATTTTAAAGCTTTCATTCGTACCGGTGCAGGGTACGAATGACCTCCTAGATGGTAACTAACTACAAAAGTCTTCATTCCGTACCCTGAAGGCGTTAGGTGCGTCCCTTAGAGGGTAACGCCCTCTCTCACGCCAGGGAGCTTTGTGGTGCGCAGAAGGCGAATGGGTTCACGGCCGAGGCCTATACAAAGTGGAGACCAGCCCCACCGCTTCCCGAACGTAGAGCTGTAAGGCTACCCATAACTAGCCACCGTTAAAGCGAACCCTAATCTAGAAGGTGTAAACGATAGTATAATTATTATTATATTTTTAATATTATTATTTTAAGCTTTCATCCCCCACCCTAATAGGTTGGGGTGGGCCACCTAAAGGGCAACACCCTCTCCCTGGCCAAGAGAAGCGAGTTAAGAAGATATGATGGAGAAAGGAGTGGGTAAAAGGATGTCAAAAATAAAGGAGATTGAGGAGAGATTGGGCCTCTTAGCCAAGATGGTAGATAATGATAATCGTTAAGTGCAACACCGTGTGTATACCATCTACCAGCACTTTGATAAAATACAAGTTGTTTTACGTCGCACCGACACAGATAGGTCTTGTGGCGACAATGGAATAGGAAAGGGCTAGGAGTGGGAAGAAAGCGGCCGTGGCCTTAATTAAAGTACAGCCCCAGCATTTTCCTGGTGTGAAAATGGGAAACCACGGAAAACCATCTTCAGGGCTGCCGACAGTGGGGTTCGAACCCACTATCTCCCGGATGCAAGCTCACAGCTGCGCGCCCCTAACTGCACGGCCAACTCGCCCGGTTTTGATAAAATATGAAAACAAACTACCTTAACAAGAAATACCTCCTAACATGATTCACATCACTGAAATAAAAAATATTGATATTCATGAGGCACCTTTAACGGTTTTATCAAGCCCGCCTGGTGCCCGTCATCCTTAAAGAGTCAAGTCTACATGTCTACACGAGACACAAGAAGACACATACACCCAGTACCCGTACCAGGAAAATTAACCAATTATGGTTAAAATTATCAACCCTTCCGGGAATCGAACCCGGAACCCCTGTGACCAAAGGCCAGCACGCTAATCATTTAGCCATGGAGCCGGGCAGTTGAAAATGATTAGTTGGAATAGTTACTTCACATGTAATTAACGGGTTATAGTATGGTGACTTGTGAGACAGTGTCCCATTCTCTTTCGTTTCTTGTAAGTTCCAATTGTAGCCGTCCAGGCTTCTCCAGCCCTACTAATTTAATATAATATCATTTTACGCGATATCATTTGATATCAAGTTTATCCGCCATCAGCAATTATTCGTAATAACATATTTATTCAACGTCAATCATTTGTAATCAAGGCCTTTTGGAATCATATTGTATATATGATAACATCGTTTTATTATTTAAATTATTATATTATGTAGGATAGGAATTCATTATGTTGTAAATACGGTCAATATGTTGAGACATAGTTGTTTTCATTTCATCTCATATTTGTGTATACGGAAAGTTATTCTTAAAGTTGGGATTTTGCGTGACTCATGGGTTTGGCGAAGGCAGTAAACAGCGACCCGCGCGCGAGGCTTGCATACCAGCAGAGTACATCATCACCACGCCTACTGGACTCGACAAGAAAGAAGAGAAGGGGAGATGATAATGCGATCTACGAATCAGATGTTTCGTTATATAGAGATCTGAGAGTAAGCTGTAACCTGGAGTGGGGGAGCCCGGTGATATTATCAAGTGCGGAGCGAGATACTTACGGATACTCCATCACTACCACTTCTACTGTGAACATCTACTTTGAAAGACGTTATTTGATTTTTGAAACAGTGTGTGGTCGCTCCGCGACATAGTTATTTTTGTACAATGTGTTGTCGCTTCGATACAGTACTTACGTGTGGTAATGTTATCGGATCTGCGTGAGACGAAACAAGCTTAGGGCTTGTGTTATATTCAGTAAATCTTCTGAACGAAGAACTATGTTTAGTTCAAGTCTACGGAAATTTGGTACAAGTCTGTACCGTATAAATAGTATAGCTCAGTTGGATTGAGTTTTCTACTAATATGGAAAAATTCATATTTCTGAATTTTCTCCTCATACGATCAACGCTGATCAGTTTTTACAAGTATAGGGCTAATGTCTAATTTAAAGACTAGGCAAGTAGGGAGTGCTAGTCCAGATAGCCCGTACCATGTCAGAGAAGGAAGGAAGGAAGGATGTCCATGGAGCAAATTCTACATCGAGAAGAAGAGAACGAGTAACCACGGAAACCAGATGACTTCAACGGAAGCTGCAATTGGTGAGCTTCAATTAGATAAAGCAAGCAATAGTAAATTCAGTAAAGTAAATTATAAATTCCTCCACGCTTTAAGGAACTTTTCCGATTCATCTCATTTTTTGTATAATAAATTCATTTGTTTTTGATATTGCGTTAATTTTCTTTCTTAAGCGATACTTAATGGTCAGTTATTTAATATCCTACCCCTGTGATTTAAGTATAAGTCTCTATGCTAGTAAATATAAATTTTGGTTTACAGTTTTGTTTAAAACTGTAACCCTGGCGCCCAAATGGGAAATGGGAAACCATGGAATGTTAATTGTTTCTATTTGCGTGGCAATTTGCGGGCAAGCCACAAATAGTTTATTAGATATTCATGTGTCCCAAGATAATAACTTTCATCTCCCCAAGTGTTTTGATGAGGGGTAGAACAGTTACACAATCAAAATACTTTCTTCTGAATTCTCCGCATTGCTATTAAGACGTGATTTCACTTGAACGTGAGTATCGAGAACATATGTATTAATGTTCGTATGATTTATTACTGTTATTGAACTGAATACGGATGAACGAGAAGGGTGTATATATGACATAAAGTGAATGCTGACTGGCAGAGAGAAATGTCTAAAATCTGTGCTGAAGTTGCTTGGGTTTCTTGTTTACAGGACGTGGTGAAACAGATATACCACGTGGTAAAATTATAATAATTGTACGATCTCATCCACCGAGTTGGAGACCTTCTAACGTAGTAATATCAGGCGGCCAGCTTAGCCCTTACGATATTTCGATCGTGCTGATCTCCAGTAAGGAAAGTGTAATTCTACCAGACCAATACTATGGCTAAGTGAATGTAGTCTTCTTCGAAATCGAACCCTGGGTCCCCTGGATTGGAGACCGTTATGCTGATCACTGAAGCTAGTAGTCTTAAGTTCTAAACTAATATTACTAAAGCTATATCCACATGGTGGACATGATCGCTAAGGGGTCAAGTCTACATGGTCTGACATCGTGGGTAGCCTGTTCGAGTAGGTAACGAGTAGGCCATAGTCGTGTAGAAACACCGGATCACGTGAGATCTCTGAAGTTAAGCAACATTGGGCGTGGTCAATATTTGGATGGGTTGCCACGCGCTGTTGTTGGGAGATAAGGGAATGGAGGAGCGGAAAGGAACGCTACCGTACGTAAACCCCGGCTCAAGTACACCTCTGCGGTGGTTCGGACCTGCCTTCGGGCAGAATACACCCTTACCTTAATGTTGACCGGCAGGGTAGGAGAGGAGATGGTATAAATTGTTTAATTACTTGATTGCATGAAAAAGCCTGATTTAATTACGAACCTATAAATTATATGCCATCTTCATCGGCTACGCTAAGACAGTCGACAAGGTCATCAAGACGATCTTAATGGATAAACTACGGGTATTTACAGGAACAAGTAATTGACTGCTCCCACTCATAAGAAACTATCGAACACGTGGGCTGTAACAAGTAGGGTTCGGAAGTTTATGATCTAAAAAAGTACAAAATATGCAAGCGAATATGCCCTAAAAAGGTAACATATGACTTAAATATTGTAGGAATGGATAGCAAATATTACTAACATTAAACATGTAAAAAAATGATAAGCGACAATATAGCAGACACATATCAGCTGACAGAGCTACAGGAGGTAAATTAGAACTTTATACATTCATTATCATAGCACAGAGGAGCAGTTCTCATTCTTTTTCCCCTCAAAAAAATTAACGAAGCATTAGCATTTTTTTATCCGTCGGTGTACGTTCGTACAGCGTCTCTTTCTCGGAATCATGTTTTCTAAACCTGATAACTATCTATTTCGGGAAAGGAAAGAAAAATACATCTACTACCTCTGTGTTGGAAAATCGACGCAGAAAACATGTGCCTCATTTTAAGCACAAAAAATATGACCATTTATCACTAAATTCAGCAAAATATGATCAAAACAATAAAAATGACTAAAGCCCGCATTTTTATGAAGTAACAGGTTCGATTGCAAAGTAATTTGGTTAGCAGAAAGTGTCGGCCACCCACTCTTTCATAGTGTAGCAAGGTTAACATGAATTATAGGGGTTCTGTTTGGCCTACCCCTATGTTTATGCAATCCCCATAGCACAGTCGTTGTGAAGGTAGACTATACTTGCTGCTCGCTTGAGAAATTTTGCATTCTAACCTATTAATGCATTGAAGTCCGGACTTTAAAAATGACCAAAATATTAATTTATATGCAACATAAAATTACTTTAAACGGTGTCAGGAACCCAATATTCACACTTATTTTTCTTGTTACGGGAAAAATGACCTCAAGAATGAAATATGGCATTTCTTTAACATACGAACCTTAGTGATAAGTGATGGCAGGCATTGCAGGGTGATCCTCTAAAATCACTGCTGTTCATCTTGCTACTTACAGACTTTATAGATGCAACAGCATTGGAAAACGTCAAGATTTTTACGTACACTGATGATAAGGTACTGACTTCCCTGTCATAGACAGACTTGCAGGCCGCCTTCGATCGAGTGATAGAATGGGCAGAGAAGAACAAATTGGGACTAAACGAGGATAAGACAGTCTCATTGACTATTAGTAGAGGAAGGGAAACGTAGAAGATAGAGAGTAAAAGTCAGCGACTAATTTTCAATGTTCAGGAGTAATTCATCAGGAAATTTATTTACGTTCCATGTCAACGATCTGCTAATCGCTAATACGAAAGCGATAAGCGACATGACGCATTTAAACAACCTATTACTAAAGACAGCAATCAAGCTTTTCCACCAGAAAAAACCTATAGCAATTTAAGGATTGGAATGTATATGGGTTCACCTAAAAAGGAGACAATTAGAAACGTTAGAGGAAATTAGAGGCAGTGTTCCTAATGGTAACACTCGGTTTATCAAAGTACACTCCCTCTCGGCTTGTATACGAACTGACAACATAGGTATTCTACTTGGAAGAATTCCGACTGCAACATACTGTGCCTGCTGATCACACAGATATATGTGAAACTTCTACAAGAACTTCATCTATATAAATCCAGTGTTTGGACAGAGTTTTAGGCCAGTGATGCCATAAAAACTAAACTTGTCTTCTCATCCCGAAGTGGTACAGCTCATTCCAGGCACACTCCCAATGAAGGTGAGCTGCATATACAATTTCGTCCACATACCAGTTCTCGTGCCATTCTTAAATTTCTGGCAGTACCGGCAGTCGAACCCGGAACCCCAAGGATGGCAGGTAATAACACTAACCGATACGCTACGGAGGCGGACAGTGGTGCAATGATCAACAGAGAATGGACGCAAGGTGGCTACGAAATGAAACATGTCATCACAAGACTCCCCCATGAAAAAATTGTGCAAGACACAAAGATCTCGTAAACTAACCTCATGCTTATGTATTAGGTGTCAAAATCCCTGTGACAGATACGTCTGTGACGCTGAAGTGCAACCGTCGTATGGAATCTTGTAAGAAAGTTTGTATTGGGGATGAGTTGTACGGCCATTTGGCTCCAATAAGCTTTTATTTAATACAGTTCCAGACCTCTTCGCAGTGTTAATTTGCAGTGAGGGCACTGGCGCCTTTGATGGTGATTCCATTGTGGGAATGTTAACCCTTGAGCAGAGTAGGCTATGTGCCGACATCGGGCTTCACCCTCTCCCTATCTCATTATCATCATCACCTCACGCCTAGACGCGCCGATCGCCCATGGACGTCAAACGGAAAGACCTGCACGAGGGGAGCAGAAAATGTCCTCAAACAACCCCGACACTAAAAAGGCATATGCTAAAGAAAAGGAAAAGAAAACCAAAGCTATATTGCTAAATTCCCACAAAATTAAAACCTTATTTAGTATATCTCAAAACAGAGGAGATGTAACCGAGACTTCTATACTGTATATTACTAGGAAATGACATACAACGTAGGCCTATACTTTAAATTAATACAGCCTACAATACAACCGGAGAACTATTACGTAACATGAAAAACGAATTGCTTTCACCAGCACGGTAAGAAAGTGAACCAGGATGCTGTGTTACCTATAAGTTAGGAAGATCCATAAACTACGTAAGTTCATGAAGCCGAACACCTGTTGCCCACCATCGGAAACAATTTAAGAGAAAAGATTAAACTGCAGTTCCCTTAAAATATGTTGGAAGGAGCACAAGCTCTTATAATAAAAATAGGTTGCAGTAAGGAAAAAAAGTTCTCAATAACAACACAAATTGAAGACTATGAAGTGTTTCTGTCCTGCGTTGCAAGTAACTCATACCGAAACAAAAGTCTGTCTATTGTATCTTACTAAACTTATGAATGATAGGTATGCTACGTCCTCTTTAATGGAAAATATTTTCATTTCGTTGATTAATTTTCTGTATGATTTATTAACTTTGGTTGATTGAAAGAAAATGTTATCTCATTTAATTGAGCGTTTAGATCATTTATACGATTTCGTAAACCATTAGTCAATTGAAACGAATACCTCTTATATCTAGAAGAATGTGATTTGGTTTAATTTCTTGTCGAATCTTTGCTGTGTAATTAGGTTGGACTTGTATCACCAGTACGTCCTATGTGTAGCAAAGTTTACAGCGTCCATGCGATTTCCCGCCATATTGTGTGGTTGACTCTTGATATTTTTAAAGTTCTCTTATGGCATTCTTCTGGTTATATACCTCAAGAATAGAAGAGAGAGCTCCTATACATCCAGTGAAATACGCACAAATCGTAATAAAATGTAAAAAAGAATATTAATATAGGCAAAGAATTATGTGTTAACTCCTAGCACATGTAATGCAATAAAATTTAGAAGTTCAGAAAGCATATACCGTGTGATTCAGCCGCCCCCTCCAATGCAGTTTTATGCAACCCAACTAACGTGCGGTATGGTTATAAGATGGCTATTCCCCTACAGGCGTAATGTATGGTACTAATGTCCAGTGAGCACTTTTAAACACGATTCTGAACCCTACCGACAGGTTATATCGTTCACTCGCAAAACATGACGCATTGAAATCATGTAGCGACATCCTTTGACCAAGTAACTATGTTCATGTGTCGTGCTTCGTAACCAGGTGTAACGAAGAGAGGAATCTCCTCCTTCTTCCGCTCTTCTTCTTTATCTGTTTACCCTCCAGAGTCGGTTTTCTCTCGGTCTCAGCGAGGGATCGCACCTCTACCGCTTCAAGGGCAGTGTCCTGGAGCTTCACATTCTGGGTCGGGATACAACTGGGGAGGATGACCAGTACCTCGCCCAGGCGGCCTCACCTGCTATGCTGAACAGGGACCTTGCCGGGGGATGGGAAGATTGGAAGGGATAGACGAGAAAAAGGGAAGGAAGTGGCCGTTGCCTTAAGTTAGGTACCATCCCGGCATTTTTGGAGGAGAAGTGGGAAACCACAGAAAACCACTTCCAGGATGTCTGAGGTGGGAACCAAACCCACCTCTACTCAGTTGACCTTCCGAGACTGAGTAGACCCCGTTCCAGCCCTCGTACCACTTTTCAAATTTCGTGGCAGAGCCGGGAATTAAACCCAGGCCTCCGGGGCTAGCCACAGAGGCGGACGAAGAGAGGAATCAACACATAAAATAAGGGAACAGTGCAGTAATTAATGTCTTAAACAAAGAACCGGATGGCGTATGTACTCTACTCTCGTAGTACTACCATTATGTTACCACCATTTTTTTCTATTTGCTTTACGTCGCACCGACACAGATATGTCTTATGGCGACGATGGGATAGGAAAGGCGTAGGAAGTGGAAGGAAGCAGCCGTGGCTTTAATTAAGGTACAGCCCCGGCATTTGCCTAGTGTGAAAATGGGAAACCACGAAAAACCATCTTCAGGGCTGCCGACAGTGGGGCTCGAACCCACTATCTCCCGATTACTGGATACTAACCGCACTTAAGCGACTGAAGCTATCGAGCTCGGTACCACCATTGTAGCGTAGCGGATGTGGTTAGGCGTTTTCGTAGTAATCGACGGAATGTGCCATCGGCGGGTCGAATCCTGCATCGATCAAATACTTTTGCATCGGTATGATGTTTGAGTATGTAAACACAGCCCACGTTTGCCACATTCAAACAGCAGAACGACGCTGTTATTCATCTTGTGTCCTGCCCATACTCCGCTGGTTGAGGCCTCAATGCAATATCTGCTGTCATTCGACATGCTTCCCACAGAGGAACACGTCGATATGCTCCTCATTTTATGGGAAAGCGAGACAAAACTCATACGAGGCACCCCCTCTGTACCAAGAGCGATATCCCGACAGGCGACACCCGGCTGCTACGACATTCTGCCGTGTTGAAAGACGCCTAAGGAAAACAGGCTGATTTACAACCTGCCACCAGTCCACAATAGCCCCGTCACATCGGGTGAAACAGAAGAGGTCGTTCTGGAGGCAGCTCTTAATAATACACACATCAGTACAAGGGCGATTGTTCAACGGGTGAACACCAGCCAGCCGTCCGTCTGGCGAATACTGCATGAACATACATTTCACCCGTACCATCTTGATCTACACCATGAGCTCCATGGGCGGGATTTCGAAGCTCGAATGGAGTTCTGTCGGTGGATAGGGTGAACAACGATACAGCATTCGTATCGCACATCTTGTTCTCGAGCGAATCGCACTTCCACAATAATGGTAACGTTAATCGCCACAACATGCACTGTTGGAGTGCGGACAATCCTCACTGGGTGCGACAGGCGGCCCATCAAGTACGATGGGGAGTGAATGTTTGGTGTGGAATCTTGGGGGATCGCTTAATTGGACCTTATTTCTTTGACGGCAATTGGACGGGCCCACGCTACCTGAACTTTCCGCGTCAGTAACTCCAACTGCTGCTGGAGGATGTGCCCTTGCGCGATCGTTTGATGATGTTGTTGCAACAGGATGGAGCTCCGCCACATACGACTTTACCCGTTCGTAGCCATCTGAACGAGGAACTGCCAGGGAAATGGATAGGACGAGTAGGCCCTGTTTCTTGGCCCACCAGATCACCGGATTTAACGCCGTTAGACGTCTTCTTGTTGGGACATTCGAAGAACATCGTTTACACTCAAGTGCTCAAAACCGCGACAAGCTCCGGCAACTCATCACGTACGCCTGCCGAGCAATTACTCCTGTAATGTTTCAGTGCGCAGGCTCGAATGCGCATAAAGCAAAACGGTCATCACATTGAGCATTTGCTGCGATAAAACATGGCCAGGGCAGTTGTCTTCCCTACTTCTTCTTCTTCCTGATAGGTTTTTGCTTATGCAGATCATTCAAGGGCAGTTGTATTCCTACTATTTCCGGTCCGTACGTGCCCGGCATGCTAACTAATAGGCCCTGCTTAGGGCCACAGACACATTCATTCACGCACAGTTTGCATTAAAGCGGGTATTGAACTTTCATTACGTGCGGTACGCATTAAACAAGTATTTCAGAAATATCGAATCTTCGGCCCGGACTCAAACTTCCCACCTCACACGTAAGCCAACTTCACCTCGCCTTTGCCAACTACGCTACGGTTCCGTACGGCGCACTGTGCAGCGTATGACATGTATTAGTTTTACTGCTGTCACAATATCAATTGAGTTTTTCGCCAGCGTGTCAGGTTCATATGATCTAGAAGGCACACGCATGCCTTCCAATGTTTAATACGAGTATAATATTACTGCGTCCTATCACGGTGAGACGGTAAATACCAAGGTATCCGGTTCGATTGTCTGAGCATACCGGCAGGGCAGATGTTTTCAGGACGGAATTAATAACGCGGGTTACATAAAACTACATCGGAAGGGACGGATGAATCACAAGGTATAAGTACCTAATAAAAGTTTTCAACTTGTGATGTTCTTCAGTTATGCGTCCTTCAAATTCCTATTCAGCTTTTTTTGTCAAGTTTCTAAAGTCACTTTTATTACGCAAAACCGTATAGCCTACATCACATCATCTATATGTTCATACGGTAGATTCGTTATAGCATTTTACAAATATATAATTATATATATCAGCGTTGAAATGAAATGAAATGTCGTATGGCTTTTAGTGCCGGGGTATCCCAGGGCGGGTTCGGCTCGCCAGGTGCAGGTCTTTCTATTTGACACCCCTAGGTGACCTGCGCGTCGTGATGAGGATGAAATGATGATGAAGACAACACATACACCCATCCCCCGTGCCATTGGAAATAACCAATTAAGGTTAAAATCCCCTACCCGGCCGGGAATCGAACCCGGGACCCTCTAAACCGAAGGCCAGTACGCTGACCGTTCAGCCAACGAGTCGGACATATCCTCGTTAATATAGCGATACTTAGTAGAAAATTTTAATTAATGTTTAAGCTATAATTGGCATCTGCAATGAAGTTAATCCTAATGGTAAGTTTTACAATTCTAGTTTGTGATTGTATTTCACTTTCGTGTTGTTTCTTGTAAACTTCATTTGAAAAACTTTATTTGGTACCAGCATGTACCGACGGTTTCGCCCGCGTTTATTAATTCAACCGTTAGATGTTTTTAAAACCATTAATTTAAAAACAAAATAAAGACAATATAGTTATTATAGCACATTATGTTTACATAAATTGCATAAAATACATTATTTTCAATAACGTAGTTACTTTCAATGATTTAAATTGGTAGATGGTACACTGGCGTTCATCAGAAATCCGTGGCGAGAAATATTCATTTCAGGCAAAGAAATCTGTACAGCCCTCAGAACCGCCCAGTACCGGATTACACTCTCTCTCATTGGTCAGATCCATGCAGGAAGCGTAACACATGCACACATCTGAAAAGCGAATGGATATGCAGACACCGAACGACGGGAGTTCTAGCATGAAACAAAGTCAAGCAGTGGGGAAGGTACTTGCTTCTTCATCTGCTCACACGTCCTCCGGCTCGACCTTGAATATGTGCTAGAGAGGGGAACGAGGGAAGTAACCACACGGGCTTCTTGGAGGTAACACACGTACTGTTATCTATGTTAACTGACTGAAGGTCAAATTTTCCTGTTTTTCTTATTCTTTTTTGTGAATTATGGCTGAAATGTTAGCGGTCTCGACCATAAATTTATCAAATGGCATCGCACTCAACAATTGTAGGAAAGAATGGCCCCTATTTTCATCAATATAGGCCCTATTAAATTAAACTGCTTTAATAATTTTGCAAACACTATCAAATAAAGATTTGATATATATTGCACTAAACATGCACGGTCATCAAATTTGGACGCCAGAAATTATGACGAAAGAAGGTAATCTTCACTAAGAACTTAGTAAGGCGATTCGTGCTTCAATTAAAGGCATACTCTTTTACTGAAATATCATACCATGTTTCTTATGTTATTACGGAAAATGGAAGGGAAATTAAATTGGATAAAAAAGCTAAATACAGAGACAATGCTTACAGTTACAAACACTCGTAAATGAAGAATATTCTTCACAATCCAGAATAATATCCTCATAACACTGTTTTAAAGAACAAAGGAGTGTATATTGTAAGAGAAAGTAAAAAAAAAAAAATGAACGCTCCCTGAGCACGAAGATAATTGTATTTTTATAAAATGAAAATTAGAGTATAATCTTAAACAATACACTACAAAAATAATAGTTTTATAGAACATCAGTTGATTGGAAGAAACTAATCAGAAGAGAACGGATACAATGGTTCTTTTTCTCTTTTTTTTTGCTAGTGGCTTTACGTCGCACCGACACAAACGTCTTTGAAGACGATGGGATAGGAAAGGCCTAGGAGTTGAAAGGAAGCGGCCGTGGCCTTAATTAAAGTACAGCCCCAGCATTTGTCTGGTGTGAAAATGGGAAACCCACTATCTCCCGGATGCAAGCTCACAGCCGCACGCCTCTAACCGCACGGCCAACTCGCCCGGTACAACGGTTCTTCATTACTTGATTAGTAGGGAAGGATTTTCATTTCTGGCTTGACGTAACCCCTCCGATTTCCTGACGTGGTATCTGTACTCCGCGTAGTGGGGCGCTCCGTCGCTGTCATCAACAGACAACGCCTTGCCAACGGTCCTCATCGGCTTTCCAACATTTTGGCAAATGGTGACTTTGCGGATGACTACATTGAAGGAATGCAATAAATACTTGCTAATTCATTAAATATTGCGTTCTGTCAATATTGCGACTACTTTATTCACATCCATCTTACTTATGCTCATCAGAGACGCAAGGGTGTTTGAAAAACCGTTCCTATGGAGTTATTATCAGCGCTAATGAAACACTTAAATGCCATACGTACTGGGATGGGATTACATCGTGCACATTTCTTCACAGTGAAATTACAGTGAATTAATTTAATGAAAATGAAAACCTAGAACCTGTTTTCCAGTCATTGACTGGGTCAGGGATGTGATGAATGAAACATATATAGGCTATTATTACGATGGGGTCGCCACTCCCAAAGTGATGTGTATCAATGACTGATAGATGGTATGGAATGAGAATGGAGAGTGTTGCTGGAATGAAAGATGACAGGGAAAACCGGAGTACCCGGAGAAAAACCTGTCCCGCCTACGCTTTGTCCAGCACAAATCTCACATGGAATGACCGGGATTTGAACCACGGTATCCAGCGGTGAGAGGCCGACGCACTGCCGTCTGAGCCACGGAGGCTCTCAGTGAATTAATTAATTTCCTTTGATAGGAAAAGCCAGTATAGCCAGGATGCATAGCCAGAGTGCAAAACAAAGTGGTTCGATGAAACAAGAAGAAAGGAAGGGGGGAGGGAGGTAGGTGTGGGAGCAGTGAGAGCACGATGCCACATCTCCTGGAAGACTCAGATAGAGAGCGGACTTGTGGTCACCACGTCACTCTACCAACTGAGAATTCTTGGTGGTTACCTCTTTTCGTCACCATTACGACGGCAGAAGATGCCATGTGTATTTTATTTCCTCCACTTAAATGGGTACTTTACAGAAACGCTATTCTCGTGGTGCTATGGCTGTCTTACACTGCGAGACAATAAAGCTTACGTGTACATCGGTAGAGAATCGTAAGAATACTAGCCTCATAAATACCTGACTGTATTTGGAATGTTGTAGTGTTGTTACTCTACCGCAGGGCCTCTCAAACGCCCAAAATCTCACGCGTGCAGATAGAGGCGCAAGAGCTCCGTGCACTGTGCATCGCTGCCGCTCGGCATGGCTCGGATCAACGCTTCGTCTCTGGGCTACTCGGCTAAGCTCGGCTCAACTCGCCTATGCTCGGCTCAAGTCAGCTTGGATTTGGAGCGCTTCGGCGCAAGTGGGACAGAGGGAGACAGGCGGAGCGAGCGAGACAGGCGTGAGGAAAGAGAGAGTAAGCGCTATTGCTCCAAATCGAGGAGTGCACTCTGGTCAACCAAGCCAAGTCGTCTCTTGCACCGTGCACAGTGCATGCACCACGCCCATGCACCCTGAGAGGCCCTGCTCTACCGTCTAGCTACTTCTTTCTATATTCGTTCTAGTTCGTTACATTCCGTTAAAAAAGTATTCAATATCTCTCGAGACACTTACGGTACAGTGAAAACTGAAAATGTACACTTGTTTCTAGTCAACCGACCGGGTCAGGAATGGAATGAATGAAGCCTCACCTAGCGGCGAGACTAGGAAATTGTGCCGGCTGCCGAAGTCTGTCGTACTCCTCCCGGACAGTGACTAATGAATGGCAAATGAAATGGAATTATTAAGGAGATTATTGCTAGAATGAAAGATGACAGAGGGGACCGGAATGCTTAAAGAGCACCTGTATCACCTATATTTCGTATAGCACAAATGTGACATGGAAAACTTATGTGGTAACAGCGTTTAGTTAAGTTGGAGATTCCTGCAGACAAAGAAAGTGACGGTGCGTGAAGCAGGTGTTTCACTAGGCTAACCTGTATCGACCTCAGAGTTATTGACAATCTTCGGCTGTCTGTCGTCAGCAACAGGTTGCTACTTGGAGGAGCGCGTGTACCTGGACTGCTGGCCTGCGGCGAAGTCATTACTGTCAAGAGTGGAGCTGAACAAAATACAGCTCGTTGTTGTTGCTTCACTTCAGAGGCTTCGAGCCTCGTAATCTGCTGTCATGCACATTCAGACTCTAACGTTGGTTTCACGTCCAACTAATTACCTTTATAGTCCCTCTGTAATTATTTACTCAACGTACGGATCTTTTAGTGCAGGAAGTATCCGAGGACCTGTTTTGCTCGCTGGTATAGATCTTTCCATTTACGCCCTGGGTGACCTGCGCGTCTGGGTGTGACATGATGATGATAATGAGTGATAGAGAGGATAAAACCCGGCATCGGCCTGCTCCTGTCTATAACACCACGGGATCTGCTGAAGGCTTAATATATGCATCCGACGGACGAATCGCTATCAACAGCGTCATTTGCCCTCAATGCATATGAACACTGCAGAGATGTTTGTAATTGAATACAGACATTTTTTTGCTAGTTGCTTTACGTCGCACCGACACAGATAGGTCTTATGGCGATGATAGAACAGGAAAGGCTTAGCAATGGGAAGGATGCTTCCGTGACCTTCATTAAGGTACAACTCCAGCATTTGCCTGGTGTGAAAATGGGAAACCACGGAAAACCATCTTCGGGGCTGCCGACAGTGGGATTCGAACCCACTGTCTCCCGGATGCGAGGTCGCAGCTGCGCGCCCCTACCCGCACGGCCAACTCGCCCGGTAATACAGGTTTTTGGCACATAATCTGGTGATTAGTACCACCACCTCTCCCACCCTGTTGGCCAACGTTCTGACGAATGAAATAAAAAACGAATTCAGTTAAGGGATGAAGAAGTAGACTACCGGAAAGACCGAAAACAGGAGACAAAAACATGAGGAAGTTGTTTCACGTGGTCCATAGATGGCCGAAATTTATGACATACCAGTAATAATAATAATAATAATAATGGCAATAGCTACCGCACGGAGGCATTTTAATTTGATGAAATTTAGGCTGCCTGCGTTTCGGTTTTGACTTTCCGGGTTTACTCTACTAGATGGGAGGGAAGAAACAAGAGCTCAGTTCAGGGATCTATGGCTGAAGTTCCATTTTTTCGGATTTACCTGAGATTATTTTTAGGCCTAACGTAGATATCATATGAGGTGGAGGGCCAAATGGACTTATTTCCACGCTTCAAACCTCTGCTGGGTTTGAACCTGCGATCTTAGCATACAGAGGCCAACGCTCTACGACTGATCCACAGAGGAAGCTTGAGAGCGACAGTGGTGATGACTATTGTTTTAAGAGAAAGTACAACTAGTTGTTGCCCTCTGGATCCAAAAATCGCATGTTCAAACTCAGCAGAGGTTTGAAGGACGAAAATAAATCCATTTGGCCCTCCACGTCATATGATATCTGCATGCAAGCCTAAAATATATCTCAGGTGACATATTTGATGTTTATAACCCCTCCCCCTCCAATAAAAAGATAATTAAATCATTTGATGTAGTATACTTCACGTCCCTTCATATATTTTTCCACTTGTTTCAACGCTTCCGTTCCAGCTTCCCGCTACTTTGCTCATTGTTTTGGACTACTCCCTGTAGATATTGGGCAATATATGGAATGTACTGTAATATACAGCCTTGCCAGACTACTTTTCCTTCCTGGAAGTATTCAGTCTGTATATTACCAAGTTTTCTTTGCCGCTGCTCTTTTTATGCAAGGATCTTATATGGTTAAATGGATGGGATGATGTTCTCATTACAAAAATTATCATCCATATCCTTTCCCATTGCTTAGACTTAGGCTTAGTTCTTCCCATGCTAAGAAGCAAATCAGGCAAAGCGGTTACTAAACAAATTCTGACTGCTATCGGGTTTCTGCCTCATCTAGTAGACATCCACCTATGAAAGATCCTTCAAAAATTTAATAACAGTGACATAGGTTTTGCTTTCCACTAACTTTAGGGTTGTGGAAAGTGAATTTGACAGACATATGCAGTTCATTCGTAGGAAGACTGCAGTGGCTTTTGAATACTTTCCAATTCTGCTGTTGACAGTGGCGTATACGTTCCCATAATTACAAATAAAACCTTCGAAGTTTGGGATTCGAGCAACATCTTCCAGGCCATGCTGCTGTAATTCCATGGGATCAGTTACCTTCCATGAATTTACTGCATATACTTAGGTATAATTTAATGTGGAGTATGACGGAGCACTGATGTGGTGGTCCATCAACTTCATTCTCACGAGCGTTCGGGTTTCGAATTCTGGGAACTTCGAGTGGGATTTTCAGTAATGTAGCAACAAGAAGAGAATTCAGTATCATAATTCTGGATGCGTCCCAGACTGAACCTGGATGTCCCGCTGACCCCACGCAATTAGGTCTTGTAGAAGCATAGGTTATTCTACACTATTATAAGACGTTGGGTATAATTTGATCTTCTCTGTACCGAGTTGAGTAGATCTTCACGGGATGGGCACACCCCGTAATGGAGGCAGATTGATGTTTGGTCTGGGAAGAACCAATCCACTCGACTAGACGTATGCCGCAGAGGGTCATAAAAGATAAACTCTTCAACTTTATGTCTCCTCTCTTGGAGAGTTTACGACACCCAGGAGTTTACAGATCCTGATGTGACTTTTTATGTTATGTAGACTTTGTAATTATGACAAGGCAGTAAGCTCTGTATAAACTCGTTCTCCCGAAACAGTACAATAAATATTCAATAGCAGCTTAAGTTAAATTTTTAGAATGCAGGTCAGACTTCCTGTAGTGGAATTCTTCAACACGGTTTCTATTCCTAGTGAGTTTAGGCACCAACAAAAATTACAAGTTCCAAAACACTTTTATCAGTCATCGTCCCAGTTAGCTGGAGAAATCGTTTCTCTCCGATGAATTCCATTCTATGAAATACTACTGAAGTTAACCATTCTTCAGCTCTGTCTGTGGATCAGTAGTGGAGTGGTGGCTTACGGATCCCAAAAATCGACAGAGGTAGTCGGAATTTTAAGGGTGTAAAAAGTTTCATTCGACAATTCATATCATACTACTGTGTGTTGACAAGTAAAAGAACTTCGGTGACACATTTGGTGTTCACCAGACAAAATTAATCATCCAGCGTAGTCCATTTCTCTGCCATCTGGTAGAATAGAGTGGAATTTGACAATCAGCATCCTATATGACGACAAAATCAAATGCTCGCACACAGTTGCTAAGGCTGTAAGAGTACAGTACGCATCCCTTGAAAGGCTCTTCTTTTTTAAATGTAACACAAGGAAAGAATTTACGCCTGCAATCAGCTTACCACTTAGACATCCCAGTCAAGTACTCCGCCTTGTACTTACAACAACGGTTGACGCATTCCGTGCTCTGTGATATAATTCCTCAGAGCAGTTGTGCTCTGTGCTCAGCACTTGTGAATACTGAGCACTATGTAGAGAGTGAAGGGCTGATAAGCTCCAACTGAGCTCTTGATTCCTCCTCGATAGCGTTGTTTCATCTCTACCTAACTAGAAATTTGAATCCATACATAAAATTAAGTATTACCTCACAGATAAAATTGTCGTAAGACCTGTTGGTCTTTTACTTTTTTGCTAGATTTTTTTTACGTCGCACCGACACAGATAGGTCTTAAGGCGACGATGGGACAGGAAAGGGCTAGGAGTGGGAAGGAAGCGGCCGTGGCCTTAATTAAGGTACAGCCCCAGCATTTGCCTGCTGTGAAAATGGGAAACCACAGAAAACCATTTTCAGGGCTGCCGACAGTGGGGTTCGAATCTACTCTCTCCCGAATACTGGATAATGGCCGCACTTAAGCGACTGCAGCTATCGAGCTCGGTCTTTTACTAATAAACGCCGCGATGACCTCCATTATTATGATTAAACATACTTCAGCGCACTGCCACGTCTCAACTTATTCAGTATCGTTGTACTTCAACACTTGCCTCCACTGTATGCAGTTACCTGGCTCCTCAGCTCGCTATGCAGTGCTTATTCATATAGACTGCCTTTACGACACAACTCCAGCTTTTACCGGCCGCTGACTTACAGAAATCATCAGTTGGAGTTATAGCATAATGAACTGAATCTACACTAGTTGGCAGGTCCGGGGTTTAATGCACACACACTAACGTCTAGGATACAAACGATTGAACTGTATGTAAAACAAGAAATGAAGGAGAAGAGAAAATTACCGTGTCCCCAGATACCTGCCACGTTGTGAGGAATCGTTACCCTGCCCTTAAATATATATTTTACATGCACGTTACAATATTATATATTTAAATAATTGATTTTCACGCGTTTTAAGACTTAAAACATGGAGAATTGTCCACTTTCAACCAAAAGAACAAAATAGGAAGCAGAATTACCGGATATTATTTATCTGTCATAACAAAGAGAAAACAATTACAAGAGATATGAATAGTAATAACGAGTGACATGAAAATGATCTTTGATAGCATACATTAACTTGTTGCTGCTTTTTGTTTAAAGGGCCTAACATCTAGGTCATCGGCCCTAAACATTAACTGCCATAACATCTGAAATCGATCACACAGAAACATTACTAATTTTTTCATGTTTTGCCTCCTTACTGCGCTGTTTCTTGCCCATTGTGCACGATTTAAAACAGATTCAAAGGCATGTCTACCTATAGTTATAAGCACTGCCAATCTAGAAATAAGGCGTTAAACGTAAAGGGAGGGTTAAGAACGTTATACGAAGATTGAAAATAATTCCTGTTTGAATGTGTTGGTGGAAAATACTTCGTACTTTCTGAAGGTGCGGATTATACAATCACCTATCACGTTTGAAGACATTCCATTTTATCGAGAAGTAGGCCTACTTGTCGGATTTTGAAAATAATCGAACACCTGAATTTGCAACGTCCACCACTGGTATAGAAAACAGCGTAGTTTCATAGTAAAAACAAGGATAGTACCGTACAATTATTTCAAGATATATTGACACCGTGGAAAAGTACAGAAAGTTCTAATATGAGTCCATTGGTAAGAAAGTAAAACCAGACTTTCGAGATCTTTAACAGTTTACGAGTTGAAGTTTAATTTTAGATTATTCACTCTGCATGCACGTAAGAAATAAAGTATGTTTTATATTTCAGAGCTGCATTTAAAATAACTTAATCCAATATCAATTCATCAAAGAGCATTGTGCACTCATGCCTTTCAGAGAGTCATTGTGTTATATTACGTCACCATCCTCCCCGTTACTACCTGTTGAATGTTATCCACTTCAAATCCTACCACATCTGGAATATAAAAATGAAAGTTCGCTGTAAACTTTATTGTTCCATATTCTGGAATCCGTTGTGAGTGAGGCCATTGATTCTATCCACAGTATTTGCCAACCAATCAACCAGTAAGAAGCGACTAAATGTATAACTCCAGGAACTCTCGGCTCGGCGAGTGTGAAGAAGTGATATTATTTAGCACCTAGCTGAGCCTCAAAATTGTTTCCCCTTGTTTGTGCCAGACTTTTAATTCTGATCAGACCTACCCCGGACAACTCTCATTTTCTTCTATATTAGTTGTGCGAAGCTTCGGGGGTCTTTTAGTTTCACGTTCTTTGTGATCCTTCCCTTTTCTTCGCCGATATCTTAATTCCTAAAAGATCATGACTCATTCCTTTTCACTTCATATTAAAGACAGGATAGATGCCACACAAAAATGCAAGATATATGCACAATACTAGCAAACGTCGACCTAAAAGAGAATATACACTGGCATACCAAAAGTCATGGTGTAGGTCCTCCTCTAGCTCGGCCAAGTGCAGAAACTCGTCCTGGCATCGATTCCACAGGTAGAAGAAACACCCTGTGGAGAGAGTCTGACCCATGCCGTTCGGATAGCTACTCACAGTTTCCTGATATTTGTAGGGGAAGGATCTTAGGTGCGGATGGTCCTCACCACCACGTCTCATAAATGTTCGATATGGTTCATATCAGATTAGTTATGTGGCTACAGAAGTCACTGAAACTCTCCAGAAAGCCCCTTAAACCAATTCTGGACAACTTTCGCCCGATGACACGGCGCAATATTCTGGTGGAATATCACATTGTTGTAGGGGTACGTTAAGTCCATAAAGGGCTGCAACTGGTCACCAAGCAGTTCACTGTAGCAGTCACTGCTCAACGACTTGTTCAGGTGGATCAGTGGATCCAGCTCATGCCACGTGAACACACCGCACACCATTATGGAGCTACTACCAGCCCGTACTGTGCCCTGTTGAGAAGTAGGATCCATGGCTTCATGGGGCCTGCGCGCCATATCCGAATCCTACCATCCGCTCGAAACAACTGGGACAGTGACTCATCGGACCATGCTACATGTCGCCAGTCCTCCAAGGTCCAATTAGCAACGTCACGTGCCCAGTGTCGTGGTGTTAACAAGAACACTGTGGTAAGTCTTCAGCTTCTCTATACCACTGGCGTTAAAGAACGCTGAACTGACCTGCTGGATATGCGTCTGGTACCTCCTGCATTGAATGTGGATATGATCTGAGCCAGTGTGACTTGACCGTTACCATAGGCAATTCTAGCCAGCCGCCACTAATCATGATCATTAACCGTCCGTAATCGGCAACTGCGCTGTTCTCTGTGGATGGTAATGCCTTCCATGAGGTATTCACGATACGCACGTGAAATTATCGATCGAGGAATGTTAAATATCCGCACAATGTCCGACGATGGAATGTTCCATCCATCTGGCCCAAACTATCATGCTCCGTTCGAAAGACGATAATTCACGTCACCTTTGCCACGATCAGCACAGACGGTGTTTACACTCAATCTCGATATGTCAGATCACACCTGATACAGGAGGGGACAATACCAAGACGTAACGGTACTGGGGCGCCACAACTAAATACTTTGTAATGATATCCCATGACTCTTGGCATGCCAGTGTATTCATATTAGATGTTGAACCCGTTGTTTAAAGAACCGTCCATAAGCATGTACATGATTACAATTCTGTCGACCACTCATGATGCTGCTGATATTCTAAGACATGTCGACAGCCTCTCCCTGTCGGTGGCTTGTCGTGACGTTCTCCTTTCTTGGCTCTCGCTGTCCGTGTGCAGTTTCAACTTCATCTCTCCTTGTTTTTCTTAGTCGGTAGGTGCAGAGTGGGTTTCGGCCCTTGGGTTTCGTCCCTTAAGAGGCCACGGCTTGCCCGTGGTCCAACAGCTCTGTACTCTGACCAGCCAACCGAGCAGAGGAAAGTTATTATTATTATTTATTTTCCACTAATTGTAGTTACAATTTAGGGATGGAGGGTGAATGGAGAAACGCCTCTGCATTCGGGAGACGGGTCTGGGGCACAGTGCCGGACTTCACGTCTGGCCCCACCCGTCGGCTGTCCTGAGAATGGTTTTCCGTGGTTTTCCACGGCCGCCCGCCCACCCGCTCACCTTCTCCGCACATCTTCACCGTAACAAATCTCCCGGCCTGAGAGACGGCGTCACCGTCTAAGAGGCCCGCCTCCCCCTTCAGGGGAGGAATGAAAACGTTTTTCTTGTTTCCTAGTGTTGGGCAGAGTCCGCTTTTAAACATGTCATCCTCCACTTCCTGCGGTCAAGAGCGTCAGCTTCAGTAATGCCTATAAGACGCATGTCTTCCTTGAAGCAGTCGAACCATCGCTTCTTGGGACGGCCTCGGAATTGAGAAGTTGCAGGGTCAAATTGGAGGGCTGTATTTATCAGTGAGTCTGCACGGCTTCAGACAACTTTTTCTTTCAGGTGGGTGGGAATTTTCTTGTCACACAGCACACCAGTGACCTGGCGCCACTTCAGCCATGTAGCATTTACTAAGTCCAAAAAGGCTTGGTGTAGAGGTTTGTTTGTCTCTCTATGTTTCTCCACCAGGAGACGGGCTGTATGAATAGCGTCAGTTGTACTGACCACTTTGACAGGGCCGCATTGGTTTGTAGGAATTTCTGCGTTGTCTCGTAGGCGATGATCAAGAATATGTTCAAAAATCTTCATCGTCTGATAATAATAAACATTTTGGTCGGTAATTGACGCGCTGGACAGCAACACGTCAGGTACAAATGGCCACACATGCTTCACATGACATGGGGTTTTATTGACATCAACAACGAGTGCACGAACAGGCCAACAGATGGCGCTGGACAGCAACACGCCAAAGATGCCGCATGAGATCCCGTGTACGGTATAAAAGGAGCTGTACCGGGTGAGTTGGCCTGCGATTAAGGGCGCACAGCTGTGAGCTTGTATCCGGAAGGTAGTGGGTTCGAACCCCATCGTCGGCAGCCCTGTAGATGGTTTTCCGTGGTTTCCCATCTTCTCACCTGTACCTTAATTAAGGACACGGCCGCTTCCTTCCCACTCCTAGGCATTTCCTATCCCATCGTCGCCATAAGACCTATTTGTATATGTGCGACGTAAAGCAAATTGTTGAATTGGAAAGGAGCTGTCGTGAGAGAGGACGTCAGATGCGCCTGCATGTTGATGTTATCAGAAAAGGCACTGTAAGTGAAGCTTTATTTACTTTATTTTGGTGTCAATAAAACTCCATCTCATGCCAATCATGTGTGTCAATTATTACCTCTCTACCTCGAATATTCAGTGAAGTATTGCCTCGTCAAATGTTAACGGACTTTTGGGTCGCCCTGTACATCTATAATGGAGATGTATGTATGTACGTATGTATGTAAAACAAAGTTGTTGATTACTTGATGAATAAAAGGAATCGAGCTCGATAGCTGCAGTCGCTTAAGTGCGGCCAGTATCCAGTATTCGGGAGATAGTAGGTTCGAACCACACTATCGGCAGCCCTGAAGATAGTTTTCCGTGGTTTACCATTTTCACACCAGGCAAATGCTGGGGCTGTACCTTAATTAAGGCCACGGTCACTTCCTTCCCACTCCTAGCCCTTTCCTGTCCCATCGTCGCCGTAAGACGTATCTGTTTCGGTGCGACGTAAAGCAACTTTAAAAAAATGGAAATAAAACTAACTTGATGCGTAAGATCAGCTGTTGAGAATTGAATAAATTGTGGTGCACGGCTAACAGTAACGTTCATTACTCTTCGCTTCACTCTACCACGCCCATACAACCTCTTAACCATAGGGGAGACCGGGGCAAGTTGACGATGATAAGCTTTCTTTCGACATTCCGCCGGAAAATTGCGTGTTTTACGGCTGTGATGACATGATTATTACTGCTTACCTTTTCGTGAAACAGTACTGCAATATTCAAAGTTCTTGTTTAAATAGCTTTTCATAAAGTAGTAAAGTTTATAATTATGTAAATTTCGTCATCTTGCCCCGTGCCCGGGGTAAGTTGACGAACCTATTGGGGTAAGATGACGAGCATTCTTCTCAACTGTTTCATCAAGGAACTTCGCTGAAATTTGTTCAACACACAATCAACACGTGGAGTAACTTAATTTTAATAATGTACTGCACAAGGACATACATTTCTAAAGAACATAAATTTGAAAAATCAAAATAAATTCAAAATAACTTTTAGAAGTTCCTGCTAAAATTAATAACTACTGTGCACTACATTAAATACAAGAACTCTAAAGAAAACCGTTTTAAACTGGAATATACTCAGCACATATCACAGAGAAACCGCCAACTACCTTCATAACTGAGCAGTCTTCATGCCACCACACTTTACAATATTATCATACACTGATCCAGTCTTCATTTAGACGATGAACATAGGCTAATTTTATTCACTGTTCTTCATAATATCTTTCTGTTGTCACTGCTAGAGAGCAATTTCCTCATCAAATATTTGTGGGTTGAATGAGTCAATCGCATAAGCTTCAAATCTTTCAGTGGCGTTGCTCATAGTTGCATTACGAGACATATGAGATTCTTTGACAGCATGCATTGCGGGTATTATGCTTACTTCATCCCTGTCCCGTCTATCCGTCTTCCGTCGAAAATTTCTAGGTATTTCTGTAATTAGCTTAGGGGTACAGGTGATTACGTGTAGCCTATACCTGGCTTGGGGTATGATGACGAATTCGTCAACTTGCCCCCGTCATCTTGCCCCAGGTTGCTTAGGAAGCGGTTTGTCCTTATAATCGACAGACATCTTGCAATCAAGATTCAGTTAACACTCAGGTAAGTAAGAAATACATTGACATTTAAAGAAAATAAAACAGTTAATTCGTATTGTGAGCACACTAGTAGTAGAAGCTTCCTGCACATACCTCAGATATTTTAGTGCGACAGCGCTAGACAGACACCCCCTACCACTGCATGTCTCAGACTGAAAGGAATTTCCTTCTATGTGTAAGTTATACGTGTGAGATATCGGGCCCAAGGTCACATGGTAGCCAACTTAGTGAACAGAATACTACAAAAGTTATGGTTGATTCGTCATCTTGCCCGTTCGTCATCTTACCCCGGTCTCCCCGTAAATTTCAGTTATAGACACTCCCAGGGTTAACTACTTTTCTTTTCACTTAGGACGTACCCTACCTTTAACCTCACAAGAAATAAAAGTAGAAGAAAAATAACTTACATTATTTAATCATTCCAATCGTCAATTAGACTGTAAAGTTCTGCTTAAATTACCACCCACGTAACCATTAAAAACATTACTCATGTAGCAGGGATTATTATTGAAAGAAGAAAGCAATGAAAATTAAGAGGCGTCCCAGGAATCGATGAAAGTCATCTATCTCTAAAGATTACTGCATTTACACTTTTATCGAGTTATGCAACACTTTCTCGAATACGGAGAGCAATCAATCATCTGTTTAGATTAACGACATCGTGGAGTACGAATTTTTTAACTTTTGCCATCGTGAAGGGAGAGTATAAGCCGATTAGAACAACAAGCGCTGGAGGAAGCACTGATATTGTAGAGCTTTTTACTGCTTGCTGCTCGCTCGAGTAATAAACTAAAAAGTTCTAAAACTCGAAAATTTTTGTTTTCATAAAACATTATATTCAGAAAGTTATGTACCCCTGCTGTTCATTGTATTCATTAGAGTGTTCTCTTTATGCAATTTACGAAATAAACAGAACACTTTTTCTTTTCTTTTAGGTCTAGATTTGCAGGAAGGAATTATTTGAATGAAACGGTTGTACACAGTTTGCCTTACATCGACGACTTGGAATACTGTGTTTGAAACATGCAATCTTTTATCTTGGCGCTTGGCGAGGTTCATAAGCAGTACGATGTGGTATCGGTTGGGAAGATGAACTAAGATACAGCCCGGTAGGAAATGCGAAATTGGAACAAATTAATCGTTTCAAGTACCGTATGAGGCAAAATAAATGTTACTTCATCGACTTGGTACAGTACATGCTGAAAATGTGTACCACCACGTTCAACGCATTATTCATAACTCGATATCTGATTTTAAGGTGCTAAACTATTACTTTACGTGCCTAAAATAGGCTCTCAAATATGAAAAATAGGTAAAATAATATATATTTTTAGGCAGCTTCCATTTTAGGTATATGAATAATTTATAAACTATCTTCCTCTTATTCTTATTGTTCTTCTTCTTATTATTCGTCTGTTTATCCTCCAGGGTTTGTTTTTCCCCCGAATCAGCCAGGGATCCCTCCTCTACCACCTCAAGAGCAGTGTCCTGGAGCTTGAGATTTTGGGGCGGGGGATACAGCTGAGGAGGATTACTAGCGCCTCGCCCAGGCGACCTCACCCGCTATGCTGAACAGGGGCCTTGTTGAGGGATGGGAAGATTGGAGAGGACATGCAAGGAAGAGGGAAGGAAGCAGCCGTGGCCTTAAGTTAGGCACCATCCCTGCATATACATGGAGGAGAAGTGGGAAACCACGGAAAACCACTTCGAGAATGGCTGAGTTGGGAATCGAAGCCCCTCTACTCGACCTCCCGAGGATGAGTGGACCTCGTTCCAGTCCTGGTACCACTTTTCAAATTTAGTGGCAGAGCCGGGAATCGAACCCGCGCCTCCGGGGTTGGCAGCTAATCACGCTAACCACTACACCATAGAGGCGAACAAATTACAATTGATTGACTTGTTAATAACACTTTAGGAGGAAATGTTTGTCCAATCCTTGTCCCGTTTCTCTACATGGTGGGTATGAGGTGAGATTAATCTGTCGTGGTGGGTTTCCTGACGTCAACCTTATCAGAGGAGTTAATGAGACGAAATAGATGACGCGATACATGACAGTATGAAGGAAGAAGGTTAAACCCGATGCCGGCACATACCCAACCCTTGTCGAATAGCACCAAGGGGTCTGCTCAAGGCTTAACAGCTCCATCCGACGGACCGTATACAAGGTTTCCCACTATCTGATCAAAAGTGGACTCAGTGTCTGACTCACCACGCCAGTTTTTAGGATTTAATCCTATCCAAGGTAGTCGATTCTTGAAGGGTGTCAGAGAATTACAGTAAAAAACCAAACCCCATGGCACTACAGACCATGAAGGGCTTTGGCCTACCAAGCTACCGCTGCTCAGCCCGAAGGCCTGCAGATTACGAGGTGTCGTGTGGTCAGCACGACGAATCCTCTCGGCCGTTATTCATGGCTTTCCAGACCGGGGCCGCCATCTCATCGTCAGATAGCTACTCAATGCTAATCACGTAGGCTGAGTGGACCTCGAACCAGCCCTCAGGTCCAGGTAAAAATCCCTGACCTGACCGGGAATCGAACCCGGGTCCTGCGGGTAAGAGGCAGGCACGCTACCCCTACACCACGGAGCCGGCAGAGAATTACAGTAGGTGAAGCATTGTCTGATCCGGAAATGATAGGGGAAGTTCCACAAGGCAGTATTATTCGACCTCTGTATTTTCTTATGTAGACCTATATAGCCTACTGGTGGACGCAGCTATCAACTTGTATTTAGGAGATAGTGGGTTCAAACCCCTCTGTCGGCAGTCCTGAAGTTGGTTTCCCGTTTTCACATCAGGCAAATGTTGAAGCTATACCTTATTTACGGCCACGGGTGCTTTCTTCCCACTGCTAGCCTTTTCCTATCCCATCGTCACCATAAACCTTTCTGTGTCGGTGTGCTGTAAAACAAATTATTAAAAAAGAACTGGCATAGGAGATAAGGATTTTTACAGATGTTATTGTACTGTGGAGTGTAATAAGTAAGTTACAAGATTGTGAGTGGCTCCAGGAAGACAAACAAAGACTAACAAAGAAATCATTCTCAGTCTTTCTTATTCAGATGTATCTCAAAATAAATACCTCTATGTAGGAATGTATTGCATATTAATATTCGGAGGGGATGATTATCTGATTGTATTTCCTCGTGAAAGAAAAATCCCCACCACCATCATCATGTGATATTTAAGGCGGGTTAGATATTTCTTGAGGAATACGCACCATAATTACGTTAGAAGAACTACATTGGGTCTAATATAAGAAATCAAGAGTTCTGAAGCGTTCTCTTGAATATTTGATAAGGTCTGTAAATAGAGCTCCAAGAGGTGACATCAAGGAGAGGAATATCTCCGTCTGTTACAACGTTAAGCTGCATTTGATTGGATTTCCAGTCAACCCTCAAGTGAGTCTTAAGGCAACATATAAACGACCATCAACAGCAATGTAAAGAGTACTCCGCTTTTCTTGAGTGCATGAATGAGATCAGCAAATTGAAGAATGAAATGCATGAATGCTAGAGTGGAAACAATACTATGTAAAACACCATAATAAAAGAATGAGCTATTTAATACCATATTAAACATGCTATATAAGTTTTTCGAGCAGGAAGTATGTTTTAACCTAAGGCTTATACAGTATAAAACGCGCGCGTTAGGAGCGCACAGCTGTGAGCTTGCATCCGGGAGATAGTGGGTTCAAACCCCACTGTCGGCAACCCTGAAGATTGTTTTCCCCGTGGTTTCCCATTTTCACACCAGGCAAATGCTGGGGCTGTACCTTAATTAAGGCCACGGCCGCTTCCTTCCCATTCCTAGTCCTTTCTTATTCCATCGTCACCATAAGACCTGTCTGTGCTAGTGTGACGTCAAACAAATAGCAAAAAAATATAAAACACACTTCAATGTCAATTCAAAGAATATAATATTTTCGATTCTGATATACCCCATATACTGGGTCAACGGTTGCAGAGTGGGCTTCGGCTGGTGCGACGGCTCTGCACTCCGACGGACCAACCGAGAAGAGGAGGTGTGACCGCGGCTCTTCCGTGGCTCTACGCCTCTGCATTCGGGAGACGGAGCGGGGCTGGTCCCTACCGCCGGCTTCCTGAGAATGGTTTTTCCATTCTCCTGCACTAAGACGAATGCCGGGACAGTTCCTAGTATACGTCAAGGCCGCCAACACTCTCACCTCCGCACATCTCCTTCGCCGCAACAAATCTCCTAGACTGAGAGACGGCGTCACCGTCTAGAAGGCCTGCCTCCCCTCCTTCAGGGGAGGAGTGAAAACATTTTAGTGGTAGTACCCTATAGGGTATTGTCCAGAACAGCGCCTCACCAGAAACTATTCAACACAACGGAGTTCGAAGACATTTCATACTTGGGCTGTATTAGCGGAATGTCACCAGGTTCGTGACCCCAACGGCGGGGTAATATTCAATTTTCACAATTGAAAACATTTTTAAGTATTAGGTTTTCCTCATATTGCCTCCCATTTGATACCAGCCTATGGTAAATGATTAAGAACTTCGTATGATCAGATGCAGGTATTTCAGACCAAGTGAGAACGATTAGAAAAGTAATTTATAATGAATGATCGACTGTGTACAACAGTTCGATGAGGTCCTCGCCTGATATCTTCAACACTTAAGGTTCGAATTCCAGTACAGTTGACATATATTTAAGGCTAGTATCAACAAATTTACTTTTCAGGGCGAATTTCTGACACTTCGGCGTTCGTAAACATCTATAGGAATATAAAGATATGTTAATTATATACAGAGTATTCCCAGAGTCACCGCATTGAATATATCTGATTTATTTCTGAGGTTGTATCACACAAACGTATATAGTATTTACATATAATTGTTACACATACCGTTACATGAAGAAAAATACATTTCAAACTTCCATGGAAATATTCTGAAAATGCCGAGAATAATAAATGCATAAACACAATACCAATTCTTCGGCCCAATCATTGCTTTCCCGCTGTTAAAGTTCACAAGAGATGTCAGAAATGTGATTTTTCACTGACTCAAATATACACGCCTACATTATGTTTTGTGCATATTATTATGTTTTGTTGGCAATGTGTCTGCACTTCCTTCCCACTCTTAGCATTTTCCTGTCAAATCGTCGCCATAAACCTATTTCGCTTGAATTCATGTAATGATTGTGGGTTTTCTTTGTACACGCTTTATTTTAAAAACAGATAAAGATGTCAGGAGAAGTCATATCTGGTGAACGGGTGGGGGCACAAATACTGTGAAGTTATTCGTTCACCGAAGAAAAGTTGGTACAAATTCCCTACGGTCTCGTTAGCAGTAGGACAAGCGCCGCCAGCTAGCTGGAAACAGCAGTAGCGCTCATCTTCTTCCAAGAAAGTAACTGAATGTTGTACGATGTTGTGTCTAAAAGCAGAGGTCGAATGATACTTCTTCTATATGGCGGTTTTTTTTTTTCGAATGAAGCGGTAGCAAGTGGATGTTCAATCGCCCATATACTAGTGCTTTAGGAATCTGGAGGCTTCAAATCCTGGACAACGTTGACTCCATTCGCATGGTTCGGCCACCTACAGTGCTTTAGGTGTAGACCCAGCGGATGCTCCAGTCTCTTGTGACAAGCGTCTTACGGATTCCCGCGAATCTCTCTCGGTGATCAACCGCACACACCTACACATACAGGGGATACACACACACTTTCTCTGCTACCGAGGATATTCACGCACACACGCACACACACTCTCACGTACATACACCGACAGGCCCGTGGATACTTACGAACTTACCTCTTTAAAAGGCCGTGGACGGGCTGGAAGAGACTAAAACAGCCTGGAGCTGAACTCGAGCCTAATAAGAGTAAGGGGAAGAACGGGAATGGAAAGAACCCAAAACTCTTCCCAGTAAATGAAAGAATGGGGTCAAAAATATGGAGGTTTATTGATAAACATAAGGCAAAACAAGATAGATGAAAAGAAATTAATAGGAAAAAATGTTACTCACTGAGGTTTATGTCAGGTGTCTATCTCATACATCCAATTGATACCAAGAGCCTCATCAAACACAAATCAAACATGGCCACATTCGCCTCTTACAACCCCAAACATCTCCAAACGTACGGTTGGATTGCCCCACCTTATATCGTATGCGTGACATATGACGCGTCGCTCCCCACAGTGAAATAATAAAACGCACATAAATTAAAGGAACTTCACTCACATCAAAACATTAGATACATCTAGATCACGACTCAAATATCTCCGCGTATGAGAAAGAGCATCACCAGAGACGCGATTCATCACAACAATCCCCCATCTCGAATACGCAGCATCTCAAAGAACAAAAGAAAAAAAAAGATAGTTGCCATAGTTACGAGGCGAGTAAACAAATCTAACAATGAAAGAAGACACATTCAAAGGAACACAACAAACGTTACTAAATAATTAGGCCAGCAAATAGCCCAAAGAATGAAAATAAAGAAAATGTAAATATAAATAAAAATAACACTGTGAGAAACGGAGAATACTATTAATCAGGCAGACAGACAGCACAACCACACATACACACGGACCATAGAGACCCAAGAGAAGTGTACGTAAATCAGAATAATCAGCATGTCCAGACACATAACGAATATACAGTAATCCGCATAGCAAGGCATGTGCTTTCATGGACTCATGAGCTCGATACAAGATGCGTAAGAATGATAAAGGATCGCCGTATCGAGGCAAGGCATATCCCAACTTAAATCACCACAACATCATCATAACCAGCAGGCCCGCAACGTATCCATATCACCTCGCCATGGACGAATATGAATACCAGTCACAGCGTCAAAACACAGCATCACACATCCACAGCTCGGCCATGAAAGAAATCGACGAATGATAAAAAGTAGTAGGTCTCAAGCATCATATCACATGCACGCAAAACAATCACACAACAGACCAATATCATCCTCCATCCTCACAGGTTTATCTGACACGAAAAATAAAGCATACAAAAATCAAAGGAAACCTACAGTAAAATGAAACGTGAAATTAGCAGAAAAATATATAACTAATATGCCCACGCAACCATAGCAAGCCAAGAAATGAAGTTACCTGAATAATCGTGCGGAATGCAGTGCCTTTAGGTAGTCACAAAATAGCGACTCGAAGGAAGAGTCGGGCAATTGAGTGGATAAATCCACGGCAGGAAAAGTAAACGACACAAGTAAAATATTTCACATCTCAAGATGCTCATTGTTTTATAGACCGCCATGTTGGCTTCACGGTCTAACGACCTTATTCCAAAGAAAGTGAGCACAAGACTGCCCGGAGACACTTCGGCTGATGGCCGGAAGCGCTCTCTGTCAAGGAGAAAACAAGTCATACGTCACGTCCAGGAAATAGATCGACAGAAATGTCGATAGCGGTCAAAGAATGTGGTATGTTCTAAGAAGTGCGTCACCAAGGCAAACTTGGTGCGGCACAGTGAGCTGCTGAATATCGCGACCGAAAGCGCTGGCGGCGGGCTCTTAAGAGCACATTAGCACGTGAACACCCGGTTCTCAAGGATATTCACGCATTCATAGATAACTCATAATTGTTTTCGTTGTTTCGACTCGATTTCATTAATCGATCAAAAGCTTATATCGAAGATCCATTACAACGACAGCTGTTCGTTTTGACTGACAATACAGAAAGCACACTGGATTTTGTGCTACGATCCTGAGGACTATACGCATGCGCATGCAGACGACGTCATGGTTTATGCACAGCTATCCCTATAAGCAAGGAGCACGGTAAGGTATGTACATTTTCGTCTACAACCACCCTCTAACCAGAAACAGTATTACAGTTGACCACTAGGGTCCACCAACTCCCCTATTACTGTTAGCCGCAACCTCTCAGAAGTTACTATTTATTACCATACCGTAAGATTTCACTAGTAATTCTGGGCAGATGTTTGTAATTGTGGGAATAAGTTTGCTTTGCATTGTGGGTGGACAATCTTTTCAAGCGAAATTAATCTGAGTACCGGCATATGTTGTCACATAGGGCCGATTGCAGAAACGGTATTTAGACGATGTCTACGGTTAAACAATGCCTAAGCATGGCTGACGCATTGCAGAGACGTTATTTATCACTTATACACTGTCTGAAACCGATGTTCAACCGGTCATGTTTAAACACTGCCGAGAGCACTGTTTAGCCTCAAATGAGAGGAGTGAATCACAATTAGAGGTTATGTACCATAAAATATGTAATTTGTATGATCATGTTGAAACGGTTCCGGAAAGAAAGGTTAGTCCGACGGCCTCTCTGTGGGTCGCCCGCTGCTAAATCGCAGCAATTCGTTTGACATGCATGGCGAGATAACAATAAAATAAGGTTTCGCTTTACGAGAGACTTGTTTCTTGCGACTGACAAAGTGACAGTCCGGTAACTGTCAACTTGAATACAATTCTTGGCAACCGATATATTTTATTATGTACATGAGGTAATTTCCAAGGAATTATAGGTTACTTCGACTACATACATATCAGAATTACGTGTCCCGATCGTCTGAGGGCTGTCACATATATCAATCAGGAGGGATTCACTTATATTTACTGCCAAGTAAACACACATAATAGTGAAAACTAAAAAGTAGGTTGTATGGGATTTTTATATATATCATCGGCAACTATCAGATAGGAAAAGGCAAGTGGTGGTGATTATCGTTTAAAGAGGACTGAGGAAGAAGAGCCGTGGCCATAATAACAGCCCTAGTATTTGCCTGGTGTAAAAATAGGGAAACTACGGAAAACAATCTTCACGGCTGTCGATGATGCGTTTCGAACCTACGATCTCCAGAATGCAAGCTACATCTATATGGCCCGTACAACACACTCGGTTACACATTACTATTGCTTCATCTTCCCTTCGTCGAAGCTACCGTATTTATGAGTAGATTACACTCACTGTAACAACGCTATAATGAAAGCTACACTTCCCCGTACCGTGGCGTGTCGCTTTAGTGTCGATAATATGATGAGATTTAATTTCCACCGAAAACGATACTCTTATCTGTGGGCAAGTCATGCTCAGCCATATTTGAGTAATGTGTAGGAAGACAAACAGCTGACTGGCGTTCGGCGCGCGCACCGGCGAATTTCATTGGTTGCGACAAGCAAAGAGTTGCATGAAAGATACTTCTGTATCCATTTTCAAACCAAAATTGAAACTTTAAGGGATGTCTAGTTAAACATCGACTGAACATTGTTTATGCAATGGAAGATCGTGAACGATTTAGGCGTTGGTTAGGTAGACGATGTCTAAGGCTTAAAACTAGTCATCGTTTCTGCAATCGGCCCATAATGTTTATGCATGTTGTCATACATAGTTGAACTTCGTGTTATGTAAAAACCTCAGGGGGTCTCGTCCCACAAATCGCCACGGCTGGTCCGTGGTCCGACAGCTCTGCACTTCACCGACCAACGCAGCAGACGAGGGATGGCCACGGCCTTATCGTGGCCCTATGCCTCTGTATTCGGGAGACGAAGAGGGGCTGGTCCCCACCGCTGACTGTCCTGAGAAAGGTTTTCCGTGGTTTTCCATTCTCCTGCACTAAGGCGAATGCCGGGATAGTTCCTTTTACCGGCCACGGTCGCTCACCTTCACTGCAACACATCTCCTGGCCTAAAAGAAGACGCCACCTGTTAGGAGGCTTGCCTTCCCCACAAGGGTACAAACTTTTAGTAGTAGTAGTAGTAACTTTTTCTACACTCACAGATTAGCCTCGGATAAAATGGATCCTCGGTTATAAGGGATCTACCATATTATGAATGGAGAAGGAACCGTACAAAGAACGTTTAGTGAAATGATTGAAGTAGGGGAGACCGGGGCTAGTTGTTACAGGGGCAGGTTGTTACAAACATCTTTTTGAAAAAACAAATAGGAGCAGCGCACCCCTCTCCATATAATGTGTTGACCTTGCCGTCCCTCACAATCCAAGGGAGTCTCAGGCTGCGTGTGGATCTGTGAAATTTTTAAAATGGAAAAGTTCATTTTCGCTATGTGTTTAGGCAGCGTCTTGCACCTTTCCGATCTTTAACCACGTGATCAAATATACAGGTAAACAGATTTTTTCTGTTTGTGATTTAAACCCTCAGATATAGGCCTTAGTGTTCTAATGTAAGATAATTCTATCTTTCCTCTGTGATTAACTGTAACACAAAATATAAGATGGCGGCTACTGGGGCTAGTTGTTACTTACCACGCGGGGCACGTTGATACATGTAACGATTCTTCGTGGAACAAGCCTGGCTCAGGTATATCCACAGTTACCATTAGCACAGATAGTCTCAAATTACCAGAAACATTAGAAGATGGAAATTCAGCATTACGGCATGTTTGAGACATAAATAATTTTAGAGGGGCATTTTTTCATATTTTTTGTCTTCACTGTAGGCTACGTGAATAAACTTCAGCTCAGACCATTACAAACTACTAGAGTATTGGTTTAAAATGATGTTAATTAGGTCATAGGGGCAGGTGATAACCTATGATATTAATTGTGTATGTAACGTCAGTCCTAAGTCATAAGCCTGGTTGGATCCTCAACAACTCCGCCATCAGCTGTCTTGGATGGCCTAGGCATCACTGAAGAGGCGTACAAGGGAAATGAGGAGTGAGGTAGTTTACCGTTACTTTCCTCACCGAGCCAGGAGTCACAAACATATCAGTCTGCCAAGCCCACTGAAATGCATGCACCAACTGACCTGATGAGCAACATTTTCACACCATTCATAGCAGGGACTGGCTGCATAAGGAATGACATTACTAGCATCGCTCATACCTAAGTCACTTTCATATTGTCAAAGCCAAGGATAAGACTGAACAGATAATTATGTTATATTTAATGAATGGGCTAAACATATTTTGAATTTAAAATGAAAATTATAAATATTTATCATATTTTCAGTGACATGTTACTCTATGTAACAAAGTGCCCCTCGCATGTAACAACCTGCCCCGCTGTGGGGCATGTTGTTACAGAATACCTAATCTGATAATAATGTATCTTATTGAAAAATGTGTGCATGTACTAGAATTTTTCAACTGCTATTCTTATGATAAAAGTTTGTTCCTTCTATCAGCAAAATTGAAATTTCATTTACTATTCACCTTAAAATTAAAAAAAATGAAAACCAAAAATTGTAACAATGTGCCCCGGTCTCCCCTATGTTATTTCTTACAGACTTGCGTTATACTTGAGACATGAACAAAAATACTGTGAACCTCCTGAAAATTTTGTCACGAGCCGCCACTGATCAAATGTCTCTGTGATTAAATTAAGTCTCCCACTTCCTTGTCTACAGTCCACGAAGCCCGTGTCGCGAAACCAGCGAACAAGACCAAACACGACAGTGCGATGTGGTATGGTTCGTCGACGTCTCCAATTTCCACACGTATGTCATAACATTTGCACAGAAAATCACCTTCCCACAACGCAATCCGTTTTTAAGCGAAAAAGGAAGAGTTGAAACTTGGAAAGGAGCTGAAGATTTCTGGTCACACACTAAAGGCAACGGGTTGGGTTATACTACCATATCTGAAATACTTATTTGATTACTTTTAAAATGCAGGAACGATACCAAATGAATGGATAGTTGCTATGGTAGCTCTAGTGAACAAAGGAAAGGGTGATAAACATAAATGAGATAATTTCAATAATTATAGGCCAGTCAGCATGAGATGTGTTCTTTGTAAGCTCTGGGAAAGCATTCCTTCTGATTATATTAGACGCGTTTGCGAAATTTCTAATTTGATAGAAGGTGATTCGGGTTTAGGAAGGGTTATTCCAATGAGGCTCAAACTGTAAGATTCCAGAAAGATAAAGCAGTTATTTTGGATTCAGGTGGTGAAATGAATTCTATCGCTATTGACATATACAAGGCTTCTGATAGCTTAAGTCACTGGAAACTATTGAATAAAATAAGGGCTAATGGACTAGACAAAAAGAAAAGAGTGGTTGAATGGGTGGCTACATTTCTAGAAAATAGAACTCAGAGAATTAGAGGAGGTGAAGCTTTATCTGACCCGGTAATGATTAAGAGGGAGATCCGCAAGACAGTATTGTTGGACCTCTATGTTATACCCTACATGTATCAATGATTAATTTCTTTTTACAAGTTGTTTTACGTCGCACCGACACAGATAGGTCTTATGGCGACGATGGGATAGGAAAGGCCTAGGAGTTCGAGGGAAGCGGCGTTGGCCTTAATTAAGGTACAGCCCCAGCATTTGCCTGATGTGAAAATATACATATACAAGGCTTCTGATAGCTTAGATCACTGGAAACTATTGAACAAAATAAGGGCTAATGGACTAGACAAAAAGAAAAGAGTGGTTGAATGGGTGGCTACATTTCTAGAAAATAGACCTCAGAGAATTAGAGGAGGTGAAGCTTTATCTGACCCGGTAATGATTAAGAGGGAGATCCGCAAGACAGTATTGTTGGACCTCTATGTTATCTTATACCCTACATGTATCAATGATTAATTTCTTTTACAAGTTGTTTTACGTCGCACCGACACAGATAGGTCTTATGGCGACGATGGGATAGGAAAGACCTAGGAGTTGGAGGGAAGCGGCCTTGGCCTTAATTAAGGTACAGCCCCAGCATTTGCCTGATGTGAAAATGGGAAACCACGGAACACCATGTTCAGAGCTGCCGACAGTGGAATCCGAACCCACTATCACCCAGCCCCTAACCGCACGGCCAACTCGCCCGGTGGGGAAGAAAGCGGCCGTGGCCTTAATTAAGGTACAGCCCCAGCATTTGCCTGGTGTGGAAATGGGAAACCGCGGAAAACCATATTCAAGGCTGCAGACAGTGGAATTCGAACCCACTATCTCCCAGCCCCTAACCGCACGGCCAACTCGCCCGGTGGGGAAGAAAGCGACCGTGGCCTTAATTTAGGTACAGCCCCAGCATTTGCCTGGTGTGAAAATGGGAAACCACGGAAAACCATCTTGAGGGCTGCCGACAGTGGGGTTCGAACCCACTATCTCCCAAATTCTGGATAGTGGCCGCACTTAAGCGACTGCAGCTATTAAGAGGCGGCCGGAGTCAGTTCTAGATTCACATTTTATTTCAAAATATCGCCACTAGTCTCGTTGCTGTCGACAGCTAACTCCACTGATAGTTACATCGCGGGTGCATAGATGGCAGTAAGACAGGCCAAGGCCGACCGAGCGATTCCCCTCTCACCCTCCAGCGTCACATAGTCTGTCACCAGGAAGTTGTGATACAGTACTTGCACGGAGCTGATGGTGTTGACATTTGTACGGAATGCGAAACATTCCAGGAAATTATTGAGCATGGGTTAGTGCTGAGCAAAACAGTACAAAATAAGGGACTGTTTCCGACAAATATGAATGAAATGGCGTATGGCTTTTAGTGCCGGGGGTGTCCGAAGACAAGTTCGGCTCGCCAAGGTCTTTTGATTTGACTCCCGTAGGCGACCTGCGCGTCGTGATGAGGTTGAAATGATGATGGAGACGACACATACACCCAGCCCCCATGCCAGAGAAATTAACCAATTATGGTTAAAATTCCCAACCCTGCCGGAAATCGAACCCGGGACCCCTGTGACCAAAGGCCAGCACGCCGGACACTGTTTCCGATGTTGAAATGAAGTAGAGCATCAATCCCGTCCCCGCCTCACGTCTTTCCCTGTACCGGCCAGTCAGTGATACATAATTAGTATAATTCTATCCAATGAAAATACAAACTGATATAACAGAAGTTAATTCATTTACGAATTTTTTAGTCACACAGTGATACTTTGGACATACGATAAATATTATAACGCGACCAAGAACGGAATTTTCCAACAACCCTGAGTAAAAAAAGAGCCTTACAAATTTATAACAGTTTTTTTTCTCTTGGAAACAAACAGTTCTGAAATATATAAACAATGTATAAAACATTCCATTGCATATTGTGTTAAAATTTGAATTCGATAAAATAACTTGTTTTCGGAGACACAGAGGTGCCGGAATGTTGTCCCGCAAGAGTTCTTTAACGTGTCGACCTTCCAATACCACCGCCCTGAGCCAGGATCGAACCTGCCAAGGGGCAGAAGGCCTGCGTTCCATCCTTCGAGCCGTTGTGAGTGTCTCTTTGTCTTTACAAAGACGGATTTGAAGTCGTATGTTTTCGTATAAGTTTTAAATAATAAATGTTACAGCATCTAAATATCCATTAGTTCTGTATTTCATGACTTGAGTGGAGTGTAATTAGAGTAACTACTAAGCTCAAAAATATACCACTTCATTCTCGCTCTTGGTGACGTCAGGCACTTTAGCCAATAGCAACGCTGCTCACCGGAATGAGCTATCTGACCTGTGAGTTATTCCAGTTACGTTGGATAACCCAATTTCTAAGAAATACAAGGACTGTAAACGACGGTTTTGTATACCTACCCGTTATGAAACTCGGAAACGGTGCTGGTAAAGAACGCAACAGCTGAGGGGCACTGCAACTTCCCTCTGTAGGTGGGGGTAGTAGAATAACACCCACAGTATCCCCTGCCTGTCGTAAGAGGCGACTAAAGCGGGCCCCATAGGCTCTGAACTTGGGAGTCTGGGTTGGCGACCACAGAGCCCTTAGCTGAGTCCTAGCTTTATTTCCACTTACTTGTGCCGGGCTTCTCACTTTCATACATCCTTCTTCTTCAAGTGACATCTCTTTTTTTTTTTTTTTTTTTGCTAGTTGCTTTACGTCGCACAGACACAGATAGGTCTTATGGCGACGATGGGGCAGGAAAGGGCTAGGAGTGGGAAGGAAGCGGCCGTGGCCTTAATTGAATCGATTATTTCAGAAAGCAGTCAAGTGCCAAAAAATGGAAAAATGAGTTATACGCACATTTTGGTGCTGAAACCAGTCAAGAAACGTCGTCCTATAATAGTCAGGCATGACGTTGAATTTCGTATTTAGTTCAGAAACCAGTTAAGTGACACCGCTTGGCTGGTTTCTGCGATAAACTGCTGGTACCTTTCCGGTTGGCGCTGCTGTTCTGAATCCAGAATAACCAGCTGTTCATCTGTTTTTTGTTGTCATTGTTGTGTTTCTGGAATCGCATGTTCCTAGTTTTGTGAACAACTGATTCAAAAAGTGTTTCTTTTGTCCAGTGCAGTGTTTTTTATATTCTTAGTAATATGCCTCACCTCTGTGGTGTAGTGGTTAGTGTGATTAGCTGCCACCCCCAGAGATCCGGGTTCGATTCCCGGCTCTGCCACGAAATTTGAAAAAGTGGTACGAGGGCTGGAACGGGGTCCACTCAGCCTCGAGAGGTCAACTGAGTAGAGGTGGGTTCGATTCCCACCTCAGTCATCCTAGAAGTGGTTTCCGTGGTTTCCCACTTCTCCTCCAGACAAATACCGGGATGGTACCTAACTTAAGGCCACGGCCGCTTCCTTCCCTCTTCCTTGCCTGACCCATCTAATCTTCCCATCCCTCCACAAGGCCCCTGTTGAGCATAGCAGGTGAGGCCGCCTGGGCGAGGTACTGGTCATTCTCCCCAGTTGTATCCCCGACCCAAAGTCTGAAACTCCAGGACACTACCCTTGAGGCGGTAGAGGTGGGATCCCTCGCTGAGTCCGAGGGAAGAACCGACACTGGAGGGTAAACAGATTAAGAAGAAGAAGTGATATGTCTGAAAATTCAGAAGCGGGTTCGAATCCCACTGTCGGCAGCCGTGAAGATGGTTTTCCGTGGTTTCCCATTTTCACACCAAGACGCTTCCTTCCAACTCCTAGGCCTTTCCTATCCCGTCGTCGCCATAAGACCTATCTGTGTCGGTGCGACGTAAAGCCACTACTGTAGCAAAAATACATCAGAAGACGAACCTGTATCTAAAAAGGAAACGAGGAGTGGTAGACAAACAAACTCACACGCGTAATATTATTCGGAATGCAAGGGTAAAAGGAGAAGGTTATATTTCTTACTCAGACAAGGAAGTACCTGGTCTGAGCCCTACATTATTCTTTGTTATTGTTTGTTTTAGGTGCCCATCAATATCAAGAAGATACGTGAACTAAATGACTTAAAAAACCTTACCTGGTGGAATATGAATACTTTTATGACAGCATTTTACAATGGCCTACTGCAGAGACAGAATGTGCTGTGGAGTTTGTTTATGCGGATTGATTACCTCCTGTCATGATGAGCAGGCATTGCTGATTTCATCCTTTTGTATCAGCAATACAGTCTAAACCTATTAAAATATGTTTTTTTAACAAATATGGAGTTTATGACAAAATCCCTTCAAAATTCAAGAATCATCCCATAAAAATATGTTTGCAACACTCGTTTATTTCAGAAACCAGTTAAGTGGAAATTTGTTCCGGTTTTTTTATGGCAAAGTTAATAAGCACAACATACTTTTCCTTAGATAGAAATTATTAAGCGATATAATACTTTCAAGCTAAAATATTAAAACCCCTACCGTTAGGTCCCGATTTCAAGTAGTTAACGCCCTGGGCAAACAATATTTAGCCGCCCGCCCCTGTGCTCGTTCAAAAAAATAATTAAATATTACATTTTTCAAGATTATGAGTTTTTAAACAGCACATTATGCAAATACAGTTAATTCTCATAATTAAAGTTATCAAGCCAAATAAGGATAACAGCCAAATAAGAATGAGGCTGTTTTTATTGTTATTTAAAAAGCCGTTGGTTCAGTTTGATAGTTTGTATGTAAGTAACCAATTTTAGAAATAAGACACTTTTGCTTCATAACATTTAAATATATAGATTAAATTTAGGTTTTAAAGTTAGAATAGTTTAAAGTGTTTTATATAGTCTAATAAAATGATTGGAATAATTTGTGGAATGTAAAAGTAATTTGAATGTAATGAATTTAAGACGTAATTCACGCAGGCCATAATTACACGATCCGCCGGCCGCCGACCCTCAAAAACTGGCGCCCTGGGCAAATGCCCAGTCCGCCCATTTGTAAATCAGGGCCTGCCTACCGTAACATATTGTCTGATGCTAGACAGTTTCTTTCATTTTCCCAAAAGTGACAGATTTGGCGCTTGACTTGTTTCTGAAATAATCGATTCAATTAAGGTGCTTGGTGTAAAAATGGGAAACCACGGAAAACCATCTTCAGGGCTGCCGACCGTGGGGTTCGAACCTGCTATCTCCCGAATACTGGATACTAGCCGCACTTTAGCGACTGCAGCTACGGAGCTCGGGTTTTAAGTATCTAGAACCGCCACTGCCCATATTGTAATAGGCTACAACTGAAAGAGGAACAACATATATTTATAGCAATTTATTCTTATTCTACTAAACCTTAAAATAGCTTTATAAATGTATACACACAGAGATAATACAGAAACATTAGTAGCAACTACTATTCAGTATGCGGATTCTCAACCATTACTACATCTCTTTCTGTAACGTTATGCCATTTAGCCATTCTTTTAGTGAGATATGTTGTAGCTTATTCGAACTGACGATTCACCTCCGACCTACAATTACCAATAAAAATAAGTTAATTGTCTTAGTTTGAATAGTAAACATCATTGCGTCACTAATATTACAAAGACAATTCAATAAAGTCGGATAACACCTACCTCAGATAAGGCAGCTGTTCTAAGTTCATTCGCAATTTCATGGTGTTCTTCACCAACATATTTGTCATATTCTGCGGCGTGTTTTAAAGAATAATGTCGATGAATGTTAACTTTTTTTTGCTAGTGGTTTTACGTCGCACCGACACAGATATGTCTTATGGCGACGATGGGATAGGAAAGGCCTATGAGTTGGAAGGAAGCGGCCGCGGCCTTAATTAAGGTACAGCCCCAGCATTTGCCTGGTGTGAAAATGGGAAACCACGTAAAACCATCTTCAGGGCTGACGACAGTGGGATTCGAACCCACTATCTCCGGGATGCAAGCTCACAGCCGCGCGCCTCTAACCGCACGGCCAGCTCGCCCAGTGTTAATATTTTTAATAAAGTTTGATGTCTTATTACAAATCAAGCATTTTGCCATTCCATTGCACTCGGTAAAAAGATACGGCATAATAAAACACGACAAAATATAACGTGCTATTGAAAGGTCATACCACAACTAGCGAGTAACAAAGTATTGTCAGCGTGTCCACTGCCGCTTGTTATGAAGCAAGGGTGAGGAAGCGACTGATAGCAGCTGAAGATCTCGCTCACCACATCCCTGCGTGGGTATGAGCTAATCTGTCATCATCCCTCTTCAAGGACAAGGCGCTGCGGCATCTGACGGAAACTGGCTGAACTACCAGCACTAGAATTCGGCCGACACTCGTAAGTCAATAAGCAGAGCTTTATTAAAATCACGATTAAATATATAAAGAATCCCTAATTTTGAAGTATGTTAAAGTAGCCCCTTGGAGAAAAATATAAACTTCGCTACGGTATAGTTTGCTTCCAATTTGAACACCATCTTGACTTAAAACAAGTTTAGGAAAACCGCGGTCCAGAGCTCAATTTCATATGGAGAATCGTTATTTTAATTACCATTTTATAACTATATTTGCATTTCTTTTTGAAATGTTTTTGCACCAATTAAAAGTGTATCACAGACTACCGTGCGCTATAAAAACAAAATAATTTTACCTTGTTCCGTTTCCTTATAAAAACTCTTACAAACTTTTGACCCATGTCACAGCAAATACTGAGCTGGTGGCCGGCCGTTCCAGCTCCGGCCGCCTCTTAAGCTCGGTAGATATGACTAAAGAACTGGAATCACAGATAAGGCTGTTTGCGGATGATTTTATACTGTATATAGAGTAGTAAATAAGTTACAGGATTGTGAACCACTACGAGAACATCTCGACAATGTTGTGTGATCGACAGTAGGCAATGGTACGATGGTAAACGGGATTAAAAGTAAGGTTGTAAATTTCTCTAAGAGTTGAAATCCTCTCAGTTCTAATTACTGTGTTGATGCAGTGATAGTACCTTACGGGAATAACCGTAAGTACTTCGATTATAATATAAGGAAAAATCTTCAATGGAGTAATAACATTAATGAGATTGTACAAATAAAGATCTCTCCACATAGTAATGAGGGCACTTAGGGGTTGTATATAAAGTCAGTCAACGAGTATTCGTGACTTCCTTTTCCCGAATATTGATGTGAAATGTGACAAGAAGACATCTTGTCCTTGATACTCGATAATTCAAAATTCGATGTGATGTAGCACGTGTGCAATGGTACATCAGAAATGAAAATTAAAGGCAGTACTTATTATATTTATTATGATTACCACAGGAACACGCAATAATGAATACATTTCCTGCTCATAGGATTGACGTCAGGAAGGGCATCAGGCCCATGGAAGAAGATACTGCTCGTGTTAAACGAATTATCCCTATATAACCAAACTGTGATTTATTTTTACGATTTTGCTATAGGCCTACGTCGCACCGACACAGATAGGTCTTATGAAGACGATGGGATAGGAAAGGGCTAGGAGTGGTCGTAGCTTTCGCCTGGTATGAAAATGAGAAACGGCGGAAAACTATCTTCAGGGCTGCCTACAGTGGGGTTCAAATCCACTATCTCTCGAATGCAAGCTCACAGCTGCGCAACCCAGTGGCGTATGCTGGGATCAAGACGTGGGCTACCACTAGACTTAGGTTATCCCTTTTCGATGGTTGGTTTTGCGAACGTCGAGCCTTCAGCGTTTTGAGCTGCAGCCAATAGCCGACGGAGAAGCCTGCTATGTTGTCAAGGCTGCTTCATAAGCTACTGCCCTGGCCTCTGCTACTACCACTCAACCCCTGATCAGTGGATATGGCAGCCTAAAGCTTACCAAATGAAAGTCCGGCTTTGTGGCTAAATGGATATAATGCTTGCATTTAGTCCGATGGCCGCGATTAAGTTTTTCGAATCAACCCCTTCATACTTTTAATTACCTTCGCTTAGGGACTGGGGGTTTATGACGTCTTCGCCATTGATTTTATCCTCATTAGGTCACCACGAAGCCTATACAGATGCCATGCCCCATTATTATTACTACTATTATTATTATTATTATTATTATTATTATTATTATTATTATTATTAAATGAAAATGTTGAATTTTACAGAGGTCGTATCCATCCTTCACTGGTTTATTAGATTCCTCGGGAGATCAGTGGTGGTGTCCGATCCATGACCACTGGTTCGATTCCAACCAACGAAAGATAACACTAAACCTGAATGATTGCATTTCATTTTAGCAGATCTACCAATAAAAAGAAAACTATATAGCTCCTATAACAGCAGGCCGACAGTGTCTTCCTACAAGGATGTAGAAGTGAACGTGAGTGAAATATCAGCACTCTGTTATCTATATTATTAAGCCAGAAGGATGAGGTGAGGAAGTATGTGTATACCGATGATTAACGCATGGTTGACAGCAGTGGCGATCTGACAGAGCGAAGCCTAGCACACCTATCCGCCCGGTCCCCGCTCCTATCCGATATACAGCAGCCAGCCGTGTGGTGCGAGTCGAGGGCAGAGGGACGAGAGTCTGGGCTGCGATATCAGTCTCCGGTGCCTTGCTCTCAGAAGTACGTGCGTGCGACGTTGTTTTCTTTAATGGAACAATGCGTCAGATGCTTACATTGTAATGTGCTTTAGACTTCCATCATCCTCAATTGAGTTTTGTGCTTCACTGATAGCCTTGGTAGTCCTCAGTATACGCCACTGGCGCAACCCTAACCGCACGGCCAACTCGTACGGTTAATCAAATTGACACATACACACGATATTGTTTGGTATTATATCGATTATCAGTTTTACTGATGGATATGGAACACACATTGGTTATAATGAATAAACTTCAGACAAACATTGGGATAGCATTTCGTGTACTGGAAATAGCAAGCGATTTATCTTCAACCCCGAACTCCGTTATAAATGGTTTTCCGATCACAATGACGGGACGTTCTGTAAATAGCACAGGCAAGTCCCGCTAGAGCAGCGCACCCATTCAGGATTCATGTTGATTGTATGTGCGTTCAATACTGTAATTGTTTTAAAGTACAAGTATATGAAATTACTCTGCTATGCTGCCGGAGTGAGTGAAAATAAAATATTGATTAATTATAATTACCTATATGTAATCGTATTTTGTATTCTCCCTCTAATAATCGACTTCCATGCTCATAATTTGTCAGTGTCCTAAATCCTCACCCCTACCTCGCCACTAGGTATGACATTGATACACCTAGGGCCCGGATTCATATGCACTAAAAACTCCAAAAATATGCATGCACATATGCACTAAAAATGTTGAAAATGTGCACGAAAATATGCACTAAAAGTAAAACAAAATGCACTTACCAAACGCATTATTCAACTCAGTGTTAAATTGACAAACATGTTTCATTCCTTGCAAAATGATACATGGCAGTAGGTTATTAACAGTTTTTCAATGTTTTCAGGTGTCACTGACTTCTGTTGTCAGACAGATTTATTGTATACACTGGAAATGATCGTTCTACGTCGACGGGCGTAACTGGGCAATACTTGTACACTGGCAATGACCGCTCGGAACATTCTTCTGGCAAAGACTGGCTGATTCAACTTATGTAGTTGCTTATGGAATCTTCTTCAGTCCTGGGTTTGACTCCACACCGCACTGAGTTTCCTTTTTTCTCCAGTTTCAGCATTGACACATTTTTAAGAACTAATGGTGTTTTAAATTAACTGAAGGGATCATTGTAGGGGTGCACCGCGAGTTTCTAGACCCCTTAACCACCTACGGAAGTGATGAATAATACACATGTATGAAATATCTTTATATACAGCTTCAGATTATTCAAATGCGCACTTTGCCTCACGAACACACGCAGTATGACTATCATCAACACTTTTAACTAACTTACAGCACATCCCACTGAGCAGCTTAAGTGCGGCCAGTATTCAGTATTGGGGGGATAGTGGGTTCGAACCCCACTGTCGGCAGCCTTGAAGATGGTCTTCCGTGATTTCCTATTTTTACACCAGGCAAATGCTGGGTCTGTACCTTAATTAAGACCACGGCCGCTTCTTTCCAATTCCTAGCCCTTTCCTGTCCCATCGTCTCCGTAAGACCTATCTGTGTCGGTGCGACGTAAAGCAACTTGTTGTAACTTACATCTTTCACTCTTTACAGTTCATTAGATTTTTCATTTCGTTCAGAAATCTTAGATAATCGATCACACATACCTGTAAGAGAAAAATATATCCGTATATGCATTAACTTTCAAAATATGCATATGCGCATATGCATTTTAAAATATCCGGACTCTACTGATGGCGCAAGATAGTGACGAATAAGCCACTAGATGAGTCTGGCATTTCTTTTACTTAACTGGACATGGCTCTCACGTTCATTCCAGGATTGTGGGACCTAGGGAGTTATTCATTTTACAACTGCCTGTAGGTGAGGATTGGTAGAACAACACCTACAATATCCCCTGTCTGTCGTAAGAGTGACTAAAAGGGGAACCAGGGGCTCACAAATTGGTTGGCGACCACGGTTCCCTTAGCTGAGTCTGGTATTCCTTCCACTTACTTGTGCCAGGTTTCTCACCTTCGGCTTTGCTATCCGACCTCCCTTGGTCAACTCTTGTTATTTTTTGACCCCGATGGTTAGGTTTCCGGGACCATAGGGAGTCTTATTTTCACGCCCTTCCCTTTCTTTTACCGATACCCTCATTTTTCGAATGGTCTGGCCTCTTTCTTTTTCCTCTCTGATCGGTGTTAATAGAGAATGGTTACACACTTTTCCTTCCTCTAAAAGCAATAAAAACCACCTTCATTTTACAGTTGCTGACTTGTATTTTCTTCTTCTACTACTACTTCTTTCCTAGACTACCTGTGCCTTTCAACTGGAAACCCCATGGCACTACAGCCATGATGGGACTCGGTCCACTAAGCGACCACTATGCAGCCCGGAGGCCTGCAGATGACATGGTTACGCGTGATCAGCGCAGCGTATCCGCTCGGCCGTAATTCTTGGGTTTCTAGACCGGGGGTCGTTATCTCACCGTCAGATAGCTCCTCAATTGTTCTGAAGCAAGCTGAGTGATCCTGAAACCAGCCTTCATACCCAGGTAAAATCCCCCACCTGGCCACGAATCGAGTCTGGGTAGATGTGCAATCGATACTAAACAATAAAAATGAAGAAGATGGTGGCAATGAAGGATCCGGGTTTCACCCAACTATTATTTCCGTAATTAAAATACAGAAACTGTAGACAACACTATCAGATATACTGTACACTGCCTGACAAAAGAATTGAAACACCCAGAAGGGAGGAGTAAACAAAATGAGACTTCACGTGTTGAGAGGATATGCGATTTTATTTCACTGATTACAAAATCGAGTCAAATTTACTAAGTGCTTGGCAATACATGCCCGCTTAGCAGTATGACGTTTCGCCCGCTCTGGCATGGATGCATGCACTGATTTGGTTGGGAAGGGTACCACAAAGCCGTTGTATACCTTCCTGAGGCAATCTGGGCCACAACTGTTGTAAATGGTCCTTGATATCCTATACTGTATACTGGCACTGGGATAGAGTTGATGTCCGAGCTGGTCCCACCAATGCTCTGTCAGGGAAAGATATGGGGATCTTGCTGGCCACGGGCGTAACTCAACATCACGCCGACAGTTCATAGAAACACGTGCCATGTGTCAACGAGCATGGTCCTGTTAAAAAATGGCACCACGATACTGTCGCATGAGAAGTAACACATGAGGACGCAGAATGTCGTTGACTTACCGTTGTGCCGTCAGAGTTCCCCCGATCACTCCCAACTGTGATCTGAAGTCATACCGATGGCTCTCCACACCATGACACCAGGAGTAACACCTCTTTGCCTCTCCTGAACATTGGAAGAATGAGTCCTCTCCCCCCGTCGCCGTCATACTCGCAGACGATCGTCATCAGGGGTAGTGCAGAAACGTGATTCATCGCTGAACTCAATGCGTTGCCATTCAACAGCCGTCCATGCTTCCCGATCGCGGCACCACTCCAAACGCAGCCATTTGTGTTGTGGTGTTAACGACAGCCTCCGCATGGAACAGCAATTCCCTAGTCCGTTTACTGCTAGTCTCCGACCAATGGTACGGGATGACATAGAATGCTGCAGGAAGTCCATTACTTGTTTCCGGACGGCAGACGCAGATGAAGAGGGTTTACGATGTACTTGGTGCACAATACGGTGGTCCTCCCTTGTGGAGTTCAGACGTGGTCGCCCGGAACCTCGACGACGAGTATGCCTGCCCTCACGTTCCCATGCAGGCCAACATCGCCGCCACTGACACATCTGAATGCCCCACAAACCTGGACATTGCACGATCCGACCAGCCGGCCAAATGGAGATCCACAATGAGGCCAGTTTCAAACTCTGCCAGGTGCTGATAACGCTGTCTCATACGAGTGCGCGGCATGTCCGTCTCCTTCACAGTGATCACTCAACACCTGATCATGCCATCCCCATGTTCAATGCAATGACCATAGAGGTCACTGCGCGAACTTATGGCCCGTCGACCTTATTGGTCTCGAGTGCCATGTTGTTAAATGTTGATCCCATTCCATTAATATTCTGGTGAATTGAGATATGTGGAATCTAATAATCCTTAGCTGGTCAGAGTAGGACCGGGCGCACTTTGATCATGTGCGCTGTTAGTGCTTCTTGAGCAGCTGGTAGCGGAGCGGAGAAGACGAGGCATCAGTGCGGACGTTAGCCACCCATCCAGTGAGTGGACACGCCCGATGTTGCTTAACTGTCTGTGATAGCTAATCCAGTGTTTATAGGAAGAAGGCTTAGATGTTGGTTTAGAGGAAGAAGTTGGCAAGGCGATTTGTCGGGAGTGGGGGCTGGAAAACTGATTGGGGCTGGGGGATAAACTTGAAACCTTGGTGAGGGTTTACTTCGCTACAGGGTCTCGGCTACTCGATCCACCGTGGTGGCCCTCATGTAGGGAGAAAGCAAAGCAAAGCAAAGTCACCTCCGTACAGGCCATGAAGGCCCTTGGAGGAGTGGAAGGTAAAGGCTTTCACCATTGTTAACCTCGGCACGTGATGGGGTAGAGTGGTGAGCTCTACGCCCGGCCGCCTTTGACCCCAGGAATTAAGCTGGTAGTCATTTTGGTGTAGGCTGAGTGAACCTCAGGGCCATATGCACATCCGGAAGTGGAAATCTCGTTTCTTAAATTTTACGACTTTCTGACGGGGATACGAACCCATGTCCTTCCGGGCGAACCGAGCACGCCTTTACCGCCTCTGCCAGGCAGCCCCTGTAGAGGGAAGACTTGATTGAATTTTGAGTGTTGGTTGAAAGGGAGGGTAGTAGGGGTCAGGAGTGAGAGGGCATGGTGTCCCGCGAGGGGCTCATCCACCGCCGGCGCCAGACGACGCCCGATTCCGAATCGCGACGCATCGGCCGAACCTAGCAGCGTAACATCCGGCCCGAGCGCAGACTCCCCCGCATCCAAGGTAGCCATGATTTCACGAGGGGTGGAGGTCATTGATGACCTGGGAGGGAGGATCCACGAATTACAATGGAGAATGTAACAGTGGGGACCTAAGGATGAGATTCCCATGGGCCATAGGAGTGAAGCTATGGGAACAGCCATGGGGAGACCTGGGAGGGGCTGGAGGGGTGCGTTTGGGACACTGAAAAGGTCAAACGCACTTGGCGGACCGACCAAGCATGGCGACCCGTTGCCTGAGTCGTGACAGGGCTAGTATTTTTAAGTGGTTAACGCCTCTAACAAGCCACGAACACAGGGCACCGGACCACCCTGACAAATAGCTTAAAGCTGCCCAGCTGCGTTACTGCGTAGGGCCCCAGCCTGGGCGCTCGACGCTGCTGGAACTGGACTGGACTGAAAAGCAACGCAGAGTCCTGGCTGGGCCCCCCGACGAGTTAACCAGGAGGCTGGTAGGCTGTGGTCGCTGATTGGACACTTGGTCAGTCCGTGGGCTGGTATTGGTTGGCAGTCCTGATAGGCCAGGGCAGGTCTGCTGGCTCGACTGGAGTAGCCGTGAGAGCAGGTGAGCTCTCTGACTTGGCGGCCATCTTGTCTTCAGGCTTGGCGGAGGCTAGCTCTTCTGGCTGCTAGCCATGGCTGGGTTGGAGCCGCAGGGAATAACCACCCTTCCCAAGAAACGACGGAGCCGAGATGTTAAGGCTCCGACCCGGGCGGCGTGCTAGACCCGAGCATAAGTGAATGGCTGAAAATGGCTGACTCAACACCTGACTCTGTTCATGCGCCTTATATACGCTACCGATCCGATCCGAACTCGTTTGCTACCCTCTCTGCAATTGGAAGATGGGACCTCCGACCCTGACGTCCTGTGTCCCATATCAGTTGATGGTACATTCATGATGTCGACGTGCTTGTATTCAACATGTTGTTTGCTGCAATAATTCCAGTATTTCAGGATAAATAGGAAAGACTGCAGTGGTGTGAGATGTTGAAATGTGGAGGTGGCTGTGAGTGAAATATGGTGGTGGCGATTTGTTTGGCTATTAATTGGCGGACAAGGGGTTGTAAACCATAATGGTGGTCAAGGGGTTGAAGGATACTGACGTATTGGGAGGCACCTGCCATCTGTCCTGCAGGCAGTTAGGTCTGGAGGAGATTTTGGGGATGCTTAATTGCGGTTACGGCATACAGTGTTTCTGGGTTGCTGGGTTGGGGCTTGGGTTTGGGGGATACTTGGCTTAAATTTGAGATGTGAGGAGAGTGAGGATACATTTGATTAATTCTGCGGTGGGAAAGAGTTGCAATAGTGTTGGGTAGCTGGAATTTACATTTTGGTTTAGGTATGCGAGAGATGATGTGTATGACTTTGAAGACTGAGATTTTAAGTTCTTGTTACCCGAGTAATGGCCCTTGACTGCCTTTTTGAAATAAGGACAGCCAGGAGCAGTTGGCACATTTAGGTTTGTCACCTGGGACAGGGCAAGCTGAGTGATGATGATTGCCCCCACATCTGTTGCAACGAGTGTCATTGGGGCACTTAGCAGCTGAATGGTTAAGCTGTAGACAGTTGTAACACATGAAAATCGTAGAAGGTGGTAAACTACTTTTGGTTGGGATGGTTCGGTTTTGATTCTCAATATGTGCTATTTTGGCGTCTGAGGAAGTAGAGATTTGTGGTCTATCTGCAGGGGACTGTTCGCCAGTTTGTATGACTTCTGGGATCTTTGAATGGACTTTTGGTAACCACACTTAACACGAACGACACCAATGCACTCTGGTGGCCGATCTACCTGATATAAAAATTTGCAACTCTAATCATTAACATACCAGCCGATGGTGTGTACGTGTGCGAAGTTGCATTGATATATGAGCTGCAGTGTATTTCTCCTATTTAGTAACAAGGAAAATCATACGACTTGATTATATTTGAAAATATAAATGAAGTAAAGAATAATAGCAAATAGAATGAAAATGTAAACCTGTTTTCCAGTCTTTGACCGGGTCAGGGTTGTAATGAATGAATCATATGTATGTATGTATGTATGTATGTTTAGTTATCAGCCCGAAGGCTGGTTGGATCCTCAACAGTTCCACCATGAGCTGTCACAGATGGCCTAGGCATCACTGAAGAGGCGTATTAGGGAAATGAGGAGTGATGTAGTTTCCCGTTGCTTTCCTCACCGAACCAGAAGTTGCTATTACATATCAGTCTGCCAAGCCCACTGAAAATGCATCCACCAACCGACCCTATGAGCAACAGTTTCACACCATTCATAGCAGGGACTGGCTGCGTAAGGAATGGCATTACTTGCATCGCTCATACCTCAGTCACTTTCATATTGTCAAAGCCATGGATAAGACAGAGACAGATCAATGAAGTGTACAATTACGTTACATTAGCGGCCGTCAATGTAATGGATACAGTGGACAAAGATGGCGGACAATAACTTCAGGTGCAAGTACACAGAGTAGTGATCCAAAAAATCGCTATCGCCCGGCCGCAAGGGAAAAGAATTTCAAGAGTTAAATAATGTCGGACGGAAAAATTTGAAAGAGAACGATTCTTGACTACTTTGTGAAGATAAAGCTACAAGTTGAAGGGAAGTTGCACGGCTTATAGAAAGATTATAGAAAAGGATCACCTCAACGTCAAATACGAAAATATTAGTATATTACCAGAATAGAAGACTATATCTGCAAGAACACAATACGGAAAAAGAGTAGATTTGAAAGAAATAGTCGTTATTGTGAGGCCAGAATTCAGAAACGGAAAGGAAACTTCAGTTGAATTACACGTTGCCGAAATTAATACCATAGCGGCATAATTTGTTGTTTCCAGGGGGGAGACAATATCTGTTTAAGCAAAAGAAAGAGCAAGGAATAGGCCAAATTAGAGAAATCTATACATTTAAAGAAGAGAATATTTTCGTCTAACTCGAATTTCCAAAAACAAATATTGTGAATTGAATTGCCTATTATTCACCAGTATACTATGTACTCTACTATGGATTTGTTCTTTTATGATTGCATGATGACTGGTGACAAGATGGACTCAGCTTAAACAGAAGGAATGTTTTGCTCAAGACTGATTAGCTCAAGCCAAGACCCAAGATGAAGCCGCAGATGATGTAGTCTTCGGATCGCAGTGGTTGCCTACTCCGAGATGCCGTAGTCCAGCAGAGATCCAGCGGCAAAATCCCGTTACGAGATAAGTATTATGAGTTGCATCGTAATAAATTTCAAATCAATTGATGAAAAATATTTATAGGTGTACAGGAGTGCTAGATATAAGAGATCAAGTGCCAATGAAAGGATATATGAATATAAATGCCAATTATTAGCCGATGAAATGTGCTATTTTATGCTATATAACTGCAGTGCTTATGTGATAATTTTAAGGTTATTGGAAGCTAGATCTGATTCAGTATTTGTGCATGTTTTGTGCCAATTAATACGTATAGACCGTGAAGCGTTTAACCAGTTATGGATGTAGAAATATAAGCGAGATATAAGACGTAATCTAGAACTTCAGGTCAATATGTATACCAATCATGGCCAGTATGATAATAATATGGTAAAGAAGTGTTTGGAATATTACGAAGTTGCAGTGTATAAGAGAATAATCAGGATAGTGAATATTGCGTCCGTAACACAGAGGTTATTTTAGTGGAATTGAGTGATGATATATTTTAAATATGGAGGAATATATATATACAGAGGAAATGAAGTGTTAATGTGGCATATTATAAGTAGAATGAGGAGATATGTTTCTGTTCGTTATTTAAGAATGGGATAGATAATTGAAATGCGAATTCCTGTGTTACATATTATGTTTAGATTTGGGTTAGCACTGCAAGTAAAGAAGATAGGCCATGTTGAGTTGAATGCATGTCTCGAGCCAAGCTGTATGTGTTTCGTTGTAACTTTCAGAGGAGGATATGGAGAGGTTACGTGTTTGTTATGCATTATGTTATATATATTTGGGAATAGAATGGAATCTCGCACATTTACGTATTTGAAGGTCAGTAAGTTAGCGCTTATACGGAGTACGGTTTGCTTTATCAAAACTACGGCACAGCGAAGAAATATTTGGGAGTATGTAAATATATTGGCACATGACTAGGGCTGTATGGCACGATTTTCGCAGATTAGAATGACGTACCGTCAAATCTATGGCACTCCGTACTAGATTTATTTCGTTAGAGTTGTACATATGGTGACGTACTGATTTAATTTATTCATTTGGGTTATGATAGGAATATTGGTAACTGTATGGGTGTTTTGAACCCATAATTAAACATGCTAATGCTTATCTCGTAACGTGGTGAGTCACAAACAAGAATCCAAACTTGTGTTTAAATAAATTTGTGGTCAAATAGACCGAAATCCAAAATGAAACTTAACTTATGCCCCAAAGAAAATCCCAAACAACATTAAATGAAAGATATTCCACTCCTCCTTGATTTAATAAAGTTCTGATCCCTATTTTCCCCTTTATATGAATTTAAATATGGAAGATATGGTATATTATGATATTGAATGAATATGTAAGCAAATATATTGAAGATTTAACTTCTTTCAAATATGTTTATCCCGGAAACCAAGCATTTTGAGAATGATACTTATAATACTATGATTTTCCTTTCCTTATTGCCAATGAATATATATTATTCAATTTTATTATACATTAGCATGCTAATAAATTAGATATAGATTTGATTTTGCATTTCTATTCTTTAAGTAAGGTGTAGTAGGTAGTAGTAGGATAGTTTTACGGAATTATTGAGTTAGCTTACGCTGAGTATTAGGTAAGGATCGGATAATTTCTTTTAACATAAGGATATGGTGTGACTATTTCAACGGATGGCGACTCTTCAACGGAATCCGCGGTTTATTTAATGCATATAGGAACAACGAAGCGAATTTTTACCCTGGGAAATGATTATATGCCATATGTTGGAACTTATTTTCATAAATATTATTCCAGTTTGGAACCTGTGTATGACTTGCGACCCGATGTTTAGAATTTAGTGGCCGGAGCAATATTTAAATATGTGAATACTCAGATAATACTCCAATAACATGAGACAGAGATGCCGATAAAGGTCGCAAATCAAAAGTATGGCATAGAAGGTAACAAAATTGCTCTAGCCTATACCAGAAGACATAGTGCAGTGTAAACACTAGGTCCCGCCAGCAAAGGCATATGAATAATATATAGGCTATTATTACAATGGGGTCGCCACTCCCAAAGTGATTTATTAATGCCTGATAGATGCTGTGAAATGATAATGGAGAGTGTTGCTGGATTGAAAGATGACAGGGAAAACCGGAGTACCCGGAGAAAAACCTGTCCCGCCTCTTCTTTGTCCAGCACAAAATCTCACATGGAGGGACCGTGATTTGAACCACGGTATCCAGCGGCGAGAGGCCGGTGCGTTGCCGTCTGAGCCACGGAGGCTTAACAAATACGCTGTTGAATATGAAATGAAAATAATATAGCGAGTGCTTCTCACCGCATTGTCCTGTATTTATATGATTGAAGAGGGATGGAATTACTGTATTCAATTTAGGTATCAACGTGACAACGGAGGTGCGACATCATATGACAGGACATGTTAATATTCGTCCTAGCGTATGTGATCGCAACGTGGAGTAGCTCGATAGATCCGTCGGCGAACAGAACAAATAAACGGTGAAGTATTGACACCCTGTCATCTAAACTTCAATATCCTTCCGTTCAGTAGCTGACACACTCCTCTGTGCGAACGATGAGCTGAAAATTGAGCCGATGGAAGGTGCAACAGTTCCTTCCTTGACAGGCATAAAATAATAATTTATTATAGTTTTTATAAGTATTATTAAGGAAATACGCATGCCTATCGTTTTATATGGGTTTTAATATCGTGATCATAGTCACGGACCCACAGATTTAAATAAAACCCGAACCACAGGGGCGTGATTTTTCATTTCAAACGGTATTATTATTATTATTATTATTATTATTATTATTATTATTATTATTATTATTATTATTATTATTATTATTATTTTAGATCGTTATGCCCTACTCAGGAGCACGATTGAACTTGCTTAGCTGATGTGTTGGCCTTCTTTTCCTCCCAAAATCTCTTCATCCTCTCGCTGAGCTTCTTCCTTCGTTCTTCTGTCCAAATTATTATTATTATTATTATTATTATTATTATTATTATTATTATTTAATAAAACTATTAGTCAGGATTTTGACGCAAAGAAGCGGATTCTTCTGAGACATAGATATATTTTACCCCTTTTGTTGAAAGTCAAACAAGAAAAGGTAATTTATAAATTGAGCGCTGTTTATGGCAATGAATTGAAGAGAACGCATTTACTTCTGCAATAAAGATGTTATTGTCTTAATGTCCCAGTAACTATTCTACAAATTTTAGAGATGTCGAAGTGCCGGAATTTTGCCCCACAAATATTCTTTTACGTGCTGGTATATCCACAGAGAGGAAGGTGGTGAATTTGAGGAACTTCAAAATACCATCGGACTGAATAAGGTCCAAACCCACCAACATGGGATCAGAAAGCCAGTCCACTACCGTCTGATCCAATTATCCCGTCATTTTATGTTTCATTTATTTTCTTTTGCTTTTCTGAAATAATTTGTGATGCCTGAAGCCATTTCTTTTCAGTTTCGACTCAGTTAATTTATAACTTTTAGGTTCCTCAGTCTGCCAAAACTATTTTTTTAATAAAATTTAAAAACCACCTGAAAAAGGAAAACATGGTAACAGTATTATACCTGAAAAAGAAACAATTTAATTAAAATAGAATGACATTTTTCGTTCTTAAAAGAACATCTTCAGATTCTATCAAATTTAATTCAAAAATATTTAGAAACCTTTTACTTTTCAGGTAATTTTAAATTAGTTTCCGAAGAATAATGAAAGTTACAGCTATACATTTTCTAAAATAAGTGCATTATGGGAGCTTGAAGTCGTCATCCAACTGCATGTCCTGCAGTATCGTAGCCAGGATCGATCGATGGGGAAGGTTATACTCGTACGTAGTTACATCAAAATGATGATAGAACATCATGAAGGTGCTTGTGCGTGTGTGGTGCGCGCATGCGCATGAATGTCATTATAAGGACACTGACACAAATGAATAATGATGATATTCAGATTGCAGTGCGGGTACACTACAAAATCTTACATTAAAGTACAGAACAAGAACATTATGATCAAGGTCAACAGTTTTATAGGGAAACAGTTTTAAATACAAATTTAGAGGCTTCTTAGAAAACAGATTCAACAGATTTGTTGGTTTTACAATTTTATTATGACTTTGTGAATGTTCAAAAGGCCGGCCCCATGGTGTAGGGATAGCGTCCCTGCCTCTTACCCGGAGACTCCGGGTTCGATTCCCGGCCAGGTCAGGGATCTTTACCTGAACCTGAGGGTTGGTTCGAGGTCCACTCAACCTACTTGATTAGAATTGAGGAGCTATCTGACGGTGAGATAGCAGCCCCGGTCTAGAAAGCAAACAATAACGGCCGGGAGGTTTCGTCGTGCTGACCACACAACACCTCATAATCTGCAGGCCTTCGTGCTGAGCAGCGGTCGCTTGGTAGGCCAAGGTCCTTTAAGGGCTGTTGTACCATGGGGGGGGGGTGATCTTCAAAAGAGCCCATTGAGTCGACATTCACTTGTGTCTTGTTAGTTTCTGCTTATTTTCTTTCGTAAAAATTCCATGGAGGGGTGTAACTCCCAATATCCCGCCCCGAAGCTATGCCCCTGACATCCTGAGACTTTAAATGTGTCGCCTCCCTTGAGTTCTTCTAGAGCTGTGTGCATAGTCAGCGTAGTGGCCTTTGGTTCATAGGGCCCTAGGTTTAATTCCTGGCACAGCTGGGGATTTTATCCGCTTTTGGTTAATTCCTGAAGTTCGTGGTCTGGGTGTTCTTAATGGTCTTTATATAGATCTCCATTTACACATAACACATTCCACTGCAAACCAATACAGAAACACGCAATACTGAATACATCCCTCCACATAGGGTTGATGTCAGGAAGGCCGTGCGGTTAGGGGCGCGCAGCTGTGAGCTCGCATCCGGGAGATAGTGGGTTCGAATCCCACTGTCGGCAGCCCTGAAGATGGTTTTCCGTGGTTTCTCATTTTCACACAAGGCAAATGCTGGGGTTGGACCTTAATTAAGACCACGTCCGCTTCCTTCCCATTCCTAGGTCTTTCCCTTTCCTGTCCCATCGTCGCCATAAGATCTATCTGTGTGGGTTCGACGTAAAGCAAATAGCAAAAACCTAGAACTAAGTTTAGTCCACATTAGTTCGGACCCTAGTATTAGTAAAAAGAAGTGTCACAAGATGTGAGTTACCCCAGACCTAGAGATTTCCAGGTAAGCTGGAACTGAGCCGTGCCGTGAGAAGGTTGACATGCAGTAACTGCAGAACCAGTAGAAATACATACCAGTTCGACAGGTTCCTTGATAATTTTTATACTAGTCTAAGGGTAGTGTTTTCTTTATTCCATACTGTGACGAATTCGACTTTCCACACACACAAAACTGTATGGAAAAATGGCACTTTACGCTTCAGTAGTTGTTCCGTACACTTTCATGTAAAAACGTCTCTGATTGGTAGAACTCGGATTCTCTTATTAAAGCTTCTCTGATAGATTCCAATTTCTTCTCGAGTATTGATTTTCTGAACTTCCCGCCATGTTTACTGTTTAGCCGCTGCATTTATTTTTTTTTTTTATTTTGCTAGTTGTTTTTTTACGTCGCACCGACACAGATAGGTCTTACGGCGACGATGGGACAGGAAAGGGCTAGGAGTGGGAAGGAAGCGGCCGTGGCCTTAATTAAGGTACAGCCCCAGCATTTGCCTGGTGTGAAAATGGGAAACCACGGAAAACCATCTTCAGGGCTGCCGATAGTGGGATTCGAACCTACTATCTCCCGGATGCAAGCTCACAGCCGCGTGCCTCTACGCGCACGGCCAACTCGCCCGGTGGCTGCATTTATAATAACACAGTTAGGCCTATTCAATTTAAAGTAAAGCGAGTGAAGTGGTCACGCCTGTTAACGCGCTACGGCTATGGAGCCAAGCTCTGAATTCGGGAGGCGAGTAGGTTCGAGCTCCACCGTAGTGTTCCTAAGAATGATTTCCTGTGGTTTCCCATTTTCACTTTTAGGTAAATGGCGAGACAATCCTAATCCATAGGCCATAGAACGATCACTTCCACCTCCACACCCAATTTCATTGACCATCGTCTATTTCATCTTCATTAGCTCCTCAGATAAGGTTGGCCGTAAAAACATGCCATATAATTTCATCTCAACTCATCCCCGACCCCATAACGGGCCTGAGGGCTAGACATGCATTTATGATAATCGAAAATAAGTAAATTCGCCATAGTACGAATAAAATAGTCTACGCAATAGTCACTAAAGTGATAACTTTACCTCACCTTCGGCCCGGGCGGAATTTCGAGATTTCCCATGGCTGTTTTATTCCTCGCGCAACATACATCGGTTAAAAGCGTCACTTTTTTTCTTACATTGCAAAGGACCATCGATACCACTCACTGCTACTTCAGATCATCAAAGAATACATTGTGACAACAATAAGGTCGATAGCCACTACTGAAGTTCAAAGAGAGAACTCTCTGCTAGTTTCTAGCATCCTTACCTCACTTGGAAATCACTAAGCCGATTGCGGACGGTAGTTTCAAAATACAAGTCCAATCTCGTTAAACGAGACTGTCGAGAATGAGAAGAAAGCTGCGATTGAGGACAGCAACAAAACGGAGAGCATGTCCTGGTCTGCCGAAATTTGAGTAACACTAGCACACATAAGAGTGTTTTCCTGGTACATGTCAAAGCTATTCTCATAGTTGAGTATTAGAAAAATGTCTTGCTTAACGTTGATTCTGGAGAACGTAATTTGCGATCCCAAGTAAAAATATCTCTGAAATTGAGTCTTACTTTTACTTCATGGTACATACGGTGCGCCCCGAGCCTCTCCAGACTTCAGGGATGTCCGTGTGCATTAATGACTTTTATTTATTATAACAACATGATCGATCAATTAAAAGTAATATTTCATGGGCATATTGAACATCTATCAACTGAATGTGTCAAGAATAGCAGACTTATGAACAATATTAACACCGACAAGTTCTGTCTGTAATTGCGGTATATTTAAAAATCATTGTGCAATTATGTGCAACTTATTGATATTGCCCTTAAAATAATTAAGTTGCATTTGTCTGATACTAAATACTGCTTAAATGAAGCAGTATTTACAAAAGCCATCTGCTTCCGGAGGATACCTGTTTTCGTTAAGGGTGAATTTTTTTTTTTTTTTTTTTTTTTTGCTATTTGCTTTACGTCGCACCGACACAGGTATGTCTTATGGCGACGATGGAATAGGAAAGGCCTAGGAATTGGAAGGAAGCGGCCGTGACCTTAATTAAGGTACAGCCCCAGCATTTGCCTGGTGTGAAAATGGGAAACCACGGAAAACCATCTTCAGGGTTGCCGACAGTGGGGCTCGAACCCTCTATCTCCCGATTACCGGATACTGGCTAAGGGTGAATTAATAATAGTTGATATTTAGTCAGCTGGTTAAACAAAACTTGATACACACCTTGTGGGACGAAATTTACGTGACTCAGAATAGAAAACAACTGATGAAGACCCAATTAGTGTGACACATCAAATTAAGGAGTAAAGATAAAACCAGGCCTGAAAACCAACTGCAAAAATGAGTACGTGCAAAAGGGGAATACAGGTGTTAAAAGAATGTAGTGTAAATAAATATTCATTCTTCAACACGTCTGTTATAAACATTTATAGTACACAGCTTCATAATTTTAGACATTAGTTTATTGAAATGTATAATTTGTCCATTTTTCCTCTAATAGGCCCCTATGAGGAATTAATTTTGATATTGTATAACAACATGTTTATCCATATCGATTGAAGTAGCAGTAGGTAGTCCTCACTTTCACTTTCTGAAAACGCGGCAAAGAACTGTTCAGAGGTTACCAACTCCTTTACTGACCCTTCAACAGTTTGGGAACTAACTCGAGTGCCTCCTCGAAAACTTTTTTAAAAAATTTCTTTACAGTACATAGGTTTTACGTCGACGGTGGGAGAGGAAAGGGTAGTAGTGGGAAGGAAGCAGCCGCGGTCTTAATTAAGGTACAGCCCCAGCATTTGCCTGGTGTGAAAATGGGAAACCACGGAACACCATCTTTAGGGCTGCCGACGGTGGGGTTCGAACCCACTATCTCCCGGATGCAAGCTCACAGCTGCGCGCCCGTAACCGCATAGCCAAGTCGCCCGGTTCGAAAATTGTTGGTAATCAACTCAAGTATTTCCTGATAAATGTATGATAGCCAGCTAACGGATTTGGGAACCAACTGAAGTGCCTCCTCAAAAACGGTTGAGATCTAACCAACGGAGCTGGGAACCATCTCGAGCGCCCTCTCAAAAACGGTTGGGAACCAACTAACGGAGTTGGGAATAAACTCAATTGTCTCCTGAAAAACGGCTAGGAACCAGCAAACAGACTTGGGAACCAACACGAGAGTCTCCTTAAGAACGGTTGAGAATCAACCAATAGATGTGGAAATCACCTCGAGTGTCTGCTCGGAAACGGTTGGGAACCAACTAACAGACTTGGGAACCAACACGAGAGTCTCCTTAAGAACGGTTGAGAATCAACCAATAGATGTGGGAATCACCTCGAGTGTCTCCTCGAAAACGGTTGGGAACCAACTAAAAGATTTGGGAACGAAGTCCTGTCCAGTTGCCAAGATGACTGTAATCCAGCCAGATGACAGACATTGGAGTACCGAGCTCGACAGCTGCAGTCGCTTAAGTGGGGCCAGTATTCAGGAGATAGTAGGTTTGAGCCCCCCTGTTAGCAGCCCTGAAGTTGGTTTTCTGTGGGTTTCCATTTTCACACCGTCAAATGCTGAGGCTGTACCTCAATTAAGGCCACGGCCGATTCCTTCCGACTCCTACCCCTTTTCTGACCCATTGTCGCCTTGAGACCTATCCGTGTCGGTGCGACGTAAAGCAACTTGTAACATATATATATATATTGGATTTCGAAGTACTTAGCGTGGTGATGGAGGAGATTTTTGTTTTCAAATGAAGTATAACTGGACAATCCTCGCATCTCTCTTAACACTAATAAGAGTAAATCTGGAAGTGGTCTGACCCTTCGAGGAAAAGGAAGGTTTACGGAAGGAGTGAAATTGAAAGTCATAGTTACGTCTCGTGGACGACATGCTCTCTCGCATTGCTTGGCAATCGTGACTAATTCCGCCGCCTCTCTGTCAACAGCTCGTCAGTTGGTCCTATGAGGCTAAGTGAACTTCGTCTCAGTCCTCAGTCCAGGATATTTTAAAATCCTTAGGGTGGTTGGGATACTAACCCGCAGCCTCCTGGTTGGAAACAGGCACGCTACCCTGTATTGTGGGACTAGCAAATATTTAAATAAGATATATTTTTAAAATGTGATCCATAAAGCCTACTAACACCCTTGAGCCTGTTAAGACGACTGCTTCCCAGCCAGCTGGCGTGATATCATGAATGTGTCACGTGGACAGAATAGAGAATCAAAACTAGCAAGAAGTAATGGCATTTCAAATTATAGCCTTTCTTCATACGATCTATGAATTTTCTCAACGTACAATTCTATTAACACGGCAACTACTTGTTGGACTGACTAGAAATGGGGAGAGTACGTGCATGTGACGTTGAATGGAAGTACAGAGTAACTTCATTATCACTCTAGACACCTGTGGTATTGCAAGCTCGGGGAACGCGACCAGCCCATTCGGATCTCGTGTCTAGCGTGGATTAATCAGCACACTTAGAACACTCGGTTCCATGTCTAGTAATTCGTCTAGAGGAATAGGATAGCATTTTATCTACTGGTGATAGCCTCTCTTTTCTGAACAAAACTGTTCCAGTATAATGTAAGTAATTGATCATGTATTATTATTAGTAGTAGTAGTATTACTTAAAGAGCCTGTATTCGAAAATTTTCTGATCCCAGGTGAGTACAGGAATATATCTGTTCTTTAAACCCCAGGTAGAGACCACCATACCAGCAATAGTGCAGGACATTATTCTTAACAGATTCAATTTCTTAATTAAGTTAAGGTTTAAAATATGATTGTGCAACAAATATTCAAATAAACTTCGTCGGGTGATATTGAGTGCGTCAACGAGATCTTTAATATGTCCACAACAATAACATGAAGTGCCAAGAGCTTTCGCGTCCTTCAAAAAAGTCTTTTTCGGTCGGGATCATGAATCAAACCCTCATCCAGTGTTCCGCCGAGGAAACCTAATTACATCGACGTTGTGTCGGTACGTAAACACATCTCATTACCGGTTTCTCGTGGATTGTTCGGTAGGATTCATGAAATTTTAGTTAAAAATATAACAACCCTTTTTGCTCTTGTCTGCCTGTTAGGTCATCAACATGGTAGGTTGGATCTTCACATAGCTATTCAATTACATGCAAACAAGAAAAACGTATGGCGAAGCTAAAATGAGATCTTTAATATGTCCATAACAATGACATGAAGTGCCAAGAGCTTTCGCGTCCTTCAAAAAAGTCTTCTTCGGTCGGGATCATGAATCAAACCCTCAACAAGTGTTCCGCCGAGGAAACTTAATTACATCGACATTGTGTCTGTACGTAAACACATCTCATTACCGGTTTATGGTGACGCTAAAATGAGGCATACCCATTAGGCAAGATGAGGAGTCAGATAGTTTGCCATTGCTTTCCTCACCGGGCCAGAAAATGCTATTGCAGCACGAATGACCCTATGAACAACACCATTTAAAACACTCAGACGCACGAGTTGTACTCCAAATGTTTTTACTAAGCATTTTCCATACCCAAACACAGCTGTCACAGCTATGGATGGGACTGGAAGTTCGGTGGAAGCTATATTTTGCTCTGGCTCGTGTCAAGAGACGGATGCAAAAATACTGCATCCATCACAAAACGACAATTGGCAGAATCCTGCGCATAATACACTGATTTTAACTGCACATGATGTAACATTCATGTGGTTTTGTGGATGAATTTGTCCTAATAAGGGAGATATGTAGATTCTTGTTCTCTGAGAAGGCAGATGAATACCTAGAAATAATTCTTAATTGGAAAGACTAACTTTATTTTTGGTTAATAGCAGCAATAACGCCATCCAGTGGACATGAGCGGCAACAGAAGAGAAAGAGTACACCTCAACCATCTTCAACTAACACCAGTAGTCATTCAGTGTAATGTTATTGTTGATGAGTAGTGGAGACTCAGGACATTGAAAACCAACACATATAGTAGCATTCGATACTTTGGCTTCCAAACCTCTCTTTTAAGATTCCCTTTATCCTCATTCTTCAAATGATCGCTCCTTCAGGTTCTTCTACTCATTTCGATAGTCATCTTATTGCATTTCAGATAAATACGGACCGGGCGAGTTGGCCGTGCGCGTAGAGGCGCGCGGCTGTGAGCTTGCATCCGGGAGATAGTAGGTTCGAATCCCACTATCGGCAGCCCTGAAGATGGTTTTCCGTGGTTTCCCATTTTCACACCAGGCAAATGCTGGGGCTGTACCTTAATTAAGGCCACGGCCGCTTCCTTCCAACTCCTAGGCCTTTCCTATCCCATCGTCGCCATAAGACCTGTCTGCGTCGGTGCGACGTAAAGCCCCTAGCAAAAAAAAAGATAAATACGGGCTAATGACACAGGGTTTTTCTGCTTATAAAAATCACAACCATTTCTATCGCCCGGAGGTTCGTTACCATAACAACTGAAAAACGTATTCCACGTCTGCGATTCTCGCCGTTCGTGGACTTCATAATAAAACCTAAATTAGGCCTATTTATTAACTTCATTAACATCGTGCGGTGAAACAGTATCAGACATTAAAGATAGAAAAATAGATGTCCTATAAACTTTGGTATATGCTGCTAGTCCGACTCCTTGGCTGAATGGGCAGCGTTGAGGTCTTTAGTGTGGAGTCCAGGGTTCGATTCCCGGACGTGTCGTGGATTTTAATCGCGTGTGAATAATTTTTCCGGCTCGGGGACTGGTGGTTTGTACTTATCGCAACACTGTCTCTCCTCTTCATATTCAGACAATACACCACACTCCCAACTTCCACAGAAACACGCAATAGTGATTACATCTCTCCACATAGGGTTGGCATCAGGAAGGGCATCCTATTGTATGACAGGGTGAAATCAACATGTGTGACAGAATTCTCACCCGCCAACCCACAAGATGTGGGAAAAGCGAAGGAAGAAGAGTTGTTATGTACTGCTAGAACTAATTCTTCCGAAGATATCTGATAGTTTATAAAAAGAAAGAATGTAATAAATCACGAATATCTTCGTTATTACGCTACGCACGGTAAAAGGGCATGAAACATAAACGATCAGAAATTATATTCTGCATAAATGGTGTTACGTACAGTTTTCCTACGCAGCTACCGGAAGAAGTAGATGCTGAGAAGGATATCATTTACATTCTGACAATCCCCTTCTACGAAAATAAAAAAACCATCTACAAGAGATCGAAGTAATTAGGTTGATACTTGGAGCACGCCAAGAGTACCAACATTCTTCATGATGTTCTGGAAGGGGAATCAACATCAACATCAGCAAATTGGTTTCCCAAAGAAATAGAGTACAAGATATTGTGCTCAATTTAATCCGTATTTCATTGCGAGTCCGCCTCTGTGGTATAGTGGTTAGCGTGATTAGCTGCCACAACCGGAGGTGCGGGTTCGATTCTCGGCTCTGCCACGAAATTTGAAAAGTGGTACGAGGGCTGGAACGGGGCCCGCTCAGCCTCGGGAGGTCAACTGAGTAGAGGTGGGTTCGATTCCCACCTCAGCCATCCTGGAAGTGGTTTTCCGTGGTTTCCCAATTCTCCTCCAGGCAAATGCCGGGATGGTACCTCACTTAAGGCCACGGCCGCTTCCTTCCCTCTTCCTTGCCTGTCCCATCCAATCTCCCCATCCCTCTACAAGGCCCCTGTTCAGCATAGCAGGTGAGGCCACCTGGGCGAGGTACTGGTCATTCTCCCCAGTTGTACCCCCCGACCCAAAGTCTGAATTTCCAGGACACTGCCCTTGAGGTGGTAGAGGTGGGATCCCTCGTTGAGTCCGAGGGAAAAGCCAACCCTGGAGGGTAAACAGATTAAGAAGATAAGATAGTGTTTTAATATTCTGGGACAAACGGGTATCCTACCGTTCATTGGTTAAATCAGTGTTTCATTTAATTTTATATTTTGCCATGTATTTTTTCAGTAGAAAATAATACCGTTCTTCCCGGTTCGATGCACTTTTACTTTAATATTTTTTACAATTGTATGGATTTTTCCCCTTCTTTATACTTTTCCTTTATATTCACTATCCAGACATTTGACGTTAAGAGATTCTGCCTCCCTGCATACTCTTAGTAGAAGTGCCGCTTCCGTTGTATAACAACGATTCTAGTCATGTTTGTCTTGTTTCTCTCTTTGATATTTTACTATTGAAATCTCTCCTTGTATCGCAACATCACCGAAGATGAGTCAGTCTCTCAAGAGCATTTCGTACTTGACTCCCATCATGCGTAAATTTAGAATTTAGGATCATTGTGGTCCTTCCCTCTAGGCGAAAAATCCAAAAGAAAGGTCTCTCTCGTTAACTATTCGATAGCAGTAAACACCTCGCTTTATTGTGCCACTGTACACAGGAAAGCTATCAATAATAATTTGTTTGAAGTGTGCAAGGGAACTCAGTGCAAAGTGTAGTGAATGTTACCACGTGCTCTAACGTATATGTACAGATGGTACAGAATATAATAAAAGGAAAGGAGAGAACATACATACATACATTATCATTATAGACTGTTGTGCCTTTCAGCGTTTAGTCTGCAAGCCTCTGAGAATTTACTAAACGTCGCCACAATCCTCGATTTGCAACTAGTGTTGTGGCCTCATTTAGTTCTATAACTCTTATCTTTAAATCGTTAGAAACCGAGTCCAACCGTCGTCGTCTTGGTCTCCCTCTACTTCTCTTACCCTCCATAGCAGAGTCCATTATTCTCCTAGGTAACCTATCCTCCTCCATTCGCCTCACATGACCCCATCACCGAAGCCGGTTTATGCGTACAGCTTCATCCATCGAGTTCATTCCTAAATTAGCCTTTATCTCCTCATTCTGAGTACCGTCCTGCCATTGTTCCCACCTGTTTGTACCAGCAATCATTCTTGCTACTTTCATGTCTGTTACTTCTAACTTATGAATAAGATATCCTGAGTCCACCCAGCTTTCGCTCCCGTAAAGCAAAGTTGGTTTGAAAACAGACCGATGTAAGGATAGTTTCGTCTGGGAATTGACTTCCTTCTTACAGAATACTGCTGATCGCAACTGCGACCTCACTGCATTAGCTTTACTACACCTTGATTCAATCTCACTTACTATATTACCATCCTGGGAGAACACACAACCTAAATTCTTGAAATTATCGACCTGTTCTAGCTTTGTATCACCAATCTGACATTCAATTCTGTTGAATTTCTTACTACTGACATCAATTTAGTCTTCGAGAGGCTAATTTTCATACTATACTCATTGCACCTATTTTCAAGTTCCAAGATATTAGACTGCAGGCTTTCGGCACAGTCTACCATTAAGACCAAGTCGTCAGCATAGGCCAAACTGCTTACTACATTTCCACCTAACTGAATCCCTCCCTGCCATTTTATACCTTTCAGCAGATGATCCATGTAAACTACGAACAGCAAAGGTGAAAGATTACAGCCTTGTCTAACTCCTGTAAGTACCCTGAACCAAGAACTCATTCTACCATCAATTCTTACTGAAGTCCAATTGTCAACATAAATGCCTTTGATTGATTTTAATAATCTACCTTTAATTCCATAGTCCACCAGTATAGCGAACATCTTTTCCCTCGGTACCCTGCCATATGCTTTCTCTAGATCTACGAAACATAAACACAACTGCCTATTCCTCTCGTAGCATTTTTTAATTACCTGGCGCATTCTGTAAATCTGATCCTGACAGCCTCTCTGTGGTCTGAAACCCCACTGGTTTTCATCCAACTTCCTCTCAAAGACTGATCGCACCCTCCCTTCCAAGATTCCAGTGAATACTTTGCCTGGTATACTAATCAATGAGATACCTCGATAGTTGTTGCAATCCTTCCTGTTCCCTTGCTTATAGATAGGTGCAATTACTGCTTTTGTCCAATCTGAAGGTACCTTACCAACACTCCACGCTAATTTTACTACTCTATGAAGCCATTTCATCCCTGCCTTCCCACTATACTTCACCATTTCAGGTCTAATTTCATCTATTCCTGCTGCCTTATGACAAAGGAGTTTATTTACTATCCTTTCCACTTCCTCAAGCATAATTTCACCAACATCATTTTCCTCCTCCCCATGAGCTTGGCTGTTTGCAACACCACCATGATGATTTCCTTTTACATTGAGAAGATGTTCAAAATATTCCCTCCACCTCTCCAGTGATTCCCTGGGATCTATTATGAGTTCACCTGAATTACTCCAAACACTGTTCATTAAAGGAGAGAAAAATCATTAAAATAGGATCCAGATCCTATGTTCTGCTCTAGAATATTCGACATTAATCCAATCGTTCGCTTAAATGTGACTCAATTTTAACTGTATCCCATAATAAAACACAAAGAAGAGGAATCCACTTGGGGCCCACATGGTTTAAGAATGAATGTGTACGTGTTTCCCAAGCAACCAAGTTATCTACGTAGTAGTATTACGCTACTGTTGATATCGTGATCACGACCACGGGTCCTCCAGTTTTTCGAGGGACACGAATCACAGATTCATGACTTTAATTTCAAATATATTTCATGCATGGACCGGGATCGGAACTGCAGCCGCCTTAGAAAGACGTTTGGCCATTCATCTTCAGTGGCCTCTAAGGAGGCTGATAATCGATATCAGCCCCTTTATAGAGCAACAACCACCATCATTTATCTCCTTCTTTCCTTGCCACGATGACACTACACATAAAATCGATGCCAATTCACAGCATCATCTGTAGTCCTTTATTGCTAACTTAGACCTCATCTCTTCATGATGACTCTCCCGTCATTGATTTACCTCTCTTCTCACCTGCATTACCTCCAGATTCTGATGAAGATATATGTCGTCCATCCAGTTTTCATTCACGATGGCCTGATGTAACAAAGATTTGTTCTCCAAGAACAGTGCATTGTAGTAGAACCCATCAGGGGGCTGAAACATTTAGAAACGAAATTTTGCACTACTGGAAAGACACATGACTCTGGGATTCACTCACCCTACACCAGGAATGAGTGCTATGTTGACTCCTTGGGGGCAAAGGTGGCCAAATATAATGCTAACAACGTAGTGCTGAGATTACGTATAATGGAGGCCGTTACATTCCTTTCCTGGAACATTCTTCATGACCTGTACGGAGATGGCTTTGTTTTAAAAGTAGAATGTGGTGAAGTCTCCAATTAAATGTCGTGGAATTTGATACGAAAAACCGAGTGTAACAATAAGGTGCGGTCAAATTTTCAGGGTACATTCCTCACAGATAGTCTTCTCCGTACAGGCCGTGAAGGCCCTTTGAGGGGTGGAAGGTAAAGGCTTCCATTATCCGTAACCTCAACTCTTGATGAGGTAGAGTGGTTAGCTCTACGCCCGGCCGCCTTTGCCCCCAGGAATTAACCTGGTACTCATTTTTGGTGTAGGTTGAGTGAACCTCAGGGCCATGTGCACCTCCGCAAGTGGATATCTCGTTTCTTAAAGTTTACGACTTCCTGACGGGGATTCGAACCCACGTCCTTCCGGGCGAACCGAGCACGCAGCCCCTATTCCTCACAGATAGAAGAAGAAGATAGGTTATATGACCATGGGTCAGGAAACGCTTTATTTCCATGTTAGAACTCATCTTCTACAACTTCTTCTTCTTCTACCGCTTTTCTCACACTTGTGGGGTCAAGGGTGCGAACTGTGTCGCACATGTCTATTTAGTCCTGTTTTATGGCCGGATGCCCTTCCTGACGCTAACCCTATATGGAGGTATATATTCAGCATTGATTGTTTTTGTGGTGATTGGTAGTGTAGTGTGTTGTCTGAATATGAGGAGGATAGTGTTGGCACAAACACAAACACCCAGTCTCCGGGCCAGAAGAATTAAAATACTCCCTATATGAAACGTGAGTTATGAGAGTTGGGAAGAAACATGAGTGACAAAATAAGCGATAAGAAACTGGAGGTGGTAGTTTATATCATAAAATGTAGACGTTTAATCTTCCAGGAACTAACGCACAGAGTACCTAGTTGCGCCCACCACTGTGTTTTAAGATAAAGCAGAGTTCGGAGGAAAAATTATCGTCTTGCTAATAAAAACAGAGCAAGTATATGAAATCAACTGTAATATAAAAGAATATGTCTTAGTCTTGGGTTTCGGCATGTATACAGCTTTTCGAGCAATTCATTGAGGGCTCGTGTAGAGTATGTATTCCGATAGCCGCAGAAAAATGTTTAGGTTAAGAGTTAAGAGCGAATGGTTGTCTGTTATGGTGGTATATGGTGAATTTTTGTAGTGTTCCTCTTGGATTATAGGTGTTTTCCTTGAATCTCATCGGGAATGAGTAGTCTAAGAGAAATTTTGGAACATGTTATCATGCCTTAGATGTCAAAGAGGATCTGATTGGGATTTAGTTCCCAGTGACTCAATAGGCTAAGGATTGAACACATCCACTGCAGTTACCTCCGTCACAAGTGGGGATGGGCGGACTGGACAAGATATGACTCTAATATGGTGCGGTAGACAATTCACACAGACATTCACTCGCTGGCGAGCATAATGATATCTTCCGAGTCAAGTTCGTCGATTATGGTTTCTTCTGCTGCAATACTGGTACATCAAAACTGGCAAAGCACTTTGTTGTTGTAGAATTTACTGGTCATTTCTCCTCTGATTTTCTCACTGTGTTCTACGAGCTCTTTTATTAGGCTCGTGCTTTGTCTCTGTTTTCCGAATTATGTGGACCCACACGGTTAATAGGTCACTCAGATGCTACATCCTCTCAGTTGTCAATGTTACTTTGAACACTTCAACGACCGCACCCCTGTGCATTCTTTCCTCTAGTAGTCTTAATGAACTCACGATCGTAGAGCGGACCCCGCAATGAAGCGAGATGAGCTAGAAGAAGAAGAAAAAGAAGAATAAGAAGAAGATAAAGTCTCTTACACTTGTTCATATTATCAACCATTCGTAAGCATTGATAACTTTACGCCACATAAATAATTTTGCATACATCTACAGATGATATAAAAGTGATTTGATAGAAAATGAGGATGATCTCATAGAACGAAATATGTAATTATGTTATTTGTTAAGTGAGTTCTTATGCAGGTATCTTATGCTGTCATCATAAATTTTGTATTTCATGTTCAACAGACTGAAATAACTTAGACGTTATATTAACTATATCGACACCGAAAATAATGGCTTTTATCTTAACAACTTAAATGTATCTATTAAAATTACGATAGTCCACCTCTATGGAGTAGTGGTTAGTGTGATTAACTGCCACCCCCGGACGCCCGGGTTCGATTCCCGGCTCTGCCACGAAATTTGAAACGTGGTACGAGGGCTGGAAGGGGGTCCACTCAGCCTCGGGTGGTCAACTGAGTAGAGATGGGTTCGATTCCCACCTCAGCCATCCTGGAAGTGGTATCCCGTGGTTCCTCACTTCTCCGCCAGGCAAATGGCAGGATGCTACCCAACTTAAGGCCACGGCCGCTTCCTCCCATCTTCCTTGTCTAACCCTTCCGATCTTCCCTTTTCCCCCCACAAGGGCCCTGTTCAGCATAGCAGGTGAGGCCGCCTGGGCGAGGTATTGGCCCTCCTTCCCAGTTGTATCCCAACCCAAAGTCTTACGCTCCAGGACACTGCCATTGAGGCGGTAGAGGTGAGATCCCTCGCCGAGTCCGCAAACCCTGGAGAGTAAACGGAAGGAAAGAAAGAAAGAAAGAAAGAAAGAAAGAAAGAAAGAAAATTACGATACGTATTTAGTGTTTCACGTGCTTGGCTTTATTTCGTGGAAAAAAGACAGATAGACAGATAATCAGATGGACGGCACTTCATTTTTACTTAGCGAGATTACTATTCGAATCGCATGTATTGGAAACAACAATCAACCCAAATTGGAAGAATACCTTATTACAATCCAGAAGGATAACTTTTCCTGTCAAAGCAACCATTTTCGACCGAGTGTGTGTTAACAAAAGATTCAATCTCATTCTAGTTGTAGCAGTTGCATTCACAAAGATATCCCGCACTACAGGCCTACCTCAGAGCCAACGAGATGTTTTTTTTTTTTTTTTTTGCTAGGGGCTTTACGTCGCGCCGACACAGATAGGTCTTATGGCGACGATGGGATAGGAAAGGCCTAGGAGTTGGAAGGAAGCGGCCGTGGCCTTAATTAAGGTACAGCCCCAGCATTTGCCTGGTGTGAAAATGGGAAACCACGGAAAACCATTTTCAGGGCTGCCGATAGTGGGATTCGAACCTACTATCTCCCGGATGCAAGCTCACAGCCGCGCGCCTCTACGCGCACAGCCAACTCGCCCGGTCAACGAGATGTTAATGAAGTTAGATTTTCAAAAGGAAATATTTCTCAGCAGTTACCGACGGATGTACTTGGAAGGCTGGTGTACACTTCTTTGGTACATGCACATTTTTATCCATGGACCCAGTACAGGGACGAAACGTTAGATCTATTCTACGTGAAAAAATGTCCGTCTCCGTGACGTAAAGATTAGTACTACTAGCTGCCGTCCTCGAAGGCCTGGGTTCGTACTGAACGAAATTTAAGAGCGGCAGGAGGACTGTTATGGGTTATGTGCAGCTGACCTCCATTGGGAGAGGACACGAGTTTACATGAAAAAATATGACATTGGAAATGCTCGCAAATAACTAGCACAGAAAAGTTTACGAATATATTTTGAGAGACCCAAAAGTGTCTATTACGTTCGTTCGTAATCTGTTTACCCTCCAGGGTCGGTTTTTCCCTCGGACTCAGCGAGGGATCCCACCTCTACCGCCTCAAGGGCAGTGTTCCGGAGCTTCAGACTCTTGGTCGGGGGATACAACTGGGGAGAATGACCAGTACCTCGCCCAGGCGGCCTCACCTGTTATGCTTAACAGGGGCCTTGTGGAGGGATGGGAAGATTGGAAGGAATAGGCAAGGAAGAGGGAAGGAAGCGGCCGTGGCCTTAAGTTAGGTACCATCCCGGCATTTGCCTGGAGGAGAAGTGGGAAACCACGGAAAACCACTTCCAGGATGGCTGAGATGGGAATCGAACCCACCTCTACTCAGTTGACCTCCCGAGGCTGAGTGGACCCCGTTCCAGCCCTCGTACCACTTTTCAAATTTCGTGGCAGAGCCGGGAATCGAACCCGGACCTCCGGGGGTGGCAGCTAATCACGCTAACCACTACACCACAGAGGCGGACTATATCCGTCCTTACGTCATAATATTTCTTATAAATTGAGTTCGACCAATTGAAAAACTAAACGTTCTCAGGATCTATACAACAATGATAAATTGATATATTCCCTTTATAATCTTAGCCATGAATGGATTATTCATTATTGTAAATATCTTACGTTGCTGAATTCTACAGGTTAGGTAAAAAAAAAATAAAAATGAAATGGCGTATGGCTTTTAGTGCCGGGAGTGTCCGAGGACAAGTTCGGCTCGCCAGATGCAGGTCATTCGATTTGACACCCGTAGGTGACTTGCGCGTCGTGATGAGGATGAAATGATGATGAAGACGACACATACACCCAGTCCCCGTGCTAGGGAAATTAACCATTTAAGGTTAAAATTCCCGACCCTGCCGGGAATCGAACCCGGGACCCCTGCGACCAAAGGCCAGCACGCTAACCATTTAGCTATGGAGCCGGACTACAGGTTAGGTGAACTTCTACTTTATTTACTACCATATGTATTCAATAACACCACAGAAAAGTTCAATAAAATCAAATAATGGCAAACCTTTGTATGTGCTGCTGTTGTAAGTTAAATCCGGTCCGTACGGCAAAACACGTACAATATAGAAACTTTCTCTTTTTGTTTTCCGTTATTCACGTACTGTAGTCAAAGTTTACCTCGTGAACGGTCCATCCCCTGAGTATACCAGCAGCCGCACAGTCAAAGAGAGCGGAATAATATGAATGGTGTAACTGCTGCAAAATATTCTTCGGTAGCGGCCGAGTGAATCAGAATGCTTTTACCAATAAGGTGACGTGCGACTGAAGATTCCAAATATCTTCTTCATCTTCCTGGCTTTTTCCTAATCACCTTGTGGGAAGGGGGTGAGCACTTTTTATGAATTTAGCCCAGTTTCACGGCCGATTGTCTTTCCTGATCCCTTCCGTATGTGGGGGATTTGTTCGCTAGCCTATTATATGTTTCTGTGGTAGTTTGTTGTGTGATGTGTTGTATGTATTTTAAGATATGTACTGAGACGGACACAGACACCCAGCTCTCGATCTGAAGGAATAAACTAGATGTCATTAAAATCCCCGGCTCGGCCAGGAGTCAAACCCTCTAAACCAAAGGCCAGTACGCTGATCACTCAGACAAAACGTGAAGATTACAAATATAGCCTATATTGTAAAAAAAACATTGTCGATCGATCTGGAATGCTAGGCAGGATAGTCTGTTTGCCTTTATGCCATGTACCGGGCGAGTTGGCCGTGCGGATAAGGGCGTGAGGCTGTGGGCTTGCATCCGGGAGATAGTGGGTTCAAATCCCACCAACGGCAGCACTGACGATGGTTTTCTGTGGTTTCCCGTTTTCACACCAGGCAAATCCTGGGGCTGTGCCTTAATTAAGGCCACGTCCGCTTCCTTCCAACTCCCTCCAAGGCCTTTCCTATCCCATCGTCGCCATAAGACCTATCTGTACCGAGCTCGATAGCTGCAGTCGCTTAAGTGCGGCCAGTATCCAGTATTCGGGAGGTAGTAGGTTCGAACCCCAATGTCGGCAGCCCTGAAAATGGTTTTCCGTGGTTTCCCATTTTCACACCAGGCAAATGCTGAGGCTGTACCTTAATTAAGGCCACGGCCGCTTCCTTCCCACTGCTAGCCCTTTCCTGTGCCATCGTCACCGTAAGACCTATCTGTGTCGGTGCGACGTAAAGGCACTAGAACAAAAATTATGTCATGTAGACAAACTGATAGAAAAGTGAACATTACGGGAAGAACTTCCTCTACTTCCGCAGAAAAGTGGTGGTTCATTTCCAATAGGAAGTGTAGCAAGATCTCCACGAAACGTTAAAACTGCCATACATTTAGTTTGTCTCATACGGATTAAAACTAAACGAAGTTTAACTATGTTGTAGGTAGACTGAAGAGGATTTTATGTTTTATAATAGTACAACGTCTATTTGTAAGTCTGGCTGGTTGGTTGAATGAAAAACGTTGTAGTCTTCGGTTCAGAGAGTCCCGGGTTCGATTCCCGGGATGGTCGAGGATTTTTAACTGTGTATAATTAATTCCTCTAGCTCTGAGGATGAGTATTTGTGTTTGTGTTCGTCTTAATACACATCTTCATTTAGCATGCATGCAACACATCACACTACAAACCACCGCAGAAACGCGGAACATTGAAAGCATTCCCCCCCCCCACCTTGGGTTGGCATCAAGAAAGGCATCCGGCCGTAAAAAATGGTCTACCGAGCTCGATAGCTGCAGTCGCTTAAGTGCGGCCAGTATCCAATATTCGGGAGATAGTGGGTTCGAACCCCACTGTCGGCAGCCCTGAAGATGGTTTTCCGTGGTTTCCAATTTTTACACCAGGCAAATGCTGGGGCTGAACCTTAATTAAGGCCATGGCCGATTCCTTCCCAGTCCAGCCCCTTTCCTGTCTCATCGTCGCCGTAAGACCTATCTGTGTCAGTGCGACGTAAAGCAAATAGCAAAACAAAAAAAAAAAGTCTAAAGAAAGTGCCGATGTCAATCAATCAATCAATACTGATCTGCATTTAGGGCAGTCGCCCAGGTGGCAGATTCCCTATCTGTTGCTTTCCTAGCCTTTTCCGAAATGATTTCAAAGAAATTGGAAATTTATTGAACATCTCCCTTGGTAAGTTATTCCAATCCCTAACTCCCCTTCCTATAAATGAATATTTGCCCCAGTTTGTCCTCTTGAATTCCAACTTTATCTTCATATTGTGATATTTCCTACTTTTATAGACGCCATTCAAACCTATTCGTCTACTAATGTCAGTTATTGAGAAAAGGGCAGGTTGAAGAAGAGGTGAGTACAAAGGATCTTTATGCAACTTTATTAAGAATGAACAGTGAGAATGAGCACACTAAACAAAATGGAGCTATTTCAATGACCCGACATCGTACACCTTTGATACAAATTCGAAGGATGTTAACTGCTCAGCAGTATACCGAAGAATGTCTTCGACCATTTGTAAAGCCCTTTAGCCATGAAATGGTGGTGAATTAACTTTTGTCAATGATAATGCTCGCCCTCATCGAGGTGCATCAGGAGGAAACTTCATGGCAGAGACAGGTATCGACCATATGAATTAACCAGCAAATTTCCAGACATGAAATGCATTGAGCATGCATTGAGCATGCATGGGACAGGTTGAAAACGGCTATTTTGTTATAATCTACAATCTACGCAGATACTCTCAGAACTCATAAGTATTGCCCAGATGTAATATGCCCTGAACTAAGCCAGAGGAAGCCATGCAAGATGTTAAGGCAGAGTAGAAAAGGGACAACCTAACAAATTGAACCTTTTCATTATTAATGAGATTGAAGAGGAGAGATCCCATTTATTTAAAGACAGCAGAGTATGCAGATGTCGAGGATGTCCTTTTGATTTTTTTGTTTTAATGCTATTTAGACATTGGAGAGTGTTGCTGAAAGGAAAGATGACTGAGAAAACTGCAGTACCCGGAGAAAAACCTTTCCTGCCTCGTCTTTGCCCAGCACAAATCTCACATGGAGTGACCGGGATTTGAAACACGGAACCCAGCGTCGAGAACCCTGAACTGCTTTTCTTTCTGTGGTTCCCTCTTCCTGCACTGATTATTCATCCCTTTAACTTAGTAAGTGTTCCGGTTCTTGTCTGAAAGTTCCGCGCTGTGACCTTTGGTTGTGAGGACCCCGGGCTGCATTCTCCGGGTTCTGCAGTTTTCCCAGTCATCTTTCATTTCGGCAATACTGTCCAATATCACTTCATCTGTCATTAATCGTTGCCCCAGAGGAGTGCAACAGTCTTGGGCATTCGGCATAATTCCTATCCTCGCCTCTAGACGGGGGCTTCATTCATTACATTACATTCCTGATCCTGTCAAATGACTATAAACAGGCCGTGGGCTTTCATTTTCACCACCTGATGTGTCACTTCCTCGTTCCTCGTACCTCGTTCCTTTCCACCACTCACTCAGTCTTCAGTCTCTTCTTCTTTTCCTACCACTTTTTCCCCACACCTGTTTGGTCACGGGTGCGAACTGCGTCGCACATGTGGATTTGGCCCTGTTTTACGGCCGGATGCCCTTCCTGACGCTAACCCTATTTGGAGGCATGTAATCACTATTGCGTGTTTCTGCGGTTGTTGGTAGTGTGGTATGTTGTCTGAATATGATGAGGAGTGTGTTGGGTCGGACACATATACACAGTCCCCGAGCCAGAAGAATCAATCAGAAGCGATTAAAATCCCCGACGCCGCCGGGAATCGAACTCGGGACCTTCCGAACCGAAGGTCAGTACGCTGACTATTCAGCCAACGAGTCGGACACTTACTCAGTATATATTATTTTGGTAGAGGTTTACGTTTTTAATTAAAAACAGTCCCAGCATTCTTCTGGTGTAAAAATAGGAAACCACAGAAAGCCACCTTCAGGGCTGCCAACGGTTGGAATTCGAACCCACCATCTCCCGAATGCAACCTCACAGTTACGCGACCCTAACCGCTCGGCCAACTCGCTGGGTTTCATTACATAATGTTGGCTTAAACACAGGGTGCTTGCAAATAATATGTGGCACCTCTTGACATCCAGGTAGGCCAACAGAGTTACTGATTTATAATAGTAACAGCAGTGTATTTTATTTTCACAATATACATCATAGCTGTTATTTTTTTGACGGAATGCGAATGCGCGGAATTTTGTTTCATTACCTCCATGCAGGCCACGTCATAATTGTTAGCTCGTTGTTGTGTTCCTGTTCCCATAGACCCATACTTCGATAGATAAATAGATACCATTATTTGGGCCAGTCGCTAATTATCGACAATTGAGATTATATCTGGCTGTCACTGTCCTCTTGTCAAACCCATCCATTTGGCTCAATGAATAACGTTTTTGTATGAGAGAAAAATTATATGTTCAATAGTGTTTGCTCGATAAATTTAAATCATTAATGATTATACCTACTGTGAATGCAAAGAGGAAAATACGCAGTTATACGATAGATGTTTCATTCAAATTTTGAATTTCCGGTGTAAAGATTTATACGTGACCTTTATCGGAAGAAATCATTTTTTTTATTTACAATTTGTTTAGGCTACGTCGCACCGACATAGATAGGTCCTTATGGCGACGATAGGACAGGAAAGGCCTAGGAGTGGGAAGGAAGCGGCCGTGGACTTAATTAAGGTACAGCTCCAGCATTTGGCTTGTGTAAATTGGAAACTACGGAAAACCACCTTCAGGGCTGCCGAGAGTGGGGTTCGAAACATATCTCCCGAATGCAAGCTCACAGCTGCGCGTCCCTGACCGCACGGCCAACTCGCCCGGTCGGAAGAAATCACAAATGCAAAATGATAACATAACAGATTTGTACAAATATGGTTTGTGTTGACATCAAGTTTGCTACTTGCCTTACGTCGCACCGATATAGATAGGTCCTTATTGCGGCGATAGGACAGGAAAGGACTAGGAGTGGAAAGGAAGCGGCCGTGGACTTAATTAAGGTACACCTCCAGCATTTGCATTGTGTAAATGGGAAACCACGGAAAACCACCTTGAGGGCTGCCGACAGTGGGGTTCGAACCCACTATCTCCCGGATGCGAGCTCATAGTTGCGCGCCTCTAACCACACGACCAACTCGCCCGGTAGTTTTATATGCAGGTGATACCAGCGTAGATTAAAAAATATAGTTTAACAGGTGGTTCAAAATCATGTTTCAAATTCATTTTAATAATTGTACATGCTCCATCCGTCCGTCCGTCCATCCATCCATCCATCCATCCATGATTGTATTTATATACAGGATATAGTGGTCTACGTAGACACCACTTGTACAGCAATCTTAACAGCACTGATACTGCACTAAAGATTAACTCCACGACTGCATTGCATTCCACGGTTATCCTTAATTTCCCATGTGAATCAGTGGCGTGCACTGAACCCCATCTACCCCAATACTGCTGGGGTAAAGAACTTTGTATTAATATTTTCTAATTATTCCTTAGAACGCTTTTTATATTTTAAAAACTGCAAAAATCTAAGCCAAACCAAGTCTCGACAATCCGCTCGCACTACCGCAGCTCAACTTCTCCAGGTCGCTTGGGTGACGCATGCACTTGAAGCTTCCCCGAGGCGGAGCTGTGTCCCTCCCCCGACAGCAATTTACGGGCAGAGGCCAGCTATCGTAGGTAAGGGGTGTTAGTTTTAATACTTGGCACTCGAAGTCTTCAGCTCCACACACTAGAGACTGCAAGAAAAAATATCAACATCTTAACAGTATAGCCACTTGCACATCGTCTTGCTAATAAAATAGAGCAAGTATATGAAATCAATTGTAATATAAAATAATATATTTTAGTCTTGGGTTTCGGCATGTATACAGGCTTTCGAGCAATTCATTGATGGCACGTGTACAGTATGTGTTCCGATAGCCGCAGAAAAATATTTAGGTTGCCCAGCATGAACATAGGATTAAGCGCGGATGGTTGTCTGTTATGGTGAATTTTTGTAGTGTTCCTCTTGCACTATAGGTGAAGGTTTCGCGAGTTCCGTGGCATTCTTCATTAATATAAGGTGTATTATACGTCGTGACAAGTATTTTCCCTCGTTTGTCGTTGATACATGTACACTCAGCATGCGAGTGAAACTATAAAATTTCAACGACGGTAAAATACCAGTTAAATTTTGCTGATTAGTTTAAATTAGGCTTTTTAAGTAACAAATAGTCCAAGTGTGTTTTTGTGAAAACCATGACTACTATCACGAAGCGTCACCGGATGAAACTATAAGTACATTGTTCAAAATCTGCTATAACAAAAGTTATGATGGTGTCGTCACTGCCATGAATATCAATTTGGAAGTATGTGCGAGCGTGTAGTTGAAAATATTCTTGAAAAATCTTTCTCAGGTAGACCTTTCCACAAAAAATGCACCCTTATAAAATGGTAATGACTGAGCTCGATAGCTGCAGTCGCTTAAGTGTGGCCAGTATCCAGTATTCGGGAGATAGTAGGTTCGAACCCCACTGTCGGCAGCCCTGAAGATGGTTTTCCGTGGTTTCCCATTTTCACACCACGCAAATGCTGGGGCTGTACCTTAATTAAGGCCACGGCCGCTTCCTTCCCACTCCTAGACCTTCCCTGTCCCATCGTCGCCATAAGACCTATCCGTGTCCGTGTGGCGTAAAGCAACTAGCAAAAAAAATGGTAATGTTGGCTTTAGAGAGTGTAGTGGGGCTACGATTGTTTATATTAAAAAAAAACTTTCAGCTGGGGTAATGGATATGTTCATCGCACGCCACTGAGGTGAATGTAATATTTAAATGTGTTCCTCTATAATTCAAGGTCTTGTCGACTGGTAGACGATAATTATACGCGAGTTGCTTGTCAGAGTCACCTGTTTTTCTCTGTAAAAGAACATATAAATTGTACGAGCACTTCATTGGAATCTCCAAGCTCTTTCATGCTTGTGCCATTTCCTCTCCTGCGCGAACTCACACCTGTTCTTTAATTCATTCAGACAAGGAACTGTGCTGAAGATATTTGGCTCTGATTTCCACTAGTAGATCTATTTTCTAACCTGAACTGGGTGATAAATTTTATTTTTTGTACCTAATTGTATAAATCTGGAACATGTCTCCTCTCAAGGTAGACACAATGATATGCCTCATGTGAAAAAACCCACTAACTGTAGCGTATCCTGGTTTCGACATGGAAGCATGTAATAAAACTACTAAAACACACCCGTATAAAAAGTCTCTATATCATACCATGTGCGAAACAGTCAATAGTTCGAACCCCACTGTCAGCAGCCCTGAAAATGGTTTTCCGTGGTTTCCTATTTTCACCAGGCAATTGCTGGGGCCGTACATTAATTAAGACCACGGCCGCTTTTTTCTCACTCCTATCCCTTTCCTGTCCCATCGTCCCCTAAGATCTCTGTGTGTCGGTGCGACGTAAAATAGATTGTAAAATAAATAAAACAGTAAATAAGGAAAAAACACGCTTCTATTCATCTCTGACTCACCCTTCCGATTCCTATCTTTTCTCTTTTTTACGCTGCTCCTACTCAGGTAGGTCTTATGGTGATGATGGGATCGGAAAGGGTTAGGACTGGTAAGGAGGTGACCGTAGTTTAAATTAAGGTGTATTTGCCTTTTGCCAAGAATGAAAATTGGAAATCACAGAAAACCATCTTCAGGGCTGCTGACTGTGGGTTCGAAACTACTGTCTCCTGAATGCAAATTCACAGCTACGTGACGCGAACCGCACAGCCAACTCGCTCAGTCTTCTGATTCTCACTTCAAGGCATAATCCAAGGTTAATTTCATTAATCATGGAGCAACATTTTCCACTGGCTTACAAAATGGTGGTGTTGGTAATTGATTAAACGGCCCCTGCATACATACGGAGTAATTAAAGAAGAAAGTAATACAGTTAAGGAAGTTGAAATTAACCCATATATGTTTATTAAATAAAAACTGTTACCAGCTGCAATTTTTATTAAATGACTAGCAAATGTACCCGTGCTTCGCTACGGTATTCCATATTGTATACGGATTTCTCCGTAAATTACTGTAAACGCAGTGAGTAAATATATATTAAATTGCATGTCTCTTAGCGTTATCCGCGAAACAAAACAAGGAGGACACCGTACGTCGTTTCCGATGTAAGGTAGGCACTGGGGAAGTTTTGATAATGGCAGGTCACACTTCCTACTGCCAGTCACAATCGAGTTCGGGAGTTTCTACTATAACGGCAGGCTCACTTGACAACTGCCATTCACAGTAGAGATGGAGAGTTTTCTTTATAAAGACAGACCCATTTTCCTAATGCCAGTCACAATCGAGCTGGAGAGATTTGATTACAATCAAGAAATGCAGCGCTATCTAACGCATTAACAATCGAGACACGTCAATAAGACATAGGGCCAAAGTTAAGATCTCTCCAAATTGAACGGCGGTTGTGCTATCATTTTTGTAACACGACTTACCGTTTAGCCACCAACTACCACGAAACGAAGGTCTGCTCCGTCTTTAAAATGCATCCATATTTCAATATTTTCCGGGGACAAAGTTATAAATTTGAACAGCTTGGAATTTTTTCTCTAAGAAAAGAGTGTCCAAGGTTTGGGATTAGCACCTGCATACATACGGAGTAATTAAAGAAGAAAGTAATACAGTTAAGGAAGTTGAAATTAATAGAAAAACATTATAACTGGGGACAGCCGTATAGGACAAATATGTAACTACCAAGTGGATGTACTGTATTTGAAAATAAAATGCCCATCAATAAATTATGATGGTATGAGTTACGGATATAGAACCCTCCGTGGCTCAGGCGGCAGCGCGTCGGCCTCTCACCGCTGGGTTCCGTGGTTCAAATCCCGGTCACTCCATGTGAGATTTGTGCTGGACAAAGCGGAGGCGAGACAGGTTTTTCTCCGGGTACTCCGGTTTTCCCTGTCATATCTCATTCCAGTAACACTCTCCACTATCATTTCGTTTCATCTGTTACTCATTAATCATTGCCCCAGAGGAGTGAGACAGGCTTCGGCAGCCGGCACAATTCATATCCTCGCCACTAGATAGGGGCTTCATTAATTCCATTCCTGACCCGGTCGAATGACTGGAAACAGGCTGTGGATTTTTTTTAATGAGTTACGGATACAAGAAGGCGGTAAGAGAGGATAAATTTAGATGCAGGGATTCTTAAAGAAGATGACATGCGGTGTTATTATTTAAGCCTAAAGAGGCAAGGCGGACGCAAGAAATTAAAGTGGAAAACAGAAGTAGAATAGAAATACAGTGAACATTATAGTAAATGCCAGAAAACACCTTACGGTGTGAAATAAAGGGCTACACTCGTCGGTACTGTTCAAATATTAACAACGCAACTTAGTTTCGAGGACGATTGTAACCTCCAATGGTATTCCGCCACTATCCCACAGAATGGCCGATGACGTCTCTCTTGCTTTCTGCCCAAGGAACAACCACGGTTTACAGGAATTATGACGAAAATGGCAATACGGTACTTCCCTGCTGGCAAGCAGTCAGAGACGTTGCCATGGTAACCTGTAGGTTCGGTGTCGATCCGTCGGTTACTCAATGCAGAGTGTGGGACCCGCAAAAAAAAAAGTCATTTTCTCCGTCATTTGAAGAATAAGTGAAATTATGTACATAACAAAGTTGTTTATAATGTAGGGACGTATTATATATAGTCCACGGATTTCACGGAAAATTGGTAGTATAAGAGAAAATACTATTTTTCGTATAAATCCCCCGTCTATTCAGTGAATTTTAAATCGTATGCATATCAAAACCTTCCCCGGGATGAGTATAGTCTAAATATGAACTTCGGTCGAGATTTATCAAGCCGTTTCGCCGTGATGGTGGAACAAATAGACACGGAAAAAATAACACCGATACGGTCTTGAGTTGACCTAAAACGGATAAATATTTGAAAAATTGGTGAAACAAACGAAATTACAGACAGCGGGCCCCCTACAACTTTATTTATATAGATTTACTTCAGTACGTGTTTCAGAGGCTTTGCTCCATCGTCAGGTGGTGAAAACTGTGCCATGTACTTGTAGCTCTACTTGATGCACAATTATTTTCAAAGAATATTATACTATTGATCTTAAGAATAGTTTATCTATATTGGATGAACTATCGTTGTGTGTCGTCTCAGAAATATACAGTTGCTGCTAAAACTTAATATTGTTTTAAAATGCTTTTTCAATTTTATGATTCAACATGTGTTGAGGATCTATTAATTGATGTCTATAACTTATAGAATTTCTAAAATATTCAGTTTTATCCCTTTTGGATATGTGTGTATGAAATGGTGAAAGAATTCTGTATATTTGATACTTCATGTCCTGTTTTGTATAGATGCACAGCAACTGCTGATTTTCCATGCTTACGTAGCCGAAGTGCCGTCAGGTAATCTTGAAATCTAATCGCAAATCCTCTTCAAATCTGCGCACTGTAAAAATATTCATAGTTTTTACACGCTATTTTATATATACCAATCTGTTTGAATTTGTCTTGTATATTGACTGAGTGTGGTAGGATCGGACCGAGATTGTTTATGATTGAGAAGCTGATGATTATACTTTGCTCCTAGAGGCTCTGGCTATTTGGTATGATGCTGCTACAATGAATGGTATGCTGTGCTACTGAAAGTCTTGCTTTTGGTGTTCACTTTCTTTTAAAGGTTTTTCTACTGCTTTCTTTCTGATGTTTCTAAGCAATCTATCACATGCGATTTTATTCATTTTTTGTGGTCTTTTTCTTCATATTAAAATGAATTTCTTCAGTTCTACACTCCCCAGGTAAGGGTATTTATAATGTTCTATGAATCATACCTCGAAATTTTGACATTTTTTCTGAGGCTTGGTGACACGGGGAGTTATGTATGGTTGTAGTGGTGGCCATTATTTTTCTGTACTTGTTGAATTTGTGTGTCCCATTTGTGATTGTGACGGTGAGGTCCACGAAGTTAATTGATGTGTAGGTTTCATGTTCTATTGTGAAGCTGATATTGCAGTGTAAGTTATTGAATAGGGGCATAATTCATCAATAGATGATTTTTTCCTCTGAGACAAAGTAACTTAGGTATTCACAAATAAATAACGATCACAAATCGCCCATTACCACGGCCAAGGTACTCCATCCAAGTACATGGGCATTTGAAATTCTTATGATGAATGTGATATTTATTTATATCAATGCAATTTAAATAGTCTGTGCAGGCCCACTTCATCCAAGGAAACATGCCATTCTGTGATTAATGAACTATATTTTAGTTACTTTTATTTATGATCCATATTCGACTGACTGGAAGAGTTTCACATCGCCATTAACAAGTGGTCACGGAGAAACTAGCAGTGAATGACAATGATCAAAGCACTTGTTCTACCTCATTTTGATTATTGTGATTTGTGTATTTGGACGATGGGTTGAGTTTAAAAATCAACTCCAACGAGGGCAGAACATGTGCGTACGATACCTTTACAATCTGAGGTACTTCAACCATATATCATCATCAGAAGCGCATCTATATATATAAAATACGAGTTTCGTCTGTGCATTGCTCAGAATTCAAAAAGAATGGTATTTATGTATCAGTCATGTCCACAGTAACAAGAAAATGCACATTTTACTCTTCCGTAATGTCTGTCTGTCTGTCTGTCTGTCTGTCTGTCTGTCTGTCTGTCTGTCTGTCTGTCTGTCTGTCTGTCTGTCTGTCTGTCTGTCTGTCTGTCTGTCTGTCTGTCTGTCTGTCTTACGCGCATCACGAGACAATGGCTGGAGATAATTGAATGAAAATCGGTATGTTAAGTCAGGGAGCGAGCCGCTAAAATCTAGGCTATACATCATTTTATTTACGCTGAGTGAAATGGTAGTTTAGGGAAATGTCTAGAAGTTAATTCTCAAATACTTATGTTATTAATACTCCTATCGATAAATACCACAAAACTAAAATTATATAGAATTAAATTTCCGATTATTTTTATGTCTTATACATTTTTACCGTCCCGGCTATGATAACAGACATATTAATTAATTTGTATTTTTATTGCTAAGTTCACGTCAACGCCGTGCCACGAGAAAATGGGTAAACAGAATGTAATGAAAATCGATATGTAGAGTCGGGAAATAAGAAACTACAGTCTAAGATATAAACAATTTCATTCACCCTGAATGAAATGGTGGTTTAGGCGAAGGCGTCTAAACTTTTATTTTTAGAGACTTTTGTTATTGGTCTTATAGAAAAGTACTATATAACACATTTTATAGAGAAAAAAATTCCGATCATTTGTGTTTTATTCAGTTTTACCATGTCGACTATGATCAGAGTGGTATTTCAGAGTCGGAAGAAAACTAATATGAAGGCCTACAATATCTAAAGCTCATAAAATTGATGAACAATAATATTGCATTGCCATTGTTTTCGTTATATTCTTTGTCTGTTATGCTGCCTCTCATCTCCGATAGATGTGATTACTGCTGCGTTCCGAATTAAATAACTTTCTTCTTTAGCATACCATTGCTCTGGTTCATACATTTTCTGATACTGCTGGTACGTAACACACGGGTTCTTCGTGGGATCCCAGCTATTACATCCCTACTCTGACGTGCTGATTGGAATGATCATTGTGCACACTCAAAGGAATAATGGCAGAGGCTCACTTATGACCTGGTCTAGAGTTACAATTTCGGCCTATTCCAAATTATAGCACCACAATTCACTAAATAACTCAAAATTCAACCCTGAAAAGAGCCGTTTCTCAAGAAAAGCATTTCCCTCTTCACTTTCATTAAATTGCACATTCATTTTATTCCAGATCAGCAGAGAAGAGGGGGTTTCTCCTCTGACCTGAAGGAAAAATTTTCCTCCAAGTCAGATAGTTTTTCCCCCGCCAGTGTAGTAAATTGATATTTTCCGACTCATCGAGTACTCTCATTAAACACATGAGTAAAAGAGTATAGTTTTTGCCCTGGGACTCTACATTATTTGCCTTCCCCCCACCGAAATTAAAGAGTATTCACGGCTCACGGTTGTCTGCGGCCGGGTCATTCTAGTTATGGAACTTTGGACTGTTAGATCGGCAGCGTAGTACTGTTCGTTAAAAGTGAGAAAATGTGTGGTTTTTCATTTGATGGAGTATTTCATATGATGACACTGCTTTTAATCGCGATATTCCTACTGGCGTCATTGACCTATGTTGATTTCAGTTGAGTAAACCATTAAGACAGTCTTTCTGAGGATGTAAAAAAGGCGGGTGGAGAGTGAGTGTCTGCCATTATAATGAAAACTCCCCAACTTGATTGTGACTGATGGTAGGCTAGAGGGCCTACTATTACAATGAAAATTTCTTAATCCAGTCTTCACATAAGAAAGACGTTTGGTGACTTCCCCGTCGCGTTCATAGGGTAACATTAAGAGCTATGCAATTTAACACAACCTTACTCACCATGTACACTTCCTAATCTATAATTCTGTATACAATGCAGAATTCCGTATTAAAGCACGGGTACATCAGCTAGTCTTGTATAAAATCACAGGAGCATGTGAACGCCCACATTATATTACATTATTAATGATTAGTTTGCAAAAACAACAGCTGAGTATCGTTATGATGATCCACTTGTTAAAGTCCGTTTGAGCTGTGCAAGCATGCAAATATAGCGCTTCTCCCAGACGAGCGAGAGTGCGAACTTCAGCGGTTTGCATAACTGGGACGTGTAGGCGCAAATGTTGCTTCTATGGGAATTCGGTTCACAGATTTTGTGATCCTGCTGAGATAAAAGTTGTCATGAATCCTTAAAGAGAGCCGTACTTATGCGGAGGACCAGACTTGTGAGTCAAACCTCCTGTTGTCTGTTGATGCGAGGAGCGTGCAATGTAGTCAGACTATGAGGACATACTGGCCGTTGCAGTAGATTTTAAACTGTTCGCGGTTATTTTTTCTTGTCCAACTATTTCAGAAACTGAGTTTGTTTTACTACATTTGAATATACGTTAATTGTGTTTGATCTCCATTGGTTAAGTTTATAAGAAGTAGGCAATAAATATAATGCCGGGTATTGTTCCCAATCATTACAGTTCCCCAAAAAGATCGCATTTGGCTCTGCTGTTAGTGAATTCTACAATTTAAAAATAAAATACGTTACCCAATATCATTAAATAGTCTATTGTATGATATGAATATAAATGAGTTCAATTACTCGGTAATTGTTAGTTTAACAATTGTGTGATTCTCTTCAGTGATTTTATCTTAAGTTGGTATGCAAAGACAGCATGAACACGCTCAGAACAGTTATGATGTAATACCGCATCGCTTCTATTTACAATGAAGTAGGCCTACACATGCGCCAACCTGTATTCGTAATTTGGAAGTCGCGTTTTAACCGTATAAATAGGAGGATTATTATATTCTTACTCTAATTTTTCTGCGAGAGTTTTGTGACTTGGTGAATGACTATAATTATTTAGTGATTTGGTGGGATTGTGCATTGGTAAGTTTTTTAAACATGTTAGGCAAGTTCCTCTATTGTTTACCTTTTAATCTACTATCAAGTGCGCCTTTGTGGTGCAGTGGTTCGTGTGATTAGCTGCCACCCCCGGAGGCCCGGGTTCGATTCCCGGCTCTGCCACGAAATTTGAAAAGTGGTACGAGGGCTGGAAGGGGGTTTACTAAGCCTCGGGTGGTCAACTGAGTAGAGATGGGTTCGATTCCCACCTCAGCCATCCTCGAAGTGGTTTCCCATGGTTCCTCACTTCTCCTCCAGGCAAATGGCGGGATGCTACCCAACTTAAGGCCACGGCCGCTTCCTCCCATCTTCCTTGTCTATCCCTTCCAATCTTCCCATCTCCAACCAAGGCACCTGTTCAGCATAGCAGGTGAGGCCACCTGGGCGAGTTACTGGTCCTCCTTCCCAGTTATATCCCCGACCCCATGTCTCACGCTTCAGGACACTGCCCTTGAGGCGGTAGAGGTGGAATCCTTCGCAAAGTCCGAGGGAAAAACCGACCCTGGACGGTAAACAGATTAAGAAAAAGTATCTATTATCAGATAGTGTGAACTCCCAACTACTTTTTCCACGAAACGCCACTGATCGCCCCCGTTTACTCATCTATTATTGCCGTGTATAAGCGTACGATGAACTTACTAAAACCTAGGCATCCAATATAAAACACCGAATTCCTCACAACTCGCCTACCCGCAAGTTACATGAGTTACCGCCTCACACTGTGACAAGAATACCTAAACGTTTGCATTACCAACCCTCAAACTATCACGTTCACCAACTCCTTCACAGTTATCACATCTCCTGAATGGAAGAGAATTCCAGGGCTCTACAGTAGAAGGTGGAGACGCTTTCAAAGCAGATCAGTGGCAGTGGCGTTATCTTTTTTACATCATGCTAATTCTTCCACAACCTTCTAATGTAACACATTGACTCGTGATAAATCAGATGAATCAGCCGCTACTATTCTTTAGATTTATACAACCAACAGTTTATAATCTAACGTGGAAATATCTCCCCAGTTTTATCATCCGTAAATAAGTTTTTGTGCATTGCTTGAAATATTCGTATTCATTGCTCAAAAGCTGGGTTGGCACTGACAGGTAGTAACGAGTGAACACAGAGAACCGCGCTACTCACATAAAAGGTACGCTCCATTTTTGATCAAAACTGCGATGACAGTGAAATGTTACGGTACAAACACAAATCCAACAGACTTCTCCAGTGGCTGGAGGAGTTAACGGCCAGAGATGTATTGTGTGTTTGGGGATTCGAACCCAATGCAGACAGAATATTTGCATGAATTTTTTAAATCCCATGTGAATACCAATTGTAATAATGATCACATAATACATTCGGCGTTCTGTCGAGATCTTTCTCCGAGTGATCAGCATACTGCCCTTCTGTTCAGAGGGCACCCGACTCGATTCCTGATCGGGCTATGGTTTTAAACTGTTTGGTTAATTCCTCCAGCTCAGGGCTAAGTGTTTGTGTTCGTCTCATTATACACATTCACATTTACATACAACACGTCACACTACAAATCACCACAAAAATCGTGCAGTAGTGAATACCTCCGTCCACATAGGGTTGGCGTCAGGAAATGTTTCCACGTTAGTACCAGCCTCATGTACAGTATGGAAAAGGTCAGGAAGAAGATTAAATTCATCGTAATCTACTATGTGTGCATGTCAGGTAACCCTTAACAGAGATCATTTATAAAAAATATTATTACATTTTATGCACTACCTAGTTTATATATATATATAATAATAATAATTTCGTGTGGCTATTTCTAGCCGAGTGCAGCCCTTGTAAGCCAGACCATCTGCCATGTGTAGGTAACTGCGTATTTTATGGTGGAGGATTGTGTTATGGTATATATATATATATCTAATATATATATTAGATTTAAGAATTTTATCTGATTATATTTTATTTATTTATTAGAGATTTAAGCCCACTAGGGAGTGCTTATGAGTAGTTCGTTTTGGATGTTTGCATTCATTCCCAATACCTTCTGAGTCCTGCTATTAGTTTTTCATTTCTTTCCTGTGAAAGAGGTTTGCAAGATTTAACAACTTTTGCTTGCATTTAATCGTAATTTAATTTTATCTTTTCCCGTTCTTTAAATTATCACTAATTTAATTATTGTAATGTAATACAAAGTAATATAAATTTCTGTGCATGATTAGATGGAAGAGAAGGCATGAAGGCCTTAATTTTGCCAGGTAAAATAAAACATTACTTGCTTACTTACGTACGTACTTACTTACTCTACCCTCTGTGGGTGCGGGACGCAGACGAAGAATACACCCACACTATCCCCTGCCTGTCGTACGAGGCGACTAAAAGGGGCGACTAAGGGATTATCGTATTTGAACCATGAAACTACTTATGATTAGTACCATCACGCCACAGGTCGCCTTTACTTGCGAGTAGTACCATTATATTAGGTACACAATAGGTTTGTGATTAGTAGCAGCAAAGAGTGGGTTTACAGTACCTGTGATTAGTACCACTATATTAGCGACACCGTGGGTTTGCGTTGCCTGTGATTAGTGAAGAACACCACGGGAATACCGGCACTCGTCATTAGTACACCTATGTGAGGAACACCATTGGTTTGCGTTGGCTGTGAGTGGAGCCATTCTGTGAGAAACACCATAGGTCGGCTTTACCTGTGTGACGTACGATACTTGTGAGTAGTACCATAATGCGTGGAACATCGTGAGTCTACGCTACTTTTGATTAGTACCGCAGCATGACAAATACCATGGTTCTACTTTAATAGCGATAAGTAGTATTATGAAGGGCTGTTGACCTGATTTTGGCTCCCTTTAGACATCTAGCATCATCATTTCAAGAATGTGGTTTATGAAAAAGTCCCTTGGTCAGTAATACTATTGTTTTAAGATAGTTTCTGGGAAGGTGGGGCATTGCGGGCCCGATCCACTGATTGTCTTAAATTGATATTCATCCATGTCCGACTCGTTGGCTGAATGGTCAGCGTTCTAGTCTTCGGTTCAGAGGGTCCCGGGTTCGATTCCCGGCCGAGTCGAGGATTTTAACCTTCATTGGTTAATTCCAATGGCCCGGGGGCTGGGTGTTTGTCCCCAACATCCCTGCAACTCACACGCCACACTTAACACTATCCTCCACCACAATAACACGCAGTTACCTACATATGGCAGATGCCGCCCACCCTCATCGGAGGGTCTGCCTTACAAGGGCTGCACTCGGCTAGAAATAGCCACACGAAATTCAATTAAAAATATTCATCCATGCATTCTTCATCATCACGTTTTGAATTCTGGTCAGTGGACGATTTCGAACATTTAAATTGTCATTGAATTTCGTCTCATTTCGTTCCATTAGGGACCGATGACCTAGATGTTAGGTCCGTTTAAACAACAATCATCATCATCATCATTACTTACTGTTTAATGTACTGTGTAAATCTGTTTACATATTATTTAATAATTCACTAATATTTCAGTTAATGTATCATATAATTATCAAATTCGAGTAGTTACGTATGCACTCACTTATATTCAGTAGTAAACACATGTAATCTCAACCTGGTTAGATGTAAGAAGCGATGACCATGGCATTGTTTTCATTCACTTGAGTTAGGCACTTTAGTTTAATCTTTTCTATCCGACTTGCCTTGGTCAACTCTTGTTCTCTTGTCCTCTTCCCACTCCGATAGTGAGGCCTAGGAAGTCTTGCAATTTCACGCCCTTCGTTGCCCTTTCCTTTTCTTTTGCCAGTACCTTCTCTTTTTTCTTTCGAAGTGTTTGACCTCTTTGGCTTTTCTCCGGTCAGATTGGTTTCGAACGTGAATTAGCTTACAATGATCGATGAACACAAGTAATTTATTTATGTATCAAATGAATTCACTATGCAAATAGCCCGCCTATTGGGCATGATCATTAAGGCGTCAAATCTATGCGGTCTGACTCCGTGGTTAGGCGGTTCAAGTCCCGTCGGTCAAAAAAAAATTCATCAGAATCTTGACTTGCTGGGTAGGAGAGGTGGTGGTATACCCACGATTTCTAATCACTAGATAGCGTGCCAAAAGCTTGGATTCAATTCCAAACCTCTCCGCATCTAGACCGAGGACATATGATGCTGTTAATGGCAATTCTTCGTCGGATGGAGACGTAAAGCTTTGGACAGAGTACTTGGTGTTATTCGAGAGGTGTAGGCTACGTGTCGGCACCGAGCTTCACTCTCTCCAAACGCGCATGTCACTCACGGGAGTCAAATATAAGGACATGCACGAGGCGAGTCCAACATGTCCTCGAACACTTCTGGCACTATATGTCATACGATAAATAAGTCTACGCAAATGACATAGCGAAGCTTCTTCCAAGGAAGAAAATTTGGCTGAAAATTGCAGACTTTTGCTGACACATCCGCGCACTGCTGAGCTATACTTCTCGCTATTACAGAAACTCTAGCTATTTACTAAAACGTAAGGCTTGTTCTTATCAGTGGAAGAAAAGACCCCTTGACTTATCAGCAAATTACAATCTCTGTGTCGAAACGTGCGCGCGAGGAGACTGTGAAGGCGAAACGCAATTAAGTAGAGCTCCATGAGCGGTTAACTAATCGTAATGTCAGCAGATAAAATGAATGTAACTCTCCAGTGTTTATCCTGCCTTATTTTGCAATTCTCCTGTACAATGTAGGTTTAAGAGAACATGTATTTATGAAAATGGATTTGTTTTAATGAATGTGTGTGTGTTTCATAGGTCTGTTAGACTCTGTGTAGAGAACATACTACAAGTAAATGCTGCAGTGATGAACTTTACTCTGCATGTGCTCGTCAAATGCTGTGTTATTAATTTGCTCACCTGGCCAACTTGTTCAAGGCTCGCTCTGATGTAACATTGTCATAAATTAACCACGATAAGCACTTGGAAGTTTTAATCCAGAAAGCTACCTGTAGATATGCTATTTATAACATTTACGGAAGAAGGCTTAATGGTCAACGTCGAAGCCTTTGGTTCAGAGCGTACAGGGTTCGATTCCTCGATTCGGGGAAGGTTCCCGTAGTGCTCTTCGGTTTAGAGCAGCGGTGCCCAAACGCTGCACAGTTCACAGTGTGTACAGTTACCGCACACTGACTTCGCACGCGTGAAGAGCTTGGTAGGCGTGTCCGCTCTCTGGGAGAGAGAGACGTAATGTGGTGGGGAGCACTGACCGTAGAGTTGGCCAGGTGTTGTGATAGTACATATATCACACCCCAGAATTATATGTAGAAGTTAGAGATATTATTGTCAGTATTCGATTTATTATTATTATTATTAGGCTATTATTATTATTATTATTATTATTATTATTATTATCAGTATTTCATTTATATATTTTGCCATTTATATTGGTAAGCTGGAAGATATCCACATATGTAGGTATGAGTAATTTGTTTTGCACGAGTGGGAAAACATTGCTTTGATAACTCTGGTAATTTGAATGAGTCATATGGCTACCCCAATGTTTGTTGTGATGTACTTGTGTCGGGAAATTCATGAGTCATGTATATATCCCAGCCTGATGAGATGAGCTTGTTGTTGTATTAGGAAAGTTTGGTGATTCATGGAATATACCCCAGAGTTTGTTATTGTCTTGGGAGGAAGAAGTAGTTCAGGGCTTGGTCTTGACTTGAGATCACTCATGATTAGCTGGCAAGCACCAATCCAGACGTATCATCTGAGAGGAGGGGGATGTTGATGTCTATAAAGGTTGATCGTACGGCGGCAACCGGGAACATTGTAAGGAACATTGTAAGGGTGATTGTAGAGGTGATTGTAAAGGAACGAGAAGGAAGATAACTACAAGCAGTAACACTGTATGAAGGAACGACAACTGACACTGTACGGGAAGGAAGTGGTGCTGATACACGGTACTGGAGTGACAGGGCTGCAAATGGACTGGACTTCAAACGTTCGTGGAGCGTAGTCTTGTTATGTTCGTGGAAAGTGGTATGTTCGTGGAAAGTGGCTGATTGTGGAGAGTGCTTGCGCATTAAGTATTGTAGCACTTGGGGCGGCCTAGCATTATATGTTGGTGAAAGCTATCTCAGACTTTCCATAATTTATGTTAAGGATCGACAGACGTGTGTATATTTCTTTACAAGTGTTAAAATATGTGAACACAGTAGTACAAGGTACAGTATCTGTGTGATGTGATAACTGCCGATTATGAGAATCGGTAAGTCGAATTGATATAGAGACAGTGAAGGGTATTTATCTTCATATATGTACATTGTTCATCGGACTATCTACAAATGGTAGCTTAGTTCTCGCTTTCGTTTTCCCACGATTTCCATTGTTGTTGTTGTTGTTGTTGCAAATATGGAGTCTTCCAGCAATATTTTATGTGTGCATTATATGTATAATGTTGGATGTTGATGAGGTGCCCATGCACGGAATTTGTTCAGAATATAGGTAGCTGTTTTAGAATCAGTGTTATTGATGAACCTAGGTGCAGTTCCTACCTAATTAGTCGTTTTCAGGAGGTTAGGTAAGGCCTGCAGCAGATGTACCAGTACGCAGCATTATGTACACGCCCTGGGATATACAATTTATCATGCTCTTATCTAAATTCGAGTGATCCATTCTGGTGAACTCTGGCGCCCATACTACGGACATTTCGGTTAATTATGCTTATTAATTTTATTAAGTTTTTGAGTAATTTTATTTATATATTTTTATTCATGATTTTATTTATTATTATCATCAAAAAAAAGTTACAGTGTGTTATATGAGTTTGACAGCTAGGGAACATAGCATATGTGGTTCAGGACGGTGGTTCGTTGGAGGTGTTGTTGCAAATGCATTGCATTATGGAAAGCACATCAACAAAGAGGAAAAGTGGCGAAAGTTTGCAGTCTTTTAAAACGGACTGGGAATTGCGGTTCTTTTTTACGCCCGACAGGAAGAATTCTAAACGCTTATTATGCCATCGGACTATCAGTGAACACCGGAAATTTACGGTCGAGCGTCACTATAGCACTGTCTACAAAGAAGAATATGACACGTTGGTACTCGAAGAACGCGAAGCAAGGCTTAGGGATCTGAAAACACGTGATTGCATTCAGCAGGCAGACTCCGACGTAAGATACAATCTTCTGTGACTCACAACCGCAGTATGTTCAATAGTGTCCTTCTCTCCTACTTTCAGGAAGACGATCTTGATACTCCGGCATTAAGTGGTAATTACAACATAGCGCTGAAAGTAGCGAGATTCGGAAATCCATTTTCGGATGGTGAAATGGTGAAAGAGTGCTTGGTTGATACAGCAAAACTTCTCTGCCCTACAGAAGCCAGCAAGTGTGAAATTTTCGGACTCAGAAAGGACGACTGCTACGACTAGATGGCTGGGGTTTCGTACTGTGGTTAATCGGTGGGAATGGAGAGCATATTCCCCTCCCGAATGGCTAGTCGAGACAGTCACGCTGGAAGGAACAGTTCTGGAGAGGTGGTAACCATAATGTGCAAGCATGAGGCCAGCTCATCGCACAGCATATCAGCGTGCTGCACAGGTACGACATTCCTGGCCACCGCTGGTTTAGAAGGTCTCAGTTTCGATTCTCAGGCAGGTCACGGAGTAAACATCAAATGGTCAATTGTATTGTTTTTACGGCCCACAACATTCCTTCAGCTCACACACCATGTTCAATACTATCCTATACATGGCAGGTGCCGCCCACCCTCGTAAGAGGGTCTGCATTACCAGGGCTACCTCAGACTAGAAACAGCCACACGAAGTTTTTATTAATTACCACAGAAATACCACTCTCTATAGGGTTGGCGTTAGTAAGGGCATCAAGGGCCAAATCCACAGTTCGAACTCGCGACTGCCTTAAGGTTTTGGTAAAAGTAAAAAAATGGAGAAGGAGGAGGATATAAACGGGGTGAAAAGTCAGGTTGTAAGTTTCTATTACTACGTTGATGGGGTGAAAGCACCTCACGGGTATCACTATAAGTACTTAGGTGTTAATAAAAAGAAAGATTTCGATTGGGATAATAACATTAATAAGGTTGTAAATAAAGGTGCCAGATCTCTTATTAAGGTTATAAGGTTATGATGGTACTTAGGTTTATTTATATAAATGTAATTTTGTATATTTTTTAATAATATGCTTAAAGTCTCATCGACAGAGCGAGGTCTCATGATGACGATGGGATAAGTGTGGGAAGAAAGCAACCATGGCAATAATTAAGGCCTAGCCCCACCATCTGTCCGGTATAAAAATCAGAAACCACGATAAACCATCTTCAGGGCTGTCGACAGTGGCGTTCGAACCAACCATCTCACGAAAGCATGCTGACAGCAATGTGATCGAAACCTCGAAGTCACTGAGTCAGTTAGGCTTTATACTAACGACGTGACGAAGATGGTGTATAAGTAACTGGTAAGACCAAAATTAGAGCATAGTTCCAGTGAATGGAACCCTTACCAGATTTACTTTCGAGGACTGGGAAATATCCAAAGGAAGGATTTATTCTGGGTGACTTCCGACAAAAGATTAGTGTTATGAAAATGTTGCTGAGTGTGGGCTTGGAAAGCTTGGGATTAAGGAGACGAGATGCTGGACTAAGCAGTATGCTTCGAGCTGTCAATGGAGAAATGACGTGGATTGATACTAGTAGAAAAATAACCTTGGATGGAGTTTTATGAAAGTATAAAGGATAATAATATGAAGATAAAGTTGAAATTCAAATACTCGTTTATAGAAAGAGAAATTAGGGATTGGAGTAACTTACTATGAGTCTCCTTCTTCTTCTTTTTCTTCTACAACTTTTCAAACACTTTGTGGTGTGGAATTGGCTCTGTTTAACGGCCGGATGTCCTTCCTGATGCAAACCCTTCCTGGAGGAATATAATCAACCACTATTGCGTGTTTCTGTGGTGGTTGGTGGTGTAGTGTGTCTGAATATGAAGAGGAGAGTAATAACTTACCTAGAGTGATGTTCGATAAATGACCAACGTCTTTGAAATATTTGAGCTCATTAAGTCTGTAGGTTTTTTCAATTGTGAAATTACCAGCGTTTTGCCCCAGTGTAGCAGTGGGCTCATCAGTTGGAATGCTACACCTTTCCAAGACGCTGGCGCTAGTACGCCGTTGAGACACCACTGCAAGCTTCTTATGTAGGACAATACAGCGACGGTGCACTAGGGGAAGCATGTGCCTCCACTTGAATAAATGCCTGTCCTTTGGCCTATATCTTTGAAATACTTTAGGATTTATTTTACTTAGCGTATGGCTAGAGATACAGCGTCTATTGTTACAAGATCTACACTATATACATATGTCCAAATTGTTTATATAGTCTATAGCCTCTGGAGTTGCAAAAGCAAAGTCACTAGCACTGCCATTGTATTTTCTAGTCCTGCATTCTTCGATCCAACGTTGCTCGCGTCCGTAGGTTTAACCTGAAAGTACCCTACACGTGACCCCTGGGTGGTGCTAAGGGAGCAACGGCGAACAGGCGACTAGACGTAAAGTTTTACCTCCTGGTCTAGATACAGTACAGAATTACGATACTTTAGGAAATAACTAGGTGAATGATTCCTATGGAATCTGCCACTTGGGCCAACAGCCCTGAACACAAGTCAATGGTTATTGATTGATTGATTGATTGATTGATTGATTGATTGATTGATTGATTGATTGATTGATTGATTGATTGATTGATTGATTGATTGATTGATTGATTGATTGATTGATTGATTGATTGATTGATTGATTGATTGATTGATTGATTGATTGATTGATTGATTGATTGATTGATTGATTGATTGATTGATTGATTGATTGATTGATTGATTGATTTCGAGTGATTTCGAGTGATGAGAACTGCAAACTATCACAGAGAAACTCTCAGTTAGGTCAACCTTTCACAGATATCGTCTTTGACTTCTTTATAATCGTTTTATGTTTAACAACTCCTTTACACATATCTGGGGTCAATTGTTGTGTAGTGTAAACCAAGAGGGCACGCGTTTCTTTGACTTCATTCCTTAAAATCGACACTGCTGAGCTCTGTTTTGTCATAGATTAATGTTTCGTACACCTGGACACTCCGACACTGTGGAACGGAGCCTTGTTTCATGTTAAATCTCTAACCTAAACCTTCCTCGACGGGTGTTCCATGCAACTGTGAAAACCACATAAAAATCCCTTCAGTGGTTCTTGATTCATGTGACAGCATGGACCTAACTACGCTATCATATTGAGTGACGGTCCCGTAATTCAAACACACTACGTGGGATGATTTTCCCTGCAGTAGGCCTATGCGTTTCCTATGTTCTCATTTAGATATCATCCGGGATAGCTGCGGTGTTGACGAAACCGTGGGATACTTCTATCGAATAATTTCACATATGGGAAGAAATGTGTATCGCCTATGCTTGTTAGTTACAGTTGGTACAATGTTAATGCGGCGGCAGGTGATAGGGTGCTGTATTGTCATTATCACTGTTGTTAACTGCAAATCTGTACAGTACTATGCACCATGGTAGCCTCGCAATAAGGCTGGAAATCTACATGCCTCTGGCACGATAGTAACTACACCAAATGGGATTTTTCTCTAGTTTTCCTTTACTTGTTCTACACCTGAAAGATACAAGAAAGAGTCGTTAGCATAATGATCATGAGGAATGGAAATTGAAACGGATAATAATTCAATCAGCCAATATTGAAAGGGGATTTGTGTCCCTTTTATCTAAATATAGGTCCTTATTCTATACTAGCAAATGTACCCGTGCTTCGCTACGGTATTCTACATTGTATACGGATATCGAAGTAAATTACTGTACCTGCAGTAAATAACATTTTTCAAAACTTTATGTCTCTTAGCGTTATCCAGAAACAGCTTCCGATGTAAAGTGCTAGTTGTGGAGTTGTGATTATAACGGCAGGTCACCTGCGTACCATTCACAATAGAGTAGGTTTTCATTATAATGGGAGGCCCCATTACCTACTGCGCGGTAATAATCGATTTGGAGTGTTTTCGTTACAATGGCAGGCGCCCTTTCCTACTTCAAGACAGATTACAGTTCAGAAGTTTTTATTATAATAGCAGGCACCTTCCGTACTGCCATTCAAAATTGAGTTGTGCTGTTATCGTTATAATGACAGGGCCCTTTTCTTAATGACAGTCACCCCGAGTTGGTGAGTTTCCATTATAATATCAAAGCCACTATGCCTAACGCCAGTCGCATTTTAGATGGGTAAATTTGTTTATAATGGCAGGCACGCCTACTCCCAAACACAATCGGTTAGGGGAGTTTTGAACAAAAGTGAATGCTCACTAATATCGGTCGTTTTTAGTCATAATTATATTTCGTTCCCCTATCTACGGCTTATAGGGGTGACCCCCACCTTAACAGTATTTTTTCCAGATAGTAGGTAATATTTGTACCAAGTTCAGCTGACAGTTATACTGGAACGTACACACGAACATCCTTAATCTCGGTCATTTGGATATTTTCTTTTCTTCACTCCTTCTCACCCGCCTGCCAATTGGGGATCAACTTGGACTTAAACGATAACCGGAGTGTCACTATTCATTTCAGTGACCCCGAAAACTTTGGATGTGACCCTATTTTCGATTTTTTTTAATATCTCGCCCTCTCCAACAACTGCCCCTAAGGGTGCAAATTGCTGTGAGCTTGCATACGGGAGATAGTAGGTTCGAATCCTACTATCGGCAGCCCTGAAGATGGTTTTCCGTGGTTTTCCATTTTCACACCAGGCAAATGCTGGGGCTGTACCTTAATTAAGGCCACGGCCGCTTCCTTCCAACTCCTAGGCCTTTCCTATCCCATCGTCGCCATAAGACCTATCTGTGTCGGTGCGACGTAAAGCCCCTAGCAAATAAAAAAAAGGGTGCAAATTTGTCATAACCCCCAGGCAGTTTATCTCCTGATAGTAAATCATAAGTGTACCAGGTTTTGTTTGAATCACTCCAGTATTCCGGAAAACTACTATTGTTCGCTTTTTTTTCTATTTGCTTTTCGTCGCACCGACACAGATAGGTCTTATGGCGACGATGGGATAGGAAAGGCCTAAGAATGGGAAGGAAGCGGCCGTGCCCTTAATTAAGATACAGCACCAGCTTTTGTGTGGTGTGAAAATGGAAAACCATCTTCAGGGCTGCCGACAGTGGGATTCGAACCCACTATCTCCCGATTACTGGATACCGGCCGCACTTAAGCGACTGCAGCTATCGAGCTCGGTATTGTTCGCTTTTAGTTACGTATATAAATCATCCCTCCTCTAGAGTTTCCAGGGGTGTCTTTTCCTTAACAGTACTTTCTCCAGATAGTAAGCCATACTTGTATCGATTTTGGTTGAAAGCTACGCTGGAACATACATAGGTTACGTCCATTATCTCGGTCATTTTTTAAAATTTCTTATTTACCCCTTCTCCCCTATGACAAAAGGGGAGTGTCATTATAAATTTCAGCGACCCCGAAAAATGTATTCGACACTATTTTCGATTATTTTTATTTATCATTCCCCTAGCCCCCCACCCCAAAAGGGACTGAACTTGTACGTATAAAATATTCGGAGTGAAACTAAATATCTCAGTGTCCCCGAAAACTACCGATTCGACACTATATTCGATTACTTTTATATATCGCTCACCCCCCGCCCCGCCTCAAAGGGGGCTGAACCTGGACTTTAAAAAATTCCGGAGTGTCACTATTCATCTCAGAGACCCCGAAAACTATGGATTCGACACAATTTTCGATTATTTTTATATATCTCTTCCCTCGCCCCCCCCCCCCGACGAGCACTGAACTTGGTTTAGAAAATTCCTGAGTGTCACTGTTCATCTCATCGACCTCAAAAAATATGGATTCGACAGTTCTTTCTATTATTTTTACATCTCACCCCCTCGCCCCTAAGGGTGCCTGGGGTGTCTTACATCCACATGATTTGTCTCATGATGCTAAAAATCCGGAGTGCCGCTATTCATCTCAGCGACCACGAAAACTGTGAATTCAACACTATTTTCGTTTATTTTTATATATCAATCCCCTCGCCCCCCCCCCCAAAGGGGGATGAACTTGGACTTATAAAATATCCGGAGTTTACTATTCATCTCAGCGACCCCGAAAAGTATGGATTCGACACTACTTTCGATGATTATTATACCTCGCCCCCTCGCACCCCGTACCCATAAGGATTCCTGGGGTGTCTTACCCCCACGTGGTTTGTCTCCTGATACTAAAAATCCGGAGTGTACTATTCACCTCGGTGACACCGAAAACTATGTGTTCGACACTATTTTCGATTAATATTATATATCACACACCCCTCGCCTCTCCCCCACCCTAAAGGGGGATGAACTTGGACATTAAAATATCCGGAGTGTCACTATTCCTCTCAGCGACCCCGAAAAGTACTGTATGGATTCGACACTATTTTCGTTTATTTTTGTATCTGACACCCCTCGCTCCCCCCGTCCCTATGGGTGTTTGGAGTGTCTTACCCCCACGCGGTTTGTCTCCTCATACTAAGTCATAAGTGTACCAAATTTGATTGAAATCGCTGCAATGGTTTAGGAGGAGATGGTTGTTTTGTTTTTTTGGTTTTTTGCTTTACGTCGCACCGACACAGATAGGTCTTATGGCGACGATGGGATAGGAAAGGCCTAGGAGTTGGAAGGAAGCGACCGTGGCCTTAATTATGGTACAGCCCCGGCATTTGCCTGGTGTGAAAATGGGAAACCACGGAAAACCATCTTCAAGGCTGCCGACAGTGGGACTCGAACCCACTATCTCCCGATTACTGGATACTGGATAAGCGACTGCAGCTATCGAGCTCGCTAGGAGGAGATGTAGTAAATACATACATACATACATACATACATACATACTGCACCCATAAGCGAATTTACCTAATTGATTTACAAATTAAAATTGAATATTTCGCATATGAGATACCACAGTTAGGATGTGAAACTAGCAGTCACAAAGGTCAGACGGCAAGTAAAATCCATGAAACTCTTCTCAGAGCACGACCAAATTGTAAACCACCCTAAGGAGTCCATCCAATAAATTTTATGACACCGCATAGGAGTGGCGACTTGCTGTTTGGTTCTCACGAGAAAATCACGCGTTGAGGCCTGACCTACTTAGCTAGGACAAAAGGGACAGCGAAAATACCCGCCAACCGTTGGGAGGAAATGGAAGCACCCACGCTAAGAAGAGCGCGAAAGTCTCAGCCAATCACAAAATTCTAAATTTGAATGAGCTGTCATACCGGGAGTCTACAGTCAGTATTTCGCGATCTGAAGCCCGGTGAGGTGGTGAAAAACAGTGTCCTGATTTCTTTATAATATTTGGTGAATTATCAGTGCGAATCTGTGGTTAATTAGTGCCTAATTAATAAAATTTAACTTCGCACGGAGGAGTAAGAGGACCCAGAAGAATGAGCTGTCATGGCGGGATGAAGCCGTCCACCGGAAGAAAATAACACCAGTGACGCAAGCCGTCGTGTGGATTATCCTGTGATCATTTCCCGCGGCGCAATATCACATGTAAGTCGGAGAAAATTTAGGAAGTTTTGCATATAAATTTTGAAAACTATAACCTACGGATGTACGATAAAGCGCTCCCGAGGGCTAGATTATTACGCCACATCCCTTCCACGGAACTACTTTCTAGGTGGTGGGAGGACTCTTTACAAAACCCAGCGACCAGAGGGTTGAATTCTCATTGTGTCTTGAATCCTCAGTGTGTTATCTTGAATTCTCACATTGTGTCTCTTGAGTCTTGGCAGTGTCGTGAGCACTCTCAATGTGTGTGTTGTCTTGAGTACTCTGTGTGTGTTGTCTTGAGTACTCTCAGTGTGACAGTGTTTTCTAGAGTCTTTGCAGTGATTCTGTAATAGTCTCAGTTTTTCTTCAGTATTCTCAGTGAATCTTCGTTTGACAGAGTGACAGAGTGTGTCACCTAATTCATATAGTCAGCTTTACTTTGGCAGGTAAGAAAGCGATTAGACACTTGTAGGCATTTTGAGAAGGCCTTGTATTGATTTACTGGGGAGAGTAACATTTCAGTAATGAACACTTTAACAAACTTTTACTGTTTATGCAGAGAGATGACAGGCAAGAGCTACATTTTCAACTTAAATGAACTCACATTACGAGTCGAGAGGAACAAGCCCATGTTTTCAGCATAATTACATAAAAACCTCTCTAACCCACGGGTAGTTTCACACTTGTTATCAGCATAAATTTTCTCCACAACATAAACTGTATTTTAGCTTGCTTCTACCATTCAATAAACTATTTGGCAAGCGAGATATTTACGGGCAAAAAAGAGTAAAGACAGACAGGGAGGAGAATGACTTTTCTTCAATGAAGGCCGCAGTAATAAACCTTGGGCAAACAGTTATGTTCCGTTGGGGTTAATGTTCTGTAAGCTGCGGGGTAAACAAAGCTGAGAGACCGGCGTGCAGACCAACAGGTGATTTCCAGGTAGACAGCGAGACGACCGTCCAACTACACAACAGGAGTCTGCAGTGGGATCGTCTAACTTTCACTGGAGTGAGAGAAATGCAAGTGTTGTATGCTAATATAAACGTGTGTTACGGCATGGCAAATATGTGTCAAATTTGCGTGTGTAAAAATTTGGAATACCACAGCAGCGTGAAGATGGAATTCTAATTTCACCATGACCGAGTCCAGAGGGTGAGTCAACATGCCTCCATCACACAGGTATGAGCATCAATAAATAATGTAAATAAATATGTAGGACTGTGATTAATCGATGATCAATGTAGTTTAGAGTATTAGATAGGATTGTAAATAATTCACGGTTGATAATTGTAACTATAATAATATAACAATAATAATAATAATAATAATAATAATAATAATAATAATAATGTTATGTTGCACTTTCAGCTAGGTTATTTGTGCACTTCGTTTAGGTAGATGTTGTTTGCGTGTTTTATTGGATTATTTCTGTAGTATGTCACTTTGACAGTTAGGCAGCTATGATATTTGATCTACGAGTGTAATGCCAGTTTATTATTATTATTCATCATGTGATTAGATCGTTGGTTTTTGAGTCATATTTTGTTTGAGTTTTGATCTTGTAGACGCCGCCGCGATGATTTTAATGTTTTATTTTTGCTTATTTTGCGCATTGCAGCTTGTTTTTGTTGGGGAATCATCCTTCAGATGCGACGTTTTTGATTGTACCTATCCCGTGTATTTTGCGTCGATTTTTGGTAGACGCGAGTATTTATTTCTGTGTAGCTGCGGTTACACATGTTTCAACATCTGTGTTTTGAGAGGCAATCTCGTTTCTTTTTTTTATATATAGAAACTGTGAGTGCCATTGATGAGTCAGCTCTGAGATTTTGTGATATGTTAAGCAGAGAATGATCGAGAGATCGAGCTAGATGATTAATATCCCTGATGATCTACGTTGATGATGGAAATATGATTTGGACCATGTCATGATACTGTCGTAAGAAGTCGTAATGTGCACGACAGATTTTTTTGCCCGCCGGATACGAGCGAGGCCGTATTGTGAGAATAATGAATAATAATGGCGTCGAGATTTAATGAGTAAATAGAATTGTGAAATGAAGAATTTAACCACGAGTGTTAAATGTGTTACGACATGGGTTATGATTGTAGGCAGAAGCCTGTATTTGTTTAAATAATTCCAGGGAAAGTAGATGTTCGGCAGATAATGCTAGCCATTGTACAATGTGAGCAGAGCGACGAGTCAATGTGTTTTTCAATAATTATGTAGAGTCATGGATCACATGAAATAACAGTAATTTGTCCATCAAGGTTAAATTGTATCATGTCCAGACATTTATCGTCTGAGGTTAGAGATTGCCATCAAATTCACGATATTTTGCTACTCGCAGCGGGGTATATTTTTGTGGAGACTCCGACTTTATTTTGCGCATTCCATCCTTATTAATTTCCAGTAGGCCGCGATGGTGGGAGCTAGTTTTGTTTGTTTGTTTGTTTTTCTTTCTGTGTGTACTTTATCACCGTGTATTTGTAGGACGTAAGCGTATGTGAATTATTTATATTTGATTTGATGTAAATAGATAGGTGTAGATAGGCTAAGTTTTGATTTCTGTATTTTCTTTGTCGGAGCAGTGTTTCTCCGTTAACAGATGTAATGATGTAAATTAGATTTCAGATGTTAGGTTAATAGATCATCGATTAAATCACAGTCGAAACGATAGTAGTGGTATGCTCATACCAGGCATTTAAGTAATTACCAAACCTTTTAAAATCCACTACATTTTATTTGCAAAATGAAGCGATCTTTAATAACCCAATTGTATAAAACGGCCGCAATGAATGAGGTAAACAAGATGGCATCTGCCTCCATCTAGTGGTGGTACCACAAATATGAGTTGATAATGAAATGCAGTTAGCGGCAAATTCAATAGAAATTTTAATGTACAAGGATCGCTATCATTTGATCTGTTAACATCAGGCACTTGGCCTAAATTTTGGTTTATTCTTAAGAAGTCCAGTCTATCACAGGTATGCAAGTGAAGTTTAAGATTTAGATGAGTGGTTGATACACTCAGATTTGATATTTCAATAATTTATTTTGTTTAATCATGAGGTGTTTGAATAAGACAATGGTTATGTCGGAAATGAAGTGTGATGTTCATGGCTGTATTTTCTTCGAGTTATTCCTTATATGATACACTTGGTTAGTGCTGTACATGATTATTTAAATTTGGGTATTTTACCAAATGAGCCACATGTGATAAATATTTGATAACTCCTTTAAGTCAGTGGAGTGATGACGTAACTAAGTTACCTTATTATGATTCAACTATTTTAATTTATTTTGAGAGATATTTTCTACGTAATAATTCTGTATTTCAAGAAGGTGGTTTTTCTGACCAGAGTTTTAAACTGAGTCATGTTATTTAACTTGAGGACAGTGTCAACAGAGTCTGGAGTAATTTTAATCAATGTGTTTGACCTTCAGTCAGTTTATTAGGCAGATTATGGTGTTAGTGTAAGGCAGATCCTCAACCTTTAATTTTCTTAGTTTCATTGATTTCATTTTTGTTTACATTTTTCACTAGTTCTGTTACGTTCATTTTTAGCATTTTTGCATTTTTATTTCAATAAATCAGTCTTTTATTTAAAATTTTAATTCAGTCTTTGGGTACCGTCATTTTAGTTAGTTTACCCCCTCTTTTCATTTCCTCACTCCTTATTCGACGGGTGGCCTCTCTCCGGGGATAGCGGACGGTCACGACTGAGGAAGAAGAGTCTACATGCAGCGGTGAGTATGATTTACATGTCATTTATTACAGGAGCAGCCGGCGCACAGAAGAAGGAAGAGTTCACCGCAGTTGTTGCCTTGAAAAGGGCACAATACATACATACATACATACATACATACATACATACATACATACATACGTACATACATACATACATACATACATACATACATACATACATACATACATACATACACACATACATACATACATACATACATACATACATACATACATATATGAAATGAAAATCCACAACCTGTTTCCAGTCATTCGACCGGGTCAGGAATGGAATGAATGAGCCCCCATGAAATGATACTTGAGGGTATGGGATGAAACATGACAGGGAAAAACCGGAGTACCCGTAGAAAAACCTGCCCCGCCTCCGCCTTGTCCAGCACAAATCTCACATGGAGTGACCGGGATTTAACCACGCAACGCAGCGGCGAGAGGCCGGCGCGCTGCCACCTGAGCCACGGAGGCTGCTACATACATATAATGACATATAGATAGACAAATAGATAATCACGAAGAGCCATTTAGTAGGCCTTGAAAGTATAATTCATTGTCACCTGGTTATATGACCAAAAAATCGATACTCAGATTCTTATGGTTTTGTGGTTTTTATTGCCTGTTAAACAGAATTCTGTTGAAAACCGTAAAATTATTTCTAATTAAGAGTGTTTTAATCCCATAATTCAGTATGATGAATCACCATAGGACACGCCCTCTTTCGCAGAGGCTTATATAATTTCCTCTTACCAGTAGACTAAGAGAGGTAGGTGTTTGAACACATCTTCCTATTACTAATAAAAACGCCGTATTTTAGTTCGTTGCACTGTATTAGAAGAGTGTATTTGTCATGTACAGAAGTGCATGCCGCAATTTAAAGGAAGATCTAACAGGCAAGAAGCTATCTGTTGGTCTGTTGAGAAGGATATTGGAGGAGCAAATAGACCGATTGAGAGTGTGATCGTCGACAACATTACTAAGGCCAAGCTATAATAAATAATCCATCTATTTTGTTGTTGTTGCTAGTTGCTTTACGTCACACCGACACAGATAGGTCTTATAGCGACGATGGGAGAGGAAAGTCCTAAGAGTTGGAGGGAAGCGACCGTGGCCTTAATTGAGGTACAGCCACAGAATTTGCGAAAATGGGAAACCACGGAAAACCATCTTCAGGGGACAGTGGGATTCGAACCCACTATCTCCCGGATGCAAGCTCACAGCCGTCCATCTATTTTAAAGGAAATTAAAGTTGAATATTGGGCTATGTATTTCCATAATTTTAATTTTAATTTGCTCTCATGATAACCCTGTGCATTACTATGTTCAAAAGGAGATCAATCAATCTGTATAAGCCCCTGAATAGATTGAGATCTGAAGTGGGTAGATCAAAGATTAATTAAGCAAGATGGGACTTTAATTTCGTGTGGCTATTTCTAGCCGAGTGCAGTCCTTGTAAGGCAGACCCTCCGATGAGGGTGGGCGGCATCTGCCATATGTAGGTAACTGCGTGTTATTGTAGTGGAGGATAGTGTTATGTGTGGTGTGTGAGTTGCAGGGATGTTGGGGACAGCACAAACACCTAGCCCCCGGGACATTGGAATTAACCAATGAAGGTTAAAATCCCCGACCCGGCCTGGAACCGAACCCGGGAGCCTCTGAACCGAAGGCCAGTACGCTGACCATTCAGCCAACGAGTCGGACAAGATGGGACTACTCTGATAAGATAAGTGTGAATCTGGAGAAGTCCAGATTGTACAATACTTGCTGATATTCCAACTGTGTCCAGCCTCCTGTATTCAAGAAGTCCTTCATTACTCCACAGTAAATGCACTGGAAGTAGCTAAGTTCTGGTCACAAAGAATATAATATACGAACTGTGCCGTATATGTATATGTTTCTGACACGAGAAAAAATAAAAAGAATTTCAGGGATAAGATCGATGCAACTTGTCATTCTCCACAAATTCAACTTGAAAAGCTACGTTGTTTGTGTATACAAACATTGCATTTCTTTGCTTCTTTTTACATGTGACACCAAGTCACTGCCAAGGTTTTTGGACTATGTTTCAAAAACCGACTACCCCAGCCGGAGTAGAACGAGCTAACTTGGGATCATTAGCCAGACACTCTCCCACAGCTGTTATTTAAGTATCAGTATCATAAGATGGTTCATATTCTCAGTACGCTGAAGCGGTTTGCTGCATCGCTTACAAGCTCTAGCTCTCGGAAGTGTTCGCGACGTAAGAGAGTGTGCATTGATTGTGCCTGTGACGCTCGCTAGTACGAAGAAACAAGGAAGGGAAGCGAGGCGGACTACAGTATCATTGTCATGTTCACCACGTATCCCTCCTTGCTTATCAGTTATCTAACTTGTAGCAATATTCTGACATTTCAATTATGTTCCACTATCTCGGTAGGACAGTGACAGCTATAACACAGTATATCCCGACACAGATGCAATGCCACCACAAGTATTTCACCTGCAAAAGCCCCTCAGATAATTACAAATTATTTACAATAGTTGACGTTTCTTGACATTAAGTTTTCCATTAGTTCAGGACATCTTTAACCATGGAAGGAAATGTTTTTCGACGTAGAATTTTTTTAGTACTGGATCCCTGAATAAAAATACGTGTGACCTTAGAAAGTATACTCCAGCATCGCTTAGCTTGTCTTCAGTTTGTTCAAGAACATCAGAATTGGACGCAAGGGCAATGTCTACCTCCCTGATGTGATGAAGTGTAGAAGACTTCAGGACTGTACAGTGTTCGTAGAAGACTGAGACATGTGATAACGTTGATTGACCCAAGCTTCTGATGATTGGAACCCAGATCAGAGAAAAAGAGAAGCAAAGTGCAGTATTGAGAGTCGAAGGTCCGAGCGAGTTGGCCATGCGGTTAGGAAGGCGTAGCTATGAGTTTGTATTCGGAATGGTGGGCTCGAATCCCACCGTCGGACTACTGGTGGTTTTACGTGGTTTCCTATTTTCACACGAGGAAAATTCTGGGCTGTAGCCACGGCCACATTCTTCTAAATCCTATCCCTTTCCCATCCTCGCTTCGCCGAAAACATTCAATGCGTTAGATAACGTTAAACAACTAGCAAAAAATTATAATAAAAAGTTTTCTTTTTTGCTATTTGCTTAACGTCGCACCGACACAGATACGTCTTATGGCGACGAGGGGATAGGGAAGACCTAGGAGTGGGAAGGAAGTGGCTGTGGCCTTAATTAAGGTACAACCCCAGCATTTGCCTGGTGTGAAAATTTGAAACCACGGAAAACCATCTTCAGGGCTGCCGAAAGTGGGATTCGAACCCACTATCTCCCGGATGCAAGCTCACAGCTGCGTGACTCGAAACGCACGGCCAACTCGCCCGGTATAATAAAAGGTAGAAGGATATGAAAGAGAAACAACGATGCAGGAAGTAGTCAGCTAGGAATGTAGTTCCTCCCTCCTTATTAAAGTTTGTATAGATCAAGCTGCAAAGAGAACGAAAAATTTGGAAAAGGAATCACAGTTGAAAGAGAGGAGATTAAAACTCTGATATATGATGATATTTCAATATCATCTGAGTCACAGAGGATCTGGAGAAGTTGCTGTATAAGTGGTATACCGAGCAAGTTGGCCGTGTGGCTGTGAGCTTGCATTCGGGAGATAGTGGCTCACTGTCGGCAAACCTGAAGACAGTTTTCCGTGGTTTCCCATTTCCACACAAGGCAAGATATATATATAACGTGCCCTTCTGACGCACTAAGGGTGCAATAATTATTATTCATATATTATTTGAGAAGAAGGGCAAAAATGAATAAATAATACATAGTGAGCATATAGTTTCATTGTTATTCAGCGCTCAGTCTGCAAGGCTCTGTGCATTAAGTAAATCGCGTCTGATTAATTCTTCTGGTTCGGAGACTGGGTGTTTATGTTTGCCCCAACTCTTCTCTTCATATTCAGACAACACACCGCACTACCATCCACTACCATTGCATCCCTACACATATTGTTGGCGGCAGGAAGGGCATCCGGCCTCAAAAAGGGCCAAATCCACATGTGCGACACAGTTCGTACCCGTGACCACACAAGTGTGGGAAAAATCAGCAGAAGAAGAAAAGGAAGTGAATATAGTTTCTGATTGGACAAACACTTAGCGAAATTCAAACAGTGTATATGACAGGTTGGTATGACATATCTATACATCAATAACTTGATAAATTATTTTTGGAGGGATGTGGCGTGAGTAAGAATGGTAGGTAAGTAAGGATATGAATATGACAAGCAGAGTAGAGTAGATATAATCTGTAGCTGTGTACAGATTAGATGGAAAGCCGCATAAAATCAGGCTATAGACGAAGGTCCGAAATAACAGTACTCTCTACCACATTGTACACACTTTGTATAAAATAAAGAAATTTGTTTTTAAGTGCTGTAATCGTTACCATCCCCTTGTTTGTTCTCGGAAAGTAAAACTGTATCTGATTTATTCCCTGCCATCCCCTATTGGTGAGCTACATGATGCCTAGTCCAAGGTTCAAACTACAAAGGATTTGTCAGAACATTTTTTTTAAAGTAACGAATGTTACGTTACTAGAGAAATAACCGTTCAGGCTGACTGGATGCCTACCATGCATTCTAGCATAGATATTTACGGTGAGAATTTCAAAAAAAATTGTATTCGGTCGAAAAGAAATCGCAGAATCAAAGAAAACGAGCAAAATTAAATTCAAGTTTCATAAAAGAACTTCCTTTTAGATTTTATGCTCTAACTTGTAGATTAGTTCATAAACGATGTTCAAATGGGTGAAAAATGGCTTTGAATGTGTATCAATAGGAAAGATTTTAAGGGGCCTAAAATATCTTTCTTCAAGTCATCACGTTTACATTTCCGCGGTATTAGAAGGAATCATGGCTAATTTTAGGTTTTAGCAGGGGATTTAAGGCCTTGTGCCCCTTCTAAACCCATGTGAATTTTCAGATGAAAATTACATTGCAGTATCAATCGGGATTCAAAACTCGACCATCTGTATAGAAAGCCAACAGTTAACCCACTACAATAAGCATGCCCAATGGAATATGTAGTGTTCGGTTTTGAAAAAAAAACGGTGGTTTGTTACAAGCAATCAAAGCTAATTTTGTGGCAATCCGCGTGCAGTGAGGACTGATAGAAAACTGGGTGTTAGGCATTCGTGAATTATAAGTGAAAAACTCACACCACCATACCTCTCTCTGTGGATCAGTGGTAGAGTGACAATCTTCGCATCCCAAGATCGCAGGTTCAACGTGGCAGGGGTAATCGGATATTTGAACGGCGGGAAAAGAAGTCACGTCGACGCTCCATGCCCTACAATGTTGGCATGTGAAAGATCTCTTGTAACTCATTTGGTGTTCACCCGACAAAATTAATTACAACTCAGCCAAAGATTACCCTACAGGGATCAATTTTTCTGCCATCTATAGAGTAACATGAAACTTTAAAAATGACACGCAAGCAGCCTAGGTGGCGTCAGATTAAAACACCTATTATTATTATTATTATTATTATTATTATTATTATTATTATTATTATTATTATTATTATTATTATTATATGAATATGAAAGTGACTGAAGTATGAGCGATGCTAGTAATGCCATTGCTTATGCAGCCAGTCCCTGCTATGAATGGTGTGAAACTATTGCTCATAGGGTCGGTTGGTGCATGCATTTCAGTGGGCTTGGCAGACTGAGATGTAATAGCAACTTCTGGCTCAGTGAGGAAAGCAACTGGAAACTACCTCACTCCTCATTTCCCTAGTACGCCTCTTCAGTGATGCCTAGGCCATCTATGACAGCTGATGGCGGAGTTGTTGAGGATCCAACCAGCCTTCGGGCTGATGACTAAACATACAATAATAATAATAATAATAATACACCATTACACTAAGCACTGCAATGACACACAGAAAGAACATCAAGATTTTGATCTAAAACGATCAGTAATAACTAAAACTAAGTAACCAGTTCTTCACACATTTAGCAAGACTTCGTTTATAATGTACATCCAGTATTCGCTATTAGACCTGAAGTACTATAGCACCATAAATTGCTTTGTTAACCAGTAATTGAGGAAGAGTTTTCTCTCGTACTTCCATTGAGTCTCCTCTGACGGTTCTACTGTAAAACAGACTTCACAGAGCGTGAAATATATTTCCATCCTCTCTCGTCTTGTTAGAGAAGATTACGCCAGGAAGTGATTTCTGGCTACATTTCTCTGTGTAAAGTTCGCTGCAGTGAATACTTTGCGGTAAAATTTTCATAAATCCTCTTTGAGGACGCCAAGCTAGTCACAGGGGATTATTTCCTTCTTGCCCAAGACAGATTTCAAACAAGATCTCGACTGTATTGGCGAAGTGGAGCAATCTGTCAACATGGCTTGTCATCAGTGTTGTATGAAGCGAGCCACTCTTAAAAACAACATTCAAAGACAATACATTCCTCTAAGCTTATACGACAGGCCGGGGTTGTTGCTATTGATGGTATACTGTAGGTGATTGTTGTTTTTAAGAGGAAGACGATGTTACCTGCTCAGAATATTGATTTAATGATCTATGGTAATTTGGGCTTCAGCTCTAGCCTGAGCGCTAGGACGGCACTCACTATCGTTATCTCAGCCTGAACGCAGTCCTAAGGCCTTGGTACACAGAATGTGAGCTGCGGTTACGGACAGGACGTCGTGAAACCTAAGGCGGGCTGGGATCTGGATATGTCACACACACATTACATCAGGATAGGGCGTGCGGGCAGCTAGGAAGGCCAGTTTTTTTGTCAGCAAAAGAGAAATATATACAAATATGTGGTGTTCTTCTGATGAAGAGGAAACTTTAGCCTTATTTGTTCTGATTAGAAAGACCAACAAACGGACGTGGGTTCACGAAATAAAGTTGTAACGAGAACAGTCAGGCGAATATCACAGATTATGTCGAGAATTACCGCCTGAGTTCAACATACGTCTCATCTGCCTCCACATTTTTACCTTCTTGTCTGCGTTTTTGTTGTCAACGTGTCCTCGGGCATAAAAATGGATAGTTTTCCACCTCTTCGGTGAATCCTTCCGTGTCCACTTCAACAAAAAAACGCAAAACACTAGGCGGGCAACGGACTCGCTGATCGCTGCGCGTTACGTCCAGGATGAGATCATTATCACAGACTGGTGTGTGTATAACAGAGATGATGCAACATTACGAAACACTGTTTGGCGTCCAGCCCGTTGCGGGCAGAGTTCGCAGAACGTGGTCGCAGCCCGTATTTACTGCGCCAAGGCATTTTAAACAGTTCCATCGCGGAAGGTGGGCGACGCGGAATCTTGTCGTAATGAGTGACCGACGAGGAAAATATTTGGATTCGAATGCTCTGCACTGCATGAAAATTGGTGGAAAAGCTCGAGTATGGTCGCTGAAAACGACTTTAGTGTTCTTTTCCTTGTAATATCACGCATTTCATCAAACGAGTATAACTTCAAATACTTGCGGTTGGTCATACTATCTTGTGACGTTTGATCTCAACTTTGAAGATGGTATATGCAGTGATGTGGATATTGTCAAATATGCTCATTATTATGCTGTATCGTGCGACGAACATTTCATTCAAAAGCCGCCATCTTCATTTCGATATTGGCTGCAAATGTACGAAGAGAAGTCTCGTCCATATCAACACTCGAGTTTACGCTAGGTAAATAATCGCCTTTTATATATAGTTCTCTCAATTTCCTTGTTACCGACTGGCGACTCAAACGTTAAGCATTATACCACTCTCGGACGGTAAACAGATTCATGTCTAAAAACATTTAAGCTCTTTAGGCCTTTACAATCGTGAAGTTACCAGCGTTTTGCCCTAGTGTTGCAGTGGGCTCATCGGTTGTATTGCTACACCTTTCCAAGACGCTGGCGGCTAGATACAACACTGCAAGCCTCTTATGCAGGACAATGCAGTGACGGTGCAGTAGGGGAAGCATGTGCCCCCACTAGTATAAATGCCTGCCTTTGGACTTATTTTTGAGATTTATGTCTGTGTACTGTCACGTCTGTTCTGACCAATAGCAAATGGCTCTTGACCAATAGCGTGCTTGCTTTGTCAGTGGCAGTCCACTTGGAGTACTTCAAAAGCGTTTCGGTCCTGAAGCCGGCTCGATTGTCAGGTCTCTAGTGTTGCACAGCTGCACGCAGTTCTGTCCATTCTCGCTTCTCGCTCTCAGAGGTTAAATAGTTCAAACGGAGAGTTGATAACGCTGTGTCTCTGGCACCCCGCGGTCAAGGAATATAAACACAGCCGGCCAGTTAGGCTTTAAAAGCTTGCCGGGCGTTAACGAGGAAACTAAACTACATTATGAAGGGCCAGGGGAAAAAAAGCAGGAGAGTCAATATTTATGCAACTTGAGAAAAAAGCAACTTTTGTGCTCGACATCCCTAGTTCCTTCCCCTAACAGCGAAACTTCGAGTGCTGATTTCTCCTGACTCGCCTGCTTGTTTTCCATTTCCGACCTCTCAACAGATGCGCATGATCACTCTGAAGCGGACTGTAACAATATCTCAATTTCTATGAAAAAGTGACTTACCTGGTTTTTCCCCCGACTTGTATTTGTAATATAACTAAATTCTACAAGTTGCAGAAAAAAAATTGTTTCGTAAATTAAAGGTATGCTAGAGGGTACAAATACAAGTATTTTGAACATAGGGACCACAGGTCTGCGGTGATTAGTATCGGTGCTTCGCGTGCATAAAGTTTTTAGATCAGCTGCCGACCTCCCAGACGCTCGAACGTAAACCTGCCACACTGTTTGCTTTTGGTTTAAATTTTAGCCGCAGACAATGTATGTTTGGTGTTCAGCCCGAAGGCTGGTTTGATCTTCCGCAGCTATGCCAACAGCTGTCATAGATGGCCTAGGCAAAGGGACAATTATTCATTACCTCAGAGAAGATGTTCAAAATGTCGTCCTCCAACTTGGCGGCTCAATTTACACAGACCTTACAACGATTCGCATATTCTTTGGAAAATTCTCATTGATTCTCGGGTACGATGTACGGGAGTGGTGATGGACAGGCGGAAGGACACGAGGGGGACGGAAGAAAGGTCACGCGGACAGCGCCTCAGCTAAAACAGTGTGGCTTGTTAACCCTCGAGGGTCTGGGAGGTAGATAGCCGAAACTAATCACGGCAGATCTACGGTTGTTATGTTCACAATACTTGTATTTGTACCATCTAACACTCCTTTAATTTACGAAACAAAGTTTTTCTTCACCCTGGATAGGGTGCTTTCCAGCCATTATCAATGTTGCGACCAAACATCATAGCATACTGTTAACAACCTCAACTACTCGTAGTTGCAAAATCCTCAGTCAGTCAAATGCATATTTATTTATCGTATGGCTTTTGGAGTCGGAAGTATCAGAGGACATGTTCGGATGTCTGGGGTAGTTCTTTCTATTTGACGCCCATGAGCAACCCGCGTGTCTGGATGTGCACATAGTCTACTCCTGTCGAATAACATCAACGGGTCTAGAGTCCGACGCGACAGGGTGCTCTAAACCTCGTATATTTACTTGTCAATCTTACCTCTACCTTGGCTCAAAGCATAATTACTGGTGTGTCTTTTAATGTCTTCAATATTCTCTCGGGGCCCTCTATATAACTTGCACGACCAAACATTGAGGTATTTGGTGTAAATCGAATCCTTCATCAAAAGTGCACAGATATATATGAAACTTTCCTAGAGAGTAATCTCACTTGAGTCATATTATTGCACGACAACACCAGGCCTCATATAACCAAGGTGCTACCATTGGCAGGTACTTATCTGGGCCCGACTTATTTCCAACCTGCTGATACATTGTAGAAGTACCTAGAAGAAAGAAGTGAAATCAAGCTTTAAATATCTCTGGGTAGATGTCGTTCCCTACGTCATTGCAATTTTCTACCAAACCAGAGCATTTGTACCACCGCTACACTTCACAGTCAATAAAGCACAACCTCAAGTCAGTCATACAGTCCCGTCACCTGTTGTTTGACGATGATACAAGATGGAATAACTGTATATGTGAGTTGTGCGATCAACCTTGTGATCGTTACCACATTACCACTTGTAAAAAACGACTATTGTGCTTAATTAAAAAGTGTACAATCGAAATACGGGGTAAATATATCACCAAAACTGGTGTAACTTACGTAACATATATACACAACTTGTGTGCATTTCTTAATAACAATATTTCGGCAACTAATTCCTCTAACAACCGCTCCGTAACGTACTTGCTTCCGCGCACGCTCTCAATGCCCTATGAGCAACACTTTTACTCCATTCATCACAAGGACTGGCTGCGTGACAAATAGTGGTGCAACCATCGCTCATACCTCAATCGCTTCCAGTTCATCAAAGCCAAGGATAAGACTGAGACAGAAAAATAAAGTTACGAAGTTGATTTAACTCATTTCAGGAGACACAGTTCACATTGAATCTCAACAGAGATGAATCTGGGTAGATATTGTTCCCTACGCCATTGCAATTTTCTACCAGACGAGAGCATTTGTACCACCGGTTCACTTCACAGTCAATAAAGCACAGCCCTCAAGTCAGTCATAGAGTCCCGTCACCTGTTGTTTGACGTTGCTAATGCCAGATGGAAGAACAAACATTAAGTGCATATTGCGATCCAATTTCTGCGTCTGATGGACAAATCAACACCTAAGAACATCTTACGAATAGATAAACGAACTCTGTTGCATCATGTTGCTGCACAACATCAGATCATCTGCTCGAGTGAGTTCCTTCCATGCTACCCATTGGAGGTATTGAACATCTTGTCCTCATCTAATGCCAAAATATATCTAGGTTTCCGGAGCACAGAGAAGGAAACTGAGTAAAAGAATCATGTCACGACGTCACCCGCTTGATCCTGATATATTCTAGATCTGACCTGGTCAATACGTCGATCGCGAACGACCAATCGATAGGGGTATTTTCCTTGGTTGCTCGCTAAAATTTTTGTTCAACGTCACTTTTTTCATCCTTAAAAACGTAGAAACGTAGAACACCACAGGGAAAATCTGTATGAGCTTTTCCATCAGTTGAGAATAAGATAAGAAACCTTCGGTATGATCTGTTCTTAAATGCCCGGCCATCACAAGAAGTATTTTGCAAATATCAGTAAATGCTGTGAAATTATGCGTACTTGCTTTGGATCAACAGGTATTTTTTTACAAGTTGCTTTACGTCGCACCGACACGATGGGACAGGAAAGGGCTAGGAGTGGGAAGGAACCGGCCGTGGCCTTAATTAAGGTACAGCCCCAGCATTTTCCTGGTGTGAATATGGGAAACCACGAATAACCATCTTCAGGGCTGCCGACAATGGGATTCGAACCCACTATCTCCCGAATACTGGATACTGGCCGCACTTGATCAACAGTTACATGTGTGAATTTGCATTTTTATACTTGAAACTATTGAAGACACAGCATCGCTCCAGTTTGGAAACTTCCTTGAAACTGGCCCAGTCACAGTATAGGTCTGATTTTGGAAGCCTGGCAAATGCCATGAAACCACGATCTCCTCTTATCTTTAAATGTAATCTATTCTATATATTAAAAGAGTTTACTAAAACAGCTTTGGCATATCCATCCGTCCATTCTGATTTGCTTCATTCTTGTTCTATTCTCTCCAGAATTACCTGCCGGTGTTGATAAGTCTCTAAGTTCATCCAACTTTGAGTAAGCATCAAATAAAATCATTAAATGATCACTCAAATAAACGCAGGCGAAGGCTTACCCTAATACCGCAATAAGTTATATTCTGTACTTAGCAGGTTGCTATGCGACTAACACTTCCATTAATATTCTGATATTTGTGATTTTCATCCTTAGTAATGTCATTCCATGCAGCCATGTTTGATTACTACCAGTCAAATCAGAGAGTATACACTTCTTGTAATGACGGAAGAATACTATTCCCTCCTAGATACTCTTTGATTCTCTAATGTTTCCCAGCTTCCGAATGTATTCAACAGGTGGCAGAGCGTTCCTAATAACTTTCATACTGCTAAGAGAGAAAAGTCTATATACAAACAAACTCCATCATGACATACGCCTTAGACATTACGTGGGAACACCTAACAAAGGATAACCTAGCCGCACTAGAAAGAGTGAAGGCTATATATCATAAAAAGTTCTCTGCCTGGCAAAAAACGCTCCTTCGAGATTAACTTATGAGCTCACAAGACAACTGTTGTGTATAGAAGAACGAACTGCTATTAAAAATGCAATTGCTTTCTCCAACACAATACCGAGCGTCACATGAAGAATCGCAGGATAGAAAAGCGGATATTTAAAAGGAAAGCATAATGACGTATTCATGATGAATTCTCTCTACGGACTGTGGCCTACCATAACGTGCTTCTTATTTGTTTTATTATCTCCGGAATTACCTGCCGGTGTATCATGGGACGTTGATAGGTCCGTAAGTTCAGCCATCTTTGAGTAATCATAAAATTAAATAATTAAATGACCACTACAACAATCGCAGGCGAAGGCTTACCCTAACCCGCAATACATTCTGTACTTAGCAGGTTGCTAAGCGACTAACACTTTCATTGACGTTCTCATATAATTATGCGAGTTTCATCCTTGGTAATGTAATTGCATGGAGCCATGTTTGATTACTACTTGTTAAGCCAGAGAGTATACACTTCCTCCGATCACGGAAGAATACTACTCCCTGCTAGTTTCTTCTTGATTCCCTAACCTTTCCAAGCTTCCAATATATCCAAACAGAGGGCAAACTTACATGCTGCTAACAGAAAAAAGTCTACGTACAAACAGACTCCATCTCGACATACGCCTTAGATATTACCTGGGAACACCTATCGATGTATAACCAAGCTATACTAGACATAATTAAGGCCATGTATGTTTAAAACGTTCTCTGCCTGGCAGAAAACGCTCCTTCGAGACTAACGTACGAGCTTATATATAGAAGAACTGTGATTAAAAATACCGTTGCCTTCTACGACACACTACCAAGCTTTACATCAAGAACTGCAGGATAAAGGAAAGCGAATAAGTGGATAGATTTTTACCATATAGATGGTATGATGACGTCAGAATGGATGAACCCTGACTGCGAACTGGAGTATACCATAACGCGTTTCTTATTACTTGTTCACAAACCCATTGAAAAGGGCAGGCAAAACAATATGACGACAGGTATAGCGAGACGAGTTACCTCGCCTATTTATAACGAATGCTGCAGAACAGCACGGGTCCTCATTATAGACTGTTATGCCTTTCATCGTTGAATCTGCAAGCCTCTGTGAATTTACTAAACGCTGCCACAATCCTCCATTTGTAACTGGTTTTGTGTCCTCTTTTAGTTCTATACCTCTTATCTTCAAGTCGTTAGAATCTGAGTCTAACCATCGTCGTCTTGGTCTCCTTCTACTTCCCTTACCCTCTACAACAGACTCCATTATCCTCCTCCATTCGCCTCACAATACCCTACCACCGAAGCCGGTTTATGCGTACAGCTTCATCCATCGAATTAATTCCTAACATAGCCTTTATGGCCTCATTACAAGTAGCCTACCCTCCTGCCATTGCTCCTACCTGTTTGCACCGGCAATCATTCTCGCTGATTTCATGTATATTACTTCTAGCTTATGAATAAGATATCCTGAGTCCAACAAGCTTTCACTTCCGTAAAGCAAAATTGGTCTGAAAACAGACCGATATAAAGATAGTTTCGCCCGGGAGCTGACCTTCTTACAGAATACTGTTGATCGCAACTGCGAACTCACTGCATTAGCTTTACTACACCTTGAATCAATCTCACTTACTATATTACCATCCTGGGAGAACACACATCCTAAATCCTTGAAATAATCTACCTGTTTCAGCTTTGTATCACTAATCTGACATTCAATTCTGTCGAATTTCTTACCTACTGACATCATTTTAGTCTTGGAAAGGCTAATTTTCATACCATACACTTTGCACCTATTTTCAAGTTCCCAGATATTAGACTGTAGGCTTTCAGCACAATCTGCCGTTAAGACCAAGTCGTCAGCATGGGCCAGACTGCTTCCTACGTTTCCACCTAACTGGATCCCTCCCTGCCACTTTATACCTTTCAGCACATGATCCATGTACTGTAAACTACGAACAGCAAAGGTGAAATTTATGGCTTGCCTAATCCCTGTAAATACCCTGAACTAAGAACTCATTCTACCATCAATTCTCACTGCGGCCCAATTTTAAACTGTTATTGCTTTTAATCTACCCTTAATCACATAGTACCCCACTATGGTTAACATCTTTTCCCTCGGTACCCAATCATATGCCTTCTCTAGATCTACGAAACATAAACATAATCGTCCACTCCTCTCGTAGAATTTTTCAATTATCTGGCGCATACTGAAAATCGGATCCTGACAGCCCCTCTGTGGTCTAAAACCATTCTGGTTTTCATCCAGCTTACTCTCAAACACTGATCCCACCCTCCCTTCCAAGTTGCCAGTGAATACCTTGCCTGGTACACAAATCATTGAGATACCTCGTCTAATTTCATCTATTCCTGCTGATTTATGACAACGGAGTTTATTTACGATCCTTTCCACTTCCTCAAGACTAATTTCACCAACATTATTTTCCTCCTCCCCATGAGCTCGGTTGTTTGCGACGTCACCAGAAAGATTTCCTTTTTCGTTGAGAAGATTTTCAAAATATTTCTTCCACCTGTCTAGTGATTCCCTGGGATCAATTACGAGTTCACCTGAATTACTCAAAACACTATTCATTTCCTATTCTTCCTCCCTTTCTAAGATTCTTTATTACTGTCCAGAAAGGCTTGAAAAATGTATTCGTAAATGCTAAACGCATACTAGCACAGAAGTCCGGCAAACGCTTCCCATTTCTATTAGCTTCCATATCTTCCCTTCATTTAACAACCACCTTTTCGTATCCTTCAGTTCTGTTTCCAACTCTCGCATTCATATCGCCCATTAGCACGATCCTATCCTTACTGTTGATCCTGACTACGATGTACGATGTCTAGTTAGTGTTTTAAAATAATTTGTTATTTGTAGATCCTATTCAGTTTTGAATTGGTTGAAATGCATGAATAAATTAATATTTTAATATTGAATGTAGGTATGTTTATAATTGTAATGAGGATGGATTCAATGGATATAGTAGCTCACCTCTGGTCATAACAATAAAAGGTAGATCTTCCCACAGAACGAGTTGATCAGGGCTCTTTTAAACGAGACGGATGACACGGTACAATGTCAATGAAGCTTCTTGGCCAAGTGCAAGGACTGTGTGTAAAATAGTCTGCACAATGCCTTAAAAGTTGTGTGAATTTAGGCACTGACCCATCTTCTTACTTTGTATTCAGTGGGTTAGGACCCCAGCGTCCGCAGCCCAGAAAATGGTTTTTCGTGGTTTCCCACTTTCACACCAGGCAAATGCTGTACCTGAATAAGGACCACAGCTGCTTCCTTCCTACTCCTAGCACTTTCCTCAACATAAGACCTATGTGTGTCGGTGTGACCTAAAGCAAATTGTTGATTGTCTTCTTACTTTGTTGCCTTCGCATGGGCTGAGAATAATAACAACAGACTGTGAAGTCGTTTTGTTTTTACCTGGTAGAGGGAGAAGAAAGAGGTAGAAGGCCTCTTCTGTTATCATCCACTGGATCTTTTTCATTATATTCTGCTAAGCCTACCTACAATCCCAAAGTGGATGTGATAGCCATGATCTTAATTAAGGTACAGCTCCACCATTTGTCTGGTGTGAAAATGGGAAACCACGGAGAACCATCTTCAGGACTGTCGACGGCTGGATTCGAATCTACGTTTAGCAGGTTCATTCCTATGAATTTTTGTATCGTTATCACATTCTCACCTGTTCGTTTGAACAATGAAGTCAGTACACAGGATGTAGTTATTATAAGGCACGTCCGTCTAATAGGTGATAGAAGAGACTGTTCTACGCGAACTATGGGAATAAACTGTCAGCTATCTTTACATTTAAAATAAATATTAAAAAGTCAATTTTTTTTAGGTTTTCAGTAACTCTTCAGGCAGCAGTGGCAAACTTTTCTGTAGCTAGACGGGATTGAGGCGAGGCAAGGTCTATGAAAGGAAGTTGTTGCATAATACAAGCATGACTTTGCCTGTTGACATGGGTGAGGAAGGGAGGGAGTCAACCTATACAATTGTTGATGTTGTTGCAACCTCACATAAAGGATTGAAATATTTCGACCGTTACTACTGTGTAACCTACCTAGTAAATGTGGAAATCATTGATTGATTGATTGATTGATTGATTGATTGATTGATTGATTGATTGATTGATTGATTGATTGATTGATTGATTGATTGATTGATTGATTGATTGATTGATTGATTGATTGATTTAAAGGAAAAATAATTTCGACAAAAAGCCTTGATATGGAAGTATGTTTGAAAACGTATGTGAATGCGTTGCTTAATGTAGGATGCTAAAAGGTTTGTTTTATCACTACTAACCAGGTACCTGATTTTTTGCCTTGAGGTAATAATTTGACTGATGATGCCCTCAATGAAGGGCGAAACATGTCTCAAGTGGAATCAATAATACATTCCTAATTTATAAAATTTATATGTATTGAATAGGTGATAAAACAAACCTTTTAGCATCCTACATTCAGTATCTTCAATACGGATAACAATGAGTTTTATCACTTGCAATGCGTTGCTTGTCAAGCAATGTCGTACATACAGTACCTGGCACATGGTCCTCCCGAGATTTGGACGCAGGTTTTATTGGAGGATGACTAGGAACGGTACTCCACAACACCGCGAAATCATACGAAGTACCAACCTCCGCTAAACTCAGGAAAGTAGTTTATTTTAATCACACTTTTCGAAATAACAAATACAGTCTGATACAACTGGCCACGGAAGGCAATAACGAAAGAAAATATGAACGTGGGAGGGGAATATTATCCTGAGTACAGAACCTCTGACATCCACAATACGGCAACTGGTATAAGATCATGATTATCGTCAACCGTCTGTGAAGAAAAGACACCAAGAACACGAGGATCATAATCGATTTTTATCGATTTTAAAATTTGCTTTACATCGCACTGACACTGACTTTGAGCGACGGTGGAATAGAAAAGGGGTTAGGGGAGGGGAGGAAACGGCCGTGGCCTTAATTCAACAGGCTTTAATTTTTGGGAAAAGTTCGCCTAGATCTTCTTTTACATCGTATGCAATACATATTTACCACGCATCGTTTAGTTTAGCATGGACCACAGGACTAGAATATGCATTCCAGGTATAGAAGGAACTGTCAGTCAGCATATTCCCTCAGAAAGAAGCCATCTGGAATTTCATCTCCTTATCCAGCGACCCATAACGCCAACATGGTTCACCATCCTGTACAGCTATTAAAGTTATTTCCGCAGAGCTCAAGAAATGAAAGAACAGGGAATGGTGTCGTGTATGATTTCCTAAACAGCTGTATTTTGTTTCTCGCATATGTTACTATGACACATATCAGCTTGAATCTAGTCGTTCCACGCATTCCGCCATTGCAGGGAGACTGTTTCTCTGGGTGATATGCCACATCACTCTTTGTATTAGCATTACGACCGTAGTCCATAAGTTAAATGTACAACAAAATTATGAAATAAATGCGCACGAAAGTGCAGTTACAGACGAAATAACACTACTCCTCTTTGCTGTAGTCCACAATCGACTTCGTTCTTTTCTTTCAACTTTGAATGTGGTATCGATCGCACAGTTTGCCGCATAACGAATAAATACAGTTCTTATTCACATCAGGATATGTGGATGTAGCACAAATTTTGTGATGGTATCCGTGGACGGCTAGAGTGGCGAAGCTCCTGGTTCGCACCCACCCACTTCTTATTCAGCATAGCATCCGCAGTGTAAAATTATTTTCGGCTATATCCTTCGATAATAATTTCTGCGCTTGGTCTCGTGTATGGTAGAGGGCAGTTATACCGTGTATCTTATACGTATGTGGAAAATTCCATTCGATAATTCATAAACTAGTCTTGTATTCTTAGAAACTTATAAACCTTTTTTAGAAATTTTTAAAACGATGTAGGCCTACAACAAAAGATACCTCAAATATTGAATTATTAAAATTATCAGGGAGAGAAATGGCACGAATTTGTTCCGCAAAAAAGGAATATTCTTCCAAAACGTTAATTTTTTTCCAGTACTGTAGTTTGTAAAAGATCATTATATTGTTTGAAAATTCCCTTGATGGATCTGTGTAGAACTTTCATAGGCTTAAGGTGATAATAAAACGAACTTATTTCAGTAAGTTAAATGAAAATTCGATTTCTAATTACAACGGCGTCTCGTGATTCGCCAATTCAACTATTTGTTTTCAACCAAGATTGAAAGAAATTTACTAGCAAAATCATCTCATTTTGACTGACCAGCTAAAATTAAATTCTTTTCGATTGTACCAAACAAATCCAGGGTAATCCGAACAATGTAGGGCTCCGTCTGATATGAGCAGTCGCAGTTGTTTCAAAATAGAAGTATATTAATTTCTGGACATATTTCTCTTTTACATTTTTATGTATTGTGGAATTTTAATTTTGACTGTGTACAGCATGTATGTATAGATTGTATGTAGGGCGTGGTATGTTTTCCTATATACCATCACGGACTTTTAACTGAGAAAATATCTGTCTTTGAAATATCGGAGTAAAAATTATTTAAATAATTCGTGTCATACAGTAATTACTTCCTTTTGTTGAATAACGCGAGTTAAGAATAGCACGACCTAAAACAATGGTACAAGTTGATAAAAATACAGATGTCACACTCAAAATTTTCAAGAGTTCTTCTGTATATGAAATTACTTCATAAAGAATTTCAACGGAAAAATCAATTGTTATAGATACAATAAAAGAAGAAAAGCCCGCATGTATTACTGCTTAGTCAACTCAGGCTCAAGAAAAAGGTAAAGAAGAAGAGTAATTTAGGTCTTGCACACAACGCATACTATTTTGCACTGAAAAATCAATTTTGAAAATCTAGGAAGAACGTCTTCTAACACTACGTAAATGTAGCATGCTCAAAAAATGGGAAGAATTTTGAGGGTGTTAGAGAAGAAGATCTACTAATATTCAGCTACAGAGAGAGAGAGAGAAAGATAGGGAACTACTGCTAGACACATACTAACAATTTGTCAAATGTACAAACCTACAGGTTTTAAGCACTCAGCACTGTTCACTGGATGACAAATGGCGGACAGAAGCTGTTATTAATGGCAGTAGTTAATTGATCAGTGAATTCAGTAAATATTTATGCTTAATGTAACAATAATCATGGAATTGCTCCTAAAGTAATTATGGAAATTTATTTATTTTGTATTTTTAGGTATTTCATCTATAAAAATGATCAATGATAAACATCAATTAACGTTATTGAAAACTTTGGTTACTATTTTCTTCGTGAAATGATCCCATGTTTTAAGTAGGAACGTTTATTATAAAAATATTTCATTCGCAAAAATTTTCATTTTTTAAAATAAGATGTGTACAAGGATACGACCACCGGACTATTGTTCCAAAAACCATTCTGAATGACTTTGTTTAGTGGAGAACAGTTTAATTTTTAATATTCTTTTGTGTCCAATATTTAATCGTTTCTATTTTCTATCTTATGCATGTATTATATGAGGAGTGGCTTAATATAAATGTATTACAGTGGATTGAGATTCATTTATGTTTCCTACGTAAAAAAAAGAGAAAAAATTCTTAGAATTACAAACGTTCAATCTAGCCTTAGCTGAACAACGTACTTTGTTAGAAATAAGGATTGCGTTGTGCGTAAATAGTTGTTTATCAGTGCTATTTTTTTAAATATATCGTAGTATCAAATTTTTACTGTGAAGTACAAATGCTTCCGTTTAGGGAAGAGTAGTTCATGTTTAGCCTATAGGAGCAGATATTACTTACAGCTGTGGCAATGATGGATGAGCCAAGTTACGCTTGGCCTTTGTCCTAATGATTTTAATATCACAGTGGCCAGGTATTCTTTTTAAGTATATACTTAATTTGAAATAGTTCTTCATTTTTATATTTATAAAGCTCTATCAGAGATACTATTTGGTTTAAAATTTAGTATATATTCAATATTATCGAACACAAAAAGACTTGTTTTACTCATAGTTTGGGTGATTATAAATTAATTTGTTTGAAAATAATCTTTGTATTAAAAAGTTCTTTAACATCGAAATAATTCTGGGCTATGTCGTGCACATTGGAGCAACGCTATTGAAGACAAAGTAATACAATGAAGTTAGCGTACTAGCGAGAAACAGTTGACGTCAAAGAAAAATATTATAGAGTAATTTGAACGTAATTATCAAACACCGATATAGACATATTTGCGATATAATGAGACAAATATTCGCTATATTAAGTGAAACTTTATTTTTCGTATACAGAGTTGCTTCAACTCAGTTCATATTCGAAATATTAAATTGCATTTATGTAATCCTGCACAAACTTGGTCAGTTTTAAAGCCAATGTTTTGCCCTCTGATAATTTTCTTAAAACGGATTCTTTTTAAATTTACATCGACACAGATTATTTAATTTAGATCTTCGATGTTGAGTGAAATATTAGTACACGTTTCAATTGTCCTTCTTTTATATATTCTACTATTTCTTGATTTACTTTTAACATTTATTTGGACGTTTAAACAACATATGACAATACTTTGATAAGGATGGTGGTAAAGGGAGTGGTAAATTAGAGTTTCTGATTATTATGCCAGAACAACAAGAAAATATTATTATTCCACATACACACACATTGACACACATGTACTACGCGCGCTTCGCCACACAGTCTCCCGACATCGCCAGTACCGAACACGAGCGTCCTTTCACCGCGACCCGGCGTCTGCCACTGGCATCCAACAAGTAGTTGTTAGTGTCGCCGCTTCGATCGGTGGGGGCGCTAGAGCGCTAGGTAGGGGGTAAGGGAGAGTCTGATACAAAGGTCAGCGAGCTTACAACAAACGAGGTGAAGGAATTACCTGACTTCAAACACTGCAATGCACTGACGTCATATAAAGAAAAAAAAGTCGTCTTTCTTATTTGAAATCATTGATCTGAATTGTTACTGACTTTCTCTCTGCTGCAGAATGATACTGGTTTTGTTGCTACCTATTGTTCTTTGCAGGTTACTCGAGTTCGACATGGTGTTCTCAGCAACTCCAATATTCACCGAGATGTAGAACGTTATTCGTTCCTTGATGTTGGTGAATGTGAGCACGGATCTATGGGTACACAGGAATTGTGCCCCGAAGTTCACATTAATTATTAAACTCCTGTTTTCCTCTCTATATCATTGGGTTACTTATTCAAGATGAGGGTTCGAACCCATAAACACAGGTGAAGTAATCACACTCCGAAGGCGTACTGCCTTATAGTTTCCGGAGATAGGCATGCTGTTGCTAGTTCGATGCTGGCTCGCAGTCTTTGAGATGCCTGAGATTTATGCCCCTTTAACAAAGAAGAAACTAAGATATTGACAGGCAACATGTCTTTGAAAGCAGGACCAATTCGCCCATGTGATTACAGATAATGTTTTATAAACATTCATAGATCCATTAAACTGAAAGGGAACTCCCAATTACTGAACCTCAACTGGTAGCAAACGTCTATGAGACGGTTGTCAAACTTTGCCACCGCCATCCCCTCTCCTTTCGGAGACCTACTATATTTAGAGATATTTACAGGGAAAAAAAAAATGTAGAGTACCCTTTTGATTGGAAAAATTATGTATTCTGGATGCTATGGGTTATTAAGCTAAAAATTTATATTTATGTTTTGAATTTTCCATTAGTTTTCTTTCTTTTACCAGTTATAGGTTCTTTATGGATCGAAATAGCAGAAAAAATCATAAAAGCATGATTTTTCGGAGCTTCATTTGAATTATTTTGTATTTTCTTTCTTTCTTTCTTTCTTTCTTTCTTTCTTTCTTTCCTAATCCGTTTACCATTCCAGGGTTGGGTTTTCCCTCGGACCCAGCAAGGGATCCCACCTCTACCTCAAGAGCGTGAGACTTTGGATCTGGGGGGATACAACAGAGGAGGAAGACCAATATCTCCCCTAGGCGGCCTCACCTGCTATGCTGAGCAGGGACCTTGTGGTGGATGGGAAGATTGGAAGCGATAGATAAGGAAGAGGGAAGGGAGCGGCCGTGGCCTTAAGTTAGGTACGATTCCGCCATTTGCCTGGAGGAGTAGTGAGAAGCCACGGAAAACCATTTCGAATGGCTGAGGTGGGAATCGAACCCCTCTCTACTCAATTGACCTCCCGAGACTGAGTGGACCCCGTTCCAGCCCTCGTACCACATTTCAAATTTCGTGATAGAATCGGGAATCGAACCCGGGCCTTTGGGGGTGGCAACTAACCACACTAACCACTACACCACAGAGGCGGACTGCATTTTCTTTTAAGTATATATTTTCTTTTTTCTCTGTGCCCTGATTGAAAATACATTTCAAAAATTAAGATCAATAAACAACAAGTAATCAGGAAAACATTGTTTAACAACAAGTATCGTGGGTCTGACAGTTACGTTACAACAATACATGATACCAATTTGAGGACTCGTCACTACACTGTACAATTGCATTTTAATGCATTTCCTCCATTTCTGAAAACACAGTCTGGCCTGCGAGCTTTTCTACTTCTTTATCTTCAAATTCATTTCATAGCGTGCGAATATTTACTTTGTATTGTTGAGAAGTAGTACGGATTGACAGTGACCTGTTAGTGTAAATGTGTATTTGTAAATGCCGCTTCAGACGTCTCTTCTGAATATTTTTTGTAGTTCCTGCCTCCCGACTTCTTTCTAGTAAATAATAACCTTCTTTACACTCTATAAAGATCAAATTCATCCCATGATAAATGTGTGCCATATTTCACATGCAAATAGGAAAAGTACAGCTAAAGAATTACTTTAACCCCTTGAATAGAACGTAAGGTCATTGTAATGTTTGATAATTTTATGACAGTGAAAGAATTAGAACAAAACAGCAGATTTTCTTCAAATACAGCTGCTTCCAATATGGAAGAGCATAATGTTCACTTCTGCCTGCTTGCACATTCTTCTATACAATTAATAATAATAATACTAATAATAATAATAATAATAATAATAATAATAATAATAATAATAATAATAATGTTACTTGCTTTGCGTCTCACTAACTACCTTAATGGTCTTCGGAGACGCCGAGGTGCCGGAATTTAGTCCCGCAGGAGATCTTTTACGTCTTCTATACAATTACAACACCATGCGAAATGTTTTGAAATAATATCGCCTTTGATCGATATGTTACACTATGTGAACCGCAATGCAATTGATCTTAATCGTCTCATGAATCAAAAGTCACTGAGCGTGTCGGCTGCAGGGAGTGTGCACTGTAGGTGTGAGCTTGCATTCGGGAGATGGTGAGTTCGAATCCGCCCCTCGGCAACCCTGAAGGTTGTCTGCCGTGGTTTCCCGTTTCCACGCCAATGTTATGTTGGGACTGTAATAAAATTAAGGTCACGGCCGCTTCCTTCACTTCCCTATCCCATCGTCCCTGAAAATCTACCTGTGAGTCAGCGCGACATTAAACCATTAGCACAGGGCCTCTCAACGCCCAAAATCTCACGCGTGCAAATTGAGGCGCAGAGTTCCTCTGCACAGTGCATCGGTCCGTTTCGGCTCGGCTCGGACCAACGCTTCGTCCCTGGGCTACTCGGCTAAGCTCGGCTCAACTCGGCTCATCTCGGCTCGGATTTTTAGCGCTACGGAGCAAGTGAGGAAGAGGGAGACAGGCGGAGCGAGCGAGACAGGCGTGGGGAAAGAGAGAGACAGCGCTATTGCTCCAAATCAAAGAGTGGGGGTCTGCACTTTGGTCAACCAAGCGAAGTCGTCTTTAGCACCGTGCACAGTGCATCCACTCTCAGAGGCCCTGGTAAAATTTGTAGAAAAAATATAATCCAGGTAAATATAAATCATGAAGAATGGATAGAATATTTTAAAAAAAACTGTTAAGTGGAGAGGATCGTTGGCTAGCTATTTGCTTTACGTCGCACAGACACAGATAGGTTTTATGGCGACGATGGGACAGGAAAGGCCTAGGAATGGGAAGGAAGCGGCCGTGGCCTTAATTTAGGTACAGCACCAGCATTTGCCTGGTGTGAAAATGAGAAACTACGGAAAACCATCTTCAGGACTGCCGACAGTGGGGTTCGAACCGACTATCTTCCGGATGCAAGCTCACAGCTGCACGGCCTCAAACGCACGGCCAACTCGCCCGATGAGTATCGTTGGAAACAGGAAGAAGAAGATAAGATGGGGGCCTCGAGAGGATTGGAGTGCACTCTGCCTGATTTAGAGAAGATGATTTCAGCTGACGAAGTAAAGGAATTATTAGAGAAAGGGCGGAAGGGAAAATCGGGAGCAATTTCAGGTATAAACAATGAATTCTGGAAGGAAGCAGGCAAGAACGGCTTTATCCTAGCAAGTATAGACAAAATATTTAACAAGATTTTTAAGGGAGCAAGATTCCCTTAAATCATGGCAAGAAGGACCTGTCCTGTCCTGTCCTGTCCTGTCCTGTCGTATCGAATATTCTCTTACAAGAGGCTGATGACCTCGATGACCAATTTGTTTTTGAAAGGATGGGAAGAATATATAGAATGGCTATATGACCGGGACAACCAACTAAAAGAAGAAGAACTTGAATTAGAGGAGATTGATATCGTTAAAGGGGGTGATAAAGGGGAAACCATGCTGAGAAGAGAGATCGAAGCATCACTGAACGAGATAAAAAAAAGTAGAAAGCAATGGGAATAGATGAGATTCCGAACTGTTCAACGCGTTAAATTACGAAGGAGAAAGGAATTGCTTGGATTATGTAGTCAGATGACAGGAAAATGGCCGAAGGACTTAAGTGAAATCTTAATCTCTATGGAAAAGAACAGCAAAAAATCTGAAGAACATAGGATATTGAATCTAATTTCACATGCAGCCAAAGTCTTACTGCGGTCGCTCAAGAGAAGGATATATGGAAAACTGAATAACTTTATAGGTGAAAAACAATTTAGTTTCAGGCGAGGTGTTGTAGCAAGAGGTGCCATTGGGCTTCTAAGGGTGATGGGAGAGAGGTACATAGAGAAAAACAGGAAGGTTTTTAATGTATTTATTGATCTTGGGAAGGCTTTTGTCTGTGTCAGGTGGGACAAATTGCTGACAATCCTAAAGAAACATGGAGTTCATTGGAGGGAGAGAAGGCTAATAAAGAAAGTATTTAATCCAGAGAACAAGAGTGAGAGTAGGAGATGAGATGAGTGAAGAAATTGAATTAGGAAGAGGGGTAAGACAGGGCTGCTCTTTATCACTGACACTGTTCAACATCTATCTCGAAGAAATAATCAATGAAAGTTTTAATGGAAAAAATGGAGTTTGTGTTGGAGGTAGGAGAGTAGAGTGTATAAGATTTGCAGATGATATGGTTGTGTTGGGAGAAAGCGAACGTGAAATCATACAAATGTTAGATGAAGTCAACATGAAACTAGAATAATATGGAATGAGAATTAATATGAAGTAGACCAAAAGTATGGTAACCGAGTTCGATAGCTGCAGTCGCTTAAGTGCGGCCAGTATCCAGTATTCGGGAGATAGTGGGTTCGAACCACACTGTCGGCAGCCCTGAAGATGGTTTTCCGTGGTTTCCCATTTTCACACCAGGCAAATGCTGGGTCTGTACCTTAATTAAGGCAACGGCCGCTTCCTTCCCACTGATAGGCCTTTCCTATCCCATCGTCACCATAAGACTTATCTGTGTCGGTGTGACGTAAAACAAATTGTAAAATATATATATATATATGGTAATTGGAGGAAGAGATAGAAGTTTTCGTATTAGTGTAGAGGAAGAAGAAATAGAGCAAGTCAGTAACTTTAAGTATTAGGGAAGTATGATCAGAGGTGATAATTATGTATTGCACGACAGAAAATAAGAATTGCCACGGCAAAAGTAGCCTTTAAAAGAAAATCGAAATTACTTTGTGGGCCAATAAACAAAGATTTGAGGAAAAGACTTGCTGGGTGTTGTATTTGGAGCATAGTGCTGTATGACGCAGGGACTTGGACATTGCGAAAGGAAGAGAAGATTAGAGGCACTAGAGATGTGGGTATGGAGGAGAATAGAACAAGTGAAATGAGAAGACCGGGTAAGGAATGAGGAGGTATTACGAAGAGTTGGAGAAGAACGAAGTATGTTGTAAATCATTAGAAGGAGAAAAATGAACTGGATCGGACTTTATTTGAGGAGGGACTGTTTACTGAAAGAAGGAATGGTGAAAGGTAAACGAGGAAGAGGAAGAAAAACATATCAAACTTTGGACAATATCAAAGGAAAGAAATATTCGGACATGAAAAACTTAGCGCAGGACAAGCAAAAGTGGAAGAGGTTCATCCCTTGACAAGATCTATTATAAGGCTGAATACCTGGATGATGATGATGGTAAGCGCCAACAAGGACGACTTTGAGTTACTCTGTGTTCTGCAGCGGCCATATGCTTCTTGCGAAGTGACTGGTGGTTTTTAGAATCGAATATCGATATCTCGAACCTCCATTACTCGAATATACAGTATCTCCAAGTAACATAAATTCGGTTACACGAATTTCTCGATTTTTTCGAAGCAAACATTTGCTCCCTTGAAGCAAAAAATACTCTATAACTCGAATTTTGTGCAACATTAACTGCGCAATACGGCATTTGTCGTTTGTGAGGAAGGTAACAAGAAAGGAAAGGGTTACAATGATGCTGGCATCTAATAAGACGGGAACCGAAAAAACGACAACTTCTATTGATCGGAAAATCGGCGAAGCCTCGCTGTTTCTCGGATGTGAATTAATTACCGGTCACGTAGGAAAGCAACCCGCGAAGTCGCGGATGACATGCTTCATTCACGAATCTCGACTACGTGGTATTGACGAGAAGTTTTAACATGAAGGGAGGAAAGGTTAACAGTAACAAACAGAAGAGACTAACGGATTTTTTCCAAAGGTGTTAACGGAGGTATGTTTCTTGTTTCACTACTGTATGTACTGTATCCTGTCTTCTAAAGAGTTACTATAATAAGGGTTACAATTAAAGTGATGGCGTAAAATAGTTTGTATTTTTTTTTAAATACTGTTAAAAATAATGCTTTCAGTATAACCCCATAAATACATATGAATCAACTAACAGTTACCCGTGGCTTCTCTCGTGAGGATTTCGTAATTTGTTAAAAGAAATCGTTCCTCGGTACTGTACTAAGACATTATCTGAAAATCCCTAAAGTATAAAACCTCACCGAAGAACTGAGTTTCATTTCCCCCACAAACTTTTTGTAAACCATGTTTGTGGTATTGCCTTTTGGGGCTAAGATGAGCATGTGACATGCTCATGTGAGAAACAGTCTTCTCTCAAATCAATAAAAAAAAGTTTCCTTATTTTTAAAAGAGATTCCAAATACCTATGTCCACGTCTGTAACATATTCAGTTTTTGAGACATAGGTATCCCCATAGAAATAATTCATCTTCTTTATTTCTTCCCACCCCTCTCTCCCTTAAGTGGAGTTTCCGAAAAACGTAAATACGCCTTTCTTTATTTTTAAAGGAGATTCCAAATACCAAAAAATTCATGTTCCTTTGTTTGTAAAGAAGCTTCGAAATGTCAGTTATCACTACTGTCACATCTTTAGTTTTGATATACATGTATCCTCATAAGAATAATTGAACTCCGTTTTCACCCGCTCCCTCTCAAAAAAATGCGTGTTTTCTTCATTTTTAAAGGAGATTTCAGTTACCAATTTTCACGTCTGTAACATCTTCAGTTTTGAGATATAAATATCCTCATAAAAATAATTCTCCCCCCATAAGTGGACTTTCCGAAAACAATAAATACATATTTCTTTTTTAAATGAGATTCAAAATACCAACTCTCGCATCTGTAACATCTTTAGTTTCTGAAATATACGTATCCTTATAAACATAATTTAACTCCTTCTTTACTTATTTTTACACACCCCCGCCCTTAAGTCGGTTTTCCGGAAACAAAAAGGTGCGTGTTTCATTATATTTAAAGGAGTTTCCATATACCAGTTTTAACACGTCAGTAACATCTTCACTTTTTGAGATATAAGTATCCTCATAAAAAGAATTCAACTCTTTTTTCCAACCCTCACCCCCGTTAAGTTGATTCCGACCCCACCCCCTTCCCAAATTGCGTGTTTATGTATTTTAAAATTAGATTTCAAATACCATTTTTCACGTCTGTAACCTTCAGTTTCTGAGATATATGTATCCTCATGAAAAGACTTCATCTCCTTTTTTCAACCAGCCCCCTCACCCCAAGTTGATTTTTCCCAAAATACGTGTTTCCTTATTCTTAAAGGATATTCCAAATATCACTTTCCACGTCTGTGACATCTTTAAGTATTTTAGATATAAGTATCCTTATAAAAAACTAAAATAAATTTTCAATTCTTTCAGCCCAATTCAGCCTTTTCCCATTCTTTCAGTGGATTTTATGAAAACAAAGGAATACAAATACCTCATATTGTTAATTTTTGAAATATAAGTATCGTCATACGAAGAATTTAACTATTTTTTCATTCTTTCACCCCTTTAAATGGAATTTTCGAAAACAAAGAAATACGTATGTATTTCTGTATTTTTAAAGGAGAGTCCAAATACCAATTTTCACCTCTGTAACATCTTCAGTTTTCGAAATATCAGTATCCTAACAAAAATAATTCAACCCCCTTTTCAGTCCCTTTTACCCGCCCCACCCCCCTCCTCTTAAATCGTTTCTCCGAAAGAAAAAGGTAAGTTTTATTTACTTTTAGAAGAGATTAAAAATACAAATTTTCACATCTGTAACATGTTAAGTTTATAAGATGTTCCGTAGACCTTCCCGTTTTAAAATCCCCCTTTTCAGTTCCATTTACGTTGATTTTTCGAAAATAAATGTCAACGTTTCTTTACTTTTACAGGAGATTCCAATATCATTACGCGTTTCTTTATTTTTAAAGGAGATATCAAATATTAATTTTTATGTCTGTAAACTTTTAAGTTTTTGAGATATAGATATGCTCATTTAAACAAGTCATAGCCCTTTTTACCCCCTTAGTAAAGTCATATTTTAAAATCCCCCCTTAGTGAGCACCTACACTATTATATAAATATATCCCCAAAATTTAATTTCTTTATGTCCAGTAGTTTGGACTCTGCGATGATGAATCCGTCAGTCAGTCAGGACATGTTATTTTATATATTTAGATAGATTATGTGCTTGACATGCTCAGAAACGGTATTCTCTATATCTCAAAATTTCGATAACTTGAGATAAAATGTAGCTCCCGAGGTGATTCGAGATATCTAGGGTCCGCTGTATTTATCGAGTGTGCGTCTCTCCCAGCAAGAGGCAATGGATCGTTTATTGCTACCAGGTGTGCCACAGCCGTCAACCGACAGTGAAGGACCGATTGAAAACGAAGGTCGGGTGGATATTTTTAAAGACTATGTGACCTTGTAACTCGTATAGTAGAGGAAAGTATACAACCGAACTTACTGTATTAAGTATAATGTGTTTATGTTAACGCTAGTAATTATAAGGTTCACGAGGGAATATGATGTTAGTTTACCAGGGAACAGAGTTTATGCCCATTGGCTCAGGCAAACGGACGCTCCAGTTCCCATTTCGCCTTTCTCTGGGAGTGTGAGGAGTACCAGGAAAACTTCGAAATCAACAATGCAGTTTTAGACCTAATATTACAGCAGCGTCGTGGTTTATAAATATTTCTATCTTTTGTTACAACTTGCTTTACGTAGCACCGACTCAGATAGGTCTCAGATAGGCAAAAATGGAATAGGAAAGGGCTAGGAGTCGGGAAAAACGACCTTAATTGAGGTACAGCCCTAACATTTGCCTGGTGTGAAAATGGAAAATCTCAAAAATCCATCTTCAGGACTTTCGACAGTAGGGTTCAAACTCACCATCCCCCGAATACTGTCTCATAGCTACGTGACCTAAACCGCGCAGTCACTTGATCGGTAAGCAACATTTTAGCACATGATCATTAAAGTACAGTACAATATAATACGTAATATTTCAGGGGAAATCGCTGAAGAAAGTACGAAATGTAAATAAAAGTCGGGAAGCCGTAATTGAATTGTGTCATTCTTGCCATGGCATCCAAGGCCGAGAGCTATGATAGTGTGAAAATATTTGTGAAACTAAAAAGCTGTTAAAATATAACAAAAGTGTTGTATGATTGGTTTTTTGCCATTAATTAACCTAATATTTACCGTTCATTGGAGAAACAAATAATATCGCCCTACATTTGATTGTTTAGCTGTTATTAACAGCAAACATGTACAAAATATATCCGTAATTAGTTTAGGTTTATTAAATATTTGGGGTCAAGAGGGCGTAAAGTAAACCGTTTTAGTTGTTTTTCTCAAATTTTGGTCTATACTACTTATGTCTCCAGTGGCCTCCGTGGCTCAGGCGGCCTCTCACCGCTGGATACCGTGGTTCAAATCCCGGTCACTCCTTGTGAGATTTGTGCTGGACAAAGCGGAGCCAGGACAGGTTTTTCTCCGGGTGCTCCGGTTTTCCCTGTCATCTTTCATTCCAGCAACACTCTCCAATATCATTTCATTTCATCTGTCAGTCATTAATCATTGCCCCAGAGGAGTGCGACAGGCCTCGGCAGCCGGCACAATTCCTATCCTGGCCTGTTAGCTGGAATTCTTAGTGTTAATGTCTGAAAGGGAATGAAATCTCCAACAAACTCTTGCTTTCGGAAGCTTTTGAATGGGCAAAATGGTTAAAATATTGAATTTTGAAATTGCAGGTTGTTTTCTTTTGGATCATTGGGGCCATAGAATTTATACATATATCATCTTTTGTAGAATTTTAAAAATACGATGATATCCAACCTTAAAAATTCCCTCATAAAATAGGTTTTTTTTTCTAAGAAAATGTCACTTAAGTTATTTTTATAACATTCGCTCTTTACACAGTCTCTATGACGCATGAGGAATTTGTCTCACCGTAGGACAAATCATTCGATGTCGATCTTGTAAAATGTGGTGTGCTGACGTTGATTAAGAGTTTCATCGCTGTTCTAAGATTATCATCATCATCATCATCATCATCATCATCATCATCATCATCATCATCATAGAAAGAAGAGAGAAAGATTGGTGGTAGTTTTCACGTTGGTACCAACAACGTAAGCAAGCAGGTGTTAGTACCAACATACTAGGGAATGTGTGGGATCTGGTGAATGCAGGTAAAGAACAGGTAGAGAATCTGCCACCTGGGCAACTGCACTAAATGCAGAACAGTGCTGATCAAACTGAAATATGTGCTCCCCCCATAGGATGTTCTTTCAAAGCCAGAAAGAGACGAAAAACACATGAGTACTATACAGTGAATGTTGCAAAACCTCCCACCAATATTCAGAACCCCATTTTGTCACATTCTAACGGTTCATCACACTTTCGCCATAGAATATTATTTATTTATTTATTTATTTATTTATTTATTTATTTATTTATTTATTTATTTATTTATTTATTTATTTATTTATTTATTTATTTATTCTGAAACAGAGAGAGGCTCCTATTATACAGTAGTAGACTCTACTGGGCAAATTTCCGCACCTGGCATATTCTTCGCGTTGATAAATCGAATAAATGCACAAATTTCCTGCTCGGAGCCCTGCTTCAGTAGACCATCTATCTTTGACTAGCTTTTGTCACCAAAACGGCGGTATACGAAAATAAATGGAGAAGGTTTATGAGTCTTGTAATAACTCTTCTTCTTCTACCGCTTTTCCCACACCATTGTCTGAATATGAAGAGGAGAGTGTCGTGACAAACACAACCAATCAGTCCCCAACACAGAAGAATTAATCACACGCGATTAAAATCCCCGACCCTGCCAGGAATCGAACCGGGGACCTTCTGAACCGAAGGCGTCGCATACGTTGATTTGGCCATGTCTCACGGTCGGATGGCCTTCCTGACGCCAACCCTACCTGGAGGCATGTAATCACTATTGCGTGTTTTTGTGACTGTTGGTAGTGTGGTGTGTTGTGTTGTCTGAATATGAAGAGGAGAGTGTTGTGACAAACACAACCAACCAGTCCCCGACCCGGCCAGGAATCGAACCGGGGACCTTCTGAAGCGAAGGCTTGAACGCTGACCATTCAGATAAAGAGTCGGACGCTCTTGTAATAAGTATGCAGACATAATACAGTGTTCTTTTGGCTTCATACTCTGTAAAAAGAGAAATTACCGAAAGAATACCATATAAATGAATATCTGCGCTAATAGCATCAATCTGCACAAAATAAGAATCAGTTCGGAAACAGAAGTAATACTAGCATCAGCGTTTAAAATATACCGTGTTGGGGAATAATGATAAATAATTGATCTGATGTATCTGATGCCGCACTTGCACTCTGTTGTTTCCTTCTATGTCTCTGGAATGACAGAATTGTTAGTTTCTATCCTCGGTCTGGAACAGGCTGCAAATCAGCCTGTAAGCCTGCTCAGGCGACCGAAATCCTCAAGCTGTCTCTAGCAGGGAGTTTTTGTAGCTGAAGTTACGACTTAGTACTTCCCTTGTTATGTACTGTGTCACTACTAACATTCTCGCAGTTCCATAAGTCTCAAGAACAAACCGAAGACGGTAAGCCTTTCCTCGCCTTTTCTCAATTTACTGGGGTCGGTATTCATGTTGATTAAGCCGAGTTTTACGATCGGGAGCACTTTATGGTAACTACGCAATGTTGAGGGGTGCACTCACTATCGCGTGTTTCTGTAGTGATTGGTAGTGTGAAGTATTATATTTACATAAATATGGTGACCTAAAACGATCACCAGCACCCAGCCCCCGAGCTAAAGGAACTACTCAAATGCTTCTAAAATACCCGGCCTGGCCAGGAATCGAACCCTGGTCCCTCTGAACCAAAGAATAAAATGTTGACAATTCAGCTAGGGTATGGATTATGAGCCGTTCGATAATAATAATAAGTATAAAAGTTGAATTTAACATTATTAACACAATATTCGCTATAGACCATAGGTACACAAAACCGTTTGCAGCTCCACTTCTTAATTATTTGGTCAAAATTACGTGAACGGTAAGTATAGGAACACAATTGCGAACCACTGTGCTCATGAAATGCTCTCCGGTGTCGTGGCGAGTTAAACTAGAGAAAGACCATAATGGTAAAAAGATTATATAATGCCAAGATTGCGGGCACGGACAAGATACTTTTAGGTGAGCCAGTCCCTGCTAAGAATGGTGTGAAAATATTGCTCATAGGGTCGGTTGGTCATGCATTTAAGTGGGCTTGGCAGACTGATATGTAATAGCAACTTCTCGCTCGGTGAGGAAAGCAACGGGAAACTACCTCACTCCTCATTCCCCTAGTACGCCTCTTCAGTGATGCTTAGGCCATCTATGGCAGCTGATGGTAGAGCTGTTGAGGATCCAACCAGCCTTCGGGCTGAGGACTAAACATACATTATTTGAACGTTCTTTAGTTACATTGACTTTTAAGTACACGTGTTAAGGAATAGTCCAAGTCGGATTAATCACATATGATTACTTATAACAACAATTATTAGTAATTAGTGAGCATGGTAGTTTCTCACATCTTCCCAAACGATGGCAACATTCAGTAGACCTACACTGCTGTTTCAATTATTCTTCTTTCATTCTTCTTTCTTAATCTGTTTAACCTCCAGGGTTGTTTTTTCCCTTGGACTCAGCGAGGGATTTGATCCAACCTCTACCGCCTCAAGGGCAGTGTCTTGGAGCGTGAGATATTGGGTCGGAGGGATACAACTGGGAAGAGGACCAGTAACTCGCCCAGGCGTTCTCACCTGCTATGCTGTATAGGGTCCGTTCAATTATTAATCCCAAAATATTGTAATTTTGATAAAAAGTTATTTAAATCATTAAATGCTAAGAAAGAAAGCAAAGGAATTTTTGTTTTACTTCATCTGTTCTAGGGAGAGAGGAGGGTATTGTAACGTGGCAGGGGTGGTAAACAAAAATACAACTACTGGTAGCATTTGAAATCTATGATTAAAATGCGTTAACTGTTCGTACTAATTCTTACACACTACACAGACGCACTAATTCACAGTTTGCGCTTTCTCGACTCCAACTAACTCAGTCAGACTGGTTTTACAGTTTGTGCACTCTATCACTTACAAATTAACACAATCACACATTTTCCATTTATGCACTACACAGTTCCCAATACTGCACGCCATACTGTATCCTACTCAAGACAAGTCACTGGCACTAGCTCACTGGTCGAACACTCCAGCAGTATTCGTAGAGACCCGTTCACATGAAACAATGGCACGAGGCACTCCTGACTTCACTGACGACAGACTGAACTCCACGACAGAATATAACAGAAACACACTTCGCAACTGGAACAGTGCACCACCGATATTCAACTTACTTGACTGTTTCCCAACTGAGCTCTTCAGGTCCACCTTAAATAGGGAGCCAGATCCCTAAGAGATACTTCCCGAAAGAAGAAGTCTTCAGAGTTCTCTCGATTCGGAATGGTCCGGGCTTACATTCCAGGTCTTTCTAGTGCCATCGCAGGCCACCAGGGAGATAACAAAGTGATGACAAGAGCGGCTGGCCTAGCGTTCCTGACTTGTTCCTTATTGATGAATCAGCATCTAAGAAGTGACGTTGCTTTCAGGTGGAGCCGACTCATCTCAGTTAATTTGTCAATGTTGGCTGCTAACAACAAGTCATTAGCTTGTCCACTAATGCTCTCAAGGCGGACTTAAGCCACGTGCAGATTTGGCAGCACCGCCTCGCAAAGCCCATTTTAATTCACCCGAGATACACTGGTGATTGGCTAACATCAACAGCTGATAACATGATAACGGTGTGGGATATTGAATTGTTTCTTTCAAATTATGTGTCAGTATGACCAATGCTCTAATGCTGATGTACCCGGTTCACATTGTTTCTGACCACACTGTATATTCCACGAGGTGAGACACACTCAATTTGCTTTCTGTCTTATTCACAACTGCTTGAAGAAACAGCAGGTACTCTACAGATCTACGTATCACTACTCATTTACTATGGATGTGAGGCTTGCCTTGATGTTAAATACAAAGAGGACACTGTTAACTGGGCTCATGTTATTCAGCAGTTAATTTGTCAATGTCGGCTGCACAGAACCGCGTCAGTCGTTAGCTTGTCATGTCCTTCTGCCTTCACACTACCGCACGAGAATGGAAGTCTACGTCATTTATATTAAAGGGATTAAAATGTGGTGTAAATTAATACCTAACAGTCAATGTACACGTCATTTCGTATCGTGTGAATATGTTTTAAATAATCCAGGTGATGTATCAAAAATGTGTAGTGAATATAAAACCATAGAAGTAATTCATGTATACAGGATTCCGTTAAAATAGAATCTATGCAACCATATTTACAACATGAAAACATAAATCAGACATAATAGATCACAAGACTCAGGCTACACATCCTGAAGCCCCCGCCCCCAAAAAAGTCGTGATTTAAAAATTATCCATAGCGCTTGCTTGGAAGAATATTTTGGAATATTGCGGCTGTCCAACAATCGACTGGGATAAACTGAGAAGTCGTCACTGAACAACCCCTACATGACAGTACAGTCACCTCCCCCCCAAAAGAGGCACGGTATTGTATAAATTCCTCACAGACACAATTTTTCCAGAAAATAATGGTTATAGATATAATATCCATTTTGGGCATCCATCAAGTTAGTATCTACATGAGATATGAAATAGTTTGATAATAATCAAACTTAAATGTGGTAAAATATAAACACATCAACCCATAACACACTGATGAAAATACTGTACTTCCAGCCTCAGTACACCATTACGAACGGTTGCATGGGGAAGCCTTTGAAATCTTCGTACATACTGCCAACTTCAACAAGGAAGAAGAAACCGAATGGGTAAACAAATCCTAATACCTATGCTAAAAACAGGAAAATTTTCAATTGGACTCAGGAGTGGGGAACAGTTAGGGGAAATTACAACGAACCAGCGACCATTATTCATCGAAATAGACTTACCTTGGAGATTGTTTTCTGTTTACTAGTGATTTAACGTCGCACTAATACTAGGAATGTTTTTGGTGATGCAAAGTTGAAAAAGGGCAGTAGCCGTGGCCTGGTGTAAATGTGAGAAACCAAGGGAAACCATCTTCAGGACCGCTGGAGTTCGAACACATCATCTCCCGAATGCAATTTCACAAAAATGTGACCCCAATCACAGCCTTTTGAGGAAGTAGGTCCTTAAAAATACCGCAAAGCAATCTCTTCAAAGTAGTAGCCCAATTGAACCATGCCCTACAAGTTAATAAAATGTAATTATCGTACCCAGTGAATAATATGATTAAAATAGGTGGATTTTAATTATCCTATTTCAGTTTGGTGATAGCTACAAACATGCAATATGTTTCTAAATTATAGAATACTTGTGGGAGAACTGCCTACCCTCACAGCAGATGTTGAAAATGACCTCCTTCCGACCGTAGACACATCCATACCCGTTGTTGCATGTCCTGGCAGTTCGCTGCAGTACCGTACCTCTGGGTGAATATTATTGATTTTTTTTTAAATGACAGTATTGTTCTTTAAATCGCCAGTAACATAAATTCGATCTTCAAGGTAACCGTACTAGAAAAGATTTGGTAGCGTGAGGTCGGGCAATCTGGAAGGCTATAATGTATGTGAAAGGTGACGTGTGGACTATAGCGAAATCACTCGGATACGTCATAGAACTAAATACTGCAGTCATGCAGTATGAGCAAAGAGAAAACATTTGTGAAATAATTCATTTTACAAGTAATAATAGAGAAACCAGTGAAGGGGCGATGTTGGCTATGCGGTTTGGGCCACATAGCCGTGAGCTTGCATTCAGGACATAGTAGGTTCAATCAATCAATCAATCAATCAATCAATCAATCAATCAATCAATCAATCAATCAATCAATCAATCAATCAATCAATCAATCAATCAATCAATCAATCAATCAATCAATAAATCAATCAATCAATCAATCAATCAATCACCACTGATCTACATTTAGGGCAGTCGCCCAGGTGGCAAATTCCCTATCTGTTTTTTTTAACTAGTCTGTTTTAAAACAATTGCAAAGAATTTGGAAATATATTGACATCTCCGTTGGTAAATTATTCCTATACCTAACTCCTTTTCCCAACTTTATTTTCATATTGTGATCTTTCCTACTTTTAAAAACACCACTCAAACTAATTCGTCTACTAATGTTATTCCACGCCATCTCTCCACTGACAGCTTGAAACATCCCACCTAGTCGAGCAGCTCGTCTCCTTTTTCCCAAGTCTTCCCAGCCCAAACCTTGCAACATTTTAGTAACGCTACTCTTTTGTCGGAAATCACCCAGAAAAAGTCGAGCTCCTTTTCTTTGGATTGTTTCCAGTTCTCGAATCAAGTTACCCTGGCGAGGGTCCCATATACTGGAACCATAGTTGGAGTCTTACCAGAGACTTTCATACTCACTCTTTTGCATCCTTACTAGAACCCCTAAATACCGATCGTAGTCATAAGACCTATCATTGTCGGTGCGACGTAAAGCAAATATACTGTGTATGTCCCCGGCTTGGTTCTGAAAGGGCCAATGTCATTTTATTTTATCGAATCGAGATAATAACAGTCAAAAAAAAAACGGTTTGCCCTGTCTATAAGGTGAAGCACGTGCGTATGTTGAATGTAGCAGGAGAAGCGATGTTCACTTCGAGATAAGAAGGCAATTCCGCGGCGCACCTGAGACCGCTCTGCTCATCCGTCTCTGCCTCGTCTCCACACCGACGCAGGACTAGACAGCTTAATGAGCTCTTGATGAGGCGTGCACAACGACGCGTTCACCAACACAAGATGCAAATTTTACATTATAGTTACCTACTACTGGGGAAGAAGAACTTCAGAGCCAAATGAGCGCGAACGAATATATTATCGAAAATTACATAAATAGTTCAATACAGTCGACTAAACCCGTGGTATATACAGTCTATTAAGGACCTTGGTCTGCCAAGACAATTGCTGCTCAGTCCGGGGCTTTAGGACATTGGAGTCACACGCGGGCAACTTGACGATATCCTTGACTTACTGCTTGGCTTCGTAACCGAAGCTGCTGTCTCTCTTACCAGCAAGCTCCTCAATTCTTCTCAGGAAGGTGAACGAACCCCCAGTCCTCCGTGAAGAATAAATGCCCTTGTACTACTAATACTCGAACCCACGACAACCGGATAAGAGGTAGATGCATTTCCCCTACCCCACTCGCCTCATAAATACTTTCTTCAACTATTTTTAGGGTTTCTGGGACCAACTTTGGTAAGGTTGTATTTTAAAATGGCATTAGTTTTACATCCAAACAACTATGTTTACCGCTTTCAGAGACACTGTGGAGCCGAATATTTTGTCCCGCGAAGTTCTTTTACGTGCCGGTAAGGTTATTGATACGAGGCTGACGTATTTCAGCGTCTTCAAATACCATCGGACAGAACTGGGATCAAACCCATCAAATAGGGCTCCGAGATCAGCGCTGTACCATTTTAGTCACTCAGTTCGGCTAGTACTTTCTGACAGGGGATGTACGGCCGAATGCCCTTCCTGACTGCACATGATACATTGGGATTCGAACTTCGGCCGTCCGGTTGGAAAGTTGGCAGCTAAATCACACGTCCTTCTTCCCAGGTATATGTAGATTTTATAAATAAATAACATGTCTCTTTATGCAGTTGTTGTTAGTTGCTTTACGTCGCACCGACACAGATAGGTCTTATGGCGACGATGGGACAGGAAAGGCCTAGGAGTTGGAAGGAAGCGGCCGTGGCCTTACTTAAGGTACAGCCCCAGCATTTGCCTGGTGTGAAAATGGGAAACCACGGAAAACCATCTTCAGGGCTGCCGACAGTGGGGCTCGAACCCACGATCTCCCGGATGCAAGCTCACAGCCGCGCACCTCTACGCGCACGGCCAACTCGCCCGGTCTTTATGCAGTAGAAATTAGTTCAGACTCATGCATTTTCAGCTTTGATGTATAGTAAACACAGTGAGGAAAAAATCTCTTTTACGTAATTACAATCTACAAGCCCCGTGACCTTTGAGCTACTTCATGACTCAGACAGTCGAAGTCGACTTGTCACAGTTGCACGCCGAAAGCAAAAATCGGAGAATCGATGTGAAATTTGTGGAGGACAGTCGGAAATGGGAAGAATTTACTCCGGGATTTTTGATTTCCCTTGTCAATTATAATTCCAGTAACAGTCACGAATGACACATTTGTCACCCTGGAGAAATGCGATATGTTTCATCAGTTATCATGTTCTATACTCTTTTGCTGAATTTCATCACCTAATCTGGTAAATGTATTCTTCAATAAATTCGTATTTATCAAATTTAACGTGCGCTCAACCACTATCGATCCCAAGTTACCAGCCAAATCCCAGAATTATTACCTGAAATCCACTGATGAGGGGTTCTCACACACAAACGCCTATTGATTATATCGGGTTTCTTACTTAATATGATCGTATTCCACCATCCAATATCGAGCTTTTTCAGAGAGTTCGTCATTCTTTTTTCTTTAAATATCACTTCTTGGTTCTTTCTTGCCGTGATATGTTCCAGATCTCTTGAATGGTTTCGTTCCAAGACCCGCACGACCTTCATGTCCTCTTGAGTGTGGTTCCCGCACTTTCTTGGGTAATTGTTCAGGTTTCCAAACGATCTCTGACTTTGCAGAGGCTAGATGTTTAATACAATTCTAATACTTTGATTCCCACTCTTCTCACATACTTCATTTCTGCTGTTTGGAAAAGAAATGATAGAGGAGATAACTCGAACGAATTTTGTGTATGACACTAACTTATTGCTGCAAACACATGGTTCCAACATCATCCAAGGAGGAAATACACATAGAAATCACCTGGATACAAGTTAAGATACCAGACTGATTACTTTCTAGTTAGAGATTGATACAAAAGTCAATAATGATGTTATTTACTTTTCGTCGCACTAACTACTCTTACAGTTTTCGGAGACAAAAATCAACTGAAAGATTGTAGGAGTTGCTCCACTTCAGACATAGATAGTGATCATAATATGGTAATGAGTGAATATAATCTGAAATTTAAAAGGCTGATGAAAAAGTCAAATATGAAACGGATTTTTTAAAGTTAAACGAATCAAAAGTAACAACAGTCTTTAATGAAATTACAGACAAATATTTAGAAGAAATTAGTTCAGGTAATAGTATCGATGAAGATTGGAATAAAATAAAGAATGGCGTTATTAAATCAGCGGAAACAGTACTAGGAAAGAATGGATTACAGAAGAGATAGTTTATCTTATAAATAGACGTACAGAGCTCGAGAAAGATATTACAGATGAAGGTGAAAAGTGTTACAAGGCCATAAGGAATGAGATGAACAGAAAATGTAAAGATGAAAAAGAAACATTCTTGCAAAGAAAAATGTAAAGAAGTTGAAGAGCAGATGAAGCATGGAAAGACTGAAGCTGCTTATGCTAACATAAAGTTTTTTTCTGTAAACGAAGAATTAAAGGAGATGCAATGTGTCAATACTCATATATGATCAGGACGATAAAGAGAAAAGATGAACGGAACATCTGGAAACTGTATATTGGAAAAATAGAAGAGAAATAGAAGTGACAGAACCCTTGAATAAATAGAAGAAGAAGAAGAAGAAGAAGAAGAAGAAGAAGAAGAAGAAGAAGAAGAAAGATTCAGTTCTAAGGCAAGAATTTTATTTGGCAATGACCAGATTGAGAAACAAGGAAACAAGAAAACGCCGGGTATTGACAATATACCAGCTGAAATAATTAACCCAGCAAGAAACCACTCTATGGATGCATTATATGGACTTGTACACAAGATATATGAAACTGGGGACATCCCGACAGACTTCAAAAAGTGTACACTTGTACCAGTATCAAAAAGGGTCTCAGCAATAAAATGTGAACAATGCTTCCAAAATTCTAACAATCAAAATTCTAGGAAGAATTGCGTCCAAAATATATCCTTTACTTACTGAAGATCAGTTTAGTTTTAGGAAAGGAAGAAGTACGAGATAAGCGATTCTTATGCTAAGACTAATAATAGAAAAACGTCTAAGGAAGGGTAAAGAGACCTTTGTTGGTGTAGAGAAAGCTTTTGAAAAGTAGAATGGTATCAGCTATTTCAAATGCTGAAAGGAACAGGAATCAAATATAAAGACAGTAGAGTTATCTGGAGTCTCTACAAAGAAGAAGACGCGGTGATAAACAGAAAGAAGCAAACATAAGGCAGGGTGTAACACAAGTATGTGCCCTCTCACCAGTACTATTCAACGGATACATCCGGGAAGTTCTAGATGAAACAAGGGAGAAGCTAGGAAAAATAGGTGGTGTTAAGATACAATGAGAGAAAACAGAGACAATTCGTTTTTCTTACGACACATCAATAATAGCGGAGAGTGAAGAACAATTAACGATAATGCTGGAAGTAATGGACAGTACTTTTACATATGGATATAACATGAAAATAAATTCAGACAAAACAAAAGTAATAGTGAAAGTAGCAATAAAGAAAAATAAAGATAGCTCTGGGTGAGTGCCAGCTCAATAACGTTGAAGTGTTTTCTTACTCAGGAAGAAAAATAACAGCTGTTAACCGAAGTAAGAGAGATCTGGTCAGCAAAATTAACCAGGGGAAAAAGCCCTAAATAAAAAGAGAAAGCTCTTCGCATCTACAGTAAAAATATCGGCTTAAGACCGGGGAAATAATGAGTTAAGACATATGTATGGCGCGTATATTTTCTATACGGAAGTGAGACCTGGACACTACGGATGGCAGAGAGAAAGAGGGTAGAAGCCTTTGAACAATTGTGCTATAGGCGAATACTGAAAATTCCGTGGACAGATAGAATTTCTAATGAGACATTAATGGTAAGAGTTGTAGAAAGCCCAAGCTTGTTTGAGTTGAAGAAATTTATGGACTGGACATACAGTCAGACATAAGAGTTTACTAGCCTTCATCCTGGAGGGCTCTGAGGAAGGAAGAAAGTGTAGGGGAAGGCCTAGATTGGAATATATTAGTCAACTGGTGGAGAAGCTGGGCTGCCGATCTTATATAAAACTGAAGGGAATGGCATAAAACCGGAACGTCTCCAGAGCTGCTGCCAACCAACTTTAGGGTTGTAAACTTTAGTTTTTGAGAGTTTTCTTTTCCTGGTCGGTGACCGTGATTCACTTTCACACAGAAGAGTAGGGATTAAGGTCGGATTGTATACAGTTTTTTGTTTAAGGTTTTTTTGTGTTCCGGCTTATATCCTAGTAGCAATGCTAGTAGCACAATATAGTTTACTTGTACTAGTCTAGTTTTCTTTCTTCACACACTCCCACCCGCTAAAATAACACATCAAGATACACGACATAATCACAAATACTGTACGTACCTCACTTACCTCACTTCATAAATTGCCGTGGATGGACTGGAACGAACTAAAACAGTTCGGAGCTGGACCCGCGCGTAGACAAAAAGGGGAGAAAAGGACAGAAAGGCAAGAACCCTTAAGCCCATGAATAAAAGAACGGATTAAAAAAGGGGGTTTATTATCAACACACAAAAAGTGAAAACAAGAAAATGGGAAGCTGCTTTGTAAAGTTACTTACGTAACTGCAGGAAAAAGCATGTCGAGCAGGACCATGTTCAGTAACATAGTAGGTTTTTGTATTTCTCGGCGAGAGTGCACACAGTCGCCCAATTCAATTCAGTACGACCACATACGAATATAGACTTGCTCCGAAATTGCATGAAAAGTGACGTGGGACACGTTACCAAAGGAACCAGAAAAGGGAACCATTATGGGATAATATAATCGTAGAAATACGAACCGCACACATATCAAAAGTTAGTATTCCCGTGCTCCGAACGAGCGTCAACTCGATGCTAGCGCGTCACAACAACAATGCAAAAGCACAGCCCCTGGAAGGAGCAGAAGCAATATTCAAAAGGATGTTGCCACAATTACAAAAACAAAACACAAGCACCGACAATAGACCAGATAACGGCCATGAAATATAAAATAGCACATCACACAGGCCAAAACAGGCCAAGTAAAACGAAAACAGGAAAGAAAAAGAAAGAAAAATAAAAATAAAAATTACGAGATACGGAGAGTACTATAAACCGCACTCAGGCAGACAGCACAGGCATGCACACATACATACAGACAAGAACAGAGACCCAATATAAAAATCGACCCAGACTAGGTCGGCGTGTCAAGGCACGCGATGTATATGTTCGCACAGGATGGCGACGGATATCATGGACTCACGACCTTGGTTCGAACACCACAGATACAATGCTGGACCGCCGCAAAAATAAGTTAGGCAAGGCTGATCCAAATATAATTGTAACAGTCATAACTTTCGTTGACCCGGTACCTGGGGCATCCAAATTGCCTCACGTGGACAAACATGGATTAAACCCCGTAGCATCAAATCATACAATATATCAATGTTCAACCATGATTCAAAACGACGAGAAAAAGAGAAGTGCATGGTCTCAAAACCCACAAACGCACAGACCCAAACAAACAGATAGGTAGATACCACTCTCCGCTCTCGCGCGTGTGCGCACAAACAAAAGAAAAGGATTTAAAACACATACATACATACACACATACATACATACATTATCATTATAGACTGTTATGCCTTTCAGCGTTCAGTCTGCAAGCCTCTGAGAATTTACTAAACGTCGCCACAATCCTCGATTTGCAACTAGTGTTGTGGCCTCAATTAGTTCTATACCCCTTATCTTTAAATCGTTAGAAACCGAGTCTAACCATCGTCGTCTAGGTCTCCCTCTACTTCTCTTACCCTCCATAGCAGAGTCCATTATTCTCCTAGGTAATCTATCCTCCTTCATTCGCCTCACATGACCCCACCACCGAAGCCGGTTTATGCGTACAGCTTCATCCATCGAGTTCATTCCTAAATTAGCCTTTATATCCTCATTCCGAGTACCCTCCTGCCATTGTTTCCACCTGTTTGTACCGGCAATCATTCTTGCTACTTTCATGTCTGTTACTTCTAACTTATGAATAAGATATCCTGAGTCCACCCAGCTTTCGCTCCCATAAAGCAAAGTTGGTCTGAAAACAGACCGATGTAAAGATAGTTTCGTCTGGAAGCTGACTTCCTTCGTACAGAATACTGCTGATCGCAACTGCGAACTCACTGCATTAGCTTTACTACACCTTGATTCAATCTCAGTTACTATACTACCATCCTGGGAGAGCACACAACCTAAATACTTGAAATTATCGACCTGTTCTAGCTTTGTATCACCAATCTGACATTCAATTCTGTTGAATTTCTTACCTACTGACATCAATTTAGTCTTCGAGAGGCTAATTTTCATACCATACTCATTGCACCTATTTTCAAGTTCCAAGATATTAGACTGCAGGCTTTCGGCACAGTCTGCCATTAAGACCAAGTCGTCAGCATAGGCCAAACTGCTTACTACATTTCCACCTAACTGAATCCCACCCTGCCATTTTATGCCTTTCAGCAGATGATCCATGTAAACTACGAACAGCAAAGGTGAAAGATTACAGCCTTGTCTAACCCCTGTAAGTACCCTGAACCAAGAACTCATTCTACCATCAATTCTCACTGAAGCCCAATTGTCTACATAAATGCCTTTGATTGATTTTAATAATCTACCTTTAATACCATAGTCCCCCAGTATAGTGAACATCTTTTCCCTCGGTACCCTGTCATATGCTTTCTCTAGATCTACGAAACATAAACACAACTGCCTATTCCTCTCGTAGCATTTTTCAATTACCTGGCGCATACTGAAAATCTGATCCTGACAGTCTCACACACAAAATAAATTAACTAAGAGCCCGCACATACAGGTAATAAAAGACTACGGAAATACAATCACATAGAAGCGTTCTTGTAACTATGGCGCGTGAAATAAAATAAAATGAAATACCTGGGAGCAGCACATCCGGAATCTCAAAATATTTACGTCAGTCAGAATAATGACTCCCAGCAGAGAGCCGATCGTTGAATCATAGCAAACTGATCAAGATAATAGATGTGGTGAAAGCAGCTAATAAATTTTACGAACGTATATCTGATGTAAGTAGACCTGTAAACAGTGTGTAATTTATTCCTCTACTTAACATCATTTGTCCCCATACACTCCATTCATTTTGTTGGCAGTAGCTGTCAGTCGCTTTTCGACATCTGTCAGTAAGTTGAAGGAACTTAGAGACTGAATCACTCTGTTCGCGATCAGACAGTCATGTATTGTGTCACATTTCTAGGATGAGAGAAATCAACTATATTTAGGAATGGCGTCTTCCAGTCTGAATAATAACTGTAATAGTAGATACGGACGTTGAGAAAGAAGGCAAAGCAGTTGTTGGATATCATGAAAATGGGAATCTATTAGGGTGGCTATTGGAAAACGCTTTGAAGGAAAGGAGAAGAAACGATATCAGAAAGATGGCAGGACCGGAGAAAATAACAGAAAATAATTCTGAGACAATACAGACTGAGGTTGTACAACCATGTGATGTTGTGTAAAGTGAATGCACTAATCAATAGGAGTGATCTCAGGAAGTTCAGGTTACCAGATCTGGAGAAAGCTAATATAGAATGGTCAGCGTACTGGTCTTCGGTTCAGAAAGCCCCGGGTTCGATTTCTAGCCGGGTCGTGGATTTGAACTTCATATGGGTAATTCGTCTGGTTCGGAAGCTGGGTGTTTATCTTAATACACTTCTCTTCATCCACATGGAGCAGTCCACGCTACCAACCACAAGAAAAACACGCAATATTGAATACATTCCTCCACACAGGATCGGCGTCAGGAAGGGCCTCCGGCCGAAAAACTGAGACAAATCCACACAAGCGTCGACTTCAAGACAACTGGGAAAAAGCCAAGATTGAGAAGTGGAAGAAGATCTAGAGGAAGGCAAGGGATCAGATAACAAAATAAATGTTCAGAATGATATGTAAGGCAAGCTCAAACCAAAGAGAATATGACAGATAAAGAGAGGATATGCGAATGGTTATAGCACTCCACCACAAATAAGGGGTAATAAGGAAGAAAAAAAGAGGAACAAGAAGAATATACAGTAGTAACTACCGACGGGTGATTGTAGAATGTGGTGTGATTATGATTTTCAATAAACTCGTTGGTTTATGAAAAGTTATAATGGATAACTCCTAAGTTATCACATATGGATAACTTTAAGAATAGGGAATAAATATCGATAAGGGGAGGATTACAAGAAGATGAAAGCCACTTGCATATCACATTTGATTCGAAGCAAGTGGCTCTGCATGTTAATGCTGACTGAAGTCCTATCTTTCCAAATCAAACAGATTCTTAAATAACCTCGCGAAGATCGAACTGTCTTGGACTCGTTGCAAAGCCGAGGTTCGAAACTGTGACTCCGTGGACAACGGCTCGCTACATTTAACACTGGGAAGAGGAAAGAGTTTACGCTATATCGTATATATCATGCAGACTTTGAAAATCATCATCTAGTATCCAATATAATAATAATAATAATAATAATAATAATAATAATAATAATAATAATAATAATAATAATAATAATTTTGACGTCTACAAGATGACAGATGAATCAGAGCTCGATTTGGGCGATAACAAGCTGAATTTCAAATAATTTTGTCGATAAAACACCAAATATGCCACCAAATATCTTTAACTTGTCGACATCGTACGACATGGAGTGCCGAATTGACTTTCTTCGCCTTTCAAAATCCAACGGCCTCTGCCGGGTGTGATCCCGTGATATTGGGATTCGGATTCCGACATTCTACTGTTGATCCACGAATCTTATTATCCAGTAGAGCTTCGATCAATTTGAATTCCAGAATAGAAGTAGAAAAGAAGTTATTCAAATTGCTGTAGGTTGAAAAATCCAATGACAAATAACATTTAGTCATTATCCCCCAGCATAACTTAAACTGAATTAAAAGACGTCAAATTACTAGCTGCAAATAGATTATCCAGATTTTTAGGTCAGTTATCCATACAGACTCGGAGTTAGTCTTAAGGCAAATATGCATAATTACCTATAATGAATAATAGATACTAGCTGATACACCAGTCCCTGATATGATTTAGGTTTACAACTAGTTTATCTACAGATAAGACAATGGGATTTGTAGTCGAAATAATTCTCAAAGCGTATGAAAGTAACGTTCTTACAACGGTTCCTTTAAGAAACTTGAGTAAAGCGTTTACGGCCATTTTTAGATTTTACTTGGTAATGAATGCTTTACCACAAAGCGTTTCCTGTAAAAGAGTATTATATGCAGTTGATACCACCTTTCTCATAGTTTCAAGTACCATTGAAGATTTTGCAGAAAGAGCAGAAAATGGTAATGTACCAAGTAGATGCGTGATTTAATATCAACAGTTTAACGATTAATGAGGAAAAGACTAAATATATTATTTTTAAATTAAGAAGTAATGATAATGTTAACAATTCTGTGAAATGATTTGGCATTTACTCAGACAGCAAAAGAAGTCAAGAATAGTATTTTTACCCCATAAATTAAAATTATGCCTCAGCTTGGATAAAATTATCACTGCACACCTCTAGTATGGATTACTCTACTGGGGTACTAGTTCTATCCAAACAATATTTCTGTAGTAGAACAAAGCATGATTGGCATCTTCAGTTCTGAATCACGCAGACAACTATTAGTAAAGTAAACACAATTGCATTATCTAATAAGATAATATATTGAAACCTAGTATATAAAATGCCGGCCCCGTGGTATAGGGGTAGCATGCCTACCTCTCGCCCGGAGGCCCCGGGTACGATTCCCGGCCAGGTCAGATATTTTTCTCTCGACCTGAGGGCTGGTTTGAGGTCCACTCAGCCTATGTAATTAGAACTGAAGAGCTACCTGACGGTGAAATAGCGGCCCCGGTCTCGAAAGCCCAGAATAACGGCCGAGAGGATGCGCCGTGCTGACCAAACGGCCCCTCGTAATCTGCAGGCCTTCGGGCTGGGCAGCGGTCGCTGGGCAGGCCAAAGCCCTTTCAAGGGCGTTAAGTGCCGTGGGGTTTGGTTTTTTGTATATAAAAAGGATCATTATCAAGGTGATATGCAGGACCATACTACGAGGCAAAGGTATAATATAGGTACACCATATGTTTGTCCAAGACCTCTTGAAACAATAATCACCACCACTTCATATGACTATTTAGGAATAAGCTTCTTCACTCAACTACCAATAGAAACACACCAGTGTTCATTATTTAGATTTACGAATATGACAAAATATTTTTATTAAAAGTAACTATTTTGTGATGAATTTTATTTATGTGACAAAAAGAACCTTAAATAATATATTGATGACTTTAATGTGTATTTCCTGTAAATAATATATGTTAGTGTAATACAGAATTGTCTTACATTTTATTGTATTCCATTTTATTGTATTCTAAGGTTAAAATTTGTCGGAGTCCTATTACATATACTGATATTCAATGATTATCAAACCTCTATTTTATTCTAGATGAGCGTAGCAAAAGAGACAGAGCACACCTCAGTCAACGATGGTCAGTGAAATGCTATTTATCATTAAACATCGGAGAATAGGACATTGTAGGCCTTCACCCTGCCCTGAGTGCGAGCGCCGAAACGTGTCCGATATTCGGATTTGATTTCGGGAAAATGCCGCAGGTTGGAAATGAGGCACTGTCCCAGCATTTTCCTTGAGTGTTTGGAATACTTCGGTAGGAAATTACACTTACTATACAAAATCATTACTTCTTATTATTATTATTATCATCTTAATTGTACCGGGTCGTACACCTCCACGCCGCTATTTAAAATATTGCGCCAGTTGAAACTTCCCTACTGGAGAAACTCTGAACTTTAAAATCTGTATTAAATCAAAGGTTTCGCGGAAGATGTCACTACTGTAAATTTGGTAATTTTGAAGTGTTCTGAACTGTGTCTATTTTGATTTGTGTTTGTTTGCTCCGTATCAAGAAGCTTTGAACATTCTCTAACAGATGTCGCTACCCAAAACTATGGTAACACACTCTGGTGCAATGGAATGAACTTTCTTGAAGAAATATTGTATTCCTAAGTTTTATTTTTACTTAGTTTTGTTCTGTGGTTTGTGGGTTGGCAATATAAATCCTTTCTTTCCGCCCGTTTTGAATGTAACCAATCATGAATTTACGTAATTAATTTTCCACCAATAAGGTGTTTCTTCCTCGTCTTGTGTATTAGTTTTTGCGGTTGGCCAATAAAAGTTTGTGGGCGGGTTGTTATCATTTATGAAAGGTCTCGAATGTTCCACGAGGGTATATAAACTGCTGATTTTCTTGTCTCGGTGCCACTTCAGTAACATCTCTCTTAGTGTGTGAATATGTAGCAGGGGGCGGGAAGCGCCTCTTTCTTCTAGCGGCAGTTCATCTACAAGGTAATGGCCTGTTAACATCTTTATTTCTTGCTAGCTCAGCAGTTTAACTCTCGGGGAGGGTTCGAAACCTTTAGTATGTAACCTACCTTTTTAAAATGTAAATTCTTTTCTGTCTATCTATAAATTACAAATCTGTAAAGCGGGAATAGAGAGTGCTTCACCCTCTCGAACTCCCCTTCATTTTTGAAAAAGGAGGTGACTACGCTTTCATAACCGTTCTTCTCTTCTTTATGTAGTAAAGTTTTCTAATATGTGTCACCTCCCTAGATTGGGATTAGCCCCTGTATTATCGGCCTAGCGCCACATAGGTTTTTGGCACAAACGTTGTGTTGGAGTGCAAGTTATCGCCTCCATTCTATTTTGCACTATGGGCCAGTAACTTAACTTGATGTTTGTTTTCCTCATGTAAAGGCCCTGTAGGTTGGGTATATAATACCCCTGTTTCTTGGTGTGCCTTGAGGGCAGTCTGAAATGAAGTTTGTTGTAGCCTTTGATAGGCTTGTAAAATTGAGAGCGGGTCTGCTCTTTTTCTTAACATTGTAATTAGGAGCAAGTGCTCCTCGTACTTAGGGGTTTTCTGCCCTTTAGCAATTGTGGTGGTGAGCTGAAAGCTCAGAAATTAATCTTGGGGCTCGAAGCCCAAACCTTGTAATGAATTGTAATTTCTTAACTTGTTTTCCTGCTACTTGGTACCTGTTACTCTGTTGTTGTTATCTGTTGATTGTGAAAAGAAAATATAACCTTTGTTAAAGTTTTAAATTAACTTTAATTTTGTAGTTGAGACCTATTCCAGCCCGCACCTTCTTTCACCTCTAACTACCACGGACATATCTCCGTAACAAGTGGTAGCTGAGCGTGGTTGATTGGGTCTCAATTTAGCCCCTTTTGATGGCTAAGCATTGTTTTCGATTCGAACTCTTACAATTTTCTCAGTTGCTGGAATTTTGTTTATGTTTCTAAAATTTTTCTGTCATCAAGTCCGGCCCTCGCGACGTACTCCATCCCGGCTATTTGCGCAAGGAGGAATTGATCTATGAATTAACAATTAGAAATGTGCAATCTGGAGGCACGGTTACAGTAGATACCAATAAGCTTAAAAAAACACTTGATTTGCCTATTTCCATCCCCACTTTGGGAGAAAAAGAGATTGACGACGCTCTCTCCACGATCACTGATAATGCTACTGAGATAGCATCGGTAGTTTGTTTTTTGAAGGTTGTGATCCATCACCTAATCAACTTAAACGTGTACAAGCTAGATTGTACCATTTTTCAAATAGGGTGAGTGATCTGATGTCTCTAAAATTGAATGATACTCAAGGGAAGGAGGCTAGTGCCGTCCTCGAAAACCTTTCCGATTTATCCAGTAAGGTTGGCCTACTGTTAACTGGGGCAGTACCTCCAAAAACTGATCAACCCGCTACGGTAAACGCAGGCAGCGAGGAAGAGTCTTCTAAAGGAGAAGCAAATAGGAAAGCTGTTGGAGCTCAACAAACCTCTGCCCCATTAGACAACGAATCTGAGCGTCGTACGTCGCTGAATTATGCACGTTCTGAATTAGCTTCTTCGCCACTTAGGCCTCTACCTACTATGTCACCAGGGTTCAGCAGTTTGCCCCATCCATTAGCAATGTTGCACAGGGGTATTTCTAAGTTTTCTGTTAACTCTACCAGTGACGTTATTTCATTCTTAAGGTTTTTAGTTGAGTTTCAGGATCATGCCCTTGTTTTTTCTCCTTCTCCGTGTCAAATTTTGCAGATCATTTATACCTATGCAATTGGGGTTCTATCAGACAAAATAGTTAGGGCAATCGCTGAACAGTCATCCATAGAAGACTTCCATGCCCATCTGTTAGCTAATTTTATTCCGGCTCGAGCTAGGTCATCCCTAATTCAGAAGTATTATTATAGAGTGCAGCGACTTGATGAAAACCTGGCAGACTTCATACAAGACATCAAATTTTATACTATGGTATTTGACCTTCATTTTCCCGAAGATCAAATCGTTCAAGCCATTGTGGAAGGAATTTCACCACCTTACAGATCATACTTGTGTTTTGCGTCGCGTCCGCAAACATTTGCCGAGTTAGAGGCTATGGCTGTCTCAGCCGAAGGAGTTAGATATACCGATACCTTGCGTGTCGCGAAAGAACCCCCTCCATCCTCTAGTAGTTTTCGGCCTCCACCTCGCCGACCCGTCACACCCCGTAAATGTTACGCCTGTGGGTCGCCTGACCATCTTCGGAACAAGTGTCCATTAATTAAATCTAGTGGGATAAGGAATGGAACAGGGTCATCCCAAGGCTGTTTCAAATGCGGCGCGTTTTCATATATTGCCAAGAACTGCCCTAATGCTAACAGCACCCCCCCTGCTCAACTTCAGGTGCAACATCCACCAACAATCATAAGTGACTAGTGGCTTTGGCTGAGTCGACTAACTCTTATTTGAGAGGCTCGGTCCCAAGTAAATCTGCCGAAAGCTCAGAGAAATTTTGTTCCTCTAATTAGTCTTTTGAAGGTCCTAAAGAATGTCTTAGGATCGCGGCGGATACCCCCGCACCTGTTCCATTTCTCAAAATTGAATTGAATAATGAGCCCGTAACTGCTCTTTTAGATTCAGGCAGTGTTTGTTCAATTATTTCGGCTGAATGGTATTCCAAATTAAAATCTATTTGTAAACTTCCTGATTTTTGTTCGTCTTCGGTTCAATATGTTTCGGCCAACTCATCTCCATTAGAAATTTTAGGTTCTCTGTATGCCAAGATCCGAATTTTGAAATTCACTTGGAAAATAAAACTGTTTGTGGCTAAGCACTTGTCTTGCCCCATTATATTGGGAGCTGATTTCATGTCTCACACCGGTCTAGTGCACGACCTTCAGAGCAAGTCGTGCACTTTCAAATTTGATAGTAGTTCCAAAATCCCTTTGTTAAAATGTAGTTCTGTAACATGTTCATCTATTTTGCCTACCCAGGATGAGATGTTGTTAAATCTTAGACATCTACCTGAGGAGCAGGCTGATAGTATTCGTAAGTTGTGTCAGTCGTTTCCAGAGGTTTTCTCGGAGACTCTTGGTGTTACTGACCTTATCGAATATAAGATTGAGGTTACGGATTCTATTCCCGTACGGTTTCCACCTTATAGGCTATCTCCACCGAAAATGAAGGCTTTGAAGGAAATCATAGATCACATGTTGAAGGATGGTATCATTCGGCCCTCTAAGTCGGCGTACTCTTCGCCTATTTTTCTAGTCCCGAAACCTCAAGGTGGCTTCAGGCCTGTGATTGATTATAGGGCTCTCAATCGGAAGGTGGTGTTACAATCTGTGCCCCTTCCTGACTTTCATTCTTGTTTTTCATGGTTTCGTAAAGCTAAGTTCTTCACCATCTTAGATCTTAACCAGGCTTATAATCAGATACCGTTAGCAGAGGAATCTAAACACCTGACTGCTTTCGCCACTGATTGGAATTTGTATGAATACAACCGCGTGCCTTTCGGGCTCCCCACGGGGGCAGCCGTGCTTACGAGACTGCTAGACAGGGTCTTCTCCGACATCAAATTTGAGTACTTGTATCATTACCTTGATGATGTCGTCGTATTTTCTGAGACCTTTGAAGAACAGCTTGATCATCTGAAAGAGGTCCTAAGTCGCCTTCGTAAGGCAGGGTTAACGGTGAAGTTGTCCAAGGTTGCATTCGCTAAGCCCTCCATGTCGTTTCTAGGGCATATTGTGTCGCCCGATGGTGTCGCAGTCGATCATTCTAGAACACAGGCCATCCGTGATTTCAAACCTCCCAAGAACATCAAAGGTATCGCCAGGTTCATTGGTATGGTGAATTTCTTCAGGAAATTTATTCCAAATTTCGCCAATAGAGCGGCGCCCTTGAACTTACTACGTAGATAAGGCGTCAAATTTGAGTGGGGGCCTCCTCAACAAGCCGCTTTTGAAGATCTCAAATTAGCTCTGTGTAATGCCCCTGTTCTCGCCATGCCTGATTTCTCGAAGAAATTCATCGTCCAAACCAACGCGTCGTCGTCGGCAGTGGCTGCGGCCCTTCTTCAAGAGACCGAACTAGGGAGGCGACCCATCGCCTATGCATCTAGGACTCTTTCGGCTCAAGAAGCCAAGTATTCCATCTATGAACTTGGGGGTTTGGCTGTCTTGTTTGCGCTAGAAAAGTTCCGCCTTTATCTGGAACATGTCAAGTTCGACTTGGAGACTGATAACCAAGCCTTAAGTTGGGTCTTAGGTAGGCCCCGTCGTACTGGTCGTATAGCCCGCTGGACCATCCGAATTTCTGCCTTCCAATTTGACGTTAGGCATATAAGACGTACTGAAAATGTTGTGGCAGACGGACTAAGCCGCATGTTTTCCAATGATGTAGAGACCCATGAACTGGATGATAGTTCTTCACCTCCCGAGTCCATACGACCTGAGGTTAATGCCATTTTAACAGATGCTCCTATGTTGTTTAGGGATCTCGAGAAATATCAACGTGAAGATCCGACGCTGGCCCCTGTCATGGAAACCCTTTCTTGTGGGGAACATGTCCCTTATGTGCTGAGGAATGGTGTTTAATGTTGCCCGTCGAGGCATGATAATAAGATGAAGGTGGTGGTTCCAGCCGTTCTTGTGCCCATGATCTTCAAGTACTATCATGAGACCCCATTAGGGGAGCATTTAGGTATCTTCAAAACTAGAGAAAAGATCCGTGAAATGTTCATCTGGAAGGGTATGGACGGAGAAATCCGTGAATTAGTAATATCTTGTAAATCTTCTTGGCTTAGTAAACCCACCATGTCCACTAAGCAAGGGCTTTTGTCTTCTCATCAAGCGTCGCGCCCCATGGAACGTCTTTACATCGACTACGTAGGACCCTTCCCCTCAGTCAAAGGGGAATGCCAACAAGTTCATCCTTATGTGTGTGGATGGCTTTACTAGATTTTCTTGGTTATTTCCGACTAAGCTGGCTACCGCTCAGTCCACTATTTCCTGTTTAAATTCCATTTTTGCTTCTTTTGGTCCGTGTCACTATATTGTGTCTGATAATGCTAAGGCTTTCACATCCAATCTCTTTTGTAAATTCTGTTTTGATCTGTCCATCTCTCATGTGACTACTTCTGCTTACTATCCTCAACCATCTCTAGCTGAACGGGTCAATCGTAACTTGAGGTCGGCCCTTATTGCCTATCATCATGAAGATCATTGTAGGTGGGACACGTCCCTGCATTGGTTAGCTTTTGCTTTGAATTCGGCGGTTCATGAATCTCATATGTTTACTCCAGCTTCTTTGATGTTCAAGTTTGTTCCAAACACGCCGCTCTCTAACCTTTGGTCTCTGAGTGATATTCTACCTGAGACAATAGATCCTGATAATATTAAACATCTTTGGAAGAAGGCTAAAGCAAGTCTTAAAGTGTCTCATGAAAAGGTTAGGGAAAGATATGATCGTGGGCGGAGATCCACCCATTTGAAGGTAGGCGACCAGGTTATGGTCAAGAATTTTGTTCCCGCGGGCAAGCTTGCCCTCAGATTTCATGGGCCGTGCGTCATTATAGATTTCCTTACCCCGGTGACGTTGTTACTAAGCAATCCAGCCACCGAGAGGATATTTACGGTTCACCTGTCGCAGGTGAAACCTGTGTAATTTTCGTGCTAACTTGGTCTTTATAATTTTGTAAGAATCCTGAAGGTTATATTTTTAATTTCATTTTAAGGCCTTCTGCCCCTTATATTCTTACATTTGGTTGAATCTGCTTGTATAAATATTGTGAAACCTTCCTTGAGGTTACTCTGCTGTCCTCTCCATACGGCCATTACCACGCTCCCGTCTCCTGCTAAACCACACCAGTGGCTAATTAAAATGAAATAAAACCTTCCACGCCGCTGGCCCCTCAGCCTCACCACAAAGACTGTACCCTAAAACCATTATGGTCCAACAAAATTCTGCCGCCGAGATCTTAGTGTTTCAGTGCCCCCCGCAGCCGTGCGGCGCCGTACCGCCACTGAGGTGGGGTACGGGCCCGCTCCACTCCAGTGAGGTCAACCAGTGTACGGCGAGTCGGAGTCCTCCTTCCGGCCAAGGCTGATGTGCGGCGCACCACCTGCAAACTGCCCGCGGACTGTAAACAATCGTCGCGTGTGCGGCGTGCTTCACCACCACTACCCCTCTCATAGTAGCGGGAGAGGTGTATCTCAGAGTACTTGAGGGGTCCGAGCGGCCTCCTCTGGACACAAGCAGTGGCGGTTGGTCTGGCCGTCAAATTTAATCAACAGCTGAGGTTCTTCTTCAGCAACATGGAGAATGTATTTCTACGATTAATAATTTTTTGCTTCAAATCAACCTTTGGACTTAGAATTTTTTTTTCTTCCAAGAATTAAAGTTTTCTTTTGGAATTCAACTACTACAACCATAGAAACCTTTCATCAAAAGCTACTACAAAGAAATTACAAAACTGGATTTTATTTAATCCCACTTACATCAAACAACTTCTGAGACTTTCGACTATTGCAAAGTTATATTTTTCTCTTCTAAATTCATCAACACCTCAGCAAAACTTGGACTTTAAAAAACAAATGTGTTTCCTTCTGTGTCACCCCTTGGAAGGACTTTGGGGGGGGGGGGGAGGTCTGTACCGGGTGGTACATCTCCACGCCGCTAATTAAAATATTGCGCCAGTTGAAACTTCCCTACTGGAGAAACTCTGAACTTTAAAATCTGTATTAAATCAAAGGTTTCTCGGAAGATGTCACTACTGTAAATTTGGTAATTTTGAAGTGTTCTGAACTGTGTCTATTTTGATTTGTGTTTGTTTGCTCCGTATCAAGAAGCTTTGAACATTCTCCAACAGATGTCGCTACCCAAAACTATGGTAACACACTCTGGTGCAATGGAATGAACTTTCTTGAAGAAATATTGTATTCCTAAGTTTTATTTTTACTTAGTTTTGTTCTGTGGTTTGTGGGTTGGCAATATAAATCCTTTCTTTCCGCCCGTTTTGAATGTAACCAATCATGAATTTACGTAATTAATTTTCCACCAATAAGGTGTTTCTTCCTCGTCTTGTGTATTAGTTTTTGCGGTTGGCCAATAAAAGTTTGTGGGCGGGTTGTTATCATTTATGAAAGGTCTCGAATGTTCCACGAGGGTATATAAACTGCTGATTTTCTTGTCTCGGTGCCACTTCAGTAACATCTCTCTTAGTGTGTGAATATGTAGCAGGGGGCGGGAAGCGCCTCTTTCTTCTAGCGGCAGTTCATCTACAAGGTAATGGCCTGTTAACATCTTTATTTCTTGCTAGCTCAGCAGTTTAACTCTCGGGGAGGGTTCGAAACCTTTAGTATGTAACCTACCTTTTTAAAATGTAAATTCTTTTCTGTCTATCTATAAATTACAAATCTGTAAAGCGGGAATAGAGAGTGCTTCACCCTCTCGAACTCCCCTTCATTTTTGAAAAAGGAGGTGACTACGCTTTCATAACCGTTCTTCTCTTCTTTATGTAGTAAAGTTTTCTAATATGTGTCACCTCCCTAGATTGGGATTAGCCCCTGTATTATCGGCCTAGCGCCACATAGGTTTTTGGCACAAACGTTGTGTTGGAGTGCAAGTTATCGCCTCCATTCTATTTTGCACTATGGGCCAGTAACTTAACTTGATGTTTGTTTTCCTCATGTAAAGGCCCTGTAGGTTGGGTATATAATACCCCTGTTTCTTGGCGTGCCTTGAGGGCAGTCTGAAATGAAGTTTGTTGTAGCCTTTGATAGGCTTGTAAAATTGAGAGCGGGTCTGCTCTTTTTCTTAACATTGTAATTAGGAGCAAGTGCTCCTCGTACTTAGGGGTTTTCTGCCCTTTAGCAATTGTGGTGGTGAGCTGAAAGCTCAGAAATTAATCTTGGGGCTCGAAGCCCAAACCTTGTAATGAATTGTAATTTCTTAACTTGTTTTCCTGCTACTTGGTACCTGTTACTCTGTTGTTGTTGTTATCTGTTGATTGTGAAAAGAAAATATAACCTTTGTTAAAGTTTTAAATTAACTTTAATTTTGTAGTTGAGACCTATTCCAGCCCGCACCTTCTGTCACCTCTAACTACCACGGATATATCTCCGTAACAAAAATATTTGCACTTCTCAGTGCGAAAAAATCAGAAAATGGTTTCTGAATGACACATTCAGAGAGAAAAGGAATTCTTTTTTTTTTATTATTATCAAGAAGTGTTATTGTATTTTTAACAAATTTGTTGTATGCATCTTTCCATAAAAATTAACTATTGGGGAATATTTTGGAAAAGACACGTCAGAGGCCTTTAAGATGCGGTTGTCATCCGCCACCTAATTTTAATTTTGGTGTGCCTTTAACTCAAATACCACCTTTCATGACAATCACTTGAACACATATGGCGCGGTACTGAAATCGAAGATAAGATTGATCATACACAACCCTTTCGAGATAAAACGAATTAGCCGAACATTTGCAATGTACAGGCCGAAAGGCGATTTTATATACATGCAATAGATGTACACAAGCTAGAAGGTCGACTTATATAGCAGTAAAACTGCAGTGTTGAAGACAAGTGCAGTAACCATGGCGAGTTTGGAAATTAGCTCTGGCATTATTGAACATGGAATTCGGAAGCCAAAATCCGGCAGGGATTAGATATCCAGACGGAGTACAAACTTTTCCATATGTGTAATTATTACAGCCTAAATTTACTATTTTCTTGAAGCTCTGACTGTAGATTGGTAGGAGGATGTGCAATAGTATCTTCTGACTCAGTAAGGAAATAAACTAGCTCATTCCTTATTTACCTAGCACGCCCATCTGTGATGCCTCATGGTGGAACTGTTGAGGATAAAATGAATCTTCGAGCAGAAACTCAACAAACACGTAATAGTCCGTCATCTAAGATAAGAGACATATTAACGGAACGTATCCACCAAATCTACTTCTCAGTTTCCGACAATTTGGCCAGTCAGACTTCCCTCCTTCTTCCAACTTTTATATTCGATATGTTCCACAACAGGATTCATCTTCTTCTTCCTCTGATTCTCTTTCTTCTCTAGTCGGACACTGAGCCTGCAGGGACTTATTTTTTGTAGTTTCGTTACACTGTTAATCTATTTCACCTCCTCCAGCCATTTGGGCTTGCACACGTCGTTACAGAAAAAGTGACCGACTGAAAAAACTCCCTAAGTTTCCGAGTAAAAGCAAGACCAGAACTTGTTTAGAGTGAATTTGGAGCTCAGGTTACATTCATTTTGACTCTAGCGAATAAGTAAGGAAAGTTAAATGAAAGTACACAAATATAAAACAAAACAAATACGTAGGTAATCATAGCCTATACCTGCATAGAGCAAAACTTTCAGCATGGAAATGAACTGTTTTATTTTTGCATTCAGAGTCTTCGGGCTTCATCAGAAAAACGCAGTTATGTCCTGTCGATTGCGCGGTCTGTAGTCAAATGTATTACTGAATATTTGTACTGCACTAATCTGGCATATTCATGTAAATTACATGAACATATATATATATATATATATGCGATAAATTTAATCTGATAACAGGAAAACGATACAATTATGGCGATAGACAGCTGTTGGTTGGCTGAAGTTCCTGATAGTATTATGCCGGATTGGTCATTGTAGCGTGAGCTGTAGAGACATGCTAAATCTATGATAATTATTATGCACTCGAGTGTATACCTTTAGAACGCTGCAGAAACTATATTGAGACATGCTGGTTGCGTTAGACAACAATCATTCTGGAAACATGTGAGTATTACTTCAGGTTAGTGATGAGTTCAAAACAACTGAATCAGTCCTATTTTTACCATACCCCGAATTTTCCTTGTATAATTTATATTTTAAATAATCCAATTATGAAAACAAATGTCTAACATTTGATTAACACATTCATCCACAGCATGACGAGTTACAGGAGGATTACAGACTTGTGATTAATCTTCGTAACTTCTGCAAAGCTACTCCCGTCTTTTCAACTCTCCCGTTCATTTCAACAGAAAACAGACTGTTTCCACAGCCGAAATTGCGCCGTTCCTCATGACGATAACATCTGCCAACCTTCTACTTCCACCTTACTTCAAACATTTATTGCTTGCGATGGAGAAGAAGTATGACAGTAGCAGATGTCTTCAAAGTACTCGGCATACGGAATGCATCTAACACACATTGCAGACCTCCTTACAGAAACAGTTTTGCAGTTAATAACAACAGGGTCATAACAAAATAACAACCCTTCAGATTTATAGTCCTAGTGAGCTCGGTGAAATATTTACAAGTTTCTTCCCTAAACGACTGTCGAAAGAGGATGGGGGCTTGTATTGAACTATTATATAAAATGCTAAACTACCGAGTTGTGGTATGTTGACATAACGTAGAGAATTACCTATCTCAACAAATTAAACAGCACGCAAGTGCATTGCTAGCTCACAACCACTTAATCTGATTATTTTTTCTCGCATATGAACTCAGAAAAGTTCAGAAATTAAATGGTAACTTTCGTAAAACTGCTTTAGGAAACATGATGGATTATTCCACACTTTGCACTTCAAATTTTCCTGTGTAACTGTAACTCATGCCGTGAAATTTAAAGATGTTCATAGAATACAAAAACAAACTATAAATATGGAAAAATCATAAAAGAGATTTATCAGACAGAGTAATTATTAGCACGATATACTGAATTAAATAGAAATCAAACTTCAATTGTGTACATACGATTGAGTGTATAACTTAATCAGTGCTATTATTCTTGTCATTAGTAATTAATATTGACATTGTAAAAATAATGTAATGTATTTTTTCGGACAACAATGATGATTGAAAACCTTTCACAAAACGGTCTTCTGAACAAAGGAATTGTAAAATAGTTGACAATAAAAATATTTTCACAAGTGATGCATTTTACGTCATTTATTCAGTGTTGTTAGTAACTCTTGGCAGCCACCGCGTTTCGAATATCATCTATCTCCAAGGAGAAGATAATTATTAGAAAGCTAAAGTATGGCAAAATGAGAACATGGATGCTAGAAAAAACAACCTGTTCATTTATAGACCTTACCTTCAGAACGTAGCTTCGTAAAATATCACTGATTATCATAAAAGCACTGTTTAACGAGATGATTTTTCGACACTGGCTTTACAGACCAGTCGAGATTATCCAAACTATTGACACTTTGCACTTGCTGAGTTAACTTTTACAGTTAGTTAAGTCATGTGTATATAACACTTGTATGTGTTTTCCTACATGGTTTTGATTTTTATTATGATTTCAGCAACTTGATTAGACGAAAATTGTCATTGTATGTTTATTAATATTATACTCAATTTCAGATCTAAAGTTTTAACATTTTGTTTGTATAATTGTTCCACCGACTGGAATGAACTAAAAAACTTACGGCTCTTGTTCAGTAAATTCATAGTCAAACCCTTGTGTAGAATATTTATTTGAGGAAAACGTTCCATGCTGTGTTGATTAAATAGGTGTCAGTGCCTTCTGTTTTTAGAACATTGTGAATTGACAGATTTCAAATCGTGAGTGGCAATTACGTCCGACCTTAAGTGTTCAACATTTCTTGAATTTCGATCCCTGCGGTATTAGGTTTCTGACGCCTGAGGATACTTCCATTTACCCCGTCTTTCACAATAAAATTGTGTATTAGTCCTGTATCGTAGTTCCTCGAAAGAAAAATAAAGTACGTTCAATCTGTGTTACAAGGAGCGAGTGGCACAAGTGAAATAATCACAACCATCATGACCATTAATCCTAGCACGGGCTTATAATAGAACATTTAAAGGATATGGCAGACCGACTACATTTAATGCAGATAAAAACTGCGTTTTGCGATACCATCACTCAAAAAAGTTGTTTCTCTACAGGAGTCGAAGAAAGGTAATTCGTAAATATACGTAGTCAGTAATGTACAACACAACTTGACAGATCACACCAGCAAAACAGAAGAAATAAGATAAATGTGTTACTTCATACACTGTACTCTCTGTAACTGGTGGGGATCATTGTTTTAAGAGGAAATACAATTAGGCAACTATTCTCTATATAACACTAATCAGAGAGAAAAAATGAGAGGGGTCGACACTTCGAAAAATGAAGATATCGGCCAAAAAAAGACAACGGCCACAAAGGGCGTGAAAATGAAAGACTTCCTAGACATTGCAACCTAATAGCGTTGGGGTAGGAAAAGAACAAGAGCTAACCAAGTGCGGTCGGATAGGACAGATGAAAGTGAGGAACCTGGCACAAGTAAGTGGAAGCAATGCCAGGACTCAGCTACGGGCCTCGTGCTCGACAGCCCACGCTCCCAAGATAAGATTCCCTGGAGCGCGTTTTAGTCACCTCTTACGACAGTCAGTGGATACCGTGGGTGTTATTCTGCCCCCCCCCCCCAACTCACAGGGGGATATTCACTGGAAGACTGAGTTCGAAAAGTGAGACATACTATCAAATCTTGATAGTCCGAAGGATTCGAGTAAAAGTTTCTTATACCTGTTTAACTCGTGGGCTGCCATTTGCATCAGTCTCATGCATTTCTAGTGTACAGTTTGTATAATTTTGACATTCCTTCAATATTAAGGTGACCAGGCGTCGAGATTTAGGTGGTACTGTCCCACTTAAATCATGCCCTGCTGTCCCCAATACTTTAGGTGCAGTGGGGACACTTCAAAATGTTCCGCTTTTGAGGATAATAATATTTTTCTTCATAAAACATGATTTTTTTTTATAGGAAAACATATCTCGCCCATTCAGTCTACAACACTTCAAATACATTATTTACTCCAAATAGAGTATCTCTCGTTGACGTCAGCTAGCTTGCTTGCATTTTTGTGGGTTGTACAACAATATGTCCCGGTACATGTTTTGTTCTGCTCTATTCATGAAACATTCAGTAAAGGATGAATAACAGTTTTTGTCCATTTCTCTACGTCCTGTCTTAAATATCAATGAATTTATGTGTATTAATAAAGTTTTGTGAGTGCCATTACATCCTATTCTTGTTCTTGTAATACACTGTGCGGCCAGAATTCATGGGAAGACATTGAATGTGATGTTAATAACGAGTTGCTCCTCCACGAGCCCTCAAAAGGGCAACAGTACGGCGAGGCATCAACTCTACAAGGTGTTGGAATCGTTCTGGAGGGATCTGGACCCATGCAACTTGCACTGCTACCCAAAATTGGTCTTGTGTAGTTGGCGCGGTGTTCATGGAGCGTACTCCAGCATCGACAGCATGCCATAAGTGCTCGATTGGATTAAGATCGGGGGATCTGGAGAGCCACTTCATGGTCATAACTTCACTGGAGTGCTCCTTCAACCACGTGCGTGCCATCACAGAGCGGTGACATGGTGTATTGTCCTGTTGAAACATGGCATCTCCATCAGGGTAATCTAGGGTCAGCAAGGGATGCAGATGGTCTGAAAGAATGTCCACATAAGGTGCACCTGTCAGCGCTCCCTGCAGCCGGACAATGGGCCCTGATTGCGACTATGAGAACGCCTCCCAGACCAGAACTGAGCCACCTCCCACCTGGACACAACCTTGTTGATACGCAGGATCCATAGCTTCATGGGGAATACGCCACACTCTCACTCGTGCATCAGCTCGATACAAATGGAACCGCGATTCATCGGACCATATCACACGCCACCACTGTTCTATGGGCCATTGCCGATGTTCGCGGGTCCTTCCACGTCGTTGAGCTCTGTGTCGAGGTGTCAGCAAAGGGGCAGGAGTTTGTCGTAGGCTGGTGAAGCTTATGAGGTGCAGTTGCCTCCTTACAGTCCTGGTAGAAATGGGTTCCTGACTCCCAATATTGAACTGGGCGGTGATCTGACACGCAGTAGCCCGTCGAGCACCCAGTAAGGTTTTGCCGAGGCGACATGTTGCCCGTTCGTTAAACACCTGTAGTCTTCCCGTGCGGCGGTTTACGCGGGTGGTAATATTCTCTCTGCGATATTGGAGATCCTCCCTCGACACTGTTGACCTCGGCAACCCGAAGTCGCATGTAATGTCCGCAATGCTATGACCCATACGCCGTGCGACGTGTTGCCATCTTCACGGCACTGCTCAGCTACGCCGCAGCTACCGCAACACTCAGAGGACATACACGGAACATTCTCTAAAAGGGCACCCCTTCTCATGGCTTTTGGCCACTCAGTGTTTTTACCATTAGAACTGTGTTTTATTTCTCGTGTAAATCATAAGGTTGTGTATGTGTTATACAGTATATACGTGGCCCCTGCTATGAAATTATATGAGTAATTAAATTACCAGGTCACGCGTATCTACATCATACCCTGCATTCGGAATTGCAGTCAACCTCAAATCAAGATACAAACTCCACACACTCCTCAAAAAGGAAAAAACAAAGGCGTGGCCTTTGTGTAGTTTATCATATTAGACATGGCAGTGAATACATATGATGATGATGATGATGATGATGATAATAATAATAATAATAATAATAATAATAATAATAATAATAATAATAATAATAATAATGTTATATCTTTCCATGAAAGTGTTAATATTATTGTTAGTGATATTACTAAATATTGTGAAATAAAATAGTGTCTCGTGTACGACAAAGAAACATTCTTTTTTTGCTAATGGCTTTACATCGCACTGACACAGATAGGTCTAATGGCGACGATGGGACAGGAAATGCCTAAGAGTTGGAAGGATGCGGCCCTGGCCTTAAGTAAGGTACAGCCCTAGCATTTGCCTGGTGTGAAAATGGGAAACCGCGGGAAAACCATCTTCAAGGCTGCCGACAGTAGGATTCGAACCCATTATATCCCGGATGCAAGCTCAAAGCCGCGCGCCCCCAACCGCTCGCTCAAGTCGCCCGGTGATAAAGGAACGTAGGCTTAGGCCATTTACGTAAACCACTCTAAGAAGATCCTCCAGCAAAGCACTTAACCGCACCAAGAGCCCTCTCTTTCCACTTCTGTTACACACTGAGTTTCACACCAAGTTCATTTCTTACTCTAATGCTAGGGGATGGTATATGTATCAGTGACTTGGCTGCTTCATCTCAAATACCATTTGTAACGAAACAAGATCAACATCAAGATTATAACAATACTAATACTACTACTACTACTACTACTACTAATAATAATAATAATAATAATAATAATAATAATAATAATAATAATAATAATAATAATAATATACGCTTAACGTCTCATATGCCGGCAAGTCTCTTGACATGAACCTATAAAATTTTAGCCTCTGCAACACTGACCGACTGCGCTGGTATTCAAGACTAAACCCGCAGCTTTCAGCATAGAAAGCAAGAACCCAACTAACTATGCTATAGAGTCAGTCACAGTTGAGGAAGGAAAAGTTGTTTTACATCTTAGTTACCTCTCAGCCATCTTTTACTTCAGACCAAAGTCTGTATGGTGTTAAATGTACCGACACAACTGTTTTCACTCTATGCGCAAACCTAATTAATTATAAAGTTCTCCCACCAGTACAAAAATCTGAGCCACACAGATTATGAAACAGACTTTACACCCATAAAGCTGTTGAGCACAATGACTTCATACGCCTCAACAGATAGAAATACGGAGCGATAATACCGTCCAGTGAACTGCACTGTACGATAATAGATATTCCTTTGCATGCGACCATACTGTTACGTGCTAGCCCTGTTGTAGTTCCCCTTGGTATTTGCCGGAAGGAATGACTAAATCAGACAGGGGATCTCCCAGCCGGCCCGAGGACATGCCGCGGTCTTCCTTTATTGTTCTCTCCGTCTCGTTTCGCCATGCATTTTCTTGAAAGTGCAACGAGAATGTTCCCTTTTTAGCCGAGCCCCGAAGATTCTAGTACTCACCCATTAGGAAATAAAATGGAGGTTAGCCGCGCACTGGCAGTCAGTAATGGGAGTGGGACGGCAGTTCTGCTGGTTGTCGGCAGTGTCCCACTGCAGTCAGAGTATCGTCGTGTATTGAGCGGAGTACCGAGTGTACTGCCTTGGAGTACTTAGCGGAGTACTGTGTGTGCTGCCTTGGAGTTCTCAGCGGAGTACTGTGTGTGCTGCATTGGAGTACTGAGCGGAGTACTGTGTGTGCTGCCTTGGAGTTCTGAGTGGAGTACTGTGTGTGCTGCCTTGGAGTAGTGAGCGGAGTACTGTGTGTGCTGCCTTGGAGTTCTGAGTGGAGTACTGTGTGTGCTGCCTTGGAGTAGTGAGCGGAGTAATGTGTGTGCTGCCTTGGAGTTCTGAGTGGAGTACTGTGTGTGCTGCATTGGAGTACTGAGCGGAGTACTGTGTGTGCTGCCTTGGAGTTCTGAGTGGATTACTGTATGTGCTGCCTTGGAGTAGTGAGCGGAGTACTGTGTGTACTGCCTTGGAGTACTGAGCGGAGTACTGTGTGTGCTGCCTTGGAGTTCTGAGCGGAGTACTGTGTGTACTGCCTTGGAGTTCTGAGCGGAGTGTGCTGCCTTGGAGTAGTGAGCGGAGTACTGTGTGTACTGCCTTGGAGTTCTGAGCGGAGTACTGTGTGTGCTGCCTTGGAGTAGTGAGCGGAGTACTGTGTGTACTGCCTTGGAGTACTGAGCGGAGTACTGTGTGTGCTGCCTTGGAGTAGTGAGTGGAGTACTGTGTGTGCTGCCTTGGAGTTCTGAGCGGAGTACTGTGTGTGCTGCCTTGGAGTAGTGAGCGGAGTACTGTGTGTACTGCCTTGGAGTACTGAGCGGAGTACTGTGTGTACTGCCTTGGAGTTCTGAGCGGAGTGTGCTGCATTGGAGTACTGAGCGGAGTACTGTGTGTACTGCCTTGGAGTAGTGAGTGGAGTACTGTGTGTGCTGCCTTGGAGTTCTGAGCGGAGTACTGTGTGTGCTGCCTTGGAGTAGTGAGCGGAGTACTGTGTGTACTGCCTTGGAGTTCTGAGCGGAGTACTGTGTGTACTGCCTTGGAGTTCTGAGCGGAGTACTGTGTGTGCTGCCTTGGAGTTCTGAGCGGAGTGTGTTGCATTAGAGTACTGAGCGGAGTACTGTGTGTACTGCCTTGGAGTTCTGAGCGGAGTACTGTGTGTACTGCCTTGGAGTTCTGAGCGGAGTACTGTGTGTGCTGCATTGGAGTTCTGAGCGGAGTACTGTGTGTGCTGCCTTGGAGTTCTGAGCGGAGTACTGTGTGTGCTGCATTGGAGTTCTGAGTGGAGTACTGTGTGTGCTGCCTTGGAGTTCTGAGCGGAGTACTGTGTGTACTGCCTTGGAGTTCTGAGCGGAGTACTGTGTGTACTGCCTTGGAGTTCTGAGCGGAGTACTGTGTGTGCTGCATTGGAGTTCTGAGCGGAGTACTGTGTGTACTGCCTTGGAGTTCTGAGCGGAGTACTGTGTGTGCTGCATTAGAGTTCTGAGTGGAGTACTATGTGTGCTGCCTTGGAGTTCTGAGCGGAGTACTGTGTGTACTGCCTTGGAGTTCTGAGCGGAGTGTGCTGCATTGGAGTACTGAGCGGAGTACTGTGTGTACTGCCTTGGAGTTCTGAGCGGAGTACTGTGTGTGCTGCCTTGGAGTAGTGAGTGGAGTACTGTGTGTACTGCCTTGGAGTTCTGAGCGGAGTACTGTGTGTGCTGCCTTGGAGTAGTGAGCGGAGTACTGTGTGTACTGCCTTGGAGTTCTGAGCGGAGTACTGTGTGTACTGCCTTGGAGTTCTGAGCGGAGTACTGTGTGTGCTGCCTTGAAGTTCTGAGCGGAGTGTGCTGCATTGGAGTACTGAGCGGAGTACTGTGTGTACTGCCTTGGAGTTCTGAACGGAGTACTGTGTGTACTGCCTTGGAGTTCTGAGCGGAGTACTGTGTGTGCTGCATTGGAGTACTGAGCGGAGTACTGTGTGTGCTGCATTGGAGTACTGAGCGGAGTACTGTGTGTGCTGCCTTGGAGTACAGTGTGTGCTGCCTTATAGTACTGTGTGTGCTGCATTGGAGTACTGAGCGGAGTACTGTGTGTGCTGCCTTGGAGTACTGAGCGGAGTACTGTGTGCTGTCTTGGAGTTCTGAGCGGAGTACTGTGTGTACTGCCTTGGAGTACTGAGCGGAGTACTGTATGTGCTGCCTTGGAGTATTGTGTGTGCTGCATTGGAGTAGTGAGCGGAGTACTCTGTGTTCTGTCTTGGAGTTCTGAGAGGAGTACTGTGTGTGCTGCCTTGGAGTACTGAGTGGAGTACTGTGTGTGCTGCCATGGAGTACTGAGCGGAGTACTGTGTGTGCTGCCTTGGAGTACTGAGTGGAGTACTGTGTGTGCTGCCATGGAGTACTGAGTGGAGTACTGTGTGTGCTGCCTTATAGTACTGTGTGTGCTGCCTTGGAGTACTGAGCGGAGTACTGTGTGTGCTGCCTTTGAGCTCTGAGCGGAGTACTGTGTGTGCTGCCTTGGAGTTCTGAGCGGAGTACTGTGCGTGCTGCCTTGGAGTACTGAGTGGAGTACTGTGTGTGCTGCCATGGAGTACTGAGCGGAGTACTGTGTGTGCTGCCTTGGAGTTCTGAGAGGAGTACTGTGTGTGCTGCCATGGAGTACTGAGCGGAGTACTGTGTGTGCTGCCTTGGAGTACTGAGTGGAGTACTGTGTGTGCTGCCTTGAAGTACTGAGTGGAGTACTGTGTGTGCTGCCATGGAGTACTGAGCGGAGTACTGTGTGTGCTGCCTTTGAGCTCTGAGCGGAGTACTGTGTCTGCTGCCTTGGAGTACTGAGCGGAGTACTGTGTGTGCTGCCTTGGAGAATTGAGCGAAATTCTCGTGCAGTGCCTTGAAGTACTCAGTGGAGCACTGTGAGTGCTTCGTTCGAGTACAGCGTACGGAGTACGGCGTACTGTGTGTGTACTACCGTCGACTGTGGACCGTCGTGGGGTCAGAGTGTGAAACAGGTAACGTGAGTAGATTGGAACAGCATTCATTGTCGTTGTTGTGTAGAATATTCTAGTGCTGGTTAGCACTGTTTTATTGCTGTTATGTGATCGCTGGTTAGTTGTCAGTGTTGAGTAGTTCACTGTGTGGAGCGGCCACGTGAATTGAGCCAAGGAACAGTCGCCATGTGTTGTGGTGTTCAGCAGACCTGTGTTCGTATATGTCTGCCGCTGTTGAAGGTACTGAGCGTGCAGAGCGTAAGTGAAAGGTGAATCCTGTCGATAAGGATTATAGCCTGTACCAGGTAAAGACTGCCCAACTGAAGTCCTGTTGTGAAAGATTTGTAAACATACAGCAATTAGCGGAGTGTGGCCATTCACGGTTGAGTATAATTGTGTGTACTAATTGGGTCTTCCTGAATTACATTATATCGATAAAACAGACAGTGTTTTATTCTTAACAATATATAGGGTGATTCCAAAGTATGGGGACATACTTCTGGTGATGACATCATCCTGGACAAGGAACAGAAATATTTACATGAATGTACAGTACAATACGGTACTGTACTATGGTAGACGATACATAGAATTTAAAAAGAATACAGCAATAAGAACAAATCAAAGGCAATGCGTGAATAAATACATGTTAAACAGTACATAGCTGAATTAAATATTATAAAGTTTGAAAGAAACACGAGTAAATTTTAAATAAATTGTCTCTTGTTTTTAAAGAGGAAAAAGCAGACTCCCTTTTCGAGCAGGCAATACCACGTGTAGCACTGCCAAACCCTCGGTCATCCCTGATACAGTCTCTTCAGGCACTTCGCCGTCGCTACTGTCTTCACCGGGTATCCTCACCATTTCAACGATCGAAACATCAGTTAATGTTTAGGAGTAACAAACAAGCACGCACACTACTGTTAGCCTGCCACTGATTTATTCTTAGTGACAGCGAGGGTTGTCCGCCTCCGTGGTGTAGTGGTTAGTGTGATTAGCTGCCACCCTCAGAGGCCGGGGCTCGATTCCCGGCTCTGTCAATCTCTAGCAGTGGTGTGGGTTTTTTATGTATTTCCATTGTAAACAAACAATGTACTGGTGAAAAACGTATAAAAGGGGTTTTACTGTAACCTGCAAAAGTTTAATTTTCGTAAGACGGGCTCAAATTACACGGAACCTCGAACGACCGGGGCTTAGATTACAACGGCTCTACTGTACAAACGTTGTGGACCCTACACAAACCGAAATTTTTTTACGTGGCACCAACACAGTTAAATGTTATGGCGACGATGGGACTGGAAAGGTCTAAGAGTGGAAAGAGAGCGTCCGTGACCTTAATTAAGGTACACCTCCAGAATTCTCCTGGGATGGAAAAGGGAAAACACTGAAAAGCATCTTCAGGGCTGCCAGCAGTGGAGTTCGAACTAACTATCTAACGAATGGAAGTTAACGGTACGTGACCCAAATCGCTTAGCCACTGGCTCGCTCCCTATATACAGAATTAGATATTAACACTACGTAACGATTCAGAACAATATGGCATGCGTGCGTCTGACGAGGATAAAATCTAAATGCTTTTCAAGAATTCCAAAACATACCTGAATGCGAAGAATAGAGTCAGCGAACACAGCTTTCCACACAGAGTGGGTTCGAGTTCGGCGTCATAGCAAAATACGGGACAGAACGTTTTCAATGATTCCAACTGCCGAGGAACATGCCGTGAGCCGTATCATGCCGGCACATAAGAGATACTCGGATTATTATTTGACATAATATATAAATTTTATTCATGTAAATATCAGTCGTATATGGTAAAGTAATGAATCCCAAGATAGCTGAGACTGGAAATCTATGGAGCCATCAAGTCGCTGGATATTGGCCAACACTTCCTCGTGACCGTGAAAATAATTTAGCGTCACCAAGCGTTGGCACAGATCGGCACGTGTACAAGGTGCTGACCAAGCTAAATATTTAGCCAATGAGAACGTGAGGATATGGCAAACATGGAATCTACATCGCGGGAAATCATAATCCCAGGTTGACCAACGTGTACAGTTACTTGAGTTAAATCCTCTCATTTGTCGGATTTCCACAGGTCTATAAGTGAAATATAATCAGGAATACGATACAAAAATTATAGGAAGAGATTTGACATCATTGGAACTGTGTTTTATTAATATATTATAATTAATATTGTGTCATTATAAAGGGCAAGCATTCTGATTGGTGGTTTGTATAGACAAGCGGGAATCCCGTGGTTGAAACGGCGTTACCTAAGCGTCCTTAGTACCCCAAGCTCTGAAGAGCATCACTCTGATCGGGTAGCTTGGAGAGTGTAGAAGTGTATCTCTGATCGCGGTAGCCGAGGCGATGTGAAGTTGTTCGGTGTGCTCTGAAAATTATACTTAAAAGTTGCCACGAGTATATATCAGTAACAGTTTTAAACAGTGTTTCAGTCGTGCAGTTGGATAAAGTAACTGATGCAGAGTTAATTGCAGAATATATTATAGCAAAGTTCACTACCAATAATATAGACGGTGATAATTAGCCGCAGTGTATAAAGTGAAGCAGAGACGTGCCATTGTCTACTATTTTCGTGTCGGTCGCGTTTCGCGAGGAACTCTCGATCCGTACCGCGTGCCGCTCTCAATAACTGTGTACATATACCCTTAAATATAAAGTTTAGAGTATTTATGTGTCAGTGTGTTTGGCTGAGTTTGTAAGCAAGGGTTGTTCGGCACGTGCAAAATTGAGCGGTGAAGAGATATTCATCCAAAGCCTTCTGTGTTGCAGTGTCAAATGACTTTCAGCAAGAAGATGGCTTCGCCTATGGAAGAAGGAAGTGTATTTCTACGTGTTGAAGCAGTGATCGACATGGAGTAGTAACCCAATAAGGCAGAGATGTGAGCTGCTGCCATGTATCCAGAGTCGTCCAAATTAAGACAAGACGCATGTGTTAATTATGGAATATTATATGGGTTATGTTAAAATACTAGTGCAGTTTAGAATAGGGATTTTATTTAACGTAAAGTAAGCCTAACGGCATGTGTTTGTCTCACTTTTATATTGTTGTATATACGGATAAAAGAGAAATGCATGTTCTCTTTATTTTTATTTTTATTTATGACTAGTTTGTTGGGATAATGAGGGAATTGTTAGGATCAGTTGCTGTTCACTTATGCATGATTACTTAGTGTAGATCATTCAGATTTTTCCTTGTATATTAGTGCTAGGAGGATTAGATTGACAAGTTCATCCAAGTTCAAAGTTAAATACTTGCTACGTTATTTTATTTTGGTCATTTAGAGAGACAGTAATAGTTAATTGCATGACGCATGGTATTTCAGAAGCTGTACGTAAGGAGCTGCATAACGACGTTGAAAGAATAGGATCTTCGAATTTAGGTTGGAATCTGTTTTTGCCCAATGATTTGCACAGGAAACGAACCATAATGTAAAAGGCTTGATGTGATTTGTGGGAGATATGAGAAGTTATGATGCATGCGGAGTTATAAAGTGATTATGCAGGCCGATTGCATGCCTGATACGTGAAAGAATAATGTGCAGTGGATGTGTACATGCTATTGTCTTCTGGGAGAATGTTAATTATCAGAATTGACCGAATTGATTCCAGACCTATGAGTCTGAGGTATGTTAAATTGTAAAAGCATGCTAGGAAGGAATACGATTACACGTGAGTTTCCGTGTCGCCTACGAAAGATGATATCTCATTGCAAGCTGATATATTGGCCGTGTTGTTTTTTAGATGGCGCGAATGAGATGGTATTTCCGTGTTACAATCTCGGGAGACAGAATCCAAGCCTTAGTACAGTGTTGAGTTCAACATTTCCTTTCAGCTCACAGCCCACCAGGAAATAACAGACGGATGATTGCGCTGTTGAGTGCGCAAATGCAGCAGAAGAAGGCAATGTTGCCCATTGCTTTCTACATGAATATTGATGGATAATTATATGTTTTCCCTTACAGGATGGTGTTTTATGATGTTTCATGTTGTTTGAATATCTTGTCTCGTTGTTAAATGGCGAACAGCCCGAGTGCTGAGTTATATTGATGGTCAATCTAGTTCTCACTAGATCCTTTGTGGTGAACCGCGATTCACGTAGAATCTGTGTAGTACGTAAGATTTTCTCTTTATCCGATGTAATTAGATGTGATATTTTGCTTATTTTGTTCATTGTAGATATAGCGTGGGGAAATGCCACTAGTATTTTTCATAATTCATATCATGTCCCATTGCGTCTTAGTTTTCTTTTCATCGTAACTTTTCTTTATATTGTAATTTTCCTTTTAACGTTTAAATTTGTGTCGGCTCTCAATCTAAATTAAATTCGTAACCCGTATCGTTGTGATAATTTCAAGGGTGACTCCATTCGAAATAACTACGTATCAGTGTATGCGTATATATGCTACCATTTACCATGAACTCTGGACAATCAAAAGAAGATTATTTCTGAAAGTATACAAGTATTCAATGTTGTGCTTGATACTTCATTTCACTTTTGTTTCTTTGAATAATTAACGTTGTTAATGCTCAGTTATTTCTTTTATTTTGAGATTTTTGTAATGATATTTTATTATTTGATTTATTTGATTTCGAGTAGTATGATTCGGGGATATTTATGAATAAACTCATCCTACCCCATATTATTGTTTCTCATTCGAGTTATAGCTCCATTTTCCTGTCATTTACTTATATTTAAGTGTAGAACTTCGACTTTTAGCCTGACCCAATTGACGACCAACCCACTCTCTGCTCAACCCTGAGTTAGTCGGATGTTCATACAGGAATGGAGGCATCGTCCTAGAGGGTATTTACCCCTGGGTACGGTACACTATGGTGGATGACAACACAATGTACGTTCACGGATTCTCTGTAGAAACACCTTCAGTGATACGATTTCTCACTAGGAAATCTAATGTGGACAATACTGCGAACTATCTCGGAATATATACCTCAAGATTACCTTAGCAGGAGTCATCACCTGAATCACCTTGGGTAACAAAGAAAGTTATTGATCTTTATGTCCTCCGAAGTCCATGAATCTCGACTGGTACTAAATCCGAGATTTTAGGCAAACACCCACTCGGTTACAGCAGATATGTTTAAATATAATAAGTCTCGGCTATAAATTGCTTCACAAAGACCTTTGAGAAATAAGCCAATGATGTTGTTATTGCTGTTGATCCACTCCTCCCAGGGCCCACATGACCTGTACGGAGATGACTTTGCTTTGCTATTACCTCAGAAAATCAGCTGAACCATTGTAAGAATTGTGATCATCTAAGTTCACAATTTAGACAGTTAAGAAAAAATTACCAAACATTATTTACGGAAATTCACATGTCCCTGAGGTTCACTCAGCATACACCAAAAATTAGTATCAGATTCATTCCTGCGGGCAAAGGCGGTCGGCCGTAGAGCCAACCGTTCCATCCCACCACGTGCCGAGCTTACGGACAGTGGAAGCCTTTACCTTCCACTCCTCCCAGGGCCTCCATGGCCTGTACGAAAATGACTTTGCTTTGCTATTACCACAGAAAATCAGATGAACCATAGTAAGAATTGTGATCATCTAAACTCATAATTTTATGTGCAACACTTCACTGTAAGCATGAACAACTGTAAGGACATGTTTGATAAAGACAAAGGTATACTTAATGTCCCAGAATGTCTGCCGTCAACAAGAACGTTAACCAGTCGGAAATTACTGCAGAAAGATCTCTCTTTTAATGTCGTTACTGTCGCTCCAGAACCATTACAGTTTTACGGTGCGGAGACAGATAGAGGCGTCCTTTTAGAATGTAAGTAGCTCCACATCGGACAGTTTGACACGCATACGAGCAGCTTATTAACCATCACTGTGACTCAATGTGCACTAAATGTTCATGACAGAAATAGTCTTCCATCCACATATTATTATCATTATTATTATTATTATTATTATTATTATTATTATTATTATTATTATTATTATTATTATTATTATTATTATTATTATTATTATTATTATTATTATTATTATTATGTTCCGAGCTATCAGTGGAAAGATGGCTTGGAATAACATTAGTAGACGAATAAGCTTGAGTAGAGTTCTTAAAAGTAGGAAATTTAATATGAAGATAAGGTTAAAATTCAAGAGGAAAAAATTGGAGCAAATCTATATAAATAAAATTGTTTCTGTTTGTCTGTTTGTCTGTCTGTTTGTCTGTTCCACCATCACGTCGAAACGGCTGGATAGATCTCAACCAAACTTCATATTTAGAGTATACTGACCCCGGGGAAGGTTTCGATATGCATATCATTTTAAAATCTTTGAAAAGACGGGGGTTTTATAGGAAAAACTGTTTTCCTCCATTTTCTCATACTATTATAGGCAAAATATCGAATTTGTCGTATAAAGCTCAATTTAATGCTCTTGACGCAAAGAAAAAAACTCGGTAAGCCCTACGGGCCCGAAAACCATGTTTTAAGGCCCTAAAACCAACCGTTACGGAGATATTGGCACCACACTACCCCTGCTCTAGGAATCGGATAAAGAAATGAACTGCCGTAACCATGGCAACGTCAGCTCCAGGATTCTAGAGCAGTGAGATTATGCATGTACGTTTGGGCATAGCTGTCAACCAAAATAGGTACAAATAAGACTTAATATCTGGGAAAAAAATATACTGTTGTGTAAGGCACTCATAGGACTCCTTTGGGCGGGGATGGAAAGGGGGTGAAGAACGAGTGTAAAAATCTTACTATATATAGAAATGGAAGTGTGTGTGTAAATGACACATCTCCAACTAAACCACTGGAGCAATTTCAACCAAACTTGGTACACGAATCACTTACTATCGGGAGACGATCACTGTGGGGGGTAAGCCATCCCTAGCGCCCTTAAGGGAGAGGGTCAGGGGGGTGGTAGTTACAATAATAATCGAGAATAGTGTCGAATTCATAGTTTTCGGGGTCGCTGAGTTGAAAAGTGATACTCTAGAATTTTTTTAAAATCCAGCCCCCTTTTAGGTTGGGAGCAAAGGGTGGGGGGGGTGGGGTGAGATATAGAAATAATTAAAAACAGTTTCGAATCCATAGATTTCAGGGTCTCTGAGATGAATAGTATTACTCCGGATTTTTTGCAAATCCAAGTGGGGAGCGAAGGGGGTGAGATATAAAATTAATCGAAAAACTACATATAAAAATATTATCTTCTTCTTCTTACTATATATAAAAATTGATGTATGTGTGTGCGTGGGTGTGTGGGTGTGGGTGTGTATATGACACATCTCCTCCTAAACCACTGGAGCAATTTCACCAAACGTGGTACACTTATCAATTAGTATCAGGAGACAAACCGCGTGAGGGTAAGACACCCCTAGCACCCTTTTGGCAGGGGGCGAGGGGAGTGGTATAAAAATAATCTTATAAATAAAGTTGTTCGTTTCTGTTTGTCTGTTTGTTTGTTTGTTTGTTTGTTTGTTTGTTTGTTTGTTTGTTTGTTTGTTTGTTTGTTTGTTTGTTTGTTTGTTTGTTTGTTTGTTTGGCTTAAGTGCGGCCAATATCCAGTATTCGGGAGATAGTAGGTTCGAACCCCACTGTCGGCAGCTCTGAAAATGGTTTTCCGTGGTTTCCCATTTTCACACCAGGCAAATGCTGGGGCTGTACCTTAATTAAGGCCACGGCCGATTCCTTCCAACTCCTATCCCTTCCCTGTCCCATCGTCGCCATAAGACCTGTCTGTGTCGGTGCGACGTAAAGCAACTAGCAAAATAAAAAGAATAAAAATGTTTGTTTGTTCCACCATCACGTCGAAAGGGCTGGATAGATCTCAACCAAACTTCATATTTAGAGTATACTCACCCCGGGGAAGGTTTCGATATGCATATCATTTTAAAATCTTTGAAAAGACGGGGGTCTATAGGAAAACCACAACGGTCTTCCTCCATTTTCTCTTATACTATTGATTTTCTGCAAACTCTGTGGACCGTATGTGAAAGGTCTCTTCATCACAAACAACTTTCGTTGTGTTCATAATTTACCTTACTCTTCAAATGACGGAGAAATTTACTATTTTCTGCCGATACCATGCTCGGCATTGAGGGACCGACAGAGCGATAACGAATATATGGGTTACCATGGCAACGTCTCTGACTGCTTGCCAGCAGAGAAGTAACGTATTGTCATTTTCCTCATCATTCCTTTAAATTCGTGGTTGTTCCTTGGGTAGAAAGCAAGAGAGTCGTCAATCGGCCATTCTGCGGGATATTGGCGGAATATCATTGGAGGTTATAACCGTCCTCGAATAGCATAAGTAATAACACAAATATTCATCTTCTTATCTGATTACCTAAGAATCCCTGCGCCTAAATTTCTCTCCGATTACCGCTTTCTTATATCCATAACTCACTCCGGCATAATTTATTGAGGAGCATTTGATTTTCCAATACATTCACTTGGTATTTATATATTTGTCGTCATCCGGATGTCCTCTGTTATAATCTATTTTCTATTAATTTCAACTTACTAAACTGTATTACTTTCTTCCTTAATTACCACGTATGTATGCGAGTGCTAATCCCGAATGCTGTACACTCTTTCCTTTGAGGAAATATTCTAAGCTATGCAAATGTATAACTTCTGGCCCAGGAAAATTCCGAAATATGGATGCAATTTTAACGGCGGTGCAGACCTTCGTTTCGGGGTAATTGGTGGCTAATCAGTAAGTCGTATCAAAAGTCACAAAGCAAATTGCGTTTCATTTTGGAGAGATCTACAACTTTTGTCCTGTGACTTTTTGTCGTATTTCTATCCCTAATACATTAAACACAAGTTGATTTTGTACTTTTACACGTATATGTTATCATTTGGCACACTTATAGGAAAGGTAGAATCATGACATTCGGCACGCACATTGACATGACCATTGGCAATGTTATAGCCAAATTTTATGATTCTAGCTGTCACATGAGAATCAAAAATATAAAGTAGCATTCAAAAACTGTACAAGATTTCACCCCATTCAATGACTCTAACTCAATCTAACCCATAAATAAAGGAGATACGAGAAGATGTCATAGGACCAACCATGTAGAGCACTGAAAGGGGCGTCTGATGGTGAAGTCCGTTTGTAGATACGTCGTACAGTTGCAAAGCAGTAACCATCGAAATAAAGGTCTACACTTCTAGAGTATGTCTGTACATTGACAATTTTGGCGAAATTTCCGTACAGTTATCCGTTTCAGGTGTAATAATGACCATCTGCATATATTCTGTTTTGGTGTCTGTCTGTTTGTTTGTTTGTCTGTTTGTCTAAAACTTGGAAACTACTGGATATATTTCCACCAAACTTGATATTTAGAATCCATCTGTCCTTTGGTAGGTTTTAGGGCAAGTATTGTTTCTGAATCCCTGAATTGACTGGGGGATTATACGAAACCGAAACCGTCATTTTGCAACCAAACTTAATGTAAATTTAGCTGCCGTAATGGAAATTCATTTCTAGGCCTTTTTCCTCATGTGCATCATTTCAATACGAGGATTAATAAGGGAGATATCATTAACGGACCGTTTTCCGGTACAAGTCCCACCGGACTTAACTCAAGAGCGGGTGCGTGTAAAGCGTATGTTTTACAACTTGAAAACTACTGAAGATATTTGAGTCAAACTTTATATTAACATCCACCTGTCCAACGGTAGGTGTTAATCGTCAATAACATTTCATGTTCCCGGAATGGACTGGCGGTTTATAGGGAACCGAAATGGTGATTTTACTCTTCCAGAATATATACAGTACAAGACCAACCTGACTGGAAATCGACCAAACATGATGGAATTCCATCTCTAAAACTTTTTTTCATGTGCATTTTTTCGACAGGAGGATTAATAAGGGAGATATCATAAACGGTCCGTTTTTCCGGTTAAGTCCAGCGGATATAGCCCAAAAGGTGTACGTGGAGCAGGTTCCTTATTTATCTATGTAAATAAAATCGTAACTACTGTGTGCCTGTACATAGACTATTTTGTCGAAATTTTCGAACAGCTACACGCTTAAGGGGTAATAATGATCATCTGCATATTTTTTGGTTTAGTATCTTGAAAGTTCTACTTTTTACACTTCTCACTGAAAACCCAGTATTGCGGCATAATCTGCCAGTCGAGAAAGAAAACTGAAATTTGGCAAAATTTTACGACTTAGCCTGTAACGGGCGGAAAACTTCCAAGAGCTTTAAATTTTTCCCTTTCTATCCCGAAGAATATCGAATTTGGAGGCAATTTTAATGATGGTGCAGACCTTCGGGAAGTATCATCACATAACGGATGGCACAATCCCCGTTCAATTTGGAGTGATCTACAACCTTGGTCGTACGACTTTTTGTCGTATTTATATCCATTTTACGTTTGACTTTTCTCTATTTCTCGATCTTAAGTAAAGTAGTACTTTTCACATACATAATTCATACCTTCCATCACTTAGAGGAAAGATAGAATCATCATACTCTACACGAAAATTGGTCCACCCAGTAGCCATATGTGAGCCAAATGCTATGTATGTAGCTGTCACTTAATTATCCGAAAAGCAATGCAATGTGAGATAATCTTACACAAATTTTACCCTATTCCACGTTTCTAACTCAATCTGACCCATGAATAGATGAGATATCATATGACCAGCAATTTAGGCCGCTAAATCCGGCGTCTTATGGTACAATCTTTTCTCGATATGATGTACCGTTTAGAAGCAGTTAATCTGTAAATGAAGGTCTGCAATATTGTAAACAAGCACATACTTTCGTATGTCGAACTATATATATTCACTGATGTCGATTTTGTAGCGATCGAGAAAGGGTGTGTCTGCTATTGTAATCAGTACTCCGCACACCGACTATGACTGGCAGTAGGAATGGAGTCCTTCTCCAATTCCTGTGTAACTGGCATTAATGAGGCAGGCCTACCATTGTAATGAATAATTCACTTCTCGATTTGACTTTCAGAAGGCAAGGGAGCATGCAGCATACAGTCTTTGGCTGTAGGCAAGCGTTCCCGCAGTTATAAACAGATGTACCCATCTAAAATGTGACTGGCATTAGGCATACTGGCCTGCTATTTTGATGGAAACTCATCAACTTGGTGTGACTGGCAGGAAGCTGGCTGGCAGTTGGAAAAGGGGCCTATCATTATAATGATAACTGCACAACTCAATTTTGACTGGTTGTAGGGAAGTTTCCTGCCATTATAATAAAAACTCTTCAATTTGTAATATGTCTGGAGGTAGGAAAGGGGGCCTGCAATTGTAACGGAAACTCCCCAAATAGATTGTGACCGCGCAGTAGGCAATGGGGCCTGCAATTATAATGTAAACTTCCCAACTCGATTGTGAATCGCAGTAGGGAAGTGAGCCTGTCGTTATCATCACAAATCCGTAACAAGCACTTTACACTGGAAACAACGTATGGGGACCTCTGCATATTGTTTCTCGGATAACGCTAAGAGACATGCTATTTTAAAACAATCTTATTTACTGCATGTACAGTATTTACTTCAATATTCGTATACAATGCAGAATACCGTAGCGAAGCACGGGTACATTTGCTAGTCTTTATATAAAGACGAATACAATTAGGAATTTAAATACAGTAATTTACCAAGGGAGGTGGTTGATACATTTTTCAACTTCCTTGAAATAATTTAAGAAAAGCCTAGGTAAACAACTGATAGGGAATCTGCTACCTAGGCGACAGCCCCAAATGCAGATCAGTGTTGATTGATTGATTGATTGATTGATTGATTGATTGATTGATTGATTGATTGATTGATTGATTGATTGATTGATTGATTGATTGATTGATTGATTGATTGATTGATTGATTGATTGATTGATTGATTGATTGATTGATTGATTGATTGATTGATTGATTGATTGATTGATTGATTGATTGATTGATTGATTGATTGATTGATTGATTGATTGATTGATTGATTGATTGATTGATAATAACGGATGTCCTCCGGAGAGGCTTGGCGTAGATCTTTCGAAATTATGCATATAGGTGACCAATTAATAATAATAATAATAATAAGAAGAAAAGGAGTTAATAAAACAACCAATTTGCCTACGCGGTATGGGTCATATAGCTGTAAAACCTGTATCAGGAGATAACGTGTTCGAATCACACTGCTGGTAACTCTGAATATGATCCGAATCTCAAAATAACAGCACGGAAAGGAAATATTTTGCTTGAAAAATCGGCAATTTGACCGTCGAAATATAAATTCCCACCCCTCTTGTGGGTATTGCCAGAAAGCTCTCTCTGCATCAAATATGGCAACGCAACCGTTGTCCTATGATCCTTCGGGTCGAAAATGTGGAAGTTTCTTTATCGACTTCTGATTGTAAATTCCGAACCATGCTGCGTGTATCCTTGAATAGAGAATTTATTTTTATTTTTATTTTTTTTTTTTTGCTAGTAGCTTTACGTCGCACCGACACAGATAGGTCTTGTGGCGACGATGGGACAAGGAAGGGCTAGGAGTGGGAAGGAAGCGGCCGTAGCCTTAAGTAAGGTACAGCCCCAGCATTTGCCTGGTGTGAAAATGGGAAACCACGGAAAACCATTTTCAGGGCTGCCGACAGTCGGGCTCGAACCTACTACCTCCCGAATTCTGGATACTGGCCGCACTTAAGCGACTGCTTCTCGGTAATAGAGAATCTTATGCCCATCATAACTGTACTATTGCGGTACACTTAGTACAATGTGGGCAGAAGTTACACAAACTACATGGTGTACGATATTTCAGAAATTATTCAGTATGTTTATACGTACCTTTCTTGGTATCACTAGAAAGGCAAATTCGAGTGGAATTGAACTGTGGCATCATAATTCCTCGTCATAAGACGTATTTAACACAGATCACAGCAACCCATAGAATGCTGGTTCTTCACCTTCATGGCCTCCGACTCGTTGGCCGAATGGTTAGTGAACTGGCCTTTGGTTCAGAGGGTCCCAGGTTCGATTCCCGGCCAGGCCGGGGATTTTGACCTTCATTGGTTGATTCCAGTGGCTCGGGGGCTGGATGTTTGTACTGTACCCAACATCCCTGTACTCACACACCACACATAACACTATCATCCACCACAATAACACGCATTTACCTACATATCACAGGTGCCGCCCACCCTCATCGGAGAGTTCGCCTTACAAGGGCTGCACTCGGCTAGAAATCGCCACACGAAATTATAAACCTTTATGGCCGATGCATTCTGTCTGAATCGTGTTACTGCCTCTTCAACGACTCTTGACAACACTACGATCGACTTTACATTCACAAAGAACATCTTGCCTACTACCATGCCTTTCGTCTCCTACTGCTTGTAAATACAATTACACTGGTGGTGGTGGTGGTGGTGATTATTGTTTTTAGAGGAAGTACAACTAGGCAACCGTCCTCTATATAACACTAATCAGTGGGAAAAAATGGAAGGGATCCGACACTACGAAAAATGAAGGTAACGACCGAAGAAAGACAAGGGACACGAAGGGCGTGAAAATGAAAGACCTCGAGTGCTCTAACACCGTCGGGGTCGGATAAAAACAAGAGTTGGCCAAGGGAGGTCGGATAGGACAGATGAAAATGAGGAACCTGGCACAAGTAAGTGGAACCAATGCCAGGACTCAGCTGAGGGCCCCGTGGTCGCCAACCCACACTCCCTAGTTAAAAGCACTTGGGCCCCTTTTAGTCGCCTCTTACGACAGGCAGGGGATATCGCGGGTGTTATTCTACTGCTCCCGCCCACAGGGGAGGTAGAATTACATTGAATTGACTTTCTAACTTGTCTTCCTTTTTACTTGCGTCAAGCAATGTTGTCACGAAACTTCAGCGGAACACTCCCACACCCGACTCAATCATTAATTTTTGCAATAAATATAATTTCATAAGGTCTTCTACGTAAATGTATTCTTGATGGTTACAATATTTTATTAATGTGTTCTATTCAGACAACTTTCTCTAGCAGGCAAGTATAGCCTTCAGTCAGTACAACTGCACACATGTGATACGAGTATATGGCTTCTTATCTGCAGCCTTCTTGTCTACTTGAGGCAACACTTCACAAGAGATCTGAACAGCAAATGCAGTGACTTCTTTTATTACTACTATCCATCCATTCTCAATCCAAGAATATGGGCCTTCACAACACTCACTGTGCCTCCCAAGCTATTCTTAGAGCAGAGTTACACAAACCAATCCAATAAAGTTGAAGCAGTGGAGCAGCTGGGGATCCTTTATAGATTGCGATCAGCTGCTATGGTCTTCAGGGTAGAATAGGGAGAGTTGCCGCACTTTTTATGTCTTTTGTTATATCTCGGTATATTTACTTTAAAAATTGTTGCAAATTCATCGAGCATAATTTGAAAATATGTACATTTGATCAGGAATGAACAAAATATTGGCAATTGAAAGTAAATGGGAGAAAGGAGTGAACAAAGGAATTGTTGCATCTGCGGCGTCTCTCCCTGGATCCCGGTATAGATGCCGACTTTGCTCGGGAGAGATGCCGCGAGTAAAATAATTAATGACAAAATCAAATTTAAGCCAATTTCTTCAACTTTAAAATAACCGAACACTAGAACGTACTACAGGACAATTATATCCACATAATATAATCATTCAATTGAAAAAATCTATCTGATAATTTACAACATTATAATCATATTTTAATTTCGATTTACTATAAATGTGCATGTGCAATGGATTCTTCACTGTGTTATATAAAACCCCACGGCACTTAACACCCTTGAAATGGCTCTGGCCTGCACAGCGACCGCTGCTCAGCCCGAAGGCCAACTATCAGGGAGAGACGCCGCACCCTCCTGTTTTCATACCTCAAGGCTATCATGGCCCAAAATTAGCTTACTCTCAACTACAGTTATGTTTCTGACGTCTACTGTACTAAAAACGTCTGATTTAAGCATTTGAAGCCAACTTAATATACAATAAATTAACACACGCAAAAACTTCGTCAGGAGGAAACATGTACTCGCCTCATGATATCGGCTATAATTGGCGTAATATACGAGCAAATTTCGTCACACTCGCAGACAGTAGTTCTTCCTTAGAAACTGAAAAACCACACATATTGCCATCTAGCTGTAACGATGGGAACCTTTAGCTACAGTGTATGCGGCATCTCTACCGGGGCGGCATCTGTCCCGGATTTACCTTAGAAGATTCCTGACGGATGGTATGCTTAAATAAATTGCAAATATACACGCAGTACCAACAGGCCTTCTTCTTCTTCTTCTTCTTCTTCTTCGTCTTCTTCTTCTTATTATTATTATTATTATTATTATTATTACTATTATTATTCTCCTTCCGTTTCTTTTTACACACACTGGCGCGAATTGTGTTGCACACGTGGATTTACTGCCGAATGCCCTTCCTGACACCATCCCCAGGTGAAGAGGTGTAATCACTATTGCGTCTTCCTGTGATGGTCGGTAGTGTGATGTGTTGTTAGCGTATGAAGAGGTATATAATGAGACATACACAAACAGCGAATCACCGAATCAGAGAAATTAACTAGACGTGGCTAATATCCCCTGCACCGGCCGGGAATTTAAACAAACACCATTCTGAACTGAAGGTCACGACTCTGACTATTCAGCCAAGGAGATGGACACATACCATACTTTTCTGAGTTCTCATTCCGAAGGTTAGTAGGATTCCCAACAACTTCACCTTCAGGTATCATTGAAGTGTGCAGTAGTTAAATTAGAAGTACGGTAAATTCCTGTTCTTTCCTCGCTGACCCAGAAGGTGCTATTACATATCAACCTACAAAGTTCATTTCACAAGCTATTCTCACTTTTCATTCGTATCTCAACCAGTTTCATATTGTCGAAGCTCAAGACCAGATTGAAAGTAACAAACGTATAACAAACGTCCATACCAGAAGATACATGCGCCTAAAGAGTACTGCAGGATATGATAACTGCAAACTTCTTCTTCTTCTTCTTCTTCTTCTTCTTCTTCTTATTATTATTATTATTATTATTATTATTATTCTACTACTACCACTACTACTACTACTACTACTGCCTTCCGCTTCTAGTTCCTTCTCACAAGTATATAATTTACTCTAAAATGATCACTTATTTTTGGATTCGTCCGCTGAGTTAACAACCGCTTTAGAGGAAATATCCTCTAACGCCATTTGTGTTAAAATTTAGTTCAGGCTGACACAGCGTTCTGGGTATTGTAGAATGGATTCATAGTAATTCAGTTTTAACATATAGAAGTCTTTATAGAGTGTTAATACAGAGTGGCTCAGACATTCCGCACGAGTTGGAATATCTCATAAATTTTGTATTTACAGAGACATTCTCTTTTCCCTTTTGAGTAATGTAAAGTACACTGTGGAGATGATGAGCACCGACAATTATTGAACTTTACTTCGTTAATCGGCTGTTCATTATTAAATTTATCCCCAGATTTGACATCCCCGAATATTTTGCTTGTAAAGTTATGATAAATAATCTTCCAAAAACACATTTGTGAGGAAGTAAATGCTGGTCATTTGAAACACGATTTTTCGCTGTAGTTGTGTACATATTTCTAAACCACGTAACGTTTGTGGCAGAAAAATTGGTATTTAAAAACAAAACATACACAAATTATTCGAATCCATGCATTACTTATACCGGAATTAACAAGGAATTACTGGCCGATGACCTTCGATGTTAGGCCCCTTAAAACAACAAGGAATTACCATGATAATTAACACTGAAATGTATAATTTATGTACTTTGTTATATTTTGTCTACTAGTAACCTCTGGTGAGAGGAAGTTGAAATAATTTTCATTATCCCTCTGGAGCTCTAAAAGAACTTGTCCAGGTAAACACTGGTTGGAAATAATTTCCAATTCTAATGTCAATAATGTGCCATATTCAAACTAATATTAAACTTGTTGAATTTATTTTTTGTTTGCCCGGAACCGGCGCCCGAACCGAACATGTGTTTTTGCTCATGAATGGTGTACGGACAGGTAACAAAACCCAGCTGTCAGTGCAAGCCCTGAACTCAGTTTTAACAAGGTCAACTTTGATCACACATGTGTAGATTTTTATTAAATGTTGTGTGATAAAAATGGTTGTTGTAAGGAATATTAATTCTCCAGAAAACACAGTCGAAGTGAATCACATCAATATGCCTTACATGGTTATATACATATTTATGTATATATAACAGTACCTATAGAGTATACTCTTTCTTCCCTCTCTACATCCACGCTCCCTTTGCTTGATTAATGTCCTAATTTCACTGGAAAGTGTAAGGTCATCAATATTGCATTAAGTAGAAATATGGTAACCTTACTTCCAGCAGGTTAGAGAAATCCTGTGTGACAAAATTATTATTATTATTATTATTATTATTATTATTATTATTATTATTATTATTATTATTATTATTAAACGTATTTTCATTTGCTATATATTTTAAGATATTTTAGGATATTGATCAGAGACAATGCTGCTACAATGCAAAGAGAGAAAGGCCAGTTTTTGTTTCACATCAACCAGCCCTGCCAATAAAACCTTGGTTCTCCAAATGGAATGCCGACAGATGAGTCATAACATTTGCTACTCTATCACGGAAGCTTTGGAAGCCACCTATGTTATTTACTCACCCTACTGTTCATACGATAATCGTTCAAGATTTAAATCACATTATTTGCGTGTGACCTTTATCGAGAACAACGCCAATCGTTTTTTAAACAGTTTGGGTGTGCTGGGATTTTAGTAACCAGTTAACATTCAGAGTTTATTTTCCTCAAACAACCTTTAGGTTTATAATACTATTGCCTCTTTCCTAATGCAGTCTAATTTACCCTTGTAAAATAAAATTTCTTCTGTATTGCTATGTCTGTCATAGTGTGTAATCGTACACGACTGTGCTCTAATCCAGATTTGAAAATCAATTTTGTAAGACATTTTTGTTTTCATTTAATCTTGCCAGAAATTTACGAGGACTATATTTGACAGAAGACTTCAACTTGATTAGTGAATCACAAGTTGTTTCACCAAAGGTATTATCTTCTTTTATGTGGTTTCACTGTTTTTCACTTTTGTTATATATCTCATTGTAGAATTGTATATGATCGTGGGTCGCTGGCTGTGTGGCTCCTTGGAACCCAAAGGCAAAAAATAAAATAATAAAAAATGCTGCCATTCGTACCGTAATATGCAAATGAAACAACATTATTATTGGCTAACTGCTGCACCCGTCATTCTTGGGTTAGTTTTGTATAATTGCAGCAATACTGTACCTACTGGAAATGAGTGGTAACATAAGTTTAGAAATTATAGGCGTGACAAAACTCGTCAGAAAAAGATTCGGTCGACTTTTTGGGATGCCACCCTTTTTTAATGCTATTTGTCCGGGGCGTCGACCTATTGAACCCATGACCTTTGTGCCCGAAGAATTTTAAGTATTAAAATTATTACAGCAGGCCCCATGTCAATTGTAATAGGAAGCTCGAATTTTTATATATATCTCTGAGGCGACATGTGGCAAAGGGGAGTTACTACCTTCCGTCCCACGCTATGAGATGTGACGTCATCCGCACGTGTCGACAGTGAATGGATACAGAAGAAAGTTTATGTTGAATAAATACATTTAAATAAAAGAATTAGTAGTGAACGCAGTATAATGAGGGTCCTGTATTTATCTAAAAGACATTTGGTCGTTAGTAAGACGGATTTGAGACTGCTAAGCCATTTCTGTGGATTATTTCAGAAGAGACGCGCGTGTCTATTTTACCCACGCTAAGTCGAAAGAAAATAGTGCCTATCAAATGAGGTCATTTAATCAGTAAATTTGGTAAGAATAAATTTTAAATGTTCATGAACACTGCCGCTAGCATGGTAACAAGTACGTGGTTACAGCAAAAACTCTTTTAAATACAGTTCCAGTAAGTCGGAAAAAGTATGCAAATTTCTTGGCGGCAAGGGAGAAGTTTCTGGAGAGAGGGGTTAGTGCCTATAAAATAAGAAGGGTCGCCATATTGAAACCAATGCATTTTTATCATTGAAACGTGAAAGAGACTGTTGAACTGTTCAGTAAATCGTTCGTCAAAAAGTAGAGTAAGTACTACAAACCTAGATTCTGCAGATGTGGCTGTGTCTTGACTCCATGTGGAGATAGTTGTTCAGAGCAGAAGTAATCTGATAAAAGACGGTCAAGATACCGAAGTAGTTTTTGCAAATATTATAATGTTGTGTTTTAAAGAGAAGTAATTCGTGTGCGGGCAACAAACAAAATCAGTCGAGTTCGATCAACGAAACACCAAGTGAAGGGCATTTCTTTTTTTATGCTTTATTTTTCAGGAAATATGACTCAAACAAAATCGAAACCCAGAAATGTAACAATGAATAAATAAATAAATATATAAGGGTTACTGGTGAGCCGAAAGGTGGAAGCTGAAGTAAAATTAAGGTAGGTGAAAATACCATCTTACCGCCTACTATATCCTGTTTTATGATATCAAACGTACATATACTTGTGATGGGTATTTATGACGCAGTTGATCACACATATGTTTTCGTGAATGTCAGAAGCATGACTAAAGGTCATTTGTTTTACTTTCTGCTTGGATATTTTTTAAAGTATTGCGAGTGCCGTGTAACATGTTGTAAAATATTATTAGTGAGGGTTTCGAAGTGATACCACGTCCAAAGTAGACCTTCATTTCCGTGAATTTATTGCCTATATTTTGTGATGTCAAATTAAGATGTTTATTCGACGTAAAAAATTCTGTTAGAATTTTGATGGGATTGGTGCAAAAGATCCGTGGTTACCCATTTTCAGTCGGGCGGAAGCGCGCTGTCGTGTTGAATAATGCAGAGCGGTGAATTTTGTCACGAAGTGTAATACTATTCTATTTCTGTTTAAACTGTGTCTGAGTGACAATAAATAACAGTAAAGTTTGTCAGTCATTTTTGTGAAAATCCAGTTTTAAAATACGAGATCATTGTATGCGAAGTTGTTCATTATTATAGTATTTGTGCGTAATTACGCGCCGTGGGTTCTAAGTATTAGGCTATTATTCCTGTTCTTTTGTCAGTGAGAGTCGTCGAGTTGGAGACAAGAGGTTAGATTGGTCGTATGAATTGAGATAGGATTTGTGAATCAGGTGATTGGAAGCCTGTAGTGAACCCGGGACATTTTTGTGAGGCCGAGGAAGATTTTGTATAATGTTTAGGATGGAAAAGTGCGAGAGAATCCACACAGGTATTAATTTGCGACGTGTACAATTATTGTAGGACATTTAAAAGTAAAATCTATGTGCATATCTGTTTGGTCAGGAATACCGTATTTTAATTCTACTTGCGAAGTCGAAGGTTTCATTCTAAGAGGTGAGCCACACCCTCCCAAACTAAAGGACACACGTAGTGAATCACGACCATCGTAGGGAAACAAATTTGCCGTGGATCCCCGATCAGGAAGGGCGAAATACATAGCCCTGAGCTGAAAACGTTATTCTCCTCAAACAATTAAAGCTAACAACTAACACTACTACGAGTAAAAATCGTTATAAATGATAGATGAGAATTTATTGTAATGTAACGTAAATCAAAGGGATTAATTAGATGAAATAACCAGTAATAATAACAAGGTAATACATACATATTCGGCGTCAGCCCAAAAGATAATCGTACCAAGGTCTCGTGACCTCATCTTTTCTTACATGCATAGGGCACAGTTACTCTTGAGATGATAGCAATCATTCCACCACTGACCTCGCTACTAAAAACTGCGAGCTGAATATCATTAACTCAATCTTTATTCAATCTTTCCTTCGGCGAGGAATAGAAACGCAATTCCAAGCGTGGGAGTCATTTTCGATATCCCCACTTATTTTAACAATACCCCTCTCATATCCATTCCACACACCAAGGAGCAGATAAAATAATAAAGTAATTAAATCAGAAAACTGCCGGACCAAGGAAATAATCCACGAGGGGCAAAGACAATGCTCCATGGAGCAATGAACGCAAAGCAAAACAATAACAGAAAACATGGACCGGCACACGGCCATGAAATAAATAAACCAACATGGCGAGCTCCAGGTCGTAAACAACAAGGATGCACACCACACAAAATAAAGACTTCGCACCCAGGAGAAAAGAGGCACGATAGGGAACAAATAGGCATAAATTCAACAGACCGATACGTCATCTTGGCACTCAGCTCATTCATCTACACATTCATTCAATCACGCGATCCTTTTGCCCCAAAAGGCAAATAATTCAGGCAGATTGGTGCGAGTAAATAAAATCAAGACAACTCGTGGAGTGTAGTTCAACATTTCATCAATAAGGTCTCACGTCAGTAGTAGATATATAGCCCACCTAGGGCAAATGACAGTAGGACGTTTGTGACCCCACGGTCACGCGTAGATCCATCACCTACATACTGCGTACGGCTAGAATAGACCTGGCCGACACACAGACCATACCTCAAAATAATGGCAAAAATGTTTCATCGAGAAATTCATTTAAAATAATCAGAGACCAGATTTTGACGCACCACAATCATTTACACAACTCATACACATGCCATTCTCGCTTCGAGTACCGAGATGGACTTCGGTCGGCCATAATAAAAAGAAAGATAATACATCAAATAAATTTAAAACGTTACATTACCGTCAATATCATTCATCGAAGCATGCAAATGATGCAGCAGTTTTGCATAGATTTAAACTTATAAAACCACCATAAGAAAAGCAAAAACGCCGCTCCTGTGTGTGTGTGACACATCTCTTCTTTCCCCAGCATAAACAGCCCACATTACATCAAGGAGAAGATATTCAAAAGGTCTCGCCGAGAAAAGATCCTTCATGCTCGCGACAGAGGGAGCTGCCCTCTGTCGACAGAAGGATGAAATACAATAACAATAGGAACAGCCAGATATCTACTCATGGAGACATCGGTATAATCACATTAGAAACCATGCTAAATTAGCATGTTTCAGAGGCCAGTCAAGCGTGACGAAAGACATGTGTTTCATATCAAAGCTTACAGCCAGGAGGGTCGTGTGTTTTCAATGCCGCCAGCTGATCGAGAGAGGGGCAGTCGAATAACGGGGGTTGCGCTGCCAGTTACATGTTGAAACTGGAGATTTCATTCTTTGGCAACGGAGATCATTAATTGCGAGAGTCGAAATTTTCATCCGGGAGTAACGTGTAGGTTATTAGATACTGTGAATTTGTTTAATTGAGATCGTAATGTATATTTGAAACCAGAAAGTTAGAGTATAATGAGAGAGGTTAGCCAATTTAAGGGTTGACCAAGATATAGAGTGATGGTAGTGATGATTGATTTGTTTGTGAGGGGTGCACATAGCTTTACGGAAATGTTATGACGAGATATGACATCATAATCGGCTTACATTGTACGGAGAGTTACTCATGCGGATGTTGTTTTGTGCTTAATTATTAGGGTTATCCAAGTATTAATAATGGTTAGTATTAGATTAGGGTGTCATGAAACAAGATACAATACTGGAAATAAATGGTGTAAATTTTCTTCCAGCTGCACGATAACAAATGATAAACATGAACTGAAATTAATTACGTCAGAATTTGAGTAGGGACTTGTGAAAGAAACCATTCGTCCACGGAGATAGAATTTGTTGTTTATTAAGATTCATTAAATCATTTAATTATTTTATTCAGTGGAAACCGTACTTGTGAAATAACGTTAAACCAAGTGAATAACTTGAAGATGCATTCTGGAAATCTTAGTTTATTTTTCTCGGAAAGTTCAAATATTAACGTAACGCTTAAGGGGACATATCCGAAGGTAATGGATTCTTTTACTGCCATAAAGTATTGTGAGCGTTGTTGTTGTTGTTGTTGCATTATTTTACTTTGATTGATTGAGCATTAAATGTGCTGGGGTTAGTAAAGTGGAAACTTTGGTCATCAACCAATATAACTTAATGGTGTTCAGCCTTCAGCTTAGAAACTTGGATGGTCATGGGGTCATCAATCTCAGTGACTTATATTAGGGCCATATGTCACTGTAGCATCATTATCCTTGCGGTCATCATCCACAATGACTCTAAATTAACTTAGAAGTTTAGATGTCGGTCCATGACATAGTCGCATTTCGCATCGCTTCAATTGAGGGCCCATGCCGCACAACCACTGTGTGGCATACACCGATTGGATTGCCTTAATTATACCCAGAGTCCAGAGTTCGTGTTACGAGGGCTGGACCATCGAGAATCATTATGATGGTACATGTAGTCTCACATGGAAGCCGAATTTAAGGATTTCCAGAGTTTTTTCTTTATTAATAATTGAGACAATGGTTTCTAGTAAAGATGCCCATCAGGCAGTTAAGTCATCTGCTCCTCTGTGTTAAATTATTGTGATGTCAAGTGGACAAGATAGAGTCCAAAGTATATTGAGTTTTAAATTATTATTTTCTTCAGTAAATTTTTCCAAAATAAAATACGAATATTTTGTGAATAGACCTTTCATTTAAGTAGATAGATTAGGATTACTGAACCATACCTTTTACCTCAGCAAGTGACGAAGAACCCGAAACGACCCAACAGACAGATCTCTAAAAATTGCTGATAGGTAAGGAAGGTAGGTATCCTGCATAATGCCCCAAAGGGTTCACTATGAGGATCTTTTGCCCCTACTTGCACCATATGTTAGTAACCTACGTGCATTATGTAAATGGCGGAAGTGTAAAGTGTTGAATGTGAAGAAATGAACTTTAAGGATGACACAAACACCCGGTCCCCATGCCAGGAATATTAATCATTTACAATTAAAGACCCCTGGCCCGGCCGGGAATCGAACCCGGGGCCACCGGGTGACAAGCGGACACGTTGCCCCCTACACCGCGGGGCCGGACGGGATGGCACCCTAGTACTGGGCTGAAGTTATACTGAACATAAGGTTTGTAACTATGTTTAAATACAATGATGCTCATGTTGAAGTCACGATCGACTTAATTTATAGACGCATCTTTAATATCCGCTGGTCAAAATTAGGGTGTTGCCCATAGTGTTAAATAGGGGCTGCAGAAATTAGGGTAGTTTATTTTCCGTAAGGTATTTTTGAAACCTTTAAGTAGTATTTGCGTCTCAGGAATGTTATCAATAGCATCTAATTTTAATCATTTGCTAGGCAGCTATTTCAACATTGTGAAAATGTATATTTTTCTTATGAGGGCTCCACATGTTTAAGGGCTATGCGAACCCCCGCATCCCCATTAAAAGAACGTACTGGTTATTACTTTTGTATTGCACTACAATTGGCAGCACTGTCCCTGACGATGACGGCGACATAACACGTGGTACTGCAGTGGAAGTCCACATAACTGAAATCTGATGTGTCTGTGTGAGAGGAGTTAGTGAGAGGGCTTGCTGATATATGGCAAACATGAGATAAACGATCCTCAAATAAAATCGTCAATCACTTTCAACCATTTTTCATTCAATGACGTGTTACGTGAGCCGTAGTTCAGTTTGTATTTGCGATTACTCGAGCTCATCTCGACATAGCGCATTGGTTAAACATACAGAATACACATCTACTTCATTTGGCAGTGAATACTTGTCACTTTGCGAATGGGATCCCAGACTGATGAAAGTACATAGCAGAGCTCCTGCATCATAAAATGAAATTAAAACTGACCCAACTCGAGCACCCATTGCTATCAGTGAGCATTGCAGAATTGATGTCACCCCGAATGATGCAAGTGAATTTGTGAAGACATCACACAAAATTCAAGTATCATAGCATTAAATGGAGAGAAAAGTTATGAAGTCGAAGGGTGTAGATACTTTTTCGTTAGATAGGCCTACTAGATAAACGGGTAAATTTTATTCATTTATTTATTTATTTATTTATTTATTTATTTATTTATTTATGACATCGAAGTAAATCACTATACACTCAGCGAATAAGATTTTTTAAATTGCATGTGTCTTAGCATTATCCAAGAAGTAGCCTGGGGTGGTCCCCATACCTTGTTTCCATTGAAAAGTGCGAGTTGCAGAGTTGTGAAGATAGCAGAAGGCTCACTTGTCTACTGCCATTCACAATCGAGTTGGGAAGTTTCCATTACAATAGAAGGACCCTTGTCTACTGTGTGGTCACAATCTATTTGGGGAGTTTTCGTTACAATAGTAGGTCACCTTTCCTACTTCCAGACACAATCGGGTAGGGGAGTTTTGAGGAAAATTGCACGTTCCCTTGCCTTCTTCCAGTCAAAACGAAAAGGAAATTATTCATTACAATGGTAGGCCCTCCTTACTAATGCCATTTACACAGGACTTGGAGGACCCCATTCCTACTGACAGCAAAGTCGATGTGGGGAGTATAGATTACAATAGCAGACGCCCTGGTGCTGACAGTCACTACCGATTTGTGAAGTATTAATTATAATGTCAGACGCACCCCTTGTAGATCGCTACAAATTGACTTCATTGAATATATACAGATCGACATACGAAAGTAATTGCATCATTACAATATTTCATACCCTCATTTACAGATTAACAGCTGCTAAACGGTACGTTATGTCGACACACGGATTGCACCATAAGTCGCCTCCTTTAACGGTTGAATGGTTGATCCTAAAACATTTCCCCGTATCTCCTCCATTTATGAGTTAGATTGAGTCAGAAACTTTGAATCGTAGAATGGGGATAAACCTGGGTAAGGTTTCCACACACTGCATTACTTTTCGGATATATATGTGACAGCTGGAAACATAGCATTTGGCTCACGTATGGCTACCAGGAGGGCCAATGTTCGTGCGGAATGTTATGATTCCGTCTTTCATACAAGTGTATCAAAATATGAATTACACGTGTAAAACATCAACATTTACGTACAGTCGAGAAATAAAGCCAAGTCTAACGCATAAGGGATAGAGATGCGATAATATGTCATAGGATCAAAGTTGTAGATCACTCCATATTGATCAGAGATCATAAAATCCGTTTTGTGATTCGACTGACCGTTTAGCCACGAAATATATCGAAACGAAGGCCTGCACCGTCATTAAAATTGAGTCCTTATTTCGATATTTTCCGGGGGTTAAAAGTGAAAAATGTAAACAACTTGGAATTTTTCCGTGGGTTATAGGCTAAAACCTATAATTTTACAAAATTTCTATTTTCTACCTCGCCTGACAGATTGTGCCACCATCGTGATTTTGGGGAGAGGGAGTAAAATGAGGACTTTCAGGAAACGACGCTAAAATATATGCAGATGGTCATTGTTGCACCTGAAACGGACAACTGCACGTTAATTTCGCCAAAATAGTCAATGTACAGACACACGGTTGTTACAATTTTCTTTATATTGATACGTATCATAATATAAATACTTCAACCCCGATTTCACTTCTTTCCAAGCCCCCCTTAAGTGGATTTTCCGAAAACTAAAAAATAGCGGTTTCTTTATTTTTATGAAGATTCCAAATACCAATTTTTACATCTGTAACATATTTATTTTTTTGAGATATAAGTATCCTCATAAAAGGTATTGAACCCATTTTTCACTATTTTTCACCGCCTTTAAGGGAATTTTCTGAAACCAAAAATTTACGCGTCTCTTTACTTTTAAATTAGATTTCAAATTCCAATTTTTACGTGTGTAAAAAGTTTTTGAGATATAGATGCACTCAATTAAACAGTTTACCCCCTTTTCACCCTTTAGCAACGGAATATCCAAAAAGCCTCCCTTAGTGAGCATCTACACGGTAATATAAATGTATAGCCAAAATTTCATTATTTTATGTCGCGTAGTTTTGGCTGGGCGTTGATGAATCAGTCAGGACAAGTTATTTTATATATATAGACTAGCAAGATACCCGTGCTTCGCTACGGTATTATAATGAAATTTATAATTGAATGCTTATTGTATTAGATATATAATCCGCCGAAATTCGCGATCTGACTCGTTTTCTGCGAGAATCGACCAAAATTCCCGATCTGACTGGTTTTCTATGATTTTACGGCACGTTTCCTCCCACTTTTAAATCTTCCTTTCCAGCAATCGATTTCGTACTTCCCGGGCTAGGCTCAGGTATTCCTCCCGGTCAGTTGGGTCCGTAAATCTTTGCCATCTTTTCCTATAATATTTTTAATATGGATAAAATCCTTCAGGAGATCCGGCGTGGTGTTATATTGGGTGCCTCGGCGGCACTGAATCCGAGGCCGGACTGCATTCTTAGTCATTACCCGTCCAGGAGCCGTTTCCAGCGCGGTCCGCATATTTGACGACGGTCCGGAATATTATTATTATTATTATTATTATTATTATTATTATTATTATTATTATTATCATTATTATTATTATTATTATTACTATTATTATTATTATGTGTTGCTGGAATGGCTGATGACAGGGAAAACCGGAGCATCCGGAGAAAAACCTGTCCCGCCTCAGTTTTGTCCAGCATGAATGCCACATGGAGTGACCGGGATTTGAACCACGGAACCCAGCTGTGAGAGGCCGGCGCGCTGCCGCCTGAGCAACGGAGGATCCTTATAAGTACATTAATAACAGTAAAATCAATTGGTCTCACCTCCTTCTACACCCCACCGAAGTTAAGTTTATTTACCGCCAACCCCCCACTATAAAAAATTAAAAGAATGCTTGTTTCTTTATGTTTAAGGGAGATTCCAAACACCAATGTTCACGTCTATTACCTTCAGTTTTGAGACATAAGTATCCCCATTAAAAAAATTCACTTTTTTTTACTTCATTTCACAATAACCCCCACCCCCACCCCCTTAAGTGAATTTTCCCGCAAATAATACTTCTTTCTTTAATAGTAAAGGATCTTCTAAATACCAATTATCACGACTATAACTTCTTCAGTTTTCGAATTATGTGTCCTCATGAAAGGAATTCAACTCCTTTACACTCCCGCCCTCCAAGATGGTTTCCCCACCAAAACGCGTTCTTCTTTGTTTTTAAAGGAGGTCCAAATAAGAATTTTCACGTCTGTAACAACTTTAGTTTTTATTAGATGTATGTATTCTCATACAATTCAGTCAATTAATTTTTCAATTCTTTCCCCCCCCCCCTTCATTGGATTTTCCGAGAATACGTGTTTTTTTACTTTTAAAGCAGATTGCAAATATCAAATTTCACGTCTGTAACATCTTCATTTTTGAGATATCAGTAGCCTAATTAAGAGAATTCATCACCATTTTCAGTCACTTTTACCCCCCCCCCCTTCCGCCAAGTGGTATTTTCGAAAACTAAAAGTACACGTTTCTTTATGTTTAATAGAGATGAAAAAATACCATTTTTCACTTCTGTAACATGTTAAGTTTTTTTAGATATACTGTAAAAATTCTCATTTTAAAATTTCACCCCTTTTAAGTTCCCCTTAAGTGGAGTTTCCAAAAACAAATCACCTATATTTCTTTACATTTACAGGAGATTTACACCCACTCTTTACGTCTGTAACATTTTACGTTTCCAAGATATTCTGTAGATATGGTCTTTCAAACAATTCACCCCAATTTGTCACTCCTGTTTAACCGCCATTAATTGGCTTTTCCAAAAACTAAAAAATTCGTGTTTCTTCATTTTTAAGGGAGATCCCATATGCAAATTATCAGTTCTGTAATATCTTTCGTTTCTGAGATATGTGTGTCCTCAATTAAGGCATTCAACCAATTTTTCACCCTTTTACACCCCTCCTATTAGGATTTACAGGAAACAAAAAAACGTGTTCCTTTATTTTTAGAGGAGATTCTAACCACCAATTTTTACATCTGTAAATTTTAAAGATTTAAGATGTAGACACACTCATTTCAAAAAATTCACACCCCCCCTTTTCACCCCCCCCCCCCAATATTTGGATTTTCCAAAAACGAAAAAATACGTGTTCCTTTACTTTTAAAGTAGATCCAAAATACCAATTTTCAGGTCTGTAATATCTTCAGGTTCTGAAATATAAGTAGCCTCATGAAAGGCATTCAACCCATTATTCACCCTTTTACACCCTTCCTATTGGGATTTTCCGAAAACAAAAGAATGCGTGTTTCTTTATTTTTAAAGGAGATTCTAAATACCAATTTTTACATCTATAAACTTTAAAAGTTTTTAGATATAGATACACTCATTTTAAAAAATCACCCCCTTTTCAGCCCCCCCCCCCATTAATTGGATTTTCCACAAAAAGAAAAATACGTGTTTATTTATTTTTAAAGGAGATCCCAAACACCAATTTTCAGGTCTGTAATATCTTCAGGTTCTGAAATATAAGTAGACTCATGAAATGCACTCGACCCCTTTTTCAACCTTTACCACCCTTCCTATTACGATTTTCCGAAAACAAAATATACGTGTGTCTTTATTTTTAATGGAGATTCTAAATACCATTTTTTACATCTATAACCTTTAAAAGTTTTGAGATATAGATACAGTCATTTTAAAATATTACCCCCTTTTCACCCCCCTTAATTGGGTTTTCCAGAAAACAAAAAAACCTGTTTCTTTATTTTTAAAAAGATCCCAAACACCAATTTTCAGGTCTATAATATCTTCAGTTTCTGAGATATAAGTAGCCTCATTAAAGGCATTCAACCCATTTTTCACCCCTTTTCACTCCTCCTATTGCTATTTTTTGAAAACAAAGAAATACGTGTTTCTTTATTATTAATGAAGATTCTAAATACCAATGTTTACATCTGCAACCTTTAAAAGTTTGGAGATATAGATTCACTCATTTTAAAAATTCACCCCCTTTTCACCCTCCCATTAATTGGATTTTACAAAAACAAAAAAATACGTGCTTCTTTATTTTTAAAAGAGATCAAAAGTACCAATTTTCAGGTCTGTAATATCTTCAGTTTCTGAGATATAAGTACCGGTATCCTGATTAAAGGCATTCAACCCATTTTCCCCCATTTTCACCCTTTTTCATCCCTCATATTGGGATTTTCTGAAAACAAAATAAAATACGTGTTTCCTTATTTTTAAACAAGATTCTAAATACCAATTTTTACATCTGTAAACTTTTAAAGTTTTGAGATATATATATACACTCATTTTAAAATTTCACCCGCATTTTCACCCCCTTACCGAAGGAATATCCAAAAATCCTCTCTTAGCGAGCACCTACATCATAATATGAATATATCCCCAAAATTTCATTTCTTTATGTCCAGTAGTTTTGGCTCGGCGATGATGAATCAGTCAGTCAGTCAGTCAGTCAGTCAGGACAAGCTATTTTATATATATAGACTAGCAAGATACCCGTGCTTCGCTACGGTATTATACTGAAATTTATAATTGAATGCTTATTGTTTTAGATATATAATCCGCCGAAATTCGCGGTCTGACTCGTTTTCTGCGAGAACCCACCAAAATTCCCGATCTGACTCGTTTTCTATTAGATTACGGCATGTTTCCTCCCATTTTTCAATCTTCTTTTCCAGCAATCGATTTCGTACTTCCCGGGCTAGGCTCAGGTATTCCTCCCGGTCAGTTGGGTCCGTAAATCTTTGCCATCTTTTCCTATAATCATTTTTAATATGGATAAAATCCTTCAGGAGATCCGGCGTGGTGTCATATTGGGTGCCTAGAAGGCACTGAATCCGCGGCCGGACTGCATTCTTAGTCATTACCCGTCCAGGAGCCGTTTCCGGCGCGGTCCGCACATTTGACGACGGTCCGGAACATTATTATTATTATTATTATTATTATTATTATTATTATTATTATTGTGTGTTGCTGGAATGGATGATGACAGGAAAACCGGAGTATCCGGAGAAAAACCTGTCCCGCCTCCGTTTTGTCCAGCACGAATGTCACATGGAGTGAACGGGATTTGAACCACGGAACCCAGCTGTGAGAGGCCGGCGCGCTGCCGCCTGAGCAACGGAGGATCCTTATAAGTACATTAATAACAGTAAAATCAATTGGTCTCACCTCCTTCTACACCCCCACCGCCGTTAAGTTTATTTACCGGCACATCCCTCCCCCCACCAAAAAAAAATTTAAAAGAAGGCTTGTTTCTTATGTTTAAAGAAGATTTCAAACACCAATGTTCACGTCTATTACCTTCAGTTTTGAGATATAAGTATCCCCATAAAAATAATTTACTTTTTTCACTTCATTTAACACTACTCCCCCCCCCCCCAAGTGAATTTTCCCGCAAAAGATACTTGTTTCTTTAATAGTAAAGGATCTTCTAAATACCAATTATCACGACTCTAACTTCTTCAGTTTTTGATTTATGTGTCCTCATGAAAGGAATTCAACTCCTTTACACTCCCGCCCTCCAAGATGGTTTCCCCCCAAAACGCGTTTTTCTTTGTTTTTAAAGGAGATCCAAATACGAATTTTCACGTCTGTAACAACTTTAGTTTTTATTAGATGTATGTATTCTCATTCAATTAATTCAATTAATTTTTCAATTCTTTCACCCCCCCCCTTTCATTGGATTTTCCGAGAATACGTGTTTCTTTATTTTTAAAGCAGATTGCAAATATCAAATTTCACGCCTGTAACATCTTCATTTTTGAGATATCAGTAGCCTAATTAAAATAATTCAACACCATTTTCAGTCACTTTTACCCCCCCCCCTCCACCCAAGTGGTATTTCCGAAAGCTAAAAATACACGTTTCTTTATGTTTAATAGAGATAAAAAATACCATTTTTCACTTCTGTAACATGTTAAGTTTTTGAGATAAACTGTAAAAATTCTCATTTTAAAATTTCACCCCTTTTGAGTTCCCCTTAAGTGGAGTTTCCAAACACACATTACCTATGTTTCTTTAGATTTACAGGAGATTACAAACACCCACTTTTTACGTCTGTAACATTTTACGTTTCCAAGATATTCTGTAGATATAGTCTTTCAAAAATTCACCCAATTTGTCACTCCTGTTTAACTGCCATTAATTTGATTTTCCAAAACTAAAAAATACGTGTTTCTTTATTTTTAAAGGAGATCCCATGTACAAATTTTCAGTTCTGTAATATCTCTCGTTTCTGAGATATATGTATCCTCATTAAAGGCATTCAACCCATTTTTCACCCTTTTACACCCCTCCTATTGGGATTTACAGGAAACAAAAAATACGTTTTCCTTTATTTTTAGAGAAGATTCTAACTACCAATTTTTACATCTGTAAATTTTAAAGTTTTAAGATGTATACACACTCATTTTAAAAAATTTACCCTCCCCCCTTCTTACCCCCCAATATTTGGATTTTCCAAAAACGAAAAAATACGTGTGTTTATTTATTTTTAAAGGAGATTCTAAATACCAATTTTCACATATATTACCTTAAAAAATTTTGATCGATACACTCATTTTAAAATATTACTCCCTTTTCACCCCCCCGCCTAAATTGGATTTTCCAGAAACAAAAAAATACGTGTTTCTTTATTTTTAACGGAGATCCCAAACACCAATTTTCAGGTCTGTAATATCTTCAGTTTTTGATATATAAGTAGCCTCATTAAAGGCATTCAACCACTTTTTAGCCCCTTTTCGCACCTATTGCGATTTTCCGAAAACAAAAAAATACGTGTTCCTTTATTTTTAATGAAGGTTCTAAATACCACTTTTTACATCTGCAAACTTTAAAAGTTTGGAGATATAGATTCACTCATTTTAAAAATTCACCCCCTTTTCACCCTCCCATTAATTGGATTTTCCAAAAACAAAAAATTACGTGTTTCTTTATTTTTAAAAGAGATCAAAAGTACCAATTTTCAGGTCTGTAATATCTTCAGTTTCTGAGATATAGGTACCGGTGTCCTGATTAAAGGCATTCAACCCATTTTTCCCCATTTTCACCCTTTTTCACCCCTCCTATTGGGATTTTCTGAAAACAAAAAAATACGTGTTTCCTTATTTTTAAAGAAGATTCTAAATACCAATTTTTACATCTGTAAACTTTTAAAGTTTTGAGATATAGAGCAACTCATTTTAAAATTTCACCCCCGTTTTCACCCCCTTAGCGAAGGAATATCCAAAAATCCTCTCTTAGCGAGCACCTACGTCTTAATATGAATATATTCCCAAAATTTCATCTCTTTATGTCCAGTAGTTTTGGCTCGGCGATGATGAATCAGTCAGTCAGTCAGTCAGTCAGTCAGGACAAGTTATTTTATATATATAGATATACAGGCTGTAGTACAAATACAGTACCTTTTTTCATCAGAAAATAATTATAATAAATATATAAGTAAAACTAACCACAAAAATTAAAGACAGGAAAATGTCGATAGACACACACTAAGAAAAATTCATTTAGGAATGTTTGCGTATTGTGAATATATATGAATTTAAAACAAAGACAAAATTACAACAAACTAATAATAACGACAATGATAAATACATTAACGTTGCACAGATGATGACAAAACAAGAAAATAACCTCTGATTGGAAACATAGGCTTTTAGTCTTTTATTAATTACAGCATGCAATCCTAGAAATAAATCTACTTCTGCAGCAAATGTGTTATAAAATATAGCATTATAACAAATGTATATTTCAAGTGATGAAATGCTCTGGATGGTTCAACGTGAAATAATTTTTGCTAGGAAGTTATAACTTGTGGAATATGAAAGTAGATATCATTGTAGGGAATCAAATTTATTGGTTATAACGAACGAAATAATGATTCTTCTGTTACTTAGCGATGTGAGATTTTAATCTTAATGTGTTTATGAATCAAAAATTCGAAATATGTTCTTTGTTTTATAATGCAAATACCATAAAATCTTATTTTGAACAACTTTATTGGCATGAATGGGTTTCTATTAACGAGGGTCTCAAATTACAGACGTATATTCTTTTTACTCCTTACAAGGCTGGCGAATAACTGAATAGGCCTATGTTCCGAATATGCCATCGTGTCAACAAATATTTCAAACACATAGCAGGTTAAGGAAGGAGGTAAGCTTTCCTTTCCGCGGAGTTTAAAGTACAAATTCAGGGATTTGAAAGTAAAATATTCTTCTTCATTGCAAATTTATTTTCACTTCTTTTATTTATATTACTTAATATATGAATTGATTAGTGATATAGAAATAATTTATTTGAATGGCGTGCCATAAACATGATAGGCAGTTTTGACCAAAAGGAGTAATTTAATTTTTATCTACGATGCAGGTAATTTAGTTTCATTTTTGTTGTTATTGTTGTTGTTGTTGTTGTTGTTGTTGTCGTTGTTCTTGTAAGATGACCAGTCACAATATTTTCCACAAACTTACGTCGTGTGTCTATGAATTGCACTGGTTGCACGGGTTGGTTTATTCCTCAATAACAAAAATTTATTCATCCACTTCATACAGGACAGAAGCTGCCTCTGTGGATCAGCGGTAGAGTGTCGGCCTCCGGATCCCAAGATAGCGGGTTCAAACCCGGCAGAGGTAGTCGGATTTTTGAAGGGCGGAAAAAAGTCCATTCGTCACTCCATGTCGTACGATGTCGGCATGTAAAAGATCTCTGGTGACACATTTGGTGTTTACCCGACAAAATTCATTAAATCTCAGGCATAGACACCCAAGAGAGTTTCGGTTTTCTCGGTCTGCCATCTAGTGGGGGCCTAGAGTAAAACGGAACGTCGAAATTGACGAGCAGACAGCCAGATGGCGTCAAATTGAAATGTCTGCACACGGTAGCTGAGGCCATACGATTATTATTATTATTATTATTATACAGGACAGAAAAACAGTGTGCTAACATCTAGATCAGGGCCTCTCAGGGTGCATGCGCGTGGTGCATGCACTGTGCACAGTGCAAAAGACAACTTGGCTTGGTTGACCAGAGTGCAGACCCCCCACTCCTCGATTTGGAGCAATAGCGCTTACTTTCTCTTTCCTCACGCCTGTCTCGCTCGCTCCGCCTGTCTCCCTCTGCCCCACTTGCGCCGTAGCGCTCCAAATCCGGGCTGAGTTGAGCCGAGTACAGCCGAGTAGAGCCGAGCTTAGCCGAGTAGCCCAGAGACGAAGCGTTGATCCGAGCCATGCCGAGCGGCACCGATGCACAGTGCACGGAGCTCTTGCGCCTCGATCTGCACGCGTGAGATTTTGGGCTTTTGAGAGGCCCTGATCTAGATTATTTATATTCTTATGCATTCTTCTGCTTCTGGTGTACAGTATTTACGGTCTATTGCAAATGGCATAAGAACAATACATACCAATTTTTTAATATCTGGCTTGTAGGTTTAAACGCATGCTTTTAAAATAGTCTCCTGCTTCTGAATTATTCCGGTGCCGGCGTATAAGACAGAAGAACAATAAATAGTTTATAGAACTGTAGAACTTATAGAACTATATCTACGGTAGGGTTCTGAAATATTCTTCTGTTTCACGAATGTCTAAGTGCCTTCGTATATTCCGTCCTGCAAGGAATCCGCAAGAATATTCAGTGATGTGCTGAAATGTGTATTAAGCAGCTGTTCGGGAGCGATTATCAATCGTCAGTTCACGAAGGTTTAATTTATAACCGGTAAAATAAATGCTTAGATTTTAAACTAGCCGTCGGCAGCCCTGAAGATGGTTTCCATGGTTTCCCAATTTCACACCAGGCAAATGCTGGGGCTGTACCTTAATTAAGACCACGGTCGCTTCCTTCCCATTCCTATCCCATCGTCGCCATAAGACCTATCTCTGTTGGTGCGACCTAAAGCAAAAAAGAACTAGCCGTATAATAATTCGTGAGAACACATTACATATTTTTCGGCTAACTTCAACATATCTGCTCTATTCGGTTTAATGCCAGCCGGACAGTAATACTGAAGTCATGAATCTAATTTCATTGCTCAAGAAAAATGTCGATTCCTTCCCTTCCAACCGTTCCCCCAAACAGGCATCGCCTTATTCTTCGAAATGCTGACTTTCATAGCATAGCCAGTCCACTTTTATTAAAACTTCAACATATTGGTTGTATTACAACACAAAACGTTAAAAACTGCGTATAGCGAAATTATCAAGGAGTTTTAACTATCGAGAAATAACTGATTAAGTGGGGATTGTGTGAAGGACATTCAACATGTGGGCTGGTGTATCAACCACGTACTATACAACAAGAGAAGGTAGGCCACGCTTCCTGCTCCATGACTGTGGCGCGGCGCTCAGCGTCCGTCACTTGATGCTGACGTCAATGCGACTCGCTCTCGATACATTACAAAGCCACCTATCGATCCCTGGAGTTGGGAGTACAACTCCAGTAGCTCTCTCAGTGTAGGTCCATGAGCCGAACCCGACGTGTGTCCTCATACACAACGAGAAATTAACGATATTTTGAGGGTACAGAACGAATTCAAGCCTCATAAGAAGTATATCCTTGCTAATGATGGGTTCATCCGTTCGATGTTTTAAACGATCCCAGTTTTATTGGTGTTTGAAACAAATCTGTAATGAACACTTCGTATTAAACAAAAGAATACTGGAATTATCCCCGGATTTAAGTAGCTCATTCTGCTACTTATTGCGTCAAGGGCTAAGGAAATAATGTTTATAAAAAGCATGCATTTATTATCCTTGTTATCGTGTTATTGTGGTTACTGTACTTCATCTTTCTTTCTTTCTTAATTCGTTTACCCTCCAAGGTTGGTTTTTCATTCGGACTCAGCGACGGATCCCACCTCTTCCGCCTCAAGGACAGTGTCCTGGAGCATGAGACTTTGGGTCGGGGGATACAACTGGAGACGAGGACCAGTACATCGCCCAGGCAGCCTCACCTTCTATGCTGAACTGGGGAATCATGGGGAAGGGGTGGGAAGTTTGGAAGAGATAGATAAGGAAGAGGGAAGGAATTGACCATGGATTGAAGTTAGGTATCATCCCGGCATTTGTCTGGAGGAGAAGTGGGAAACCGTGGAAAACGACTTCGAGGATGGCTGAGGTGGGAATTGAACCCCTCTACTCAGTTAACCTTCCGAGGCTGAGTGGACCCCGTTCCAGCCCTCGTGCCACTTTTCAAATTTCCTCCGGGCCTCCGGAAGTGGCAGCTAATCACACTAACCACTAGGCCCACCCCACAGAGGCGGGTACTGTACTTCATACCATTTACAATTATTTTCGGATGCAATGAATCCAATGATTAGGAACTACAAATTGTGCTCCACATCGCTTTACGACGACGAAATAGGGAGCGTCCTATGGCGACGATGGGATACGAAAGGACTAGGAATGGGAAGGCAACTAACAGCTACATGGCCCGTACAGTACAGCCAACTCGGTGTGTGTGTGTGTGTGTGTGTGTGTGTGTGTGTGTGTGTGTGTGGTATTTTTTGTAAAAACCGGTAATGAAAAATTATCTGATACATATCTGTAGAATTTAATATATATAGGCCTAATTGTTTCATTTGAACCAGGAGTGTGAAATAATAATAATAATAATAATAATAATAATAATAATAATAATAATAATAATAATAATAATAATGTTATTGGCTTTACATCCCACTAAGAACTTTCTGGCCTTTCAGAGACACCGAGGTGCCGGAATTTAGACCCACATGAGTTATTTTACGTGCCAGTAAATATACCGACACGAGGCTGACGTATTTGAGCACCTTCAAATACCACCGGACTGAACCAGGATGGAACCTGCTAAGTTGGGATCAGAAGGCCAGTGTTTCAACCGTCTGAGCCACTCAGCCCAGCTGTGAAATTTTAATGCACATACAAGGGAACAAAGTGGCTATCAACCTCAAATACCATCCTACAAAATTCTTCCCTTTAACTCAGACTCACTTTCATTACCAATATTAATTTTTTCAGTTGTCGACGACATGAGTAACATTGAAGATACAGTAGTGCATTTCTCTATAATAACATTTATAAATATAATCTATAAGATTCAATAAAACAAAACATGTATCAGATGAACTTATGGGTAACTTATTACTAGTCAAGTACAACGGAAGTATCTACACTCCAGTCGTCAATCAAATACCTTGATATAAGTACCAGCGATGAAATGTAGAGAAAATTAAGTATTGTCTACTAGTCAAGTGATACATCAGAATTATCGTAGATCTCGTGAAAAAATACTTCAAATGATACCACTACTAGTCGACTATTTTTCATGTTCTGATACTTAATTCACATTAATTCTCAACTGACTCCATTATTCAGATTTTAGTATGAACTCCTCCTTGGACGCTCGTGTAAACATTATCAGTCAGTCACCACTGATCTGTATTTAAGGCTATCGCACAAGTAACACAGTTCCTATTCATATAAAACGAATATTTGCCCAAATTTGTTTTCTAATTCCAACTTTATCTCTATATGATGATCTTTCCCACTTTTCCTGTCAACATTATTGGTCTGCTAATATCATTCCATGCCATCTCTCCACTGAAATGTCGTATGGCTTTTAGTGCCGGGATATCCCAGGACGGGTTCGGCTCGCCAGGTGCAGGTCTTTCTATTTGACACCGGATGAAATGATGATAACACATACACCCAGTCCCCGTGCCATTGGAATTAACCAATTAAGGTTAAAATCCCCGACCCGGCCGGGAATAGAACCCGGGACCCTCTGAACCGAAGGCCAGGACGCTGACCGTTCAGCCAAAGAGTCGGACATCTCTCCACTGACAGCTCGGAACGAACCTCTTTGTCGATCAGCTCTTCACCTTACTCCCAATTCTCAGCCCTAAGATTGCAAAATTTTCGTAACACAACTCATTTGTCGCAAATCACTCATACCGAGTAAGTCGGCCGTGCGGTTAGGGGCGAGCAGCTGTGAGCTTGCATTTGGGAGATAGTGGGTTCGAAGCCCACCGTCGGCAGCCCTGATTGCGGTTTTCCGTGGTTTCCCATTTTCACACCAGGCAGTTGCCTTAATTAAGGTCACGGCTGCTTCCTTCCCACTCCTATCCCTTTCCTATCCCATCGTCGCCGTAAGACCTATCTGTGTTAGTAAAGCAACTTGTGAAGAAATCACTCAGAACAAATCGTGCTGTTATCGTTTGGTCATTTTCCATTCGTCGAATTAAGTAATCCTATGGAGAGTCCCATACACTGGAATTATACTATAAGTCGGGTCATACCAGAGAATTATAAGCCCTCTCCTTTACATCCTTACTACAACTCCTACATATCCACATAAGCGTACCTTTAGTTACAACCTCGTATATGTGATTACTCCAATCAAGATCTTTCCTTAATTAACACCAGGGTACTTACAGTGATCCCTGTGGGGTACATTCACCCCATCAATATAGTAATTAACACTGAGAGGACTTTTCTTCTTGGTGAAACTTACAATCAGGGTTTTCACCCCATTCTCTGTTGTCCATCTCACAACATTGACGAGGTCTTTTTTTCAGTCGCTCAGAATCCTTTAATTTATTTACTACTGTATACAGTCATCCACAAAAGTCCTTTTTGGTATAACTGGAAAAAGTTCATACCCCGAATACCAAAACCAAACCAAACCCCATGACACAACAGCCCCGAAGGGCCATGGCCTACTAAGTGACCGTTGCTCAGCCCCTAGGTCTGCAGATAAAGAGGTGCCGTGTGGTCAGCACAACGAATCCTCTCGGCCTTATTCTTGGCTTTCTAGACCGGGGCCGCTATCTCACAGTCAGATAGCTCCTCAAATGTTATCACGTAGGCTGAGTGTATCTCGAACCAGCCAGCAGATCCAGCTAAAAAATCCCTGACGTCGCCGGGAATCGAATCCAGAGCTTCCCGGTAAGAGGCAGGCACCCTATCCCAGCACCGCGGGGCCGGCTTCATGCATCGAATATAAAACAAAATGTGTATTTGTCAATCACCTGCTAGACACGAGCCACGAATATGCAACATCAGCACGATTCCCCATGTCAGACCTTAAGTTACGCCTTAAAAGATACTATGCTATTAACACTCTAGAACAATATGAAAATGTAGGAAAAATGGCTTCTGATAATAGCAGGCCGGAAGAAAGGGAATCAGGACGATTGAAATGACAGCAGGAACCAACCATCTGGTTCACTCACACTATCGTTCGGAATTTAAAAATCGAACTGAGACAAAGCAGAACGACAACGGGGACTTCTTCTTATTCTTCTACAGCTTTTCCCACACATGTGGTGTCGCGAGTGCGAACTGCGTCGCACATCCCGATTTGGCCCTGTTTTACGGCCGTATGCCCTTCTTGACGCCAACCTTTTATTAAGGGATGTAATCACTATTTCGTGTTTCTGTGGGGGTTGGTTGTGTAGTGTGTTGTTTGAATAAGAAGAATAATATAAGAACAAACACAAACACCCAGTCCCCGAGCCAGAAGAATTAATCAGACGCGTTTAAAAACCCCTACCCGGCCGGAATCGAACCCGGGATACTATAAACCAAAGATCTCAACGCTGACCATTCAGCCAAGCAGAGAACGACCACGGAGACTCCCTTCTGATAAATAGTAGCAAAAATACATACAGTAATGTTATTTTGTCCAAGTTGACTCTACAGTCAGGGGATGAGTTTCTATATCATTTTAACTGGACTAAACTAAAGAGTGGCCGAATGGGTGTCTACACTTCTTATAAAACAAAGAACTCCGAGAATCAAAGTATGTGAAGAATTATCTGATTCTGTGCTGATGAAGAGGGGAGTTCTTCAAGGCAGTATTTTGGGACCTTCCTATATATTTAAACGATATGGGAATATAACTGAAATTAGAGATAAGGTTTCTTTTCGGGTGCTGCTATATTGTATAAATAAGTTACAGGATTGTGAGCGACTGCAAAAAGACCTCGACAATGTTACGAGATGGACAACAGCAAACGGGATGATAGTCAGCTTCTTTGTCACCAAGAGAATTCCCCTTAGTTTTAATTACGGTGCTGATGGATTGAAAGTATTTAATCGGGATCACTGTAAGTAGGCTACTTAGGTGTTAATAAGTTATAAGAAAATATCTGCATTGGGGTAATTACATTAACCGGACTGTAAATAAAGATTACAGATCTCTTCACATGATCATGAGTGATTTTTGGGGGTGCAGTAGGGATATAAAGGAAGGGGCATGTAAGTCACTGTAAAGACCACAATTAGAATACAGTTACTGTATATGAGATTACTTGATTTGAGAACTGGAAAAATCCAAAGAAATTCCCAACGATTTGTTCTGGATGATCTCCGACAAAAGAGTACTGTTACGAAAATATTGCAAACTTTAGACTGAGCTGTCAGGGGAGAGATTGCCTATTTTAGAGGAATTATATTGGACACTATAAATCATTTAATTTGTCAACATTGTGTTCAATTTAAAAGGTGAAATTTATTCAACGATATGGTAGTAAGCACACCATTTGCGAAAATGAAGTTCCATTGTCACAGACTACAGTTTTGATTCAATGTTTGGTAAGAGAATATAGGATTTACGGTATTTTATCCCCTTTATTGTTGGCAGCCCTGCTCCCTTGAGAGAGCCTGCTGGTAATGACGGAGCCGCTAATTGAGATGCATGGTGCACCTGGACCAGGATTCAATATACACCTGCCTTAATCCCTTAGGGCATCCGTCGGTAAAAATTGGACTAAACTTTGTAAAATTAATAGAATTCCAGGGTGAACAAAACATTCCTTCCCAATGTTATTAACAATTATGTAACGGCAAAATTCAGCTGAAAATATATTATAATTAACTTCTTTTCAGATATAGCTTACTTATATTTCATCATAACATAAACGAATATAGGGCAATTAATTTTTTGTTTGCACATTGGTATTGAAATAAGCATCAAAGATACGGGAACCAATAAATAATTCCATTGTTGGTCCTCACTGATGATTATGCAGTCTGATACCGTCTAGTTAAGATTTAAATTTATTTATTTATTTATTTATTTATTTATTTATTTATTTATTTATTTATTTATTTATTTATTTATTTATTCGAATAGACCAAGCGGAAAGCGCTACTGCTATGAAGCCAAGCTCTGAATTCGGGAGACGAGTGAGTTCGAGCCCCACCGCCAGCCGACCCGATAATGGTTTTTCCGTTTTCAATTCCAGAAAAATACCGGGACAGTTCCTATTCACAGGTCACGGCCGATTCCTTCCATCTCCTTGCGCAATTTCATTCGCCATCATTAATTTCATCTTCATTATCTCCTAAACTGAGGTTGGCGTCAGAAAGGGCATCCGGCTATATAAAAGCCACATACTTTCATCTCACCTCATCCTTGACCCGTATCAAGAAACTTGATTAAGGGATAGACATATATTTATTTGATTAGCTCAGTGGCATAGTACTGGCTTGCCATCCGGAAGAGTGAGGCTCGAATTCTCGTCGAACCTGAGTTCAGATTTTCATCTGATAAAAACACGTCCCGTCAGGAACAGGATCCGTCCTTAAACCCCTAGTCAAAATCAAAATGAGTCTGGGTGGACCCAGCGTCCCCAGAAATAAACAGGATAAGCTGAAGGAAGATGTTTATTTAACTTATTGATGATGATGAATGTTGTTTAAAGAGGCCTAACATTTAGGTCTTCGGGCCCTAATGGTACGAAATGTAATGACAATTTAAAAGTTCAAAATCATCCACTGACCAGAATAAAAAACGTGATGATGAAAAATGAATAGATGGATATGAATTTATAACAATAAGTGGATCCGACCCAAAAACTAGCATAAACAATAGTATTACTGACCAAGGGATTGCTTCTAAAGAACAATCCTGAATAGAGGATGTTTGTTGTCTAAAGGGTCATCGGCCCCTTATAATGGTACACTTATCGCTAGTAAAGTAGAACCATGGCATTTGTCATGTAGCGGTACTGATCAAAAGTAGCGTAGACTCACGGTGTTCCACACATTATGGTACTACTCACAAGTTTTGGACTTCGCACAGGTAGCGCAGACCTATGGTATTTCTCACATCATGGCGCCACTCATAGGTAACGCAAACCCATGGTGTTCCTCACACAGGTGCACTAATCACGGGCGCCGGTATATCCGTGGTGTTCCTCATGTAGTGGGTACTAATCACAGGCAACGCAGACCTACGGTGTTGCTGATATAGTGGTACTAAAAATAGGCAACGCCCATACCCGTGCTGTTTCTCACAATGGTACTAATCAGGGGTGCTGGGAAACCCATACAGACTCCCCTTCTCTTGCTACCAATCACAAACCTATTGTGTACCTAACATTTTTTTTTTTTGCTAGGGGCTTTACGTCGCACCGACACAGATAGGTCTTATGGCGACGATGGGATAAGAAAGGCCTAGGAGTTGGAAGGAAGCGGCCGTGGCCTTAATTAACGTACAGCCCCAGCATTTGCCTGGTGTGAAAATGGGAAACCACGGAAAACCATCTTCAAGGCTGTCGTTAGTGGGATTCGAACCTACTACCTCCCGGATGCAAGCTCACAGCCGCGCGCCTCTACGCGCACGGCCAACTCGCCCGGTGTACCTAACATAGTGGTACACCGAGCTCGATAGCTGCAGTCGCTTAAGTGCGGTCAGTATCCAGTATTCGGGAGATAGTGGGTTCGAACCGCACTGTCGGCAGCCCTGAAGATGGTTTTCCTTGGTTTCCCATTTTCACACCAGGTAAATGCTGGGGCTGTACCTTATTTAAGGCCACGGCCGCTTCCTTCCCACTCCTAGCCCTTTCCTGCCCCATCGTCGCAATAAGACCTATCTGTGTCGGTGCGACGTAAAGCAACTTGCACAAAAAAAAAAAAAAAAAAAAAAAAACAACATAGTGGTACTACTCGCAAGTAAAGGCGGCCCATGGTGTTCCCCGCGTGATGGTACTAATCGCAAGCAGTTTCATGGTTCAAATACAATCATCCCTTGGTCGCCCCTTTTAATCGCCTGTTACTCCAGGCAGGGGATACCGTGGGTGTATTCTTCGTCCGCGTCGCCCACCCACAGGGGGTATTATTTAACTTATTGACGGCCTGAAAGCACACATGCTTAAATGCCCAATGCGGTACATTCTTGACACAAAAGAATACAACATAGTCCACTGATCGCCAGTTTTATGTGAAACTCGACCCACAGGGACGTGATGTTTCATTTTAACCATGGCACTTGCATTGACCGGGATTCAAACCGTGGCCGCATTGGTAAGATGTTAGTGACGAATTCTCTCGATGATAATAATAATAATAATAATAATAATAATAATAATAATAATAATAATAATAATAATAATAATGTGATAATTATCATACACCCTTAGTGCATTAACCCTCGTGTTGGCTATCACGCAAGGTATAAAGAAAGTCATCATCAGTAATCGTCGGCAGAGGATATTCAAACTTCGTCGTTCGCGGCACGTCATCACAATCAACTTCGATTGCTTCAGTTTCTTCACTAGGGTCTATTCCATTTTCTTTTTCTGATTTTCAGCCCATGTTGTGCAAACCGACTTTTCTCTTCTTGGATTTGGCAGTGGATATCAATCTTGCTTTGAGTGGTTAGCATAACGTCGTCAGCGTAAAGAAGAGTGTCGGATGGCATAACAGTGTCCAACACAAGTAAAAACAAAGGCAGTCAGACTCATCCGGAGTGCCATGGTCGCGAGGTAATCATCCCCTCTCCATAGGAAAAGGAACAATAATGTTTGTGGTTTCGCAACCCACTAACCAATTTTACGGCTTTTGGAAACGCTGAAGTGCTGATATATTTAGTCCCAGGAGTTGTTTTACGTGTCAATAAATATACCAACAAGGGGCTGGCGTACATGAGCACTTTCAAATATCCCCGGACTGAACCAGGATCGAATCCCCCTACTTGGACCATAGTGGATTTTGGTTTAGATTGCTCCTTGTATTTTAGCAGTGTTTTTTTAAAGGTTTTTTAGTGTTTTTAATCTATCCGGTGATTTTCATCTTTTGCCAACGAGATATGAAGAGTGCTAATAACAACTGTCAACAGGCTACGGATGGAAGACAGATTTTCGGATTATTCGGAAAATCATAAATAGATAAATATGCATATTAGTAAGGCACATCCAGAAGAGCATAGATATATATTAACTAAACGTTACAGAGTTAAAGATACTACTAAGGATGACTTTGCCGACACACCGTAGGTATAAATACACAAACTACTACTGCTGCCGCGCAGTCGAATAGTTCCGTTGATTTAATGTTATCATGGGAGGCTAGAATGCATAAAGTAATAACAGACCAAACACTTTTCGCACTTCGATGAATACACTACCCGGACCACAACACTCGGCGGGGAAAAGGGGAACGGTAATGGTGGTTTCACTCTCAAAGCCCTAATTCAGAAAGAAAATCGAAAAGAGAGAAAGAGAAGAAAAGACAGAGATATGCATACGACGTAGCACAGTATCATTATTATAATGAATAACGAGTAACATCCTAATTGTCCAGCACATTTAAATGATGACGAGGGATATTTTTCAGAATTATTTTGGCCTACTAATGATGTGATATTTTTGGATTCCTCTTTTCAAACAAACAATAGCGTTGCTAATACGCTGATGTTATCGGAGGAGGATATTAACAGAGCCATTTCTGGTATGCGTGTGATTTTTTTCCCGCCCCTGATAAAATTTCAGTGAGAGTTTTAAAGTATTTGAAAGCAGGAAATTTAGGGTCTGTAATGATCCGTTTTGGAGTGGTTCCTAAAGAATTTAAAAAGGGAAGAACTATTCTTATATTCAAAGGTGGTGAACCAGCTGATCTAAAAACTGGAGTACTATGACCATTTTCTCTCAGTTATTAGAAGAAGAATTGAACGTGTGTTAGGTAAGATGCTTCACAATCTCATACGCTTTTCTTGCCATCAGTGAGGTTTTGACTCTTCTCCAAGAACACACATAAACACTTCGCTGATTAATAGCTGCCTCGGGACGGCTAAGGCAAAGAATCAGGACCGTTGTGTGACATTCCTAGATGCAACGAAAGCCTTTGATTCAGTAGGGCACGAACATATTAGCAAATCTTTAGCATCCTGTGATAGTCCTGAGAATTTAAGAATGTTAATTGTGAAATTACTAATCAACAACCGTATCCAAATCGAAGTAGGTCCTAACAAAACAAAGGCAATTCCATTAAATAGAGGAGTTACGCAGGGCAGCCCTCTGTCGCCAACTCTTTTCAACCTAGCAATAGACGGAATAATTAAGGAGTTTACTGACCACGAGATTTCTGATTTGTATGGGTTTTCAGTAGTAGATGGATTAAGCAAGCTATCTTGTCTTGCTTTTGCGGATGACCTAGCTCTGATAGGAGATGATAAACCATCATAAGCTACCTCACTCAACTTGTGGAAAGCTATTTGGCATACATTGGTATAAAAACAAACCCAGCAAAGAGTAAATTAATTTGTCTCGAAAACGGTAATCTTGTACCAACCAAAATTACCACTGCAGACGGTTCTATTATACACTCTTTGACGACCGCATCAGGTATCTTGGCGTTAACTTTAGTGATGAAATTGTATTTGGTGAAGCTGCGGTCATGAAGGATCTGAATATAAAAATCGACAAATATGCAGTTCACCTTGGCTGAAACCTGATCAGAAACTCCCCCATCATACATAATCATTATAATAATCATTATAGACTGTTATGACTTTCAGCGTTCAGTCTGCAAGCCTCTGAGAATTTACTAAACGTCGCCACAATCCTCGATTTGTAACTAATGTTGTGACCTCATTTAGTTCTATACCTCTTATTTTTAAATCGTTAGAAACCGAGTCGAACCATCGACGTCTTGATCTCCCTCTACTTCTCTTACCCTCCATAGCAGACTCCATTATTCTCCTAGGTAACCTATCGTCCTCCATTCGCCTCACATGACCCCACCACCGAAGCCGGTTTATGCGTACAGCTTCATCCATCGAGTTCATTCCTAAATTAGCCTTTATCTCCTCATTCCGAGCACCCTCCTGCTATTGTTCCCAGCTGTTTGTACCAGCAATCATTCTTGCTACTTTCATGTCTGTTACTTCTAACTTATGAATAAGATATCCTGAGTCCACCCAGCTTTCGCTCCCGTAAAGCAAAGTTGGTCTGAAAACAGACCGATGTAAAGATAGTTTCGTCTGGGAGCTGACTTCCTTCTTACAGAATACTGCTGATCGTAACTGCGAGCTCGCTGCATTAGCTTTACTACACCTTGATTCAATCTCACTTACTATATTACCATCCTGAGATAACACACAACCTAAATACTTGAAATTATCGACCTGTTCTAGCTTTGTATTAACAATCCGACATTCACTTCTGTTGAATTTCTTACCTACTGACATCAATTTAGTCTTCGAGAGGCTAATTTTCATACCATACTCCTTGCACCTATTTTCAAGTTCCAAGATATTAGACTGCAGGCTTTCGGCACAGTCTGCCCTTAAGACCAAGTCGTCAGCATAGGCCAAAATTTCCACCTAACTGAATCCCTCCCTGCCATTTTATACCTTTCAGCAGATGATCCATGTAAACTACGAACAGCAAAGGCGAAAGATTACAGCCCTGTCTAACCCCTGTAAGTACCCTGAACCAAGAACTCATTCTACCATCTATTCTCACTGAAGCCCAATTGTCAACATAAATGCCTTTGATTGATTTTAATAATCTACCTTTAATTCCATTGTCCCCCCAGTATGGCGAACATCTTTTCCCTCGGTACCCTGTCATATGCTTTCTCTATATCTATGAAACATAAACACAACTGCCTACTCCTCTCGTAGCATTTTTCAATTACCTGGCGCATACTGAAAATCTGATCCTGACAGCCTCTCTGTGGTCTGAAACCACACTGATTTTCATCCAACTTCCTCTCAACCACTGATCGCACCCTTCCTTCCAAGATGCCAGTGAATACTTTGACTGGTATACTAATCAATGAGATACCTCGATAGTTGTTGCAATCCTTCCTGTTCCCTTGCTTATAGATAGGTGCAATTACTGCGTTTGTCCAATCCGTCCAATCTGAAGGTACCTTACCAACATTCCACGCTAAGTTTACTACTCTATGAAACCATTTCATCCCTGCCTTTCCAATATACTTCACCATTTCAGGTCTAATTTCATCTATTCCTGCTGCCTTATGACAATGGAGTTTATTTACCATCCTTTCCACTTCCTCAAGCATAATTTCACCAACATCATTTTCCTCCTCCCCATGAGCTTGGCTGTTTGCAACACCACCAGGATGATTTCCTTTTACATTGAGAAGATGTTCAAAATATTCCCTCCACCTCTCCAGTGATACCCTGGGATCTATTATGAGTTCACCTGAATTACTCAAAACACTGTTCATTTCCATTTTCCCTCCCTTCCTAAGATTCTTTATTACTGTCCAGAAAGGTTTCCCTCTTGCTTGACAAAGCCTTTCCAGGTTATTACCAAAATCTTCACATGACTTCTTTTTGGATTCAACAGCTATTGGTTTAGCTCTGTGCCTCGGCCCTTGTTTGGAGCCATTTCTGATAAGCTGGCTCCCCCATCATTAATCAGTATATTTGGCCACGTTTCATATCTCCCCTGCAGTGTGCACCAATAGTAAAGATTAAAAATTTCTTTCTAGATAATGTAGATAAGTTACTGAGAGAAGCTGTGAGAGAAGTCATTGGGCTTCCTCACGACTGTCTAGATGGAATGGTATACGTTCCAAGAAGTTATCGCGGACTGGGCCTTGTGAAAACTAAATGGGAGACTCCTTTACAACACTTCAACATCTGCTTCGAGTCAAAGGTGCCCACCTCCACTCTATCAGAGATTTTCGAAGTGAGAAGGAATCTGTCTTTGGCATTTTCATTATCAACGAAGCTAATAACAACAAGTCTTTTAAGGTAGAAAGCCTTTCGTAGGCTTCTCACTCCTTGGAAGGAAAGGGCGTCTCCGTATACGCTGACCTCCCCAAAGCAAACTTTTGGGTGAATAATCGTGGTGGTTCATCGTCTTGGGAGTGGACAAATGCCCTTAAAATATCGTCCAACATCTCGGCCGTTCGAGCAGTCCCTCCAAGGTACACAAGTACAACCCGCTCCCGTCATCCTGACTGTGGCAAGACTGAAACTTTAGGACAAATGCTTGGTATCTTTCCCAAGGGAGCACTGCTAAGAAATAATCGCCATCACAGGGTTACATCAGCATTAAGGGAAATGAACTGGCAAGTTTATGAAGAAGTTCGCTGTGTTTCTTCTACGGTGTCGAATAGAAGAGCCGACATGGTTGCCATTCATCCAAAAAAGCACACTGCTTTAATAATGGATCTCACCATTCGTGTTGAAAGAGACATTGAGCACGCGATTGAGGTTGACAGAGAAAATAAATATATTTATGAATCATGCCTCCCAGGTTGAGCAAATATTACAACATCCGACTTGAGCATTGGTTGTTAAAAGATTGCTTTTTGGTAGCAGAGGAGGTACTACAAAATACACCTGGAATATCTTGAAAGGGTTAGTTATCCCCAGAAATATACTTAACAACATCATGATAGGCATTATCAAAGACACGTTAAGCATTCTGCACCACCACCTTTATGTTTCAAAATATTATTAATCTAGGAAATTTTGTGTGATAATTCGCAATGAATGTGTTGAATTCCGTAAAGTCCAAGCAGTTTTTTATTTGTGCATACGAATAGTTATTTTCCGAGTTGTAACATTACATCTACTAGCGTTTTTTTTTTAAAATACAGGATCCTTGTGGTCACACACAGTACGTGAGATGAGTTCTTGTAAATATATATATACAAGCCTTGCAAGCTTAAAACGACCTGATATTGAAATGGCATGTGGCATTTAGTGCCGGGAGTGTCCGAGGACAAGTTCGGCACGCCAGATGCAGATCTTTTGATTTGACTCCCGTAGACGACCTGCGCGTCGTGATGAGGATTAAATTATGATGAAGACGACACTGACACCCAGCCCCCGTGCCAACGAAATTAACCAATTACGGTTAAAATTCCCGACCTTGCCGGGTATCGAACCCGGGACTCTAGTGATCAAAGGCCAGCACGCTAACCATTTAGCCATGGAGCCGGACAACGATCGGATGATAGTGGCATTCGAGCAATACCAGAAAAACTAGGAAACATGCTAACAAATAATGAGCACTGAGTTCTTCCGTGGGTACCTGACAGTAAAGAAAATTACTCTGTAGTTCGTCAAGGTTGGTTTAGCTAAAATTAATCAATCACGCTTACGAGAAATTCGAAGGCGTTGTTCACTAACAAATTGGTACCAAAATAGCGATTTAGGTGATTAATTCATTGTGAGCAACTGAACTGAATTTACTAACTTTGAGAAAGAAGAATTATTCTACGAAGAATGAAGGTTAACTGGCTCTAAACAATAGAAAAGGCGTTATAACAGAACATTACTATCCCATCCAGTATAAAGTCAGAAAGTTGCTCCTCATTATATTATTATTATTATTATTATTATTATTATTATTATTATTATTATTATTATTATTATTATTATTATTATTATTATTATTATTATTATTTCGTTAGGGCCTATTAGGGACCACGTTCCAATTTCATTTCATTCTTTGTTTTTTTCCTTCTTTTTCTTCCAGCATTCCTTGATTGTTTCACTATGTTTCTTTTTTCTTTCTTCAGACCACTTTGTGCCAGTTTTCTTTGTCTCCCTCCCTTGGAATTCTTCCATCTTTAAAACTTTCTTCCTGAAGATTTCTCTTTCCATTACTTCTCCTTCTTCTCTGATGTTGTTTCTTTCCAAGTGTTTTTGTTCTCTTGAATCTAGGTGCTTGTTGACTTTTTCTTCCAAAGATACGCGAAGATCATTTTGGTTAGTCTACTGTCATCCATTCTGTAAATATGTCCAAAAAATATCAGTCCCCTCTTCCGTACTGTTATAGATATGTTTTCTATGTTCTGATAAATTTCGTTACTACTTCTTAATTTCCAAAATTCTGTAGTTTTTAGAGGGCCTAATATTTTCCTTATAATTCTTCTTTCTAGTACTTCCAATCTTTCAAGTTTACAATTGAGTACCATACTAATCATTCGCTGGCATGTAAGCATTCTGGTTTCACAACTGTGTTGTAGTACTTTATTTTAAGATTTTTAGATATACATTTTTGTTATACCATATGCCCTTTCCATTTTGTGTATCCTTTCCTCTATAGCAGATTTTTCCGAACCATTTTCTTCTATTTTCCCCCCACATATATGAATTGCTTTACCCTTTCGATTAAACCATCATCTGTTCCTAGCAATTCTGGAGCATTTTTTATGTTCGTCATGAAGTTTGTTTTCTCTGCCGAAATTCTTAAGCCTGCCATGTTGGCTGTCTATTCCAGAAGATTTACTTGTGTTGCTGCATTAGTCAGGCTTTCAGGGAATATGGAAAAATCATCTGCAAATGCTAGTCAATTTATTGCAACACCTTTGTTCTTTCTCCCCAGCATAAGTGGTAATATATTATGGTGCTTCTGTTTTTCGTTCCAAATTCTCACAACTATTTCCAAGATACAGTTGAAAAGGAGTGGAGATAATCCATCACCTTTTCTGACACCTGTTTTTATTTTGAAAGGTCCTGACACCTCACCCATAAATTTAACTTTTGAGACTGTGTCTGCAAGGGTTTTGCAGATCAGGTTTGCCGATTTGGTTTTAACTCCAAACTCACGCATGGTTTTATCTAAGATTTCTCTATCAAAAGAGTCAAAAGCTTTTTTTTTTAAATCGATGAATATAACGACTATGTCTTTCGAGTTATTTTGTCTGTGACGAATTACTGACTTCAAGTTGAATATCTGTTCAGAGTAGGACCTACCCTTTCTAAATCCAGCTTGATATTGAACCAGTTGACTGTCAACTGCCAAGTGTAGATTGTACTCTGTTGAGTAATATTGTTGTGAATACTTTATAAGCAATTGTTAGAAGAAAAATACCACTATAATTGTCGACTTTTTGTTTGTTACCCTTCTTATGTAATGGGTGCATTAAAGCCACTTTCCATTCTTCTGGTATCTTTTCTGTTTTCCAAATTTCTTCAAAAATTATTTGTAAATCTTGAATGAGTTTTGGTTCCGACCATTTCAAAAGTTCAGCTGTTATGGAATCCTTCCCACTAGCTTTATTATATTTTAGGTATTTTATTGCATCTTTAATTTCTTCGACATTTGGCGGCAAATCAGATTTTATGTTTTGATCAATCTCTGGAAATTGTAATTTGTGGCTTGGTTCCGGACAGTTCAGAATGGTTTCAAAGTGTTTTGCCATTATTTCGCAGTTTTTGGCATTGTTAAGGCCAATTTTACCATTTTCATCTCTGAAACAAATACTCGGGGCTTGATCGCCCTTCAAGTTATTCTTGAAAGTTTGATAGAAGTTTCGGGAATTATTTTGTATGAAATTATCCTGTATTTCCTGTAGCTGTGATTTTTCATAGGAGCTTTTGACACTCCTTACGATTCTTGCTGTTTCTTTCTTTTTTAATGTAAATAACTCATAATATTCATTCTTTCTAGAACATTTCCATATTCTCCATGTTTTCGTTCTTGCCGTTAGTGCTTCTTTGCAAATGTCATTCCACCAGACCTTCTTTTTTGCTTTAGGTGACCCAAATATCTTTCTTGCTGCATTGTTAATTTGTTTTGACACTTCTTGCCAATTACCACATTGAGTTACTTTAATTTCTTTCTGAAAATTCTTAATTGCTTCTTGAGAAATGTTGAGTTTATCTGTAGTATATTTAATTAGTCTTTTTGGTTTCGTTTTTGTTTTGTTTGGTAACAGTTTCAGCTTAATTTTTGAAGGATAGTGGTCAGAGTCAAAACCCCCCTTCTTATTACTGTACTTTAAAATTCATTACTTCTCTTATATTTTGAGAAATCGCTACATGGTCTAATTGAAATTCTCCTAACATCGGATTTGGAGATCTCCAGGTTGTAGTTTTTCTTGGGAGTTTCTTGAAGAAGGTCGACATTAACTTCAGTTGGAAGGATTTACACAGATTAATAAGCCTTATACCATTCGTGTTGGTTCTTTTGTGTGCTGGATGTTCCCCTACATATTTTATGAAGACCTTTTCTCTGCCTATTTGGGCATTAAAATCACCCAGTAGTATGATAACATTTGATTTGGGGATTTTAGATATTTAATTGTCCAGTAGATCCCAGAATTCTTCAGTTTTACTAGGATTATTCAAATTATCTTCGTTTATTGGTGCATGACAGTTGACAAATGTGTATTTTTTGTTCTTACACTTAATTGCGAGAAGAGATAATTTTCTGAACTTGATTTTAAACGTAATGCATTATCAACTCTTGCTTTACGAACGTAAAAGGCGGTGCCTAGTAGTGGCATTCCTTTCATAACTTTGATTGCTGGTTTAGCCTTAAAGATTCTATAGCTTTCCGTTTCAGTCACATTCTCTTCCACAAATCTTGTCTCTTGAACTGCTAGAATTTGGATTTCATGTTTATTTAACAATTTTTCCAGTTCTTTCTGTTTGCCAGTTTTTAGCAAAGAATCTACATTCAGGGTTCCTGCAAAGAATTTCCTCCGAAATTTAAGTCTGGAAGGATTCCAAGGATGCTCCGACTCATTCTCATTGCAGATGTTGGGACTTCACAGAACCCTAGGTCCCGATGCATTGCATAGCACAGTGGTGGATTTCTCATTCGAGCTGCCACCTGGGGTAGTGCTATCTTGACGCGGCCTTTTCATTCTGCAATTGAAATTGTACATTGTACAGGGTGGGAACCGAAATTCCAAGTTAAGATCGGATTGTTAGTCCGAAATGATAATTTTTTCGTGGTTTACTCCACTAGGTTCTTCTGCTTTGTCTGCCGTTGGGAACCGAGATTCCTCCTCCACCTTCGAGACCGTTGACCAGTTTTCACCTCTAACCCTAGGCAGGGGCCCTTTAACGGGGTGCTACCAACCGGAGCCAGATGGTCTCTGCATTTTACGAGGTTGATACTCCTCCCCCTCCTCCGCCCCCACCACTTGCATGATGAGGCCCCGGGCTTGAGACCGGCATATTATTATTATTATTATTATTATTATTATTATTATTATTATTATTATTATTATTATTATTATTATTATTATTATTATTGCGTACCGGCCTTCTAAGGACCACGTTACAATTTCAATTCTTCCTCCTTAGTTGTTCTTTCCTTTTTTTCCCGTATTCTTTCATTGTTTCACTGTGCTTCTTTCTCCTGTCTTCAGTCCACTTTGTGCCTGTTTTCTTTTCCTTCCTTCCTTGAAATCTTTCCATTTGTAAGACTTTCTTCCTAAACATATTTCTTTCCAATAATTCTTCTTCTCGTATATTTTTGTTCCTCTCCAGGTCTTTCTTGAATTCTTGAATCCAGGTGGTGGTTGATTTCTTTTTACAAAGGTACTTGAAGATTCGTTTAGTTAGTCTATTGTCATCCATTCTATAAATTTGTCCAAGAAATAGCAATCTCCTTTTTCTTATTGTTTCTGATATGTTTTCTATGTTCCGGTAAATGTCATTGTTACTTCTTAATTTCTAAAATTCTGCAATTCTTAGAGGACTTAATATTTTCCTTATTATTATTATTATTATTATTATTATTATTATTATTATTATTATTATTATTATTATTATTATTATTATTATTATTATTAACAACACGTATAGTACATCACCTCTATCACCACGACTGCCAACGGAAGATGTACATCCTAGTACTAGGATGGCCCTCTGAACTAAAGAAGAACATTTACAAAAATATGTTCTGAATATTTTGGACCCCACTGCAGGGGAACCTAATGTATTTTATTTCCTGTATCAGCTCCTATTGCTCGTAACGTAGGCACAATTTATTGTAAATTCACTCATTTATGGGAAGAACGATTAGAAACTGTAATATTTATCAAGAAAAATATTCGATAAATGTCCGCGTTCTTTGAAATCTTTGAAGAAAAGATGAGGTAAACAATTGATGGGGAATCTGCTACCTGGGCGCCAGTCCTACATGCAACTCAATGTTGACTGATTGATAAGTATATAAGTCACACCCACATCGATTATCGGGCAGATTTATATCCAGTAAGTTAGTGTATAGAGAAAACCAGAAACAGAAATAGAAACGGCAATTGTAGAAGATTTATTTCACCATCCTGTGGTAAACTATACACGCAGAACGTCCAGAAAAGTTATTGTACCTTCTTAAAAATGTACGTCTGCTGATCACTGTTTGGAAGGACGCATGAGCAACCACCCAACCCACAATCATTCATTAGAGCGCTGTTCATCGATTGTACAGTGGAATCTCGATATCTCGAATCACCCTCAGGAGGTAAATTTTATTTCGAGTTACCGAAATTTCGAGATATAGAGAATACCGTTTTTGAGCGTGTAGAGCACATAATTGAATCAAATTTATCTACGGGCTTATACTGAATACATTACTTTTAACAGTATTTAATAATATACAAACTAAATCTATTTTACGGCATCACTTTAATTATTTAATTATTATTATAACTCTTTATAAGGCAGGATACATACAGTACATACAGTAGTGAAACAAGGTACATACCTTGGATAACACCTTTGGAAAAAATTCGTTAGTCTCTTTTGTTTGTTACTGTTAACTTTACCTCCCTTCGCGTTGAAACTTCTCGTCAACACCACGCAGACGACATTCGTAAATGGAGCTTGTTATCCGCGAATTTGAGGATTGCTTTCGTACGTGAGCGATAATCTATATATATAAAAGCAAGTCGGGCTGGAGCGATGTATACATAAATATTTAAAAATGAAAAAAGACGTGAATTAATGAGGCACTTCCAGAAATCTCAGAAATTTGAAACTTGGTACGAGGGAAACTGATGACCCCAGGATCCCTAGAAAAATCGGAAATTCTCAAAATTCCCTGAAGGGGGCACGCTGGGGGGGCTCAAATTTTGGGCTCAGTATAAGAACACAGTCGTATAGTATATCCAAAACGATAACCTATAGGTTTCGTGGGCTTAAAAATTTTCGGGAATTTCCTCATTTTTATCCCCCATCCCCCCAAATCAAGATGGCGGCACAACCTGCGAGACGAGGTAGACAATTGAAATTTGGTGAAATTATAGCTTTTGAACCCTAACCGACGGGAAAATTCCAAGATGTTCAAATTTTTCACTTTTTACCCCCAAGGATATCGAAATATGGAGGCAATTTTAATGACTGTGCAGACATTCCTTCTGAGCTATTTTTTGGCTAAACGGTAAGTCGTATCACAAAATGGATGGCACAACGTCCCTTCAATTCGGAGTGATCTACAACTTTGGTCCTGTGACATTTTTTCGTATCTCTCTCCCTTATACGTTACATTTGGCCGTATATCTGGATTGTTCGTAAATTTGGTGATTTTTACAAGTATATTTTATTCTTTGACATACTTATAACAATGATAGGATCATCACGTTGTGTGCGCACATTGGCACAATTAAGGGACATATGAGTACCAAATTTCATGATTCTAGCTTATACATAAGTAGGCAAAATGTAATGTAAAATGTTAAAAATGCACCCAAATTTCACCCTATTCAAAATTTGAACTCAATTTACCCCCTTAATATGGGAGATACGAGGAAATGGTTTAGAAACAAACATGTAGAGCGATAAATGAGGCGTCTGATGGCGCAAACCGTTTTGTAATATCATAAACCGTTTAGGAGATATGAATCTCGAAGTGGAAGTCTGCACTTTCCAACGTGCTCATGCTTATCCGTCATCTATCTATATATATAAAAGCAAGTCGGGCTGGAGCGATGTATATATAAATATTTAAAAATGAAAAAAGACGTGAATTAATGAGGCACTTCCAGAAATCTCAGAAATTTGAAACTTGGTACGAGGGAAACTGATGACCCCAGGATCCCTAGAAAAATCGGAAATTCTCAAAATTCCCTGAAGGGGGCACGCTGGGGGGGCTCAAATTTTGGGCTCAGTATAAGAACACAGTCGTATAGTATATCCAAAACGATAACCTATAGGTTTCGTGGGCTTAAAAATTTTCGGGAATTTCCTCATTTTTATCCCCCATCCCCCCAAATCAAGATGGCGGCACAACCTGCGAGACGAGGTAGACAATTGATATTTGGTGAAATTATAGCTTTTGAACCCTAACCGACGGGAAAATTCCAAGATGTTCAAATTTTTCACTTTTTACCCCCAAGGATATCGAAATATGGAGGCAATTTTAATGACTGTGCAGACATTCCTTCTGAGCTATTTTTTGGCTAAACGGTAAGTCGTATCACAAAACGGATGGCACAGCGTCCCTTCAATTCGGAGTGATCTACAACTTTGGTCCTGTTACATTTTTTCGTATCTCTCTCCCTTATACGTTACATTTGGCCGTATTTCTGGATTGTTCGTAAATTTGGTGATTTTTACAAGTATATTTTATTCTTTGACATACTTACAACAATGATAGGATCATCACGTTGTGTGCGCACATTGGCACAATTACGGGACATATGTGTACCAAATTTCATGATTCTAGCTTATACATAAGTAGGCAAAATGTAATGTAAAATGTTAAAAATGCACCCAAATTTCACCCTATTCAAAATTTGAACTCAATTTACCCCCTTAATATGGGAGATACGAGGAAATGGTTTAGAAACAAACATGTAGAGCGATAAATGAGGCGTCTGATGGCGCAAACCGTTTCGTAATATCATAAACCGTTTAGGAGATATGAATCTCGAAGTGGAAGTCTGCACTTTCCAACGTGCTCATGCTTATCCGTCATCTATATATATAAAAGCAAGTCGGGCTGGAGCGATGTATATATAAATATTTAAAAATGAAAAAAGACGTGAATTAATGAGGCACTTACAGAAATCTCAGAAATTTGAAACTTGGTACGAGGGAAACTGATGACCCCAGGATCCCTAGAAAAATCGGAAATTCTCAAAATTCCCTGAAGGGGGCACGCTGGGGGGGCTCAAATTTTGGGCTCAGTATAAGAACACAGTCGTATAGTATATCCAAAACGATAACCTATAGGTTTCGTGGGCTTAAAAATTTTCGGGAATTTCCTCATTTTTATCCCCCATCCCCCCAAATCAAGATGGCGGCACAACCTGCGAGACGAGGTAGACAATTGAAATTTGGTGAAATTATAGCTTTTGAACCCTAACCGACGGGAAAATTCCAAGATGTTCAAATTTTTCACTTTTTACCCCCAAGGATATCGAAATATGGAGGCAATTTTAATGACTGTGCAGACATTCCTTCTGAGCTATTTTTTGGCTAAACGGTAAGTCGTATCACAAAACGGATGGCACGGCGTCCCTTCAATTCGGAGTGATCTACAACTTTGGTCCTGTGACATTTTTTCGTATCTCTCTCCCTTATACGTTACATTTGGCCGTATTTCTGGATTGTTCGTAAATTTGGTGATTTTTACAAGTATATTTTATTCTTTGACATACATACAACAATGATAGGATCATCACGTTGTGTGCGCACATTGGCACAATTACGGGACATATGTGTACCAAATTTCATGATTCTAGCTTATACATAAGTAGGCAAAATGTAATGTAAAATGTTAAAAATGCACCCAAATTTCACCCTATTCAAAATTTGAACTCAAGTTACCCCCTTAATATGGGAGATACGAGGAAATGGTTTAGAAACAAACATGTAGAGCGATAAATGAGGCGTCTGATGGCCCAAACCGTTTCGTAATATCATAAACCGTTTAGGAGATATGAATCTCGAAGTGGAAGTCTGCACTTTCCAACGTGCTCATGCTTATCCGTCATCTATATATATAAAAGCAAGTCGGGCTGGAGCGATGTATATATAAATATTTAAAAATGAAAAAAGACGTGAATTAATGAGGCACTTCCAGAAATCTCAGAAATTTGAAACTTGGTACGAGGGAAACTGATGACCCCAGGATCCCTAGAAAAATCGGAAATTCTCAAAATTCCCTGAAGGGGGCACGCTGGGGGGGCTCAAATTTTGGGCTCAGTATAAGAACACAGTCGTATAGTATATCCAAAACGATAACCTATAGGTTTCGTGGGCTTAAAAATTTTCGGGAATTTCCTCATTTTTATCCCCCATCCCCCCAAATCAAGATGGCGGCACAACCTGCGAGACGAGGTAGACAATTGAAATTTGGTGAAATTATAGCTTTTGAACCCTAACCGACGGGAAAATTCCAAGATGTTCAAATTTTTCACTTTTTACCCCCAAGGATATCGAAATATGGAGGCAATTTTAATGACTGTGCAGACATTCCTTCTGAGCTATTTTTTGGCTAAACGGTAAGTCGTATCACAAAATGGATGGCACAACGTCCCTTCAATTCGGAGTGATCTACAACTTTGGTCCTGTGACATTTTTTCGTATCTCTCTCCCTTATACGTTACATTTGGCCGTATATCTGGATTGTTCGTAAATTTGGTGATTTTTACAAGTATATTTTATTCTTTGACATACTTATAACAATGATAGGATCATCACGTTGTGTGCGCACATTGGCACAATTAAGGGACATATGAGTACCAAATTTCATGATTCTAGCTTATACATAAGTAGGCAAAATGTAATGTAAAATGTTAAAAATGCACCCAAATTTCACCCTATTCAAAATTTGAACTCAATTTACCCCCTTAATATGGGAGATACGAGGAAATGGTTTAGAAACAAACATGTAGAGCGATAAATGAGGCGTCTGATGGCGCAAACCGTTTTGTAATATCATAAACCGTTTAGGAGATATGAATCTCGAAGTGGAAGTCTGCACTTTCCAACGTGCTCATGCTTATCCGTCATCTATATATATAAAAGCAAGTCGGGCTGGAGCGATGTATATACAAATATTTAAAAATGAAAAAAGACGTGAATTAATGAGGCACTTCCAGAAATCTCAGAAATTTGAAACTTGGTACGAGGGAAACTGATGACCCCAGGATCCCTAGAAAAATCGGAAATTCTCAAAATTCCCTGAAGGGGGCACGCTGGGGGGGCTCAAATTTTGGGCTCAGTATAAGAACACAGTCGTATAGTATATCCAAAACGATAACCTATAGGTTTCGTGGGCTTAAAAATTTTCGGGAATTTCCTCATTTTTATCCCCCATCCCCCCAAATCAAGATGGCGGCACAACCTGCGAGACGAGGTAGACAATTGAAATTTGGTGAAATTATAGCTTTTGAACCCTAACCGACGGGAAAATTCCAAGATGTTCAAATTTTTCACTTTTTACCCCCAAGGATATCGAAATATGGAGGCAATTTTAATGACTGTGCAGACATTCCTTCTGAGCTATTTTTTGGCTAAACGGTAAGTCGTATCACAAAATGGATGGCACAACGTCCCTTCAATTCGGAGTGATCTACAACTTTGGTCCTGTGACATTTTTTCGTATCTCTCTCCCTTATACGTTACATTTGGCCGTATATCTGGATTGTTCGTAAATTTGGTGATTTTTACAAGTATATTTTATTCTTTGACATACTTATAACAATGATAGGATCATCACGTTGTGTGCGCACATTGGCACAATTAAGGGACATATGAGTACCAAATTTCATGATTCTAGCTTATACATAAGTAGGCAAAATGTAATGTAAAATGTTAAAAATGCACCCAAATTTCACCCTATTCAAAATTTGAACTCAATTTACCCCCTTAATATGGGAGATACGAGGAAATGGTTTAGAAACAAACATGTAGAGCGATAAATGAGGCGTCTGATGGCGCAAACCGTTTTGTAATATCATAAACCGTTTAGGAGATATGAATCTCGAAGTGGAAGTCTGCACTTTCCAACGTGCTCATGCTTATCCGTCATCTATATATATAAAAGCAAGTCGGGCTGGAGCGATGTATATATAAATATTTAAAAATGAAAAAAGACGTGAATTAATGAGGCACTTCCAGAAATCTCAGAAATTTGAAACTTGGTACGAGGGAAACTGATGACCCCAGGATCCCTAGAAAAATCGGAAATTCTCAAAATTCCCTGAAGGGGGCACGCTGGGGGGCTCAAATTTTGGGCTCAGTATAAGAACACAGTCGTATAGTATGTCCAAAACGATAACCTATAGGTTTCGTGGGCTTAAAAATTTTCGGGAATTTCCTCATTTTTATCCCCCATCCCCCCAAATCAAGATGGCGGCACAACCTGCGAGACGAGGTAGACAATTGAAATTTGGTGAAATCATAGCTTTTGAACCCTAACCGACGGGAAAATTCCAAGATGTTCAAATTTTTCACTTTTTACCCCCAAGGATATCGAAATATGGAGGCAATTTTAATGACTGTGCAGACATTCCTTCTGAGCTATTTTTTGGCTAAACGGTAAGTCGTATCACAAAATGGATGGCACAACGTCGCTTCAATTCGGAGTGTTCTACAACTTTGGTCCTGTGACATTTTTTCGTATCTCTCTCCCTTATACGTTACATTTGGCCGTATATCTGGATTGTTCGTAAATTTGGTGATTTTTACAAGTATATTTTATTCTTTGACATACTTACAACAATGATAGGATCATCACGTTGTGTGCGCACATTGGCACAATTAAGGGACATATGTGTACCAAATTTCATGATTCTAGCTTATACATAAGTAGGCAAAATGTAATGTAAAATGTTAAAAATGCACCCAAATTTCACCCTATTCAAAATTTGAACTCAATTTACCCCCTTAATATGGGAGATACGAGGAAATGGTTTAGAACCAAACATGTAGAGCGATAAATGGGGCGTCTGATGGCGCAACCGTTTCGTAATATCATAAACCGTTTAGGAGATATGAATCTCGAAGTGGAAGTCTGCACTTTCCAACGTGCTCATGCTTATCCGTCATCTATCTATATATATAAAAGCAAGTCGGGCTGGAGCGATGTATACATAAATATTTAAAAATGAAAAAGGACGTGAATTAATGAGGCACTTCCAGAAATCTCAGAAATTTGAAACTTGGTACGAGGGAAACTGATGACCCCAGGATCCCTAGAAAAATCGGAAATTCTCAAAATTCCCTGAAGGGGGCACGCTGGGGGGGCTCAAATTTTGGGCTCAGTATAAGAACACAGTCGTATAGTATATCCAAAACGATAACCTATAGGTTTCGTGGGCTTAAAAATTTTCGGGAATTTCCTCATTTTTATCCCCCATCCCCCCAAATCAAGATGGCGGCACAACCTGCGAGACGAGGTAGACAATTGAATTTGGTGAAATTATAGCTTTTGAACCCTAACCGACGGGAAAATTCCAAGATGTTCAAATTTTTCACTTTTTACCCCCAAGGATATCGAAATATGGAGGCAATTTTAATGACTGTGCAGACATTCCTTCTGAGCTATTTTTTGGCTAAACGGTAAGTCGTATCACAAAATGGATGGCACAACGTCCCTTCAATTCGGAGTGATCTACAACTTTGGTCCTGTGACATTTTTTCGTATCTCTCTCCCTTATACGTTACATTTGGCCGTATATCTGGATTGTTCGTAAATTTGGTGATTTTTACAAGTATATTTTATTCTTTGACATACTTATAACAATGATAGGATCATCACGTTGTGTGCGCACATTGGCACAATTAAGGGACATATGAGTACCAAATTTCATGATTCTAGCTTATACATAAGTAGGCAAAATGTAATGTAAAATGTTAAAAATGCACCCAAATTTCACCCTATTCAAAATTTGAACTCAATTTACCCCCTTAATATGGGAGATACGAGGAAATGGTTTAGAAACAAACATGTAGAGCGATAAATGAGGCGTCTGATGGCGCAAACCGTTTTGTAATATCATAAACCGTTTAGGAGATATGAATCTCGAAGTGGAAGTCTGCACTTTCCAACGTGCTCATGCTTATCCGTCATCTATATATATAAAAGCAAGTCGGGCTGGAGCGATGTATATATAAATATTTAAAAATGAAAAAAGACGTGAATTAATGAGGCACTTCCAGAAATCTCAGAAATTTGAAACTTGGTACGAGGGAAACTGATGACCCCAGGATCCCTAGAAAAATCGGAAATTCTCAAAATTCCCTGAAGGGGGCACGCTGGGGGGGCTCAAATTTTGGGCTCAGTATAAGAACACAGTCGTATAGTATATCCAAAACGATAACCTATAGGTTTCGTGGGCTTAAAAATTTTCGGGAATTTCCTCATTTTTATCCCCCATCCCCCCAAATCAAGATGGCGGCACAACCTGCGAGACGAGGTAGACAATTGAAATTTGGTGAAATTATAGCTTTTGAACCCTAACCGACGGGAAAATTCCAAGATGTTCAAATTTTTCACTTTTTACCCCCAAGGATATCGAAATATGGAGGCAATTTTAATGACTGTGCAGACATTCCTTCTGAGCTATTTTTTGGCTAAACGGTAAGTCGTATCACAAAATGGATGGCACAACGTCCCTTCAATTCGGAGTGATCTACAACTTTGGTCCTGTGACATTTTTTCGTATCTCTCTCCCTTATACGTTACATTTGGCCGTATATCTGGATTGTTCGTAAATTTGGTGATTTTTACAAGTATATTTTATTCTTTGACATACTTATAACAATGATAGGATCATCACGTTGTGTGCGCACATTGGCACAATTAAGGGACATATGAGTACCAAATTTCATGATTCTAGCTTATACATAAGTAGGCAAAATGTAATGTAAAATGTTAAAAATGCACCCAAATTTCACCCTATTCAAAATTTGAACTCAATTTACCCCCTTAATATGGGAGATACGAGGAAATGGTTTAGAAACAAACATGTAGAGCGATAAATGAGGCGTCTGATGGCGCAAACCGTTTCGTAATATCATAAACCGTTTAGGAGATATGAATCTCGAAGTGGAAGTCTGCACTTTCCAACGTGCTCATGCTTATCCGTCATCTATCTATATATATAAAAGCAAGTCGGGCTGGAGCGATGTATATATAAATATTTAAAAATGAAAAAAGACGTGAATTAATGAGGCACTTCCAGAAATCTCAGAAATTTGAAACTTGGTACGAGGGAAACTGATGACCCCAGGATCCCTAGAAAAATCGGAAATTCTCAAAATTCCCTGAAGGGGGCACGCTGGGGGGGCTCAAATTTTGGGCTCAGTATAAGAACACAGTCGTATAGTATATCCAAAACGATAACCTATAGGTTTCGTGGGCTTAAAAATTTTCGGGAATTTCCTCATTTTTATCCCCCATCCCCCCAAATCAAGATGGCGGCACAACCTGCGAGACGAGGTAGACAATTGAAATTTGGTGAAATTATAGCTTTTGAACCCTAACCGACGGGAAAATTCCAAGATGTTCAAATTTTTCACTTTTTACCCCCAAGGATATCGAAATATGGAGGCAATTTTAATGACTGTGCAGACATTCCTTCTGAGCTATTTTTTGGCTAAACGGTAAGTCGTATCACAAAACGGATGGCACAGCGTCCCTTCAATTCGGAGTGATCTACAACTTTGGTCCTGTGACATTTTTTCGTATCTCTCTCCCTTATACGTTACATTTGGCCGTATTTCTGGATTGTTCGTAAATTTGGTGATTTTTACAAGTATATTTTATTCTTTGACATATTTACAACAATGATAGGATCATCACGTTGTGTGCGCACATTGGCACAATTACGGGACATATGTGTACCAAATTTCATGATTCTAGCTTATACATAAGTAGGCAAAATGTAATGTAAAATGTTAAAAATGCACCCAAATTTCACCCTATTCAAAATTTGAACTCAAGTTACCCCCTTAATATGGGAGATACGAGGAAATGGTTTAGAAACAAACATGTAGAGCGATAAATGAGGCGTCTGATGGCCCAAACCGTTTCGTAATATCATAAACCGTTTAGGAGATATGAATCTCGAAGTGGAAGTCTGCACTTTCCAACGTGCTCATGCTTATCCGTCATCTATATATATAAAAGCAAGTCGGGCTGGAGCGATGTATATATAAATATTTAAAAATGAAAAAAGACGTGAATTAATGAGGCACTTCCAGAAATCTCAGAAATTTGAAACTTGGTACGAGGGAAACTGATGACCCCAGGATCCCTAGAAAAATCGGAAATTCTCAAAATTCCCTGAAGGGGGCACGCTGGGGAGGCTCAAATTTTGGGCTCAGTATAAGAACACAGTCGTATAGTATATCCAAAACGATAACCTATAGGTTTCGTGGGCTTAAAAATTTTCGGGAATTTCCTCATTTTTATCCCCCATCCCCCCAAATCAAGATGGCGGCACAACCTGCGAGACGAGGTAGACAATTGAAATTTGGTGAAATTATAGCTTTTGAACCCTAACCGACGGGAAAATTCCAAGATGTTCAAATTTTTCACTTTTTACCCCCAAGGATATCGAAATATGGAGGCAATTTTAATGACTGTGCAGACATTCCTTCTGAGCTATTTTTTGGCTAAACGGTAAGTCGTATCACAAAATGGATGGCACAACGTCCCTTCAATTCGGAGTGATCTACAACTTTGGTCCTGTGACATTTTTTCGTATCTCTCTCCCTTATACGTTACATTTGGCCGTATATCTGGATTGTTCGTAAATTTGGTGATTTTTACAAGTATATTTTATTCTTTGACATACTTATAACAATGATAGGATCATCACGTTGTGTGCGCACATTGGCACAATTAAGGGACATATGAGTACCAAATTTCATGATTCTAGCTTATACATAAGTAGGCAAAATGTAATGTAAAATGTTAAAAATGCACCCAAATTTCACCCTATTCAAAATTTGAACTCAATTTACCCCCTTAATATGGGAGATACGAGGAAATGGTTTAGAAACAAACATGTAGAGCGATAAATGAGGCGTCTGATGGCGCAAACCGTTTTGTAATATCATAAACCGTTTAGGAGATATGAATCTCGAAGTGGAAGTCTGCACTTTCCAACGTGCTCATGCTTATCCGTCATCTATATATATAAAAGCAAGTCGGGCTGGAGCGATGTATATACAAATATTTAAAAATGAAAAAAGACGTGAATTAATGAGGCACTTCCAGAAATCTCAGAAATTTGAAACTTGGTACGAGGGAAACTGATGACCCCAGGATCCCTAGAAAAATCGGAAATTCTCAAAATTCCCTGAAGGGGGCACGCTGGGGGGGCTCAAATTTTGGGCTCAGTATAAGAACACAGTCGTATAGTATATCCAAAACGATAACCTATAGGTTTCGTGGGCTTAAAAATTTTCGGGAATTTCCTCATTTTTATCCCCCATCCCCCCAAATCAAGATGGCGGCACAACCTGCGAGACGAGGTAGACAATTGAAATTTGGTGAAATTATAGCTTTTGAACCCTAACCGACGGGAAAATTCCAAGATGTTCAAATTTTTCACTTTTTACCCCCAAGGATATCGAAATATGGAGGCAATTTTAATGACTGTGCAGACATTCCTTCTGAGCTATTTTTTGGCTAAACGGTAAGTCGTATCACAAAATGGATGGCACAACGTCCCTTCAATTCGGAGTGATCTACAACTTTGGTCCTGTGACATTTTTTCGTATCTCTCTCCCTTATACGTTACATTTGGCCGTATATCTGGATTGTTCGTAAATTTGGTGATTTTTACAAGTATATTTTATTCTTTGACATACTTATAACAATGATAGGATCATCACGTTGTGTGCGCACATTGGCACAATTAAGGGACATATGAGTACCAAATTTCATGATTCTAGCTTATACATAAGTAGGCAAAATGTAATGTAAAATGTTAAAAATGCACCCAAATTTCACCCTATTCAAAATTTGAACTCAATTTACCCCCTTAATATGGGAGATACGAGGAAATGGTTTAGAAACTAACATGTAGAGCGATAAATGAGGCGTCTGATGGCGCAAACCGTTTTGTAATATCATAAACCGTTTAGGAGATATGAATCTCGAAGTGGAAGTCTGCACTTTCCAACGTGCTCATGCTTATCCGTCATCTATCTATATATATAAAAGCAAGTCGGGCTGGAGCGATGTATATATAAATATTTAAAAATGAAAAAAGACGTGAATTAATAAGCCACTTCCAGAAATCTCAGAAATTTGAAACTTGGTACGAGGGAAACTGATGACCCCAGGATCCCTAGAAAAATCGGAAATTCTCAAAATTCCCTGAAGGGGGCACGCTGGGGGGCTCAAATTTTGGGCTCAGTATAAGAACACAGTCGTATAGTATATCCAAAACGATAACCTATAGGTTTCGTGGGCTTAAAAATTTTCGGGAATTTCCTCATTTTTATCCCCCATCCCCCCAAATCAAGATGGCGGCACAACCTGCGAGACGAGGTAGACAATTGAAATTTGGTGAAATCATAGCTTTTGAACCCTAACCGACGGGAAAATTCCAAGATGTTCAAATTTTTCACTTTTTACCCCCAAGGATATCGAAATATGGAGGCAATTTTCATGACTGTGCAGACATTTCTTCTGAGCTATTTTTTGGCTAAACGGTAAGTCGTATCACAAAACGGATGGCACAACGTCCCTTCAATTCGGAGTGATCTACAACTTTGGTCCTGTGACATTTTCTCGTATCTCTCTCCCTTATACGTTAAATTTGGCCGTATTTCTAGATTGTTCCTAAATTTGGTGATTTTTACAAGTATATTTTATTCTTTGACATACTTACAACAATGATAGGATCATCACGTTGTGTGCGCACATTGGCACAATTAAGGGACATGTGTGTACCAAATTTCATGATTCTAGCTTATACATAAGTAGGCAAAATGTAATGTAAAATGTTAAAAATGCACCCAAATTTCACCCTATTCAAAATTTGAACTCAATTTACCCCCTTAATATGGGAGATACGAGGAAATGGTTTAGAAACAAACATGTAGAGCAATAAATGGGGCGTCTGATGGCGCAAACCGTTTCGTAATATCATAAACCGTTTAGGAGATATGAATCTCGAAGTGGAAGTCTGCACTTTCCAACGTGCTCATGCTTATCCGTCATCTATCTATATATATAAAAGCAAGTCGGGCTGGAGCGATGTATACATAAATATTTAAAAATGAAAAAAGACGTAAATTAATGAGGCACTTCCAGAAATCTCAGAAATTTGAAACTTGGTACGAGGGAAACTGATGACCCCAGGATCCCTAGAAAAATCGGAAATTCTCAAAATTCCCTGAAGGGGGCACGCTGGGGGGGCTCAAATTTTGGGCTCAGTATAAGAACACAGTCGTATAGTATATCCAAAACGATAACCTATAGGTTTCGTGGGCTTAAAAATTTTCGGGAATTTCCTCATTTTTATCCCCCATCCCCCCAAATCAAGATGGCGGCACAACCTGCGAGACGAGGTAGACAATTGAAATTTGGTGAAATTATAGCTTTTGAACCCTAACCGACGGGAAAATTCCAAGATGTTCAAATTTTTCACTTTTTACCCCCAAGGATATCGAAATATGGAGGCAATTTTAATGACTGTGCAGACATTCCTTCTGAGCTATTTTTTGGCTAAACGGTAAGTCGTATCACAAAATGGATGGCACAACGTCCCTTCAATTCGGAGTGATCTACAACTTTGGTCCTGTGACATTTTTTCGTATCTCTCTCCCTTATACGTTACATTTGGCCGTATATCTGGATTGTTCGTAAATTTGGTGATTTTTACAAGTATATTTTATTCTTTGACATACTTATAACAATGATAGGATCATCACGTTGTGTGCGCACATTGGCACAATTAAGGGACATATGAGTACCAAATTTCATGATTCTAGCTTATACATAAGTAGGCAAAATGTAATGTAAAATGTTAAAAATGCACCCAAATTTCACCCTATTCAAAATTTGAACTCAATTTACCCCCTTAATATGGGAGATACGAGGAAATGGTTTAGAAACAAACATGTAGAGCGATAAATGAGGCGTCTGATGGCGCAAACCGTTTTGTAATATCATAAACCGTTTAGGAGATATGAATCTCGAAGTGGAAGTCTGCACTTTCCAACGTGCTCATGCTTATCCGTCATCTATATATATAAAAGCAAGTCGGGCTGGAGCGATGTATATATAAATATTTAAAAATGAAAAAAGACGTGAATTAATGAGGCACTTCCAGAAATCTCAGAAATTTGAAACTTGGTACGAGGGAAACTGATGACCCCAGGATCCCTAGAAAAATCGGAAATTCTCAAAATTCCCTGAAGGGGGCACGCTGGGGGGGCTCAAATTTTGGGCTCAGTATAAGAACACAGTCGTATAGTATGTCCAAAACGATAACCTATAGGTTTCGTGGGCTTAAAAATTTTCGGGAATTTCCTCATTTTTATCCCCCATCCCCCCAAATCAAGATGGCGGCACAACCGGCGAGACGAGGTAGACAATTGAAATTTGGTGAAATCATAGCTTTTGAACCCTAACCGACGGGAAAATTCCAAGATGTTCAAATTTTTCACTTTTTACCCCCAAGGATATCGAAATATGGAGGCAATTTTAATGACTGTGCAGACATTCCTTCTGAGCTATTTTTTGGCTAAACGGTAAGTCGTATCACAAAATGGATGGCACAACGTCGCTTCAATTCGGAGTGATCTACAACTTTGGTCCTGTGACATTTTTTCGTATCTCTCTCCCTTATACGTTACATTTGGCCGTATATCTGGATTGTTCGTAAATTTGGTGATTTTTACAAGTATACTTTATTCTTTGACATACTTACAACAATGATAGGATCATCACGTTGTGTGCGCACATTGGCACAATTAAGGGACATATGTGTACCAAATTTCATGATTCTAGCTTATACATAAGTAGGCAAAATGTAATGTAAAATGTTAAAAATGCACCCAAATTTCACCCTATTCAAAATTTGAACTCAATTTACCCCCTTAATATGGGAGATACGAGGAAATGGTTTAGAAACAAACATGTAGAGCGATAAATGGGGCGTCTGATGGCGCAACCGTTTCGTAATATCATAAACCGTTTAGGAGATATGAATCTCGAAGTGGAAGTCTGCACTTTCCAACGTGCTCATGCTTATCCGTCATCTATCTATATATATAAAAGCAAGTCGGGCTGGAGCGATGTATACATAAATATTTAAAAATGAAAAAGGACGTGAATTAATGAGGCACTTCCAGAAATCTCAGAAATTTGAAACTTGGTACGAGGGAAACTGATGACCCCAGGATCCCTAGAAAAATCGGAAATTCTCAAAATTCCCTGAAGGGGGCACGCTGGGGGGGCTCAAATTTTGGGCTCAGTATAAGAACACAGTCGTATAGTATATCCAAAACGATAACCTATAGGTTTCGTGGGCTTAAAAATTTTCGGGAATTTCCTCATTTTTATCCCCCATCCCCCCAAATCAAGATGGCGGCACAACCTACGAGACGAGGTAGACAATTGAAATTTGGTGAAATTATAGCTTTTGAACCCTAACCGACGGGAAAATTCCAAGATGTTCAAATTTTTCACTTTTTACCCCCAAGGATATCGAAATATGGAGGCAATTTTAATGACTGTGCAGACATTCCTTCTGAGCTATTTTTTGGCTAAACGAAAAGTCGTATCACAAAATGGATGGCACAACGTCCCTTCAATTCGGAGTGATCTACAACTTTGGTCCTGTGACATTATTTCGTATCTCTCTCCCTTATACGTTACATTTGGCCGTATATCTGGATTGTTCGTAAATTTGGTGATTTTTACAAGTATATTTTATTCTTTGACATACTTATAACAATGATAGGATCATCACGTTGTGTGCGCACATTGGCACAATTAAGGGACATATGAGTACCAAATTTCATGATTCTAGCTTATACATAAGTAGGCAAAATGTAATGTAAAATGTTAAAAATGCACCCAAATTTCACCCTATTCAAAATTTGAACTCAATTTACCCCCTTAATATGGGAGATACGAGGAAATGGTTTAGAAACAAACATGTAGAGCGATAAATGAGGCGTCTGATGGCGCAAACCGTTTTGTAATATCATAAACCGTTTAGGAGATATGAATCTCGAAGTGGAAGTCTGCACTTTCCAACGTGCTCATGCTTATCCGTCATCTATATATATAAAAGCAAGTCGGGCTGGAGCGATGTATATATAAATATTTAAAAATGAAAAAAGACGTGAATTAATGAGGCACTTCCAGAAATCTCAGAAATTTGAAACTTGGTACGAGGGAAACTGATGACCCCAGGATCCCTAGAAAAATCGGAAATTCTCAAAATTCCCTGAAGGGGGCACGCTGGGGGGGCTCAAATTTTGGGCTCAGTATAAGAACACAGTCGTATAGTATGTCCAAAACGATAACCTATAGGTTTCGTGGGCTTAAAAATTTTCGGGAATTTCCTCATTTTTATCCCCCATCCCCCCAAATCAAGATGGCGGCACAACCGGCGAGACGAGGTAGACAATTGAAATTTGGTGAAATCATAGCTTTTGAACCCTAACCGACGGGAAAATTCCAAGATGTTCAAATTTTTCACTTTTTACCCCCAAGGATATCGAAATATGGAGGCAATTTTAATGACTGTGCAGACATTCCTTCTGAGCTATTTTTTGGCTAAACGGTAAGTCGTATCACAAAATGGATGGCACAACGTCGCTTCAATTCGGAGTGATCTACAACTTTGGTCCTGTGACATTTTTTCGTATCTCTCTCCCTTATACGTTACATTTGGCCGTATATCTGGATTGTTCGTAAATTTGGTGATTTTTACAAGTATACTTTATTCTTTGACATACTTACAACAATGATAGGATCATCACGTTGTGTGCGCACATTGGCACAATTAAGGGACATATGTGTACCAAATTTCATGATTCTAGCTTATACATAAGTAGGCAAAATGTAATGTAAAATGTTAAAAATGCACCCAAATTTCACCCTATTCAAAATTTGAACTCAATTTACCCCCTTAATATGGGAGATACGAGGAAATGGTTTAGAAACAAACATGTAGAGCGATAAATGGGGCGTCTGATGGCGCAACCGTTTCGTAATATCATAAACCGTTTAGGAGATATGAATCTCGAAGTGGAAGTCTGCACTTTCCAACGTGCTCATGCTTATCCGTCATCTATCTATATATATAAAAGCAAGTCGGGCTGGAGCGATGTATACATAAATATTTAAAAATGAAAAAGGACGTGAATTAATGAGGCACTTCCAGAAATCTCAGAAATTTGAAACTTGGTACGAGGGAAACTGATGACCCCAGGATCCCTAGAAAAATCGGAAATTCTCAAAATTCCCTGAAGGGGGCACGCTGGGGGGGCTCAAATTTTGGGCTCAGTATAAGAACACAGTCGTATAGTATATCCAAAACGATAACCTATAGGTTTCGTGGGCTTAAAAATTTTCGGGAATTTCCTCATTTTTATCCCCCATCCCCCCAAATCAAGATGGCGGCACAACCTACGAGACGAGGTAGACAATTGAAATTTGGTGAAATTATAGCTTTTGAACCCTAACCGACGGGAAAATTCCAAGATGTTCAAATTTTTCACTTTTTACCCCCAAGGATATCGAAATATGGAGGCAATTTTAATGACTGTGCAGACATTCCTTCTGAGCTATTTTTTGGCTAAACGAAAAGTCGTATCACAAAATGGATGGCACAACGTCCCTTCAATTCGGAGTGATCTACAACTTTGGTCCTGTGACATTATTTCGTATCTCTCTCCCTTATACGTTACATTTGGCCGTATATCTGGATTGTTCGTAAATTTGGTGATTTTTACAAGTATATTTTATTCTTTGACATACTTATAACAATGATAGGATCATCACGTTGTGTGCGCACATTGGCACAATTAAGGGACATATGAGTACCAAATTTCATGATTCTAGCTTATACATAAGTAGGCAAAATGTAATGTAAAATGTTAAAAATGCACCCAAATTTCACCCTATTCAAAATTTGAACTCAATTTACCCCCTTAATATGGGAGATACGAGGAAATGGTTTAGAAACAAACATGTAGAGCGATAAATGAGGCGTCTGATGGCGCAAACCGTTTTGTAATATCATAAACCGTTTAGGAGATATGAATCTCGAAGTGGAAGTCTGCACTTTCCAACGTGCTCATGCTTATCCGTCATCTATATATATAAAAGCAAGTCGGGCTGGAGCGATGTATATATAAATATTTAAAAATGAAAAAAGACGTGAATTAATGAGGCACTTCCAGAAATCTCAGAAATTTGAAACTTGGTACGAGGGAAACTGATGACCCCAGGATCCCTAGAAAAATCGGAAATTCTCAAAATTCCCTGAAGGGGGCACGCTGGGGGGGCTCAAATTTTGGGCTCAGTATAAGAACACAGTCGTATAGTATATCCAAAACGATAACCTATAGGTTTCGTGGGCTTAAAAATTTTCGGGAATTTCCTCATTTTTATCCCCCATCCCCCCAAATCAAGATGGCGGCACAACCTGCGAGACGAGGTAGACAATTGAAATTTGGTGAAATCATAGCTTTTGAACCCTAACCGACGGGAAAATTCCAAGATGTTCAAATTTTTCACTTTTTACCCCCAAGGATATCGAAATATGGAGGCAATTTTAATGACTGTGCAGACATTTCTTCTGAGCTATTTTTTGGCTAAACGGTAAGTCGTATCACAAAACGGATGGCACAATGTCCCCTCAATTCGGAGTGATCTACAACTTTGGTCCTGTGACATTTTGTCGTATCTCTCTCCCTTATACGTTAAATTTGGCCGTATTTCTAGATTGTTCGTAAATTTGGTGATTTTTACAAGTATATTTTATTCTTTGACATACTTACAACAATGATAGGATCATCACGTTGTGTGCGCACATTGGCACAATTAAGGGACATATGTGTACCAAATTTCATGATTCTAGCTTATACATAAGTAGGCAAAATGTAATGTAAAATGTTAAAAATGCACCCAAATTTCACCCTATTCAAAATTTGAACTCAATTTACCCCCTTAATATGGGAGATACGAGGAAATGGTTTAGAAACAAACATGTAGAGCGATAAATGGGGCGTCTGATGGCGCAAACCGTTTCGTAATATCATAAACCGTTTAGGAGATATGAATCTCGAAGTGGAAGTCTGCACTTTCCAACGTGCTCATGCTTATCCGTCATCTATCTATATATATAAAAGCAAGTCGGGCTGGAGCGATGTATACATAAATATTTAAAAATGAAAAAAGACGTGAATTAATGAGGCACTTCCAGAAATCTCAGAAATTTGAAACTTGGTACGAGGGAAACTGATGACCCCAGGATCCCTAGAAAAATCGGAAATTCTCAAAATTCCCTGAAGGGGGCACGCTGGGGGGGCTCAAATTTTGGGCTCAGTATAAGAACACAGTCGTATAGTATATCCAAAACGATAACCTATAGGTTTCGTGGGCTTAAAAATTTTCGGGAATTTCCTCATTTTTATCCCCCATCCCCCCAAATCAAGATGGCGGCACAACCTGCGAGACGAGGTAGACAATTGAAATTTGGTGAAATTATAGCTTTTGAACCCTAACCGACGGGAAAATTCCAAGATGTTCAAATTTTTCACTTTTTACCCCCAAGGATATCGAAATATGGAGGCAATTTTAATGACTGTGCAGACATTCCTTCTGAGCTATTTTTTGGCTAAACGGTAAGTCGTATCACAAAATGGATGGCACAACGTCGCTTCAATTCGGAGTGATCTACAACTTTGGTCCTGTGACATTTTTTCGCATCTCTCTCCCTTATACGTTACATTTGGCCGTATATCTGGATTGTTCGTAAATTTGGTGATTTTTACAAGTATATTTTATTCTTTGACATACTTATAACAATGATAGGATCATCACGTTGTGTGCGCACATTGGCACAATTAAGGGACATATGAGTACCAAATTTCATGATTCTAGCTTATACATAAGTAGGCAAAATGTAATGTAAAATGTTAAAAATGCACCCAAATTTCACCCTATTCAAAATTTGAACTCAATTTACCCCCTTAATATGGGAGATACGAGGAAATGGTTTAGAAACAAACATGTAGAGCGATAAATGAGGCGTCTGATGGCGCAAACCGTTTTGTAATATCATAAACCGTTTAGGAGATATGAATCTCGAAGTGGAAGTCTGCACTTTCCAACGTGCTCATGCTTATCCGTCATCTATATATATAAAAGCAAGTCGGGCTGGAGCGATGTATATATAAATATTTAAAAATGAAAAAAGACGTGAATTAATGAGGCACTTCCAGAAATCTCAGAAATTTGAAACTTGGTACGAGGGAAACTGATGACCCCAGGATCCCTAGAAAAATCGGAAATTCTCAAAATTCCCTGAAGGGGGCACGCTGGGGGGGCTCAAATTTTGGGCTCAGTATAAGAACACAGTCGTATAGTATATCCAAAACGATAACCTATAGGTTTCGTGGGCTTAAAAATTTTCGGGAATTTCCTCATTTTTATCCCCCATCCCCCCAAATCAAGATGGCGGCACAACCTGCGAGACGAGGTAGACAATTGAAATTTGGTGAAATCATAGCTTTTGAACCCTAACCGACGGGAAAATTCCAAGATGTTCAAATTTTTCACTTTTTACCCCCAAGGATATCGAAATATGGAGGCAATTTTAATGACTGTGCAGACATTTCTTCTGAGCTATTTTTTGGCTAAACGGTAAGTCGTATCACAAAACGGATGGCACAGCGTCCCTTCAATTCGGAGTGATCTACAACTTTGGTCTTGTGACATTTTGTCGTATCTCTCTCCCTTATACGTTAAATTTGGCCGTATTTCTAGATTGTTCGTAAATTTGGTGATTTTTACAAGTATATTTTATTCTTTGACATACTTACAACAATGATAGGATCATCACGTTGTGTGCGCACATTGGCACAATTAAGGGACATATGAGTACCAAATTTCATGATTCTAGCTTATACATAAGTAGGCAAAATGTAATGTAAAATGTTAAAAATGCACCCAAATTTCACCCTATTCAAAATTTGAACTCAATTTACCCCCTTAATATGGGAGATACGAGGAAATGGTTTAGAAACTAACATGTAGAGCGATAAATGGGGCGTCTGATGGCGCAAACCGTTTCGTAATATCATAAACCGTTTAGGAGATATGAATCTCGAAGTGGAAGTCTGCACTTTCCAACGTGCTCATGCTTATCCGTCATCTATCTATATATATAAAAGCAAGTCGGGCTGGAGCGATGTATACATAAATATTTAAAAATGAAAAAAGACGTGAATTAATGAGGCACTTCCAGAAATCTCAGAAATTTGAAACTTGGTACGAGGGAAACTGATGACCCCAGGATCCCTAGAAAAATCGGAAATTCTCAAAATTCCCTGAAGGGGGCACGCTGGGGGGGCTCAAATTTTGGGCTCAGTATAAGAACACAGTCGTATAGTATATCCAAAACGATAACCTATAGGTTTCGTGGGCTTAAAAATTTTCGGGAATTTCCTCATTTTTATCCCCCATCCCCCCAAATCAAGATGGCGGCACAACCTGCGAGACGAGGTAGACAATTGAAATTTGGTGAAATTATAGCTTTTGAACCCTAACCGACGGGAAAATTCCAAGATGTTCAAATTTTTCACTTTTTACCCCCAAGGATATCGAAATATGGAGGCAATTTTAATGACTGTGCAGACATTCCTTCTGAGCTATTTTTTGGCTAAACGGTAAGTCGTATCACAAAATGGATGGCACAACGTCGCTTCAATTCGGAGTGATCTACAACTTTGGTCCTGTGACATTTTTTCGTATCTCTCTCCCTTATACGTTACATTTGGCCGTATATCTGGATTGTTCGTAAATTTGGTGATTTTTACAAGTATACTTTATTCTTTGACATACTTACAACAATGATAGGATCATCACGTTGTGTGCGCACATTGGCACAATTAAGGGACATATGTGTACCAAATTTCATGATTCTAGCTTATACATAAGTAGGCAAAATGTAATGTAAAATGTTAAAAATGCACCCAAATTTCACCCTATTCAAAATTTGAACTCAATTTACCCCCTTAATATGGGAGATACGAGGAAATGGTTTAGAAACAAACATGTAGAGCGATAAATGGGGCGTCTGATGGCGCAACCGTTTCGTAATATCATAAACCGTTTAGGAGATATGAATCTCGAAGTGGAAGTCTGCACTTTCCAACGTGCTCATGCTTATCCGTCATCTATCTATATATATAAAAGCAAGTCGGGCTGGAGCGATGTATACATAAATATTTAAAAATGAAAAAGGACGTGAATTAATGAGGCACTTCCAGAAATCTCAGAAATTTGAAACTTGGTACGAGGGAAACTGATGACCCCAGGATCCCTAGAAAAATCGGAAATTCTCAAAATTCCCTGAAGGGGGCACGCTGGGGGGGCTCAAATTTTGGGCTCAGTATAAGAACACAGTCGTATAGTATATCCAAAACGATAACCTATAGGTTTCGTGGGCTTAAAAATTTTCGGGAATTTCCTCATTTTTATCCCCCATCCCCCCAAATCAAGATGGCGGCACAACCTACGAGACGAGGTAGACAATTGAAATTTGGTGAAATTATAGCTTTTGAACCCTAACCGACGGGAAAATTCCAAGATGTTCAAATTTTTCACTTTTTACCCCTAAGGATATCGAAATATGGAGGCAATTTTAATGACTGTGCAGACATTCCTTCTGAGCTATTTTTTGGCTAAACGAAAAGTCGTATCACAAAATGGATGGCACAACGTCCCTTCAATTCGGAGTGATCTACAACTTTGGTCCTGTGACATTATTTCGTATCTCTCTCCCTTATACGTTACATTTGGCCGTATATCTGGATTGTTCGTAAATTTGGTGATTTTTACAAGTATATTTTATTCTTTGACATACTTATAACAATGATAGGATCATCACGTTGTGTGCGCACATTGGCACAATTAAGGGACATATGAGTACCAAATTTCATGATTCTAGCTTATACATAAGTAGGCAAAATGTAATGTAAAATGTTAAAAATGCACCCAAATTTCACCCTATTCAAAATTTGAACTCAATTTACCCCCTTAATATGGGAGATACGAGGAAATGGTTTAGAAACAAACATGTAGAGCGATAAATGAGGCGTCTGATGGCGCAAACCGTTTTGTAATATCATAAACCGTTTAGGAGATATGAATCTCGAAGTGGAAGTCTGCACTTTCCAACGTGCTCATGCTTATCCGTCATCTATATATATAAAAGCAAGTCGGGCTGGAGCGATGTATATATAAATATTTAAAAATGAAAAAAGACGTGAATTAATGAGGCACTTCCAGAAATCTCAGAAATTTGAAACTTGGTACGAGGGAAACTGATGACCCCAGGATCCCTAGAAAAATCGGAAATTCTCAAAATTCCCTGAAGGGGGCACGCTGGGGGGGCTCAAATTTTGGGCTCAGTATAAGAACACAGTCGTATAGTATATCCAAAACGATAACCTATAGGTTTCGTGGGCTTAAAAATTTTCGGGAATTTCCTCATTTTTATCCCCCATCCCCCCAAATCAAGATGGCGGCACAACCTGCGAGACGAGGTAGACAATTGAAATTTGGTGAAATCATAGCTTTTGAACCCTAACCGACGGGAAAATTCCAAGATGTTCAAATTTTTCACTTTTTACCCCCAAGGATATCGAAATATGGAGGCAATTTTAATGACTGTGCAGACATTTCTTCTGAGCTATTTTTTGGCTAAACGGTAAGTCGTATCACAAAACGGATGGCACAGCGTCCCTTCAATTCGGAGTGATCTACAACTTTGGTCTTGTGACATTTTGTCGTATCTCTCTCCCTTATACGTTAAATTTGGCCGTATTTCTAGATTGTTCGTAAATTTGGTGATTTTTACAAGTATATTTTATTCTTTGACATACTTACAACAATGATAGGATCATCACGTTGTGTGCGCACTTTGGCACAATTACGGGACATATGTGTACCAAATTTCATGATTCTAGCTTATACATAAGTAGGCAAAATGTAATGTAAAATGTTAAAAATGCACCCAAATTTCACCCTATTCAAAATTTGAACTCAATTTACCCCCTTAATATGGGAGATACGAGGAAATGGTTTAGAAACAAACATGTAGAGTGATAAATGAGGCGTCTGATGGCGCAAACCGTTTCGTAATATCATAAACCGTTTAGGAGATATGAATCTCGAAGTGGAAGTCTGCACTTTCCAACGTGCTCATGCTTATCCGTCATCTATATATATAAAAGCAAGTCGGGCTGGAGCGATGTATATATAAATATTTAAAAATGAAAAAAGACGTGAATTAATGAGGCACTTCCAGAAATCTCAGAAATTTGAAACTTGGTACGAGGGAAACTGATGACCCCAGGATCCCTAGAAAAATCGGAAATTCTCAAAATTCCCTGAAGGGGGCACGCTGGGGGGGCTCAAATTTTGGGCTCAGTATAAGAACACAGTCGTATAGTATATCCAAAACGATAACCTATAGGTTTCGTGGGCTTAAAAATTTTCGGGAATTTCCTCATTTTTATCCCCCATCCCCCCAAATCAAGATGGCGGCACAACCTGCGAGACGAGGTAGACAATTGAAATTTGGTGAAATTATAGCTTTTGAACCCTAACCGACGGGAAAATTCCAAGATGTTCAAATTTTTCACTTTTTACCCCCAAGGATATCGAAATATGGAGGCAATTTTAATGACTGTGCAGACATTCCTTCTGAGCTATTTTTTGGCTAAACGGTAAGTCGTATCACAAAACGGATGGCACGGCGTCCCTTCAATTCGGAGTGATCTACAACTTTGGTCCTGTGACATTTTTTCGTATCTCTCTCCCTTATACGTTACATTTGGCCGTATTTCTGGATTGTTCGTAAATTTGGTGATTTTTACAAGTATATTTTATTCTTTGACATACATACAACAATGATAGGATCATCACGTTGTGTGCGCACATTGGCACAATTACGGGACATATGTGTACCAAATTTCATGATTCTAGCTTATACATAAGTAGGCAAAATGTAATGTAAAATGTTAAAAATGCACCCAAATTTCACCCTATTCAAAATTTGAACTCAAGTTACCCCCTTAATATGGGAGATACGAGGAAATGGTTTAGAAACAAACATGTAGAGCGATAAATGAGGCGTCTGATGGCCCAAACCGTTTCGTAATATCATAAACCGTTTAGGAGATATGAATCTCGAAGTGGAAGTCTGCACTTTCCAACGTGCTCATGCTTATCCGTCATCTATATATATAAAAGCAAGTCGGGCTGGAGCGATGTATATATAAATATTTAAAAATGAAAAAAGACGTGAATTAATGAGGCACTTCCAGAAATCTCAGAAATTTGAAACTTGGTACGAGGGAAACTGATGACCCCAGGATCCCTAGAAAAATCGGAAATTCTCAAAATTCCCTGAAGGGGGCACGCTGGGGGGGCTCAAATTTTGGGCTCAGTATAAGAACACAGTCGTATAGTATATCCAAAACGATAACCTATAGGTTTCGTGGGCTTAAAAATTTTCGGGAATTTCCTCATTTTTATCCCCCATCCCCCCAAATCAAGATGGCGGCACAACCTGCGAGACGAGGTAGACAATTGAAATTTGGTGAAATTATAGCTTTTGAACCCTAACCGACGGGAAAATTCCAAGATGTTCAAATTTTTCACTTTTTACCCCCAAGGATATCGAAATATGGAGGCAATTTTAATGACTGTGCAGACATTCCTTCTGAGCTATTTTTTGGCTAAACGGTAAGTCGTATCACAAAATGGATGGCACAACGTCCCTTCAATTCGGAGTGATCTACAACTTTGGTCCTGTGACATTTTTTCGTATCTCTCTCCCTTATACGTTACATTTGGCCGTATATCTGGATTGTTCGTAAATTTGGTGATTTTTACAAGTATATTTTATTCTTTGACATACTTATAACAATGATAGGATCATCACGTTGTGTGCGCACATTGGCACAATTAAGGGACATATGAGTACCAAATTTCATGATTCTAGCTTATACATAAGTAGGCAAAATGTAATGTAAAATGTTAAAAATGCACCCAAATTTCACCCTATTCAAAATTTGAACTCAATTTACCCCCTTAATATGGGAGATACGAGGAAATGGTTTAGAAACAAACATGTAGAGCGATAAATGAGGCGTCTGATGGCGCAAACCGTTTTGTAATATCATAAACCGTTTAGGAGATATGAATCTCGAAGTGGAAGTCTGCACTTTCCAACGTGCTCATGCTTATCCGTCATCTATATATATAAAAGCAAGTCGGGCTGGAGCGATGTATATACAAATATTTAAAAATGAAAAAAGACGTGAATTAATGAGGCACTTCCAGAAATCTCAGAAATTTGAAACTTGGTACGAGGGAAACTGATGACCCCAGGATCCCTAGAAAAATCGGAAATTCTCAAAATTCCCTGAAGGGGGCACGCTGGGGGGGCTCAAATTTTGGGCTCAGTATAAGAACACAGTCGTATAGTATATCCAAAACGATAACCTATAGGTTTCGTGGGCTTAAAAATTTTCGGGAATTTCCTCATTTTTATCCCCCATCCCCCCAAATCAAGATGGCGGCACAACCTGCGAGACGAGGTAGACAATTGAAATTTGGTGAAATTATAGCTTTTGAACCCTAACCGACGGGAAAATTCCAAGATGTTCAAATTTTTCACTTTTTACCCCCAAGGATATCGAAATATGGAGGCAATTTTAATGACTGTGCAGACATTCCTTCTGAGCTATTTTTTGGCTAAACGGTAAGTCGTATCACAAAATGGATGGCACAACGTCCCTTCAATTCGGAGTGATCTACAACTTTGGTCCTGTGACATTTTTTCGTATCTCTCTCCCTTATACGTTACATTTGGCCGTATATCTGGATTGTTCGTAAATTTGGTGATTTTTACAAGTATATTTTATTCTTTGACATACTTATAACAATGATAGGATCATCACGTTGTGTGCGCACATTGGCACAATTAAGGGACATATGAGTACCAAATTTCATGATTCTAGCTTATACATAAGTAGGCAAAATGTAATGTAAAATGTTAAAAATGCACCCAAATTTCACCCTATTCAAAATTTGAACTCAATTTACCCCCTTAATATGGGAGATACGAGGAAATGGTTTAGAAACAAACATGTAGAGCGATAAATGAGGCGTCTGATGGCGCAAACCGTTTTGTAATATCATAAACCGTTTAGGAGATATGAATCTCGAAGTGGAAGTCTGCACTTTCCAACGTGCTCATGCTTATCCGTCATCTATATATATAAAAGCAAGTCGGGCTGGAGCGATGTATATATAAATATTTAAAAATGAAAAAAGACGTGAATTAATGAGGCACTTCCAGAAATCTCAGAAATTTGAAACTTGGTACGAGGGAAACTGATGACCCCAGGATCCCTAGAAAAATCGGAAATTCTCAAAATTCCCTGAAGGGGGCACGCTGGGGGGCTCAAATTTTGGGCTCAGTATAAGAACACAGTCGTATAGTATGTCCAAAACGATAACCTATAGGTTTCGTGGGCTTAAAAATTTTCGGGAATTTCCTCATTTTTATCCCCCATCCCCCCAAATCAAGATGGCGGCACAACCTGCGAGACGAGGTAGACAATTGAAATTTGGTGAAATCATAGCTTTTGAACCCTAACCGACGGGAAAATTCCAAGATGTTCAAATTTTTCACTTTTTACCCCCAAGGATATCGAAATATGGAGGCAATTTTAATGACTGTGCAGACATTCCTTCTGAGCTATTTTTTGGCTAAACGGTAAGTCGTATCACAAAATGGATGGCACAACGTCGCTTCAATTCGGAGTGTTCTACAACTTTGGTCCTGTGACATTTTTTCGTATCTCTCTCCCTTATACGTTACATTTGGCCGTATATCTGGATTGTTCGTAAATTTGGTGATTTTTACAAGTATATTTTATTCTTTGACATACTTACAACAATGATAGGATCATCACGTTGTGTGCGCACATTGGCACAATTAAGGGACATATGTGTACCAAATTTCATGATTCTAGCTTATACATAAGTAGGCAAAATGTAATGTAAAATGTTAAAAATGCACCCAAATTTCACCCTATTCAAAATTTGAACTCAATTTACCCCCTTAATATGGGAGATACGAGGAAATGGTTTAGAACCAAACATGTAGAGCGATAAATGGGGCGTCTGATGGCGCAACCGTTTCGTAATATCATAAACCGTTTAGGAGATATGAATCTCGAAGTGGAAGTCTGCACTTTCCAACGTGCTCATGCTTATCCGTCATCTATCTATATATATAAAAGCAAGTCGGGCTGGAGCGATGTATACATAAATATTTAAAAATGAAAAAGGACGTGAATTAATGAGGCACTTCCAGAAATCTCAGAAATTTGAAACTTGGTACGAGGGAAACTGATGACCCCAGGATCCCTAGAAAAATCGGAAATTCTCAAAATTCCCTGAAGGGGGCACGCTGGGGGGGCTCAAATTTTGGGCTCAGTATAAGAACACAGTCGTATAGTATATCCAAAACGATAACCTATAGGTTTCGTGGGCTTAAAAATTTTCGGGAATTTCCTCATTTTTATCCCCCATCCCCCCAAATCAAGATGGCGGCACAACCTGCGAGACGAGGTAGACAATTGAATTTGGTGAAATTATAGCTTTTGAACCCTAACCGACGGGAAAATTCCAAGATGTTCAAATTTTTCACTTTTTACCCCCAAGGATATCGAAATATGGAGGCAATTTTAATGACTGTGCAGACATTCCTTCTGAGCTATTTTTTGGCTAAACGGTAAGTCGTATCACAAAATGGATGGCACAACGTCCCTTCAATTCGGAGTGATCTACAACTTTGGTCCTGTGACATTTTTTCGTATCTCTCTCCCTTATACGTTACATTTGGCCGTATATCTGGATTGTTCGTAAATTTGGTGATTTTTACAAGTATATTTTATTCTTTGACATACTTATAACAATGATAGGATCATCACGTTGTGTGCGCACATTGGCACAATTAAGGGACATATGAGTACCAAATTTCATGATTCTAGCTTATACATAAGTAGGCAAAATGTAATGTAAAATGTTAAAAATGCACCCAAATTTCACCCTATTCAAAATTTGAACTCAATTTACCCCCTTAATATGGGAGATACGAGGAAATGGTTTAGAAACAAACATGTAGAGCGATAAATGAGGCGTCTGATGGCGCAAACCGTTTTGTAATATCATAAACCGTTTAGGAGATATGAATCTCGAAGTGGAAGTCTGCACTTTCCAACGTGCTCATGCTTATCCGTCATCTATATATATAAAAGCAAGTCGGGCTGGAGCGATGTATATATAAATATTTAAAAATGAAAAAAGACGTGAATTAATGAGGCACTTCCAGAAATCTCAGAAATTTGAAACTTGGTACGAGGGAAACTGATGACCCCAGGATCCCTAGAAAAATCGGAAATTCTCAAAATTCCCTGAAGGGGGCACGCTGGGGGGGCTCAAATTTTGGGCTCAGTATAAGAACACAGTCGTATAGTATATCCAAAACGATAACCTATAGGTTTCGTGGGCTTAAAAATTTTCGGGAATTTCCTCATTTTTATCCCCCATCCCCCCAAATCAAGATGGCGGCACAACCTGCGAGACGAGGTAGACAATTGAAATTTGGTGAAATTATAGCTTTTGAACCCTAACCGACGGGAAAATTCCAAGATGTTCAAATTTTTCACTTTTTACCCCCAAGGATATCGAAATATGGAGGCAATTTTAATGACTGTGCAGACATTCCTTCTGAGCTATTTTTTGGCTAAACGGTAAGTCGTATCACAAAATGGATGGCACAACGTCCCTTCAATTCGGAGTGATCTACAACTTTGGTCCTGTGACATTTTTTCGTATCTCTCTCCCTTATACGTTACATTTGGCCGTATATCTGGATTGTTCGTAAATTTGGTGATTTTTACAAGTATATTTTATTCTTTGACATACTTATAACAATGATAGGATCATCACGTTGTGTGCGCACATTGGCACAATTAAGGGACATATGAGTACCAAATTTCATGATTCTAGCTTATACATAAGTAGGCAAAATGTAATGTAAAATGTTAAAAATGCACCCAAATTTCACCCTATTCAAAATTTGAACTCAATTTACCCCCTTAATATGGGAGATACGAGGAAATGGTTTAGAAACAAACATGTAGAGCGATAAATGAGGCGTCTGATGGCGCAAACCGTTTCGTAATATCATAAACCGTTTAGGAGATATGAATCTCGAAGTGGAAGTCTGCACTTTCCAACGTGCTCGTGCTTATCCGTCATCTATCTATATATATAAAAGCAAGTCGGGCTGGAGCGATGTATATATAAATATTTAAAAATGAAAAAAGACGTGAATTAATGAGGCACTTCCAGAAATCTCAGAAATTTGAAACTTGGTACGAGGGAAACTGATGACCCCAGGATCCCTAGAAAAATCGGAAATTCTCAAAATTCCCTGAAGGGGGCACGCTGGGGGGGCTCAAATTTTGGGCTCAGTATAAGAACACAGTCGTATAGTATATCCAAAACGATAACCTATAGGTTTCGTGGGCTTAAAAATTTTCGGGAATTTCCTCATTTTTATCCCCCATCCCCCCAAATCAAGATGGCGGCACAACCTGCGAGACGAGGTAGACAATTGAAATTTGGTGAAATTATAGCTTTTGAACCCTAACCGACGGGAAAATTCCAAGATGTTCAAATTTTTCACTTTTTACCCCCAAGGATATCGAAATATGGAGGCAATTTTAATGACTGTGCAGACATTCCTTCTGAGCTATTTTTTGGCTAAACGGTAAGTCGTATCACAAAACGGATGGCACAGCGTCCCTTCAATTCGGAGTGATCTACAACTTTGGTCCTGTGACATTTTTTCGTATCTCTCTCCCTTATACGTTACATTTGGCCGTATTTCTGGATTGTTCGTAAATTTGGTGATTTTTACAAGTATATTTTATTCTTTGACATATTTACAACAATGATAGGATCATCACGTTGTGTGCGCACATTGGCACAATTACGGGACATATGTGTACCAAATTTCATGATTCTAGCTTATACATAAGTAGGCAAAATGTAATGTAAAATGTTAAAAATGCACCCAAATTTCACCCTATTCAAAATTTGAACTCAAGTTACCCCCTTAATATGGGAGATACGAGGAAATGGTTTAGAAACAAACATGTAGAGCGATAAATGAGGCGTCTGATGGCCCAAACCGTTTCGTAATATCATAAACCGTTTAGGAGATATGAATCTCGAAGTGGAAGTCTGCACTTTCCAACGTGCTCATGCTTATCCGTCATCTATATATATAAAAGCAAGTCGGGCTGGAGCGATGTATATATAAATATTTAAAAATGAAAAAAGACGTGAATTAATGAGGCACTTCCAGAAATCTCAGAAATTTGAAACTTGGTACGAGGGAAACTGATGACCCCAGGATCCCTAGAAAAATCGGAAATTCTCAAAATTCCCTGAAGGGGGCACGCTGGGGGGGCTCAAATTTTGGGCTCAGTATAAGAACACAGTCGTATAGTATATCCAAAACGATAACCTATAGGTTTCGTGGGCTTAAAAATTTTCGGGAATTTCCTCATTTTTATCCCCCATCCCCCCAAATCAAGATGGCGGCACAACCTGCGAGACGAGGTAGACAATTGAAATTTGGTGAAATTATAGCTTTTGAACCCTAACCGACGGGAAAATTCCAAGATGTTCAAATTTTTCACTTTTTACCCCCAAGGATATCGAAATATGGAGGCAATTTTAATGACTGTGCAGACATTCCTTCTGAGCTATTTTTTGGCTAAACGGTAAGTCGTATCACAAAATGGATGGCACAACGTCCCTTCAATTCGGAGTGATCTACAACTTTGGTCCTGTGACATTTTTTCGTATCTCTCTCCCTTATACGTTACATTTGGCCGTATATCTGGATTGTTCGTAAATTTGGTGATTTTTACAAGTATATTTTATTCTTTGACATACTTATAACAATGATAGGATCATCACGTTGTGTGCGCACATTGGCACAATTAAGGGACATATGAGTACCAAATTTCATGATTCTAGCTTATACATAAGTAGGCAAAATGTAATGTAAAATGTTAAAAATGCACCCAAATTTCACCCTATTCAAAATTTGAACTCAATTTACCCCCTTAATATGGGAGATACGAGGAAATGGTTTAGAAACAAACATGTAGAGCGATAAATGAGGCGTCTGATGGCGCAAACCGTTTTGTAATATCATAAACCGTTTAGGAGATATGAATCTCGAAGTGGAAGTCTGCACTTTCCAACGTGCTCATGCTTATCCGTCATCTATATATATAAAAGCAAGTCGGGCTGGAGCGATGTATATACAAATATTTAAAAATGAAAAAAGACGTGAATTAATGAGGCACTTCCAGAAATCTCAGAAATTTGAAACTTGGTACGAGGGAAACTGATGACCCCAGGATCCCTAGAAAAATCGGAAATTCTCAAAATTCCCTGAAGGGGGCACGCTGGGGGGGCTCAAATTTTGGGCTCAGTATAAGAACACAGTCGTATAGTATATCCAAAACGATAACCTATAGGTTTCGTGGGCTTAAAAATTTTCGGGAATTTCCTCATTTTTATCCCCCATCCCCCCAAATCAAGATGGCGGCACAACCTGCGAGACGAGGTAGACAATTGAAATTTGGTGAAATTATAGCTTTTGAACCCTAACCGACGGGAAAATTCCAAGATGTTCAAATTTTTCACTTTTTACCCCCAAGGATATCGAAATATGGAGGCAATTTTAATGACTGTGCAGACATTCCTTCTGAGCTATTTTTTGGCTAAACGGTAAGTCGTATCACAAAATGGATGGCACAACGTCCCTTCAATTCGGAGTGATCTACAACTTTGGTCCTGTGACATTTTCTCGTATCTCTCTCCCTTATACGTTAAATTTGGCCGTATTTCTAGATTGTTCCTAAATTTGGTGATTTTTACAAGTATATTTTATTCTTTGACATACTTACAACAATGATAGGATCATCACGTTGTGTGCGCACATTGGCACAATTAAGGGACATGTGTGTACCAAATTTCATGATTCTAGCTTATACATAAGTAGGCAAAATGTAATGTAAAATGTTAAAAATGCACCCAAATTTCACCCTATTCAAAATTTGAACTCAATTTACCCCCTTAATATGGGAGATACGAGGAAATGGTTTAGAAACAAACATGTAGAGCGATAAATGGGGCGTCTGATGGCGCAAACCGTTTCGTAATATCATAAACCGTTTAGGAGATATGAATCTCGAAGTGGAAGTCTGCACTTTCCAACGTGCTCATGCTTATCCGTCATCTATCTATATATATAAAAGCAAGTCGGGCTGGAGCGATGTATACATAAATATTTAAAAATGAAAAAAGACGTAAATTAATGAGGCACTTCCAGAAATCTCAGAAATTTGAAACTTGGTACGAGGGAAACTGATGACCCCAGGATCCCTAGAAAAATCGGAAATTCTCAAAATTCCCTGAAGGGGGCACGCTGGGGGGGCTCAAATTTTGGGCTCAGTATAAGAACACAGTCGTATAGTATATCCAAAACGATAACCTATAGGTTTCGTGGGCTTAAAAATTTTCGGGAATTTCCTCATTTTTATCCCCCATCCCCCCAAATCAAGATGGCGGCACAACCTGCGAGACGAGGTAGACAATTGAAATTTGGTGAAATTATAGCTTTTGAACCCTAACCGACGGGAAAATTCCAAGATGTTCAAATTTTTCACTTTTTACCCCCAAGGTTATCGAAATATGGAGGCAATTTTAATGACTGTGCAGACATTCCTTCTGAGCTATTTTTTGGCTAAACGGTAAGTCGTATCACAAAATGGATGGCACAACGTCCCTTCAATTCGGAGTGATCTACAACTTTGGTCCTGTGACATTTTTTCGTATCTCTCTCCCTTATACGTTACATTTGGCCGTATATCTGGATTGTTCGTAAATTTGGTGATTTTTACAAGTATATTTTATTCTTTGACATACTTATAACAATGATAGGATCATCACGTTGTGTGCGCACATTGGCACAATTAAGGGACATATGAGTACCAAATTTCATGATTCTAGCTTATACATAAGTAGGCAAAATGTAATGTAAAATGTTAAAAATGCACCCAAATTTCACCCTATTCAAAATTTGAACTCAATTTACCCCCTTAATATGGGAGATACGAGGAAATGGTTTAGAAACAAACATGTAGAGCGATAAATGAGGCGTCTGATGGCGCAAACCGTTTTGTAATATCACAAACCGTTTAGGAGATATGAATCTCGAAGTGGAAGTCTGCACTTTCCAACGTGCTCATGCTTATCCGTCATCTATATATATAAAAGCAAGTCGGGCTGGAGCGATGTATATATAAATATTTAAAAATGAAAAAAGACGTGAATTAATGAGGCACTTCCAGAAATCTCAGAAATTTGAAACTTGGTACGAGGGAAACTGATGACCCCAGGATCCCTAGAAAAATCGGAAATTCTCAAAATTCCCTGAAGGGGGCACGCTGGGGGGGCTCAAATTTTGGGCTCAGTATAAGAACACAGTCGTATAGTATGTCCAAAACGATAACCTATAGGTTTCGTGGGCTTAAAAATTTTCGGGAATTTCCTCATTTTTATCCCCCATCCCCCCAAATCAAGATGGCGGCACAACCGGCGAGACGAGGTAGACAATTGAAATTTGGTGAAATCATAGCTTTTGAACCCTAACCGACGGGAAAATTCCAAGATGTTCAAATTTTTCACTTTTTACCCCCAAGGATATCGAAATATGGAGGCAATTTTAATGACTGTGCAGACATTCCTTCTGAGCTATTTTTTGGCTAAACGGTAAGTCGTATCACAAAATGGATGGCACAACGTCGCTTCAATTCGGAGTGATCTACAACTTTGGTCCTGTGACATTTTTTCGTATCTCTCTCCCTTATACGTTACATTTGGCCGTATATCTGGATTGTTCGTAAATTTGGTGATTTTTACAAGTATACTTTATTCTTTGACATACTTACAACAATGATAAGATCATCACGTTGTGTGCGCACATTGGCACAATTAAGGGACATATGTGTACCAAATTTCATGATTCTAGCTTATACATAAGTAGGCAAAATGTAATGTAAAATGTTAAAAATGCACCCAAATTTCACCCTATTCAAAATTTGAACTCAATTTACCCCCTTAATATGGGAGATACGAGGAAATGGTTTAGAAACAAACATGTAGAGCGATAAATGGGGCGTCTGATGGCGCAACCGTTTCGTAATATCATAAACCGTTTAGGAGATATGAATCTCGAAGTGGAAGTCTGCACTTTCCAACGTGCTCATGCTTATCCGTCATCTATCTATATATATAAAAGCAAGTCGGGCTGGAGCGATGTATACATAAATATTTAAAAATGAAAAAGGACGTGAATTAATGAGGCACTTCCAGAAATCTCAGAAATTTGAAACTTGGTACGAGGGAAACTGATGACCCCAGGATCCCTAGAAAAATCGGAAATTCTCAAAATTCCCTGAAGGGGGCACGCTGGGGGGGCTCAAATTTTGGGCTCAGTATAAGAACACAGTCGTATAGTATATCCAAAACGATAACCTATAGGTTTCGTGGGCTTAAAAATTTTCGGGAATTTCCTCATTTTTATCCCCCATCCCCCCAAATCAAGATGGCGGCACAACCTACGAGACGAGGTAGACAATTGAAATTTGGTGAAATTATAGCTTTTGAACCCTAACCGACGGGAAAATTCCAAGATGTTCAAATTTTTCACTTTTTACCCCCAAGGATATCGAAATATGGAGGCAATTTTAATGACTGTGCAGACATTCCTTCTGAGCTATTTTTTGGCTAAACGAAAAGTCGTATCACAAAATGGATGGCACAACGTCCCTTCAATTCGGAGTGATCTACAACTTTGGTCCTGTGACATTATTTCGTATCTCTCTCCCTTATACGTTACATTTGGCCGTATATCTGGATTGTTCGTAAATTTGGTGATTTTTACAAGTATATTTTATTCTTTGACATACTTATAACAATGATAGGATCATCACGTTGTGTGCGCACATTGGCACAATTAAGGGACATATGAGTACCAAATTTCATGATTCTAGCTTATACATAAGTAGGCAAAATGTAATGTAAAATGTTAAAAATGCACCCAAATTTCACCCTATTCAAAATTTGAACTCAATTTACCCCCTTAATATGGGAGATACGAGGAAATGGTTTAGAAACAAACATGTAGAGCGATAAATGAGGCGTCTGATGGCGCAAACCGTTTTGTAATATCACAAACCGTTTAGGAGATATGAATCTCGAAGTGGAAGTCTGCACTTTCCAACGTGCTCATGCTTATCCGTCATCTATATATATAAAAGCAAGTCGGGCTGGAGCGATGTATATATAAATATTTAAAAATGAAAAAAGACGTGAATTAATGAGGCACTTCCAGAAATCTCAGAAATTTGAAACTTGGTACGAGGGAAACTGATGACCCCAGGATCCCTAGAAAAATCGGAAATTCTCAAAATTCCCTGAAGGGGGCACGCTGGGGGGGCTCAAATTTTGGGCTCAGTATAAGAACACAGTCGTATAGTATGTCCAAAACGATAACCTATAGGTTTCGTGGGCTTAAAAATTTTCGGGAATTTCCTCATTTTTATCCCCCATCCCCCCAAATCAAGATGGCGGCACAACCGGCGAGACGAGGTAGACAATTGAAATTTGGTGAAATCATAGCTTTTGAACCCTAACCGACGGGAAAATTCCAAGATGTTCAAATTTTTCACTTTTTACCCCCAAGGATATCGAAATATGGAGGCAATTTTAATGACTGTGCAGACATTCCTTCTGAGCTATTTTTTGGCTAAACGGTAAGTCGTATCACAAAATGGATGGCACAACGTCGCTTCAATTCGGAGTGATCTACAACTTTGGTCCTGTGACATTTTTTCGTATCTCTCTCCCTTATACGTTACATTTGGCCGTATATCTGGATTGTTCGTAAATTTGGTGATTTTTACAAGTATACTTTATTCTTTGACATACTTACAACAATGATAAGATCATCACGTTGTGTGCGCACATTGGCACAATTAAGGGACATATGTGTACCAAATTTCATGATTCTAGCTTATACATAAGTAGGCAAAATGTAATGTAAAATGTTAAAAATGCACCCAAATTTCACCCTATTCAAAATTTGAACTCAATTTACCCCCTTAATATGGGAGATACGAGGAAATGGTTTAGAAACAAACATGTAGAGCGATAAATGGGGCGTCTGATGGCGCAACCGTTTCGTAATATCATAAACCGTTTAGGAGATATGAATCTCGAAGTGGAAGTCTGCACTTTCCAACGTGCTCATGCTTATCCGTCATCTATCTATATATATAAAAGCAAGTCGGGCTGGAGCGATGTATACATAAATATTTAAAAATGAAAAAGGACGTGAATTAATGAGGCACTTCCAGAAATCTCAGAAATTTGAAACTTGGTACGAGGGAAACTGATGACCCCAGGATCCCTAGAAAAATCGGAAATTCTCAAAATTCCCTGAAGGGGGCACGCTGGGGGGGCTCAAATTTTGGGCTCAGTATAAGAACACAGTCGTATAGTATATCCAAAACGATAACCTATAGGTTTCGTGGGCTTAAAAATTTTCGGGAATTTCCTCATTTTTATCCCCCATCCCCCCAAATCAAGATGGCGGCACAACCTACGAGACGAGGTAGACAATTGAAATTTGGTGAAATTATAGCTTTTGAACCCTAACCGACGGGAAAATTCCAAGATGTTCAAATTTTTCACTTTTTACCCCCAAGGATATCGAAATATGGAGGCAATTTTAATGACTGTGCAGACATTCCTTCTGAGCTATTTTTTGGCTAAACGAAAAGTCGTATCACAAAATGGATGGCACAACGTCCCTTCAATTCGGAGTGATCTACAACTTTGGTCCTGTGACATTATTTCGTATCTCTCTCCCTTATACGTTACATTTGGCCGTATATCTGGATTGTTCGTAAATTTGGTGATTTTTACAAGTATATTTTATTCTTTGACATACTTATAACAATGATAGGATCATCACGTTGTGTGCGCACATTGGCACAATTAAGGGACATATGAGTACCAAATTTCATGATTCTAGCTTATACATAAGTAGGCAAAATGTAATGTAAAATGTTAAAAATGCACCCAAATTTCACCCTATTCAAAATTTGAACTCAATTTACCCCCTTAATATGGGAGATACGAGGAAATGGTTTAGAAACAAACATGTAGAGCGATAAATGAGGCGTCTGATGGCGCAAACCGTTTTGTAATATCATAAACCGTTTAGGAGATATGAATCTCGAAGTGGAAGTCTGCACTTTCCAACGTGCTCATGCTTATCCGTCATCTATATATATAAAAGCAAGTCGGGCTGGAGCGATGTATATATAAATATTTAAAAATGAAAAAAGACGTGAATTAATGAGGCACTTCCAGAAATCTCAGAAATTTGAAACTTGGTACGAGGGAAACTGATGACCCCAGGATCCCTAGAAAAATCGGAAATTCTCAAAATTCCCTGAAGGGGGCACGCTGGGGGGGCTCAAATTTTGGGCTCAGTATAAGAACACAGTCGTATAGTATATCCAAAACGATAACCTATAGGTTTCGTGGGCTTAAAAATTTTCGGGAATTTCCTCATTTTTATCCCCCATCCCCCCAAATCAAGATGGCGGCACAACCTGCGAGACGAGGTAGACAATTGAAATTTGGTGAAATCATAGCTTTTGAACCCTAACCGACGGGAAAATTCCAAGATGTTCAAATTTTTCACTTTTTACCCCCAAGGATATCGAAATATGGAGGCAATTTTAATGACTGTGCAGACATTTCTTCTGAGCTATTTTTTGGCTAAACGGTAAGTCGTATCACAAAACGGATGGCACAATGTCCCCTCAATTCGGAGTGATCTACAACTTTGGTCCTGTGACATTTTGTCGTATCTCTCTCCCTTATACGTTAAATTTGGCCGTATTTCTAGATTGTTCGTAAATTTGGTGATTTTTACAAGTATATTTTATTCTTTGACATACTTACAACAATGATAGGATCATCACGTTGTGTGCGCACATTGGCACAATTAAGGGACATATGTGTACCAAATTTCATGATTCTAGCTTATACATAAGTAGGCAAAATGTAATGTAAAATGTTAAAAATGCACCCAAATTTCACCCTATTCAAAATTTGAACTCAATTTACCCCCTTAATATGGGAGATACGAGGAAATGGTTTAGAAACAAACATGTAGAGCGATAAATGGGGCGTCTGATGGCGCAAACCGTTTCGTAATATCATAAACCGTTTAGGAGATATGAATCTCGAAGTGGAAGTCTGCACTTTCCAACGTGCTCATGCTTATCCGTCATCTATCTATATATATAAAAGCAAGTCGGGCTGGAGCGATGTATACATAAATATTTAAAAATGAAAAAAGACGTGAATTAATGAGGCACTTCCAGAAATCTCAGAAATTTGAAACTTGGTACGAGGGAAACTGATGACCCCAGGATCCCTAGAAAAATCGGAAATTCTCAAAATTCCCTGAAGGGGGCACGCTGGGGGGGCTCAAATTTTGGGCTCAGTATAAGAACACAGTCGTATAGTATATCCAAAACGATAACCTATAGGTTTCGTGGGCTTAAAAATTTTCGGGAATTTCCTCATTTTTATCCCCCATCCCCCCAAATCAAGATGGCGGCACAACCTGCGAGACGAGGTAGACAATTGAAATTTGGTGAAATTATAGCTTTTGAACCCTAACCGACGGGAAAATTCCAAGATGTTCAAATTTTTCACTTTTTACCCCCAAGGATATCGAAATATGGAGGCAATTTTAATGACTGTGCAGACATTCCTTCTGAGCTATTTTTTGGCTAAACGGTAAGTCGTATCACAAAATGGATGGCACAACGTCGCTTCAATTCGGAGTGATCTACAACTTTGGTCCTGTGACATTTTTTCGCATCTCTCTCCCTTATACGTTACATTTGGCCGTATATCTAGATTGTTCGTAAATTTGGTGATTTTTACAAGTATATTTTATTCTTTGACATACTTATAACAATGATAGGATCATCACGTTGTGTGCGCACATTGGCACAATTAAGGGACATATGAGTACCAAATTTCATGATTCTAGCTTATACATAAGTAGGCAAAATGTAATGTAAAATGTTAAAAATGCACCCAAATTTCACCCTATTCAAAATTTGAACTCAATTTACCCCCTTAATATGGGAGATACGAGGAAAGGGTTTAGAAACAAACATGTAGAGCGATAAATGAGGCGTCTGATGGCGCAAACCGTTTTGTAATATCATAAACCGTTTAGGAGATATGAATCTCGAAGTGGAAGTCTGCACTTTCCAACGTGCTCATGCTTATCCGTCATCTATATATATAAAAGCAAGTCGGGCTGGAGCGATGTATATATAAATATTTAAAAATGAAAAAAGACGTGAATTAATGAGGCACTTCCAGAAATCTCAGAAATTTGAAACTTGGTACGAGGGAAACTGATGACCCCAGGATCCCTAGAAAAATCGGAAATTCTCAAAATTCCCTGAAGGGGGCACGCTGGGGGGGCTCAAATTTTGGGCTCAGTATAAGAACACAGTCGTATAGTATATCCAAAACGATAACCTATAGGTTTCGTGGGCTTAAAAATTTTCGGGAATTTCCTCATTTTTATCCCCCATCCCCCCAAATCAAGATGGCGGCACAACCTGCGAGACGAGGTAGACAATTGAAATTTGGTGAAATCATAGCTTTTGAACCCTAACCGACGGGAAAATTCCAAGATGTTCAAATTTTTCACTTTTTACCCCCAAGGATATCGAAATATGGAGGCAATTTTAATGACTGTGCAGACATTTCTTCTGAGCTATTTTTTGGCTAAACGGTAAGTCGTATCACAAAACGGATGGCACAGCGTCCCTTCAATTCGGAGTGATCTACAACTTTGGTCTTGTGACATTTTGTCGTATCTCTCTCCCTTATACGTTAAATTTGGCCGTATTTCTAGATTGTTCGTAAATTTGGTGATTTTTACAAGTATATTTTATTCTTTGACATACTTACAACAATGATAGGATCATCACGTTGTGTGCGCACATTGGCACAATTAAGGGACATATGAGTACCAAATTTCATGATTCTAGCTTATACATAAGTAGGCAAAATGTAATGTAAAATGTTAAAAATGCACCCAAATTTCACCCTATTCAAAATTTGAACTCAATTTACCCCCTTAATATGGGAGATACGAGGAAATGGTTTAGAAACTAACATGTAGAGCGATAAATGGGGCGTCTGATGGCGCAAACCGTTTCGTAATATCATAAACCGTTTAGGAGATATGAATCTCGAAGTGGAAGTCTGCACTTTCCAACGTGCTCATGCTTATCCGTCATCTATCTATATATATAAAAGCAAGTCGGGCTGGAGCGATGTATACATAAATATTTAAAAATGAAAAAAGACGTGAATTAATGAGGCACTTCCAGAAATCTCAGAAATTTGAAACTTGGTACGAGGGAAACTGATGACCCCAGGATCCCTAGAAAAATCGGAAATTCTCAAAATTCCCTGAAGGGGGCACGCTGGGGGGGCTCAAATTTTGGGCTCAGTATAAGAACACAGTCGTATAGTATATCCAAAACGATAACCTATAGGTTTCGTGGGCTTAAAAATTTTCGGGAATTTCCTCATTTTTATCCCCCATCCCCCCAAATCAAGATGGCGGCACAACCTGCGAGACGAGGTAGACAATTGAAATTTGGTGAAATTATAGCTTTTGAACCCTAACCGACGGGAAAATTCCAAGATGTTCAAATTTTTCACTTTTTACCCCCAAGGATATCGAAATATGGAGGCAATTTTAATGACTGTGCAGACATTCCTTCTGAGCTATTTTTTGGCTAAACGGTAAGTCGTATCACAAAATGGATGGCACAACGTCGCTTCAATTCGGAGTGATCTACAACTTTGGTCCTGTGACATTTTTTCGTATCTCTCTCCCTTATACGTTACATTTGGCCGTATATCTGGATTGTTCGTAAATTTGGTGATTTTTACAAGTATACTTTATTCTTTGACATACTTACAACAATGATAGGATCATCACGTTGTGTGCGCACATTGGCACAATTAAGGGACATATGTGTACCAAATTTCATGATTCTAGCTTATACATAAGTAGGCAAAATGTAATGTAAAATGTTAAAAATGCACCCAAATTTCACCCTATTCAAAATTTGAACTCAATTTACCCCCTTAATATGGGAGATACGAGGAAATGGTTTAGAAACAAACATGTAGAGCGATAAATGGGGCGTCTGATGGCGCAACCGTTTCGTAATATCATAAACCGTTTAGGAGATATGAATCTCGAAGTGGAAGTCTGCACTTTCCAACGTGCTCATGCTTATCCGTCATCTATCTATATATATAAAAGCAAGTCGGGCTGGAGCGATGTATACATAAATATTTAAAAATGAAAAAGGACGTGAATTAATGAGGCACTTCCAGAAATCTCAGAAATTTGAAACTTGGTACGAGGGAAACTGATGACCCCAGGATCCCTAGAAAAATCGGAAATTCTCAAAATTCCCTGAAGGGGGCACGCTGGGGGGGCTCAAATTTTGGGCTCAGTATAAGAACACAGTCGTATAGTATATCCAAAACGATAACCTATAGGTTTCGTGGGCTTAAAAATTTTCGGGAATTTCCTCATTTTTATCCCCCATCCCCCCAAATCAAGATGGCGGCACAACCTACGAGACGAGGTAGACAATTGAAAATTGGTGAAATTATAGCTTTTGAACCCTAACCGACGGGAAAATTCCAAGATGTTCAAATTTTTCACTTTTTACCCCTAAGGATATCGAAATATGGAGGCAATTTTAATGACTGTGCAGACATTCCTTCTGAGCTATTTTTTGGCTAAACGAAAAGTCGTATCACAAAATGGATGGCACAACGTCCCTTCAATTCGGAGTGATCTACAACTTTGGTCCTGTGACATTATTTCGTATCTCTCTCCCTTATACGTTACATTTGGCCGTATATCTGGATTGTTCGTAAATTTGGTGATTTTTACAAGTATATTTTATTCTTTGACATACTTATAACAATGATAGGATCATCACGTTGTGTGCGCACATTGGCACAATTAAGGGACATATGAGTACCAAATTTCATGATTCTAGCTTATACATAAGTAGGCAAAATGTAATGTAAAATGTTAAAAATGCACCCAAATTTCACCCTATTCAAAATTTGAACTCAATTTACCCCCTTAATATGGGAGATACGAGGAAATGGTTTAGAAACAAACATGTAGAGCGATAAATGAGGCGTCTGATGGCGCAAACCGTTTTGTAATATCATAAACCGTTTAGGAGATATGAATCTCGAAGTGGAAGTCTGCACTTTCCAACGTGCTCATGCTTATCCGTCATCTATATATATAAAAGCAAGTCGGGCTGGAGCGATGTATATATAAATATTTAAAAATGAAAAAAGACGTGAATTAATGAGGCACTTCCAGAAATCTCAGAAATTTGAAACTTGGTACGAGGGAAACTGATGACCCCAGGATCCCTAGAAAAATCGGAAATTCTCAAAATTCCCTGAAGGGGGCACGCTGGGGGGGCTCAAATTTTGGGCTCAGTATAAGAACACAGTCGTATAGTATATCCAAAACGATAACCTATAGGTTTCGTGGGCTTAAAAATTTTCGGGAATTTCCTCATTTTTATCCCCCATCCCCCCAAATCAAGATGGCGGCACAACCTGCGAGACGAGGTAGACAATTGAAATTTGGTGAAATCATAGCTTTTGAACCCTAACCGACGGGAAAATTCCAAGATGTTCAAATTTTTCACTTTTTACCCCCAAGGATATCGAAATATGGAGGCAATTTTAATGACTGTGCAGACATTTCTTCTGAGCTATTTTTTGGCTAAACGGTAAGTCGTATCACAAAACGGATGGCACAGCGTCCCTTCAATTCGGAGTGATCTACAACTTTGGTCTTGTGACATTTTGTCGTATCTCTCTCCCTTATACGTTAAATTTGGCCGTATTTCTAGATTGTTCGTAAATTTGGTGATTTTTACAAGTATATTTTATTCTTTGACATACTTACAACAATGATAGGATCATCACGTTGTGTGCGCACATTGGCACAATTAAGGGACATATGAGTACCAAATTTCATGATTCTAGCTTATACATAAGTAGGCAAAATGTAATGTAAAATGTTAAAAATGCACCCAAATTTCACCCTATTCAAAATTTGAACTCAATTTACCCCCTTAATATGGGAGATACGAGGAAATGGTTTAGAAACTAACATGTAGAGCGATAAATGGGGCGTCTGATGGCGCAAACCGTTTCGTAATATCATAAACCGTTTAGGAGATATGAATCTCGAAGTGGAAGTCTGCACTTTCCAACGTGCTCATGCTTATCCGTCATCTATCTATATATATAAAAGCAAGTCGGGCTGGAGCGATGTATACATAAATATTTAAAAATGAAAAAAGACGTGAATTAATGAGGCACTTCCAGAAATCTCAGAAATTTGAAACTTGGTACGAGGGAAACTGATGACCCCAGGATCCCTAGAAAAATCGGAAATTCTCAAAATTCCCTGAAGGGGGCACGCTGGGGGGGCTCAAATTTTGGGCTCAGTATAAGAACACAGTCGTATAGTATATCCAAAACGATAACCTATAGGTTTCGTGGGCTTAAAAATTTTCGGGAATTTCCTCATTTTTATCCCCCATCCCCCCAAATCAAGATGGCGGCACAACCTGCGAGACGAGGTAGACAATTGAAATTTGGTGAAATTATAGCTTTTGAACCCTAACCGACGGGAAAATTCCAAGATGTTCAAATTTTTCACTTTTTACCCCCAAGGATATCGAAATATGGAGGCAATTTTAATGACTGTGCAGACATTCCTTCTGAGCTATTTTTTGGCTAAACGGTAAGTCGTATCACAAAATGGATGGCACAACGTCGCTTCAATTCGGAGTGATCTACAACTTTGGTCCTGTGACATTTTTTCGTATCTCTCTCCCTTATACGTTACATTTGGCCGTATATCTGGATTGTTCGTAAATTTGGTGATTTTTACAAGTATACTTTATTCTTTGACATACTTACAACAATGATAGGATCATCACGTTGTGTGCGCACATTGGCACAATTAAGGGACATATGTGTACCAAATTTCATGATTCTAGCTTATACATAAGTAGGCAAAATGTAATGTAAAATGTTAAAAATGCACCCAAATTTCACCCTATTCAAAATTTGAACTCAATTTACCCCCTTAATATGGGAGATACGAGGAAATGGTTTAGAAACAAACATGTAGAGCGATAAATGGGGCGTCTGATGGCGCAACCGTTTCGTAATATCATAAACCGTTTAGGAGATATGAATCTCGAAGTGGAAGTCTGCACTTTCCAACGTGCTCATGCTTATCCGTCATCTATCTATATATATAAAAGCAAGTCGGGCTGGAGCGATGTATACATAAATATTTAAAAATGAAAAAGGACGTGAATTAATGAGGCACTTCCAGAAATCTCAGAAATTTGAAACTTGGTACGAGGGAAACTGATGACCCCAGGATCCCTAGAAAAATCGGAAATTCTCAAAATTCCCTGAAGGGGGCACGCTGGGGGGGCTCAAATTTTGGGCTCAGTATAAGAACACAGTCGTATAGTATATCCAAAACGATAACCTATAGGTTTCGTGGGCTTAAAAATTTTCGGGAATTTCCTCATTTTTATCCCCCATCCCCCCAAATCAAGATGGCGGCACAACCTACGAGACGAGGTAGACAATTGAAAATTGGTGAAATTATAGCTTTTGAACCCTAACCGACGGGAAAATTCCAAGATGTTCAAATTTTTCACTTTTTACCCCTAAGGATATCGAAATATGGAGGCAATTTTAATGACTGTGCAGACATTCCTTCTGAGCTATTTTTTGGCTAAACGAAAAGTCGTATCACAAAATGGATGGCACAACGTCCCTTCAATTCGGAGTGATCTACAACTTTGGTCCTGTGACATTATTTCGTATCTCTCTCCCTTATACGTTACATTTGGCCGTATATCTGGATTGTTCGTAAATTTGGTGATTTTTACAAGTATATTTTATTCTTTGACATACTTATAACAATGATAGGATCATCACGTTGTGTGCGCACATTGGCACAATTAAGGGACATATGAGTACCAAATTTCATGATTCTAGCTTATACATAAGTAGGCAAAATGTAATGTAAAATGTTAAAAATGCACCCAAATTTCACCCTATTCAAAATTTGAACTCAATTTACCCCCTTAATATGGGAGATACGAGGAAATGGTTTAGAAACAAACATGTAGAGCGATAAATGAGGCGTCTGATGGCGCAAACCGTTTTGTAATATCATAAACCGTTTAGGAGATATGAATCTCGAAGTGGAAGTCTGCACTTTCCAACGTGCTCATGCTTATCCGTCATCTATATATATAAAAGCAAGTCGGGCTGGAGCGATGTATATATAAATATTTAAAAATGAAAAAAGACGTGAATTAATGAGGCACTTCCAGAAATCTCAGAAATTTGAAACTTGGTACGAGGGAAACTGATGACCCCAGGATCCCTAGAAAAATCGGAAATTCTCAAAATTCCCTGAAGGGGGCACGCTGGGGGGGCTCAAATTTTGGGCTCAGTATAAGAACACAGTCGTATAGTATATCCAAAACGATAACCTATAGGTTTCGTGGGCTTAAAAATTTTCGGGAATTTCCTCATTTTTATCCCCCATCCCCCCAAATCAAGATGGCGGCACAACCTGCGAGACGAGGTAGACAATTGAAATTTGGTGAAATCATAGCTTTTGAACCCTAACCGACGGGAAAATTCCAAGATGTTCAAATTTTTCACTTTTTACCCCCAAGGATATCGAAATATGGAGGCAATTTTAATGACTGTGCAGACATTTCTTCTGAGCTATTTTTTGGCTAAACGGTAAGTCGTATCACAAAACGGATGGCACAGCGTCCCTTCAATTCGGAGTGATCTACAACTTTGGTCTTGTGACATTTTGTCGTATCTCTCTCCCTTATACGTTAAATTTGGCCGTATTTCTAGATTGTTCGTAAATTTGGTGATTTTTACAAGTATATTTTATTCTTTGACATACTTACAACAATGATAGGATCATCACGTTGTGTGCGCACATTGGCACAATTAAGGGACATATGAGTACCAAATTTCATGATTCTAGCTTATACATAAGTAGGCAAAATGTAATGTAAAATGTTAAAAATGCACCCAAATTTCACCCTATTCAAAATTTGAACTCAATTTACCCCCTTAATATGGGAGATACGAGGAAATGGTTTAGAAACAAACATGTAGAGCGATAAATGGGGCGTCTGATGGCGCAAACCGTTTCGTAATATCATAAACCGTTTAGGAGATATGAATCTCGAAGTGGAAGTCTGCACTTTCCAACGTGCTCATGCTTATCCGTCATCTATCTATATATATAAAAGCAAGTCGGGCTGGAGCGATGTATACATAAATATTTAAAAATGAAAAAAGACGTGAATTAATGAGGCACTTCCAGAAATCTCAGAAATTTGAAACTTGGTACGAGGGAAACTGATGACCCCAGGATCCCTAGAAAAATCGGAAATTCTCAAAATTCCCTGAAGGGGGCACGCTGGGGGGGCTCAAATTTTGGGCTCAGTATAAGAACACAGTCGTATAGTATATCCAAAACGATAACCTATAGGTTTCGTGGGCTTAAAAATTTTCGGGAATTTCCTCATTTTTATCCCCCATCCCCCCAAATCAAGATGGCGGCACAACCTGCGAGACGAGGTAGACAATTGAAATTTGGTGAAATTATAGCTTTTGAACCCTAACCGACGGGAAAATTCCAAGATGTTCAAATTTTTCACTTTTTACCCCCAAGGATATCGAAATATGGAGGCAATTTTAATGACTGTGCAGACATTCCTTCTGAGCTATTTTTTGGCTAAACGGTAAGTCGTATCACAAAATGGATGGCACAACGTCGCTTCAATTCGGAGTGATCTACAACTTTGGTCCTGTGACATTTTTTCGTATCTCTCTCCCTTATACGTTACATTTGGCCGTATATCTGGATTGTTCGTAAATTTGGTGATTTTTACAAGTATACTTTATTCTTTGACATACTTACAACAATGATAGGATCATCACGTTGTGTGCGCACATTGGCACAATTAAGGGACATATGTGTACCAAATTTCATGATTCTAGCTTATACATAAGTAGGCAAAATGTAATGTAAAATGTTAAAAATGCACCCAAATTTCACCCTATTCAAAATTTGAACTCAATTTACCCCCTTAATATGGGAGATACGAGGAAATGGTTTAGAAACAAACATGTAGAGCGATAAATGGGGCGTCTGATGGCGCAACCGTTTCGTAATATCATAAACCGTTTAGGAGATATGAATCTCGAAGTGGAAGTCTGCACTTTCCAACGTGCTCATGCTTATCCGTCATCTATCTATATATATAAAAGCAAGTCGGGCTGGAGCGATGTATACATAAATATTTAAAAATGAAAAAGGACGTGAATTAATGAGGCACTTCCAGAAATCTCAGAAATTTGAAACTTGGTACGAGGGAAACTGATGACCCCAGGATCCCTAGAAAAATCGGAAATTCTCAAAATTCCCTGAAGGGGGCACGCTGGGGGGGCTCAAATTTTGGGCTCAGTATAAGAACACAGTCGTATAGTATATCCAAAACGATAACCTATAGGTTTCGTGGGCTTAAAAATTTTCGGGAATTTCCTCATTTTTATCCCCCATCCCCCCAAATCAAGATGGCGGCACAACCTACGAGACGAGGTAGACAATTGAAATTTGGTGAAATTATAGCTTTTGAACCCTAACCGACGGGAAAATTCCAAGATGTTCAAATTTTTCACTTTTTACCCCCAAGGATATCGAAATATGGAGGCAATTTTAATGACTGTGCAGACATTCCTTCTGAGCTATTTTTTGGCTAAACGGTAAGTCGTATCACAAAATGGATGGCACAACGTCGCTTCAATTCGGAGTGATCTACAACTTTGGTCCTGTGACATTTTTTCGTATCTCTCTCCCTTATACGTTACATTTGGCCGTATATCTGGATTGTTCGTAAATTTGGTGATTTTTACAAGTATACTTTATTCTTTGACATACTTACAACAATGATAGGATCATCACGTTGTGTGCGCACATTGGCACAATTAAGGGACATATGTGTACCAAATTTCATGATTCTAGCTTATACATAAGTAGGCAAAATGTAATGTAAAATGTTAAAAATGCACCCAAATTTCACCCTATTCAAAATTTGAACTCAATTTACCCCCTTAATATGGGAGATACGAGGAAATGGTTTAGAAACAAACATGTAGAGCGATAAATGGGCCGTCTGATGGCGCAACCGTTTCGTAATATCATAAACAGTTTAGGAGATATGAATCTCGAAGTGGAAGTCTGCACTTTCCAACGTGCTCATGCTTATCCGTCATCTATCTATATATATAAAAGCAAGTCGGGCTGGAGCGATGTATACATAAATATTTAAAAATGAAAAAGGACGTGAATTAATGAGGCACTTCCAGAAATCTCAGAAATTTGAAACTTGGTACGAGGGAAACTGATGACCCCAGGATCCCTAGAAAAATCGGAAATTCTCAAAATTCCCTGAAGGGGGCACGCTGGGGGGGCTCAAATTTTGGGCTCAGTATAAGAACACAGTCGTATAGTATATCCAAAACGATAACCTATAGGTTTCGTGGGCTTAAAAATTTTCGGGAATTTCCTCATTTTTATCCCCCATCCCCCCAAATCAAGATGGCGGCACAACCTACGAGACGAGGTAGACAATTGAAATTTGGTGAAATTATAGCTTTTGAACCCTAACCGACGGGAAAATTCCAAGATGTTCAAATTTTTCACTTTTTACCCCCAAGGATATCGAAATATGGAGGCAATTTTAATGACTGTGCAGACATTCCTTCTGAGCTATTTTTTGGCTAAACGAAAAGTCGTATCACAAAATGGATGGCACAACGTCCCTTCAATTCGGAGTGATCTACAACTTTGGTCCTGTGACATTATTTCGTATCTCTCTCCCTTATACGTTACATTTGGCCGTATATCTGGATTGTTCGTAAATTTGGTGATTTTTACAAGTATATTTTATTCTTTGACATACTTATAACAATGATAGGATCATCACGTTGTGTGCGCACATTGGCACAATTAAGGGACATATGAGTACCAAATTTCATGATTCTAGCTTATACATAAGTAGGCAAAATGTAATGTAAAATGTTAAAAATGCACCCAAATTTCACCCTATTCAAAATTTGAACTCAATTTACCCCCTTAATATGGGAGATACGAGGAAATGGTTTAGAAACAAACATGTAGAGCGATAAATGAGGCGTCTGATGGCGCAAACCGTTTTGTAATATCATAAACCGTTTAGGAGATATGAATCTCGAAGTGGAAGTCTGCACTTTCCAACGTGCTCATGCTTATCCGTCATCTATATATATAAAAGCAAGTCGGGCTGGAGCGATGTATATATAAATATTTAAAAATGAAAAAAGACGTGAATTAATGAGGCACTTCCAGAAATCTCAGAAATTTGAAACTTGGTACGAGGGAAACTGATGACCCCAGGATCCCTAGAAAAATCGGAAATTCTCAAAATTCCCTGAAGGGGGCACGCTGGGGGGGCTCAAATTTTGGGCTCAGTATAAGAACACAGTCGTATAGTATATCCAAAACGATAACCTATAGGTTTCGTGGGCTTAAAAATTTTCGGGAATTTCCTCATTTTTATCCCCCATCCCCCCAAATCAAGATGGCGGCACAACCTGCGAGACGAGGTAGACAATTGAAATTTGGTGAAATCATAGCTTTTGAACCCTAACCGACGGGAAAATTCCAAGATGTTCAAATTTTTCACTTTTTACCCCCAAGGATATCGAAATATGGAGGCAATTTTAATGACTGTGCAGACATTTCTTCTGAGCTATTTTTTGGCTAAACGGTAAGTCGTATCACAAAACGGATGGCACAATGTCCCCTCAATTCGGAGTGATCTACAACTTTGGTCCTGTGACATTTTGTCGTATCTCTCTCCCTTATACGTTAAATTTGGCCGTATTTCTAGATTGTTCGTAAATTTGGTGATTTTTACAAGTATATTTTATTCTTTGACATACTTACAACAATGATAGGATCATCACGTTGTGTGCGCACATTGGCACAATTAAGGGACATATGTGTACCAAATTTCATGATTCTAGCTTATACATAAGTAGGCAAAATGTAATGTAAAATGTTAAAAATGCACCCAAATTTCACCCTATTCAAAATTTGAACTCAATTTACCCCCTTAATATGGGAGATACGAGGAAATGGTTTAGAAACAAACATGTAGAGCGATAAATGGGGCGTCTGATGGCGCAAACCGTTTCGTAATATCATAAACCGTTTAGGAGATATGAATCTCGAAGTGGAAGTCTGCACTTTCCAACGTGCTCATGCTTATCCGTCATCTATCTATATATATAAAAGCAAGTCGGGCTGGAGCGATGTATACATAAATATTTAAAAATGAAAAAAGACGTGAATTAATGAGGCACTTCCAGAAATCTCAGAAATTTGAAACTTGGTACGAGGGAAACTGATGACCCCAGGATCCCTAGAAAAATCGGAAATTCTCAAAATTCCCTGAAGGGGGCACGCTGGGGGGGCTCAAATTTTGGGCTCAGTATAAGAACACAGTCGTATAGTATATCCAAAACGATAACCTATAGGTTTCGTGGGCTTAAAAATTTTCGGGAATTTCCTCATTTTTATCCCCCATCCCCCCAAATCAAGATGGCGGCACAACCTGCGAGACGAGGTAGACAATTGAAATTTGGTGAAATTATAGCTTTTGAACCCTAACCGACGGGAAAATTCCAAGATGTTCAAATTTTTCACTTTTTACCCCCAAGGATATCGAAATATGGAGGCAATTTTAATGACTGTGCAGACATTCCTTCTGAGCTATTTTTTGGCTAAACGGTAAGTCGTATCACAAAATGGATGGCACAACGTCGCTTCAATTCGGAGTGATCTACAACTTTGGTCCTGTGACATTTTTTCGCATCTCTCTCCCTTATACGTTACATTTGGCCGTATATCTGGATTGTTCGTAAATTTGGTGATTTTTACAAGTATATTTTATTCTTTGACATACTTATAACAATGATAGGATCATCACGTTGTGTGCGCACATTGGCACAATTAAGGGACATATGAGTACCAAATTTCATGATTCTAGCTTATACATAAGTAGGCAAAATGTAATGTAAAATGTTAAAAATGCACCCAAATTTCACCCTATTCAAAATTTGAACTCAATTTACCCCCTTAATATGGGAGATACGAGGAAATGGTTTAGAAACAAACATGTAGAGCGATAAATGAGGCGTCTGATGGCGCAAACCGTTTTGTAATATCATAAACCGTTTAGGAGATATGAATCTCGAAGTGGAAGTCTGCACTTTCCAACGTGCTCATGCTTATCCGTCATCTATATATATAAAAGCAAGTCGGGCTGGAGCGATGTATATATAAATATTTAAAAATGAAAAAAGACGTGAATTAATGAGGCACTTCCAGAAATCTCAGAAATTTGAAACTTGGTACGAGGGAAACTGATGACCCCAGGATCCCTAGAAAAATCGGAAATTCTCAAAATTCCCTGAAGGGGGCACGCTGGATGGGCTCAAATTTTGGGCTCAGTATAAGAACACAGTCGTATAGTATATCCAAAACGATAACCTATAGGTTTCGTGGGCTTAAAAATTTTCGGGAATTTCCTCATTTTTATCCCCCATCCCCCCAAATCAAGATGGCGGCACAACCTGCGAGACGAGGTAGACAATTGAAATTTGGTGAAATCATAGCTTTTGAACCCTAACCGACGGGAAAATTCCAAGATGTTCAAATTTTTCACTTTTTACCCCCAAGGATATCGAAATATGGAGGCAATTTTAATGACTGTGCAGACATTTCTTCTGAGCTATTTTTTGGCTAAACGGTAAGTCGTATCACAAAACGGATGGCACAGCGTCCCTTCAATTCGGAGTGATCTACAACTTTGGTCTTGTGACATTTTGTCGTATCTCTCTCCCTTATTCGTTAAATTTGGCCGTATTTCTAGATTGTTCGTAAATTTGGTGATTTTTACAAGTATATTTTATTCTTTGACATACTTACAACAATGATAGGATCATCACGTTGTGTGCGCACATTGGCACAATTAAGGGACATATGAGTACCAAATTTCATGATTCTAGCTTATACATAAGTAGGCAAAATGTAATGTAAAATGTTAAAAATGCACCCAAATTTCACCCTACTCAAAATTTGAACTCAATTTACCCCCTTAATATGGGAGATACGAGGAAATGGTTTAGAAACAAACATGTAGAGCGATAAATGAGGCGTCTGATGGCGCAAACCGTTTTGTAATATCATAAACCGTTTAGGAGATATGAATCTCGAAGTGGAAGTCTGCACTTTCCAACGTGCTCATGCTTATCCGTCATCTCTATATATATAAAAGCAAGTCGGGCTGGAGCGATGTATATATAAATATTTAAAAATGAAAAAAGACGTGAATTAATGAGGCACTTCCAGAAATCTCAGAAATTTGAAACTTGGTACGAGGGAAACTGATGACCCCAGGATCCCTAGAAAAATCGGAAATTCTCAAAATTCCCTGAAGGGGGCACGCTGGGGGGGCTCAAATTTTGGGCTCAGTATAAGAACACAGTCGTATAGTATATCCAAAACGATAACCTATAGGTTTCGTGGGCTTAAAAATTTTCGGGAATTTCCTCATTTTTATCCCCCATCCCCCCAAATCAAGATGGCGGCACAACCTGCGAGACGAGGTAGACAATTGAAATTTGGTGAAATCATAGCTTTTGAACCCTAACCGACGGGAAAATTCCAAGATGTTCAAATTTTTCACTTTTTACCCCCAAGGATATCGAATTATGGAGGCAATTTTAATGACTGTGCAGACATTTCTTCTGAGCTATTTTTTGGCTAAACGGTAAGTCGTATCACAAAACGGATGGCACAACGTCGCTTCAATTCGGAGTGATCTACAACTTTGGTCCTGTGACATTTTGTCGTATCTCTCTCCCTTATACGTTAAATTTGGCCGTATTTCTAGATTGTTCGTAAATTTGGTTTTTTTTACAAGTAAATTTATTCTTTGACATACTTACAACAATGATAGGATCATCACGTTGTGTGCGCACATTGGCACAATTAAGGGACATATGAGTACCAAATTTCATGATTCTAGCTTATACATAAGTAGGCAAAATGTAATGTAAAATGTTAAAAATGCACCCAAATTTCACCCTATTCAAAATTTGAACTCAATTTACCCCCTTAATATGGGAGATACGAGGAAATGGTTTAGAAACAAACATGTAGAGCGATAAATGGGGCGTCTGATGGCGCAAACCGTTTCGTAATATCATAAACCGTTTAGGAGATATGAATCTCGAAGTGGAAGTCTGCACTTTCCAACGTGCTCATGCTTATCCGTCATCTATCTATATATATAAAAGCAAGTCGGGCTGGAGCGATGTATACATAAATATTTAAAAATGAAAAAAGACGTGAATTAATGAGGCACTTCCAGAAATCTCAGAAATTTGAAACTTGGTACGAGGGAAACTGATGACCCCAGGATCCCTAGAAAAATCGGAAATTCTCAAAATTCCCTGAAGGGGGCACGCTGGGGGGGCTCAAATTTTGGGCTCAGTATAAGAACACAGTCGTATAGTATATCCAAAACGATAACCTATAGGTTTCGTGGGCTTAAAAATTTTCGGGAATTTCCTCATTTTTATCCCCCATCCCCCCAAATCAAGATGGCGGCACAACCTGCGAGACGAGGTAGACAATTGAAATTTGGTGAAATTATAGCTTTTGAACCCTAACCGACGGGAAAATTCCAAGATGTTCAAATTTTTCACTTTTTACCCCCAAGGATATCGAAATATGGAGGCAATTTTAATGACTGTGCAGACATTCCTTCTGAGCTATTTTTTGGCTAAACGGTAAGTCGTATCACAAAATGGATGGCACAACGTCGCTTCAATTCGGAGTGATCTACAACTTTGGTCCTGTGACATTTTTTCGCATCTCTCTCCCTTATACGTTACATTTGGCCGTATATCTGGATTGTTCGTAAATTTGGTGATTTTTACAAGTATATTTTATTCTTTGACATACTTATAACAATGATAGGATCATCACGTTGTGTGCGCACATTGGCACAATTAAGGGACATATGAGTACCAAATTTCATGATTCTAGCTTATACATAAGTAGGCAAAATGTAATGTAAAATGTTAAAAATGCACCCAAATTTCACCCTATTCAAAATTTGAACTCAATTTACCCCCTTAATATGGGAGATACGAGGAAATGGTTTAGAAACAAACATGTAGAGCGATAAATGAGGCGTCTGATGGCGCAAACCGTTTTGTAATATCATAAACCGTTTAGGAGATATGAATCTCGAAGTGGAAGTCTGCACTTTCCAACGTGCTCATGCTTATCCGTCATCTATATATATAAAAGCAAGTCGGGCTGGAGCGATGTATATATAAATATTTAAAAATGAAAAAAGACGTGAATTAATGAGGCACTTCCAGAAATCTCAGAAATTTGAAACTTGGTACGAGGGAAACTGATGACCCCAGGATCCCTAGAAAAATCGGAAATTCTCAAAATTCCCTGAAGGGGGCACGCTGGATGGGCTCAAATTTTGGGCTCAGTATAAGAACACAGTCGTATAGTATATCCAAAACGATAACCTATAGGTTTCGTGGGCTTAAAAATTTTCGGGAATTTCCTCATTTTTATCCCCCATCCCCCCAAATCAAGATGGCGGCACAACCTGCGAGACGAGGTAGACAATTGAAATTTGGTGAAATCATAGCTTTTGAACCCTAACCGACGGGAAAATTCCAAGATGTTCAAATTTTTCACTTTTTACCCCCAAGGATATCGAAATATGGAGGCAATTTTAATGACTGTGCAGACATTTCTTCTGAGCTATTTTTTGGCTAAACGGTAAGTCGTATCACAAAACGGATGGCACAGCGTCCCTTCAATTCGGAGTGATCTACAACTTTGGTCTTGTGACATTTTGTCGTATCTCTCTCCCTTATTCGTTAAATTTGGCCGTATTTCTAGATTGTTCGTAAATTTGGTGATTTTTACAAGTATATTTTATTCTTTGACATACTTACAACAATGATAGGATCATCACGTTGTGTGCGCACATTGGCACAATTAAGGGACATATGAGTACCAAATTTCATGATTCTAGCTTATACATAAGTAGGCAAAATGTAATGTAAAATGTTAAAAATGCACCCAAATTTCACCCTACTCAAAATTTGAACTCAATTTACCCCCTTAATATGGGAGATACGAGGAAATGGTTTAGAAACAAACATGTAGAGCGATAAATGAGGCGTCTGATGGCGCAAACCGTTTTGTAATATCATAAACCGTTTAGGAGATATGAATCTCGAAGTGGAAGTCTGCACTTTCCAACGTGCTCATGCTTATCCGTCATCTCTATATATATAAAAGCAAGTCGGGCTGGAGCGATGTATATATAAATATTTAAAAATGAAAAAAGACGTGAATTAATGAGGCACTTCCAGAAATCTCAGAAATTTGAAACTTGGTACGAGGGAAACTGATGACCCCAGGATCCCTAGAAAAATCGGAAATTCTCAAAATTCCCTGAAGGGGGCACGCTGGGGGGGCTCAAATTTTGGGCTCAGTATAAGAACACAGTCGTATAGTATATCCAAAACGATAACCTATAGGTTTCGTGGGCTTAAAAATTTTCGGGAATTTCCTCATTTTTATCCCCCATCCCCCCAAATCAAGATGGCGGCACAACCTGCGAGACGAGGTAGACAATTGAAATTTGGTGAAATCATAGCTTTTGAACCCTAACCGACGGGAAAATTCCAAGATGTTCAAATTTTTCACTTTTTACCCCCAAGGATATCGAATTATGGAGGCAATTTTAATGACTGTGCAGACATTTCTTCTGAGCTATTTTTTGGCTAAACGGTAAGTCGTATCACAAAACGGATGGCACAACGTCGCTTCAATTCGGAGTGATCTACAACTTTGGTCCTGTGACATTTTGTCGTATCTCTCTCCCTTATACGTTAAATTTGGCCGTATTTCTAGATTGTTCGTAAATTTGGTTTTTTTTACAAGTAAATTTATTCTTTGACATACTTACAACAATGATAGGATCATCACGTTGTGTGCGCACATTGGCACAATTAAGGGACATATGTGTACCAAATTTCATGATTCTAGCTTATACATAAGTAGGCAAAATGTAATGTAAAATGTTAAAAATGCACCCAAATTTCACCCTATTCAAAATTTGAACTCAATTTATACCCTTAATATGGGAGATACGAGGAAATGGTTTAGAAACAAACATGTAGAGCGATAAATTGGGCGTCTGAAGGCGCAAACCGTTTCGTAATATCATAAACCGTTTCGGAGATATGAATCTCGAAGTGGAAGTCTGCACTTTCCAACGTGCTCATGCTTACCGTCATCTATCTATATATATGAAAGCAAGTCGGGCTGGAGCGATGTATACATAAATATTTAAAAATGAAAAAAGACGTGAATTAATGAGGCACTTCCAGAAATCTCAGAAATTTGAAACTTGGTACGAGGGAAACTGATGACCCCAGGATCCCTAGAAAAATCGGAAATTCTCAAAATTCCCTGAAGGGGGCACGCTGGGGGGGCTCAAATTTTGGGCTCAGTATAAGAACACAGTCGTATAGTATATCCAAAACGATAACCTATAGGTTTCGTGGGCTTAAAAATTTTCGGGAATTTCCTCATTTTTATCCCCCATCCCCCCAAATCAAGATGGCGGCACAACCTGCGAGACGAGGTAGACAATTGAAATTTGGTGAAATTATAGCTTTTGAACCCTAACCGACGGGAAAATTCCAAGATGTTCAAATTTTTCACTTTTTACCCCCAAGGATATCGAAATATGGAGGCAATTTTAATGACTGTGCAGACATTCCTTCTGAGCTATTTTTTGGCTAAACGGTAAGTCGTATCACAAAACGGATGGCACAATGTCCCCTCAATTCGGAGTGATCTACAACTTTGGTCCTGTGACATTTTGTCGTATCTCTCTCCCTTATACGTTAAATTTGGCCGTATTTCTAGATTGTTCGTAAATTTGGTGATTTTTACAAGTATATTTTATTCTTTGACATACTTACAACAATGATAGGATCATCACGTTGTGTGCGCACATTGGCACAATTAAGGGACATATGTGTACCAAATTTCATGATTCTAGCTTATACATAAGTAGGCAAAATGTAATGTAAAATGTTAAAAATGCACCCAAATTTCACCCTATTCAAAATTTGAACTCAATTTACCCCCTTAATATGGGAGATACGAGGAAATGGTTTAGAAACAAACATGTAGAGCGATAAATGGGGCGTCTGATGGCGCAAACCGTTTCGTAATATCATAAACCGTTTAGGAGATATGAATCTCGAAGTGGAAGTCTGCACTTTCCAACGTGCTCATGCTTATCCGTCATCTATCTATATATATAAAAGCAAGTCGGGCTGGAGCGATGTATACATAAATATTTAAAAATGAAAAAAGACGTGAATTAATGAGGCACTTCCAGAAATCTCAGAAATTTGAAACTTGGTACGAGGGAAACTGATGACCCCAGGATCCCTAGAAAAATCGGAAATTCTCAAAATTCCCTGAAGGGGGCACGCTGGGGGGGCTCAAATTTTGGGCTCAGTATAAGAACACAGTCGTATAGTATATCCAAAACGATAACCTATAGGTTTCGTGGGCTTAAAAATTTTCGGGAATTTCCTCATTTTTATCCCCCATCCCCCCAAATCAAGATGGCGGCACAACCTGCGAGACGAGGTAGACAATTGAAATTTGGTGAAATTATAGCTTTTGAACCCTAACCGACGGGAAAATTCCAAGATGTTCAAATTTTTCACTTTTTACCCCCAAGGATATCGAAATATGGAGGCAATTTTAATGACTGTGCAGACATTCCTTCTGAGCTATTTTTTGGCTAAACGGTAAGTCGTATCACAAAACGGATGGCACAACGTCCCTTCAATTCGGAGTGATCTACAACTTTGGTCCTGTGACATTTTTTCGTATCTCTCTCCCTTATACGTTACATTTGGCCGTATATCTGGATTGTTCGTAAATTTGGTGATTTTTACAAGTATATTTTATTCTTTGACATACTTATAACAATGATAGGATCATCACGTTGTGTGCGCACATTGGCACAATTAAGGGACATATGAGTACCAAATTTCATGATTCTAGCTTATACATAAGTAGGCAAAATGTAATGTAAAATGTTAAAAATGCACCCAAATTTCACCCTATTCAAAATTTGAACTCAATTTACCCCCTTAATATGGGAGATACGAGGAAATGGTTTAGAAACAAACATGTAGAGCGATAAATGAGGCGTCTGATGGCGCAAACCGTTTTGTAATATCATAAACCGTTTAGGAGATATGAATCTCGAAGTGGAAGTCTGCACTTTCCAACGTGCTCATGCTTATCCGTCATCTATATATATAAAAGCAAGTCGGGCTGGAGCGATGTATATATAAATATTTAAAAATGAAAAAAGACGTGAATTAATGAGGCACTTCCAGAAATCTCAGAAATTTGAAACTTGGTACGAGGGAAACTGATGACCCCAGGATCCCTAGAAAAATCGGAAATTCTCAAAATTCCCTGAAGGGGGCACGCTGGGGGGGCTCAAATTTTGGGCTCAGTATAAGAACACAGTCGTATAGTATATCCAAAACGATAACCTATAGGTTTCGTGGGCTTAAAAATTTTCGGGAATTTCCTCATTTTTATCCCCCATCCCCCCAAATCAAGATGGCGGCACAACCTGCGAGACGAGGTAGACAATTGAAATTTGGTGAAATCATAGCTTTTGAACCCTAACCGACGGGAAAATTCCAAGATGTTCAAATTTTTCACTTTTTACCCCCAAGGATATCGAAATATGGAGGCAATTTTAATGACTGTGCAGACATTCCTTCTGAGCTATTTTTTGGCTAAACGGTAAGTCGTATCACAAAATGGATGGCACAACGTCGCTTCAATTCGGAGTGATCTACAACTTTGGTCCTGTGACATTTTTTCGTATCTCTCTCCCTTATACGTTACATTTGGCCGTATATCTGGATTGTTCGTAAATTTGGTGATTTTTACAAGTATATTTTATTCTTTGACATACTTATAACAATGATAGGATCATCACGTTGTGTGCGCACATTGGCACAATTAAGGGACATATGAGTACCAAATTTCATGATTCTAGCTTATACATAAGTAGGCAAAATGTAATGTAAAATGTTAAAAATGCACCCAAATTTCACCCTATTCAAAATTTGAACTCAATTTACCCCCTTAATATGGGAGATACGAGGAAATGGTTTAGAAACAAAGATGTAGAGCGATAAATGAGGCGTCTGATGGCGCAAACCGTTTTGTAATATCATAAACCGTTTAGGAGATATGAATCTCGAAGTGGAAGTCTGCACTTTCCAACGTGCTCATGCTTATCCGTCATCTATATATATAAAAGCAAGTCGGGCTGGAGCGATGTATATATAAATATTTAAAAATGAAAAAAGACGTGAATTAATGAGGCACTTCCAGAAATCTCAGAAATTTGAAACTTGGTACGAGGGAAACTGATGACCCCAGGATCCCTAGAAAAATCGGAAATTCTCAAAATTCCCTGAAGGGGGCACGCTGGGGGGGCTCAAATTTTGGGCTCAGTATAAGAACACAGTCGTATAGTATATCCAAAACGATAACCTATAGGTTTCGTGGGCTTAAAAATTTTCGGGAATTTCCTCATTTTTATCCCCCATCCCCCCAAATCAAGATGGCGGCACAACCTGCGAGACGAGGTAGACAATTGAAATTTGGTGAAATCATAGCTTTTGAACCCTAACCGACGGGAAAATTCCAAGATGTTCAAATTTTTCACTTTTTACCCCCAAGGATATCGAAATATGGAGGCAATTTTAATGACTGTGCAGACATTCCTTCTGAGCTATTTTTTGGCTAAACGGTAAGTCGTATCACAAAATGGATGGCACAACGTCGCTTCAATTCGGAGTGATCTACAACTTTGGTCCTGTGACATTTTTTCGTATCTCTCTCCCTTATACGTTACATTTGGCCGTATATCTGGATTGTTCGTAAATTTGGTGATTTTTACAAGTATATTTTATTCTTTGACATACTTATAACAATGATAGGATCATCACGTTGTGTGCGCACATTGGCACAATTAAGGGACATATGAGTACCAAATTTCATGATTCTAGCTTATACATAAGTAGGCAAAATGTAATGTAAAATGTTAAAAATGCACCCAAATTTCACCCTATTCAAAATTTGAACTCAATTTACCCCCTTAATATGGGAGATACGAGGAAATGGTTTAGAAACAAACATGTAGAGCGATAAATGAGGCGTCTGATGGCGCAAACCGTTTTGTAATATCATAAACCGTTTAGGAGATATGAATCTCGAAGTGGAAGTCTGCACTTTCCAACGTGCTCATGCTTATCCGTCATCTATATATATAAAAGCAAGTCGGGCTGGAGCGATGTATATATAAATATTTAAAAATGAAAAAAGACGTGAATTAATGAGGCACTTCCAGAAATCTCAGAAATTTGAAACTTGGTACGAGGGAAACTGATGACCCCAGGATCCCTAGAAAAATCGGAAATTCTCAAAATTCCCTGAAGGGGGCACGCTGGGGGGGCTCAAATTTTGGGCTCAGTATAAGAACACAGTCGTATAGTATATCCAAAACGATAACCTATAGGTTTCGTGGGCTTAAAAATTTTCGGGAATTTCCTCATTTTTATCCCCCATCCCCCCAAATCAAGATGGCGGCACAACCTGCGAGACGAGGTAGACAATTGAAATTTGGTGAAATTATAGCTTTTGAACCCTAACCGACGGGAAAATTCCAAGATGTTCAAATTTTTCACTTTTTACCCTAATGATATCGAAATATGGAGGCAATTTTAATGACTGTGCAGACATTCCTTCTGAGGTATTTTTTGGCTAAACGGTAAGTCGTATCACAAAACGGATGGCACAACGTCGCTTCAATTCGGAGTGATCTACAACTTTGGTCTTGTGACATTTTGTCGTATCTCTCTCCCTTATACGTTAAATTTGGCCGTATTTCTAGATTGTTCGTAAATTTGGTGATTTTTACAAGTATATTTTATTCTTTGACATACTTACAACAATGATAGGATCATCACGTTGTGTGCGCACATTGGCACAATTAAGGGACATATGTGTACCAAATTTCATTATTCTAGCTTATACATAAGTAGGCAAAATGTAATGTAAAATGTTAAAAATGCACCCAAATTTCACCCTATTCAAAATTTGAACTCAATTTACCCCCTTAATATGGGAGATACGAGGAAATGGTTTAGAAACAAACATGTAGAGCGATAAATGGGGCGTCTGATGGCGCAAACCGTTTCGTAATATCATAAACCGTTTAGGAGATATGAATCTCGAAGTGGAAGTCTGCACTTTCCAACGTGCTCATGCTTATCCGTCATCTATATATATAAAAGCAAGTCGGGCTGGAGCGATGTATACATAAATATTTAAAAATGAAAAAGGACGTGAATTAATGAGGCACTTCCAGAAATCTCAGAAATTTGAAACTTGGTACGAGGGAAACTGATGACCCCAGGATCCCTAGAAAAATCGGAAATTCTCAAAATTCCCTGAAGGGGGCACGCTGGGGGGGCTCAAATTTTGGGCTCAGTATAAGTACACAGTCGTATAGTATATCCAAAACGATAACCTATAGGTTTCGTGGGCTTAAAAATTTTCGGGAATTTCCTCATTTTTATCCCCCATCCCCCCAAATCAAGATGGCGGCACAACCTGCGAGACGAGGTAGACAATTGAAATTTGGTGAAATTATAGCTTTTGAACCCTAACCGACGGGAAAATTCCAAGATGTTCAAATTTTTCACTTTTTACCCCCAAGGATATCGAAATATGGAGGCAATTTTAATGACTGTGCAGACATTCCTTCTGAGCTATTTTTTGGCTAAACGGTAAGTCGTATCACAAAATGGATGGCACAACGTCCCTTCAATTCGGCGTGATCTACAACTTTGGTCCTGTGACATTTTTTCGTATCTCTCTCCCTTATACGTTACATTTGGCCGTATATCTGGATTGTTCGTAAATTTGGTGATTTTTACAAGTATATTTTATTCTTTGACATACTTATAACACTGATAGGATCATCACGTTGTGTGCGCACATTGGCACAATTAAGGGACATATGAGTACCAAATTTCATGATTCTAGCTTATACATAAGTAGGCAAAATGTAATGTAAAATGTTAAAATTGCACCCAAATTTCACCCTATTCAAAATTTGAACTCAATTTACCCCCTTAATATGGGAGATACGAGGAAATGGTTTAGAAACAAACATGTAGAGCGACAAATGAGGCGTCTGATGGCGCAAACCGTTTTGTAATATCATAAACCGTTTAGGAGATATGAATCTCGAAGTGGAAGTCTGCACTTTCCAACGTGCTCATGCTTATCCGTCATCTCTATATATATAAAAGCAAGTCGGGCTGGAGCGATGTATATATAAATATTTAAAAATGAAAAAAGACGTGAATTAATGAGGCACTTCCAGAAATCTCAGAAATTTGAAACTTGGTACGAGGGAAACTGATGACCCCAGGATCCCTAGAAAAATCGGAAATTCTCAAAATTCCCTGAAGGGGGCACGCTGGGGGGGCTCAAATTTTGGGCTCAGTATAAGAACACAGTCGTATAGTATATCCAAAACGATAACCTATAGGTTTCGTGGGCTTAAAAATTTTCGGGAATTTCCTCATTTTTATCCCCCATCCCCCCAAATCAAGATGGCGGCACAACCTGCGAGACGAGGTAGACAATTGAAATTTGGTGAAATCATAGCTTTTGAACCCTAACCGACGGGAAAATTCCAAGATGTTCAAATTTTTCACTTTTTACCCCCAAGGATATCGAAATATGGAGGCAATTTTAATGACTGTGCAGACATTTCTTCTGAGCTATTTTTTGGCTAAACGGTAAGTCGTATCACAAAACGGATGGCACAACGTCCCTTCAATTCGGAGTGATCTACAACTTTGGTCCTGTGACATTTTTTCGTATCTCTCTCCCTTATACGTTACATTTGGCCGTATATCTGGATTGTTCGTAAATTTGGTGATTTTTACAAGTATATTTTATTCTTTGACATACTTATAACAATGATAGGATCATCACGTTGTGTGCGCACATTGGCACAATTAAGGGACATATGAGTACCAAATTTCATGATTCTAGCTTATACATAAGTAGGCAAAATGTAATGTAAAATGTTAAAAATGCACCCAAATTTCACCCTATTCAAAATTTGAACTCAATTTACCCCCTTAATATGGGAGATACGAGGAAATGGTTTAGAAACAAACATGTAGAGCGATAAATGAGGCGTCTGATGGCGCAAACCGTTTTGTAATATCATAAACCGTTTAGGAGATATGAATCTCGAAGTGGAAGTCTGCACTTTCCAACGTGCTCATGCTTATCCGTCATCTATATATATAAAAGCAAGTCGGGCTGGAGCGATGTATACATAAATATTTAAAAATGAAAAAAGACGTGAATTAATGAGGCACTTCCAGAAATCTCAGAAATTTGAAACTTGGTACGAGGGAAACTGATGACCCCAGGATCCCTAGAAAAATCGGAAATTCTCAAAATTCCCTGAAGGGGGCACGCTGGGGGGGCTCAAATTTTGGGCTCAGTATAAGAACACAGTCGTATAGTATATCCAAAACGATAACCTATAGGTTTCGTGGGCTTAAAAATTTTCGGGAATTTCCTCATTTTTATCCCCCATCCCCCCAAATCAAGATGGCGGCACAACCTGCGAGACGAGGTAGACAATTGAAATTTGGTGAAATTATAGCTTTTGAACCCTAACCGACGGGAAAATTCCAAGATGTTCAAATTTTTCACTTTTTACCCCCAAGGATATCGAAATATGGAGGCAATTTTAATGACTGTGCAGACATTCCTTCTGAGCTATTTTTTGGCTAAACGGTAAGTCGTATCACAAAACGGATGGCACAACGTCCCTTCAATTCGGAGTGATCTACAACTTTGGTCCTGTGACATTTTTTCGTATCTCTCTCCCTTATACGTTACATTTGGCCGTATATCTGGATTGTTCGTAAATTTGGTGATTTTTACAAGTATATTTTATTCTTTGACATACTTATAACAATGATAGGATCATCACGTTGTGTGCGCACATTGGCACAATTAAGGGACATATGAGTACCAAATTTCATGATTCTAGCTTATACATAAGTAGGCAAAATGTAATGTAAAATGTTAAAAATGCACCCAAATTTCACCCTATTCAAAATTTGAACTCAATTTACCCCCTTAATATGGGAGATACGAGGAAAGGGTTTAGAAACAAACATGTAGAGCGATAAATGAGGCGTCTGATGGCGCAAACCGTTTTGTAATATCATAAACCGTTTAGGAGATATGAATCTCGAAGTGGAAGTCTGCACTTTCCAACGTGCTCATGCTTATCCGTCATCTATATATATAAAAGCAAGTCGGGCTGGAGCGATGTATATATAAATATTTAAAAATGAAAAAAGACGTGAATTAATGAGGCACTTCCAGAAATCTCAGAAATTTGAAACTTGGTACGAGGGAAACTGATGACCCCAGGATCCCTAGAAAAATCGGAAATTCTCAAAATTCCCTGAAGGGGGCACGCTGGGGGGGCTCAAATTTTGGGCTCAGTATAAGAACACAGTCGTATAGTATATCCAAAACGATAACCTATAGGTTTCGTGGGCTTAAAAATTTTCGGGAATTTCCTCATTTTTATCCCCCATCCCCCCAAATCAAGATGGCGGCACAACCTGCGAGACGAGGTAGACAATTGAAATTTGGTGAAATCATAGCTTTTGAACCCTAACCGACGGGAAAATTCCAAGATGTTCAAATTTTTCACTTTTTACCCCCAAGGATATCGAAATATGGAGGCAATTTTAATGACTGTGCAGACATTCCTTCTGAGCTATTTTTTGGCTAAACGGTAAGTCGTATCACAAAATGGATGGCACAACGTCGCTTCAATTCGGAGTGATCTACAACTTTGGTCCTGTGACATTTTTTCGTATCTCTCTCCCTTATACGTTACATTTGGCCGTATATCTGGATTGTTCGTAAATTTGGTGATTTTTACAAGTATATTTTATTCTTTGACATACTTATAACAATGATAGGATCATCACGTTGTGTGCGCACATTGGCACAATTAAGGGACATATGAGTACCAAATTTCATGATTCTAGCTTATACATAAGTAGGCAAAATGTAATGTAAAATGTTAAAAATGCACCCAAATTTCACCCTATTCAAAATTTGAACTCAATTTACCCCCTTAATATGGGAGATACGAGGAAATGGTTTAGAAACAAACATGTAGAGCGATAAATGAGGCGTCTGATGGCGCAAACCTTTTTGTAATATCATAAACCGTTTAGGAGATATGAATCTCGAAGTGGAAGTCTGCACTTTCCAACGTGCTCATGCTTATCCGTCATCTATATATATAAAAGCAAGTCGGGCTGGAGCGATGTATATATAAATATTTAAAAATGAAAAAAGACGTGAATTAATGAGGCACTTCCAGAAATCTCAGAAATTTGAAACTTGGTACGAGGGAAACTGATGACCCCAGGATCCCTAGAAAAATCGGAAATTCTCAAAATTCCCTGAAGGGGGCACGCTGGGGGGGCTCAAATTTTGGGCTCAGTATAAGAACACAGTCGTATAGTATATCCAAAACGATAACCTATAGGTTTCGTGGGCTTAAAAATTTTCGGGAATTTCCTCATTTTTATCCCCCATCCCCCCAAATCAAGATGGCGGCACAACCTGCGAGACGAGGTAGACAATTGAAATTTGGTGAAATTATAGCTTTTGAACCCTAACCGACGGGAAAATTCCAAGATGTTCAAATTTTTCACTTTTTACCCTAATGATATCGAAATATGGAGGCAATTTTAATGACTGTGCAGACATTCCTTCTGAGGTATTTTTTGGCTAAACGGTAAGTCGTATCACAAAACGGATGGCACAACGTCGCTTCAATTCGGAGTGATCTACAACTTTGGTCTTGTGACATTTTGTCGTATCTCTCTCCCTTATACGTTAAATTTGGCCGTATTTCTAGATTGTTCGTAAATTTGGTGATTTTTACAAGTATATTTTATTCTTTGACATACTTACAACAATGATAGGATCATCACGTTGTGTGCGCACATTGGCACAATTAAGGGACATATGTGTACCAAATTTCATGATTCTAGCTTATACATAAGTAGGCAAAATGTAATGTAAAATGTTAAAAATGCACCCAAATTTCACCCTATTCAAAATTTGAACTCAATTTACCCCCTTAATATGGGAGATACGAGGAAATGGTTTAGAAACAAACATGTAGAGCGATAAATGGGGCGTCTGATGGCGCAAACCGTTTCGTAATATCATAAACCGTTTAGGAGATATGAATCTCGAAGTGGAAGTCTGCACTTTCCAACGTGCTCATGCTTATCCGTCATCTATCTATATATATAAAAGCAAGTCGGGCTGGAGCGATGTATACATAAATATTTAAAAATGAAAAAGGACGTGAATTAATGAGGCACTTCCAGAAATCTCAGAAATTTGAAACTTGGTACGAGGGAAACTGATGACCCCAGGATCCCTAGAAAAATCGGAAATTCTCAAAATTCCCTGAAGGGGGCACGCTGGGGGGGCTCAAATTTTGGGCTCAGTATAAGAACACAGTCGTATAGTATATCCAAAACGATAACCTATAGGTTTCGTGGGCTTAAAAATTTTCGGGAATTTCCTCATTTTTATCCCCCATCCCCCCAAATCAAGATGGCGGCACAACCTGCGAGACGAGGTAGACAATTGAAATTTGGTGAAATTATAGCTTTTGAACCCTAACCGACGGGAAAATTCCAAGATGTTCAAATTTTTCACTTTTTACCCCCAAGGATATCGAAATATGGAGGCAATTTTAATGACTGTGCAGACATTCCTTCTGAGCTATTTTTTGGCTAAACGGTAAGTCGTATCACAAAATGGATGGCACAACGTCCCTTCAATTCGGCGTGATCTACAACTTTGGTCCTGTGACATTTTTTCGTATCTCTCTCCCTTATACGTTACATTTGGCCGTATATCTGGATTGTTCGTAAATTTGGTGATTTTTACAAGTATATTTTATTCTTTGACATACTTATAACAATGATAGGATCATCACGTTGTGTGCGCACATTGGCACAATTAAGGGACATATGAGTACCAAATTTCATGATTCTAGCTTATACATAAGTAGGCAAAATGTAATGTAAAATGTTAAAATTGCACCCAAATTTCACCCTATTCAAAATTTGAACTCAATTTACCCCCTTAATATGGGAGATACGAGGAAATGGTTTAGAAACAAACATATAGAGCGATAAATGAGGCGTCTGATGGCGCAAACCGTTTTGTAATATCATAAACCGTTTAGGAGATATGAATCTCGAAGTGGAAGTCTGCACTTTCCAACGTGCTCATGCTTATCCGTCATCTCTATATATATAAAAGCAAGTCGGGCTGGAGCGATGTATATATAAATATTTAAAAATGAAAAAAGACGTGAATTAATGAGGCACTTCCAGAAATCTCAGAAATTTGAAACTTGGTACGAGGGAAACTGATGACCCCAGGATCCCTAGAAAAATCGGAAATTCTCAAAATTCCCTGAAGGGGGCACGCTGGGGGGGCTCAAATTTTGGGCTCAGTATAAGAACACAGTCGTATAGTATATCCAAAACGATAACCTATAGGTTTCGTGGGCTTAAAAATTTTCGGGAATTTCCTCATTTTTATCCCCCATCCCCCCAAATCAAGATGGCGGCACAACCTGCGAGACGAGGTAGACAATTGAAATTTGGTGAAATCATAGCTTTTGAACCCTAACCGACGGGAAAATTCCAAGATGTTCAAATTTTTCACTTTTTACCCCCAAGGATATCGAAATATGGAGGCAATTTTAATGACTGTGCAGACATTTCTTCTGAGCTATTTTTTGGCTAAACGGTAAGTCGTATCACAAAACGGATGGCACAATGTCCCTTCAATTCGGAGTGATATACAACTTTGGTCCTGTGACATTTTGTCGTATCTCTCTCCCTTATACGTTAAATTTGGCCGTATTTCTAGATTGTTCGTAAATTTGGTGATTTTTACAAGTATATTTTATTCTTTGACATACTTACAACAATGATAGGATCATCACGTTGTGTGCGCACATTGGCACAATTAAGGGACATATGTGTACCAAATTTCATGATTCTAGCTTATACATAAGTAGGCAAAATGTAATGTAAAATGTTAAAAATGCACCCAAATTTCACCCTATTCAAAATTTGAACTCAATTTACCCCCTTAATATGGGAGATACGAGGAAATGGTTTAGAAACAAACATGTAGAGCGATAAATGGGGCGTCTGATGGCGCAAACCGTTTCGTAATATCATAAACCGTTTAGGAGATATGAATCTCGAAGTGGAAGTCTGCACTTTCCAACGTGCTCATGCTTATCCGTCATCTATCTATATATATAAAAGCAAGTCGGGCTGGAGCGATGTATACATAAATATTTAAAAATGAAAAAAGACGTGAATTAATGAGGCACTTCCAGAAATCTCAGAAATTTGAAACTTGGTACGAGGGAAACTGATGACCCCAGGATCCCTAGAAAAATCGGAAATTCTCAAAATTCCCTGAAGGGGGCACGCTGGGGGGGCTCAAATTTTGGGCTCAGTATAAGAACACAGTCGTATAGTATATCCAAAACGATAACCTATAGGTTTCGTGGGCTTAAAAATTTTCGGGAATTTCCTCATTTTTATCCCCCATCCCCCCAAATCAAGATGGCGGCACAACCTGCGAGACGAGGTAGACAATTGAAATTTGGTGAAATTATAGCTTTTGAACCCTAACCGACGGGAAAATTCCAAGATGTTCAAATTTTTCACTTTTTACCCCCAAGGATATCGAAATATGGAGGCAATTTTAATGACTGTGCAGACATTCCTTCTGAGCTATTTTTTGGCTAAACGGTAAGTCGTATCACAAAACGGATGGCACAACGTCCCTTCAATTCGGAGTGATCTACAACTTTGGTCCTGTGACATTTTGTCGTATCTCTCTCCCTTATACGTTAAATTTGGCCGTATTTCTGGATTGTTCGTAAATTTAGTGATTTTTACAAGTATATTTTATTGTTTGACACACTTATAATAATGATAGGATCATCACGTTGTGTTGCGCACATTGGCACGATTAAGGGACATATGTGTACCAAATTTCATGATTCTAGCTTATACATAAGTAGGCAAAATGTAATGTAAAATGTTAAAAATGCACCCAAATTTCACCCTATTCAAAATTTGAACTCAATTACCCCCTTAATATGGGAGATACGAGGAAATGGTTTAGAAACAAACATGTAGAGCGATAAATGAGGCGTCTGATGGCGCAAACCGTTTCTTAATATCATAAACCGTTTAGGAGATATGAATCTCGAAGTGGAAGTCTGCACTTTTCAACGTGCTCATGCTTATCCGTCATCTATATAAATAAAATCGTAACGACCGTGTGTCTGTACATTGATTATTTTCGCGAAATTTCGGTACAGTTACCCGTTTCAGGTGTAATAATGACCATCTGCATCATTTTTAGCTTTGGTGTCTGTTTGTCTGTTTGTTTGTCTGTTTGTCTGTTTGTCTGTCCTTCTATAACTTGGAAACTACTGGATATATTTCCACCAAACTTCATATTTAGAATCCACCTGTCCTTGGGTATGTTTTAGCGCAAATATCGTTTCTAAATCCCTGAACTGAGTAGTGATATTTACGAAACCGAAACCGTGATTTTGCACTCCCTCAAAGTATACACAACCGAACTTAATGGAAATCAACCTGCCTTAATGAAAATTAATTTTTAAACCTTTTTTTCTCATGTGCATCATTTCGATAACAGGATTTAGTAAGGGAGATATCATTAACGGACCGGTTTTCGGTACAAATCCCAGCGGACTTAACGCAAGAGCGGGTGCGTGTAAAGCGTACTTCTTACAACTTGAAAACTAACAAGATATTTGAACCAAATTTTATATATAGCATCCATCTGTCCAAGGGTAGGTTTCCTTGGTGTCTGTTAGTTAGTTAGTTTGTTTGTTTGTTTGGTCTGTTTGCCTTTCTCTAACTTGAAAACTACTGGATATATTTCCACCAAACTTCATATTTAGAATCCACCTATCCTTTGGGGAGGTTTTAGGGCAAATATTGTTTCTAAATCCCTGAACTAATTGGGGGTTTATACGAAACCGAAACCGTGATTTTGCACTCCCTCAAAATACACACAACCAAACTTAATGGAAATCTACCTGCCTTAATGGAAATTAATTTCTAAACCTTTTCTTCTCATGTGCATCATTTCAATCACTAACAGGAAAGATAGTATGATCAAACTCTACACGAACATTGGCCCACCCAGTACCCATATGTGAGCCAAATGCTATGTCACATAATTATCCGAAAAGTAATGCAATGTAAGATAATCTTACACAAATTTCAACCTATTCAACGTTTCTGATTCAATCTGACCCATGAATAGATTAGATGCGAGAAAATATCATAGGACCAGCCATTTAGATCGCTAAGTACTGCGCCTTACGGTACAATCCTTTGTCGATATGACGTACCGTTTAGCAGCAGTTAATCTGTAAATGAAGGTCTGCAATATTGTAGACATTCATATACTTTCGTATGTCCATCTGTATATATTCATTGATGTCGATTTGTAGCGATCGAGAAAGGATGTGTCTGCTATTGTAATCAGTACTCCCTACACCGACTTTGACTGCTGGCAGTAGGAATGGGGTCCTTCTCCAACTCCTGTGTAACTGGCATTAGTAAGGAGGCCTACCATTTTAATGAATAATTCACTTTTCGATTTGTCTTGCAGAAGGCAAGGGATCATGCAGTTTTGTTCGAAAGTCCCCTACTCTATTGTGTTTGGCTCTAGGCCAGGGTGCCCGCCATTATAAACAAATGTTCCAATCTAAAATTTGACTAGCATTAGGCATAGTGGCCTGCTATTTTCATGGAAACTCACTAATTCCGTGTGACTGGCAGTAAGCTGGCTAGCAGCAGTAAAAAGGGACTGTCATTATAATGATAACTGCACAACTCAATTTTGACTGGTGGTAGGGATGTTGCCTGGTATTATAATAAAAACTCCTCAACTGTAACCTGTCTGAAAGTAGGAAATGGGTCTGCCATTGTAACTAAAACTCCCCAAATCGATTGTGACCGCGCAGTAGGCATTGGGGCCTGCAATTATAATGTAAACTTGCCAACTCGATTGTGAATGGCAGTAGGCAAGTGAGCCTGGCGTTATCATCACAACTCCGCAACCCTCACTTTACATTGGAAACAACGTATGTGGACCTCCCCATGCTATTTCTCGGATAAGGCTAAGAGACATGCAATTTTAAAACAATCTCATTTGCTGCACGCACAGTATTTACGTCGATATCCGTATACAATGTAGAATACCGTAGCGAAGCACGGGTACATTTGCTAGTTATAACTAATTCACACCCGAGAAACAGCGTGGCTTCACCGATTTTCTGCTCACTAGAAGTTTTAGTTTTCCGCTTTCCGCCATATTAGCTGCCAGCATCACTGTAACCCTTTCTGTACCTGTTAATTGTTCCTCACAAAGCACAAATGCTGTATTGCACAGTTAATGTTGGACAAAATTCGAGTTACAGAGTATTTTTTGCTTCAAGCAGGACGAATAGAAATGAATAGTGTGACGACTCCCTCTGAATCACATGTTAACAGACACGGTGTACACGTTCCCCGCCACCTGCAGCGCTGCCGTCGATAAAAGTCCAAGTACGCTTGCTTTTTTCGGCTTAATGTGGAAGTGTGTAAACAGTTTGTGGTCTTTTTTCGATAATTTTATACGTTCTTCAGTTTTATACGCGCAAAATATCTGGTTTAACTTTTCATGAACAGAAAAGTGAAAAAGATTAACCATTTGGCATATGCATCAATTTACTAACCCATGTGAATTTGCCTCCAACTTGCTATGTGTCGGGTTGCAAGTCGGGTTACGATAAACATTCGAATGAAAAACGGCATTTTTTCATACTCAAAATATCCCACTCTGTTCTTAAAGTGTTCGAAGGCTATCCCACGTCAAGATCTGCCTTTAAGTGACAATACCCTTAACATAATTTTTTAGTCAGATTAGAGCCATGGCAAAAGCTGTTGTCAAAGAGAATGCCAAAATCATAAGTACAGCTCAGGAAAAAATTACAACAAACTTACCTTTGATCAGCCACTATTATCAAGTTGGGAAGATGAACAAATAGTTCCTTTCACCAGTTCAAAAATGAATGTTATTCATCACTTCTGTGAGGATATTGTTAAACATGCAAGCAAAGTGACAGATTTTACAGCATGTATTGGTTCTCTGCAAAACAATACAGAGGAGTTCGGCTTCATGGCTAAATGGTTAACGTGCTGGCCTTTGGTCACAGGGGTCCCCGGTGTATGCGTCGTCTTTTCATCCTCATCACGACGCGCAGGTCGCCTATGGGAGTCAAATCAAAATAACTGCATCTGGCGAGCCAACTTTTCCTCGGACACTCCCGGCACTAAAAGCCACACGCCATTTTATTTAATACAGAGGAGGCAAAAGGCAGCCGTTTTCAGTCCTAACAAGTCTACCAGAATATAGTAACTCACCCAACTATCCCATTTATCCATCGAATTAATTATGTTTTCTCATGTAGAGGAAGTTGCAAGACATTTTAGTGTACAAGAATCATTATGGGGAGAAATATTTCAAGAATGCCTGGATAGTTTACCTCAAATTACTGTTTCTCATGGACTGAACATTGCTCAGGACTTGGTACCAAAATTAATTTTCCATTACAATACGATGCCGATTTTATTTCCGAACTAACTGATGTACCCGTGATTCGCTACGGAATTCTACATTGTATACAGAATTCTAGGTCAGGTAGTGTGCATGTTGTGAGCAAGATTGTATTAAATTGCATAGCTATTAACGTTACCCTAGAAACGCGACAGGGAAGTCACCAAACAACTTTTCACATATGGAGACTGAGTTAGGGAATTCTCACTGTAAAGGTAGCCCCGCTTGCATACCATCAGTCATAATCAGGTTGGGAAGCTTTCATTATAATGGTAGAGACTCACTCTCCACCTGCCTTTTTAAATCCTCAGAAAGACGGTCTTAGTGGTTTTCCCAACTGAAATGAACATACATTACAATAACGTCAGTAGGAATGGCGCGATTAAAAGCAATGCTTTCATATGAAATACTCGATGAAATGAAAAACCAGACATTTTCTCACTTTTAACGAATAGGACTAAGCTGCCGATCTAACAGTCCAAAGTTCCAGAGCTGGAATGACCAAGCCGCTAACTACCGTGATCCGTGAACATTCTTCGTCTCTCTTCGGCGGGGAGGGATCGAATTGTGGCGATTCCCAGGGCAAAAACTATGCCCTTTTACTAATCTGTTTCCTAGGAGTACCCGGTGAGTCGGAAAGTATCAATTCACTACACTGGCAGCGGAAAAATCTGACTTGGAGAGAAACCCCCTCTTCACTGCTAATTTGGAATAAAATGAATGTAGAATTAAATGAGGAGGAAGAAGCGGCTCTTTTCAGGGTTGAGTTATGAGTTATTTAGTGAATTATGCTGCTATAATGTGCCATATCATATATGCCCCAAATATCAATTATATAATATGTTGTAATATTTTTCAGTTCATATTCGAAGGGAGTCATGATGCGACCTAGAAGTTGCGTAATGCAGTATTCCGTCATCGGGTGACATCAGTAATAGCTTCTTATCTAAGCATAGCAACAGTGAATATGTCGCGTACTCCGTATGAGTCACTCGGGGATGCACGAGAGTGTTTGAGAGCGGCCGATTATAAAAGAACCAATCACAGCCCTGGAAACGATATGGCAGAATGAAGGGATTTACAAAACAAATTAAGTCAGTCTTACCAACTTCTAAATTTACAGTGCTGTACTACTCTTTATTTTATCAGGCAATTTGTTATAAAGCTAGACTCCACGGTTTTAATATAAAATAGAAGCCAGTTAAACATTAAAAGAACTACCTGTAGACAGTTGCAATACTTAATTTGAATTAATAAAGTAATCAACATATTTTTATTGAATCAGCGCTTTGCAGAGTAGTGGGTGAGCAGTAACGTCATCGCGTCAGTGGAATCCCCTAAGACATGACTAATACCGGGAGCTTGGTGTATATAGTAGCCTCTGGAAATGGAAAGTCACTCTGCTTTTGAAGTGTGAACCGCGCGGGTCGGTGTTTTTGATATTAAGCCAGTGGATTAGGAAAGTAACTTTTTTTTAAGTGACCAGTTTGAACATATGAGTAGTAGATTTGTGAAGCTGAAACGTTTTTCTTTCTGAAAATATGCATTACATGAATGCAAGTGTTAGATTGCAGTTACGAGTGTGCATAGTATATTAACAGAGCAATTACCTTTGCTATATAAATAATATCAGGTATCACGTATGTCAAAGTGCGGTGGTGACACGGGATTATATCAATAAAACGATAGTTACTGTCGAAATTTCCGTACCCGTGTATGCGTAATTTGCATACGATTTGTGCAAATACCGTGTCCGGTACGCGTTCGGTTTCGCGAAGAACTGGTACGAACCGTCGTCATCGTATCGGTACAATTAAATGGTGTGTGCGAAGCACTATTACATAATGATGAAGAGAGAAGAAAAGACTTGCAGAGTATTGGATAACGCCATGCAGTTTGGTGCAATAATGGCGTAATTTGCTGGACGCTGTGGCCTGGAATCATGAAGAAACTGAGACGCTACCAGTTAAGTTCATTTTTTAATTATAGGCATGCTTAGATAGAAGGAATTAGGCTAATTCGATCCCAGTGTAATGTAATGTAAATGTAAATGTCAGTCTTGTTGTGACTGAGCTATGTTGTATTTTTATAGATTAGTGTCATGTTTCAGGGAAATGCATGTTTGGAACCCTGATTTTTATATTTTACTTTATTACCTTTTTATTAGATGGGAAAGAGGGAAATGATTAGGTGTAGATGAGGATATATATATGTCTAAAGGTAACTGTGTATTCCATTTTGGTACAAGATGTAGACTCTTTTCGTATGAAGGCTACACAGCCTAAAGTTTGGTCTGGGAATAAAATTTAGCAAGGTATTTTTTTTCCTGCATGTAGCACGTTTATAGGAATACATGGCAGTGATGACCAACGTATAAGTGCACCGTCGAACTAATATCTTCTAGATCCGCAGAGAGAACTAGCTAATTGGTATTGAGTTATGTTTTTACGAGAAAAAGGCAAGATTAGCCTGTAACTGAGATTACTATGTGTGAATATCGGAAAGATATAGTGGTGTCAGCTGCATGGAAAGAGAGAGGTTTGATTTGCCTCAAGTGTTCATTATGATTGTGATAATCGAACTCACGGACCCCAAAGTGTTAGGCCAGATGTGTTGAGTATCATATCTGCAAGCCGTGTTATATTGGAATATGTAGTTAAGGCCATAGGAATGTGTATGGGTCCCATTGTTTGAGTTTGAGGCCTTGTATTAATTAAATGAACAGAGAAGTGAATGGCAGCGTAATTTATGTTTTCAAACATATTAGAATTTCTCAGGCAAGATTTACCAAACCAATTAGTTAGAGTCTTTTCTGGCGAAGTAAGATGTTTCATAGCAGGCGCATAGAAGTGTTCTGTGATTTATATTACAGCGTGCTAGTGAAAGATCAACAGACGGAAAGCTGAGCCTGGAGTTCGGCGTTCTTTTTATATGAAGGAGTCTAGTATCTTATTGTTTATATTTCAGATATTGAATACACAGATATTATTTTTTTATTGCATGTCATTACAGGTTTCTCCGAGTGTGATTTTTTTTGTATTAATTTGTGTTACTTGGATTGTTGTTGATTATGTCATGGCCAGCGTTGAAAAGATTTGTTCTTAAATATGAGTCCGAAACTCATTCTATTGGGAAGCAGGCTTCTAAGCCATCCAATTTATAACAGAACGGTCTGTTAAGTAAATTCAGTGTAGATGTAAGCTAAGGTCCCTGAAATATTGATTTGATGATAAGTGATGTATATATATAGTTTTATTATGGATCGGATTTAGCGTAATTTTATTCTGTCGCGGTATGTCCTGTAATTATAATTTAAATGATATCCGTCAGGATGCGTTAAAATGAATTTAACTGCGTAGGTCGTAGCGAAGTGTGAATTTCTTCCCCAGGTCGTTGCGTTGATTTTGTAAATGTTTTCATTTTGAAACGGGACATTGCCCGTCCTTTGTAACTTGTTGTAAATTTATGTTAATTATGTGCTCGGCACATATTAATTTTTTTTTGCATTTATTTGAGCCATATTTTAATTATTTTTGTTTATCTCGAATTTCAATAATGTTTTATTAGTTAATAAATCCATCTTACCCCTTTATTTTGTATTTTATTTCGGAAATATGATACTGTTTCCCGTTCATATACCCATGGTATTATTTTATCCTGAGATTTTAAATTTTATTTTAGCCCGATCAATTTTTTAAGAACCGAACACGCAGCTCTCCGATTGGCGCCGGTGGACTGTATTTCAGACGGGAACGGTACATATTTATCTTATGGCTTCCGTACGTGGGGCGGATCATATTTATCGATGGCTTCCGTATGTGGGGCGGATTATCATGTTGATTGGGTAAGCTCCATAGCCAGGATAGCGCATTGTTGTCGCCCATTATCATTGCTATGTCCGGATATTATTATTCAGGAACGGAGTAGTATATTATTTAAATTTGTGTTGTTAACCCTGAATGTGCGATTTAATTTTAATGTAGGCAGACGTTATACATTTTTGTTAAGGCTATTATATGGAAATTGAAACCACAAATAGTGAAAAACGTCGCACCTATTTGGAGCCAACAGAATGATGCTCTTCGCACACATAGCAAGTTTTTATATAGGCTTTTATAGGATTTTGGAATTCGAAATTTTGGGAATGTCCATAATGGATACCTGAGCTTTTATATTTATAAATTTAGAGAGGTAGAGATAATTTCGAATGGGCGCATGATAGATGATGAAGTCTGAGATTCTTATTCGATACCCAGACGGAGTCATGTGAACTGGCAACCTAACGTAGTAGACAGTTGAGTCTAAGGTCCTGTGTTCAATATTACTAGTTGGTATGAGAATACAAGAAGTCAAAATATATTTAGAAAAAAATTAGTAATTACTGAATATATTAAATTACGTTGGGAAAATATCGGCATTTATATTTTTTATATGGTAGATATCGTGCATAGAATATGATAGCCGATGAGAAAGGCATGTCAAATATTGAATGATTCCATTGGAATTCGTGAACAATAAAGTGATTTCACGTGAGGCAGATGCTGTTATATCCTTCAGATATAATTGATCGTAGACATAGCCTGAATAATTTGTTTGTATAGTAAATTTTAAATAGCCAGTGCGTTGGTAGTTTTGTTATTTAGATTCAGTCAGGGACACGAGATAGCCTCAATCTCAGATGGAAAGGATAACTATAGTGGCATTGTTATTGAAGGTTGAAGGTGTATGGACCATTGTAACGGGAAATATCATCCTTTAGCTGGAGATAATATGCAAATATAGTTAGGCATTGTTGTCTAATGCATAGTTTTGAGCCCATATTAGGAAAAGCCTATATTTATTTAAAATATTTGGGGCTATGGATTAAATTATTTTTTTTCATATTATTTGAATACGCGTGTTGAAAACATTATTGACATTCGGTAGGTAGTTTCTGCATGGCGTATTGTAAAGCCATATTGTTTGTTTTCCTTGAGTAACGTAAATCGCAGAAACTGATGAAATTAATCTATAAAACCTGGGGAACGCACTTAAAGTTTTCGGAAGTGATTCTAGGCCGCGTAGTCGTATTTGATTTGGTATTATGGCAGTAACCTTAGCTGACCTGTTGGCTAAGATGGACTTGGCGGAGAAAGAGGCGAAGGAGCGTGAGCAAGCAGCTGAACAGCGTGAACAAGAGGCGCAGAAACGCGAACAGGAGCGTATGCAACAAATTAAGGAGAAAATAGGCTTTGTGACTGCGGAAGTAGACAGAAGCATGACAGGGATCATGGAGGCAATGGAGTTAGCAGCGGTTGAAGGTGAGAAACGTGAACAGGAGCGTATGCGGCAGATTACGGAGAAAATAGACTTGGTGACTGCAGAAGCAGAAAAACGTGAGCAGGAGGCGATAAATCGTGAACTGAAAAACATTAATGAACTTACTGATAAAATATCAGAGGGGAATGGTAAACTGGAGGAAAAGATTGATCATGTTCAAAAGTGCTGTCAGGAAGGGATGATACGTTTAGAGAAGCGTATGGATGATATAGAGAATAGAAATGAGGAACAGGTAGACCGGATTAGAAAAACCGTTGAGGAGTTAACTGGCAAAATAACGGATGGAGCCGTAAAGACTGAAAAGCAATTGGAGGAAATGACAAATAGCTTAGAGGAGGCGCGAACTGAGATAGGCAAGAATCGAAGCGCGATAGACCACTTAAGCGAGGCTACAGAAGAAAGATTTTCTAATATTACGGAGGAAATTAGTGCCCAGATAGCCGAAGTACAACGGAAGAATGCGGATCAGTTGGAAGCGAAGTTAGGTGAAAAACAACGGGAAACTGAGTCGAAGATGAGGACGATGGAAAAGGAATTGAGAAAAGAGGTTGTAGATCAAATTGCAGGCAAGGGTGAAGAGATCAAGAAGATGATTTTGGTAGATAGAGAGAATGCTAGAGTCAATATACAAGAAGTAGGTGCAAATATTGAGGCATGGGCTGAATCTTCGCAGAAGAATACGAATAAGTTGATATCTGTGGAAAAGGAAGTACAGTATTTGAAGGATAAAATAGAATTACTTGATCTAAGAACAAATAAGGAGATGGATAAACGGAAGTGTTCAATGCAGAATGATAGTATTGAAAGAGAAGCGAGTCAAGCTAGTGAACCAGCTCTACTTAGCGATATGTTGAATTTACCAAGACCGGAAGAAAAATCATCTACGCCAAGAGAGACGAATGGAGGCCAAATTTATAACATATTTCGTACATCTTCAGAAGATAAACCCCGTAAATTTAGTGGACTAGATGATAGAACACCAAGGGCATTTCTTCGAGAGATAGAAGATTATATGACAGATGCGAAGGTACCAGCTGATAGAAGATTACGTACAATTAGCAAATTCTTATCTGATTCGGCTTTAGAATGGATGATGGCATTCCAGTATACATTCAGTACGTATGAGGAATTTAAGGTAGCATTCTTAAAAAAATTCTGGGATGTATCTATACAGCAGTCATTACGTATGGAGCTTTATTCAAAAAAATATCCTGCTACTATTCCAACAAGGTTTGCGAATTATTTTATTTCCCAAATTATCAAATTCAGAGATTTGGACACACCACCTTCCGAATCCGAGATGATCGTAGCGATATCTAGACAATTACCGTTGGAAGTGCAGAGAACTCTAATAGCAGCAAATGTTAGAACAGCGACTGAGGCAGAATTGACTTTACGTCAGTTGGATTTAACGTCTACACAAAATCAACCAAGGATCAGACATTCGGAGGCTTTACATACGATTGATTTAACGGAAGATAGAAGTCCACCACCTAAGATTAGGAAGGGAGGTAGAGTGCAAAGTTCAGGAACGCAGACGATATCACAGCAAGCTAGACCAATTGAAAATGAGCAATCACGGAGAGGTGAATGGAATTTCAATAATTATCCAGATGATAGGAGAGGACAAGGATATACCCAAGATAGGAATGATAATAGAGGAAATAATTATTCATATGGAAGGAATGGACGAACATTTAGATATCGGCATAGAGGTTATGCAGGTCAGCGGCGACCTTACAATAGATGGGAGAATAGAAGGAATATGGATTTTCGGAATGATTTCAGACAAAGATCTGATTATCAACAAAGGAATGCTGAGTCGCAGAGATACGTGACGGAGTTGAGAAGTAAACGACAGGACGGAGATCAATGGCAACAGGCCATACAGGGAAACACGAGTGGGCAAAACCATGGTGCAGAGATCAATGCTTACCGCGAATTCCGGGAAGCAGAACAAAATAAAGGATTGAATCCACATGCATCAGATTTCAATACGAGGGACAATGGGGCTAAAAAAAAGCTCAATACTAGTACGCGGAGATAGTCTGAAGAAAGCAAGTAATGCGGATGATGACAGATGGGTAACAGTTTCAGTGGATAGTTGGGTGATTCAGCCTGAGGATCTGTTAGAAGAAAATGAAAAATTAAGTCAAAATTGCTTAAGGAAATTACCAGTGATTTATGTCAGAGTAGGAGGAATGAGAGTTCGAGTTTTGGTGGATACCGGCGCTACTATTAGTGTAGTTTCTCAAACGCTGATAAACGAATTAAAGACCAGAGTAAAAGTTCCTACAATACCCATTTCAAGATTAAAAGTTCTTGGAATTGTACCCGACAAAACTACTATTTGTAAAGAACAAGCCTTATTAGATCTAGAAATTGGGAATTTAACAGTATCACATCCTTGCGTTATCCTACCGCGCATGGAATATAACTTAATTTTGGGTGCTGACTTTTTAGGAACTTACAATGCTGTGATTGACATGGGGTCAAATACGTTAATTTTTCGGATGGATGATCAAAATGAAAATTTGCAGTTAAATCAAGCAGAGGAAGAGTTTGGCGAAGAGCAGATATGGACAACAGTTGTGGATGAAGGAAAGGAAGTGGATGATTTCCCGGTAAATTGGATTTCAAATTGTGAAGAACTTAAGGAAAACTTTGAAATTATGTTAGCTAATTTAGAAGAGGATGATGAAGAAGCAAAATTTAATCAATTATTACCGACTAAAGTAGCGGAATCACCAGTAGATGATGAGCAACGGGGAAAGCTACGGGAAATACTAGTTAAACATAAGACAGTTTTTGGTTCAAAACCCGGTAGAATACCAAATTTTGAGTATAAGATTGTAGTAAATAACTGGGAACCTTTTAAACAACGCCCATATCCTGTACCGGAAAAGCTTTTTCCTCAGGTGAAAGAAATTATTGATGCAATGGAAAGGAACGGCGTTATAACCAAAGCACCTAGTCCGTTTCTCAATCCAATTTTGGCAGTACCAAAGGCAAATGGGTCTATTAGGGTGTGTCTTGATGCACGAGCCATCAATAAACGCTTAGTCCCAGAGTACGTGCAGGCTCCACCGATTAAAGACTTGTTGAAGAAGTTTGGAGGAATGGAGTATTTCGGAACCGTAGATCTGACGTCATCATTTCATCATATTGCTTTAGATCCGAGTACGAGTATGCTGACTGGTTTTATGTTTGACAATCAGACATATATTTTCCAGAGATTACCCTTTGGTCTGGCTAATTCAAGTTCAGTATTGATCAGAGCTTTAGAGAATAATTTAAGTCCAGCAGTTAAAGAATTTACAGTAAAATACATAGATGATATCATATTTTGCTCCAAGACATTAGAAGAACATTTGAAGAAAATTGATTTGTTACTTGAAGATTTGAATAGAAGTAATTTTAAAGTGAATTTTGAAAAATCTCACTTTTGTCAAAGAAGTACTTTGTTTCTTGGCCATGTCATTGACGGAGAAGGGGTTAGGCCAAATCCTGTCAAAGTTTCAGCAGTACAAAATTTTCCTAAGCCAACTCGAATCAAACATATTCGTCAGTTCTTAGGCCTATGCCAATTCTTTGCAGATCATTGTATATCATATACAGATACAGTTGCTCCATTGCAAGAATTATTAAAGACCAATAATCGTTGGAAATGGACTGAGATTCATGATGAAGCTTTTCGTAAAACCAAAGAGATGCTAGCCAATGCTGTCAAATTAGGATATCCACAATACGATAGGCGGTTTATTATCCAGACAGATGCGTCAAATGTAGGTATTGGAGCGATTTTGTACCAGGAGACACCGGAAAAGGAACAGAAGACGACGTATCTTGCATTTATGAGCCGAAAACTCAGATCTCATGAGTTGAAATGGACGACCACGGAGTTAGAGATGTTATCAATTGTTGTAGCTCTAACTCAATGGCGTAAATATATATACGGATTCCCGATTACTATCCGTACTGATCATAAGGCTCTGACGTTCATACAGAAAGCAAATGTGGGTAGCGATCGGATTTGTAGATGGTCATTATTTATTCAACAGTTTGACCTAACATTTGAGCATTGTCCTGGTAAGCTCAATGTTGTGGCGGATGCACTCAGTAGGAACCCAAACCCAGATGAAATCACAATTAATCTTACAGTTTTGGATGATGGAGATCAAGCCGTTATTAATCGTTTACGAGAAATAAGGCAAGAACAGGAGAATTATCCACCCACACGTCTTATGTTGGATTATTTTAGTAAGCAGATTGAACCCGGTATCACGAGATTCAAGGAAGCTGAGAAGAAAGCAACATCATTTCATTTATTCAATAATCTTCTACATAAATTTATTGATGAAGATCATACAAAATTTAGAATTGTAATTCCACCAACACTTCAGGTTGATTTAATATGGTTGTCACATCATATGACTGGTCACGCAGGGATTGAGAAGGTGACGGCAGTTCTTCAGGAGACATTCATATGGCCAAGAATGAGACGAATGGTACAACAGGTCATTCGTACTTGTGATAAATGTCAGCGAGTAAAACCAAATACATTTTTACTGAAACAGTCGCCGAAGCCCATTTTGCCTAACGAACCCCGACAGCTGTTCGCAATTGATTATTTCGGTCCCCTTCCAGCTAGTCGTCGTGGAGTTAAACATATATTAGTATGTGTTGATGTTTTTACAAAATTTGTAACTCTGTGTCCTGTACAGAAGGCAAACACGAGATCAGCCTTGTACCAGATTAAAAACAAAATTATAACTAAGATGGGTACCCCTCAGAAGATATTAAGTGACCATGGGCCACAGTTTACTTCGCCTGCATTCAAGCGCGAACTTGAGAAATTAGGGATTCAGCATGTACTTAGTTCAGTACGACATCCAGAATCCAATCCTAGTGAAAGAATCATGAGGGAGATTTCAAAATATTGTAGATTGTTCATATCTAAGGAGCATTGGAAATGGTTCGATGTAATCCCGATTATTAATGATAGTATTAATTCGACACGTCATGAATCTACAGGCCAAATTCCTATGGTTTTGCATTTAAATGAATACCCAAATAGACCGTGGCATAATGTTATTCCGTGTCCGGTAGATCCAAAGCCATCACTTGAATTATGTGTAAGAGAGACAGCAGAAAAAATGAAAAGTCAGGCAGAGAAGAGGGCGCGCAGAACCAGAGGGAAACGTTTTCATCGTCCTTTGCGCATAGGAGAATTGGTATTGGTAAAGCGACCTGCTAGTTCTGATGCCCCGGCACGCTTTTACCATAAGTTTGCAGAGCTCTATGTTGGACCTTTTCGTATTGTTCATGATTATGGCAATAACTCTTATCGTGTACGTAACATGGATGGAACAATGGAGAAGACATTCAACGCTTCTAATTTAAAACTTTATTACCCACCTGGTCAGATCCGTATTGATGAAGTACAAGAAGATGATGACTTTGGGGATGACGAAGATGATGATGACATCGACGAAGAAGATGACCCAGTAGAAGAAGATGTGGATCAAGAAGACGAAGAAGAAGCTACAGAGGATGTAAACATGGCAGATATAGAAGACACAGACCCATTACCAGCAGAAATTTGTCATCAATGTGACGGAAATGAACGCAAGTTTCAAGCTCTTTTGGAAATATTTTTTGAAGCTCAGAAAGAGAAGGAGAGATTGCTAGCTGAACGTGAAATATTATTATCCGAGAGAATAACTGAAATGGAGCCATAGTAGTGAATCAAAAAAAAATACGTTTTCACATATTTTTTTACGGGGTATGGGGAGAATGTGCCATATCATATATGCCCCAAATATCAATTATATAATATGTTGTAATATTTTTCAGTTCATATTCGAAGGGAGTCATGATGCGACCTAGAAGTTGCGTAATGCAGTATTCCGTCATCGGGTGACATCAGTAATAGCTTCTTATCTAAGCATAGCAACAGTGAATATGTCGCGTACTCCGTATGAGTCACTCGGGGATGCACGAGAGTGTTTGAGAGCGGCCGATTATAAAAGAACCAATCACAGCCCTGGAAACGATATGGCAGAATGAAGGGATTTACAAAACAAATTAAGTCAGTCTTACCAACTTCTAAATTTACAGTGCTGTACTACTCTTTATTTTATCAGGCAATTTGTTATAAAGCTAGACTCCACGGTTTTAATATAAAATAGAAGCCAGTTAAACATTAAAAGAACTACCTGTAGACAGTTGCAATACTTAATTTGAATTAATAAAGTAATCAACATATTTTTATTGAATCAGCGCTTTGCAGAGTAGTGGGTGAGCAGTAACGTCATCGCGTCAGTGGAATTCCCTAAGACATGACTAATACCGGGAGCTTGGTGTATATAGTAGCCTCTGGAAATGGAAAGTCACTCTGCTTTTGAAGTGTGAACCGCGCGGGTCGGTGTTTTTGATATTAAGCCAGTGGATTAGGAAAGTAACTTTTTTTTAAGTGACCAGTTTGAACATATGAGTAGTAGATTTGTGAAGCTGAAACGTTTTTCTTTCTGAAAATATGCATTACATGAATGCAAGTGTTAGTTTGCAGTTACGAGTGTGCATAGTATATTAACAGAGCAATTACCTTTGCTATATAAATAATATCAGGTATCACGTATGTCAAAGTGCGGTGGTGACACGGGATTATATCAATAAAACGATAGTTACTGTCGAAATTTCCGTAATCGTGTATGCGTAATTTGCATACGATTTGTACAAATACCGTGTCCGGTACGCGTTCGGTTTCGCGAAGAACTGGTACGAACCGTCGTCATCGTATCGGTACAATTAAATGGTGTGTGCGAAGCACTATTACATAATGATGAAGAGAGAAGAAAAGACTTGCAGAGTATTGGATAACGCCATGCAGTTTGGTGCAATAATGGCGTAATTTGCTGGACGCTGTGGCCTGGAATCATGAAGAAACTGAGACGCTACCAGTTAAGTTCATTTTTTTAATTATAGGCATGCTTAGATAGAAGGAATTAGGCTAATTCGATCCCAGTGTAATGTAATGTAAATGTAAATGTCAGTCTTGTTGTGACTGAGCTATGTTGTATTTTTATAGATTAGTGTCATGTTTCAGGGAAATGCATGTTTGGAACCCTGATTTTTATATTTTACTTTATTACCTTTTTATTAGATGGGAAAGAGGGAAATGATTAGGTGTAGATGAGGATATATATATGTCTAAAGGTAACTGTGTATTCCATTTTGGTACAAGATGTAGACTCTTTTCGTATGAAGGCTACACAGCCTAAAGTTTGGTCTGGGAATAAAATTTAGCAAGGTATTTTTTTTCCTGCATGTAGCACGTTTATAGGAATACATGGCAGTGATGACCAACGTATAAGTGCACCGTCGAACTAATATCTTCTAGATCCGCAGAGAGAACTAGCTAATTGGTATTGAGTTATGTTTTTTACGAGAAAAAGGCAAGATTAGCCTGTAACTGAGATTACTATGTGTGAATATCGGAAAGATATAGTGGTGTCAGCTGCATGGAAAGAGAGAGGTTTGATTTGCCTCAAGTGTTCATTATGATTGTGATAATCGAACTCACGGACCCCAAAGTGTTAGGCCAGATGTGTTGAGTATCATATCTGCAAGCCGTGTTATATTGGAATATGTAGTTAAGGCCATAGGAATGTGTATGGGTCCCATTGTTTGAGTTTGAGGCCTTGTATTAATTAAATGAACAGAGAAGTGAATGGCAGCGTAATTTATGTTTTCAAACATATTAGAATTTCTCAGGCAAGATTTACCAAACCAATTAGTTAGAGTCTTTTCTGGCGAAGTAAGATGTTTCATAGCAGGCGCATAGAAGTGTTCTGTGATTTATATTACAGCGTGCTAGTGAAAGATCAACAGACGGAAAGCTGAGCCTGGAGTTCGGCGTTCTTTTTATATGAAGGAGTCTAGTATCTTATTGTTTATATTTCAGATATTGAATACACAGATATTATTTTTTTATTGCATGTCATTACAGGTTTCTCCGAGTGTGATTTTTTTTTGTATTAATTTGTGTTACTTGGATTGTTGTTGATTATGTCATGGCCAGCGTTGAAAAGATTTGTTCTTAAATATGAGTCCGAAACTCATTCTATTGGGAAGCAGGCTTCTAAGCCATCCAATTTATAACAGAACGGTCTGTTAAGTAAATTCAGTGTAGATGTAAGCTAAGGTCCCTGAAATATTGATTTGATGATAAGTGATGTATATATATAGTTTTATTATGGATCGGATTTAGCGTAATTTTATTCTGTCGCGGTGCCTGCAGAGCATGTACACTAACAGTTGAACATGAGTTTTTAAGGTTATAAATGATAATTGCAACTGAGTTTGAATTCGGGGTCAATTAATGAAAGATCACTTAGAGACATACACGTTTGAGATAGTCGTTAAAATACTGACGAACCAATTTCAGAAGTAATGTCATTAAATTATTACTAAATACAAAATATTTACTACGTATTTTTCACTTATTACTTTCAAAACAAGGAACACTATATCTCAATTTGAACGAAACACAGATCGCACATAAAGACAGTCATCGGTCAGTAAACAGAATACATAGTTCTTAAACATCACAATAATTAACACACCGTTTTAAATCATTTACTTAAACGATAAATTCCGAATTAAGTCACATCAGATCTCATTTAGAAACACATGTTCGGATACACCTGATCACCTTCTATCTACACCAGCGCCTCGTAGTGTAGGAACATATTGTACCAAGAGGTACTCTCCCTCGCCGTAATCTCTTAAATCTTCAAGTTATACAGATCGATCTGCGTATATTGTATATTTGTAGTTAGTATATTTTCTCCTTGTATCTTAATAAGATACACGTGTTGTCCCGTCCCCCTTATGGCCCCAGGGAAAAGCGAAAATTATTTCCGCCCTGGTGGCACCTTCCATATCACGTTGGCAAGCCTTCCTCCGGCCTGCGCACTTGTCGCGTTGTCTCCCCACCTTGCCCCTCCTCTCCCCTGCAGGGGGAGGGCACGGTGCTGGGTAGTTCTGAGAGAACTTGGTTCAGTTCGCTTGGAGCGAGCAAGCCGTCTAGTCGCCTAGCCGTGAGCGTGGAGGTAGGAGAAATGCTTGTCAACCAACTTCAGGCTTAGGGAGGGAGTTGTTTAATATTCAGAATGTAACATATTTGTTCTCTTGTCAGTAGAGGCTAAGGGCCTCAGTAAATAGTAAGAGGGTTTATTTCTGAAAAGCTAATGTGTTAACTTGGTTTTTAAGTAATTCAGTATGTTGTCACTAAAGGACATTGTTCCCGAGGCCGGGCCTCGATTTCTAGGTAAAATGAGTGTAGCCCTCATGATAGTTGAATCGGTATGTGGCCTAAGGCCCCTGTAATTGCTAAGAATCGAGAACTGTAGTATTTGAATTGTCGGAGGGCAGGTCCCCCAATCAACACGAACTTTAATCTTGTTCGCACTTACTACTGTAATAAATGTTCAGCATTGTACACGACTCGGTTTTCGCTGGTTGTGTTATCGCTTCCCTTGCTTGTTACTGGTATTCAGCTTCGGTCCTAAAGCCCGCACCTTCCTTACTTCCATATCGCTGCCAATCCTTGGTGCAGGAACACTATATTCTCAATTTGAACGAAACACAGATCGCACATATAGACAGTCATCGGTCAGTAAACAGAATACATAGTTCTTAAACATCACAATAATTAACACACCGTTTTAAATCATTTATTTAAACGATAAATTCCGAATTAAGTCATATCAGATCTCATTTAGAAACACATGTTCGGAGACACCTGATCACCTTCTATCTACACCAGCGCCTTGTAGTGTAGGAACATATCAACCAGCAGAAGTCGTCACATTATGAATTTCGATTCGTTCTGCTTCAAGGGAGGAAATGCTTGTTTCGAGAAATCGAGAAATTCGTGAAACAGTATTTCGAGTTATCTATAATAATGAAAGGAAGTGTTTGTGTTTTGTGTGTGTGTGCCCGCGATATCCAGCAAAATCTACAGCATGCAGAGATCTGAAATTTTGAACATAGGTAGATGGAAGGGGGTCGGAATGCACCTCGCAGCCAGATTTTTCATTTTCGCTTTCATTGGTGAGTTATGAACGTAAAACCATCGGAAAACGTGTGTTGGGATATGACAATCCAACGTGCTGTCACCTAGATTAAACGCAAAGAGTCACTGTTGCTAGGCAACGTACATAAGATAGGTAATACAAGTCAAGTCCAAGGCGTAGGAAGCATTTTTCGTTCCCCGGCACGAGGAGCCAAATTCAGTCCGTAATATCCGGAAGTGTGTATTTATGTGATGCCCAGCCAAATCTATGGCACGTAGAGATCTGAAAGTTTTCTCATAGGTCGGTACAGCATTTCACCGATCATGCATGGCTGTGTCAAAGAGAAATTCTTGCGCCAAGAAATGAAGTCGTCAATGTCATCAACAAGCGACTTTTACAAAAATTACCCGGTGTTCTACACATTTCCAAGTTTATCGACAGAACATGTAATACAGATGAGGCTGTCAACTACATTAGAGAGCTTCTGAGCAACTTGGAGTCACCTGGAGTACCACGAACATCTTGGAGTGGACGATTGTGGCACCGATTATCCTCCTCAGCAATATGAATCCTCCTTCCCTCTGCAAAGGAATACTGTGTGACTCTCAGTCAAGAAACTGATGCCGAATATATTGAAGCCACCATCATGACTGGTTATGCCGAGGGTGTAGTATTCATTCCTCGGATTCAAATGACCTCTTCGGATATACCGTTTCAATTTAGACATCTGCAGTTCCCCCATTTGTTTGAGTTTCGATATGCACATCAACAAAGCACAAGGGCAATCGCATAAATCGCATGTTACTGTATTTCTACCATCCACCAAACCGATACATCTTACCCATTGAAAGTAACATTTTTAAAAATGTAATGTAATAACGTAATTTACGTAAAAATGATGTGTGATAATAAGTATTTATTATTTGCTTTTAAATGAATGGTTTTAAAAACATCTAGCTGTTGAATTAATAAACGCGGGTGAAGCCGTGGGTACATGCTAGTAGAGAAACAAATGCACGTGAAGAATAGGGCAAACGACCGGGAGAGTTAAGTTACTTCGAGATACTGAAAATTCGAGTAATGGAGATTCGACTGTACTTCCATGTTCCCTGCTCCTCTTTTTAATTGACAGCTTCTGGAGGCATGAAATTTATATTCCCTCCGTGATAGGATTACATTTATTTGAACATTATATACAGGGAACATTATTTTGTACTCTAATTGATTCTATTAACCTCTAAAAGGATGTAGGTTCAAATGATTGCAAAAGAAATCGAGAAAATTAGAAACGAAACCTACACACTTACAGAGGTATACATTCCTGAGTTAGATAAGATGTTTATTATATCGTAGCAAAGTTATGGATGTATTCACTTTATTCCCATACTGTTACTAGTAAAAGCTACGCAAGTACTTCAAAGATAATGAAGAAATGTGGAAAAAACTGATAATACTAATAATACTGATAAAATAATTAACCTAGTTATGTTAAAACAACATAGATGTAAATGTCTTCCCTACACGGCAAAGCATAAAGTCAGGGATATGATTTTGTGCTTAGAACGCAAAAGAGTGAGTACAGATTCTTGTTGAGGAATTGTACCTACTCTAAGTAAAGCATCTAGGAAGGAAAAAACTGTTTTTTATTAGAAACACGAACGTTGCATAGCATAAAGGTGCAGAACAGAGTGAAAACATGACTCTGTACATATCTACAGCATCAATGAGACAGAACGGTTATTCGTAATACAATCCTCTGCGTGACGTAACTGCTTACGTCACACGATTTAGTTTGTTTATCACTACTCTCACCCAAATTAAATTCCCTCACTTAACCACATAAATGTAACAGACGTCTATTGTTAACGAAGGACTCCATATTCAAAGCCATCTTTAGGATGTCAGGTAACTGAGAAGAAATGGCGATATAGGGTCTACTCGATCTCGACACATCCTTTTTCATACTTCTCACGGACGAAATTATGTTAAACTGTGTGCTCTTGGTCAGCTTAATGGTGCTGGTTTTGTCCACATACAAAGTCTTCCCCAGAAGATATTCAATCCAAATAAGCTCTTTAGACGATTCAAAAGCCACCACGTGTTCGGCTTCAGTTGTCGACAATATCGCATTGCCCTGTTTCCGACGAATCCACGAAATTGTTCCTCCAGCTAAATGTGTGATAACTCCGCTAGCAGGAACAAACGCGAAATCGGCATCGCTGAAACATTTGCTGTCCGTACTCTAATACTTCTTGTATATTAGTCCATAATTTTACGTACCTTTCATTTTTTTATTATCCGCTTCACACATTTCCAGTCAGACGATTGAAGTCGATCTAAAAATTCAGAGGCTACGCTCAAATGCTGCTTACTTTCATGACATAATCGTTTATGCCAAAAGTGTAAAGTATCACTGCTTTCTGCAATATTCACTTCAGGTAGTTTATTTTGAAGCACAACCTTTATATTAAGTATGTATACGTCTCTAGGAGTACGTTTCCCAGTTTTACTTGGCCATCTTTAGTAAATAAACACCGAGCGTGGTAAACTTTAAATTCAAAGCGTTTAGATATGGTTTGACCAACAGAAAATACCTTTCTGCATACATTTGGAACATGCCAAACATCCTTTTGATGATTTATTACCCTTGATCGACTCGTTGTTACCAATTCAAAGAAATGTCGGCGTCGAAAAGCTTTTAAATGCTTGTCATATGTGTAGATGCCCCACCCTCGCTCAAAGGATCAGACTGTTCACCTATAACAAAAGCCCTATCTAAGGTATTATTAGGTTTGAGTTTAGGATCAAAACCTTTTTTGTTAATATTACAGTGTTTAGCTGCATGTCCGAATTTGAAACATTTGTAACACTTAGGACTTTTGTTTACTGTGTTATTACCGGCATTACTCGTAGTCTGTTTCTCAAGTCTCCTAGAGCAACAAAAGCTACACTAGTAACAGTACAGCTTTTCGGAAGACGCATTTCTATTAGCCATAATCATTCAGTCAGGTCATTCAAAAGTACTTTTTGCCATAGGAACACTTCCCCAAACACATTTTAATTCAAAATATTCATTGGGAAGCAATGACAGAACGTGTCCAGTAAGTAGCAAGTCGGGCAACTGATTCATGTTTTCAATTCCTAACTTCTTACTTTGAAATTACGCTGTAATCGAGCAACCAGAATAGTAATGTTTTCACTACTAAACTTCTCAGAAGTGAAAAATTGTTCCATTAACTTGTCTAATCGCTGATCGGAACTTTGCTCGTAAATAAAAATCCACAGCCTGCTTCCAGTCATTCGACCGAGTCAGGAATGGAATGAATGAAGCCCCGATCTATCGGCGATGATAGGAATTGTGTCAGCTGCCGAAGCCTGTCACACTCCCCACTGCTCAGCCCGAAAGCCTGCAGATTACGAGGTGTCGTGTGGTCAGCACGACGAATCCTCTCGGCTGTTATTCTTGGCTTTCTCGACCGGGGCCACTATCTCACCGTCAGATAGCTCCTCAATTCTAATCACGTAGGCTGAGTGGACCTCGAACTAGCACTCAGGTCCAGATAAAAATCCCTGATCTGGCCAAAAATCGAACTCGGGGCCCCCAGGTAAGAGACAGACAAGCTACCTCTACACCACGAGGCCGGCATAATAATAATAATAATAATAATAATAATAATAATAATAATAATAATAATAATAATAATAATAATAATTGTGTGTGGCCTTTCGATCTGACACTGTATGGACGACCTGCGCGTCTATGAAGATGAGGCCCTGTCTGTGATGAATTCTAACGATGAAGATGGCACACACACACCCATCACCCTAGCCTTCGGAATTAACCAATAAAGGATAAAGCCATGGAGCTAGACGACTGACAAATGAAATGATATTGGAGAGTGTTGCTGGAATTAAATATGGCAGGGGAAAACGGATTACCCGGAGAAAACTTATCCCACCTCCGCTTTGTCCAGCACAAATCTCGCATGGAGTGACCGGAATTTGAACTACGAAACCCGGCGAAGAGAGGCCGGTCCGCTGCCACCTGTGGCACGGAGGCTCTAACTTTGCTCGTACATACTCAAAGTTTGTCCCATATTTCGTTAACCTTTTTACATGAGGACGTCGGTTCTTCATTAGAAGTATGTAAACAACTAATAACATTCAATTGATCATCGGCGTCTTTAGAATCAAAATTGGCTTTGTTACTGTCATCTCGTTTTACATCACCTGTCACAGTTTCTATTACTTTAATACTAAACTTAACTGCCGTTTCCAAGGCAGCCAGTTAGTTATCTTGAACTTCAAGCTTCTCGATTATGCATTTGAAGTCTTAGCTTCCCATCCTTCATATTTCCAAACGTTGACACAATAACTCAACAGAAAAACAAATCAACAGACTTACGTAAGTAAAACTGGGCCTATAACCTGTTAAGCAATTGTACCTATGCAAAGCATCTACGTAAGGAAGAAAACTGGTTTTTATTAGAGGTGCGAATGTTGCATAGCATAAGGAAGCAGAACAGAGGGAAAACATGACTGTACATAATTATGTGCAACATAAATGAGGTAGAACGGTTATCGATGCCGGAGTCCTCCGTGTGACGTCACTGCTTGCATCACACGATTAAGTTTGTTTCTTAATAAAATATATTTGAATTTCATATATAAACTCAGAACGTACCCGTTGTCGACAGGCCGATTTTTGGCGATGTCACTGCTGTTCAAACTGAATTATTACATCTACTTTCTTTGCCGGGCTGAGTGGCTTCTGCTGGCCTTCTGACCCCAACTTGGCGAGTTCGACCCTGGCTCAGTCCCGTGGTATTTCAAGGTGACCAAATACGTCAGCCTCTTGTCGGTATATTTACTAGCACGTAAAAGAACTCCTGTTGAATTAAATTCCGGCACCTCGGCGTCTTCGAAAACCATAAAAGTAGTTAGTGGGACGTAAAGCCAATAACAGCCTTGGCAAATCCGTCCGTCCGTTAAGGGACCGAATTGCTTCATTCCTGCTCTATTCTCTCCAGAATCTCCTGCCAGTGAATCATCAGACATTGATAGGTCTCTAAGTTCAGCCAGCTTTGAGTAATCATAAAATCATATCCTTAAATGATCACTCCAATAATTATTGCAGGCAAAGGCTTACCCTAACCCGCAATACATTCTGTACTTAACAGGTTGCTATACGACTACCACGTTCATTAATAATCTCATTTATGTTATTTTAATCCTTAGTAATGTCATTGCATGCGGCCATGTTGGATTACTACCTGTCAAGTCAGAGAATATACATTTTCTCTGATCACGGTAGAGTACTATTCAATGTTAGAGACTCTTTCATTTTCTAACCTTTCCCGGCTTCCAAATATATTCAACATATGATAGAGCGTTCCTAATAACTTACGTGCTGCTAAGAAAAATAAGTCTACGTGCAAACAGACCCCATCATGCCATACACCTTAGACATTACCTGAGAACACCTATCGAAGGATAACCTAGCCACACTAGAAAGAGTAGAGACCATTTACCTTAAAAAAGTTCTTTGACAGGCAAAAGGAAAACGCTCCTTCGAGACTAACCCATGAGTTCACAAGACAACCGTTCTATACAGAAGAACTGTGATTAAAGTACCATTGCATTCTACGACACAATACCAAGCTTTACATCAAGAACTGCAGGATAAAAAATCGAATATATGGATAGATTTTTGCCAAACGGACGGCATGATGACGTCAGAACTGCGCCTTACTATAACGTGTTTCTTATTAAATTTTCATAAAACCATTGACAAGGACAGGCAAAGCAATATGACTACGACAGACATATCAAGACGTGCTATCTGACCTACTTACAACGAATGCTGCGAAGCAGCGCCGGTCTTCCAGTTATTATTATTATTATTATTATTATTATTATTATTATTATTATTATTATTATTATTATTATTATTATTATTATTATTGTTTTCTTCTATTTTTCTTAGGGAAGGTATAGGACATCGACGAGCCCCGACCACTGGGCTCTACTTTGCACCATGGGCCTGATCTCAGGCCAGGGGCCTGTTCCACGAACTTTTCAACTTTGCACTTTTCACTTTTCAATTCTTGCAAAGTGCAAAGTCTTTCTGTTCCACCATGATCTAAGTTGTACTTTTCAATTTCTTCGCAAAGTGAAAAGTCTTTGCGTATGAGTGAGCCGATCGAGTTTACTCCATGAGCGAACTGTATAGGCCTAATACTCTTATGATTTTAATGCTTTACTTTTCGCGGCGAAGTTGACGGTATAATTGTGGTACCGTTTAATTTTTTATCATGGGAAAGAAAGGTTAGTATTACAAGAAGCTGGCTGTGCTGGAAGTTGTCAAGGAGAAACGTGACATAATTTTTGACATCTTTAAAGATAACCTCTCAAATGATGACACACATCAATGTTAACGAGAGTACCGTCAACACATCCACACACAGAAGGAAATTCACCTTCATTAGAAATCCTGTCGCTATGTTATGTGGAATATCAGGCCAACGTACTGTTAGGAAATATTACATTTACTTATAACATCTACGACTTTGGTAACAGTTCTGCATATAATTGATTTTGATGTCCCATGCATTGTGCTACACTGTGCAGCTAGACACCATTTACTAACCAATGTATATAAGCATATAAGAATTTGTTCTTTTTCGGAAAGGAATTGACTTCTTTTTGTTGCATGTTTCAATAAATGACCGATCATTTCAAGAATATAGTCAGTCTGTGTTGTGGTAATACGAAATCACTCGCGAAAGTCCCTCGAAGTGAGGTTATGAAAATTAATCTCGTCTTTGTACGTTCTCTTACTGGATTCTTCATCACTGTCCTCACATGATGCTAACAAAAGCTTACGTGGTAACGTGTTTATATCACTAAACAAAATTCTACGCCGATAAACTAGTGTACATACTTGTTAACTAACAGATGAAAAGGGAATCATCTCTTTGCAAGATTGATGAAAACTTTTCTCTTCATTTCTTTGCACTTTGCATTTCTGTACCAATGGAGAAACATAACAGGCTTGAAAAGTGAAAAGATTCCTAACTTTTCACTTTGCAAGCTAAATCTGAAGGGTGGTGGTGGAACAAAATCTGAACTGAAAAGTGCAAAGTGAAAAGTGAAAAGTTGCAAAGTTTGTTCGTGGAACAGGCCCCAGGTCTTCCCTCCTTTGTTAGGAAGAAGCCAAACTGTTCAGTGTCGACTACGTTAATGTAACTTTAAAGCTTATCAGCCTGTGGAAAACACTAATGAAAACACATATAACATACCTGTAAAATATACTTGTTAAACGAAGAATGACATGTTTCGTTCTACAAGAAATCCTCAGATTCTACCAAAGCACTTTCCTTTTTTTTTTTTTTTTTTTTTTTTGCTAGTTGTTTTACGTCGCACCGACACAGATAGGTCTTATGGCGACGATGGGACAGGGAAGGGCTAGGAGTGGGAAGGAAGCGGCCGTGGCCTTAATTAAGGTACAGCTCCACCATTTGTCTGGTGTGAAAATGGGAAACCACGGAAAACCATTTTCAGGGCTGCCGACAGTGGCAAAGCACTTTAAATCATACGGATATTTATATGTACAATATTTTACGTTGTGTAAACTTGTCAACGATTGAGAGCTGGTGATATTATACACAAGTAAGAACACATAATGATTGCAGTAGTTGTCCACTGTCATCTTAGTAGAGAAATGTTTCTTTACTTATCCAGCTGCCTGACGGGCCTGGGCCTACCAAGTGACAGCTGCTCAGTCCGAAGGCCTGTAGATCCCGAGGTAACGCGTGGTCAGAGCAACGACTCTCCTCGTACCTAACTTCAGATCCAGGTAAAATTCCCTGGCCTGGTTGGGAAGCTAACTCGAGACTTCTGGGTAAGAGGTAGGCTCCCTTTCCTTAGACTGTGCGGCCGGCGTAACGGGTATGAAATGAAACATTTATAGAATTTAAAATGTTCAGGTAACGGGCAAAACAACGCAATTATCTTCCTCTATTTACAAGAATAGCAGAAGAAAGCCAGCAAGCTAGCAAGCTTATGGTTTTATGAGACTGTTGGTGTGACCATAACCACCGGCCCTCCAATGGTAAATGGAAACCATACCACCTGGACGTGCCTTTTTACTTCAAAAACCCATACGAATGGGCCGGAAGTCGAATTGTGGGCGCGTTGGTGTGAAGCCAGTGAGAGTGTCACGTGGCTATCACGTCGCGTAGTACAAAGAGGAAGAATGAAGACATTGACTAAAGAAAGAGCAAAAGAGGATCAAACAACGGGAGAGAATGAAAGAATCCCTAGCCCTTGCAAGTGAACTAAACTGGGATCGAACCTACCAACTTGGGCTCAAAATGTCAGCACCTCCAAACACCAGTGAACTAAACTGGGATCGAACCTGCCAACTTGGGATCAAGATATCAGCACCTCCAAACACCAGTGAACTAAACTAGGATCGAACCTACCAACTTGGGCTCAAAATGTCAGCACCTCCAAAAACCAGTGAACTAAACTGGGATCGAACCTGCCAACTTGGGATCAAGATATCAGCACCTCCAAACACCAGTGAACTAAACTAGGATCGAACCTACCAACTTGGGCTCAAAATGTCAGCACCTCCAAAAACCAGTGAACTAAACTGGGATCGAACCTGCCAATTTGGGCTCAAATGTCTGCTCTCCACCATCTGAGCCACTCGGCCTGGCCTGGCCTGGTCACCTTGCATGTCTGACAAGGCACGAGGAAGATGTAACCACAGTGAGCTCGCTATCAGACATGCGCTATCTCCTCCTTACTCGGTGTCCGATGTTTGCGGTCTCCGCCAACACTCTCCCTCTCGGGTGCATTACGTGAAGTTGGCCTCTCATTCGTTTGAGAGACAGGGAGGAAATCTTGCATGTGGAATCCCTTGCATTCACCGAAATAAGGAGAATTCAAATATCTACACTAATCAGATGGCGTGCGTGCGTTTGAACACTTTGTGATCCAAGTACTTGACACCTTACTGACTAATACGGAAAGGATTTTTAGGTTCTAAAATATTAAAGAAGTTTACTTATGTTAAAAATGATAAAATATTTACTAATTTGTTCAAAATATTTTCTTTCAAATACCATGTAACTTGTGGTGTTCCATGTAGGGGTAGCGTGCCTGCCTCTTACCCGGAAGCCCCGGGTTCGATTCCCGGCCAGGCCAGGAATTTTTACCTGGACCTGAGGGCTGGTTCGAGGTCCACTCAGCCTACGTGATTAGAATTGAGGAGCTATCTGACGGTGAGATAGCGGCCCCGGTCTAGAAAGCTAAGAATAACGGCCGAGAGGATTCGTCGTGCTGACCACACGACAGCTCGTGATCTGCAGGCCTTCGTGCTGAGCAGCGGTTGCTTGGTAGGCCAAGGCCCTTCAAGGGCTGTAGTGCCATGGGGTTTGGTTTGGTTTTGGTTCCATGAAGCAAACGAATGTCAAGTACTCACCAATCACGCCTTCTCACTTGTTAAAACTTTCTGGGCGTTGCAGTGGTTGCAATGCGCAATGATCACCACCTCCAAGTTCCCCACATGAAATCTACGTCGATTGTCCCAGAGTAGAGCCCGATGTGGTGAAAATGATAAGTCATATGTCTCGTGAAGTCAGTCTGGCACATTCTCAATGTCTACTAGTTCACTTTCTAAAACTGTGGCATCTTGACACATTATCTTAAGTCCCATGTTTTTTACAAACGAATTTCAATTTTCCTTTTAAAGTTTCTATTTTTGATCCCTTGGGCGAATTGATTTTTCTTTCAGTATTATTCACTTGTTTCAGAGTCTCCGTTGAGAGTGTTTCTGGTTCCTACTAGTTTTCTTTTATGGACACATATACGAAGTTCAAGTTAGCATAGCAGAAATTCAAGTTAACAGGAATTCTTTTCTGAAAATGCTGTCCTTTAACAGATTTTGAAGAATTTTTATTGATGAAGCATCTTCGTCCAGTTCATTTACAACCGATATAAAAGTTAAGAAATTGTCTTCATAGTTCATGACCACGGCAAGCCATGCCCTCCACCAAATTGCTATAGGGATTGGCAGTAATCGGAATTCTGGTTTTTGTTCCTGGATATATTGCTGAGTTAACAAAGATTTTATTTTCATTTGACACCAATATGTCCACACAGGGATACAGTATATGGATATTTTCACATCCTCTGGGGAGTCAAAATCAAAACTCTACATAAATCTGAATAATATACAACGCATTTTGAAGGCCCTGAGTGGGAGAATGAGTGTTGTGGTTCATTTAACAGCACTCGTTTATAAGTCGGACATGAAGATACAGTGATATGCTTGCTTCCGACAAATGTTGCGTTCCTTCAGACTGCTGATCCGCGTGTATGGATTTTCCACATGGTTGGCAATATAATATGTTCTCATCTTATCTATTATATATATATATATATATATATATATATATAATAACTTGTCCTGACTGACTAATTAATTAATAATCAAAATAATAATGACAATAATAGTTTTAGGTCCCACTAAGTACTATTACGTTTGCGGAAACTATATATATAATAACTTGTCCTGACTGACTGACTGACTGACTGACTGATTCATCATCGCGGAGCCAAAACTACTGGACATAAAGAAATGAAATTTTGAGGATGCATTCATATTACAATGTAGGTGGTCACTAAAGGAGAATTTTCGGATATTCCGTCGCTAAGGGAGTGAAAAGCGTGTATCTATATCTCGAAAACTGAACAGTTTGAAGAAATGAAAACTGGTATTTGGAATATTTAAAAATAAAGAAACGCGTTTAAAGGAAAGTGTTAAAGGGGGTAAATTTTTAAAATGAACATATACACAGTATATATCAAATTGGTATTTTTTAATCTTTTAAAAATAAAGGTAACACGTATTTGTTTGTTTTCGACAAGAAAACTTCAGTGGGAGGGGGTATAAAAAGTACTGAAAAAGGGGTCGAATTCTTTTTATGTGGATACTTATATCTCAAAACCTGATGTTATAGATATGAATATTGGTATTTGGAATCGCCTTTAAAAATAAAGAAACACGTATTTCTGGTTTTTGGAAAATTTACTTAAGGGGTGGTGAACAGGACTGACAAAGGGGGTGAATTTTTAAAATGAGTATATCTCATAAACGTAACATGTTACAGACGCGAAAATTGGTATTTGGAATCTCCTGTAAAAGTAAAAAGACGCATTTTTTTCTGAAAAAGTGTTAAAGGGGGTAAATTTTTAAAATGAGCATATATACAGTATATATAAAAAACTCAACACGTTACAGACGTGAAAATTGGTATTTTTAATCTCTTTTAAAATTAAAACTAAGATGTATTTGTTTGTTTTCGGAAATAGTACTTCAGAGGGGGGGGGGGTTAAAAGGACTGAAAAAGGGTTGAATTCTTTTAATATGGATACTTATATCTCAAAACTGAAGACGTTACAGACATGAAAATTGGCATTTGTAATCTCCTTTAAAAATAAGGAGACATGCATTTTTTGTTTTCGGAAAAATCCTCTTAAGGGGGTGAAAAAGGTGAGAAATGGGTTGAATACCTTTTTGAGGATACTTAAACTGTATCTCAAAAACTGAATATGTTACAATAATGAAAAGTTTTATTTGCAATCCCCTTTAAAAATAAAGACGATAGGATACGACATGGCTAGGAGTGGGAAGGAAATTTATTTATTTATTTATTTATTTATTTATTTATTTATTTATTTATTTATTTATTTATTTATTTATTTATTTATTTATTTGTTACTTTAGCAGTGGCCAAGTTAGGACTCGTGGCCCTCTCTTCTTAACCACGCCATCGTGGCCTTAGAAATGCTTTAGGCCTATCATTGTTCGGCAGATTGAACATTGGCTACACAGTTAGGCATTAAATACAGAAAATCAGTGTATCGAACTCCATCGACGAACTTTTGGAAGTTGTTCAGGGATACCCTCTGAGTATATCGGTGGCTCGTTACAGAGTAATTGCATTCCGTTTGCTCTGTTGCCCCAATTAGCTTTGTACCTTTATTTCAATAATAATAATAATAAAAATAATAATAATATAATAACAATAATAATAATAATAATAATAATAATAATAATAATAATAATTTATTTGTTTCCGGCCTAAATGCTAGTTCTTGACAGACCCTGGGGTGTAAAAATTTTGTCCGGTAGGTGTTGTTTGACGTGGAACGGTTCTGCATTTGTTTACGTAGTGTTCAGTACACTGAGAGAAGAGATTGAACACTCTGTGATAAAAGTGCATGTGTTTTGTCTGAGGGTTGTTGCATTACTGTGTGTTTTGTGTTGTTCGTTTTGGCTATTGCATATTACAGGCTTTTTCGCTGTTGTGAAGGTAATTTTATAGAAATAAGGATGATTGGGGTAAAAAATGGAAAAAAAATCAAAATTATATCGTTACTTTGTAACAAGCCACTGAAGACCACAGGTATACGTCCCTTGTACCTATATACTCGTAAGATATTCCTGAACAAACTCCAAAACTTTGTCGGTGGCGTTCAGCTTCGCCCTGTATGCATAATGAAAAGGTTAAAAACAAGTGATCCTGCAGACAATTGTTTTGTTAGATATTTCATTGTGAAGAGAAACTACCTTTATCTTATTTTCAGAATTTAAAAGACACTTATACGTTTTAAATGAAATACAGCCCCTCACGAACCACTAATATCAGTCCCGATAGGTAAAACCTTTCATAACATTCAGGCGCAGTATATTTGTGCTCGGAATCTCATTTCCGAACAACTGGCTGTGCGATATGATTCACCTAGCTATCAGCTTGCATTCTCGAGACCGTGGGTTCAAACCCCACTGTCGGTAGCCCTGAAGATGGCTTTTCCGTGGTTTCCCATTTTCACATCAGGTAAATGCTGGCGCTGTACGTTCATTAAGGCCACTGTCGCTTCCTTCCCTTTCCTATCCCATCGTCGTCATAAGACCTATTTGTGTCAGTGCGACGTAAAGGAAGTTGAAAATAATTTATCAGCATCAGTAGCTTCCATATTGGCACAGTCATAATGAGACTGAGACTTGAATTGTAGCTACACTTCCCTCTAGCCTACGAGAAAATACTGTATCCATCAAGAAATAGCAGCAGAAAATCTCAATGGAAATGCAAATTGGCACATTTTCTACATTTCTAAAACCGAGGAGAAGGTTCGTTTCTCCGAGAACAGAACTGCTTTATGTATTCGGAAGACTCGACTGTGTTTTCGCAACCCTGAAGGCATTAAAGAGGAATTGGCGTGCGAATCAGTGGGAGTTTGGAGAAGCAAACAGAGGTGAATCATCTTGAAATGCAAATGTACAGGTTAAATGTTCCATTAACATCTTCGAAAGTGGTTCAAATGATCGCCGACTTATTTAAATTGCCAAAAACATTCATCACTTTCCGTGGTTGTTGCCTAGTTGTTTGTCCCGGAACAGATTACATGTGTCAAACATTTCATTGTTGACTCCTGCTTGCGACTGAAACAGGGTAGCAAAGTTTAAGTACCTGGGGAAGTAATTAAAATTAATGGTGTAAACAAAGCAAATAAATCAAGAGCAAGTAAATTGGAATAAGCTTACCAGCTGATTAAGGGTGCCTATAATAAGGAGAGTCTCTCCATCAAAACTAAAATCAGGCATAACAAGACTGTAATTATGTAAGAATGTTTCCATGCTACAGAGTTGATGTTCTCCATGAAAACAGAAGAAATAGAAGAGATAGAGGAAAAGGAAATACAAATTCTAAGAAAAATCTGGGACCCATTAAAGTATGAAAATGAGGAGTTCAAGCACAGGAAGAATGAAGACATCTACAAAAATAAAGAAACAATGTCTGATACGATCAAGTACAGGAGAGTTAAGGGGCTGCCTGGCCGAGGCGGTAAAGGCGTGCTCGGTTCGCCCGGAAGGGCGTGGGTTCGAATCCCCGTTTGGAAGTCGTAAAATTTAAGAAACGAGATTTCCACTTCCGGAGGTGCATATGGCCCTGAAGTTCACTAAGCCTACACCAAAAATGAGTATCAGGTTAATTCCTGGGGGCAAAGGCGGCTGGGCGTAGAGCTAACCACTCTACCCCATCACGTGCCGCGGTTAACAATGGTGGAAGCCTTTACCTTCCACTCCTGTAAGGGCCTTCATGGAGGTGACTATTTTAGAGGAGAGACTTCTTTGGTCACATAATGACGATGGCTAATACCAGACTCACAAAACATACTTATAAGAGTAAGAATGGCAATCAGTGGATGAAAAGTAGAAGTATGGCAGAGATGGCAATAACAGAAGATATAATACAGAACAGAACAATCTTTAGGAGATTGATATAAAATTTCAAACGTTTCCATTAGAAAGAAAAGATGTAACGGAATAACATCTGGACATTAAAGAGGAGGAAAATACACAGTAAAATACGGTAATGAAGACTTATTGGAAAGCAAGAAAGGAAGTAGGAAACAAACTGAAATGAATGCAGTGGGTTATTTTAAGTGGTCAAAAGTTGGCCAAAATCGAGAAAAGAAGGAGAAAATGTCATCGGGCAAAGTTCACAAATTTTAACTATAATAATAATAATAATAATAATAATAATAATAATAATAATAATAATAATAATAATGTCCGCCTCTGTGGTGTAGTGGTTAGCGTAATTATCTGCCACCCCCGGAGGCCCGGGTTCGACTCCCGGCTCTGCCACGAAATTTGAAAAGTGGTACGCGGTCTGGAACGGGGTCCACTCAGCCTCGGGAGGTAAACTGAGTAGAGGTGGGTTCGATTCCCACCTCATCCATCCTGGAAGTGGTTTTCCGTGCTTTCGCACTTCTCCTCCAGGCAAATGCCGGGATGGTACCTAACTTAAGGCCACGGCCGCTTCCTTCCCTCTTCCTTGTCTATCCCTTCCAATCTTCCCATCCCTCCACAAGGCCCCTCTTCAGCATAGCAGGTTAGGCCGCCTGGGCTAGGTACTGGTCATTCTCCCCAGTTGTATCCCCGACCCAAAGTCTGAAGCTCCAGGACACTGCCCTTGAGGCGGCACAGGTGGTATTCCTCGCTACGTCCGAGGGAGAAACCAACCCTGGAGGATAAACAGATTAAGAAGAAGAAGAATAGTATGGTGTAGACTACCGAGTGCAGGCACTTGGCGCCATGTGGCTGGCTGCTCGTCAGTTTCGTCGTCCCGTTTTACTTTAGGCCTACTAGATGGAAGAATGAACAGAAACTATATGGGACGTCCATGGCTGAGTATTTTTGGTGTCCGGCTGCATGGCTAAACGGTTGGCTTCAGGCCTTTGTTCCAGGGGTTCTGCGCTCGATTCCCTGCCTTGTCGGGGAATTTAGACTTCATTGGTTAATTCCGATGTCTCGGGGACTGGATGTGTGCGCCGTCTTCATCTTTAAAATTTATCATATGTAGGGCCCCATCCTCACAGACGCGCAGGTCGCCTATACGACGTCAAATCGAAAGACCTGCACCAGGCCTTATTACTTAATTTTGTCGGGTAAACAACAAATCTGTTAGCAGAGATCTTTTTCTTGCTGACATCGTATGCCATGGAGTGTCAAATGGACTTTCTTCCACAACTGAACCCGCGATCTTGGGATCCGGAAGCCGACATAAAATGTCATCACTGATCCACAGAGGAAGATAATTTTTCAGATTGTGGACATTCTCGGAGAGACTTTACAATACTCGTCCTCACATTCTTTTTTTTTCATAGCATTTGTTTCCTTAATTTTTTTACTGCCTTTCTTATGATTAATCTAATCCGGAAGAGGATTACTACAAGTATTTATTCAGTGCTTAATTAAAACTGTTCCACGGAAAAGTTTACTGATTATTTTTTATTCAGAATTAAAAGTGACCCTTTTCAATCTATCATTTCTGGAGTTTGTGTCCAATACTGGGAGGTTGAGCGGATTCAGTCATTTTCAGTCCGATAACTTCAGAACCATTAAGTATATTGCTGACAGGAAAATGGATGAGTCGGTTCTTGTATACATTTCCTTTCTTAATTAGCGTCGGTCGGTTCAGCAGTGTTTGAGCCGAAACAAATGGTATGATCATATATTTCAAACTTGATTTAGAACGGAATCATATATAGTTCTAGGAGTTAATTTATTTACCAAAAAGTCATCTCTTAGTATTTTTTTATAATCTGCTTTAAGGCGCACGATACAGATAGGTCTTATGGCGAAGATAGGAAAGGGCTAGGAGTGGGAAAAGAAGCGACCGTGGCCTTAATTAAGGTACAGCCCCAGCATTTACCTGGTGTGAAAATGGGGAAACCACTGAAAACCATCTTCAGGGCTGCCGGCAATGGGCGCCTAACCAATATCTCCCGAATGCAAGCTGGTAGCTACGTGACCCAAAGCGCACAGCCACTTCCTCGGTACGTCTCCTAGCACTTGAGGAATGTTGCGGTTCGAACCCGACTGTCGGCAACTCTGAATATGATTTTCCGTGATTTCCCATTTTCACACCAGGCAAATGCTGGGGCTGTAAGTTACCTTAATTAAGGCCACGGCCGCTTTCTTCCTATTCCTAGGCCTTCCTGTCCCATCGTAGCCATAAAATCCATCTATGTCGGTGCGACGTAAAGCAAGTAGCAAAGAAATTGAATGTTGCATCATATCGTATGGTATCTTGTTAGGGGTTGTGTTCACCACAAGGACAGTATCCCAGGGCATGTAAGAAGGTTGCTAGCTCGTTGCAACAGTATCGACAGCGATTATGCTCCTTGGACATGTTTAGTACGGCTTGAACTAGAGCAATGCTGCTTGTCTTAACATCGTTCACTACATGATGGACCTCGTGATGTGGTACCCAACCATTTTGTGGAGAATGTTCATTAAAGAGCATAATAAATTCTCTTCTTTATGGTAGCTAACAAAATATTTTGACACTCCAGACCCCAGACGACTTATTTTTTGTTCCCTCGAATCTGAAAAACCATTATTACCTAATGCTGAATTGTTGACTTCGCATATCAATCTATAGAGATGGGATAAGTACTTCCACGTGTTAGATTTTGTGTATACCGAGCGAGTTGGCTGCGCGGTTAAGGCAGCGCAGCTGTGAGCTTTCATTCGGGAGATAGTGGGTTCGAACCCCACTGTCGGCAGCCCTGAAGATGGTGTTCCGTGGTTTTCCAATTTCACACCAGGCAAATTCTGGGATTGTGCCTTAATTAAGACCACGGCCACTTCCTTCCCACTCTTAGCCCTTTCCCAACCCCTCTTCGTCGTGAGACCTATCTGAGTCGGTACGACGTCAACTTGTTAAAAAAAATACAATTTTGTGTGAGATATACAGGTTAATATAGAATAATCTATCTTCATAACCTTGGGTCTTTGATGAACTTTGACGGAAAGCGAATTTCTGTTTACGTCTCCCTGGGCAGCTTGCCTGTAACCAAGAAGTAATATCCAGACATGAAGGAAAGTCATAAACTGTCTACATCTGCTGGACTTCAAAAGAGGACGAGTAACAAACTGTTTCAAGAACGTGCCAGAATGCCAGGAATGCAAGCAAGAGTGTTAAGTCGTGAAGTCTGAAACAAATGTGCACCGAGGGAGAATAGAACTTGTGGCAACTGCCGCGGTTGTAAGAGGACACCAATCTGCAGAGGAAATACCGGGAAGACAAGAAAGAGAAAATAAATAAAGTCGAGGAAAAATAAATAAATAAATAAATAAATAAATAAATTAATTAATTAATAATGCCGACACTGATATCTGTCAATGAAGTACAGTAGACTGGATTCCAGTTCATTCTAGGTACTTCCCAGCAAGACCCTGTGTGGTCATCCACAGTACCGTCTATAGGGCAAAAAGATGTATCTTTGGCCATCTCGTAGATTACTACTTTGCACAGAATATGTGTTCATACATTATTCTTACATATTTATTAATTGCGAACAAATAGTTTTACCACAACATAATAACAAAATAATACTTTGTTTACCTTGTACATACTAAAGTTTCTCCATAGATGAGAGTCAAGTAGATCTCTTAAATAATATCCACGTCTTGTTCTTCAGCTATTCAATAACTCAGCCTCTATACAGGCTGCCATTAAACAAACGTTAAATATGGTCATTCACTATAATAAATTATTATTATTATTACTATTATTATTATTATTATCATTGTTATAATAAATAATATAACCATTGAAAGGATATATTATAAAGCCTGAATTTGAGCGCGATAATGACAAGCAAATTAAAGCCATTTCCTTAAAGTGTCTAAATATTAATTATTAACATTTCCGTATTCACACTTGCTTTCCAATACCTGTAGATATTTAATAATAATAATAATAATAATAATAATAATAATAAAGATAAAACGCTCCATGTAGCGAAATTGGGATGTTAAGATGGGCTCGTAAAGTGACCAGACTTGAAATGATTGAATCCGAAAATGTCTAAGAGTAACACCGTGGTTTTACTATTTATTTATTTTTTTGCTACTTGTTTAACGTCGCAGTAACACATCGAATGGTTTTTTGGCGGCGGAGGACTGAGAAAAGGTTAAAATTAGGAAAGTATCGGCGGTGGCCTTAATTAAGGTATATCCCAAGTATTTGCCTAATATGAAAACGGGAAACCACGGAAAGCCATCTTCGGGACTACCGAAGGTGGGATTCGAACCGACTATCTCCCGAATGCAAGTTCACAGCTGCGCGACCCTAAACGCACGACCAACTTGTTCGGTAATAGTAACACCACTCAGATAAATTGAGAGACTATCGGCTAAGATGGTTTAGTCACCTTGAACGACGAAGAGAGAAAAATGTGGCTCATAGAGTGGAGAATGGTGGTGATTTTTGTTTCATGAGGAAGTACAGCTAGGTAATCATATTCATAGAGTGGAGAGATGTGGGTGTAGCTCTAGAACGATCCTAAACAGGATGGAGAGCCTGTATTAGAAAGAACTTGGATGACACCCAGCCAATGTGAATAAAGATAGAAACTACTGGAGGAGAGTAAACAGAAAAGCCGACCTCACATCTGTGCTTCGAAAGGCAAAGAAGGAACCTAAGAACTGAGTGTCAGATCTTCTGCTCCTACGCACAAATTTCATCGTTTCGGTTGTACAGTCATTTAATAGTTATGTGAGTCCGACTCGTTGGCTGAACGGTCAGCGTACTGGCCTTCGGTTGCGATGGTTCCGGGTTCGATTCCCGGCCGGGTCGGGGATTTTTACCTTAATTGGTTAATTTCAATGGCACGGGGGCTGGGTGTAGGTGTTGTCTTCATCATCATTTCATCCTCATCATGACGCGCAGGTCGCCTACAGGCGTCAAATAGAAAGACCTGGCGAGCCGAACCCGTTCTGGGATATCCCGGCACTAAAAGCCATACGACATTACATTTTCATAGTTATGTGGAACTCTACTGGACATCTTCTAGGACTTCTAATTTTATCGGGTGATCGGGTGTCCATAGAATTAGTCATAACCTCAATTATGAACAGGAGCGTCAAGAATTTTGCCCAGCCTTTGAAACATCGACCTCATCGAATACCGAACTTGCTAACTTGAGATTATGGGTCGAACACTCTAATTTCTCTTTAACAGAGGCAATTTTACGTGTTAAAATAATAACAATAATGTTGCTTTATATCTAACTATTTAAACAGGAAAGTGCGAGAATTTTGTCCCGCAGGAATTCTTGTACATGCATAATATGAGCACCTTTAAATACCACCAGACTGATCGAACCTGCCAACTTGTGCTCAGAAAGGCCAGCGCTCTACCGTCTGAGCCACTCAACTCGGCGGTTTGGTAACCACTTGCAAGGGCAGTCCACGTGCTGTTGATTAGAGGAAAAGAGCTTGCCATGCTACTGCAGGAAAGTGCACACTTCACTTCATCCTCTCAAAAATCACCAGTCGCTTTTTCCATACAGCATGAAAATAAGATTAATTCAGACGCTCGTGTTACCCACACTCAACTCCTGGGATTTTGCATTAGTTGATGCTGGCGGGGAACAAACAAAGAAACTGTAGAAGACAATGAACTCTTGCATTCGTTGTATTTATTTTTTCATTAAAATATACAACTCGTTATTCCCTGTTAGAAGCAATCGGCTTTCAAAGATTAAGCAAATGAGATACTTACACACTGATACACTCTGTTTCCAACATTCGAATGAAGCAAAACCGCAGTATCTTTCTTCTAATCCTAGCTACCTTTCCTCCATTTATCAGCATTACTTTCGATCCTATTCCTCGCTTAGTCTGTTTACAACCGTTCAATCCATGTGCCAGGTACCAGGCTACGGAATTCTCTCCCACTGAGAGTTTGGAACTGAACTACATTAGCCTCGTTTAAGAGATCTTGCCGGGATTTCATCCTAAGAACGTAGCCAGCTTGTATGAATGCCCGAGTGAATGTGAGAACGAATGAAGTAGTACTTCAGTTTTTCCAATAACTCATACTTGTGTTACCATGCACTAAGCCATGTCGATCATAAGTCTTCTACGCACCTCTATAGCCAATGGTGCATGTTACGTTATAAGTTACTTGTTCATTATTATTGTTAGTATCGCCATTTTTACCCCACAGTCATCTAGCTTCAAACAGAAATTAGTCAATATGGTATTATATTCTCTTTTTTTTCACTGCAAGTTGGATGTTAACACTTTTCCATCATCATCATCATCATCGTATTTATTTGTAGTAGAAGAGAATCCAAGCTGTAATCAAGAACATGTTTAAGTGTACGAGAGAGCCAAGGGCCCTAAATTCACCACTTGACAAATAAACTCCATGGCGCCACAGCTCTTGAAGGGCCTTGGCCTACCAAGTGAGCACTGCTCAGCCCTAAGGCCTGCAGATTACGAGGTGTCGTGTGGTCAGCACGACGAATCATCTTGGCCGTTATTCTTGGCTTTCTAGCCCGGGGCCGCTATTTTACCGTCAGTTAGCTCCTCAATTCTAATCACATAGGCTGGGTGGACCTCGAACCAGCCCTCAGGTCCAGGTAAAAATCCCTCACCTGGCCGGGAATCGAACCCGGGGCCTCCGGGAAAGAGGCAGACACCACGGGGCCGGCCAAATTCACCACTTGGCAAAGCACAAATTAATTAATTAACTAAATACATAAATAAATAAAATTCCATCTCAGCGTGGCTGGCTTAAGCCCCCTGGCTTAATGGTGAAATGGAGACACTGATTAGATTGTCAATGTTCAAGTTTGGAAAATGCACCAGCGAAGTAAGCACTATTACTGTCCAGAGCAATTACATGTTCCTTTGGGCATTTGAACGTATGTATAATGAAACTGACCAGTAATTTCAGCAATTCCCATTAACACGTTGAAAATACGTTTGCAAAGCCCGCAAAATGCATGCTTACGTTTTGTACTGAAAGTAAGATGCGAGACTCACATTATTTTGTACTTCAGACAACTTGACTGGTAAAAAAAGCAAGGAAAGAACGCCAGATGCTACACGTGACGGTATTAGTCCCTATTGCGACCTATCAAACTGCGGAATACCTTTCTAACAATTTCATTTGTATGCCATCTGTCCACAACAGAAATAATATATTCACCAGCTACCTCATGGGCATACGTACTCAGACATTGTACAATTAAATGTTTAAATTAATGTATAATCACCGAGTTGGCCGCGCGGTCAGAGGCACATAGATGTGAGTGCCAGAAGTTTGGCCTATTAGTTTGCAGAAGGTCCACCTTGGCCAGGAGCAAACCCGTTTACTTCGGAACATGAATCAAACGCACTACCAATGATTAACCCGGACATATTTATGTTCGGAGTGAATAGCTTTTTTTTTTTTTTTTTTTTTTTGCTTTACGTCGCACCGACACAGATAGGTCTTACGGCGACGATGGGACGGGAAAGGCCTAGGAAGTGGAAGGAAGCGACCGTGGCCTTAATTAAGGCACAGCCCCGGCATTTGTATTATATTATAGAGGAAATACATGTCCCTTGGTATTCAGTGCATTAAATGTGGTCGGTGCAGAAAGATGCTTTCGAATCATAGTACAATGAAATTTACCAATAATCTAAATTTAGTTTTGTCTGTCCGTCAATCTCTCTTCCACACCTCTCTCTCACTTTTGCCATCATTCTGACCCTCAGATGTGTTGACGACAATATTTCAAAATGTTCAGTACCACAGAGTAAGTTATTGTTTTTTGTTGTTGTTTGAGTCATCAGTCCATAGACTGGTTTGATGCAGCCTCCATCCTATCCTGTGCTAACCTTTTCATTTCGACGTAACTATTGCATCCTACATCTGCTCTAATCTGCTTGTCATATTCATAACTTGGTCTACCTCTACCGTTCTTACCGCCTACACTTTCTTCAAAAACCAACTGAACAAGTACTGGGTGTCTTAAGATGTGTCCTGTCTTTCTATCTCTTCTCGTCAAATTTAGCCAAATCGATCTCCTCTCGCCAATTCGATTCAGTATCTCTTCATTCGTAATTCGATCTATCCACCTCACCTTCAGCATTCTTCTGTAACACCACATTTCAAAAGCTTCTATTCTCTTTCTTTCTGAGCTAGTTATCGTCCATGTTTCTCTTCCATACAATGCCACGCTCCAGATAAAAGTCTTCTGAAACATCTTTCTAATTCCTATATCAATGTTTGAAGTGAGCAAATTTATTTTTTTTAAGAAAACTCTTCCTTGCTTGTGCTAGTCTGCATTTTATGTCCTCCTTACTTCTGCCATCGTTAGTTATTTTACTACCTAAGTAACAATATTCATCTACTTTAAGATTTCATTTCCTAACCTAATATTTCCTGCATCACCTGCCTTCGTTCGACTGCACTCCATTACTTTTCTTTTGGACTTCTTTATTTTCATCTTGTACTCCTTACCCAAGATTTCGTCCAGACCATTCAGCAGCTTCTCGAGATCTTCTGCAGTCTCCGATAAAATAACAATATCATCGGCAAATCTCAAGGTCTTGATTTCCTCTCCTTGGATTGTGATTCCCTTTCCAAATTCCTCTTTGATTTCCTTTACTGCCTGTTCTATGTAAACATTGAAAAGGAGGGGGAACAAACTGCAGCCTTGCGTCACTCCTTTCTGGATTGCTGCTTCTTTTTCAAAGCCCTCTACTCTTATGACTGCAGACTGATTTTTATACAGATTGTAGATTGTAGATTGTAGATTTTTTATTATTTTATAATTTGCTTTATGTCGCACTGACACAGACATGTCTGATGGCGACGGTGGGATTGGAAAGGGCCAGGAGTGGGAAGAAAGCGGCCGTAGCGTTAATTAAGGTACAGTCCCAGTATTTGTTGGTATGAAAATGGGAAACCACTGAAAATCATCTTCAGGGCTGTCGACAGTGGGGTTCTAACCCGCTATCTCCTGAATGACCCAAAAGGCGCGGCCACTCTCTCGATTAGAGTACGGACAAGCTCATCTCTTCCCATTATCTCCAGACGAGCTGGCTCAAATTAAAGAGAGACGCATACTGGTAACTCCATTAAAATTATTTCTAATTTTCAGTTTGCAGTCTCTTTGATAATTTTACGACAGATTTATACTTTCAATCGTTGGACCCGCGCAACGCTACAGATCGCCAACCAGACATCCAAATTCAATCATTTTTTTTTCTCTGTACAGCCTATTGCATTGGTTATCAGTTTAATCTTTTAGCTGTAAAATTGAAGAAAAAATATCCAAAAACAAAATCGTTATGTTCATACCATGCTGCATATAATACTATCCAACAACAAAAGCATTTATGTACATACCGGGCTGCATGTAATAATATCCCCAAAATTTTCACACAGATCACTCAACATCTATTTGGGACGTTATATCAGGTTTAAAATCCAACCACCACGACTTCTTCCTAGTGAAAAATCCCATCTGACTTTGTCGAGATTCAAACATGAAACACTCAAGTTAGAACACGAATGGCTACATCATGACACTAGCCGATATCTTGTTTGTCGCCTCTAATTGTGTTGCACGTATTGAAACAGTGTACGCAAGTCTAGAAAATGAAAACTATAGTTAACCAACTTACCATCACGGGGTAATCAATCAGGGTCACCCGTCACAGGCTCTTCACCACATTGATCACGGATTAAATTCTTAATTAGAAGGTTTAAAGGCACACAAAACAGCACAGCACGCTTTACTTTGTCTTCCCTGTATGTTTATATTTCTCTGTCTTACTGATGGTTGCTTTTCATTTCAGTGAGAGCGTCTGAGAACATCTCTCCTTTATAATGCCAGTGAGTTTTTATCACAAACGTAGAAGGGGAGATTTGTGAGGGAAATTGAATAAAACCGTTGAAGACTCGTTGGTAATTCGATTCGTAAGCTCTTGTAGAGTTGAGTCACGTTACAGGTACGCCATACAAATCTTGGTTCTTTGTAGCTTACTACCACTAAACTTGGTACATTCAATCTTTACAAGTGGCTGCATTTCAAGAAATATACCGTATACGAGACTGCGAGTCACGCTTGACATTCACACTGGAGATACAGGTTCCACTCGACTTCATATCGACAAATATCTTCACCTGGGAGCATAAGAGATAAGGTAGAAAGAGGAATGAAGTATATAAAATTCTTGGCACATGAAACTGTAGATTAAACAAGCGCTATTTTTTTAAAACCAACTTAAGAAATGTCTAATCTCAATACCGAGCGAGTTCGCACATTTGTGAGCTTCCATTAGCGAGATAGTGGGTTAGAACCCGAACCCGACTGTCGAAGGCCCTGAAAATGGTTTTCAGTGGTTTCCCATTTTCACACCAGGCAAATGCTGGGGCTGTACCTCACTTAAGGCCACGGCTGCTTACTTCACACTTACCTATCCCATCGTCGCCATATGACTTATCTGTGCCAGTGCGTCGTAAAGCAATTTGAAAAAATCAAATCTGTGTTTAGGAAGTAATTTTTTAAGATTTCCCTTAAGGTTTAGTGGCCATCGGAGTGAGTGGGGATCCTGCAGCTGTGAGTTTGGCGGTGGTTGCGGTACAGCGAGCTCTCGATTATCCGGGTGCGGATTATCCGGTTTGCGGGTTTTCCGTGCACCCCCGGGATTTATTGTATTATTTTTGTCATGGCATTTTGAATACGTGTGAACTGCGCGCTTGAAATTTGAGCGTGCTCTCGAGTGCAAGTGTGCTGGCAGCGTGTTTTGTTCAAGTACCAAACGCTAGACAATATACTGTTTAGCAGTTTCCACTTGGTGTTCTGTGATAGCATCATGGCTACGAAGGTAAAGAAAGTGCTTTCAACTTTAAACCAAAAACTTGAATTAATTAAAATATTCGATACCGAGCTCGATAGCTGCAGTCGCTTAAGTGCGGCCAGTATCCAGTATTCGGGAGATAGTAGGTTCGAACCCCACTGTCGGCAGCCCTGAAGATGGTTTTCCGTGGTTTCCCATTTTCACACCAGGCAAATGCTGGGGCTGTACCTTAATTAAGGCCACGGCCGATTCCTTCCAACTCCTAGGCCTATCCTATCCCATCGTCGCCATAAGACCTATCTGTGTCGGTGCGACGTAAAGCCCCTAACAAAAAAAAATTCGATAAAGGAAAATCAGTAAACAAATTAGCGAATGATTATGGGATTGGTGTTCAGACAGTTAAGAGACATTCAAACCAGCAAACAGAAACACTTAGAATTCACGTTTTGAACCTCAAGTGTTTTGGGTAAGTAATTTTTAAATTGGCCTACTTTACTCATAAAATTGGTTATGGAATGTGTTAATTGTTTGACATTATTGCATTTTCAAACATTATTGTATGTTTTGTATTTTTATCACAAAATCGTATTATCCGTGTTTTCGGTTATCCGTGCGAATTTGGCCGGTGATTAGCCTGGATGATCGACAGTTTGCTTTAGTTATTGTTTTAAGAGGAAAGGAAAATGTCCAATCCCTAGAAGAATGAAAGTAGAAACAAGAGGAAAAGAAAGGCCACGAAAGGCATGAAATTGAAAGCCTGCCTAGGCATCGCAAACATATGTATTATCGTCGGAGTCATAAGAGAACAAGAGATGACCAACTGAGGTGAGATAGGAAAGATGAAAGCGATGAGCCTGACACAACTACGTGGAAGCAATGTCACGCTTTCAAGCTAACATCTCCTGAATGCTCCAGATTTAGTCCTCTACTACGACAGACAGAGGTATAAAGGGGTAAAATGTGAGCTTGAATTCACATTTACTAACAGGAAATTATGGGTTCGAACCCCATCATTGTGAGCAGTGAAGGAGGTTTTGAGCAATTCCCATTGCCATACAAATTAAATGACCGAGCTCGATAGCTGCAGTCGCTTAAGTGCGGCCAGTATCCAGTATTCGGGAGATAGTAGTTTCGAACCTCATTGTCGGCAGCCCTGAAAATGGTTTTCCGTGCTTTCCCATTTTCACACCAGGAAAATGCTGGGGCTGTACCTTAATTAAGGCCACGGCCGCTTCCTTCCCACTCCTAGCCCTTCCCTGTCCCATCGTCGCCATAAGACCTATCTGTGTCGGTGCGACGCAAAGCAACTAGCAAAAAAAAAAATATAAATAAATAAATGCCGCGGCTGTACCTTAATTAATACTACGCCCACCACCTATCCAGCGCCAGCACTTCCCTACCCTATCATACTGAAAACCTAACCTACAAGTATTAATTCGTCGTTAAACAAACAGAAAAATCTAGTTTGGTTGCCAGTAGGGACAATGGAAAACATACACTTTTGCACAACATTCCCTACAGAAAATGGAAGTTTTCCACGCTATTATATCCGTACTATGTTTAGCTGTAAATGTTTATCCTGAGATTCTTTGATGCTTGTTATTTGAATAATCCTGTTCAATAAAACCTAAAGTACTGATTACTCTACGGTGACCAATTCTAGAATCAGAAAATAGTAAATTTCTCCATCATGTGAAGAGTAAGGTAAATTATGAACATAACGAAAGTTGTTTATAATGAAGAGACGTTTCGCGTACGGTCCACGGAGTTTACAGAAAATCAATAGTATAAGACAAAATGGAGGAAAACAGTTCTGGTTTCCCTATAAACCCCCCGTCTGTTCAAAGATTTTAAAATGATATGCATATCGAAACCTCCCCCGAGATGAGTATACTCTAAATATGAAGTATGGTTGAGATCTATCCAGCCGTTTGGACGTGATGCTGGAACAGACAAACAGACAAACAGACACAGACACGAAATATGAAAAATGGCAGTATTCGGTCTTGAGTTGACCTAAAACGGATAAATATCTGAAAAATTGGCAAAACAAAAGAAATTACAGACAGCGGACCCCCTACAACTTTATTTATATAGATTTGCAGATCATACAGAAATGAAATATTGTCAAAATGCAGGAATACATGATTACATTGTACTTGTAATTATTTTCAGGTTATTTGTAGCTGCAAATGTGACTGCAAAACTATTGTAAACATGAAATCTACTCTCTGCCAGGCTGTACATGATTAGGATATGAACACTCAAGGGAATTACTCGTACCTCCTTGGCCTATTCAAAGGCGTCGACTTGGAAAATATAATTATCCATCTGAAAGTCGACGACAGTGCAGTGTGTTTTTCACTCTTCTAGAATCAACTGGAAAAACCGTCGGGTATGTAAGAAAACCTTTATGGAAACCTTTGGTCTAGCTTTAAAACAGATAGAAACCCTAGTGAAGAAAAATGAAGCCGGTGAAACAATGTATAAAGGTAGGAGTGAAGGAAAATCTCATTCTACATTCTTACCATCTGATAAAGAAGTTATAGAACACATCATGTCTATTCCAACAGAGCCCAGTCATTGCAACAGATACACAGATCAAAAGCAATATCTAAGTCCTCATTTAAAACTGCACAGACTCTGGAGAGCATTTATGGAAAAACATACAAATAGTAAGGTAAATTACAAATTTTACCGCCAGGTTTTCTGTCGTGATTTCCCGGACCTGTCATTTAGAAAACCTCGCATAAATACCTGCAAAACCTGCGTCCATCTCAAGGCAGAAAGTGGCTTCCAAAATATGAAAACTGACAGTATTACTTCCACTCGACCAGACAGTGACACCTGTACCACAACCATTGACTTACAAAAAAAATTCCAGAAACCTCAATTAACTAACTCCTTAATGTATTATTGTAGACAACTGGGATGTTACAATTTTGGAATTCATGTATGTGACACTGACGATGAAGTGAAATGCATTTGGCAATAGGGGGAATCTTCAAGAGGTGGGAATCAAATTTCATCATAAGTCTTTCAGGCTGTTAATAATGCCATCACTTACAAAACTAACCTGTGTCTATGGAGTGACAACTGTGGCGGACAAATAAATAATCGTATGATGCAGTTCTTGCACATATATTTAGGTACTACAGGGCAATTTAAGAGGGTTGTTCAAAAGTTTCTGACAGTTGGCTACAGTTTCTCAGCTTCAGATAGGGACTTTGCTCTTATCGAGGAACGATGGAAGGTCTCAAAATGTCAAGTTCCTGAAGATATTATATCCGTTACCTATAGTGCTAGGCCTGCAAAACTTTTCAAAAATATATAAATAGGAGGGGATTTGTTTAATTTTTATTAAGCATAAGCTTCACCACAAAAAATCTTAAGATTTCAGATTGGGTGTGGATGCGTGCAGAAGCTGACAATCCTGGTGTAAAATACAAGAAAACTTTCAGTGAATAGGGACCGTGCGTATAGCGAGTGCTGCCATCTGGTGGCTTAATCTGAAGTAACTGGTAGGAGCGGTAGGAGCATTTTTCACCATCGAGTTATTGAATAGTGTTTTTTATTTTACTAGCTATAAGTCTTTGACAGTTCACATTGCTTACTGAGGTAGCCTACATTTTGATTAGGTTCTTTCAGCATATTCTCTAAGCATGAACGATACTCACAGTACCGTACCAGTAAACGCAGTAAATGTCACGTGAACTGTTCCGTGTACGGTTGTAATTATACCTACTAAAACAGCCCACCAGGAACGAAAATTTTTCCTTTTCCAGCTGCAGCTGCCCATAAAATCAGAAGGGAAGCATGGATAACATATTTAAAACGTCCAACACTTGATGGAAAACTGTGGGTTCCTGCCAGTAATTCCAGAATCTGCATCCGACACTTCACTGATGGAACACCTACCAGAGACCCTGATAGCCCTGGATATAAACCTACTTTGCATAAGTTACCAGGAAGAACTAATGAGGACGAAATACAGAGGAATCTGACAGTCAGGTACAAGAGCAGGAAAGGGAGACAAAGTGAAATGCAAGAAAACATTCTGTTCCTGAATCACAATCTCCCCTAACTGTTTGTAGTATAGGTATTCAGACCGATAACTTACCATTTTCATATGACCGGAGAAATGTAAATGTACTATTCTGTAATTTATATTTGCTCAGTGATAATTCAAAATGTGATTCAGAAACTCTGGCGTTTTTACACACGAAAGTGTTAGGCAAACAAAACACGTACGGAAGCGCTGCGACGTAGCAGAAAAAAAAAAAAAAAATGTTGTAAGGTAGTAAAGTATGTATCCATATTACTCTCTTCAAGTAAAATATTTCGTACTTTTTCTTAATTTACCGCAGATTTTACACTTTATTTGAGTAAAAACAATTATTATCTTCCATTTGGGACAAATAATACCGTGAAATTTCGTGGATCGGATTCGTACACGTAAGCAAAGGATCTAAATTAAGAGTTTTTAAATTCTTATCTTGATGTTAATATTATATGGGGTTCGACTAACATTTGTCTCTCTCAAACATAAACCAGATACTTCTTTTGAAAGTTTTTCTTCCACTTGATGTATGTGATGGCTATCATTAAGCTCTCTTACTTTCCTCAAAGCAGAATTCCTAAAATACTGAGAACTCCACATAATTTTCTGAAAACCCACAAGAATAACAGCATTCGACATAGCTGATTAATTCAAATTATACGTATTCACAACACATTTCAATAAGTAATCAACGACAGCTGATGTTATTCTGGTGTTTCTCCTACCGATGAATAATCGTCTCTTCCGCTAGGGGCGCTGCGGTCGAAAATTTGTTGTTACGCACGGTCCCTATTGGATGATTGGTCAGTTTATAATGTTCTGTGCAAGGGTCGTAGTGTCAATTATACAGCTACTGTCGGGCTGGAATTGCTCTCTGATGAGCGTGAACTCACTCCCGCGAAAATGAAAGACTTGTTTTCAATGCTAAACTTCATTGAAGAAAAGTACAGCATTTTATGCCGATCTCTGTGGTTAGCGACATTTAGATGCATTCTAAAAGAAGAAACTGACAGTTTTCTATGTTATAAACTGAATATTATTGTTTAAATGCCATATAGTATGTGACTATCGAGATAACGTTCGAATATTCCTTTGTTAACTTCAGTGTCTATCCACATGACTTTGTTTGGTTATGTCAGTAATATAGGAGTTATAATAGTGTATAAACTTTGTATTCAGATCTGTTTGCTGGCAGAACGTCAGACACAGCTCTTTAAGAAGGGAAATCAATGTGCCACTTAGCCCATTTCTGTTTTGTTAATGATATTATATTTTTGTCAATACTTGCCATGCGTTTGTTGAGATAACCTCCAGTCATTGTATTCATAACCTCAATGTGTATCCAAATGTTCTTTATGAAACATATTCTGCCATTATGATGACAGCTGTGCAGTTTTTGTTGATTACCTGTTTTGGCATTTAGCCATTTAGAATTTTCTCCCTACAATTTAACTAAACGCCTGCACAATCCTGTGCTTATAACTAGCTCTGTGGCCTCGTTTAATTCCATACCTCTTATCTCTAAATCGTTAGAAAGTGAGAATTACCATGATCGTCTTTTTTGTTGATAAAAATGCTATAAGTTCGGGGCGTCGACCCATGTGGATCTTTTGCCCCTACGTGATCGTCTTAGTGTCCATCTAATTCTGTTACCCTCTATGAGCGAGTACATTATCCTCCTTCATTCGCCTCACATGACCCCACCACCGAGGTGGTTTATGCGAAATTCTTCATCCATTCAGTTCATTACTAACTTAAACTTTATCTCCTCATTCCGAGTACCCTCCTGTTATTGACCCTTCCTCTTTGTAACAGCGATCATTCTCGCTATTTTGTTATCTATTACTTCTAACTTATGAATAAGATATCCTGAGTCTGCCAAGCTTTCACTCCTGTACAGAAAAGCTGGTCTGGAAAAAAACACTGAGGAGATAGTTTCGTCCGGGAGCTGAAATCGTTTTTACACAGTTCTGTTGATCATAAATGTGAGCTCACTGCATTAGCTTTGCTGCACCTTGATTGAATCTCATTATACTGCCATCCTGGGTGCTTACATATCCCAAAGCGAGTTGGCCGTGCGCGTAGAGGTGCGCGACTGTGAGCTTGCATCCGGGAGATCGTGGGTTCGAGCCCCACTGTCGGCAGCCTTTCCGTGGTTTCCCATTTCCACACCAGGCAAATGCTGGGGCTGTACCTTAATTAAGGCCACGGCCGCTTCCTTCCCACTCCTAGCCCTTCCCTGCCCCATCGTCGCCATAAGACCTATCTGTGTCGGTGCGACGTAAAGCAACTAGCAAAAAAAATAAAAAATGCATATCCCAAATACTTGGCATGATCTACCTCTTGCAGCTTTTTAATTCCAGTCTGACATTCTCTTAGGTTTCGTCGCTACTGACATCACTTCAGCCCTGAAAATGCTCATTTTTGTACCGTATCATATTCACTGAACCTATTTTCAAGTTCCAAAATATTAGACTTCAGGCTACCAGTATAGTCTGCCATTAAGTGGTCGACATAGGCCAAACTGTTTATTACATTTCCACCTAAGTGAATCCTTCTCTGCCACTTTATACCCTTCAATAGATGATATATGTAAACTAAGAACAAAGGTGAAAGATTACAACCTTGAGGCAAGAACTCATTCTCCCATCAATTCTCACTGCAGCCAACTGTCAAAAAACTTCTATTGCTTTTAATAATCTATCATTAATCCTATAATCTCTAAGCACGTCCAACACCTTTTCCCTCTGTACTCTGCCATATGCCTTCTCTAGAAACAAAAACATAATTCTATATTCCTCTCATAGCATTTTTTTAATTATCTGGCGCATAATCAATATCTGATCCTGACAGCCCCTCCGTAGTCTAAAACCACACTGGTTTTTTCATCCAGCTTACTCTCAAACCCATCTTCCTTTCCAAAACGCCAGTGAACATCTTGCCTGGTAGACTGATCAATGAAACCTCGGTAGATGTTGCTATCTTTTCTGTTCCCTTGCTTATTAGCTTGTGTCTATTACTGCTTTTCTCCAATCAGAAGGTACCTTACTAACATTCCATGCTATTCTTATTCATCATCATCATCATCTGTTTACCCTCCAGGTTCGGTTTTTCCCTCGGACTTAGCGAGGGATCCCACCTCTACCGCCTTAAGGGCAGTGTCCTGGAGCTTCAGACTCTTGGTCGGGGGATACAACTGGGGAGTGTGACCAGTACCTCGCCCAGGCGGCCTCACCTGCTATGCTGAACAGGGGCCTTGTGGAGGGATGGGAAGATTGGAAGGGATAGGCAAGGAAGAGGGAAGGAAGCGGCCGTGGCCTTAAGTTAGAAACCATCCCGGCATTCGCCTGGAGAAGAAGTGGGAAACCACGGAAAACCACTTCCAGGATGGCTGAGGTGGGAATCGAACCCACCTCTACTCAGTTGACCTCCCGAGGCTGAGTGGACCCCGTTCCAGCCCTCGTACCACTTTTCAAATTTCGTGGCAGAGCCGGGAATCGAACCCGGGCCTCCGGGTGTGGCAGCTAATCACGCTAACCACTACACCACAGAGGCGACTATTCTTATTACTCTGTGAAACCTTTTCATATCTGCATTCATATTATATTTCACCATTTCCGGTCGAATTTCATATATTCGTGCTGCTTTATGACAATGGAGTTCATTTACTTTCCTTTTCACTTCCTCAAGCGTAATTTCACTATCGTCATTGCCCTTCTTTCCAAGAACTTGGTTATTCGACACGTCAACAGAATGATTTCCTTTTACGTTGAAGAGATTTTCAAAATATGCCTTCCACTTGTCTAGTGATTCCCTGGGGTCTACCATGATTTCACCTGATTTACCAAAACACTATTCCCTTTCTGAGATTATTGCTGTCCAGAAAGATTTCCTTTCTAGGTTATAGCAAAATTTTTCCATTATATTTTTTTGGATTCAACAATTATTTACATCACTCAATTGCTTTCATTTGCATAGAATTGCAATTACAATTTGTTTTTTATGTCACACCGGCACAGATAGGTCTTATGGCGACGATGGGATAGGAAAAGGCTAGGAATGAAAAGGGGGTGACCGTGGAAATTAAGGTATGACTCTAGAATTTGCTTGGTGTAAAATGAGAAATCGCAAAAAAATATCTTCAGGGCTGCTGACGGTGCGGTTCGAACCCACTATTTCCCAAATGCAAGCTGATAGCTACATGACCCAAATCGTGCGGCCACTTGCTCGGTACATGCAATTGCTTGTCCACAAAAGTCCTTGTTTGGAATCATTTCTGATACGCTTTTTTTTTTTTTTTTTTTTTTTTACGTTTACAGACAGTCCTCACAACATTCCACTAAAATATTCATTCTTGCCATCTTTACACACACGGTTTTTCGTAAGCATTCCCTTGCTGTTTCTACTTCAACATCCCTGTATGCCAACCATTTACTTCTACATCTTGAACCTGCATATTGTCTATTTTTTCAGCTTTTCACTGAGCAAATCCATGTATTTCTGTTTAATTTCTTCGTCCTGAAAATTCTCTACCCTTATCCATGTACAGACAGATCTCACTTTCCCTATCCTAGATATATAGTTCACTACAGATCAGACAGTAGTCCGTATCATCATAAAATCCCCGAATGCCTGCACATTCCTAATAGATTTCCTGAATTCAAAGTCGGTTATGATATATTCTATTACGGATCTTCTGTCCCTGACGTCCTACGTGTAGCGATGAATAGCATGCGTTTGAAAAATGTATTCGTAACTGCTAATCCCATCCTAGCACAGAAGTTCGGTTAAACACTTCCCATTCCTATTAGCTTCCATATATTTTCCGCATTTACCCATCACCTAATATTCTTCAGTTTTATATCCAACTCTCGCACTGAATTCGCCCTTTAGTACTATCCTGACCCGGGCTACGTTGTCACCCAATGTTTCATAAAACTTGTCAACTTAATGCTCGTGCTCGTCTGCACACTTCGTACGTGGTAAAAAGACTGAGACAATTCTCCTCCTAATTCCTCCAACTGCTAAATCTACCTACATCATTAGCACATTTACATGCCTAACAGAAACTATGTTGCGAACAATAGTATTCCTGATAAATGGTCCTACCCCGCACCTCACCCTTCCTTTTAACACCTATTAAGAACACTTTCAGCCCTGAAAATGGTTTTCCGTGGTTTCCCATTTTCACACCAGGCAAATGCTGGGGCTGTACCTTAATTAAGGCCACGGCCGCTTCCTTCCAACTCCTAGGCCTTTCCTATCCCATCGTCGCCATAAGACCTATCTGTGTCGGTGCGACGTAAAGCCCCTAGCAAAAAAAAAAAAAAAAAAAGAACACTTTATTATCTCTTGTATCTTCCTCGTTATCTTCCCTCATCCGAATGTCGTAAGCTCGTAACATATCCAAATGTATCCTCTTTGCTGACTCAGTCAGTTCTACTTATTTTCTTCCGTAAGCCCCATTAATATCGGTAGCTCCCCACAACTAAAAACCGCTACTGGAATGTAGTTTGAAGACTATGGATAGTCTATCAAATATGTCACGTACATCGAAATGGAATATTCATGAATAGAAGAGTATGCTCTTCTGCGTTCCATCTATTATTGGGTTATCTAAGAAGGTCTCAACGTTATCTTAGGAGAAAATAAATCACCCTGCCGTCAAATAATTTGTGTGACGAAGTCTTCCTCTGAGTCTCCTTCACCAAAGGAAGGTTCTGGATCTGTGCCTATTTCCAAGCATTATCTAATCCAATGCAGCTGTTCAGATAAAACAGGTCTGGCTTGGATGGTGTAGGAAGAGATATGGTAATTACTCTAAACAGGTGACGGTAGCAGTGAAATTACTTTAATAGGAGGCGGTAACTTGACATCTCCATGAAAATTGGGAATGATAGACTCGTGAAGCCCCGTAAACATAATTCTATGAGGATTGGAGAACAAGAGTTCACTAACGAAGTTCTGACACGAAAAATGAAATACCTTCATAAGTGATAGGAATCAGTACCAGAGTCCACTGGAACTGCATGATAGCAAAATATGCAGTATATTCTAGAAGTTGTGAAACCATGAGTACCAAGTAAAAGCTGCCTAGCCGGTATGATAAAAGCGTGCTCAGGTAAAGGAAGGCCTGACAGGAAGTAGTATAAAACTCTACGCGCAGATGGCAGCACCACCTGACATGTACGGATGATCATTTAACCGTGGGGGCCCTACATAGATTTGTCTCCCCTATATTTGTTACTGAACGCTGAATTCTCTTGGCAGCTCTGTGTTACTTGAAACCTGAATTTCACGCCATGTTTACAAGTCTTGACGGATCGCTGTTTACAGTTCCCTTAGGCATGTATACAATAGTTCTCCACATATACGTGCTTAAGCAGATGTTGCAGTAGTGAAGTTAACACAGAAAATGTTGTAACCATAGTCAAGACGTCCATCAGACCAGAGTTTTTATTTTGTAAGGTTGTCATTTTATCCGTTGACAGGGGGGTTTGATTGATTAAGAATATAAAGTAAGTGACCATAAAACAAAGTCTCCTGAAGACTGTAAAGCAGTGTCCGACTGGGTTGCTCTGGATGGTCTAAGAACGGCTGAGGCCTGTAAGAATGAAATCTAACCCACTTTCCAACAGGAAGTCCAAAAATTTGCAAATAAGATTTCCTCTACTGAAGAGGAACACGATCCTGATATTTATTCAGCGTACATCAAAACCTGGTGTCAGGTTAATTCCTGGGAGCAAAGGTGACCGAGCGTAGTGCTAACTCTTCTTCTACTGCCGAGGTTACGGACAGTGGAAATCTTTACCTTAAACTCCGCCAGGGGCCTGCCTCTGACATGCCTTTACTTCCATTTGCTTGAATAGTAGGCTACTAAGAGGTGGTGGTTTTGGTGATGGTGTGGCTGTTTTAAGACATACAGTGGGCAACCATCCCACGTGAGATGCTCTACCATAAGTCGAGCATGTAGCATTCATACCTGCCAATTTTGCGTCCCAGTAAACTGGCTCTGAACTCGCAGGCTATACAGATAGCAGAATCAAAAGCTTCAGAGATTATTTTCTCTAAGCAGTTTCTCGATTACCTGACGTCTTTTGCAGCTGTATTTCAGTAATCCAAGATAATCCAGATATAAAGCATTTGGCAATAGCAATTGAACTTATTAACGATTGGAGTGCAATATGATGTATGATATTGTATGTACTACTTTAATACCAGAAAAAGTGCGTGAAACTTTGAGCTTCAGTAAAAGTTCATCAGAGAAGTAATTTATATATTTACTTTGTACAAAATATCTCACAAGTCAATGGAGGCTGATTAGGGTTTGTAGTAAGGATGTAAAGGAGAGGGCATATAAGTCTCTGGTAAGAACCTAAAAAAGAGTATGGTTCCGTGTATGGGACTCTCACCAGGATTACTTGAATCACGAATGGAAAAATTCCAAAGAAAAACAGCTCGATTTGTTCTGGGTGATTTCCGACAAGAGAGTAGCGTTACAAAAATGTTGCAAAGTTTGGGCTGGGAAGACTTGGGAGAAAGGAGGCGAGATGCTAGACTAAGTGGTATGTTCCGAGCTGTCAGTGGAGAGATGGCGTGGAATGACATTAGTAGACGAATGAGTTTGAGTGGTGTCTTTAAAAGTAGCAAAGATCACAATATGAAGATAAAGTTCGAATTCAAGAGGACAAATTGGGGCAAATATTCGTTTATAGCAAGGGGAGTTAGGGATTGGAATAACTTACCAAGGAAGATGTTCAACAAATTTCCAATTTCATTGAAATCATTAAAAAGGCTAGGAAAACAACAGATAGGGAATCTAACACCTGGGCGACTGCCCTAAATGCAGATCAGGATTGATTGATTGATTGATTGATTGATTGATTGATTGATTGATTGATTGATTGATTGATTGATTGATTGATTGATTGATTGATTGATTGATTGATTGATTGATTGATTGATTGATTGATTGATTGATTGATTGATTGATTGATTGATTGATTGATTGATTGATTGATCATAATATGTTCGACTTGCAAAAAAGTTTTTCTTTTTCTCTTTTCACAATTTGCTTTACGTCGTACAGACACAGATAGGTCTTACGGCGACGATGGGATAGGAAAGGGCCAGGAGTGGAAACAAAGCGGCTGTGGCCTTAATTAAGGTATAGCCCCGGCATTTGGCTGGTATGAAAATGGGAAACAACGGAAAAGCATCATTAGAGCTGCTGACAGTGGGGTTCGAACCCACTGTCTCCCGAATGCAAGCTCACAGCTGCGCGACCCTAACAGCACGGCCAACTCGATTGGTAAAATTAATTATCAGTCTCCATCTATTCTTATGGATCTCTAGAAGCCCATACCAAATTAGACAAAATAATGTGTTACTTTAACCACAAGTCAAGAAGTTTATAAAAAAAATCGAGTACAAATAAAGCAAACCCTATGGCACTACAGCCCTGATGAGTCTTGGCCTACTAAGCGCCCGATGCTCAGCCCGAAATCCTGTGAATTACGAGAAGACGCATAGTGAGCACAATGGATCCTCTGGGCCTCGTCTCAATTACTCTCGTGTAGGCTGAATGGACTTCGACCCAGCACTCAGGTCCAGACAGAAATTCTTGACATGGCGGAAAATCGAGCCCGAGGTCTCTGGGTTAAGCTCGCTATTCTTACACTGCGGGGGTGGCAAAAGCAAGCAATCTTGTAGTTTTACGTTACCGTTGATACCGTGATCAAAGTCATGGTACCTATAGTTTTTCGTGAAATCCGAGCCACAGATATACGACTTAAATAATAATAATAATAATAATAATAATAATAATAATAATAATAATAATAATAATTGTACCGGGATTACACCTTCTCCGTCCAGTTAAACTGTGCGCCTTCTATAAGCTCATCTATGTAATTGAACTTGAACTAATGTGAGGCAAGATACTTGGGGTTGCAACTGTTAGATGTCTCTACTATCAGCCTAAGTGACCCCACTGGCGGGATTAAGGACAATTAATTCTTAAGGGAATTTCAATTTTCAAATTTGGTTAAACTTAGTTTTTGAAGATTGTTTTGTTGATGTATCAATGCTGTCAACACTCCTTCTTCCTTACTTACTAACCAATCGGAAAATTTTCTGAATACTTTCTCTAGCCAATTAGAATTGGGGAGTGTGTTACAGGCATCTAGCCCATCTGTAAAGAGTTCTGGAAAATTCTCCTCGAAATGCTATAAAAGCTGAGCGCTATAATGCCGTACTGTCGTCTTCATCGCTCCATTTCAGTGAGAGCGGCGTGTCATTCGGAGGCAGGGACCGCAGGTCGACTTTCGGAAGGCCTAACAACTCAAGGTAATGACAGAAATTTCGTAACATGAAATAGCTCCGGCAGATAACTTGAGGGTAAGGTTTCAAACTTATTTTATTTTATGTAAAGCTCTAATTCAATGGTTTAAATGTAGATTTTCGGCGTCTGAGGACTCCGTCCAAATCTCTGCTGGGAAATATGTAAATTAAGGGAACAAAGAGTGATCACTCTCTCTTGGTTCACATTCAACTTGGCATGGGGTGACTAAAATGTTCTAAACCTGTAAACTATTAACACATTTTTGGTATTAAATGTTTCGTGTTAAATCACCCCTCTGTAGAATAGGCTGCAACTTCGGGCCATAAGCCCACTTAGAGTTTTAAGAGTTTTTTTCTAAAAGTAGTGCAAGTGTTTCGCCTCCTAGCCTTTTGTTCATGGCCGATCGAAGCCTTTTCATTTTACATTAAGGTCATTTACAATGGGCACTCATTGCCTTTGTTTATATTGTCACTGTTGATAGGCCAGTGTGTAACGAACTGTTAAACAGAAGTGCCTGTAATAACATTATTTGAGGTTTGTCAGACATAACCTGGTAAGAAACTTGCGCCTCTGAAAGGCTGGACTATATTAAATTTTGGAGCTCAGACTCCTAGCCTAGGTAAATTAATGGAGCAAACATGCTCTTATAAAACAGTGTACCTGTTCAGAGCTATAATGCTCATTCCCTGTATATTATCGTGTGGTTAATTCTCTCTAGTTTTTGTACCTAATTTTTGGACTTATAGTCCGCTGTTGTTATCAGAGATGACGAGCTCATTGTTATCCTATTTAACTGTTATTTGTACCAAATCTTCTACCTATCAAATTTTAAAATAAAATTTAGAAAAGAAGGAAAGAAATAAAAATTCAAAATTTAGTGCTCTAACTTACGTATGCTCTGGTCGTTTCCTTGCCCACCCATTTATCATGGCACCTTTTTACACCTCTGTGTTCCACGATTTTTCCGTATCAATAATAATAATAATAATAATAATAATAATAATAATAATAATAGCCTTTATGTTCCCTTACTACTTTTACGACTTTTGGGCACGCCGGAGCACTGGAATTTTGTCCCACAGGAGTTATTCTACGTACCAGTAAATCTACCGACGTGAGGCTGGCGTATTTGAGCACTTTCAAATATCACCGGACAGAGCTTGGATCGAACCGCCAATTTGAACGTCTAGGTGACTCGGCCAAGCTGTACATGACATTTCAAAAATCTCACATGCCCATTAGACTGATTATCGATGAGTTTATAAATGACCAGAACTGTTAGATAGACAGCAGCCATCACCAAGTATGTAAGAATGTATTTGATACTGCGTATCCATAAATATTGCTTACGGACCTACAAGAAGAAGTAACTGCCTTAACCGTCGTTGCAGACCATTTATAATTGTAGCAATTATGTCCTCTAAATTAGCGAAGAAGTAACAAAGCACACCTCAACCGACAACATTAGTTGCCAATGTAAACTTGCTGTTGTTAAGTTTTAGAGATTTAGGACATCGTAAGCCAGCACATTTCAGTATCTTCCGACTCTAACTTTAACGCATTAGAAGCCTAGGCTTCAAACCCGTCTCGTCTCGTTCTTATCCTCCCTCATTCTTCAAGTCATCGTATCTTCCTGTATTCTTCTCCTGTGGATTGTATTCTTCATTACCTTGTATCTGCCACCTGGATGACAGCTCTAAATGCCGTTCAGTGATGATTGATTGATTGATTGATTGATTGATTGATTGATTGATTGATTGATTGATTGATTGATTGATTGATTGATTGATTGATTGATTGATTGATTGATTGATTGATTGATTGATTGATTGATTGATTGATTGATTGATTGATTGATTGATTGATTGATTGATTGATTGATTGATTGATTGACAACGGATAATGACCACGGTTCTTCAGCTTACACAAAAAGTAATCACGTCAACAACCACCAACGCCATTTGATTGAATAGTACAACACAGTGGTCTTTAAATATGTCAACAAATGTGACATGAAATGTCATGGTCGAACCTACGAACTTGCTATTATGAACTAGACTCTCTGTCTATTAACTATTTCATACTAATAATAATAGTAATAATAATAGGTCTAATAAAAAATCCATACAACATACCCCAACTGTGTTTAGTTCCCAATAAAAAATCAATAAGAAATACGTCAGTTGGCATTAGTTAGGCAGTTTGAAATACCCGCGAAAGCCAAATTCTACCATAAATTAATTATGTACATCAATAATGAAGGAAAATAAATAATTTCAGGTTACAAGTGTCCGTGATGCAAATTATAGAATAGTTTAGGAAGAAAACGTTAACGATATAATAGTACGTTAACTCATTATCTTCAGTGAATTCTCAAGTTAACAGAACTCCGTGATCACTCCAGAAAGTGAAAATGTATTTGTCTCGAGAATGGGGCGTCATAACATATGATATTCCATCATAAAAATAATTCAAGGTACATGACAACAGAAAATGTAATTACTGAAACAGTTTTAAATGGCTTGTATGGCTTATTCAGCCGACATTGGTTTTCTACAACCCAATATTCTATGACAAAAAATATACATAAAAATAACGGTGCACTTCAAAATTGATAATATAAAAGAACAGAAAAATGATCGGCTGTAACTCACCAATATTGTCGGTTCGATACCCCATAGACAAGGTGATGGTGATCATAAGAACAGCCAGTGTCACCAACACGATCATAAATGTAGCAAAAGAATAAACTACCCATCGCCGCCTTTTCTCTGACGATGTCATCTGTGCTGTGGGAGGTGCAGGACCGGAGATCTTCTTCTCCTTCTGTATCTGATCAACAACTTCTGGCAGAGAAGGTCTGGATGTTTTCTGTCCAGTTCTAGGCCTCTTACTTCTACCCTCGTACGCACTACGATAAGGCTGCTGCCAGAATTCTTCTATCATAGTCGCACAACATGGCTCTTCGTCGCGGTACATTTCAGGGCAGTGGTAATATGAGCGTCTTCCAGGTCTCCCACGCTTCCCCCCGTGTGCCACCAACTTTGCTGGACACTCAATACTACTGATAGAACTGCAGCAGCTGCTTGCAGTATCTCGAGACATGGGTGTATTTCTGCAACGACAGCAAACAGCTCTTCCACCCAGTTCACAATGAGAGTCTTTCGAGCCATTCTTAATTTGAGGGCAATTACAGCAACAAGCTATACATTTCGGCTGTCCAGTATGTTGCGTTAATGGAACTAAACGCGGTTTATTGAAATGCTCGTTAACACTCCTTCGTGAATTATCATTCCTACACAGTTCTGGAGCTGATAGTTTACGCTGAGAACTATCTGGTAAAACCTGTAATTTACCCCGGTCTTGCAGCTCATAATTTAAAGACAGACTAGATCTTTGAGGCAGCAGTTCGTTTTCCCGCCAAGACGGGCGAATGACGTACGCCACATCCGGAGAATCTGCGTGGGTAATAACGAGTTCCACGGGCAACTTGTTGCACATAGCGCCTTGATTCTCACTGCGCATGCTCTCCTCACTCTTGCGTGATATATCAGATGACATAATGAATGGCAGACTCTTAACGCTTTGGCAAAACACGTCTTCTCGCGGATGCTAACTAGAGCTCACTGAAGTTAATCAAAACCTAAGATTAACTTCGTTTTCATCGTACATCTGGCCCTGACCATCCTTTGCGCACACTCAAGGTATACTACGATTCGGAAAAAAATTGACACATTAACCACTACTCTAAAAATAGGATCATATGTATAAGCTGCTGTCAGAAGGAAGAATTGAACCTTCAGAAAGAATACTTTTTACAGTCAGCTGAATATTTGGTCCTCTTGAAAGATGCGAATATCAGCCATTTAGATGAAGTCTGTCGTGATATAACTTGCTTATATTTCGTCCTCTAATAGCTTGCATCTCCCCTTTTTCCTCTCCCGCAGTCTGTTTGTATAAACGACGGTAGCATTTCCAGTCCATCAAAACAGTGTCGAGCACACACGAGGTCTTCCCTTTACATCTCAAAACATCCGGGGGGGAAAAGGAGAAGGAAATCGCAAAGAATTTGTGGTACAAAATATTACTTAAAATGAAATACATGCACTTAAGTAATAATTCATAATCCCTTACGAACATCTGTGATTCATTTCTTCACACGTTTTTCTGTTTATTATTCAAAAATGTATAAACGACGTGCCACTTTATCTGCAATATTATTCTTGGACTCGTACCAAACACCATTCACCACTCTCAAGACTAAACAGAACACATGTTCGTCACCGGTGAGATGACTAGCTCTCCTCTGAACGAACAATACTGACAGTACATGGAAGCAAGGGTCACATGACGCATTTAATTTTAACGATCGTATGCACGTACAACTGCATTTCGACGTTGGACGTAAAATCTTAGGTACCTTTCAATAATAATAATAATAATAATAATAATAATAATAATAATAATAATAATAATAATAATAATGTCCGCCTCTGTGGTGTAGTGGTTAGCGTGATTAGGTTCGATTCCCGGCTCTGCCACGAAATTTGAAAAGTGGTATGAGGGCTGGAACGGGGTCCACTCAGCCTCGGGAGGTCAACTGAGTAGAGGTGGGTTCGATTCCCACTTCAGCCATCCTGGAAGTGGTTTTCCGTGGTTTCCCACTTCTCCTCCAGGCGAATGCCGGGATGGTACCTAACATAAGGCCACGGCCGCTTCCTTCCCTCTTCCTGGCCTATCCCTTCCAATCTTCCCATCCCTCCACAAGGCCCCTGTTCAGCATAGCAGGTGAGGCCGCCTGGGCGAGGTACTGGTCATTCTCCCCAGTTGTATCCCCGACCAAGAGTCTGAAGCTCCAGGACACTGCCCTTGAGGCGGTAGAGATGGGATCCTTCGCTGTGTCCGAGGGAAAAGCCGACCCTGGAGGGTAAACAGATGTTGATGATGATGATAATAATAAGAAGAAGAAGAAGAATGAAAATTTAAGGCCACGGCCGCTTCCTTCCAACTCCTAGGCCTTTCCTATCCCATCGTCGCCATAAGACCTATCTGTGTCGGTGCGACGTAAAGCCCCTGGAAAAAAAATGAAAATCTACAACCTGTTTTCCAGTCATTGACCGGGTCAGGGATGTGATGAATGAAACATATATATGGGCTGTTATTACAATGGGGTCGCCACTCCCAAGGTGATTTATTAATGACTGATAAATGCTATGAAATGATAATGGAGAGTGTTGCTGGAATGAAAGATGACAGGAAAAACCGGAGTACCCGGAGAAAAATCTGTCCCACCTCCGCTTTGTCCAGCATAAATCTCACATGGAGTCACCGGGATTTGAACTACGGTATCCAGTGATGAGAGGCCGACGCGCTGCCGTCTGAGCCACGGAGGCTCCAATAATAACAAGAAGAAGAAGAAGAAGAAGTGATGTTTTAGTTTAAGGTGGAAGTACTGAACAATTCTCTTGTACTCAGCCAGATAAGACTTCATGACCCGCTACCACCGCAATACGAGATTCACTAATCGAACTCCGAAATCCTTTGTATAGCATTTGACAAACTTACCATTACCTCATAGGCCTACCTACCGTATTTCATTATCTCAGGGTTGTACTTTTCTGTCCAGCTCCATGGCTAAATGGTTAGCGTGCTGGCCTTTGGTCACAGGAGTCCCGGTATCGATTCCCGGCGGGGTCGGGAATTTTTACCATAATTCGTTAATTTCGATGACATGGGGCTGGGTGTATGTGTCGTCTTCATCATCATTTCATCCTCATCACGACGCGCAGGTCGCCTACAGGAGTCAAATCAAAAGACCTGCATCTGGCGAGCCAAATTTGTGCTCGGACACTCCCTGTACTAAAAGCCATACTGTAACCTTTCCAAGGCATCAGTACATGAACCAGTTACCATTGTTCATAAATATGACGTTAGAATGGAGCACCATCGGTGAGCTTCGAACTCAGCCCGGTTTGTCGAAGCCTCACCCTCCCCTACTAGAATAGTTCGCTAGCCGAGTCGGTATCGCATTTTCGGGTCTGTGGACTGTCCGATGGGGGCGGTAAGTCCTTTAGTAATAGTCTCTATAGTAGGGGGAAAAGTTAATTATGAGAGGAATACCATTTCATTACTAATGAGAAGAGAGACAATATCTTGTATAATAAAAATTTTACTTATACTAGTGAAACACATTATTTACATGGGTATGCCATACAAACACCTTACATATAGTAACTTGGGTAATCTTGACGTTTAAATGTTCGGTAGTCCTTTCTACACTTCATTATACGTTTAAATATTCCAACTTAAGAAGGCGCTCCCTCTTGGGTTATTTACACTATCTCAGATTTAGGGAGGCGTTTTCTCTCTAATTATTTCACTTTACATTTACACTAGTCACTTTACACACAAATCTATTCAACACAGGCATACCCAGCTGTAATTCTGTTTGTTTGTCGAGAATTAATACATTCAATTTGCATCAAATTATGATATAAGTTTGCTAGTATCGTATTGCTAGATAAGCAATTTACACTCCCAATCCTTTGAAAGTCGCGTTACAACATTACTTTAAGTTAAACGTTGCCAAATATGCAGTATGATAAACACGCTCATTTCATTAGGATTTTTATCACCACATATATCAGGACATTATTTACACAACGATGTTACCTATGGACAAGCATTTAGCGACTTCAATACCAGACATCATAAACAAAGTATTATAGCACTACCTGCAACAAATGGACAAGAATATATACACTTCACATACACATAATGGGCCGCAGGTGGTCTTATTCACCTGCCGCTTGTGACAGGAGGCTTTACTGTCTCCTGCAATGAACTCAGGACCTTCTGAGACGGGGTATATCTGACCTGGAATTCCCTATACGCTGTGGATAATTAAAGAAATAAATTGGAGGGATCCTTCATTTAATGCTCATTTGGAATCTCTGCGACGTTGGCTCTATTTAAATTAACACACATAATCTTTGTATCGAAAGGAAAAGAAACTCGCCACTTGTATCTGTTCTATTTCACTGAAGAAACGCCTTCACTCCCCCGTTTAAAGGGGCTCATAAAACTCCCGCTGTGAGCTACCCGTGCCACACTTTCAAAGAGCGGTCCACTAGCCTTCTCGGGCAATGACTTCACGGCAAATAATCTATTCACTTCTTTCAATACTGGCCATAAATGGCATCACACAAATCACGGCCCTATATCCGGCCTAATCAACATATTCACATCGCGATATGCGCCTCGCGTGTCTTAATGACAGATTCCAAGGGAACTTCACATTTCATTTCACAATATATATTATGGCTACAGCCTGTTCAGCCATTTCATTTCCTCTCGGTACATCGACCATGATGCAGATCTAATGATGATCTCCTGCCACCAGGGTCCAAATTAACTTGCACATTCGCGAACTAATTAGCGATGTAAGATATATACCCCAATCTCATGCTCCATTCGTTGTTCCAGCAGTTTTAATTTCTAGTAAGGAGGATTTCCTAAGAGCTTGTGAAGTACAAAAAAAAATCAGTTACTGAGATATCTCTGAGGACTCCTATTGGCTGTAGAAAGATGATAACTGGAGTCGCTTACGTAGAATATTTAGGCCCTTTACTTGACGGTACTTCACACTTAATTAATCTGAGGTCCTTAAACTTACGTCATGCATTATCAAACCCTTGTAAAAAAAAATGGAAGTAAAATATGGTCGTTCCCAAACCATGAAGAAGTATTCCATAAAAGACGCAAATAAAAATGAAATTATAATTATTATCCCTCTGAAATGGCGTGCTTGCAGTCTACGTTATATCTAAGTGAAAAATCTACATATTTACAATGGGACACGACCTTCAAAGATATAAATACTTGGAAATGTACTCAGCCTTCTGGATACCACGTTCACAGCTTTACAGGAGGGCACTCCATGGATTTAGAGTGCTTGCATCACGTCATCGGCGATGTGAAGACCCATGATGACCTCCTGGCAGGTCATACACATGACAGCGACGTTCCAGGCGTTCTCGGCTACCAGGCGAAATTCCGGCAAACAGCTAGATGACTCGTTCACTCCGGTACACAGGCAAAATTCTGGCATTCAACTGGACGTCGGCGTTCACTTCGGCGTTCTCGTAGACATGTAAATGAGGGGAAATTATCTCAAGTGAATGCGTTAGTCTATTACACACCACAATTTGAATATATGGTTGGATCTGCTCAATAGCACGAGCATTCCAACCCAATGCCGGTATTGTCTCTGTAGCCCGACACTGCTCCCTCCTCATGTACCTATTCTTTTATAAACAGCATGCAGCTATTCTAGGTCCTGAATAAAGAATGTCACTGGTTAGGCCACTACTGGATTAAAATTTCTCGTCTCACACGACCACACTTCAAGCATATTCTATCTCGCCTAGTCATGCGTAAGTCAGGCTCTCAACTGCATTATCGATTTATAGACGTGACACTACCCTTAATTATGCCGACACTGAGCCGTTCACGCACTTTCATTGTATCTCAATTATGTCGAGACACACACACACAACTCCACGCACTGAGTTACCTGGCTATTGTGGTTAATTGAGCCGTATTAGTATCGGCACATATGAGGCTCGACGCACGACCTCTTCGACACACGGACAGCAGTCATTTCGGTTTCGTGCTGCTCCCACTATATTAATTAGCGACACACTGTACTCGCAAAAAAAAACTTACTTAAATTGTGGGTATTTTCGCAGATGTTCACAGGGTTTAATGAATCTGCATAACACTGCTCAAATTACAAGATTATTTCTACACAAACGACTCATACACTAACCACGACGAAATACTACCGTACTGGCGTCACATTGAGAATGCACTGGCTAGTGTCTCCTCCCCAGCTCATGAATATATAGGCGCGCTACGCTAGAGACCCGAATGCTGAGGGTGGGGGAAAAAATGCAATCCTTTCTCACACATTGATCCGTTAATACGCAACGTACAGTGACGAACAGGATATCAAAATGTAGCTCCTGTATTCCCATTTCCACTGAGTGAATGTTATTAAAATAACTTCGTAGGTTTTGAAGCAATCTTAAAAGCGCCCTTTAGTCTCTGGCGGTGAATGATGACGAGCGCAGGGGATTCCTTGTGTTCCTTGGCACGGTTAGGGTCCAACATCTGTTAGTCATTAAGACGCGCCCTTGTTTACAGCGCAGTTACTGCCCTGTCAGTTAAGTAGAGCACTTCTTGGTCTCATAATTATGCGTAAAATTCCCTGATTCAAATGAATGTTTGCGCTTAATTATCCATTGGGTATTTTGCGATTTATAAAAATTAACAGAAATAAAACAGTTGAATGCGTTACGTTGGCAGTGGTGAATAAGCGAGGAAAACAGGGTATAATGTTAGTTTTCACGTTGGACCTACTCTCTGGGCTCAGCTAGTGACCTAGATTCTTTGTCACGTGATAACGCGTATCGTTTCGTCTCGCTCGCGGTGGGAGTGAGAGAGCTTCGAGTACAAGCGCTCTTGCACCGCCTTGCTGCTAATTACCAGCAACTAGAGCTGGGTCGCGCGACTCTGGATATTGCAACTCGAGTCCTGGAGCGGGCAGAAAAATTCTAACTTGGGCAGTTTTTATCGTAGAATGACGCAGAAAACGGCATATTTCATCTCCTGGATATCATGACATACCATAGGTGACGTTGTGAACGGTCACAATACGCCATTTCATTTTTGTACTTTTGTATCTGAGACGTTTTGTTAATGACGCTGCAAGTTGCAAGGGACCTCGAGTTGAACAATGCAGATCGGATAGGAAAGATGAAAACGAAGAGAATAATACAAGTAAATGGATGGAATATGATAGTCAGCTAGGGCTCCCGTGATCCACGAAATCCTTACACTGAGAGAAAACTTTAGCTTAATTTAGAATTGGGTTTTCCAGATGTATTTCCTAGAAAATTGTCTCAGTAGAGTAAGGAGTCAAAGGCTTGGATTTTCTCTGGCACTTGCAGCGCTGTAGTGGCAACCAGTCAAAACTTGAAGCGTCATACACGGTACTTAATACGGCACTCGGCTTGTAATAATTATTGCTGGCTCAAACATCCCAGCCCTTCTTTGTTGAGAAGAGAGTTTACCCCCTCCCATTTATTAAATTCCTAAACTATATTTTTCCAAATGAAATCAGCGAAGAAGGGGTTTCTCCTCTGACTTGGAAGACAATACCGCCTCCAAGCCAAATAGCCTCCCCTCCGCCAATGCAGTTACTGTAGAGAGGTTTCCGACTCATCGAGTAATCCTAGGAAACAGATGAGTAAAAGGGGAAAGTTTTCGCCCTGGGACACTCCGTTCACTCGCTCCAACAAATAATAATAATAATAATAATAATAATAATAATAATAATAATAATAATAATAATAATAATAATAATAATAATAATAATGGCTCAGTTTATTACGTGCGCGACTTTTCTTCATGCTTTCTTAATCCGAGTTGTTTTTAAGTATACTATCGTCCGCACAAAGAATTATGCTGTGTAATACACGGTTAAGATAAGTACTTGCAAATGCCTTCACACTGCTGTGTTCCAGGTTGCAAGTCAGGTTACGACAGGTGCTGATAGAACATTTGAATCTCTATGAGTAACACTACAAAGTACGATAGAGACGTGGAAACGTTGTTTCCTCCTATGTACTTAATTCCAAATTTAAACAAGCCCCGTTGGAAAGACACGTCGGTGTTCTCAGATCAAGTTGTAAGTTAGATCAGAACAATGACCAAAAAAATAATAGCAATACAGAATTCAGAAATTAGAAATTCAGTTGAACATGAAATCCCTGGAAATCTTACCTTTGAAGAGTCTCCATCACTCAGCTAGGAATTAGAGCAACCCTTACACAACTACCGGAAAAAGAGTGTCCTTCATCACTTCTGTTGTTATACGCATCACGATCAACAAATTAATAAATTAATTCACTTCAAGATAGTTTAAAATAACTAAGAGAGAGTACAGATTCGCTGTTAACAAGACAAAGAGAATAGAAAAATACATCAAACCACCTGACTCACCCTTTGGAAGAACTGTTGACACTACTTTCTCATGCAGAGGAAACAGTAGTTAGGAGCCCCAGTTTTATGAAGGGACATATTTCAAAAGTGCCTAGATAATCCTCTTCCTAACATCACATTTACCAGCGGATTAGGTTACAGTCATGAACATGTCTAGGAAAATATTTCACAGCTTATTTTCCATTACATCAGGTGCCGCTATTTCTTCCGAATAAAAGAACTGACATCCGCCTGTGTGGTAGTGTAGTGGTTAGCGTGATTAGCTGCCACCCCCGAAGGCCCGAGTTTGATTCCCGGCTCTGCCATGAAATGTGAAAAATGGCACAAGGACTGGAAATGGGTCCACTAAGCCTCGGGAGGTTAACTAAGTAGAGGGGTTTCGATTCCCACCTCAGCCATCCTGGAAGTGGTTTTCCGTGGTTTCCCACTTCTTCAAGCAAATGCCGGGGTGGTACCTAACTTAAGGCCACAGTCACTTCCTTCTCTCTACCTTCCCTATCCTTCCCATCCCTCACAAGACGTCTGTTCAGCATAACAGGTGAGGCTGCCTGGGCGAGGTACTGGTCCTCCTCCACAGTTGTATCCCAGACCAAACGTCTCGCGCTCCAGGACACTATCCTTGAGGCGGTAGAGGTGGGATCCCTTGCTGAGTCCACGGGGAAAAACAACCCTGGAGCGTAAACGGATTAAATAAATAAATACATAAATAATTAAATAAATAAATCAAGTGACAAAATAAATACAAGTCTGTAAATTCTCTAAAATGACCCGAAAACTGCCAAAGGTTTCCAATTTCCTTCGAGTTGATGTTTACACCGGATGCGAACAAGATGCTACTGAATCGCATGCAGCTATCTCAAATTCTACAAAATCCTTCATCAAATCTCTTGAAATGAAATCTACTGGTACCCATTTCTGGTTACAGATTTGCTTCCGTAGCTATCTCCCGAAGTTCTTGTGTCGATGGGATTGGGTCGTTGTTTCTTTGTTTGGAGCTTTTCCTAACCATTTATCAATGGGTTCTTTGCAGTTCGGCTATTTTCTGGAATAATTGGCTACGATGTCTCAGTTTCCTTTCTTGCTTATTGCCAATAACCCGTCTTCTCACGAAAGCTCAAGTTTGGTGGTTAATAGCCAGTGTTGACCTGTTTGAAGGTGGTGGTATTGATTATTGTTTTAAAAGGAAGTACAGTAGGGTAAGGATGCCTAACTCCATGTAGCCTTAATTCCGTGATACTTTCTGTGATTGAATATCGCGTCAATAGGCATCCCTCGAGCACGTTGTCTGAACTCTCAAGACATGGCCTGAAGTTAGCCTTTTCAAAAAGTGAAAACCAGCGCTTGGATCGAAGTGGTGGTGGTGGTGTTGGTGGTGGTGGTGGTGGTGGTGGTGGTGGTGATTAATGTTTTAAGAGGAAGTACAACTAGGCAACCATCCTCCATATAACACTAATCAAAGAGAAGAAATGAAGGAGTCCGACACTTCGAAAATGAAGGTATCGGCCAAAAAAGACAAGGGCCACGAAAGGCGTGAAAATGAAAGACTACCTAGGCCTCGAGTGCTCTAATACCGTCGGGTTTGAAAAAGGACAAGAGTTGACCAAGGGAGATCGGATAGGATAGATAAAAGTGAGAAGCCTGGCACAAGTAAGTGGAAGCAATGCCAGAACTCAACTAAGGGCCCCATGGTTGCCAACACACGCTCCCAAGTTGAGATCCCCTGGGGCTCCATTTAGTCACCTCTTACGAATATGCAGAGGATACCGTGGGTGTTATTATTCCGCCCCCACACAAGGAGGTGTGCGGACTACTATGTCACTGGTGTGATATTACAGCTGTGTTTCTGTCTTGTGTGCCTGTAAGTTGGGAAATCATCAACATTATTATGTAAACATAACAATATAATTATGCTTTGATATTATGTCTGTGTGGTAGATGAAGATGTAGGCTTTCCAAATGTCTTATTATTTTCACTCACAGACTTCCTTAGAGAACAGTGGATTCTTTCGAGTTTCGTGATATTGTTTTGTTTTCTCTGCCTTGTTTTCACATATATGATTGTTAGAATATGTCTCCCTACACATAATTAGCTTTTAACGCTGTGTATTGGGATGGAATATGTTATTTCGTAAACATATCATTTCACCCAGCGTCAATATGAATGTCAAGACGAATTTACTCCACTGTAGGGTATGTGAACATTTTATAACCTGAAACTGAAATTGTAACACTAGGAACACATATTTTATTTTCAGTTACACATGACCCTGAGGTTCACTCAGCCTGCACCAAAAATGAGTACCAGGTTAATTCCTGGCGGCCAGGCATAGAGTTAAGTACTCTACCCCATCAAGGGCCGAGGTTACGGATAGTGGAAGCCTTTACCTTTACCTTCCACCTCTCCAAGGGCCGTTATGGCCTGTACGGAAATGACTTTGCTTTGCTTTGCTAAAAGAGGAGGCGTTATGCGTAAAACTGAGAAAGAGCGCATATCTGACCAGATGATGCTAAGCCTCCTTCTGAAAAGCAGTATCAAAGCAGGCTGTGGAACTAGCTGTCAAGAAAGTTCTGAAGGAACACTGCTCTATATACAGGGCTTCGAAATATTTCAAAATGCCATTGTCTACTTACAAAGACAATGTAATGCAAGGTAGTGAATATTTGGATGTAAGAACCAACAGTTTGATATATATTGCACGTATTTTGTGACATAAAACTGTAATCCAGTTACAGAGTTACCTTTTGAAAGAATATAAGTACAGTTGATATATAACATTTAGTTATCACGGAATAAGGAAACACCTCACGGAATTGGGATAACACTACCACATGTGACGGTATTACGGAACAGTGACATATTTATGTATTAAAGTGAGTAACATAAAAATAACGCATCCTGTAATCTTCATATATTTCAGGCAGGTGAACCATTATGTGAACCTTGACAACTGTAGCCCACTTGTATGAAAGCAGAAAAATAATCTACCGAGCTCGATAGCTGCAGTCGCTTAAGTGCGGCCAGTGTCCAGTAATCGGGAGATAGTGGGTTCGAAACCCACTCTCGGCAGCCCTGAAAATGGTTTTCCGTGGTTTCCCATTTTCACACCAGGCAAATGCTGGGGCTGTACCTTAATTAAGGCCACGGCCGCTTCCTTCACACTCCTAGCCCTTTCCTGTCCCATCGTCGCCGTAAGACCTATCTGTGTCGGTGCGACGTAAAACAACTAGCAAAAAAAAAATCTTCAAAAATTGCATTTGAAAGAAACTATCACGGGATTAGGCAATGTTACCCTACAACTTGGCAACCATCCTATATTAACACGAATCAGAGGAAAATTTGAGAGTTCCGATATTTCGAAGACTGAAGGTATCGCCATGGAAAGAGAAGGGCCACAAATGGCATGAGTATGAAAGCCTCCATACGCCTCGCAAACATAATAGGTACCATCAGAGTCAGAAGAGAAGTGGTGGTGATTTTTGTTTTAATAGGAAGTACAACTAGGTAATCATCCTCTCTGAACAAATTTAGTGAGAAAGAAATTTTAAATAAAACAAAATGATTTATTCAACGAAGGAATTTAGAAATGAAGTAAAAAATAAAACAAAAAAGTATTGTATTAAGCCGAAAAGTTCACTAATGAATCAAAAGGGGACGTGAGTTCCCTGAGTAACAGAAAACTTGCAATTTACATACATTTGAATAATCTACTGTCACACATAAAGCGGATGACGAGATCAGCAGTAGTCGCGTCATCGGCTAGTATGCGTTCGAGTGTTTCCTGTAAGCCGAGGCTCCGTCTTAGGCCAGAGAGATCGGCGCACTCTGTGAGGATGAGGGCCACCACAAGAACACACTCGGGGGTCTTCCCTCTTCAGGAGGTAAGAGTGCGTAGATCGTCCGTGACCTATCCTCAGCCTACACAATACTATGGCCTCTCTCCGAGAAGGCCGGAAAGAGGACCGCCACACAGTAGTTGTCTTCTTAATTGCTCTCAGCCTGCTCAGCTTGCTCAGCTTGCTCAGTCACTCCGATTCCCAGGGTGCCAAGATGGTTCGACGTAGCTGAGAACAAATATGTTTAGCAGGTGCATTAATAGGTCTTGGAGATAAAAGTACCACTTCCTTTGCAGCTTTATCCGTAAGTTCATTTCCCGCAAACCCAACGTGGCTTGGAAGCCACGCGAAAGTGATTCAGGCGCTAGCATCACTTAAGTTGTCTAGAAGGTCAGGAATCAGCTGCACCAGTGAGTGTTGCAAGAAACAGGTTTCAATAGACTGCAGAGAACTTAAAGTGTCGGTACACATGAGAAAATGGTTTCTTTCGTCACCCAGTGCAAACTGCAGAGCTTCTAAGATAGCGTAAAGCTCCGCAGTATACACGCTACATACACTCTGAAGTAAGATCTTCATGCTTGTATCATCGGTGACGAAAGAGCAACCAACATTTTCTCCGATTTTAGAACCATCCGTGAAGATGTGTCTCGCTGCCGGATACTGGTGAACGAAGTTCTGGAAATACCTCCGATAAACGCAGTAATCCGTGTTCACCTTGGGTCCACGGAATATATCTAGGCGTATATCCGGTCGCGGAAATAGCCACGGAGGTACCTTGCTAAAAGTCTGTTCAAGGCAACCACCGATATTTATATTTAATTCACCACACAAGTTACCAATTCGAAATCCGATCGGCCGTGTGGCAATCGGCCGGTCTTCGTACCTCTGGTGGTATTGGGTACTAAAGATGCATTGATAGCTTGGATCTAGCGGCATTTCACGAATCTTGGCAGCGCACGTGAGGAGTAACTGCTGCCTCCTTATTCGTAACGATGAAACTCCCGCTTCAGCGAGTAGGCTGGGAATGGGGCTGGTACGTAAACCTCCAGTTGCCAGCCTAACACCACTATACCCTCTGCGAGCGGGGGACGCACATGTAGAATACACCCGCAGTTTCCCCTGCCTCTCGTAAGAGGCGACTAAAAGGGGCGACATAGGCGTGGACATGGATTGCGGTTTGGTATAATATATTGGACCTCCTGTGGAAGGGAGAGGCTGAATACATACACAGATTATCCCTGCCTGTCGTAGAAGGCGACTAGAAGGGTCATGTGGCCATGGTCCCCTCTTTATTTTTATTGCTTTTTTGAGGGTCAGTTGTAGACCATTTCAAAATTTTTTATGTACGTGCTGCTCGGGAATGGACCTCCTACGTGTGCTACTACGCTCGAAAGCCCGTGTCAGTAACCACCCAGGAAGCGGCGGTTGGGAGTGTCATGTACCCGAGCAGTAGTATGCGCCTGGCAACACAGGTCCCCGCACAGCCGAATGCCAGAAGGACATATTCTTATTAATAATTTTTATATATTTTTACCTATATTTAGTGCTCTGTACACGCTATGGGGTACATGCTATTGCGGGTGACTGGAGGAAGGGAGTCTTCGTGCTCATTGCCTGAGTCCTCTCGTACTAGGCATCATCAAACATTGGAAACCCGGCCAGTACCGGCTATGACCAGGTGGGTATTGCCTTGGCTGCTCGATTCGGCTACAAAGCCCCTGATCGGAGTGGGTGGCATTCGGAGAGGATGAATTCGGGCATGGCGTCGAAACCACTTCCACCTGCCGCCTCGGGTAGTTCGCTACCCAAGTCTTTAACTTTTGATTCCCTGAGGGGGGGCAACCCCTTGGGAACAAGCGCAGCGTATTAGTCTGGGTTCCAGCTTTCCTAGGTTCCTGGTTGCTACCAGAACCGATTGGCACGACTTCAAGCTGGTTAAATCCATTATTTTCAGTCGACACATTGAAGGTGTATACGGTGAACTTGAGGACTTTAAGAAAATGTGCAATGGTGGTTTGCTTCAAAAGACGAGCACTGCGCTCCAAGCAGATCGGTTGCTTCAGTGCGACCACTTTGGCGACATACCCGTCAAAGTGGAAGAACACAAAACCTTGAATCTGATTCGTGGAGTTATTTTCCACCGTGATCTCGTTCTGAACACTGACGATTAATTGATGGAAGACATGAAGCACAGTGGCGTGACCAACGTCCGGCGTATCACACGCAAAGTCAACGGTGAAGACGTTGCCACGGGGGCGGTCATAGTCTCCTTCAAATTGTCAGTGTTGCCAGAGAAAGTCAAGGTAACAACCTATCGTTGCGATGTGAGGCCGTACATACCGCTTCCTATGCGATGCTATCAATGCCAGAGATTCGGACCAGTGGTATCTCGTTGTTCGAATCAGTCTGTGTGTGGTACATGTGGAAGAGTAGCTCACGGCGCGGAGGAGTGCACAACTCCGTACAAGTGCACTAACTACTCTGGTCTTCATTCTCCTCGAGATCAGACCTGTCCGACCTATCTGAGTGAGAAGAAGATCCAGGAGATCAAGACCCTGGATGGTCTTTCCTACCAGGAAGCACGCCTCAAGTTTAATTCTCTGAATGCACCGGCCAAGACACTAGACTTCAGCACGATAGCACTGTCTCTCCCAGGTTCCTCATTTTCAACCTGAACACCTCTCCAGAAGATCGCTGCGCCCAAGGCGGCAGTTGCTCCTGTGAACAATGCCGCAAAGAGAACGAGCTCGAAGGCGGGTCCATCCTCGACCACCAATAAGCCTGTGCCGGCTGAGAAACCTACGCCGGCACAAGGTCGGCGAAAGCCGCGCCTAAGCCGGCGGAGTCGGTATAGTCGACAGGGCTGGGAAATCACCTCCCAGCCCGTCTAAACAAGAATCGACGGCGGGGAAGAAGAGCGCCCTTACCGGGCGTTCTTCCACATCTCCTACGAATGGGGCCTCACGCCCTCCACCCGTAGGGTCTGATTCTGCGCCATCGGGTTCTCCTCCTGGAAAACCTGCCCTCTCCCCTCGTAGGAAGAAACCCCAACCCCGGACTACGTCGAAGAAATTCAAGGCATGCATCACCTCGTCTGGTGACGAGGTGATGCACATGGAGCATTTATCTCCATCTTTCCGATGGGGATATGAGTGTAGTTTAGGAAGCATTACGCTGCTTCTAACCTAAACCTCAGAAGACCACACGCACACTATGGCACTGTTACAGTGGAATTGTAACGGTTATATCAGGCATCTTGCTGAGCTACGTCAGCTCATTAGTGAGCACGCAGCGAGTATAGTCTGTACTCAGGAGACAAACGTCAGACCAGGTCATCATACGGTCTTGAGGAATTTCAGGCTATACTCGACAGAACGATATTATGCACAGAGGGCGTCTGTTGGCGTGGGTGTGTTTGTCCGTTCTGATACTTATAGCGAAGAGGTTACTCTAAGGACCGCACTGGAAGCAATTGCGGTACGGATACCGCTGCCTGTCATAGCAACAGTGTGTAATGTTTATTTTCCACCAGGTTAACCTCTTAACATAAATGATGTCACTGATCTTATAGATCAGCTTCCACCTCCCCTCCTCTTATTGGGAGATTTCAACGCCCATCGCCCCATATAGGGCTCTGAGACGCCTTGGCCCTGGGGACTAGAGCTGGAAAGGTTAGTAACGGAGCTGGATTTATGTATTTTGAACACAGGGGAACCAACTCACTTTAGTGTACGTTGCGGCACATATTCTCACATAGACGTAAGTCTATGCAGCCGAACGTTGGTTCCGTTGTTCCGGTGGAATACACACGATGATCTCTGTGACAGTGACCATTTTCCAATCAACCTTACTTTGTTGACACAAAAATCCGTCGAGGCTCCCCCTCGATGCATTCTTAAACATACTGATTGGCCAAAGTACACATCACCAGCTGTCTTTAACGACGATATCAGGCGGGCCGTCGGCGAGGAAATAACTTACATCACCCAAGTTATTCTTGCTGCTGCTGGGGAGTCCATTCCGTCCTTCTCGGGGACTCCTCACAGAAAATTCGTTCCTTGGTGGAACAAAGAAATAGCAGCAGCTATCAAAGAACGCCGTCACACTCATAAACGTTACCGTAGACAGACTACTGTGGCCAACTTCGTAACATTTAAGGAACTCCGCGCTAAGGCGCGAGTTCTTATTCGTCAAAGTAAGAAAGCTTCGTGGGAGAGATATGTGTTGTCTATGACGTCGCAAACTCCATCATCTCAAGTGTAGACTAAACTTCGACGTATTTCGGGTATCCAAGGATCATCTTCTGTAGCGGAAATTTCCATTGCAGGCAGTGTCGTCACTGAACCACTCTCGATTCCTAACCATCTAGCTAGTCATTTCGCGGATGTATCTGGCTCCGGGAATTACCATCGTGATTTCCTTGCTCTGATGCTGGAGGCAGAACGTCATCAACTTAGTTTTGCCACTCAAGCTTCAAAGAACTACAACGTGCCTTTACGGAGTGGAACTCCACAGCGCCTTAGCGCTTTACAAGGACACGTCGCCTAGACTAGACAATATCCATAACCTGATGTTGAAACACCTTAGTGAGGATAGTCTACTATATCTCCTTCGTGTGTTCAACCGAATCTGGATAAAGGGTGAGTTCCCGTCTCATTGGCGAGAGGGAATCGTCATTCCTGTCCTCAAGTCTGACAAAGATCCTAAGTATGCAGGAAGTTGCAGACCTATTTGTCTTAAAAACTGCCTGTGTAAGCTATTTGAGATGATCGAAAATCGCCGACTTGTGTGGTGTCTGGAGAAACGAGGACTCTTGTCCGAGTACCAATGTGGTTTTCGAGCCGCTCGCTCGACTACTTACCACTTGGGACGCCTGGAGAGCTCTCTCCAGGATGCATTTCTCCGCAAACAGCATTTTGTAGCTGTTTTCTTTGACTTAGAAAAGGCCTATGACACTAAACCATTGAGCTTACCATTCCATCGTTGATCGGCCACAGCAACTGCAGTAGAGCAATATCGAACTCTTAAATCTTGGGGTCGTAGCGGGAATAATTCGGTTCAATGGGGTTCAAAAGAGAGCATAACTACTTGATATGAGGAGCAAATATGTGCTTAGTAACTTTTACTTAATCAATTAACTGCACACAAAAAAATATGTATATAAAATCCTTGATCAAGAAAGAAAAATGTAATTATTAAATGTTTCAAACGCAGTCACATTGCATGGCGTTAGTTTTATTGATTGCAGTATCGAAAAATTTTCTTCGGAGAAAAGTAGAAATATCACAGATTAGTGGACATCGAAAACTAGAAAAACGAAAAGTAACGTGAAAATCGGGCACCTATTGATCCAAACGATAACTGAGAATTAATCCACACGATCCGTGGAAAATCTGACCTTCAACAAGTAAAATGCCAGATTTACTCTTAACTAAGGTTATCCACCAGTCATATACCCTATCGGATGTGGGACACCCGCCGAATGGACCCTTAATCGAACCAAATTGACTATCAGTTGCTTTGGATAGGTTGCGAAACATTACTGGAAAGTAAAGTGTTCACTACAAGTTAACAGCATCATTCACAATTGAAAATAAAATTCCGCCACGTATTGTCATCTCGTGACACCCTTAAGTTATAAAATAATCCCGATGCTGAAACGTGCATCACCCAAACAGCTGTTCAGAAGGAACCAACAACAACACGATTCGAGAGGATCTTACGTTACATCGTTCAGAAGGAATAAAACTGCGAAATGCAGGAAACACTTATTCATTACGCATTTAGAAGAAATACCAAACACTGAAGTACAATAAAAAATGGTAAATCACTTGACAAATAATATTACAAAACCAACTTCCAGGTTATAAATGGTTACGTTACGCTTAATAAAATTACAAGTCCACATGGTAAAATAAAATGAAAACATAAGAATTATTTCCTTTACAACAACGACTACTGTCACAGAACCATCTACTTATTGTTTGTCCCAATACACTACCTACAAAGTCATTAATCGACCACACTCAACTACGTATAAAAATGAAGAAAACGACAAAATTTTTAAAATAAAATATATTCGCGGCTGACGAATCGAACCCGCATTCGTAACTCAGGTCTCACATAAATAAGTTAAGTGGTAACACGCACACTAGCAAAGCAATCGGACGTCAGAACGACAGAACAATTGCGTCCGTAAATGAAGTAAAACACTGAAGTTCAATGAACTCAAACACGCGTGGCACACTGCAATAATATTCAATCACCGATAGCTCAGTACCCAATATTGGACAACCCTCACGTTCAGGCTACTAGTGGTTCCATAATCTTAGGTAAACACCTTCCAGCTGGTGAGGGCTGTGCGCAAACATGGCCTCAATGTTGCTTAGCTAACACTCTTCGCATTGCATAAACTACTGCAGACATTACCATCGCTCAAGTCACTTCGCAACAACACCTAATCTAAGATTTGAGTATATATAGCCGACATCCTAAACCTATCGTCGGGCCTACCTAATGTCTGCACCCTAACACTGACCTCTATGTACATACACACACATTCCTAAACCTATCGTTGAGCGTGAACTAGGACGTCTCATCATCAGTATACTTGTAGGATAACATGTGACGTCATAAATCTATTGTCGAGCGGAAATTGGGTCGTATACGCTTCCTGTAGAATGTCAGGCGAAATCGTAACTTCAAACACACTCTTAGCTGTAAACCTTGCCGAAACTAATAGCACGCAATGAAACAAATCTTGCCACAGAATAAACGCAAGTCGGGAAATGCAACTAAGTCCCTATCTTGTTATTAAAAAGTGAAATTGAAAATAAATAACGCGGGGCAAGCAATCCACAACTCAAACACGATTTCGACATACGCAATGAAGTTTAAAATAATAATGACTTTCAACACACGTCTGACATTACGCGAATATCGCCCAAAACAGTAATCATCACCACCGCAAAAATCCACGACGTAACTCTAGGGTGAGGCCCTCAAATTGCCTACCATCACTATTCCAAATATCCATATCCATGACTATCCAGTGAAGCGAAATCCAATGAATCTACACAGCCAAACTATCGCTTTAATAACGACCAATATCTCATCCCACACTGTTTCCGATTTAATGATAAATTATCGTCTCGTAATTTATGAAATTTACTGATTGGAAATTTGTCATTACAATCAAATAACACCGACCGTGTATTCAGAATGCTCTTCTATGCTTGAGGTCGTATAATATAATAGTCATTATGCCGACTTTACGTAAACTAGTCACTGGATTTAACTACCACGAGCTACAACAGAAATTGTTTTTCACTTGGGATCTTAACTTGAAATCTTACTGTATGTCAGAGAGCACTCACTTCGAACCAACCTTCGCTCGGTCAGCTGTTCCGGATTGTTAGCGGAATATACTACAGCCTGCCTCAGAAACATCACATTTAATATACAGCCTGTCTCAAAAATTCTTCGCCATCAGCAAATACAGATTGTCTCAAAAATTCATTCTCATCGCCTCTCACGGCGGTATTACACATGAAATACAGACTACCTCTCTTCCACTGCCTTCAACATCTATACAACTCTTATCTCAAAATATAATTTTGGAACAATCCATTTTTTTTGTTTCAAGACCTTTCAAACCTCAATCCTCTCGTGACAAACAACTTTTAAAAAATCCTTTTTTCATTAAATTTTACCACAACTTTCGGACCTCAGGAATACAACAACACACCGTGATTTCCCATATCACCGACATACACGATGTCACAAAATTACCTTCCCACGAAAGACATAACTTTATCAGACTTCACTGGATTTCGAGATGAACGCAAATCTTATTGAACATAACTGTTAAATACACTTTTAACATAGAAAATTTTATCCCACGGTAAATATTATTATTATTATTGTTATTAAAATTATTATTTTTATTTCGACAAAAATTTCTGAACTCACACGATATTCGAAATTAAGACATTCATCACGACTACATGATCTTTATCACCTTCCTAATTTTACTTAATTTGAACAATATCTCAAGGAATATTAACACATTATTTTAACTTCGCATTTTATACTTCCTCGACATGAATTTTACAGCCCTGAAGAGTCTCACACGATGACCAGAAATGTAATACATTCGCCTGATCATTATTGAATACCAATTCGACACACGCACATAAAATTTGTTGGGACTAACAATATTCTAACTACAACATTGATAAAATATATTTACAGACCTGTAATCTTAGCCGTCATCCTGGATTTCTGGCTGCATTTGGCCAGCAGGCCTCGTGTCTAGCCTTCCATGGCTACATTTGATATCATATTCTTATATATGTAACTTAAGCTACACAAAAATTTATACTCGGTGTCGATTAACACCGCAAACACCGCACTTTCTTCGCGTTTAACATGCGACGAGCACTCTTCTCAAATGGCGACTGCCACTGTTTTCCTAAGACTCTGCTTTTGTTCACCCTACCGCTGGCCAGGTGTTCCAAACAGATAAGGAAATCAGACCTCGCACTTTAAACCTTCAAAGTTTTTGTCGGCGGCAGTTCAGGAAAATTTCGATCACCTTCTGCTTTAATATTCTATTTGAACCATTGACATGAATATGTAACAAGTTACTTGGAGAACAAAACCCCGCACTTTCTTCCAGACGAGTGACGTGAGCCTCGCCGTTCAGACAACCAGACAGAGTGTCTAAAATAGACGGAGTGAGGGTTCTTTTATACCCTCTGGGAGGGACGCTACGTTCTCCATGAGGCTTGATTGCACAATCTGCTAATTCCACATCCAATGGACCAATTTTCTTGAAATTTGTTCCATAACTTCGGACGGACTTACGATTCATTACGGTGTTAATTTCATATTTTTCCCATACTTGCAACGGGCGAAATGAATTATTTCTGCCCTGGCGTTTCGCGGGTTTTTCGTCATCCATTGGCCTTGCCACGCGCCTGTCCTCCATTTCCATCTGTTGTTCTTGTGAAGCAAGCTCTGAAGTGGGGCCACAACTTCAGTGTAATTTACGCAGTGGTCCGAAAAAAATTGCACATTCCAAGGAATTGCCTGACGTTCTTAATTTTTAGTGGCCCTGGGAACTTGTCTATGTCTTGGAGTTTCACCGGATTTGGCCGAACTCCCTCGCCATCAGTAACATGGCCAAGAAACCAGACCTCTTTTTGACAAAAATGTTATTTCTTTCGATTGATTTTGAAGCCTGATGTCCTTAAATTCTCCAGTAGTTTCCCCAAATCCCGGATATTTTCCTCGAAATTGCTGAAGCTAGCAGTATGTCATCGACATAACGAGTAGTTGCGGCCTTAACTTCATCAGTAAGACATCGATCTAGGGCGCGTAGGAGAGGTCCAGCTGCATTCTTAAGTCCAAAAGGAAATCGTTTGAAAACATACGCTGCTGATCGAAAATGAATTCAGTAAATAATTTATACTTGTATTCCAAACCGATGTAATGACACGGGGATGTCAAATATACGCTAATGAAGCGTAATTTTCCTCTGAAACGTTTGATAACCTCTTTAATAGGAGGGGCTTGATCATGCTCGGGGATTAAGCGTTCATTTAGAGCACGCTCGTCCAAACACACGCGCAGAGTCCCATCCGGTTTTTGAACCCCAACCAACGGGTTTAAATATGGAGTGGGGTGCTTCGAAATTAATGCATTCTCCTCCATTTCCTAATAATTTTGGCGGCTTGAGTGTAATACTTGTCCGGTATAGGATACGGTCTCCTCTTAAAAGGTGTCCAATCCGTAACAGCTAGAGCATACGTGAAGTTAGGAATTAGGCCCGGTTTGGAATGGAACACAGAGATATATTCTATTAGGAGAGCTCTAAGTTTTTCCTTCTCTTCCGCAGTACCAGAACATTCAGCTACCTTTAACCATATTAAGGCCTCGTAATCGGTGTCAACCTCAGCTTCCAAGACGTCATTGAACTCTTCATATTGAATCCCTTCGTCCTCTACAATATCACTTTCACCAGGGACTCCCTCTATTGAATTTATGACATCTAAACCTTGGGCATCCTCTTCGCCATATCCTAATGTTCTGTCTTCTCCCAATTCCTCATTTAGTGTAACGAATTCTGCTCCCTCTTGTTTCCTGAATTTAATTTGATTTCTACTTAAGTCAATGACGGCGTTGGGATAAAATCGGCCCCTAAGATTACATTGTAGTGCATCCTGGACATGACTACAAATGTATGAGCAAACGTGGAATTTCCAATCTGGATATCTAAATATGTTTGTACCTTACAAACAGCAATTTTGTCAGGTGTTACCCCTAGAATTTTTTTATTTGACACCGGAATAACTGGTAATTTATTCCGCTGTCGCAAATCGTCAAAAAGAGCTTGGGAAGTGATGTTGATACTGGCTCCTGTATTCACCAAACTTTTGATCTGGAAATTGCAGATACGGAAATTAATTAAAGGCAGTTTCTTCACTTGATTGCTCTCCTGTTTCAGATGGTCCTCCACCAAGTCATCAGAGGTAATGATCCACGAATCTATCTGTGCGACCACCCACTCATCTGACCTCTCACCATCACAACCTGGGGTTAAAGACTCTGAACTTTTCCCTATTGGGATTTTGAAGTTCTTTTATCAAGTGCCGACTGCGACACTTGTTCAAAATTTGGTGCAAATTGATTTAAACCAGAACTCCGCTGATCTTGCCGATTTACCCTCTGGAATTCTAGACTCTCAGCCCCAAAACAATTATTAACCTCCAGGCGCTGGATGGCTTCCTTCCATTTCTCTCTTTCGTGGTCTCTCCATAACCCATCTGTATATTTAGCACGTTCACGGTATCTTTCGTCGTCATCACGGCGGAAGGTCTGAGTTCGATTACTTCCCCAGTCCTTACGGTTACCGTAACAACTTCTGAAATTTCTCCGGTCTTTTCCGCCCCCATCATATCGCCTCCAGTAATGGTTCCTCCTCTGTGGATAATTCCAATTACCCCTACGCCTTTTCCAATCCTCATTTCGGGGATGCGAGGGTTCCCAGTTATTTTGGAACTCACTCCTTCTCTCGGTCGACTGCACCTTTCCCTGCTCAGGTGCCGCTTGACCTCCCTCGGGAACCTGGCTAACGGTATTCACGTGCTGTTCGTGAGATCGTCCCCCTCTGGGCGACAGTTGGTTATGGGTGTGATCTAGCTGTCTAAGGATCATCTCCGCTAGAATAGGCGTTTCTACCTTTGATGCAATGAGCATCCTTTGCAGTTTTGAAGGTAGCTGTTCCTGGATGGCCTGGACCAACTCCTGCTCCGATGGTGGTGCCTCAAGCTCACGAAATTTTACTAACCGGGCAGTGAAGTATTCACTGAACTTAGTAGGGCCTATGGCAGTGTAACGACGGGAGACTCTGCTGAATTCCCGTGCTCCAAAGTTATTTAAAAACGCCCTTTGGAACTGGTCAAAGGTGTCAAAATGATATCGAAAGCCTTTAAAACATAAGAGTGATGTCCCCTCGAGATATCTTTCAGCTACCATTAACTGTCGCTCTTCAGGAATCTTGGCGTCCCGGATGTACTCCCTAAGATCCTTAAGAAATCCTTTTGGAGTGGTATGTGGACCTCCATTAAATTTCTAGGCTGGTCTTCATGTAGCCTAATCATGTTGATAACATTCGTGACCCCTGAGGCTTGAGATCGATTGGTCTCAACATTCGAGCTCTGACCACTGTTATTCACGTGACTGACATTTGGCAATTGACCGCCAAAGTCAGAATTAAGAGCTGTCGGGGTTTGGTTCAATACTTTGTCCACCTTGGATTGCATATCGACCACGCTACTAATCGCTCTTAATGAACCCGACCTTCTTTTTCCTCCTGGGATAACGTAATTTCTCTTAGGTCCTGCTCCATACTACTACTCCTATCGTTGAACTCCCGGGTGTGTTCATTTCTGAATCCAACTAATTATTCTTGGATTTCCTTAATTAAAATTTCAGAATCCTTGGAGTTTACTAATTGCTTCTTCATTAATTTGCAATAGTTTCTTCTCCATGGTTTCAGTTTTTGATAATAATTTGCTATCCAATTCCCCACTAATTCTGTCTATCTTGTTATCCAGTGACTTAATGTCCGCTGATAAAATTTCACGTTGTTCTACTATGGTTAACGTTTTCCCCTTCTCCTGATCAATGGAATTCCGAATCTCTCCGACTTGTTGGGTAATGTCAACCATAAACTCGATCTGGCTGTCGATCAGCTGTTGGTGCGCTGCCTGGCTTTCCATTAAATGCTTGTCAATTTCCTTCCTCATCTCCTCCTGACTATCGCATAATCTACCGTACATGTCATGGCTTTCGTCGAAACGCTTGTCCATATTGGTTTTCAAACTGTCATGTATTTAGGAAAATTGCCTATCAAAATCATTCTTCAAATTGACCTGAACTTCCGCGAATTGTTTAACGATTTCATTCTTAATCTCAACCTGGCTATCATCAAAATGCTGATTGAGTTTACCTATCTCACCCCTAAATTCCTCTTTAATTTATGTGCAAATAGTCTGTGTCTCATGAACCACATCCTTTAATCCAACCTTCAACTCATCACTAGACTCTTTAAAACTAGCCTGAGTATCATCAATCCTACTCTTTAAATCGTCACTCCGAATTTTTATATCCTCCATTTTACTATCCAAGCTATCATTCTGGACTTTCGTATCCTCCATCTTACTATTCAAACTATCATTCTGGACTTTCATGTCCTCCCTCAAACTATTCTAACTACCACTCTGAACTTTCATGTCCTCTCTCATCTGCCTACTCATTTCCTCCATCCTCTGCATTAGCAGATCCGTGGTCACCTGACCCTCCATCTTACAATACCAAAAATACAGAGATGAGTACGCTGGCTGTTAATGCAACCAAAATACTCCTTACTACAAAGGAAAGAATTCACTATCTACTGCGTTTTCGCACACAAACGCTATTATAATTTAATACCAAACTGACAACATTCCAAGAGTTGCCTTATTAAAATTTAATCTATTTGGCTTGTATTACAAATAGTTTAATAAAAGAAAAAATTCTTAAGTTAATAAGTTAATCTGGATAAATATCCCAAATAGTTTCGCTTCCATAAATTAATTAATTAATTAATGACCATGCTAACGCATAAATTTTGAATGTAATTCAGCTTTACCACTTCCAAAATTTATTATTGTAACATGACTTAAGCTTCAATAAAGCCTTAAGTACTGGCTTCCTTAAAATGCATTGTGACTGTTATTATTATTATTATTATTATTATTATTATTATTATTATTATTATTATTATTATTATTATTATTATTATTATTATTATTATTATCTACCAAGTAGTTATGCTCCTCGTTAAACGTGATAATATCTAGCACTCTCATTGGGCATAATTCGTTTAACTGTGGCTCAGCGATAGTCTTCATCCGCTCGTATTGTTTATAATGTGGCTTAGGCCTCAACATTATTTCGTATTATCGTAACATTTTTTCAATATATAATTCTCTAATCGTTATAGTGACATCAAAGTCTTACGTTTAATCCGCCATTCTTACTGAATTCATGGCGCGTATAATTTCATCGTTATCGTGACTTAAGGCTCCTCATCGTTATCGTGACATCAAAGCCTCACGCTTGGGCCGCCTCTCTTATTGAACCCTTGACTTACCATTCCATCAAAATCTCTCGTTATGAAGGATTTCTTGAATTTGACAAATTATCCAATACTCGAGGTCCACCGAAGTGTCCCGGCATTTCACGAGCTCGTGGCTCACGGAGAGTTCTGTTCCCACGAGAGAGCCAGAATCTTGAAATAAAAATATGGCTACTCTCAAAAAGTAGTTTGTAGCTGAAATAAATATTTGGATTTTTTTCTCATCGTAGAATTATGGGTTCAACACCACATGGCGATATGGTATCCTTTCAGTCCTGCATCAATAGAGATTCCGAGGTCACTTGCCGGCATTGCGAATTGTTTGTCCCTCCGTCTATTCCGTGTCGGAGTAGGGAGGACATATTCGCAATACCACGTTCAGGAAAATGGGGTTCCACAGGGATCGGTCCTTAGTGTCACTCTGTTTGCGATTGCCATAAACGGCATTGTTGCTGCTGTTGGTTCAGCAGTAATACCGTCGCTATATGTGGACGATTTTGCTCTGCACTATAGCTCGCGTAATATGGCAGTCGCAGAGCGACAATTACAGCAAGCTATTAGGAGAGTGGTACTGTGGAACATGGCTTTCGGTTTTCCACCGCAAAGTCCACTTTTGTCAGCTCCATACTCTTCACCCACAACCTGAGCTATACTTAGGAAATGTCGTTCTTCCCGTTCTTGACACTTGCCGATTTCTTGGGCTCCTTTTAGATAGCAAATTATCATGGGAGCCACACGTGGGGCCGTTAAAAGTGCAATGCACTAAGAAGTTGAATATCATGAAGTTTCTTAGCAGCACTAATTCGGGTGCTGACCGCACGGTGCTCCTAGTATTCTATAGGGCACATATTCTATCCCGGCTAGACTACGGCAGTGCAGCATATGGCTCAGCAAGACCAAGCGTGCTTGCGATGCTGAACAGCATCCACTACATCGGGGTCAGGTTGGCGACGGGAGCTTTTCGTACAAGCCCCATAGCTAGCCTGCTCGCTGAGTGTGGTGTGCCGCCTTTACACCTGAAGCGTCAGTAAATGCTTCTTTCGTATGCTGGTAATTTGCGACAGATGCCACTTCATCCAAGCTATCCTTGCGTATTCAACAATGGCAACCGTTTGCTGTAAGCTGCTTGTCCTCGAGCAACACGGCCGATTGGAATACGCTTGGATAGCAGTCACAGATTGTTTCACGTACCTTCGGTTCCTTGCCTTGTCAGACAACCAAGTGGGGTACCTCCTGGGGTAGTACGACGTCTTGAAATAATTCTGGACCTGCACACTGGCCCGAAGGAAAACACGGACCCTTCGATTTAACGGAGGTTCTTTCTGTCCGTTGTTGCCCAGTATCCAGGCTCAATCGTCGTTTATACGGATGGCTCGAGAACAGACACTAAAGTGGGCTGTGCGTTCGTTGTCGACACTGATAGGTTTCTTTTTGCTCTCCCGGAAACCTGTAGTGTGACAGCAGAGCTCTGTGCTATCTGTGAAGCTCTGCGGTACGCACTGTCCGATGAGCGCCGACACTTTCTTGTGTGTACCGACTCCTTGAGTTCGCTACAGTCTATTGATACCTGTTTCCCTCGCACCCTCTGGTGCAGCGGATCCAGGACCTGCTGGCCGGGTTTTCGGATGCCAGCACCAGAATCACGTTTCTGTGGTTCCCAAGCCACATGGGTGTAGAGGGAAACGAGTTAGCAGAACTGCCTCCGTTGCCGTACAGGGTTCCATCAAGTGATATTCGCTCTCAGCTGAGTTACCTGCTCATGTCCCATTGCGAGATGGAGTGGCACCCCACTCCTCTTCCAAATAAGCTGAGACCGATAAAAGTTACAACGAAGGTATGGAGAACTTCCCTTCGGGCTTCTTGGAGGGAAGCAGTGGTATTATGTCGTCTTCGGATCGGCCACGGTATTCTGACGCACTCTGATTTATTGAAAGGGGAACCCCCTCCGGTGTGTACTTGTACTTGTGGCGATCATCTTACCGTGGTGCATACCCTTACGGAGTGCGTGGACCTGTCTACCTGCGCCGTAGTCTAAAACTCCCGCGTACCATCTCTCTTATCTTGCGAGATGACGAGCAGTCAGCAGACCTCGTCATCCGCTTTATGAGGGATTGTTGTCTGTTTTATCGTGTGTAATGTCTTTGTCCTAGTGTATTTGTGTCAATTGCGCTTTTATCCCATTGACTTCATTTTAGTTCGTGTTGCGTATTTTAATGTGTTATTTTAATGTCTAACGTAAATTATATATATATATATCTGCACTTCCAGGCAATGCCTTATTGTTTTGTTTCATGTTTCTCTTATTTTATTAGAAAATAAGGCATTGCGAATTAGATCCACTGATTGTTTTAATCTCATACTCATTTTTCTTCACTATCTTTTAACTCTAGTCGGTGGATACATTTTAAAATTTTAACTGTCATATATCATGTCGTCCATCTCGTTCCATTAGGGGCCGATGACCTTCGAAGTTAGGCCCCTTAAAACAACAAGCATCATCATCATAACTCCACTATGGTGAGCACTGTCTAAAAGGCTGAGCCGCAAGCCGCACTACCATAGTCCATTCGGGAGAGGAACGTTGCCGTGAAAACCGTAGCAGCGCCGCACGGTCAGCCCCCCACGAAGTGCCGCTGTGAAACTTAAGCATATTAAGTCTTTAAATCTCATCATGCAAGCAACCTTCAGCTGACGGATGTGGGGCTGCCACGTTAGTCCCTTATCAAAATTGAGACCCAGGAATCTGCAGGTGTCTACCACTGGTAAGACATTGTTTCACAAGCGCAGCTGTGGTTCATGATGCACAATCCGACGTCGAGAGAAGTATATTTTCGCCGCTGAAAATCGAAAACCATGTTGCAGGGCCATCTGTTAACTTGGTCAATAGCTTGCTGTAGCTGTCTCTCAGCAAACGCCACCCTTCCGGAGCTATAATGTAGAGCTATGTCGTCTACATTATAACCGTACGTGGATGTGGGTAGTTCGAAATGACATGTTCTGTTTTCATTTGGACCTCGGCTAGTGTCAACGGTTCGCAAGAGATTCCACTCACGGGCATGGTCATTCGGCGAGTACCGGTTATATCCCTTTCATTCAACGTCAGGCTCAAACACAGAGTAAATTATACGTCCTACCTAACTACATAAGGCTATTAAATTATAACTTATAAAATGAGAAGATCGCAATATAATTTTGGAAGGATATTCCACTTTAATTAATTATTCATGAAAGAAAATATATAATAATAATTATTATTATTGACTAGACAACATGATGGAGAATAACAAAAAAATATCACACTGATTAATCTTTGTTGGTTTCTACTAAAGTTATAAACATTATCTGATGTTAAATTCATAAATTTATAAATAAATTCATCACAAAACTTCTGTAATTCTGGTCCACGAAATGATGAATTATTAACAGTTCTCCGAAAATCTGCCAATCATAAGGTATAATTCACTTTCTTCCTTCATCTGAGTCACATATCAGCCCACAGTCTGCCTTCCCACATTCTACCTGTTTTGATCGTTTAACTATCTAACATACAACTTGAATATCCCAACGATCCAGTCTTCCTAATGTTACATGAAAATATAAGCATCTGTTAATCAGCCAAAGTGACCAAATAAATTCAATGAATAAACCAATCATGGTGATGACAGCTCTCATCTGAAACGTTCAGCTTCGCCGTACCTAAAATAAACAACATCTAACTACTGGCATATTAAATGTAAGCGGTAATATCGGGATGTCCACACTGCATCTGTTCTCCTCCAAGATTTCCTGTAAGTAATACTACTGCCCAAAATTAACTACAGCAAGCAACTACTCTGAATGCTAACGTACTGCAACAGGTGACATTAATCTCTTAAACGACCCATCTCACTGTTTATTCGTGTCATTTATCGAAGATTCTCTCAAATTCATCCGTTAATACACTCGTCTTACCTTCATGCCGTGCCATAAACTCGTATTTCGATGATTTCCACACGCTCAACATTTAATATCTCCGGGATACCTTTTGAAAATACTAACATCACATTATATCGCTTGCCTACCCAAAAATCTTTAAAAACATCGCATGATGAACACCTCATTTAAACATTACCAATCTAGGTTTATTGACATTCTCGAAGACTCACTACATTACCGTAGTATCAATCTCAACAAACCACATTATCATAATAATCACATTACCGCATCATAACATACTCGACGACCCTAACATTTACCATATCTCATCTCAAAATGTGCACCATGCCTAAATCATCATTCTAAATACACAAGCGCATGCAACCGAAGATCCTTAACTATTCGCGTATAAAATAATCACATAATTGACAGCATACTCGCATTTCACTAAATGATTATGCGGCACGAGACATTCTATAGAAGATCTCGACACTGACATTAGTTACGTATAATCACTCACTGGAATTACATACACAGCACTCAATATTACCTATTTACGAATAGACTTTTACAATCATTCAGGCAGTATCAGGAAATTCCATAAAATATGACTACACTTGTATGCCTTCATCACCTGACATTCACGATAAACCGAATTATTACTCTTACCAATGATCAGGTTATCATACTCTGACAGTCACGTTAGGTTACTCAAGCTGTATACTCTTTAGGTCATCTGCATCATGTGACAACAAATCTAATACTACTATAAGCTCTCTACAGATAGAATAAAGGAAGACAAAGCCTGGGTAGTTATCATTTGACGACTCTGGTGTTCATCCCATCTTTTTGGTTGCGGTAGCCATGGACATTCATTTCCATATCATTGTGGTTATTCCATCAGAACTCGGACCCATCAAGATACCAGTCTTGACTTAGGCCCACATTTCCGCCTTGATTGGATTCATCATAATAATAACCAGTCTCGTTGTTTCTCCACCCTGAAACTCGTACAAATTAGATTAGAACAGTGCCAAATAGATTTTAAATTCTCAATTTTGTTTACGACACTCGCCTTTCGTATATTAACGTTGTTTAACACCTTACAATATCTTAAAATTCTTTATAATCTCATCAATTCCTACTCAACGTGTACCAGAGCTGTTCTCAAATCAACCTTCTTCGATGTTTTTTCTCATTCATTGTCATTAAGACTAAATCTTATTTTATATATTACAATAATATTTTCGGTTCGCATTTTATGATTCATACTGTAATCTCCCTTACATCTGTTTTTGACATTTGAGGAACATTTTGTCTAACACAGTCGCTCTCTTCATTCAAGGAAATACGCAAAGGAGCACACTCTGCCATTCATTCATCTTCTTAATGCATACAATCCATTACTCCGCACACGCCTTCTTGATGATTAAACTTACACTATTCCAAACCGTTCCATGGCCTCCGCCGCGTGACGTTTCTGGACCTGAATGTTGCATATATGAGATTTAACTTCTTCACAGCTGTTAATGTGATCGTTTATTCGCTGGTCTCTATTCGTATCCCAACTCATGCTTTTTGACTCAATCATCCGAATACCACGAGGTTCTGAGCTTATGAATTTCCTCTTAAATGAGCGAGTTATCTCGGTTTACGTATGTAGTTGGACGTATAGATTGGACGTATTCCGGCTGGATGTGTACTTCTGCACAGCTTCTGTTGATCTATTTTTATTATAACTTTCAATGGCTCCTTCACACTCGACCTAGAGACCATTGAAAGGTTATAACGTACAGCGATGGGACGACTGTAGGACCAGCAGCAGCAACTATGCCGTTGATGGCGATTGTGAACAGCGTGGCACTCAGTACAGATCCCTGTGGTAATCCATTTTCTTGAACATAATATTGTTGAGCAACTGCATTCCCTACTCGAATTCGACAGAGCCGGAGGGACATGAAGTTCTCATTAAACGCTGGCAAATTTCTCCGACATCCCCACTGGTATAGTGTGGAGAGAATCCCATATCGCCAGGTGAAATGAAATGGCGCATGGCTTTAAGCGCCAGGTAGTATCATAAGCTTTCTCCGGAGACTGGCGCTCTCCAGTCTGACCAGATGATCAGTGGCAGACCGATGAGAACGAAATCCACACTGGTAGTTAGACAAGAGGCCTTCCTTTTCCTTGGCCCGCACATGATGCCAGTTAACCATCCTCTCAAACAGCTTCAAAGGCCATTTGTAAGGCATATTGGCCTATAACTATCCAGAAGCTTTGGATCTTTACCGGACTTGACAAATGGTATCATAATTCACCCACGCCATTGAGATGGAAACACTCCCTCACTCCATATTCTGTTGAATATGGTGAGGATATCCTTGAGGGAACAAGAGTTGACAAAGGGATACCCCGCCTGGTGGTCGTGATCGTTAAGGCATCAAATCTAAACGGTCTGACACCGTGATTAGCCGGTTCGAGTCCCGTTGGTCGATAATGCTGGCCGACAGGGTAGAAGAGGTCGTGGTATACAATTTCTAATCACCGGATTGCGTGCCAAAAGCCTGGATTAAATTCAAAACCTCTCCGCAGTGTTCATATGGACGGAGGGCATATGACACTGTTGATGGTGAGTCGTCAGTCGGATGAGAGACGTAAAGCTTTGAATAGACCTCTTGGTGTTATTCGATAGGAGTAGACTACATCCCGACACAGATTTCCATCCTCTCCCTCACTCATTATTAGAGTCGGTCTTGTTGTATGTTATTATGATATTGTTACATCAGCAGTATTGATCACTTAGTCGTAAATTATTCTCTCTGGAGGAATTCTGTATTACAAACTCATTATGTCTTAACAGATACTTATGATAAACATATCCTGAATATAATAAACAGCTTTGCATTAAATAAGTAAACACTCACAACTTAAGACGTTATTTAGCAGAGCTTTTCATACTCTCTATAAAAGTAGAATACAGCTTATCCCAGATAGACTACATGCAGCTTTCAGCAATGTATATTTCTCTGAATGAACTGCCCCACAGAAAAAATTTCGCTTCGACTGTTGTATTGAATAGGGATGTAGGCAGAGAAAGTTCACGCCAGATAGCGCTCGTGTAGTACCGGGTAAGCGCAAGGCGATCGACTTATGTTTCTCCCAGTCAGCTGCGAGTAATGTATAGAATGTGACCGAGTGCTAAAGCCGAATGTGTCTTCTCTAATTTTACCCCAAGACTATATTAATTAATTGTATAGATATATCCCCTAGTATATTACGGACGATTTTCAGCGTTTAAGCGTTAAACAGCTGCAAAATGAGCTACGAACCAGAGACGCTAAAACTAGCGGGAGGAAGGAAGAATTAGTACAGCGGTAATTACAAAATTCTAACATCAAGGGGGCCCATGTCTGGGGGTAAGGGGAGGCCAACCCCCTCCCCCACTAGCTCTCAGGAAAAGGCAAAAATCGAATGCAGTCAAGTGTTTTTCTTTCTAGAAAGTTATTTAAAGGTCGGTATTACGTATAAGTGGTAGTGCCGCACCCTACCAACAGGCAGGGGATACCGTGGGTGTTATGCTACCGCCATTCATCTTCCAAACTGTTAATATACTACATACCCCCAGGTCTAGGCCCCTCCTACAAACTGTCATATGGGCGCCCAAATCTAACACGCTTTATTATCCAAATAATGAATAAGAGTCAGCATGCCTTTTCCTAAAGATTATAATTACTTGAGTATTGTACATTGATAAATATATAAATATACCTCCACAAGACTTAAATCATAAGTAGAGATTTAAATACGCGCTTGCTCCCCTTGCTTATAGACTTCGATTCATGTATATTTTAAGATTGATGGCTTACATAAAACTGCAGATACAGCCTTGTCCACCATCAAAGGTACGTGAATTTCTCGAGTTTCCCAGTGCCAGTTCCTTTGAAGATTTGACCATATACCATACGGTGAAGATCACTATCACAAATTTGCATTTGATGGATTATTTCGTATTTAGAAAATCGGAAATAGATGGAGCACCTGTTTCTAACTACAAATCATTGTGTTGTGCTGGTTACAGACTTTTCAGTGGAAAGTTTGTTTTGTTTATTAATGGTTAATTTTAATCGGGTGAAATTCTAAAATGCAGTGCTATGAAATCCGAGTACCATACACAAAACATAAGACCTATAATGTGAAGCTTATTTTAGGAGTACCTGGTGACATAAGAGGGGTATGTGAATGTTTTGCTGGAGCAGGCCCCGAGGCATGTTGTAAGCATATTACAGCTGTAAGCTGTGCATTAGAGCACTTCCCCAAGTCTGGTATTATTCAGTGTTCAGAAACATGCAGCCAAAATTTATAAACTTTCCAGCATCCCCCTACCAAACGGTCGAGGCCACTTAGCACCGTGAAAGTGGAATATTTGCCCTTGGAACAAGTTTTGATAATATAATCGCAGTTGCACCAGTTATAACTCTAGTCGAGGGGTATTTATGTATAAAAGCAAGGGGGCTGTTTTCAAGGACATTTTTTCTATCAGGCCAAATGTTCAACTTTAAATTGGCAGTACATGAAATTAATCCAAACATTAAATATTCTCCCAACAGTAGTTTTATGGATTCCGAAGTTAAGGCCTAGTTCCTTGTCAGATTTGTTGGTCCTTAGCTTCATAACTGTCAAGTAGAAACACAGTCTGGATTCAAGAGGGAATATCTGTAAATTGTATCTCTTTTCTCTCAGAACACCAAACATCAAATTACAATGTTGGACGTCTACAAAACCTGTTTAAAGCAATATGGCATCAGGATTACGCATTGTTTGCTCAACAACCAAATTACCTGTAGTATTTGTTTGAGTGCTGATGTCTTTGAAAATGGGAGTCACAGATGTTACATTCACTTCTTCGGGTATATTCACGATTTCATCCCGTACTTCAATGGGGATGATTTCTGCAGATTCCGATAGTGTAGGCTTATCGCGGTAATCCGGCAATTTTCTGGTGTATGGCTTCTCCCTTGTTTTTGTTGTGTTCGTGGTCCACGGAAAAAGCGATGGAACAGCGCCCGGTTTTAATCTTGCTCTCTCACCTTTAAATACAAACGCATAAATTCGGCGGATGTTATCAAAATGCCTAATCAGTTTATAGGTGGAAATAGGAATTATTTCCCTTCGTAAATCGCACTTACTCAACAAAGTCTTCGTGAAGTCACCGGGTTGAAAATAATGGGAACACACTTTAATATTTTCGGTCAGATTCTTCTCACCGAAATTTTTCCTTGTAATAGCATGTAACCATTTCTTCCTCATTTCTTTATTTTGTGGAAACTGGTGAAACGAAAATAGGTTTCCCTGATTTTTGCAAAGAGGAACACCGCAATAGCTCGGCATAGTCACGAAAACAACAATTTAAACAACTTAAATTCGTGGATATTAGCGGCATGAGTACACAGGAGACAAATGAAGAGCGCATTGCGCTTACCCAGTACAACAGCAGTGCGCTCTATCGGTGCTAGTTCTATACACCCCTATTCTTTTCTTCAATAACGATGGACAGACTCACAAGGGATATGGTAAAGGTTTATTTACATAGTCATTACTCGTGCAGATAAACATGTGTGCAGTTTTGAACTGTAGATGGAATTTGTAACCTACTATCACATAACAGCTTAAATCATTTTTTGTTCACACGTTTGTTGTCGGAAACTAAGCAAAGATAAAATTGAAGTTCATGATTTTATATGGTGTATCAGGTTGGGGAATTTTATAAAGTTAATAATTTAGAGGCACGTTTTTCAACAGTACATCTAGCGCTGTCTAGCGACGCTTTTCGACGATAAACATTCCAAAAGTATGCATGTTCAAGTCTTTGTATAAATTATCTTTGGTGTGAAAGTGTGTGGATCGTTGCTTACGTTACTATAAAAGGCAGGGAAATGCAAGGCCTTGCTGGTCGTGAAACTGGTTCCCGCTCGGACTTGCGAAACGCATCCTTTTGCCGCTAGGTGCTCGCTTCTTAGGCACAAAATTACGCGGGCGAGGTACTCATTCACGAGCATGTCAAGACGTATTTTTGTATTTTATGAGCTTTCTTGTGCTAGTGCAGGTGATTATAATTGAGTGATTGAAATTAATGACCGTATTTACGTAATGTGAACATCGGATAAACTTAAAAAAACATGGGTTATGTTGTATACAAGATCAGGTATACTGGAACACAACATAAATTTATTGCTTCAATATGACTTTATACAATATATACATGAATTTAACTTAAACTTTTCTTGAAGCTGAGTAAATTCACAAGTAACTAATCTTGATAGTAGACTGAGAGTCTGTAGAAATGTACACTTTATACACATTAACTTTATGTACATTCGAAGCTGTCTTGATGAGACAGTCTGTAAAAAGGTAGAGTTCATGATAGTTGAAAACTATCGGTTTTATAAGCGTAACTTGCCATGAAAGTTCCTACTAACATAATGCAGTTAATTCCATTGGCCTGTCATGAAATGACATGAATATTCACCATTAAAGAATCTAATGTAGGTGTCGGAGCCTGAGTGAGGACTGAGGATGTGTAGAATACAGGCATCGGGGCTCGACGTGGCTGCAGGAATGGGAACTGAGGCAGTGACCTGAGGTGAAATCTCATACAACCAGAATTCAGTCCACCTGGCCGAGACACATGTTTAAGAGGGATAACCTCCGTGTTCGACGTTCAGTGTAATCTGGTGCTGGACACTGGGGTGTCCTACTAAGTGGCTGTAAGGTGCTCCTTTTATAGTGCAGACTGACGTCACAAGCAAGCGCACTGGAGTCGTCTCGTAGAGTCTCGAATAATCCAAGCTGCGGCGTGCGCGGTGCTGGCTGGCGCAGAGCTAGGAGCGCGAAGGACACACAACAGGTTACTGTAGTGTTCTTTGCTGTAAATCAAAGATCGCAAAAGGGTGTGGTATTTCATTTCACAGATTTCCGAAAGAGGAGGGGGGGGACATAAAACCAAATGGCATTTGGCAATTTCAGGAAAGTAGACTAGGATCTCTGTGGAAACCTAGTGTACATTCCACTGATTGCAGTAGGCATTTTAAGGACTCAGATTACAGTGTGAGCACAGCACTAAAAATCCTACTTCCGAACGTCATTCCATCCGTATTTCAAGACTTCCCCGGACACAAACAAACACAATTGCATACAGGAAGACCACTTAAGAGGAAGGCTTTACAAGTGGGAAATGAAGCTAAACCCTACAAGAAAATTGAAATTAATGTGGAACCAAGCACATCTACAGCCAGTGAAGAGAATGACCCTCCTTTTGTACTTATCAGGGAACCATTATATAAAACCACAGCCACACAGTGTTCTATTAAACATAAACTATACTGCACAAAATTAAGTTTGAAACCGAAAAGAATAGCCAGGAAATGTAGGAAACAAAGAGCACTTATAAGCAGAAACATATTATTACAACTTTAAAGGAAAGGGTGCATCAAAACATATTATTACAACTTTAAAGGAAAGGGTGCATCAACTCAAAAATGAAAAAACAAACATGGACTTGACAGTCAACTAAATAAAATTACAGGACTAGCTGAACAAGGTGATTTGAAAGCAAATTTCTTGATTGAGCAGATTCAGGCTTTTTGTAAACAAAAGTGTAAATTCAGAGAGAACACTATAAAGTTCTGCATTGTACTGTGTGGAGACGAGAAGAATGCACGAATGAGGAATGTGGTCTGCAAGCACGAACTTCCTGTTCTGCCCAGACAGATCGGCTCTTATCTGCTACACGAAAACATTGACTCACACTTTGCAGTTTGCTGGATTACAACTGTCAAGAGCGAAGGGCTACTAGTATAAGATAATATAAAGTCGCCTGGGTAGTAGCGAAGTTACTATGGTAACCATTGCGTCACGGGCTCTGCTGGTGAAAACCCCTTCGCCCCGTGCCTCACTGGGCATGTGCATTCTTCTGATCTCCCAACAATACTGTCCAACAGGTCATCTACAGGCTACAGGTTCCTAAGATATCTTAATATTTTGCACCTACCACACCAAAAAACTTTAAAAACTTACATTGGCTATTCCAGAGGAGAGACAGGAATTACGTCTTTGGTACGAGCTCGTCTGGTTGCAGAAAAGAAATTGTTACAGCATGATAATGAAAAGGTAGGTTCTCTCTTCATAGATGAGATGGCAGTAAAATCAAAGCTGGTCTACGACAGGAATTTAGATATGTTTCTTGGAATGACTGATGTAGAGAGAGATGCTGTCGGTATTGAAGATAAGCTTGCTAATAAATTGCTCTGCATTCTGTTCAAGGGTCTTTCCACACATTGCAGGACTTCTGTATCATATTATTTTACACACAGCCTGACAGTAGATCAACTAGCCAAATTAACACGCGAGGCCTTACAGGTTGTTGAAGACTGTGGATTCCAAGTCGTCCGAATTGTGACAGACAATTGTCAAGTGAATGTTGCCATGTTTCATTCCTTGTGAGGAAAGGAGGCAGATCTTGTACATCAAATTCAGCACCCATTAGATCCCAGCTGGCCTAAATTTTTGAGTTTTGACCCTAACCATATATTAAAAAATGTAAGATCACAACACCTGAGTAGGAATTTAAAAGTAAATGGTAATGTGATAAGTGCAGAACGTGTGAAAAAGCTGTATCACCTTCAAAAACGATTGGTAGTGAAATCTGTGCGGAAATTAACTAAGAAAGTAGTATACCCCACAAATCTGGAAAAGATGAATGTGGCAAGGGCTAAAGTAATCTTCTCGACAGACACTATTGCTGTCCTAAGGAGTCTGGAGAAAGTAAGCCCAGGAGAAATTGGTGACACGAACAGCTTCAATGAAACCATAAATTTTCGTAAAATTTTTCAAACATGGCATGATATTCATGATATCTGCAACACTGCACATGCCATTACTTCCAGAAATAAATTTATTTTCAGTAGTCTTTATGATGATGATAGAATCTCCTGGTTGACCAATGACTTTATTTCATACGCTGAAGCAATTCAAGCAAATTCATACAAATCCAACAGATTCACAATAGAAACATTTCAAGCTTTAGTGCTCACAACTCTATCAACAGCTGCATGCATCAAGTGTCTCTTATCCATAAACGTCCATTATGTCTTAACCAGAAACTTCACAAGTGATGACATTCAACTCTTTTTTAGTCTTTTAAGGCAAAAGGGAGGATTCAATGACATGTTGGACACAAGATCAAGTCTTTACGCAACGGAAGCAACATTACAGACTGGCATCATTGCAGCTTCTAATCATGGCAATGTGGACCTTTGGAATGGTAGCAATTCTGAGTTACCTCCATTAATAAACAAGGAAAAAGAGTCAGAAGTGCAAGTGAATGGAGGCATTGAAATTCCAAACATTCCCCCTCATGTTCTACAAATTCTGGAAAAAACAGTTCAAGGTAAGCCTACTGAACTCCTTTTTACATAAGCCAGTAGAGTAGGAAAATATAGGGTCATAAAATTTCATGTCATTAATTTAACAAACATTTTTTAAAGTGCTTACAAATGATTTGATTCTTAACTCAGCAGTGATAATTACTTTTTTCTGTTTTCAGAATCTGTAGTTACTCTGTCATCAATTTCACTGGCAATGATAGCTAGATATTTGATACATGTAGCAGAAGAAGAAACTAGCTGTGACAGTTGTCTACAGATAATATCCTTACCTGCAACTGATAGTCCTGCAGTATGCTTAATCCGTTTTCAAGACCCTAACGCTTTCTTCAGGGCTTTGATACAAATATGTTACGATTTTGTTATTGAAGCAGTACACTATCTCCCAAGAAAACACTATCTACCGATCTGTACCCACTGCCTGAAAGACAGGTTTTTAAGGGAACTCACGTGCAGGACTTGCAATAACGAAACATTGCCCCTATTGTTGCTGCAGAAATTACTCAAGCCTTTGTTGGACAATATTGCAAGGGATATTTTATCCAAGTGCCATAATATTCCGAATCTAGACCGAAAGCCTTTGAACAGAAAAGTGTTCAAGTTAGGCTAGGCAGTGATGTAAGATTCAAATGGTGACCCTGAACAGGAGACCCATTACAAATACTACATTTTAAGTAATAGCTTTTACGTGAGTATAAACTGACTATACATTTCCCGAACACTTTAAAACACCTTTGTAAATATGTATAAATTTGTGTTGACTGTGGGTCCATACTACGATGACTCCTAACCTACATCAGTAAGTTTAAAAGAGGGCACGTTAATATCATATTGACGGGATTATTATTTTCCACTACAACAAAAATGGATCACGAGGAACATTCAAAACACGTGGTTTCTCCGTAAGTATCATAATTGGCTATATATTAGCGAATTTCCACAAGCACTTGTCACAAAATCCACGTTGAACATAGGAAAACATTCAAAATTTGTGTCTAAGAAAGGCGATTCTAGCGAGAGAACTGAAAACTAAATTCGGTGACCCCACTTCCCATGGCTCATTTCACAGCCTTGTATAATAGCGTAAGCAACGGTGTGGATCAACGTGCTAGAACAGGGGTTTCCTATTTTAAGGGCTCGAGGGTCATATTGGAAACCTTAGTCATGTTCACGGGCCGCACTTGAATAATAGGCAAATACGTCAGTCTCGTTTCGGTAGATTACTGGCACGTAGAAGAACTCCTGCGTGACAAAATTCCGGCACCTCGGCGTCTCCGAAAACCATCAAAAGTAGTTAGTGGGACATAAAAAGATTATTATTTTAAATTTGGGGTTTTAATTTTTTAAATAATATATATATATATATATATATATTCAGATCAAGTGAATACTTAAAAAGAGGAAATAAGATTACAGAATGAATTAGTTCTGATTTTGGTCTATACGGGGTATAAAATTTAACAGATTTTCAACGAACTATGAAATAATATTTGTAACTTTTCTTCACATTATTTCTTAAAATGCTCACGCGGGGCCGCACATAATGGCTTCGCGGGCCATCATTTGGAAACCCCTGAGCTAGAATAACATACAGGGGCTGTATGCCTGATCAGCGTTCCTTGCGGAGGCAAGCTCTTAAAGGGCAGCCATGTTTTGAGTTGTCAAAACGAAGCGAGTCGGCGTAAGAACGTGGTAAGGTGACAGGGAGATCGTACGTGGCGATTGAACATTACAATCTGCTTTACAGATAGGTCTTATGGCGACGATCGTAAGTTTTAAGAAGTGAAACGTTAGATTCTCGCCTTCAAGAATGCCAGTCGTATGTTCAGCGGGCGGTTGCACTAATCATAGTATTGTAATTGATCACTACGTAACAAAATTTGACGAAGATTTTGTTTATCTTACGTTTTGTGTGTTTATTATTTAATTTGGTGATACTGATTATGAATATATAAGAAGCTTTCCTTAAGTGTCAATATTTGAAATGTATTAATTAATTTTCTTAAAATTAGTAATATTGCATGCTTATTTAATACAACTAGAGTCCTGTAGAAGAAATCTAACATACAATATTTCAAGAATTGGAGGGAATAAAAGGAAAAATATTGAACAACACCGAACCTTCATACAACAATGACACTGCCTTCATGATATACAGGCCGTACTGTAGCTCTAATGACGTCACGTTTTGAGTGGGACTTGAAGGCGATACGCATCCGCTCCGCTTGAATAACACACTCGTTTAAATTACTTAAGAAACTGTTAACACCTTATAAAACTATTAACACCTTATAAAACGATTAATACATATTTGTTCGTTCTGACGTACAATGCATATCCTTCCGCGTAACGTTCTATTTCTCGCGTATTTCCGTTCGTTTCCGTGAGTACAGGTTAACACTTAGAGACATATTCTTGCGATTTCTATCAATTTTCAAGTCAACTGGAACATTCACGTCATACACACAGATAGAAAACAAGCAACCAATTACCAATACAATATATTATAAATGTAAATTATTTCTGTGCCACCAATTCAGCACCTACAATAAAGATTACGAGTAAGGTAACCTCGAACAATAACAAAACATTTACTGTCACTGTCATGAAATTCAGTTATGGTTTAAAAATGTAGATTTTTAAACAGCAAATAATGCCTATACAATTATGTTCATATTCAATTTTCATGGAATAACCCTCTCCCATTGCCTATGATATGAAAGTTGATTGGAAAAATCTCAGCAGTGTTATTTCACAGTACATTTCTACCTAAAATGGTAAAATGCATGAATTCGACTTAAATTTTCCAATACACGGAATTTAAATAAGCCATAAGTCTGATTACATAAAATATATCTAATGTTACCCATGTTTTTGAAATAATAAGAAATTTTAACTCACCATTTGGACGAGACGCTCGTATTTCCCTCAGGATTTAGTCTTCAGGAAAGTGGTTGATACACACAACTGTGTGGTGATTAACTATCAATTTCTCCCTAGGAATAGCCTTCTTCGATAACTTAACTCTTTCTTCATCAGAAGGAAACAAATACTGGAGTGTACTCTTCTCGTTTATAATTTGGTTTTGCAGCCATGCACATAGCAACTCTTAGCATGGTGATTTCTCTCACTGATAACCTTAATTCAATTATATACACATCGTAGTTGATAATAAAACGCTCAGTGCACTAATTCAATTCATTTTACACTATGGATATAACATTACAAATTAAACTACAAAATTAAAACACTGCAGAGCAATTATTCTTAACCTATAGCCTCACAGGAATATACGCTCACACTAAGTTTTCTTCACAAATTGAGGACTTTTCACTTAATAATGCAGTCGATAACGACTCAGTCTGTTATATATCTGAGTAAACATGCGACCAACGTCAAACATTTCAGTAAAACAGCGAAGATTCCGCATGTAACTCAACTAACTCACGTGCTAAACTTCCCCCCTGACGATCACCTGATTGCTTTCCTGCGCTTGCTACAGTACGGCCTGTACTTCACGAAGGCAGTGACAATGGTGAAATTAAAATTCCACATTAGGACGGCTTTTCCTCTTACGTTCTTCTGACCCCTCTGCTCGCACTACACCCCGCACATAGACTCCCATCATAGCACAGTTCCAACGTCCCTGATACCTTCTTTCCCGACGCCAGTCCTGAGGTCATCGTTCTCCACGACCAGCTTCAATCAACAGAGATTTTACTGGTATCATTGAATATTTGGTTCTAATGCTCATCAAGGTTGCCTTCCGTGCAATGAGAGAAACATTTCCCGGAGTCAGTAGCGACGGCGGCAGGCGCCGCACCCTTGAACCGCCGTCTATAATGACCGAATGTATAAAAGTTGCTTTACGTAATGGAACTGGAGTCGATGTCTCTGTCTTCCCTGTAACTCGCCCACCTCGTCGTAGGCGACGATGGGATAGGAAAGGCCCAGGAGTGGGAAGGAAACAGCCGTGGCTTTAATTATAGTACAGCCCCAGCATTCGCCTGGTGTGAAAATGGGAAACCACGGAAAACCATCTTCAGTGCTGCCGACAGTGAAATTCGAAAACCCACTACATCCCGGATGCAAGCTTACAGCTTCGCGCCCCTAGCAGCACGGCCAACTCGCCCGGTTTAGGAAAGTTCGTTAATGGTTCAACTCTGCTTGGTGGTGGCCGTATTCCGCTTGAGTTTACTAAATAAGCAAGGAAAAGCACTTCGTGTGAACCAAACACACACTTTACGGTATTGATCATTACTCCAGTCACGGAATCTTGTGAATATCTGCCGTAAGTGCTCGAGATGCTCGGCCTCGTCTCAGGATGCGACCAGGATGTCCTCAGTGAAGAGTGGAAATGGAGATTACTCGTTAATTCATCCATAAAACGCTGAAAAATCTCGGCGGTGTTACAGAAGCCGAATGTCATGGAAGTAAATTTGGCTGAAAGCACGGACTACATCAGTGACCCCTCTGCTCGTAACTACATCCCACACATAGACTCCCATAATAGCACAGTTCGAACGTCCCTGATACCTTCTTTAAAGACGCCAGTCCTCACATCATCGTTCTGCACGTCCAGCTTCAATCAACAGAGATTTTACTGGTATCATCGAATGTTTGGTTCTAATGCTCGTCAAGCTTGCCCTCCGTGCAATGAAAGAAACAGTTCCGGAAGTCAGTAGCGACGGCGACAGACACCGCACCCTCCGCTGCACTCCAGTTCCTCCATTTCGATCGAGACCACGTCGACTACCACTTGAGAAATACTCCACTGCCAAATGAAAATTTGAATTTATGCTTGTCCGGGAATTTGCCGACCGTCCACAAGTTGCTGATCGTCGCCGCTACATGTAGTCCCTAAGAAGAAACTGGTCTGTCCCTAATCCATCCACACGCGCAACACATATTACCTTCTACTGCTCAAGATCAAGAACCCAACAACATAGTACAGTAATTCACCAGTGTTACTCTCAAGGAAAATATTTAATAAATATAGCAATGAGTACAGACTAGATTTATTTGCAACTACATCCTCTTCATAGTAAAACAATGTAAATAAATAATTGTTTTCTGTTCTAAATTAAAATCTCGTTTTGCTGACTCTTCTTGTTAAGTTCGTAGCTTTAGTTCTCTTTCTAGTTTCTAGTAGTTCCATGTACCTCATCATCATTATCACCTTCGATATCATCACTACTATCATGTATAATTACAGTACTAATACAGGTTAAAAAGTCGTTAGTAAATATTTTTAATATTGTAAATACCTTTTTACACTATGTGCACATGAAACTGAATATTCATAATGATATACTACTGAAGAAAAATGTATATTTATTTCACATATGACTTTATTTTACAAGGACTTTCATAGGAGATAGTATAATGTTAATTTCATATTTGTTTTTATGTAATGTAAAAAAGTATTTCACATCATTAGGTTTATACCTGTCTGAAGCACGATTTCGTTGTACTAAGTTTCGAATACAAGTAAGCCTGATTTTATAGACCTTGTCACACCAAATAAGAATTAAAATAAAAGTACATACTAAGTGACAATCAGGGTAAGAAAAAATCTCACTGAAACAAGACAGTATTCAGAATAATATTAATAGGATTTTTTACATTTTGTGCGGTCACTTCAAAGGAATGGGCGACTTCTAAGTAGACCAACAGATAGCCTGGTTATTGAAAGTATTTGATAAAAATGGTTAAGAACACCTGTTACATACAACAAAAATGAAACGAAAAAGATAACGTGTAAATCAACTTTCAGATTTCGGAACCGGAGAAAAGAAGCGTATAAATGTAAACTAAGCTAAATTTCAGAAGAGAGATACCAGTACCTTAAAATATTTAATATGAAAATGTAAAAAGTAATAGAAGTGAATAACGTATTATAAATTAAGGTTGATTGTAGTTCAGGTAATTTGTTACCAGGATTCATGCATTTCTTCTCCTCGCAGAGCATTCTTGTGGTAATTACAATAACTAAATCAGAGTTTGTGGTGTACAATCTCCGGATTTATGAGATCAGGAAAATCAACGCCGTCATCTAGATGATATGTTGTTAGTGTCAACTCCATGTATTGTAATTTATTCCTTGGTCTTTAGATTTCTTAGAAACAAAACACAAAACAAACAGTAGTGAATGATAGTGATAAAATGCCTGTGTTTATATCCTTGTAGTTATCTTTATTCAATTTTTAAATGCAGAACTTTATAAAAGAAGAAGACTCGGAAACTTTCAGTTTTCTTTCCGATTTAGATGAGTATATGCCAGAAATCCTCGATGAAGATCAAATATTCAGTATATTGCATAAAAACCACGATCAGTATCTCTTCGAAAATCGTCACCATGTAACTCCCAGATCATCGCTGTCGTCTCTTTGCACGAGTATATTTCCACCAGGAAATTTCCCATGTACCGGTACCGAGTCCACTAAAAGTGGGTTCTTGAAAGTTTTAAGAATATTAAGATCTATTCCTTACAACCATATGCTGTACAGAAACACGAAACATGAAGTGATGAAAGACTATGTTTATCCGGTATTCTCAAATGTTCCTGTCGCACCTCTCAAAGGAAAGGAATATGAAATATTTAGTACAATACGTGCCAAAATTAATTACGCACACAGATACCCGTTCAGAAATTTATATTTTAATATAGTTAAGCATTTTAACTATGCAGGGCGTAAAAAACCTGTACCGAGGTTAGAGAAGACACCAATTAAATATACCAAAAGCCAATTACGTAGACAAAGGATTGCATGGGAAATTATTTATGACTCATGGCAACGTTACGTATTTAGATCAGTGTACCTATACCTTCGGGAAGTTTTGTACAGCTTTTATATATTTGATCCTCAGTTTATCCTTCGTCACATAAATCCCAGAGAAGCATCTCTAACTGATAAGGCAAGTGGTACGAATGTTCATTTTCGCCTTGAAGGAATAAATTTTCCCCCAAGTATTGTGTATAAAATTTATATTAAACGCCCTGTTGCAAACATTTACTGCGGAAATCTTACCAGAGATTCCCAAATGTTAAGGCCTGGAGAAATTTTACAAGAAGGTGATGGTAATGACTGGAGACCATGTTATGAACTTTGTATGAGACCTCCTTTTCCCCTGAGAAGTACGAAGCAATCCAGTCCATCGAAGAGTGTAAGGAAGAAACAATTTCCAGAGACAACACGACGTCCATCACAGAAGTCAAAACTGCAGAAATTATCACGATTTAGAAATCTTTACGGTCTTTCACCAAAACCAGAACAGAATACTAAAGAAGATGACATAACAAGTATTCCACCTAATAATACTCAGATACAGGATGAAATAGATGAGAATGAACTTTTGCATTGGGTCGAAGAAGTACGGTCTGACGCATTCAGTATTGACAGTTACAGTACAGGGCTGGAAATGGCTGACAGTGAACATTACCCAATCAGCGCTTGGGAATGCCTAGAAATGAACTACAGTCTCACAGGATCCCAAGAAGAGAATAGATATCTCCCGTCATACGACTTACAGAATGAATACCAATTCACTGAAGACCATGCCTAAGTGTAACATGTAATATGATCTATGTGGCTTGAACGGCTGTTATTTGACAGAAGTTGTTCCAAGGGAAGTATACGTAACAGAGCTACGTCATGCTGAACTGCCATTCATGAAATACCTAGATAATTTACGTGTACGCCGAGATAAAGTGCCCGCTAATATTATTTTGTTATTAACCGAGTGGGAAAGACAAGTAGGCCTTCAATTCGAATTTAATTGGACACCATTCATGGACTGTCAGCATTCTTTATTGAACATACTGAGCTATGGAGTTACAGGGAGAAAACTTGATTAGGCCTACACATTTTGTACTACATTCATCGTATGAAAATCATCCTCTGTGTAGTTCCCAAGTGCTGTTTTTTATATTTATAAATATTTTCGGAAAATCACAAGCTGCTGGTGGTTGTGTTGATTTCCCCCTATGGATGGGGCGGTAGAATAACACCCACGGTATCCCCGACCTGAAGTAAGAGGCGTCTAAAAGGTTCCCCAGGGGCTCTTAACTTGGAAGCGTGGGTTGGCAACTACGGGTCCCTTACCTGAGTCCTGGCGTTCCTTCCACTTACTTGTGCCAGGCTCCTCACTTTCATCTATCCTATCCGACCTCCCTTGGTCAACTCTTGTTCTTTTCCGACCCCGACGGTATTACGTATGGAGGCCTAGGGAGTCTTTCATTTTCATGCCCTTCGTGGCCGTTGTCTTCCTTTGGCCGATATCTTAATTTTTCGAAGTGTCGGATCCCTTCCATTTTTTACCTCTGATTAGTATTATATAGAGGATGGTTGCCTAGTTGTACTTCCCCTTAAAACAATAATCACCACCACCACTTCATACTCCTCCTTTTCCAATTACTAGCTTGAGGTAATGATTTTCTTGTATTTCTCCTTAAAGCAAGAATTATCACCACCATCACCAATTATAACCACGGAGCTAAGAGTTACGCTACTTGTGGGTAGGAGTATAAAATACATCCACGATACCCCTTGTCTGTCACAGGACCCACAAAAAGGGGAAATTCGAATTCCTCAGGAGCTGTCAACTTGGGAGATTGGGTCTAGCAGTCTTCTACTTCTGACAGTCTCTCCATTTTCATCTTTCGCCGACCACCTTTAGTCAACTCTTGTTCTCTTACGACCCCGTGTCTATTAGGTTTACGAGATATGGAGAGTCTTTCATATGCATGACCTTAGTGGTTCTTTACTTTCCTTCCCTGATACTTCTATTCTTCGAAATATCGAACCACTTCTTTTTGTCTTCTAACAGTCTTGTGGATTGGTACATCCCCTGCTATCCGTGAAAGAAAACAAAGAAACCATCGTGGGTGGGAGTGGTCGAATTAGTCAGGAAAAATTATAAATACTAAATTACTAAACCGGTCTAGAAAGCCAAGAATAACGGACGAGAGGATTCGTCGTGCTGACCACACGATACCTCGTAATTTGCAGGCCTTCGGGCTGAGCAGCGGTCGCTTGGTACGCCAAAGCCCTTCAAGGGCTGTAGTGCCATGAGGTTAGTTTGGTTAAATCACTAAAATGAATCTCCGAAAAAGCGAGCCTTCCTATCCTCTTCAATCATCTGAAAAAGAAACATTTTCTTATCATTTCTGTGCTATATCAGTCTTTATAAAGAACCTAGAATCAATAAAAGTAACAAAATTACAAGAAAACTCAAAACATAAATTTACACGAATTTACATTTTGATACTCATTTTTTTATTTGTTAGTGTGTACAATTTTCTTCCGACTCATTGGATGAATGGTGAGCGTTAAAACCTTAGCTTCAGAGAGTCCCGGATTAGATTCCTGGCCGGGCCGGGGATTTTAATTGCATCTGATTAATCCTTCTGGCTCGGGGAGAGAGTGTTTGTATATGTGCCTACACTCTCCTCTTCATATTCAGACAACACACCACACTACCAACCAGCACAGAGACACACAATAGCGATGACATCCCTCCACCTGGAGTTGGCGTCAGGAAGTGCATCCGACCGTAAAACAGGGCCAAAACTACATGTGCTACACAGTTCGCACCCGCGACCCCGCAGACGTGGGAAAAGCGGTAGAAAAAAGAAAAGTGCACAATTTTCCTTCTCATAGGAAATCCTACTTTTTCTTCATGTATTTTTCTTCCTAAAACACAGTCGGACACCAGAAGGAAAGAGCATGACCGTGGGAAAGTACTAAGCAGCCGAGTCACAGACGTATGATACGAGTTGAGAGTGAAATAAATACTGCTCTACAATTTTATTGAAAATATATGAATTACAATTTTATTTTATTTTTATATTTTTGGTACAATTGGCTTAACGTCGCACCGACACAGAGAAGTCTTATGGCGACGATGGGGTAGGAAAGTCCTAAGAGTGGAAAGGAAGCGGCCGTGACCTTTATTAAGGTACAGCCCCAGCATTTGCCTGGTGTGAAAATGGGATACTACGGAAAATTATCTTCAGGGCTGCCGACAGTGGGGCTCGAACCCACTATCTCCCGCATGCACACAGCTGCGCGACCCTAACCGTACGGCCAACTCGCCCGGTGAATTACAATTTGGCTCAGCTCCTGCACAACATTATTTTTCCCTAGGTCAAAGCAACGAGCTAGAATATAATGCCAAGACCGACTCCAATCCTCAGACCTTAATGCTACTATCAATCGTTCAAAGATGGCGAATCGAGTAGCCGGATATGTTGGAAATGTGGGTTTGTTTTGGTTTATTATTATCGTATGTAGTCGGTGTAAGTTCGTTAAAGTTGACGATAAATAGTAGTTTTGTAGAAAATAAGTATGCGAGTGTATTTATTGTGTGTGGACACTTAGGATCTGTAATTATACGCAGTAATGTGAGAATGTGCTGGTTTTGATCGTGTTGTGAACCAGGTTTAAGTTTAACTATGGCAATGCCTCTCATACTACTATTCTTAAGTTTTCTATGGAATAAATCATTAAGAGAGAAATGGATTAGGAATATATATCATGATTATTTTGAAGTCGATAGCAGCACTTCACACAATTATGGTAACCTTAGAAATGAAACGTTCAGACACTAAAGATAGCCTATAATAGATGGACGAGCTTCAGTTCGGTGTAGTCTGCTTGACAACAGATAATCACAGCATGAATCGGAAGGTGTTGGTAGTGTGAATACATCATTTTGAGAATAAGTCTGAGGTTAGGGAAGACTTTTCTCATATTCCAAACGATGAACCTATTCGTATTCCTCTCAAAATATTAATTTAGATATAATATAATTAATTATTTGATATTCCATCAGTGTCTATGTGCTTCAAAGTGTCGAGTGATTTAGATGCAAGTGTATTTTACAATAATTTGTGTTTGCTTGCGGAAATGTTTGGCTGGATCTTGGAGTGTAACGAAACATATAAGTGTGACAGATGGAGCAATCTGTATACTGTTACACAGAAGAAATGGTGACTTGGAGGGATTAGCTGGGTTTGTAACGCTCGTCCATCTATTATATCTTTAGTGTCTGAACGTTTCATTACTAAGGTTACCATCATTGTGTGAAGTGCTGCTATGCCATATGTCAACATTGTGTTAGCGTTACCAGGGCCATTCAATGGGCTAACATAATTATTTCGGGTGTGCGTGAGCTGAGTGGCTCAGACGGGTAAGGTGCTGGCCTTCTAACTCCAAGTTGGCAGTTTAGATCCTGGCTCGGTCCGGTGCTATTTGAAGGTGCTGAAATGCGTCAGCTTCGTGTCGGTAGATTTAGTGTCACGTAAAAGAACTCCTGTGGTACTAAATTCCGGCATTTGGGCGTCTCCAAAAACCGTAAAATTTAGTGCGACGTAAAGCCAATAACATTATTATTTCGGGTGTACTTCCCGGTCATTGGGTGCTGAATATAAAAAAATTGTCCACCACTTCAAAACTAAGGCAACAAATGTTTCATTCTCGATGTTATAAACATCATTTTAACGAATTTATCGTGTATTTTCGTCTATCCAGGGAAGTGAAATCAAAGAGAAAACGTTATTTGACTAATTGAAATTTCTAACTAATCAGCTTGTCGTTCTCTTTTCTAGTAGAATATATGTGACTCTAGTTGATTATATGTGATGGGTAGTTGTTGCCGATGCGTTTTAGTGGTTTTTCCTATGATGTTGCATTTTACATGTTAAATTACCGCCATTGTCCCACCCTCATCGGAGGGTCTGCCTTACAAGGCCTACACTCGGCTAGAAATAGCCACACGAAATTATTATTACTGCCATTGTACGTGATATTTTCTCTTCGGCCGCCATGTTTTTTTAATATTACGGTCTGAGGATTGGAGTCGGTCTTGATAATACCACTGCCTTCGTAATATACAGGGCGTACTGTAGAAAGCGCGCCAAGCCCATCAGCTGATCAACTGAGGCGAGCTAAACGATGCTACATGTTGTACTTGTGAATGTAATGCATAAGGATTGGCCCTATTTGGATAACTGTGACTGCTGAAAGACATAAATTTATATTTAAGTATTGTTATAGAGAACCCGAAAATCTCAGATCAAACAGTACCAAACTGGCGGGTGCATTCCATGTAGTCTCTGGATGTAAGGTGCATTCCATTTAGTCTGTGGATGTAACATTTCGCCCACCTTTTGGTTTTCTTTATACCCCTGTCAACAAAAAACCAAAATGAACCAATAAAATAATCTGACAATCATTTCGCCTACACAGTTTAAAAAGACAAGGTCGTATCACAAAACTTATGTCTTATATCATGTAGGGAGTTTCACCAAACGTCCAATTTTCGTTTTCACTTCGTTTTATTCTTATCTTTTTACAGCAGAAACAACACTTCCATCATTTTCCACTGGTAAGGTATCCTGCGATGAAGTCATCTCCAGTGGGTACAAACATTGAATGAGCCTGGAATTTACTACAGACTCCGCACATAGCATAGGACAGTCAAAGTCTCTTCATAGGTGTGAGAGGCTATTCCCAATGTCCTCTTCAACAACTTCTTGACCATTTGAATGATCTCTCCCACCATCCAAGAACCGGAGAAAACTTCTCAAATGTACTCTTTTTTCCCCTTGAGGTGCATTCCCAGCCACGTACAGTGGAAGTCCGACAGTCCGGCACGTTCGGGACCGGTCCGGTGCCAGATTACCGAAAATGCCGGACTATCGGGCGGTACCTCTTACTACGATATAAGTTAAGGCGTACGGCGAAAACAGCTGTAACATGGCATTTTGCAGTACAATGTTGATCAGCAGAATCATTAGTTTAATAACACACTCCTCTTTTCAAACGTGTTGTTTCTTATTGCCATTCCATAATAATGCCGGAGTTTTTATCTGTAAGTCTTCCTTTACCATTTAGAGTATTTCCATCTACAACTTCTCTTTTCCTTCTCTCCGCTTCAATTTTTGAAGGCATGTTCCCATCCGTTTTTGAACGTGACCCATAGATTCAATTTTTTAATCTGTTTTTCTTATCATATGGTTGGCTTTCCAGTACCGTTACTCAGTGTAGCACACAGCCTTTTAGGCTAAATATTTCCAGAGATACTGTAGAGATATTTAAGAAAGTCAATGCATAACAAATGGATTGTATCAGATACATCTGCAGTATTAACTTCGAAATAATAAAAAGTACACTTCGATTATTTCGACAAATAATGCATTAAATTGTTCACGAGAGATCATTATTAAGAGATAATAACATTTAAAAAATCCTGGAATGGTGTCGGACCACCTGGCGTTCCGGACTGTTGGATGACGGACTAATGGAATTCTACTGTAGTTCAAATCTGGCTCCTGAAAGTAGTTTCACAGATTTCTCAACAATTTGGGTTGTTTCCTCCTCTGAATCAAGGGATGTTACGCAGGTTTGAGCTCAGCTCTACAAGCTGCTAATAATTTTAATGCGAACTGTACGCGTGCAGTGGACTTCGTACTCCGCTGAGGCAAACACATTCCGGTAGGAGCTCGCTAGCCGGATGTAGCTTGCGTGTGTGTGTGTGTAGGCATGCTTCAAAAACACATCCCAGATATTTTTTTCTCGTTCTAGAGTCTGCTTATTCGAAACCCGGTGCTAGTACATAGCACATAGGTGCATAACACCTGAAATGCACTAGGAAGCAGCTAGCTGCTGCTCTCCTACTCCTAGTCCTATTTTACGACCGGTTGCCCCCTTCCTAACATGAGATTTTAAGTTGTAAGAACCTATTTTACGGCCGGATGCCCTTCCTGACGCAAGAATCTGTTTTTACAGCTGGATTTTAAATCACAGTTTCTAGTGTTTTACATCATGAACTATTGCTTTACGGCTAGATGCCCTTCCTAACGTTGAAAGACCAGGATTTAGCCAGTTACCTTTCCTGATGTAACAACAAGCATGTTAGGAGCAAGTTATGCTAAGCTAACAATCGCTATCTTGCGCAAGCTATTCAAACCTTTAGTCTTGTTTTCTCTTAGAACAAAGGTATACCCCCAATCGATGTTCTGATCATATGTTGTATCGAGTACAGTGTTCGATTCTATTCTTAATTGCTTCTTTTGTAATTTCTTTTAAATTGTCTGCTACTACGATCAAGAGCGCAGCACGGTGCTCTCTTGATTAAAGATGGCGGATGTGGAATTTGCCGCCACCACATGTCAAAGAATAAAGATGCCAACACGATGCTCTCTTGATTAAAGATGGCAGCTTTTCAAATTCTCCGCCACCACAGAGTGCAGCGCGGCGCTCTGTAGATTAAAGATGGCGGATGGCAGCTGTCAAAAAACACGTGAGTTTGTTTCCAAACAAGAGCACGTGGAATTTGTCACCACCACAAAGATGGCAGCACGGTGCTCTCTGGATTAAAGATGGTAGATGATAGCTGACAGAACTTTTCAAATTACCCGTTACTACAGAGAGCAGCATAGTGCTCTGTAGTTTAAAGATGGCAGATGACAGCTGATGCAAGAGGGCAGCACGGTGCTCTCTAGATTAAAGATGGCGGATGACAGCTGTCAAAAAGCACGTGGCTTTGTTTCCAAACAAGAGAACGTGGAATTTACTGCCACCACAAAGAGGCCAGCGCGGTGCTCTCTTGATTAAAGATGGTGAATGACAGCTGAAGAGCACGTAGAATTTGTTTCCAAACAAGAGCACGTGGAATTTGCCGCCACCACATTTCAAATGTATCTAGCTAAAGAGTGCAGCACTGTTCTCTCTGGATTAAAGATGGCGGATGACAGCTGTCAGAAAAGCACATAGGTTTGTTTTCAAACAAGAGAGCACGTAGAATTTGCCGCCACCATATTTCAAAGGTAAGTAGCTAAAGAGGACAGCACGGTGCTCTCTAGATTAAAGATGGCGGATGATAGCTGTTAAAAAAGCGCATGGGATTGTTTCCAAACAAGAGCACGTGAAATCTGCCGCCACCACATTTCAAAGGTATCTAGCTAAAGAGGGCAGCGCGGTGCTCTCTAGATTAAAGATGGCGGATGATAGCTGTCAATAAAGCGCATGGGTTTGTTTCCAAACAAGGGAATGTAGAATTTTTCAAATTGCCGCCACCACATTTCAAAGGTATCTAGCAAAAGAGGGCAGCACGGTGCTCTGTAGATTAAAGATGGCGGATGACAGCTGACGAAAGAGGGCAGCACGGTGCTCTCTTGATGAAAGGTGGCGGATGACAGCTGCACGTGGCTTTGTTTACCGATTCAAATCTAGCGCTAGTAAGGTTAAGTTGGCAGCACTAAGGTTGAGGCCCGTCAAGATGACAGCACTGAGGTTAGCGATACGTTGTTGTCTGTCAAAAAGCACGTGGCTGTCAAAAAACACGTGGATTTGTTTACAAATTCAAATCTCGCGCTTGTGAGGTTAAGTTGGTACCACTAAGGTTTAGGCCCGTTAAGATGGCAGCAGTGCGGTTAGCGATGCGTTGTTGTCGATGACAGCTGTCAAAAAGCACGTGACTTTGTTTACAGATTCAAATCTCGCGCCAAAATGCAAATCTCCCGCCAAAATTCAAATTCAAATTTCCCGCCAAAATTCAAATGACCTGCCAAAATTCAAATTTCCCGCCAAAATTCAAATTTCCCGCCAAAATCAAATTTCTCGCGCGAGGAGGAGGTTGCCGCAGAACCATCCAATTATACTACTCTGGTCATTTATTTAAAATCTTAATAAATAACTGGCTTAATCAAGCTGACAACTTATCCTGACTTTGACAACCCTGAGTCAGACAAAAAATGTCTATCTGAGTCTATCTAGTGCGGCCTTGACTTGCTCCTGCCCTGGACCAAAAGGTGTTGTACCAGACTCTTTTAGAGCTACAAAATTTAAACCTGTGTACTAATGTTTTTACATGAGGATTCTCAGAGAGAAATTCTGATTTCGCTTGTCAACAATGTTCTGGAAAACGAAAACGTCATGTTTAAAACATGCAGTGAATAAATAAATATTTTTAAACATTTCGTTGACAAATGTATATACATCTTTTGTAAAATATTATTGAATAACAATAGAAAAGTTACCGTAGACAAACTCATGGCTAAGAAGAAGAAATCCTCAAGAAAATAACAATGTATAAACTGAAACCTTAGGAATTGTTAGGTAAGTTTTAAGTTGCAGCTTAATTTCTTAGAAAGGTTTCATACTATTGTTGTGAATTGCCATCATGCATTTTCCTAGTAACATTACAACTATTTGTATACTTATTATGCGTTCTAATCTTTTACACGATACCGTGTTCAGTTACAAGTGACAGATGTCAGCATAATTTTAAGTAAAGAAATGACATATACTGCCCAGCCAGTTTTCTCCCCGCATAAAACTCGTGTAGTATACAAGCCTAAGTAAAGCCACAATTTAAGGAGTGTTCAATTATATCGTTAAGGTTGAAAAATGAACAATATCATGGTGAAAGTGAGAGCGGGCCCTACACAGCCATGCTGAACGCCAGCCACTCTCGTGACGTCACGGTCCGAGCCTTGTGGCCTGTCTATCTAGTGCGGCCTTACCTAGAGAGTCTTCCAATTATTATGTCTTTCGTGGCCCTTATCTTTCTTTGGCCGATAACATCATTTTTCGAAGTATTGAATTCCTTTCATTTTTTCTCTCTGATTAGTGTTATATAGAGGATGGTTGCCTAGTTGTACTTCCCCTTAAACAATAATCACCACCACCTCCCAAAGGTTTAGTTATATTTCTAGGGTTTTTCGATACAAAAGACCGGGAAACACTGCTCTAAGGATTAATATCATATCATCAGAAAGGTGCCCATTGTACCTTCATATAACACTGACCTATTGTTTGCCAGGCATCATCACGAACGCTATATTAATCAAAAAACATAATAAAGCCATCGTATTATTTGCGATACAACGGAACTATATGTAGAGTAGAGCAACTGTAATGCAGGTTGACAACAACGATGTAGAGATACAAAAGAATGAGTAATTACACCAGACCGGGTAATTAAAGTCCTACATTGTGGAATATATTGAATATAGTCCTACATATTGTGTGCTAGGAACAGCCTAATTCAGACAGTGGCGACTGGCAAAAACTAGATTGTGCTTCTTTAATAAAGGTTAAAATACCTTAAGTTTCAGATAACTTTGAGCAGAAAATAAGACCTCTTAAAACAACAAGGCCAGGAATAAAGAATTCATAATTTCTAATAAGCGTGCAGACACATTTTCATCTGACACTGCTTCAAGTTAAATATGACAGCTTCAACTTTTCTATCATTCGGCTTCGTAGCTAAATGGTTAGCATGCTAGCCTTTGGTTGTAGGGGTCTTGGTTTCTATTCCTGGCCAGTTCGAGGATAATCCATTTGGTATCCTGATTTCTCTGGTTCAGGGGCTGGCCGTCTTCAATAATAGTTTTCATCCTCCCAGGGCACAGGTTGCCCATGAGCGTCAACTAAGTAGGCCTGCACCAGGCCCCTCCGGTGGCCACATGTCATTATTATTATTTTTATTGTTATTATTATTATTATTATTATTATTATCATCATCATCATCATTAGTAACTTTGCTATTCTATTCTCATTAGCCAACTACTGTTCTTTCTGACCTGGACCTTTATATTCATTTCTTGGATAAGGGAGTCTTTCATTTATCTCTTAATCTTCGAGGTGTCACACCCCCTGTGGGTGGGGGTGGTAGAATAACACCCATGGTATCCCCTGCCTGTCGTAAGAGGCGACTAAAAGGGGCCCCAGGGACTTCGGCCTGTGCATCCCGAACCAGAGCTCCGCTTGCGAAACAGTTTCTTACCAGTGGTTGACACCTGCAGATTCCTGGGTCTCCATTTTGATAAGATACTTACTGTTGGGAGATCAGAAGAATGCACATGCCCGTTGAGGCACGGGGCGAAGGGGTTTTCACCAGCAGAGCCAGTGATGCAATGGTTACCATAGCAACTCCGCTACTATCCAGGCGACTTTATATTATCTTCTACTGGCAGCTCTTCTCTCTTGTCAGTTGTAATCCAGTGAACTGCAAAGTGTAAGTCAATGTTTCCGTGTAGCAGATACGAGCAGATAAGAGCCGATTTGTCTGGGCAGAACAGGAAGTTCGTACTTGCAGGCCACATTCCTCATTCTTGCATTCTTCTCATCTCTACACAGTACGTGGCAGCCCCAAATCCGTCAGTTGAAGGTTGCCTGCATGAAGAGACTTCACATGCTTAAGTTTCTCAGCGGCACTTCGTGGGGGCTGACCGTGCGGTACTGCTACGATTTTACACTGCGACGGTCCTCTCCCGAATTGACTATGGAAGTGCGGCTTATGGCTCAGCATCAAAATCTACGCTGAGCGTTTTGGACAGTATTCACCATAGTGGTGTAAGGCTGGCAACGGGAGCTTTCCGTACTAGCCCCATTCCCAGCCTACTCGCTGAAGCGGGAGTTCCACCTTTACGGATAAGGAAGCAGCAGTTATTTCTCACGTACGCTGCCAAAATTCGTGAAATGCCTCTACATCCAAGCTACCAATGCATCTATCGTACCCAATACCACCAGCGGTGCCAAGACCGGCCGGATGCCACACGGCCGGTTGGGTTTCGGATTGATAGCTTGTGTCATGATTTGAATATCGATATTGGTGGTTGTCTTGAACAAACTCTTAGCGAAGTACCTCCGTGGTTGGTTCCGCGACCGGATATACGCCTAGATCTGCTCCGTGGACCATAGGTGAACACGGATTCCTCCGTTTATCGGAGGTATTTCCAGGACTTCGTTCACCAATATCCGGCTGCGAGACATATCTTCACGGATGGTTCTAACATCGGAGATAATTTTGGTTGTTCTTTCGTCATTGATGATATGAGCACGAAGATCTCGCTTCCTAGAGTATGTAGCGTGTATACTGCAGAGCTTTAAACCATCTTAGAGACTCTGCAGTTTGCACTGCATGATGAAAGAAGCCACTTTCTTATGTGTACCGATTCGTTAAGCTCTCTGCAGACTATTGAAACCTGTTTCTTGCAACACCCACTGATACAGCAGATACATGACCTTTTAGCCCGGTTAAGGGATGCTGGCAGCAGAATCATTTTCGCGTGGCTTCCAAGCCACGTTGGGATTGAGGGAAACGAACGTGCGGATAAAGCTGCAAAGGAAGCGGTACTTGTACCTCCAAGACCAGTCAATGTACCTGCTAAGGATATTTGTTCTCAGCTACGTCGAACCATCTTGGCGTACTGGGAATCGGAGTGGCTAGCTATCCGAACTCCCAACAAGCTGAGAGCAATTAAGAGAACAACTACCGTGTGGCAGTCCTCTTTCCGACCTTCACGGAGAGAGGCCATAGTATAGTGCAGGCTGAGGATAGGTCATTTACGATCCACGCACTCTTATCTCCTAAAGAGGGAAGACCCCCAGTGTGTTCTTGTGGTGCCGACTTCACCGTGGCCCACATCCTCACCGAGTGCGCCGATCTCTCTGGCTTAAGACAGAGCCTCGGCCTGCAGGAAACACTCGAACGCATACTAGCCGATGACGCGACTACTGCTGATCTCGTCATCCGCTTTATGTGCGACAGTGGACTTATCAAGGGTATATAAATTACAAGTGTACTGTTACTCAGGGAACGGACGTTCCCTTTTGATTCGTTAGTAATTTTTTCGACTTAATTCTATAATTGTTTTTGTTTTATTTTGTACTGTGCTTCCAAATTCCTTTGTTGAATAAATAATTTTGTTTATATTTTCAATTTCTTTTCCACTGATTTGTTCAGAGAGGATGATTACCTCGTTGTACTTCCTCTTAAAACAAACCACCACCACCACCACCCCAGGGGCTATGAAGTTTGAAGCGTGGGTAAGCAACCACGGGGCCCTTAGTTGAGCCCTGGCATTGCTTCTACTTACTTGTGCCACGCTCCTCACTTTCATCTACTCTATCCGACCTCTCTTGGTCAACTCTTGTTCTTTTCTGTCCCCGACGGTGTTACGTATGGAGGCCTAGGGAGTTTTTCATTTTCACGCCCTTCGTGGCCCTTGTCTTTCTTTGGCCGATACCATCATTTTTCGAACTGTCGGACCCCTTCCATTTTTTTCTCTGTGATTAGTGTCATATAGAGGATGGTTGCCTAGATTTATTTCCTCTTAAAACAATAATCACCACCACTTCGAGGTGTCAAAACTCAGCACTTAAACTTGCTGTACCCTGGACAAAGTATCTTTGGCTTACGTCTTGTGAAATTGCAACAATAGGTGATGCTGATGGTGATAAATAAAAGGAAAATTTCGCTGGTAAAATAATGGCAAGACTAAAATTTATATCCACAATTGCTGAAGCTCTCGAGAATGAACAAATGTCGGAAAATAAGCTTTCATCTTCTGCACAATATCCGGCAGCTCCCAACCCTCTAAGAGCACTACTGGAAAAAAGTCTGTAACTTAATGTGAAACAATGTACTGTGTGTAACAATAAGGAAAAATCCCGTTTTGTACACATCTGCCTACGAGTATACTTCATGGGACGTCCCACCACACCAACCGTAGGTGAGTGTCTAAATTTATTAGGTAATTTTTATAGGTCAAAATCTGAAAATTATAGGCTAATCCGCTTCCGGAAAATATTTTCTTCCTCGAACTGGATTTTAGTTTATATTATTTGTTACCGCTATTAGTACTTACATTCTTTCTGAACCATTTGGTTTAATGTTGAAATGCCTAACGGTATTGGTGAAATTTTGGTTCATTGCCTTCAGCCTCGTAAATTGCGCTATAAACCAGATGGAATTGTTAGCATAGACAATGTACGTAAATAGGCGTGTTAATACAACAATTAACACACTGAACACTACTCCTCTAACAAAATTAAGTTTTCAGAAGGGAATCATCATTAAATTTCACTGACTGTGATAATCAAATTATTTCAGCTCTTAAGGACATTTTAATTGTGAAATTACCAGCGTTCCGTGTGGCATCTAGATTTTTTAACTTGTTAAAACGAACACTGCATAATTACGTTGGCTTTTGTTAGGATCTATGACTCCCCCAGCGGCTTTGAACTTTGGATCGTGAAGTGGCAACCACGTGGCCCCGAGCTTAGCCTAATATTTCTTCTGATTACTTTCCTATTTGACCTCCTTTAGTCAATTGCTCTTCTTTTCTAACCCCGATTATATTGAATTTGAGAGACTGGTATTTCATCTTCTCACCCCCATACCTCTACTTTAATAAATAACTTATGACAAAGTAGAAAAAAATGTATGTGTGTTCAGATTCTTATTACAGCTGTGGTGCTCTAAAATTGTAGTGGAGAAGCGTGTGCCGTGGAACATCCAAGACTGCCAGCGCAAGAAACGGTGATCATAACCCTACTCAGTTAAACCGGGCTTGTAAATAAAGAAATATTCTGAAATGTAATAATACTCGTATATTATGTTTCTTTAATTTGAATTAAAAGATACTGGTGTATAGTGCTTGAAAATATTATTAATAGATTGTAAAGAGAATGTAGTGTGAGTCACTCCGTATTTTCGATTTCTGTTGTAATTTTGGGAGGGCTGATGGTATACATGATGCGGAGGCGGTATCTATCATTTTTCTTAAATCTTTGTCTGACTGTCTGTTTATCGGAGTGGCGCTTCCTTGATCAATCGCAGGTGAAAAATCGTGGAAAAGTGACGTGAAACGATATCTGAAATAGCGTAGAGGAGACATCCTTCCTTATGCTTGCCATGGACCCAGCAAGCCACTCGTAAAAGTATTATTCTACTTACTGTGTAAATCTGAGAAATGAGACAATTTTCTGTGTTGGTATTGACCGGTTTGGGTCAGCTGTAATGAAGATAAGATTTTTATTGTTTCAGATAGAGCTCGCATTACGTCTGGCCTCAGAACTGCCATAATCGGTAAAACTGTGCAGTTTGAATTTGTCATGGCAAGCGCCGAATAACCTTACTTTTTGTTATTTTGTAAATTTTGCCACATTATAGTTGTACTCTAGCGGATGCTAGAGACCTGGGGGATGCATCCTAGGGCCTTACGCCATCAAACTCCACTTTGCTTAACCCCAGACCAGCAAATTTTCCGGACCATATTCTAACCTATTCAGACCAACAGCCTTCTCTCCTTCTGTTTCTTCGAGGTTGACAACCTTTGTTTATTCATAGTGACATCGTCCGAGCCGCGCCATTTTGGATCTCTAATACTATATATATATTGCGAAGATCAACAGAAGTTTACCATTATTCGGTCTGGATTAAATAAATGCATTTCTTTTACGAAACTTGCCAATATTAAAGAACAGTCATCCGGAATTTCTCTGCACATCATGTGAAGTAGGAGTTGAGAAATAACGTTTCAGGCTAAGGGCTCTATTCAGGATCAGAATTCAAGACAAATGTCTGTGAGAAATCGGTACCAGTCACTGCAGGTAGAACAAAAGAGGGAAAATGAGGAACTGGGAACTGTTGCTGAGATGTGTGGAAGTAGGAGGAAAGGAAAAGGTAGGAAAGGGAAATGTAGAAAAGATAGGAAAACACAGGTGGAACAGGGTCATGGGAGGGAGAAAATGGCGAAGGAAGTAGCTTCTGTAGCAGTGAGGAAAGGACTGACTAGGAGGGGACGGGTTCAAATGAGGTGGGTAGGGTTGAGGCTCTTATCATGGAAGATTCCATTGTTAGACATGTGAAGAAAGTGTGTGGAAGAAAGAGAACCAGGGTAGAGTGTTATCCAGAAATTAGGTTACGGCAGATGTTGAGGAAAGTACAAGAGAATGAGGAAGGAAAGAGAAGGTGGTGGTGTTTCATCCTGGTACCAACAACGCATGGCAAGCACGTTTAAGTACCAGTATAGATGGGGACGTGTGGGATCTGGTAAATGCAGCACGGGTGAAGTTTAAGGAATTGGAGATTGTTATCAGTGGAATACTGTGTAGGACGGATACTGACTGGAAGGTGATTGAGGATTTAAATGAGACTAGGGAGTGATATTTCTAGATCCTAATGGGTCGGTAGGAAATAGGGATCTGAGCTCAGGTGGCCTTAACTTAAACCGCAGAGGTACGTATAAGTTAGGAAATTTGTTCAGACGGGTTATAGGGAGGTGCATTCAGGGAAACGGGGTGGTCTAGGGAGCGGGGGTATAGGGATCTCGAAGTCAAGTAGGGATGACATAAAAATGTTAGTGCTGAACTGTAGAAGTATTGCAAAGAAAGGAATGGAATTAAGTAATTTAATACATATATATACTCACCAGATATTGTAATAGGAGTTGAATCATGGCTGAGAAATAATACAATGGAACTGGAGTGTGTATCGTAGAGATAGGATAGGAGTGGTAGCATGGGAGTATTCATTCTGGTGAAAGAAGAATGTATAACCTACGAAAAAGTTAAAGATGACAAACATGAAATTCTATGTATAAGGCTCATCTGACATGATAAATAAACAATAAATAAGCAATTTGATGTCTTTGGAGTGTACAGACCGGGAAAGAGTAGCGCTGACACTTATTCAGAATTATTTTATAAGATAATCAGCTATGTGGGAAACGATACGGAAAGGAACGTGATTGTAGCGGGTGATCTCAATTTACCATATGCCAACTGGGAAGGTAATGCGAACGACAGGAAACATGACCAACAAATGGCAATTAAATATGGGAAGGACAGCTGATCCAGAAAGTGATGGAACCAACTAGAGGAAAGAATATTCTGGACATAGTGCTGGAAACCAAATGATATCTATAGAGGAACTGAAGTACGGTAATAGATTTTATTAGTGATTTGTCGTAGTTAAAAATAAATGTGATAGAAAGGTAGGTCTTAAAATTAGCACTGTTAGGCAGTACCATATGGCTGATAAAACAGGCATGAGGGAGTTTCTAATAAGTAACTACGATCGGTGGAAAATGGTAAATAAAATTGTAAACAGACTCTGGGATGGGTTTAAAGCAATTGTTGAGGAATACAAGAACAATTTTGTGCCTTTAAAGGTGGTAAGGAATGGTAAAGACTCACTATATTATCACAAAGAAGTAAATAGACTAAGAAGGAGGTGCAGGTTGGAAAGAAATAGAGTTTTTTTTTGCTATGGGCGTTACGTCGCACCGACACACATAGGTTTTATGGTGACGATGGGATAGGAAAGGTCTAGGAGTTGGAAGGAAGCGGCCGTGGCCTTTATTTGCCTGGTGTGAAAATGGGAAACAACGGAAAACCATTTTCAGGGCTGCCGACAGTGGAATTCGAACCTACTATCTCCCAGATGCAAGCTCACAGCCGCGCACCCCTAACCGCACGGCCGACTCGCCCTGGGAAATGGAGTTAGAAATGGCCGTGGAAGTAAGGAGAAATAGAAGGAACTCACTAGGAAATTGAATCTAACAAAGAAGTCAGCTAAGGATAACATGATGGTAAGCATAATTGGCGGTCATACAAAATTTAGTGAAAAATGGATGGGCATGTATAGGAACTTTAAGGCAGAAATTGGTTCCAAGAAGGAGATTGCAGGAATCATTAATGAACAAGGGGAGTGTGTATGCGAGAATCTTCAAAGGCGGAAGTATTCAGTCAGCAGTATGCAAAGATTGTTGGTTACAAGGATAATGTCCAAATAGAAGAGGTATATATAATTTCGTGTGGCTATTTCTAGCCGAGTGCAGCCCTTGTAAGGCAGACCCTCCGATGAGGGTGGGCGGCATCTGCCATGCGTAGGTAACTGCGTCTTATTGTGGTGGAGGATAGTGTTATATGTGGTGTGTGAGTTGCAGGGATGTTGGGGACAGCAAGTCAAACACCCATCCCCCGGGCCATTCGAATTAACCAATGAAGGTTGAAATCCCCGACCCGGCCGGGAATCGAACCCGGGACCCTCTGAACCGAAGGCCAGTACGCTGACCATTCAGCCAACGAGTCGGACATAGAAGAGGTAACTGACACTAAAGAAGTATTAAAATTTGCCTATGATAACAATGACATTTACAGTAAGTTACAAAAGCAGAAAACTGGAAAAGCAGCTGGTATTGATAAGGTTTCGGAGGATATACTAAAGACAATGTGTTGGGATATCGTACCAAATCTTAGATACTTATTTGATTATTGTTTGCATGAAGGAGCTATACCGAATGAATGGAGAGTTGCTATAGTAGCCCTGTGTATAAAGGAAAGGCTGGTAGACATAAAGCTGAAAATTACAGGCCAGTCAGTTTGACAAGCACTGCATGTAAGGTTTGGGAAAGCATTCTTTCTGATTATATTAGACATGGTTGCGAAATTAATAACTTGTTCGATAGAAGGCAGTTCGGCTTTAGGAAGCTCAACTTGTAGGATTCCAGCAAGATGTAGAAGATATCCTGGATGCAGGAGGTCAAATGGGCTGTATCGCGATTGACCTATCTGAGGAATTCGATAGGGTAGACCATGGGAGACTACTGGCAAAAATGAGTCGTATTTGACTAGACAAAAGAGTGACTGAATGGGTGACTATATTTCTAGAAAATAAAACTCAGAGAATTAGAGGAGGCGAAGCTTTATCTGACCCTGAAATAATTAAGAGGGGAATTCCTCAAGGCAGTATTTTTCGACCTTTATATTTTCTTATATATATCAATGATATGAGTAAAGAATTGGAATCAGAGTTAAGGGTCTTTACAGATGATGTTATTCTGTACGGAGTTATAAATTAAAGGATTATGAGCAACTGCAAAATGACCTCGTTAATATTGTGAGATGGAGGGTAGGCAATGGTATGATGATAAACGGGGTTAAAAGTCAAGTTGTGAGTTTCACAAATAGGAAAAGTCCTCTCAATTTTAATTACTACATTGATGGGGTGAAAGTTCCTTTTGGGGATCATTGTAAGTACCTAGGTGTTAGGTATAACTAAAGATCTTCATTGGGGTAATCACATAAATATGATTGTAAATAAAGGGTACAGATCTCTGCACATGGTTATGAGAGTATTTAGGGGCTCTAGTAAGGATGTAAAGGAGGGGACTTATAATTCTCTGGTAAGACCCCAACTAGAGTATGGTTCCAGTGTACGGGACCCTCTCCAGGATTACGTTATTCAAGAACTGGAAACAATCCAAAGAAAAGCAGCTCGATTTGTTCTGGGTAATTTCCGACAAAACGGTACCTTTACAAAAATTTTGCAAGGTTTGGACTGGGAAGAACTGGGAGAAAGGAGACGAGCTGCTCGACTAAGTGGTATGTTCCGAGCTGTCAGTGAAGAGATGGCGTTGAATGACATCAGTAGACGAATAAGTTTGAGTGATGTCCTTAAAAGTAGGAGAGATCAAAATCTAAATATATAAAATAAGAGTTTTGTCTGTACTTTGTTCAGAATTTAAATAGGAAGGTATTTCTGTATCAGTCGTGTCCACAGCAGCAAGGAAATGCACTTTTAAATTTTCCGTAATGTCTGTCTGTCTTTTTTTTTTTTTTTTTTTTGCTAGGGGCTTTACGTCGCACCGACACAGATAGGTCTTATGGCGACGATGGGATAGGAAAGGCCTAGGAGTTGGAAGGAAGCGGCCGTGGCCTTAATTAAGGTACAGCCCCAGCATTTGCTTGGTGTGAAAATGGAAAACCACGGAAAACCATCTTCAGGGCTGCCGATAGTGGGATTCGAACCTACTACCTCCCGGATGCAAGCTCACAGCCGCGCGCCTCTACGCGCACGGCTAACTCGCCCGGTGTCTGTCTGTCTGTCTGTCTGTCTGTCTGTCTGTCTGTCTGTCTGTCTGTCTGTCTGTCTGTCTGTCTGTCTGTCTGTCTGTCTGTCTGTCTGTCTGTCTGTCTGTCTGTCTGTACACACATTACAAAAGAAGGAGCTGAATAGAATTTAATGAAAATCGGTTTGCAAAGTCTAAGAATAAAACGCTACAATCTAGGCCATTAATAATAATATTATTCACGCCGAGTGAAATGGCAGTTTAGGGGATGGCCTACAATTTTATTCTCAAATATTTATGTTGTTGGTGGTCGTATCTTAATGAAAATCGGTATGCAAAGTCGGGGAAGAAGTTGCTATAATCTAGGCCGTAAATAATTGTATTCACGCTGACTGAAATGGTAGTTTAGTGGAAGGCCTAAAATTTAATTCTCAAATATTTATGTTATTAATGATCGTATCGATAAATACTACATAACTTAAAGTTATATAGTATTAAATTTCCGATGATTTATGTCTTATACATCGTTACCGTACCGGCTATGATCACAGAGATTTCATGAATTTGGATTTTATTTTACTAAGCGCATATCAGCGCCGTTCACGAGAAAATGGGTAAACAGGATTTAATGAAAATCAGTACCGTAATGTCGGAGATTAGAGAACTACAGTTTACTGTATAAATAATTTTATAAGACGCCCTAACATCACAGAGTCGAAAGAAAACTAAATGTGAAGGCCTACAATATAGAAAACTCATAAAATTGATCAACAATAACATTACATTGATCATTATTTGTTGTGGTGTGCTTTGTGTCTTCTGTTGCCACTCATCTCCGATAGATAGGATTACTGCTGCGTACCGAGTATTTTTTTTATTTGCCTCACATCGCACCGACACAGATAGGTCTTATGGCGACGATGGAATAGGAAAGGGTTAGGAGTGTGAAGAAAGCGTCCATGGCCTTAATTAAGGTACAGCCCCAGCATTTGCCTGGTGTGAAAATGGCAAACCACGGAATACAATATTTAGGCTACCAACAGTGAGGTTCGAATTCACGATCTCCGGATGCAAGGTAACAACTGCGCGCCCCTAACCACACGGCTAACCCGCCCGGTCGTACCGAGTGTAACAGCCTGCCTGAATATTAGCGGGAAGTAGCTGGGGAGTTAGATAACTTTCTTCTTCAGCATGCCATTCCTCTGGTTCATAAATTTTCTTATACTACTGGTACGTAACACACTGGTTTATCATAGCTTTCGAGCTATTCAATCCCTACCCTGAGGCACTGACTGGAATGTGGAGTGTGCATAATTAACTGAATAATGGCAGAGGAGTATTCACGGCTGTCTGTTCCAGCTCTGGATCTTTGGACCGTTCCATCGGCACCGTAGTACTGTTCGTTAAAAGTGAGAAAATGTGCGGTTTTTCATTTGATCGATTTTAAATGATAACATTGCTTTTAATCGCTACTTTCCTACTGACGTTTTTGAATAACCGATGTTGACTTCAGTTAGGAAAACCACAAAGTCAGTCTTTCTGAGAATCCCGTAGCGAAGCACATGTACATCAGCTAGTATGAAGAAAAAGCTGGAATTCAAGAGGACAAATTGGGGCAAATATTCGTTTATAGGAAGGAGAGTTGGGCATTGGAATAACTTCCCAAGGGAGATGTTCAATAAATTTCCAATGTCTTTGCAGTCATCTGAGAAAAGTCTAGGAAAACAACAGATAAGGAATCTGCCACCTGGGCGATTGCCCTAATTGCAGATCAGCAGTCATTGATAGTGACCTCGAGAATACCACCCCTCGGACAGAGAGAAACGAACAATAAGTCAGCGACTTCTTCGCAAACCACCAATGCATGTCCAGATGTCCTGTTGGGCTCTTGCTAACAAAAGCGGTTGAGTTTGATGCTGCATTGCCTTCTGCTTGCTGGAGTGATATCGAAAGTTATTGGACACATACACTACTGTGTGACCTCAGTTTTATTGGTGTACCCAACGAGCTAGAAAGAAGACCAGCCACTTGGGGGCATAGCGTTTCCTACCGATCCAACATGCCCACTTTTAACGATTTTCTGTGGATGACCCTTACTCTCTTCCTCCTAAACGTATTCAGCTTCTTAAATTTAACCGTGGTTTTTATAGTGAAATTATCCCCCTGTCGGAGGTAGAATAACATCCACGGTATCCCCTACATGTCGTAAGAGGCGACTAAAAGGGACCCCTGGGTCTTTGAAAACGGGAGCGTGGGTTGGCGACCACGGGGCCCTAAGCTGAATCCTGGCATCGCTTCCACTTACTTGTGCCAGGCTTCTGCCTTTCATCTATCAAATCATATCATCTATATCTTGTTCTTTCTTTCGACCCCGACGGTATTAAGTATGGAGGCCTAGGGAGTCTTTCATTTCCACGCCCTTCATAACCCTTGTCTTGCTTTGACTGATACCTCTGATAGCTTCATTTTTCGAAGTGTCGGATCCCTACCATTTTTTCTCTCTGATTAGTATTATATAGAGGATGGTTGCCTAATTGTACTTCCTCTTAAAACAATAATCACCACCACCCATGGGCGCCCATGCTCGGGGGCAAGGTGGAGACGCCCCGCCCCCCTAGCTCTAAGGGGAAGGAAAAAATCTAATATAGTCAGGTGTTTTTCTTTCAAGAAAATAGTTCAAAAACGGTATTACGTAGAAGTGATAAGGGATACCGTGTGTGACATTCTACCGTGGAATACAAGTCGGCATTCATCTTCCAAACTATTAATAATACTACATACCCCAAGGTCTAGCCCCTCCCTACAAACTATCCTATGGGCGCCCATGCCACCACCACCACTATAGTAGAATTAAAATGGATACTGTAAATCTGAGAAATGGGACCATTTTCTGAGTTGCTGTTGTTTCCGATAGAGCTCGCATCATGTCTGACCTCAGGGTTGCCACAATTTCTATCAACAAATCAAGAGAAACCAACATGTTCCAACAATAGACCTGGAACGCATGTTGATACTCTTTTCAGTGTTCATCAATTGGCCACAAAATTAATTTCTTCACATGCGAAACCGCGAGCGGAAGCCAGCAAATAATAACTGTCTCAAAAGCTAACTGTATTTCTCTCTTAAATCAACTCACTACAATTGTGACTGGACGATAATCCTTGAGCCCAACCACACCCCTCAGGAAGAAGAAAAACTCACTACAATCTGACTTTAATATGGCAAGTTCTGTGCGCGTACGATCATCCTAGGTGGTGCAACTCATTTCAGGTACACTTCAAAGGGAAATCAGCTGTATGTAACTTTCCACCAACGTTCCAGCACCTTGCCATTCCTCAATATATGTCAGAGGTAGAAAACGATCCTGGTTCTCCTATGACAGCAGCTACATGCATTCTAGTCAGAAGTACTGAAGTATCCTAAACTAACTTTAATTAAAAGGGCAGATCGTCACACTGGATCTATGGATATAAGAAAATTCAAACAGTTCATACCCGATATTTAGCCACTTTAAGATTCTTTGTGGAAGCTGGCATCAATTCCTTCACTGAACATTTTGATATGCGTACAGTAGATGTAGTATTGTCTGAAGTTCACCGTAATCACAGAACTGTGTTGATTGGTAAGGTCACTTTCTTAAGTTCACCTTGATTCTGTGTACTTAAAGTCTTACACTGTTTAGGGATTTCAAGATTCCATATGTCTCCGTATGATAAGAGTTAGGGTCCTTGGGATCCGTCCGAATGGAAAGTTGGAGGGATCTTCTTTTCCATCTAACTATTCTGGCTTTCTCTGATGGTCCTTAAGTATTTAGAAAGCTCTTCCTGGATGCTAACCTTGCTTTTACCGGTTTACGGCAGCTGATAGGGTTAACTTTTACACTGCTAAGATAGTTTGACGTAATATGAATCAGAATCTACATACTAGAACAAACAGAATAATATTTCCATGATATCTCTTTATGAAAATTTAACCCCCTTTTTACTGTAGGCTACATCCAGATAACCAATGCGCTAATTATACTACAATATATGAAGTATTTTATGTTCTTAATTTAGTCAAACAGAAATACGTAAATCAATATAATTTCACACATTGCTTATCTTTCACATACAGTCAACTCAAATATAGCCATCATCATAAAATAGTTCATAGAAAGCTTAAAGTATATTCTACCTAGATAGAATTCAATGTAGACCATAGCCATTTAAGGGAAACATTTGAAAATATTTTTCGCCCTGAAAGTAAGCACATCAACGAATAATGAATTTGCATGGTACAGAAATAGGTACCTCTAAACAAGAGACCTCTCAGTTCTACAGTTATATTTGCAAACAATCTATAAACATGGACATTAATGTAGATGACCACGTGATAAGAGTTTTATTAAAATTTCTATTTAAATATCATTCAGTTATGGTAAAATCAATTACCTGTAAGCCAGAAAATTATAGATGAATAGTAAATAAATGCCCGACGGAGAAACAATGATCCTTAGTCTAAATGACGTCACAACTGTAAACACACGTAGGTGATCAACATTTTGAATATTAATGGGTACTCACTTTTCTCGTCGATATTGGGCGTTAAGTGAAGGGTAATGGCGATGAGCAACACGGCGGTGAGCAGGATTGCAGCAGCGAAGACACTTACCGCTAGGGAGACCCGCCCTATTGCTCCACGGTCTCGTCTCCTGAGTACAGGAAAAGCATATTAATTACATATATATTTTATTTGCATAGTAATTTAAAAAGCATGCTAAAATATCGAGACTTTTACATTGAAATAAGTATATAAGTCAGGATAGTACGAATATTACTGTACTAGCAAGATACCCGTGCTTCGCTACGGTATTATACTGAAATTTATAATTGAATGCTTATTGTTTTAGATATATAATCCGCCGAAATTCGCGATCTGACTCGTTTTCTGCGAGAATCCTCCAAAATTCCCGATCTGACTCGTTTTCTATTATTTTACAGCACGCTTCCTCCCATTTTTCAATATTCCTTTCCAACAATCGATTTCGTACTTCCCGGGCTAGGCTCAGGTATTTCTCCTGGTCAGTTGGGTCCGTAAATCTTTGCCATCTTTTCCGTTAATCATTTTTAATATGGATAAAATCCTTCAGGAGATCCGGCGTGGTGTCATATTGGGTGATTTGGCGGCACTGAACCCGCGGCCGGACTGCATTCTTAGTCATTACCCGTCCAGGAGCCGTTGCCAGCGCGGTCCGCACATTTGACGACGGTCCGGAACATTATTATTATTATTATTATTATTATTATTATTATTATTATTATTATTATTATGTGTTGCTGGAATGGCTGATGACAGGGGAAACCGGAGTATCCGGAGAAAAACCTATCCCGCCTCCGTTTTGTCCAGCACGAATGTCACATGGAGTGACCGGGATTTGAACCACGGAACCCAGCTTTGAGAGGCCGGAGCGGTTGCGCCTGAGCAACGGAGGATCCTTATAAGTACATTAATAACAGTAAAATCAATTGGTCTCACCTCCTTCTACACCCCACCGCCGTTAAGTTTATTTACCGCCACCCCCCCCCCCCCAAAAAAAAATTAAAAGGAGGCTTGTTTCTTTATGTTTAAGGGAGATTCCAAACACCAATGTTCACGTCTATTACCTTCAGTTTTGAGATATAAGTATCACCATAAAAGTAATTTACTTTTTTCACTTCATTTCACACTACTCCCCCCCCCCCCTAAGTGAACTTTCCCGAAAAAAATACTTGTTTCTTTAATAGTAAAGGATCTTCTAAATACCAATTATCACGACTCTAACTTCTTCAGTTTTTGATTTATGTGTCCTCATGAAAGGAATTCAACTCCTTTACACTCCCGCCCTCCAAGATAGTTTCCCGCCCAAAACGCGTTTTTCTTTGTTTTTAAAGGAGATCCAAATACGAATTTTCACATCTGTAATAACTTTAGTTTTTATTAGATGTATGTATTCTCATACAATTAAGCCAATTAATTTTTCAATTCTTTCACCCCCCCCCGCTTCATTGGATTTTAGAGAATACGTGTATTTTTACTTTTAAAGCAGATTGAAAATATCAAATTTCACGTCTGTAAAATCTGCATTTCTGATATATCAGTAGCCTAATTAAAAGAATTCAACACCTGTTTCAGTCACTTTTACCCCCCCCCCTCCACCCAGGTGATATTTCCGAAAACAAAAAATACACGTTTCTTTATGTTTAATAGAGATAAAAAAAATACCATTTTTCACTTCTGTAACATGTTAAGTTTTTTAGATATACTGTAAAAATTCTCATTTCAAAATTTCACCCCTTTTGAGTTCCCCTTAAGTGGAGTTTCCAAAAACAAATCACCTATGTTTCTTTACATTTACAGGAGATTCCAAACACCCACTTTTTACGTCTGTAACATTTTACGATTCCAAGATATTCTGTAGATATAGTCTTTCAAAAAATTCACCCCAATTTGTCACTCCTGTTTAACCGCCATTAATTGGATTTTCCAAAAACTAAAAAGTACGTGTTTCTTTATTTTTAAAGGAGATCCCATATACAAATTTTCAGTTCTGTAATATCTTTCGTTTCTGAGATATATGTATTCTCATTAAAGGCATTCAACCCATTTTCCCCCCTTTTACACCCCTCCTATTGCGATTCACAGGAAACAAAAAAAATATGTGTTCCTTTATTTTTAGAGGAGATTCTAACTACCAAATTTTACATCTGTAAATTTTAAAGTTTTAAGATGTAGACACACTCATTTTAAAAAATTCACCCCCCCCCCTCTTTTCACCCCCAATATTTGGATTTTCCAAAAACGAAAAAATACGTGTTTCCTTACTTTTAAAGTAGATCCCAAATACCAATTTTCAAGTCTGTAATATCTTCAGGTTCTGAAATATAAGTAGACTCATGAAAAGCATTCGACCCCTTCTTCAACCTTTTCTTCCCTTCTTATTAGGATTTTCCGAAAACAAAATATAAGTGTTTCTTTATTTTTAAAAGAGATTCTAAATACCAATTTTCACATCTATAACCTTTATAAGTTTTGAGATATAGATACACTCATTTTAAAATATTACCCCCTTTTCAACCCCTCCCTTAATTGGATTTTCCAGAAACAAAAAATACGTGTTTCTTTATTTTTAAAGGAGATCCCAAACACCGATTTTCAGGTCTGTAATATCTTCAGTTTCTGAGATATAAGTAGCCTCATTAAAGGCATTCAACCCTTTTTCCACCCCTTTTCACTCCTCCTATTGCGATTTTCCGAAAACAAAAAAATACGTGTTTCTTTATTTTTAATGAAGATTCTAAATACCAATTTTTACATCTGCAAACTTTAAAAGTTTGGAGATATAGATTCACTCATTTTAAAAATTCACCCCCTTTTCACCCTACCATTAATTGGATTTTCCAAAAACAAAAAAATACTTGTTTCTTTATTTTTAAAAGAGATCAAAAGTACCAATTTTCAGGTATGTAAAATGTTCAGTTTCTGAGATATAAGTACCGGTATCCTCATTAAAGGCATTCAACCACAATTTCACCCTTTTTCACCCCTCCCATTGGAATTTTCCGAAAACAAAAAAATATGTGTTTCCTTATTTCTAAAGGAGATTCTAAATACCAATTTTTACATCTGTAAACCTTTAAAGTGTTGAGATATAGATACACTCATTTTAAAATTTCACCCCCTTTTTCACCCCCTTAGAGACGGAATATCCAAAAATCCTCTCTTAGCGAGCACCTACATCTTATTATGAATGTATCCTCAAAATTTCATTTCTTTATGTCAAGTAGTTTTGGCTCGGCGATGATGAATCAGTCAGTCAGTCAGTCAGTCAGTCAGGACAAGTTACTTTATATATATAGATTATGTTCTCTCAGAGTTATCACTAGAGCCCGGATTTCCATGCAAATGCATGTTTTTAAATAAGCGAGTTATACATCTCAAACTTTGCAAATATTCGTTTTATGACTTAACAATTCCAAATAACCGTTCTTTTTGGTGCATGTTTGCATATTTTGGCCTTTTTAGGAGAAAATTCATGCATATTTTGAATATTTTGGATTTAATAGTGAATATTGGACTTTTAATATTGCATAATATGACTATTATTCCTACATTTTGCGCATACATTATGTTAACTTGCGTGATAGTTCCTTTTCTGAATGTTAGTTTTCAGAATTTGGGATCATTTTTCCACGTTATACAGTATGTCTCTTACTGAGAGACAGAGAGAATATATTCCTGGCATCCTATCTGACAATCAAAGTGAGTACATACGGCAGAGGTCCTATAATCCAATTAACCAAATATTTTCTTATCTGTTGCTTGAGTAAACATTGACGCAAGCCGGATGACCCCACGTCGATCTCTAATTCTTAGGAATAAGGTGTCCCAGTATTGCAGTTGTACATGCTATACATTTAACCGTAAATTGTGCATTACTCATTGATGGCTCATTTGTTCGTCTATGTCTGTGACACCGCGTAACTGAGATAGCAGCTTGGTTTTGCACTGAACCCTCTTCCGTTGTTATCCTGGAATTTCCTACCCAGAACTCTCACTCGTTACACGTCTTTGTTATCGTAGCAGGCAATTGTTACCAGTTAAATTGAGGACATTCACATGTGTCTGCAATCATCCCACGGAAAAGTGGTCCGTTCAAATCTTAATTTTGAATTTGTCAAGCTTATAAAAGACGTATTGTGGTGAAAATGCAAGAGACGTCCAATTTGACCTCACTTAGGCCGCGTGCACACCGAGTGCGCTTCGCATAGTGTGTCGCGTGTAGCGTAAAATGCTATGCATAGCGCAAGGCGTGCTTGCTGTTCACACCGAAAACTCTACGCCGTGCTCTCAGCTTAGTTTGGAGCGAGGCGTTTTAGGGTGCTCACAAACTAATGCCGTTATCCAAGTACACTAGAAACAGTTTACTGATGGATAACAGTTACCTAAAATTGAAAATTAGAAAGAAGAATCGAAAGTGGGTTCATGAATTTAATGAAGAACTAATTACTTTCGGAGAATTCCATCGTTTGTACAGAGATGCAAGACTTTATCGCGATAAATTTTATGATTACTTAAGAATGACAAAAAATACCTCTGACCTTCCAAACCCTGCAACTGAAATGTAGCGACAAATAGAAGAGAAGTATTGGAAGAAATTCAATTTTCCCAGTTGTCTAGGAGCACCAGGCAGCAAACACGTGGAAATTAAATTTCCGGCTAAATCACGCTCTTTATGTAATAATTATAAATAGTATTTTCAATATGGTATTATTACAATTAGCATACACAATCTATCATCGTAACAAAAGTGGAGTAAATGTGTGACAAATATAATTCATAAACAGAAATATTTACTTCCAAGCCCACTACTAGCCTGAACAGTGATATTCTTCATGTTACCACCCTCCGTTGGCAAAATTATAAACCGATATGACAGAGTCTGGGAGATTCTATGCACTTTGTCACAAAGTGTCCGGCTACATAGCTAAATGGTTACCGCACTGGCCTTTGGTCACAGGGTCGGGAACTGTAATCGTAACTAGTAAATTCCACTGGCACGGGGGCTGGGTGTATGTGTGTATTTATAATCATTTCATACTCATCACGACGCAGGTCACCTACGGGAGTCAATTCAAAAGACCTGCATCTGGCAAGCCGAACTTCTTCTCGAACACTTCCGACACTAAAATCCATACGCAATTTCACCCTGTCACAAAGTTAAGCCCAGTAAAGTGTGACAGTAGAAATAATATTACTGTATATATTCACTGTAGGAATGCGATAAAACTGTGTTGTAGATACTTAAGTCCACTTATTTCGCAAAAAAGTTACATTTTTATAGTTTTTGTGTCTTGGGTTCCATATTTCTTCCCTCTGAAACACTGCATGAATAATTTCTTCTTCCATAACTTCAGAACCAGCTAGGTAACGCTAAGCAATTAACCAACACTGCGCGTTGTCTGGCGCTTCGCTTAGCTGTAAGGTAGGCGTTCAGCGCAGCAGAGCGCGGGCTGTGTGAACATCTGGCTTAGGAATAAAGCACTGGTTATGCTTAGCGTGACGCTTAGCGTTGAGCAACACGCGACACACTATGCGAAGCGCGCTCGGTGTGCACGCGGCCTTAGTCTGCACCTGTCACTTCTTGTGACGTAGAAAGATCATTTCCTGTGCTTAAGAATGTGCTGACAGATAAACGGATGAGCTTAAACGAAGAAAATTTGCAGAAATTTGTTGTAGGCCTACAATGTTTCAAAAGGATCTGAACTTTGATAGTGCATATTTTCCAATTTATTGTGCATGTCTTGCGAAATGATAGTACATGAATGTATGCATATTTTGAGATTTGATAGTGCATGGAAATCCGGGCTCTAGTTATCACATAGTACATCCTCCTCTTTTGAACCACTTTGAAACGAATCATGTTGAGAGCTTACGGCATAAGATGTCTGCGTTTATTTCTACATATTTCTTCTTTTTTTTTTTTACAAGTTGTTTTACGTCGCACCGACACAGATAGGTCTTATGGCGATGATGGAATAGGAAGCGGCCGTGGCCTTAATTAAGGTACAGCCCCAGCATTTGCCTGGTGTGAAAATGGGAAATCACGAAAAACCATCGCCAGGGCTGCTGACAGTGGGGTATGAACACACTGTCTCCCGAATACTGGATATTGGCCGCACTTCAGCGACTGCAGCTGTCGAGCTCAATCTACATATTTCTACAGGGGGACTCGCTACTTGTGAGACGCCCATGGAAACCACCTGTGTATGGGGCTTGTAAAATACGGTATACCCTGGCTGTCGTAAGAGGCGAACAAACGGGAACTCCCAGGGGCTCCTAGCTTGGGAGTGTGGATTGTTATAGTTAAATTAGTTTAGGATACGTCAGCACTTCCTGCCGGGAAGTAGGAATCGGACAAAGTGCGAAAATGAGAAAGCATTCACTTTCTCCAATTTTCTGTGCACATATAAATTCGAAATTCAATAACATTTAGGCAGAAGATGTAGAATTATATACCGGTATATGCATCTACGCTTTAAAAATAAATTGTGAATCTTCTACCCACTCTCTCAGAGTTACATGCCCTGTGTTCTGTGTTGGTGGACGTGATCCGAACGACCTCAGTTAGCGACATTTATATGGCCACTTTCCACGCCATTTTGCAGGAAAACTAAAAGATCCATTGAAAAATGTTTGAGCCAAAAATGTAATTCAGAGAACTTTCTACATTTTTCCCGCAAATAATATGTTATTGTCTCAGAAAACAAAGAAGTCCTTACTTACTATATAATGTATATTATTCCTTTATTTTATTTTACTATCTTCACATCGGTCTGTTTTCAGACCAACTTTGCTTTACGGGAGCGAAAGCTGGGTGGACTCAGGATATCTTATTCATAAGTTAGAAGTAACAGACATGAAAGTAGCAATAGTGATTGCTGGTACAAACAGGTGGGAACAACGGCAGGAGGGTACTCGGAATGAGGAGATAAAGGCTAATTTAGGAATGAACTCGATGAATGGAGCTGTACGCATAAACCGGCTTCGGTGGTGGGCGTCATGTGAGGCGAATGGAGGAGGTTACCTAGGAGAATAATGGACTCTGCTATGGAGGGTAAGAGAAGTAGAGGGAGACCAAGACGACGATGGTTAGACTCGGTTTCTAACGATTTAAAGATAAGAGGTATAGAACTAAATGAGGCCACAACACTAGTTGCAAATCGAGGAATATGGCGACGTTTAGTAAATTCACAGAGGCTTGCAGACTGAACACTGAAAGGCATAACAGTCTATAATGATAATGTATGTACGTATGTATTTTATTTTATTTTATTTTATTTTATATTAATTTATATTATTTTATTTTATTGTTTTCAATACGACGAATTTTTACCCGTGTGGACTGTTTGGCGTTGACTGTTATGACATTGCCTACAATACGCTATGGTAAGGTCCATTTTCGTCCGCCTCTGTGGTGTAGTGGTTAGTGTGTTTAGCTGCCACCCCCGGAGGCCCGGTTGCGATTCCCGGCTGCGCCACGAAATTTGAAAAGTGGCACGAGCGCTGGAACGGGATCCACTCAGCCTAGGGAGGTCAACTGAGTAGAGGTGCGTCCGATTCCCACCTCAGCCATCCTCGAAGTGGTTTTCCGTGGCTTCCCACTTCTTCTCCAGACAAATGTCGGGATGGTACCTAACTCAAGGCCACGGCCGCTCCTTCCCTCTTCATTGTCTATCCCTTCCAATCTTCCCATTCCCCACCAAGGCCACTGTTCAGCATAGCATGTGAGGTCGCCTTGGCGAGGTACTGGTCATTCTCCCCAGTTGTATCTCCGACCCAATGGCTCACGCTCGAGGATACTGCCCTTGAGGCGGTAGAGGTGGGATCCCTCGCTGAGAGCGCGGGAAAAACCAAACCTGGACGGTAAACACATTAAGAAAGAAAGAAAGGTCCATTTTCCTTTATACATTAGCATATGAAAATGAACACAACGAAAATATTGTTCTGATAGATTACATACAAATACGTGGCTGGGAGGCGTGATCAGTCTTAAGGAATATAATTGGTAGGAGGAGCATTGAGACATACGAGGTTTTAGAAGTAAGCCATCTATACAGTGGTTTGAAATTTATTTTTTGTGTGTTTTTTGTAAAGTGACCGTAAAAGAAAAGTCTAGAAGTTCGTGTGAATGTTAAATATAGAGTTAAACACAAAATGTTATGAGAAAATAATACATAAAATATTTTTAATAAATGTAGTGTGTGATTTTCAGGTTACATTGGGCCACAAAGGTAACAACGAGGAGACTGGTTGTGTACATACACAGTACCCTGATACGTATCATGGAAGATAAATACTGTTTGTTCACTAAATGTATATGAATTAAATGATTTTGTTTTGGCATCTGAGTGATGTGGAAAACTGGAACTCACTATTCGAATAAGAATGTAGTAATTATGGTGGAAAGTGGTGAGGAGAGCGATCATTTCTCAGACGAAATAGTGGTAAATTCAAATTATATTCTATCAACTTCAGCTACATTAACAGACGATTCTGAGCATATCGTACGACACGAAGACAAATTTATTCACAGTGTGGTGTTGGTGTGGCTACGGTAAATTCAATTTTGAAGCTCTTCGGAGAAACCGGGCCCTTTTTTATCTCTAGGGGAGGAAACTATGGTCGGAAACACAAGACTACACCAAGAAGAAAACCGTTTACTCATTAGGGAGAGTAAAATAAACCGAGGTTTAAGTCAAAGTGGATGAAATGTTCATGAAAAGCAGTTCGCCGCAGACTGTTCGATGCAGGAAGAAGAGAGTGCAGACCAGTAAAGCAGCAGCTTCTGACGAACGTTATGCGCCAAAAGCGACTGTTATGTGCTAAACTACATAAAGGCTGGACTGTGGAAGATTGGAAGAAAGTTGTATTTTCAGGTTAAGTTTGTGCGTAAAGAGACATTAGAGAAAACATCACCGGCCCGTATTCAGCAAGCACCTAAACATCCTCCAAAATTGCCTTTCATCCCCTTTAAGGGATGTGATGAACAGTGACCAGCGCATAGAAAACCCTTGAAGGAATGTAGTGTCTGAGTAACAAAAACTCTCTCCAGATGGTGAAAGTGTTTTCAACATGATCTCGCACCATGCTACACATACAAAAGGTCAACAAATTCTTTAAAGACCAAAACAATAAAATGCTCCCTTGAAACGGCAACTCATCTGATACCAAAACCCATCGAAAATGTATGGGCCCTCTTGTAAGAAGAGAATGGTGAACTGGATAGATCAACGAAAGTGAGCATGGTATGTTCGCTTATTAAAGTATGGTTTCACGATGAAAGAATCAAGAATATTTTCCAAAAATTGGTGTAATCCATGCCTAAACGTGCCGATGCTATTTTGAAGAACAAAGGAGGTGAGGTAACATAAAAAATTAAAGTATGACTTATGTATTGTATGTTCAGTCCGTCAGCGATGCCGCTGGTGGGATACTCGACAGCTCTGCCATCAGCTGTCATACATGGCCTAGGCATCACTGAAGATGCGTACAAGGGAAATGAGGAGTGAGGTAGTTTCCCGTTGATTTCCTCAGCGAGCCAGAGTTGCTATTACATATCAGTCTGCCAAGTCCACTGAAATGCATACACCAACCGACCCTATGAGCACCATTTTCACACCATTCATAGCAGGGACTGGCTGCATAGGGATTGGCATTACTAGCATCGCTCATATATGGCCCTGAGGTTCACTCAGCCTACACCAAAAATGAGTACCAGGGTAATTCCTGGGGGCAAAGGCGGCCGGGCGTAGAGCTAACCCCTCTACCCCATCAAGTGCCGAGGTTACGGATAGTGGAAGCCTTTACCTTCCACCCCTCCAAGGGCCTTCATGGCCTGTAGGGAGATGACTTTGCTTTCTTTTGCTTTTAGCATCGCTCATACTTCAGTTAATTTCATATTGTCAAAGCCAAGGATAAGACAGAGACAGATCTATGAAAGTAACAAAATTGCTCTAACCTGTACCAGAAGACATAGTGCACTGTAAGCACTGGGTCCTGCCAGCAAGTGATTTTCAGTAGTTTTTATTACTTTTGTCATGAGAACACTTTTCTGCATCTTGTTCGGTTTAATTTGCAAGCTACTGTATATGTATCAAAGCTAATGCAGTGAGCTCACAGTTACGATCAACTGTTTTCTCTAAGAAAGTACCGAGCTCTCGGGTGAAATTAATTATCTTTACACCACGCCAACTTTGTTGTACAGGAGTGAAAATTAGGTAGACTGCGGATGCCTTATTTGTAAATTGGAAGTAACGAACATGAAAGTATCGAGAACGATTGCTGTTAAAACAGGTGGAAACAATGGGAGGAGGGTATTCGAAATGAGGTGATAGAGGGTCAGTCAGGAAACCACTCGATGGATGAAGCTGTGTGTAGGCCTAGAAACCTGCTGTGGTCGTGGGATCGTGGGAGGTGAATGGGAATGATAAGATATCGAGAGGAATATTAGACTTGGTGATTAAGGTAAGCGAACCAGAGGGAGACCAAGATGACGAAGGTTAGACTCAAGCATTTAATGATTTAATTGTGAGAGTAGTAGAACTTGTTGGAACTAAGCGAGGCCACAGAGCTAGTTGTAAATAGGGAACTGTGGATGCGCTGGGCAGTTCAAAGAGGCTTGCAGAGTGAAACCCCGAAAGGCATAACAGTATATTATATATATATATAATTTCCTTTATGTCGCACCGACGCAGACAGATCTTACGGTGACGATGCATAACAGTATACTATAGAGATGCATGTATGTTGTACAATTTCTAAGGTACGAACGAGTCGGTTACACGGTTTGGGTCACGTAGATATCAGTTTCCTTTTGGGAGATGGTGTGTTCGAACATCACCGTCGGTAGCTTTGAAGATGCTTGTCCGTGGTTTCCCATGTTTTCATCAGACAAATGCTGAGGCTGTACCTTAATTAAGGCCACTGTCGCTTCCTTTCCTAACCCGTCATCACCTGTAGAAAGAAACAGGTTTCCAAGGCCGCGAGAGTCTTTCATTTTCACACCTTCCGTGGTTCATTATCTTATTTCGCCCCTGCCATTTTCGAAGGATATGATTTCCTCCTCTTTCTTCAACGGTTGAAGTTTGATTACGCCGTTTCATTTCTTCCTAAACAATAATCACCATACCCCCCTGTAGGTAGGGATAATAGAATACATCCACAGAACACCCTGCCTGTCGTAAGAGGCGATTGAAAGGTGAACCCAAGTGGCTTTCATCCAGAGAGCGTTTGTTAGTGACCACGGGGCCTCTAACTAAGTCTGGCTTCGCTTCAACTTGTGCCAGTCTCCTCACTTGCGTCTTTCCAATCTGACCTCCCTTGGTTAACTCCTGTTCTCTTCTACCTCCAACGGTCAGGTTTGGAAGACCTAGGGATTTTCATTTTCACGCCCTTCGTGGCACTTCCCTTTCTTTTGCTGATACCTTCATTTTTTGAAGGACTGAACCTATTCCTATTCTCCCTCTTGATGACTGACTAGTTGTTTATCCTCGTAGAATCCCCCTGTGGGTGGGGGAGGTAGAATAACACCCACGGTATCCCCTACCTGTCGTAAGTGGCGACTATAAAGGACCTCAGAGGCTCTCAACTTGAGAGCGTGTATTGGCGACCACTGAACCCTTTGCAGAGTCCTGGCATTTCTTCCACTTACTTGTGCCAGGCTCCTCACTTTCATCTATTCTATCTGAGCTCCCTTGGTCAACTCTTGTTCTTTTCCGACCCCGATGGTATTAGAGCACTCGATGCCTAGGGAGGTTTTTATTTTCACTCCCTTCGTAGCCCTTGTTCTTTTTTGGCCAATATCTTCATTTTTCGAAGTGTCGGATCCCTTCCAGTTTTCTCTCTGATTAGCCTTATATAGAGGATGGTTGCCTAGTTGTTAAGTCCTCTTAAAAAGTAATCGCCATCAACACCATCCTCTTTAAACAATAATCATCACAACCATCAATAATCACACCCACAAGGCACGTTGCCCTTTGAAATACGTATGAATCACTACCATGGCTGATACTGAGCGTGCTTGGATAGTTCCCATGTGGGCCTTTAACGTATAAACACGTCGTCAAATATAATGTCGCCTGCTTTAAAGCTTCTCATGCAGCTATCGGCTGTAAAACATGGTAGTACAGTGTTTTTAGAAAACATCCTTCTAAAGCTACTCCATTATTCATTAAGCAGCAGTCTCTTTTACTTCCATCGATCAACGTGACGTTCCACGTAAGCGTGCGAGGGAAACCAAAATGTTATTGACGTACTTGTCTGCTATTGTTAGTTCCCCGGAGTATCGGGAGAAGAGTATCGGTCTCAGGATCCGAAGATAGCGGGTTCACATCGGGCAGAAGTAATCGAATGTTTAAAGAAGGGCAAATGGTGGATTTGGTACTCAGTGGTTTGCGACATCGGTATATAAACACTGGTGACACATTCAGTGTAAAGACTCATGTCATCCTTTGTAGGTCGGGGCCGTAGAATACATCCACTGCATCTCCTACCTGTCGTAAAAGGCGACTACATGGGGGGACCCCCAGGGGCTCTCAACCTGGGAGCTTGGGTTCGTGAATACGGTTCCCCTAGCTGAGCCTGACATTGCTTCTACTGACATGTACAGGGCTCCTTATTTCCATGTGTTCTTTCAGATCTTCCTTGGTCAATTCTTGTTCTCTTCCGATCTTGACGATATTACGTTTGCGACGACAAACGAGTCTCTGATTTTTGCTTTCTTTTGCCGATAGCTTCATTTTTGAAGAATCAGAACTCTTCCATTTTTCATCTTATTTATGTTAAGATAGAACGCTTGCTTAGTTGTACTTCCCCTTAAAACAATAATCAGCACCATCGCTACTAAAATAGTCCTATGGCACTCGATGGTGTTCAATGGTGGCACATGAACTTTCTCTTGCGTGCTTGTGTGTACAAATATATGCAACAACCTTTTGTGGAAAAAAAATAAACTCCGGTGATACATTCGCTTTTTAAAGACGCATGGCACACACAGATCGTTGAGTGTCTTGGCTTTCCAAAATGACTACTGAGATGGACTGCATAAATTGGATCGTCACTTGGTTACGAGACGACATCCAGATCTAGTTTTTACCTGACGTTTGACGCCATGTTTAAAAAGAAGCAATCCTATTGGCTTAGACGACCCCGAGTTCCCGATTATGTTACAACAATCAATACTGATCTGCATTTAGGGCAGTCGCCCAGGTGGCAGATTCCCTATCTGTTGCTTTCCTAGCCTTTTTCTAAATGATTTCAAAGAAATTGGAAATTTATTGAACATCTCCCTTGGTAAGTTATTCCAATCCCTAACTCCCCTTCCTATAAATGAATATTTGCCCCAGTTTGTCCTCTTGAATTCCAAATTTATCTTCATATTGTGATCTTTCCTACTTTTATAAACGCCATTCAAACTTATTCGTCTACTAATATCATTCCACGCTATCTCTCCGCTGACAGCTCGGAACACACCACTTAGTCGAGCAGCTCTTCTTCTTTCTCTCAATTCTTCCCAACCCAAACATTGCAACATATTTGTAACGCTACTCTTTTGTCGGAAATCACTCAGAACAAATCGAGCTGCTTTTCTTTGGATTTTTTCCAGTTCTTGAATCAGGTAATCCTGGTGAGGGTCCCATACACTGGAACCATACTCTAGTTGGGGTCTTACCAGAGACTTATATGCCCTCTCCTTTACATCCTTACTACAACCCCTAAACACCCTCATTACCATGTGCAGAGATCGGTACCCTTTATTTACAATCCCATTTATGTGATTACCCCAATGAAGATCTTTCCTTATATTAACACCTAGATACTTACAATGATCCCCAAAAGGAACTTTCACCCCGTCAACGCAGTAATTAAAACTGAGAGGGCTTTTCCTAGAAACTCACAACCTGACTTTTAACCCCGTTTATCAACATACCATTGCCTGCTGTCCATCTCACAACATTTTCGAGATCACGTTGCAGTTGCTCACAATCTTGTAACTTATTTATCACTCTATAGAGAATAACATCATCCGCAAAAAGCCTTACCTCCGATTCCACTCCTTTACTCATATCATTTATATATATAAGAAAACATAAAGGTCCGATAACACTGCCCTGAGGAACTCCCCTCTCAACTATTACAGGGTCAGACAAAGCTTCACCTACTCTAACTCTCTGAGATCTATTTTCTAGAAATATAGCAACCCATTCAGTCACTCTTTTGTCTAGCCCAATTGCACTCATTTTTGCCAGTAGTCTCCCATGATCCACCCTATCAAATGCTTTAGACAGGTCAATCGCGATACAGTCCATTTGACCTCCAGAATCCAAGATATCTGCTATATCTTGCTGGAATCCTACAAGTTGAGCTTCAGTGGAATAACCTTTCCTAAAACCGAATTGCCTTCTATCAAACCAGTTATTAATTTCACAAACATGTCTAATATAATCAGAAAGAATGCCTTCCCAAAGCTTACATACAATGCATGTCAAACTTACTGGCCTGTAATTTTCAGCTTTATGTCTATCACCCTTTCCTTTATACACAGGGACTACTATAGCAACTCTCCATTCATCTGGTATAGCTCCTCCGACCAAACAATAATCAAATAAGTACTTCAGATATGGTACTATATCCCAACCCATTGTCTTTAGTATGTCCCCAGAAATCTGATCAATTCCAGCTGCTTTCCTAGTTTTCAACTTTTGTATCTTATTGTAAATGTCATTGTTATCATATGTAAATTTTATCAGGTGTCAGTCAAATAAATTAAATGTTTAGTTGATGGTAAAATCTCCAAATGGTCTCAGCTAAATGAATATTTATTAAATTATACAAGAGCCACTGCTAGTAGTGTTAGTGTTGAATGTGTACAAAGTAATGTACTTAAAATGCTTGACAACCTCATAGAGTTTTGTGAGGTTAGCAGTGAAAGCACAGACTTCTCATCTAACCTTGTTTTCTTAAGGGAACAATTCGAACTTTGTACTAAAAGGAAAAAGAGTTCCTCAAAAAGTACATTGATTCTTGCCTTTATGTTGAACTGTCAGTCTCATGCTGCTTATTGTTCTTTGCGTGAGAGTGGTACACTGATACTACCACACCCTAAGTACCTTGAACAATTAGCAGCAAATTTACAAGTGTCACCTAATTCGGAAAAGGAAAACAGAAACTTTCTTTACCGAGTGACAAGGAATTTATCAGACATTGAAAAATATGTAGTTTTAAGTCTTGATGAAATTTATGTGAAACCCTCTCTTGAGTACAAGAACGGAGTACTCATTGGTCAAGCCAAGAATAGCCCTTTACAAGAAGCAAGAACAATACAAGCTTTCATAGTGCATTCTGCATTTGGATCCTTTAAGGAAGTCATCTCTCTCACCCCAGTGAAAGCACAATCCGGAGATATTTTATTTAACCTGACAATGAATGCTCTGACACTTGTTCAGAATACAGGACTATTGTTATGTGCATAATATGTGACAACAATAGGATAAATAAGAATATGTTTAGCAGTATGTGTTCATTGTTAGGAAGTGAAAGTCCATATTGTGTACCAAATCCCCAACACAAGAATTTACAGATATTTCTCATGTTTGATCCTGTACATATATTTAAGAACATCAGGAATAACTGGCTGAATCAGAAAGACAGAGACAAACCTTTTATTTTCCCTGATTTTGAAGCAGATCAGATTATCCGTAAGGCGTGCTTTAATGATTTAAGGAACTTTTATGTGTACCACAGTCATGCATCCAACCTGATTGCTACAGCTTTTAAACTTAATTATAAAACGGTGTATCCCAACAATCTTGATAGGCAGAAAGTGTTACTTGTTGATAATCTGTTCCATGACACCACCATAGCTGCTTTAAAAACCAGTCAACTAGATTCTAATACCACTGCAATTTTTTTAGAAATTATTAGTAAGTGGTGGCGTATTGTAAACGTCAAAAGTGTAACTAAAGGAATTTGCAAAAGGGACCACAATCAAATGCCTTTTACTGAACTAGATGATGACCGCATTCAATTTCTTCAACATTTCTGTGAGTGGGTAAGCAGTTGGGATGATTTAAATTTGGTTCATGGTCACTTAACAACTGACACTTCAAGAGCTTTGGTACATACTACAACTGTCCTGTTAAAAATTATCCAATTTTCATTTGAAACTGTGAAACCAAATTATTTACTGTTAGGGAAGTTTCAGAGTGACAATCTGGAAAGAAGGTTTGGTCAGTACAGATAGCTTAGTGGTTGTAACTACAATGTTACTGCACTTCAAGTTATAGAAAGTGAGAAGAAAATTAGGATTAAGAGTGTTCTGGGCTTGCACTCATCTAGGTATGGAAAAGTGCAGTTTGACTGTAGCCAGTTAGAAATGTCTGATTCCACCAAGACAGATGATATTAGGCTCAATATGGCAGTGATAAAAAAGTTCGACTCACTTTTATCATGTGACATTTCTGATAGGCATTTTGAGATGTCAGGTGTAATATACATTTCTGGGTATGCAGTAAGGGCAATATCCAAAAGGATAAGCTGTGACACATATTTAGGTCTCCTGCAGTGCAATGAAACAGATGACCCCTATTTTGAAGAACTTCAGAGAGGTGGGTTAGTGGTGCCATCAGATTGTGTTGTGTGTGTCTGTGTAACAGTGACAGGAATTTTACCTTGCTGGTGTCTGAAGACTACAAGGAAGACTACCTGGATTATGGAAATCACAAAGAAGTTCTCTTCTCTCTATCCAGAGCTGCTTTAGGGAGAGATGAAAATCAACAGTTCTGGTTTGAACAGGGTAACTGTGGGCATGACAATAATAGTCTAATAGACTGTTTATTGTCCATATTTTGCAACGTCATGTTGAATAATTATAGAAAGCAGATTAAGAACAAGAGTTATGCCAGCAGTGATGATAAAATCAGTAAACGAAGGAAGCTGTCAACACTCCATAAATATTGAGCTTGTGAGTACTGTTCTTTAAAGGGTTTTGTTTCTATGCATGTAAAATGTGTATTTCTAACTTTACTGAGTGCATTTCTTGATGTGTGTGTTTCTTAGTGTCATTTTTCACAGTGTGTATATTTTTCATAACCATCATGTTGGTCTAAGTGCGCTGAATATCATTGAAGTCAATTCAAAGTCGGACACGCCCCCTTTTCTCTCGGCCTCCCTTGACAGATAGATATAGCGTTGCCAAGCGTACCTTCCGGCTTTAACTGTAGATGGCTCTGGGTTATGAGCGTGTTTGAAATGTTTTTTTCGCGTGAGCTTGAGCGTGAGTTTTAACTATGTCCGACGACAAGCCTCTATCACCACCTGTTTCTGATGCTTCTGCTGCGAAGAAGGGAAGAGGGGTGTCTCTTCGTGGCCAGACACAAGAATTTGTCATTGCTATGTGTGAATACTCTGAGCGCATTTCATGCCAAATAAAGTACAACAACAAACAAAAGACACGCGTACAGCGTCACCATAATAGTGTATGTGCTGCCATCAGTGACGGGAAAAACCACACTAATTAACGGAGGAAGTTCCGTGAGTCCAGGGAAACGTGCAGCAATTTATTCTAGTCGCCATGAGCCAGCCCGCTCTACTTCAAGGTTTCTTAGCCCATAACTCCGAAAATATCTCCGTTTTTAACTTTTAAGTTACTTTTTCTGCATCATTCAAAAATACCAAAAAGTTGCGTTTGAATTTTAACCGGAAAATCAAGTTAGTCCTCAGCATCTGCCTGGTGCGAAAATGGGAAACCACTGAAAACCATTTTAGGGCTACCAATAGTGGGGTTCGAATACAAGCTAACAGCCACAAGCTCGGTAATATATTTTTTTCGCGCCCTTATCTGTGCAAAATCCCCCTGTGGGTCGGGGTGGTTGAATAACACCCACTGTATCTCCTGCCTGTCGTAAGAGGCAACTAAAAGGGTCCCCAGGGGCTCTGAACTTGGGAGCGTAGGTTGGTGACCACGGGGCCTTTAGCTGAGCCCTGGCATTCCTTCCACTTACTTGTGCCAGCCTCCTCACCTTAATCTAACCTATCCGTCCTCCCCTGGTCAACTCTTGTTCTTTTTCGACCGCGACGGTTTTAGGTTGCGAGGCCTAGGGTGTCTTTCATTTTCACACCCTTCGTGGCTCTTGTCTTCCTTTGGCCGATACCTTCATTTTTCGAAGTGTTGGACCCCTTCCATTTTTTTCTCTCTGATTAGTTATATAGAGAATGTTTGCCTAGTTATACTTCCTCTTAAAACAATAATTTCCACCACCTATCTGGGAAATGATTGTAATTCAGCTTTCTTCCGTTGAGTAGAACCCTTGGGTTGTAGTTTGCAGCACGATTCGCTAAACGGAAACAAGAAACTTCAGTTTTTATTGTGCTGGGGATCAATCTCTAGGTCTTAAAGTTGACATCTTCTTGATGTCCTCCGTAAGAATTTGTTCACCGTCTTCAAAGTTATTACTCCGTACTACCAGTGTGATGTCATCAGCAACTTAGTTGATGTTGTGGTTGGTAGATCACGAATGTACAAATTGAATAATAATGGTGCTAAAACAGATCCCTGTGGTAGACCGTTATTTAGTTTTCGTTTGTGGCTTTTAGTGTTGCCTAGAAGCACTTCGAATTGTCTTTCACTAAGCATGAACATTAGTAAAACGAAAATACTAAGCCCAGACAGTCAAGCACTTAAAATGGGAAACCAATATATAGAAGCTGTCGATGAGTACATCTATCTTGGACTGAAGGTAAAACTTGGAAAACACAACCAACGTGCAGAAATTCCTCGCAGAATAGGTATGAGTTGGGTAGCATTCCGAAAACTAAGATACGTCCTGACCAACAAGGATGTTCCAATTAACCTGAAGACCAAGGTTTATAATACGTGCGTGCTGCCAGTTACTACTTACGGTCTGAAAACGATGACTCTGACGAAGGAAAGTGCCCGCAAGCTTCAGCGGACACAACGAACCACGGAGCGACAGATGCTAGGGATCAGCCTTAGGGATAAGATCCGTTCAGAGGACATCAGGAGAAGAACGAATGTAACAGACATCCTAGAGAGAGCAGCAAAACTAAAATGCCAATTGGTAGGACACGTAGCTTGACAAGTCTAGAACAGGTGGACCTCTAGTACTGTTCACTGGAGACCAATAGGAACACAAGAGAGGCATTGGAAGGCCCCCAGAAGAGATGGCTCGATGACATAAAGCTGTTGGCTGGAACACGCTGGTTCCAAGTGGCTAAAGACCGAAGACGATGGAAGCATATGTAAGAGACCTATATCCAGCCAAGGACTAAAATGCGCTAGAAAAGAATAAAGAAGGCATGCTAGATATTAGATGCACGATTTCTCGACTTGTCGCAAACAGTGTCATATGCAGTGTCAAGTCGATGAAAACAGCTATTGATTTTAGTTGACCTTGAAAACCAGCTTCGATATGTGTAGTTAGGGCAAGAACTTGATCGATGCAGCTGCGTCTATGTCTGAGTCCAGCTTGTTCACGAGGAGTAACAGCTTCAATGAACGGAGCTATTCTGGTTAGGAGGATTCGCTCAAGAAGCTTGAATATACAAATGAGCAGTGCTATTGTCGATAACTTTCGGGACTGTCCTCAGGTTTGCCATTTTTTAGAATGGCTATAACTTATGATAGTTTGAATTGCCTGGGCAATCTGTTCTCTTGGAGTATCTAAGTGAGCAAGAGCCCCTATATACAATGCGGGCCCATGTTCTTAATAAATTCATCATAGATGGGGTCGTGACCAGCAGCCTTGCCGATTTTCAGTTGTTTAATTGCATTTTATACTTCTACTGTGTAAAAGGGCCTGGAAAGCGGCTGGTTTCTCGGCGCACTGCGCTTAAGTTTAGAAAAGTTACATGTTACTATTCTGGTATGATTCTTGATCCTCTTTGTCCTTGTAAAGTCTACGATTCTGTTGGCAATAATGTCAGGGCTCAGTTTAGGATGCGGCTTTTTGGTGTGTTGCTTGCCAGTTAGCCCATTCAAGTTTCTCCAAGGTTTTCTGCTTGACTTTGCAAAGTTCATTTCTTTGAGTGTAGCTTCCCATTTCTGTCGTCTGTTCTTATTTAAAGAGTGGAATAGCTGTGAGCACACTGTTTGATTTCCAGAACTTTGGTATTCTTGGTATAAAGCCTCACTATCTTCATTCCATCCAGGTACATATTCCTTTCTGTAATCCCTAGGAATGTTGGACTTAGCAGCTTTGATAACTAGTTTAACAAATTCGTCGTAGTTATTTGCTGTCGGCTGAAGATTCTCAGCAGCTAGGCTGGAGTCAAGGTCTTTTGTAAATCCATACCAGTTGGCTCGTTGAAAGTTCCATCTGAGTAAGGGCATTGAGTTTACAAGGGGAATTTTCAAACCGATTTCCGCCAAAACAGGTCGGTGTTGACTGTTTGGGAAGTTGGACAGAACAGTGCGAGTGGTGTTGAGTGGTTGGCCTAGTTGATCTTTAGACACGAATGTCAAGTCTGGGTTGTCATCCTTGTTCCAGCGTTCAGAGTGGAAGGTTCCCTTGTCTTTTACATCAAAAATCAAATGCATATTGTTAGTTTCTGCCCATAGATCTAGAGACTTCCCATTCACATCCACGGTGTCATACCGACAGTTTGTGTGATGGCTGTTGAAGTCTCCAGTGTATATACAAGGGTGACCAAAATCCAGCAGTACTGTAGGAGCCCAATTCACACACGGAGGCTTGTACAGATTAAGAATTTTAAGTAATTTATCTGAATTGCTATAGTATAAATGTAGTCATCATCAGTGCAACCAATTACTTGCACTCCATTTAAACTTGACTTCACATAAGTGGCTATTCCATATTGTAGATGGTGGATAGCTTCGACCAGTGTATAACCGGGTATTCGTCCTCTACGCTGAAGATCCTGTCAATGTTAAGGTCATGCAGTTGCTTTTGCAGATACTCGCATTTGACAGAACTTATGCCTTCAATATTAAGTTGCATATTGCGGACTGGGTGTTTCTCACCTCTACTTTGATGGTTCTGAAAATAACCGTTACTTGTTATGTTTCTGGGCATATTGTATGTCACCTTTAACGCTGTTACTCGTTTAGCACCACCCGGGGGTCACGTGTAGGGTAATTTGAGGTAATACCTACGGACGTGAGTAACGATCAACTTAATTTTGTAGATAAATTCAGCGGTATGCATTTTGATTTCATGTATAGAGTGTAGTTATCGAGATATACGATTCTCAAAGGGGTACAGTTTTTAATTAGTTCTATTTTTCTTGACTTCTTGGTGATTAGTGGTTAATCGCCTAAATTATCCCCGGGAATATGCATGAATTAATGATTACTGCACTATAAGTTGTAATATGTTGTAATATGTGTTTTGTGGAGTACACGTAGATGGGTGAATTTAAATAATTCAGGTTGACTTCTATATATTTCCATTTTAAGTCAGCTGGTAGGATCTTCTTAAGTTCCGATTATCAATTGTCCAGGTGCTTCACAAATTAAAATTTTGCATGGTTATAGACATCCTCCCTTAGTCTAAGGATGCTGATAAGTGAAGAAGAAAAACGACGACTGGAGGTGGGAAGTAATGGCTTAGAAGATACACGAGTGTGTGAAATGTTATACTGTAATTCCCTGTCGGTAGAGGTCATCTTAACATATTCTAGAAGGTATTTGAATAGTGTGGATATTACGTACAGGTGTTTGAAATTGAAGGCGATAGAGGAAATATGTGAAGATATGCAAGGCGTGAGAAATAATAATAATAATAATAATAATAATAATAATAATAATAATAATAATAATAATAATAATAATAATAATAATAATAATATAAGCCAGTAGTGCAATTTACTGAGGCTTTAGAAGAAAGTGAATGATATGTGAATAATGCCTATGGAGGGTAGTATACCCGGAAACCATGCGGTAATGAATTAATAATTAGTCGTTTATAACGGATGAATTTGTATACATCCGCTCAGCTGTGTTTTTTGTTTTTGTTTTTGTTTTCATTTTTTATTTTTTGCCAGGGCGCGTGTTCCTAGGCGAAGTGATGTATGACTTCTGAGTAGAGGGGTGAAAGGGAGATGAAGCTCCAGACCTCTCACTTGTTTGTTTCTTAAGGGCTTTGTCCTCAAGCATGTGGTGTTTCTTACCTGCAAAGATAGTCTCGCCCATTTAGAATACCGTACGTAAATATTCGCTTGGGTAGTAGCTGGTCTTTACCATCGTAAGGCATCGTGTTTATTAACCTGGCAGTTGATGCACTCCTCCCACTAGGGTATTAAAGTCGTAGATAGGGAATTTCAGTTAGCACCTGTCAAGAAAGCGTGGTTCGATACCCGACCGGTATCGAAGTCCTTGGATCGATCCCAGAAGACCTCTGTAGGATCACAGATTTCGGAAGCACTGGAGTGTATTTATTGGCTTGTTTACCATATTATGCATTTGATTGTTTGTGCTTTATGTTATTGTATGATGATTCATTTTGGCGTTACAGGCTTGCCAGCGTTGTAATGTCTGCATTGTAAATATTAGTAATAAGTTTGTTACCCCGAAGAGACACGTATATTCAGTAGCGTGATAATGTGTAATGTGATATGTGACGGCGGGATTTTCATGACTAGGAAATTTGTTGACGTAATCAGGAATGTATTGATCCTATACTCTCAAGCGACTTAAGGAAAGAAAACACTTCAAATGCTACCGTCTTCATGTATTTATGTCTTCTTTCACCATACTGTGGATGTCCAAATGATATCATTATTAAAGTGGAAGTGAAAAGTCCCTAATATGTGACAATGAATTTGTAATATATGCAGTGTTGAGTGACTTCGGCTCGGGAATATCAGAATACAATTCAAGAGTGTATAATGAACTCGTAAAGACACTAAATGGCATTACCTATACGATAAGTTAAGTGTAGTAGGTCTTAAAGTTTGCCACGCAGGCAATTATTTGGCATCTCATGTGTGTATGGGAGTTTTTTCTAATGATCTATCAGTGAACAAAATTGTGTTTTGAATTTGGTAAATATCCATTCTTACCATTTCTTAGATTATTCCTCTTACTATAGTGCCTTACTTTCATGATATTTATGTTACATGCCCACTTTATTTTCACCGGACAGAGCCATGGCCCATATGCCCTCGAGCATAGCCGTTTGCTCTGAATGAAAGTAGGGAGGATGGGACTTCGATGACCGGGTTTGATTCTCCGAAGTTCTTCATCCATAAGATCTCCATCCGTGACTTATTTATGAAGCAGGATTTTATACTTGGTACTCTGTCGATGCCCGGGACAGGTACAATATACATGTAGGAAAAATGAGGATTACTCAAATTATGTTGCTAGTAAATAAGCAAAAGCATCATATGTTAGGCTTGTTAATTTGTTTTCCAAACTACAGTATGTAATTTGAGCAACATTAATTTTTGTGCAGATTTTCATGTAGGGAGAGCGTTCCTAAAACCAAACTTCGCACAAATTGCATAATCCGACTCTTAAATATGGTGAGATAGACTGTAGGAGGCACGCAGTTGAACATTTAATAATGCTCCCGATTAGTGTACTATAGGGACCATACGAGCGATTCTAGCGGCGAATTGAGCAACTAGCAAGAACCAAGGTTTACAGATGAAACCCTTTCCATTTTATGGCCTCTATAGTATTACGTAGGTGACGACCTATACTTGTCAGAATCGATTGTGTGATGGCGAAGTCAATGATCAAAGTGAGGACTTGTTGATATCTGGACTTTTCAGAACCGACAGTAAATTGCTTTAGTGTGCTTCTCTTAATAGTGTCACAGTGTTGCTTATAATTGTGTATAACTGTGTGTCAATAAGGAATAGACTTAGCGACAATAAAGTGTTCATATTCAAGGAAGTGAACGTGCTTCATGTGATATTTATTTGCATCGGATAAAATCGCATTGAGAATGATACAGTCAAGTTAGTAAACCATGCATATCTGAGTAAGAAGAATTTGGTTTAAAATATTCGTAGGCCATTGAAAATGATACATTTTAGATTTAGTTATCAGTAATAAAGCTTGTTTAATAAAATAATACAATTAATGGAAAATAAAGTTGTCAAATTACCAGTTGCAGTTGCCTAAATTAAGTAATGAATTATATCCACATTTCGTGCAATACGTCTTACACTCGGGTCTCTGAAAATGTTCTGAAATATAACGAAAACGATGCAACTCTTATCCGAGAAAAAAAATATGAAAAATGACAAGTAACGGACACATTAAGTAAACATTTTGTAAGTTTTCAGTACATGCATGGTCCTACGGTGTTATGCAAAATAATTATCAATAAACCTATTGAGAGAGTCTGAAATTTAATGAAAATCAATTTTCGTTTATCTTGTAAAATTAGTTAAACCGGACACTCGAGGTTTTAATTCATAGATGTCGATAAATTGCGTAAACCACTATATCGGCATACAGCAGTGAAGCGGTTAAGGCCACAAGCGTGTCCATTCCAAACCTAGCCATGTCCTATCCTGTCGCCTCATGTAAAACTTGTCTGAGTAAATGCGACGTAAAACTCACAGCAAAAAAAAAATCTTCATTCGCCTCATATGATCCATAACCGAAACAGGCTTACCCGACAAAATGTATTATTATTATTATTATTATTATAATTATTATTATTATTTCGTGCCGACCTCACGACACCTCGTAATCTGCAGGCCTTCGGACTGAGCAGCGGTCGCTACATATGCCATGGCCCTTCGGAGCTGTTGCACCAAGGGGTTTTATTTTGGTTTGGATTATTATTATTATTATTATTATTATTATTATTATTATTATTATTATTATTGTAAGCCTCTGTGGAGTAGTGGTTAGAGTTATTATCTGCCACTACTGGAGGCCCGGGTTCGATTCTCGGCTCTACGACGAAATTTAAAAAGTGGCACGAGGGATGGAACGCAGTCCACTCAGTCTCGGGAGATCAACTGAGTAGAGGGGGATTCGATTCCCACCTCAGCCATCCTCGAAGTGGTTTTCCGTGGTTTCCCACTTCTCCTCCAGGCAAATGCCGGGATGGTATCTAACTTAAGGCCACGGCCGCTTCCTTCCCTCCTCTTTGACCATCCATTCCGATCTTCAAATCCACTACAACGCCCATGTTCAGCTTAGCTGGTCAGGCCAATTGGGCGAGGTACTGGTCCTCCTGCCCAGTTTCATCCTCCCGACCCAAAGTCTCACGCTACAGGACACTGCCCTTGAGACGGTAGAGGTGGGATCCCCTAATGAGTCCGAGGGAAAAATCAACCTTGGAGGGTAAACAGGTTAAAAAAGGAATTATTATTATTATTATTATTATTATTATTATTATTATTATTATTATTATTATTATTATTATTATTATTATTATTATTATTATTATTATTATTATTATTATTATTATACAGCTGTTCTTTTATTTGAAGGCTAGAGATACCAGTTCATCAGCTGCATGTTCCTTGGCCTGGGAGTGTGAGTACAATCATTTGATAAATCTGAATGCTGATAACAATTGTAGTCTCTTTTAGGCTAGTATTTATTTATTTATTTATTTATTTATTTATTTATTTATTTATTTATTTATTTATTTATTTATCGGATGGTTTTTAACGCCGGGAGTTGACGAGGGCAAGCACGGCTTGCCAGGTGCCCATGGGCAACCTGCACGTCTGAGTGTAGGATTAGGATAATGAGGTAGGGAGAGGGTGAAACACGGTGTCGGCACATAGCCTACTCCTGTCGAATAACATCAAGGGGTATGTTCAAGGCTTAATGTTCCCATCCGGCGGACGAATCGCCATCAACAGCGTAATATGGCCTCACTCCATTTGTACACTGCGGAGAGGTTTTTAAATTGAAGCCAGGCGTTTGGCACACATTCTAGCGATTAGAAATTGTATACCAAAAAATAAGAAAAGATTACATTAACCAAGACTCCCTCTCTGATCCGTGTTTTCCGAGATTATGGGAGATGGGCATTTTCTTACCTGATCTTGAAATTATACACCACCACCTCTCCTACCCTGCCAGCCAACATTCTGATGGTGAACTCTTCTCCCACCAACGGGTCTCGATCCGGCTAACCAGTGTGTCAGACCATGCAGACTTGACGCCTTAACGATCATGACCACCAGGTGGGCTTTCTGGTCCAGTAAGTATTGAGAACAGAGACGTTCACATTTTGTGGCTAGAAATCACGAGAGTGTCCTCGTCGTCACTGGTCCCTTTAGCTTTGACTGTGCTAGTTTCATTTTCATATTTTCTATTTGCCCTGTCTTGACAAACTTATATTCACTCCCGACTCCGATTGCGTTGGGTTCATAAGGCCTAGGAAGTTCTTTTTATTTTTTGTTTCCCTTTCTTTACCAGATACCCTCATTATTGTGTCATTTCAGCAGCTCTCCCTGCAGTTGGGGGATATAGAATGCATCCACGGTTTCCCCTACTTGCCGTAGGGGGCCACTAAAAGGAGCTCTCAACTTGGGAGCGTGGATTGTCAAGCACGGGTCCCCTTGCCTAAGAGCAAGTTTCCACTTATATAAGCCAGACTCCTCGCTTTCCTCTTTCCTACCTGACCTCCCTTGATCTGTTCTGGCTTTCATCTGACCCGCTAGTATTACGTTTGTGAGTCCTAGCAAGCCTTACTTTCACGCCCTTCGTGACCCTTCCCCTTCTTTTGCCGATAGAGTACTTTCAATCTTCGAAGGTTTGGACTTCCAGTTTATTTTCTCTGATTAGTGTTGAGAGAATGGATGGTTACTCTTCCCCTTAAAACAATAATCACCACCCCTTCTGACTCTCATTGTATTAGGTTCGCGAGGCCTTATTTTTTTCTTTAGCAAATACAATAATATTTTGTCGCTTCAACTACTAAGGTACTAGCGCCGACATCATGGAATGGTGCAGCATTCCAACTGATGAGCCCGCTGCTGCACTGGGGCGAAACACTGGTAATTTCATGTTTGAAAAAGTCTAAAGACATAAGAGCTTGAATGTTTTAAGGTATATCATGTTTACAACAGTCTCTATCAAGATTTACCTCCAAGTGAATAGTATATTTTACCTCCTCGTTAAAATTCAATTGAATTCTTAAACTACTGTCACTGAGCCAGCCATGTGTTGTTACAGTATTTTTCAATTTATCGCGCGACAGAGAAAACTCTTGTTGGCACCGCATGTTTGTGTTGAGGACTAAAAGGAGTGATGTGATATACTGATTCATTTCATTTGACATCTGGCAGAAATTTAGAGAAGGATATTGGGAGTCCATTGACAATTTCCCTCGGGATCTTGCCCCCTTCAGGAACTTCCCCTTCGGCGTGACATGACTGCCAGTATAAATTTCAGTGGGATATATTGCACCATCGAGCATGGCATATGAGTGGCTAGGGCAGCGTTTTCACGTAGGCCAACCACTTGCTTTTCAAGAATTCTTGTCTTACTTTATCATATTTAAAAAGACATTTCCTTGTTCAGTTATTTATTGACTCTACAACATATTTTCGGTTTCATTTCGGTTAAATATGTCTTCCTTTTAACATCCAAATACACTAATAACAAACTTCGTTGTTCTTAAATTTATTATAAACCCTTGTGCTCACAATTCATGTGATCACGAACTCAAACCGAGTCTAGAGGACAGCTAGTGAGTGATACTCGGCCACTCGGGTATTGTTCGGCTACATGCGTAAATGGTTAGCGTGCTGGCCTTTGGCTACAGAGGTCCTGGGTTCGATTCCCGGAAGGGTTGGGAATTTTAACCATCGTTGGTTAATTCCCTGGAACGGGGGCTGGGTGTATGTGTCGTCTCCAACAACATTTCATTCTCACCACGACGCGCAGGTCGCCTACGAGTGTCAAGTCAAAAGACCTGCATCTGGCGAGCCGAACATGTCCTCGGACACTCCCGGCACTAAAAACCATATACCATTTCATGTTCACTCGGCTATTACCAACGCCAACTAGATTAATCTACACGGTGCGCTTACAATCTATAATATTATGATCGGCAATTTTATGACGATGAATGAGATGAGTAAATACTAGTCATTTCGTAATTTTGAAAAAGTAACTGGTCAAAGTTTGTACTCTAAAATAAATGGCTGTGACGTGTAAATGACATGCGAATAACGTTGTAAAAGTGTTTATATCACCTTCTTATCCACCAGTTTGAATAAAAGGGATTTCCTTATGGGGAGTAGGTATGTGCCCTTCCCCCATAAATGAGTTCGAATAAGTGTTAGACATATATTAATTTTTAATTCTTCGGGATTTCTTTTATTTAAAAATATTATTTAGACATACACTTAAACATGACGGCCACACATTATATCTTATCAACGAAAATGAAAAGCATTACAGGCCAATACTTCAACATTCCAACCAGTAGACGAGTCTATCAAAAAGTTGAGTTGACTACTACTGAACAGAATGTAAATAAACCAAATTTATTTTACAAAAAAGTATCCATAAGTTTGTAAACAATAAGTAATAAAATGTGGCTATATTGCAAGCAGGTGAAACATTCTGTACGAACTAGCAAAGGATGTTGGACGCTCCATAAATTCCAGTAGGTTATTATTATTATTATTATTATTATTATTATTATTATTATTATTATTATTATTATTATTATTATTATTATTATTATTATTATACCTACTGGAGCTAACATGAAGTACATTTTTCGTTACGTCCAGTCCAGGTCGCTGTGGAAGGGCTCGAACTGGAAAGTGCCAACCGATATCTACGTGGGTGTGGTAAATAGAAGATCTAGGTCCAAGTCCATATCGTCTGACAGGTCATGAACCTATACTTGTGAAAACTGTGGAAGCATGACGAACATTCTGTCAGACTACGACTGCTTCGGTCTACTTTTTTCACACCCTTCCTCATTTTCGCGTTTTTGGCGATCCCTTCATTCTTCCAAGGGTCAGATCACTTACGCTTGTTCCTCTGATTAGTGTTAGGAGAGGATGGTTGCTTAGCTGTACGTCTTCTTGAAACGATAATCACTATCTGTGATATTATGACTGGAAACAACGTTCACCATCACGAACAAATTAAACTGGAGTTATATTAACCATTCATCGCACGGAACGTGTACGAACTGGCATTTTAGATTTACTGTACGACAGAGTGAAGTTTGTGGAGTGCAGCAGAGTCGCGCTATATAACTTCCTGAACCGTGTTATTCATTCTAGTTGAATATCCTTTGAGCACTTCGGATCTGTTACTACTTCTATTTCTTACGAACACTCCTGTCCAACTTCACAAGTTATAACTTGGGTCGTGCGTGATTCCCATCTTAATTTCTCCTCAGAGCTCTAAGTTACATCTTGCCGACAGAATGGTTGATGAAGTTAAAGGAAATATTTCTTTCTCTGAATTATTAACTTGTCGCTAGAGTTTCACAAGTTCGTCTTCAGCTGCAATTAGAGAAGAGATCTTCAACAATGTTGTAATAGAAGTGCACTCTAACCCTTACAAAACTTGTATAACTACTACAATTATTTATACTTCAGCTGGTATAATTAGTGGAAAGTATTACAATATGCTGTTTTGTTGCTAAGTTGTTGTTCTCCTTGGTCACTTCCAGGGATTCTCAACTTTAAACGGTGATCGATTGATCATAGGGTCCCTGGCAAAGTCAGGTATTATTTAGACTTAATTTACAAGGCTCTTCACGTGTGTCTTTCCTAATGACCTCCCTTGGTCAACTCGCGTCTTCTTCTGACTACTGTGGTATTAAGTTTGCGAGGATTTCATCGTTCTTCTCCCTCATTTGTTTTCCCCTGTGAGCAGGGCCGGTAGAATAACACCCACGGTATCCCCTGCCTGTCGTAAGAGGCGACTAAAAGGGTCGTAGGTTGGCTACCACGGGACCCTCAACTGAGTCCTGGCATTGCTTCCTGGCTCCTCACTTTCGTCTAGCCTATCCGACCTCCCTTGGTCAATTCTTATTCTTTTCCAACCCTTTAGTACTAGAACACTCGAAGCCTAGGGAGCTCTTCATTTTCACGCCCATCATGGCCCTGTCTTATTTTGGCCGATATCTTGATTTTTCGAAGTGTCGGATCCCTTCCATTAGTATCATATAGAGGATGGTTGCCTTGTACTGCCTCTTAAAACAATAACCACCACCACTATCACTTCCACCACCACCACTCCTTCATTTGTTACCCTGTGTGTAGGGATGTAAATTTAATCCACTGTATGCCTTCCAGTCACTCCTGTGGGTGGAGACGGTAGAAGACACCTCCGCCACCCCCTGCCTGTCGTAAAAGGTGACTGAATGGGGAACCAACAGGCGCTGTGGCAGCTTTCAGCCTTGGAATGTGGTTTGGAGTCCAAGGACCTCGTAGCCGAATCTGGCGTAGGTTCCGCTTACTTGTGTCAGCCTCCCTCTTTTATATTTCCTATCCGACCTCCCTTGGTCAAATCTTGTTCTCTTCCTACCGCAACGGTATTAGGTTTGCAAGGTCTAGGCAGTCCCTCCCTTCCTTTTCATTTGCCCATATATTCATTCTTCAAAGGGTCAGACTTTTTTCATTTTCCATCTAATTAGTGTCAAGGGAGGATTGTTGCCCTGTTGTACCTCCCCTTATGGCAATAATCACCGCCACCTTACCCATCATAAGATGCGACCAAAATACATCGCCCTACTCTTTCATTTGTTACCCTGTGGTTGGGGACGTAAAATTCATCCATGGTGTCCCATGGACTTGGGAAAGTGGGTTGATGACCAAGGGACCTGTAGCTGAGTTATGGTATTGCTTCCCCCTACTTGAATCAGGTTTTTCGCTTTCGTCTTGCCTGTTTGACCTCAACTCTTGTTCTCCCTTTTATCCTATGATTCGAATAAAGAGAGGAAATTTGTCTCTTTACTTCCCCTTGAGGCAACAATCACGGCCACTACAATCATGAGGACGATAAGAAGAAGAAGAAGCAAAGCCACCTCAGTTAAAGCCATGAAGGCCCTCGAAGGAGTAGAAGGTAAAGGCTTGCACTATCCGTAACCTCAGCACAACGTAGGATACAATGGTTGGCTGGAAGTCCAGCAGCCTTTGCCTCCAAGAATTAACCTGGTACTCATTTTTAGTGTAGGCTGAGTAAACCTCAGGGCTATGTGCACTTCCAGAAGTGGAAATCTCGTTTTTTTAAATGTTTCGATTTCCTGATGGGGAATCGCACTCATGTCCTTCTCGGTGAACGGAGAACGCCTTTATATCCTCGGCTAGGTAACCCCAATAATAATAATAATAATAATAATAATAATAATAATAATAATAATAATAATAATAATAATAATAATAATAATATTAATAATAATAATAATAATAATAATAATTTTTCTGTGATGCTGTGAAACGCAGAGGTGAAAAGAAGGTGCGGGCATGAATGGGTGGATATATAAAAGACGGAAGATTAATTTAATACTTTAAAATTTATAATTAAATTTCTTACTCTTTTCTTTTTCCTTTTCTTTCAAACTTTACACTTTGCTAAGCAAGTAACAAAAATCAGGTACAAGGTCTAGCTCGTGAGCTTGAGTAACAATATTAGAAACATCTCGAATAATCAGATAACAACCATTTAACAACCTGAGCTTGAAGTTCCCTAGTTACAACTTTATCAAGAGCACCACTGCTCCCTTCAACCCACACTCCAGGAGACGGAACTTCGAATTTTACATCAGTAAGAAGAGCATCTTTGCTCTACACAATTACTCTTTAAAAGACCATTATCCAAAATGTTCACGTTCCAGGCCTATAAAAGGCACAACCTACATTTAACAAAACAAACAGTACACACTGTCTTCCATACTCAACAGTCTGATTTACGTTGAAAGAAAATGAAAGAAGTTGACTTTAACAAGGATAACAAGTACCCATTCTACGTGGCCTTTGTTAAAAACGAAGGGTTAAAATTACTGGCCGGAAGTCAACCTGTTGGGAGTCGAACACTGCACTCGTTGAAATTCACACGAAAATACTTAAAACCCTATCTGGGCTTGTGGCCCGACAATGCAAAGGCTAGGCGTATAATACGAGGTGACCAGACGGAAAGAAAATCTTACGTTGCAAAATTACGAGATCAATATCAAGATGAAGGGGAATACAAGAGGGTACCACTCTTTATTCCCTTAGTTAGACTAGAGTTCTCAGACTCATTTGAAATGTACATTTAAAGTTTGGAATTTACATTGAGAAACTAAAAGTTACATTACAAAAATTAGAAACGTTCCCCTCGAACTAGCTTTCAAAGACTAGTACATGGTTAAACAGAGTCTGCCATTACCTTGAGCTGATGGACCTCCCGAAGATTGACGAGGCAGCCCTTCCCCCTGCCTCCGTTAAGAACACATTCTAAAACTTTTGACTGGTGCGATCACAATGACAGCATGGCCCGAAAGGTCCCAGTTTTTATAGTGGAGAGGAAGGTTCCAGATTTCTCTGGGCCGAGGCCCTGACACACCCACAATTCCTATTGGTTAATTTAATAAATATCATCGATTTCTGATCGGTTACTTAATAAATGTACACAATTTCCCATTGGCTGAAATACAACGTTGGCGGGAAGAGATGGAAGTGTTGATAACTTTAGAACACCAAAAACAATTTACAAACAATTCAGTTCTACCAACTAATGAATACTAAATTTATCTTGAAGTTTAATTGTCCATCCTCTCCTAAGAGAGAGCACCAAGGTTGACAGTAGAGACCTCTGTCGAAAAACGTTCGAACTTCATCCACTAGGAGTTTCAGAGTTTGTGTATAGATGGCCTTCCAAACGGCGCTTATTTTACGCACAGGGCGGGTGTACCTCCCGTATAATAATTAATAATAATAATAATAATAATAATAATAATAATAATAATAATAATAATAATAATAATAATAATAATAATAATAATAATAATAATAATCTCTGGTAACTCAGTTTAGCAAAATCTCCAAGGTAAATAATTTCAAATACTTAATGAAAATCATCCATCCATCCGGATTAAATAGTGAAGCAAACAGAGAGAAAATTTCTGAATTACGTAAAGCCTATAGAATCACATGGAACAGGTGCAACAAAAAACCATTATCTCGGAACGCTAAATTAAAATATGGGCCTAATACAGTAATTAAGCCTGAAGTATTATACGCATCAAAAACCTTGATCATTGGAGGCAGATCACTAACAAAAATTTTAGAAGAAGAAGAAAGAGAAATCCTGAGGAAAATATTTGGCCCTGTATTCATAGAAGATGCCTTTGCTGCCAGGACCTAGTGTTTACAGTGCACTATGTCTTCTGGCATAGGCTAGAGCAATTTTGTTACTTTCATAGATCTGTCTCTGTCTTATCCTTGGCTTTGACAATATGAAAGTGACTGAGGTATGAGCGATGCTAGCAATGCCAATCCTTATGCAGCCAGTCCCTGCTACGAATGGTGTGAAAATGTTGCTCATCGGGTCGGTTGGTGTATGCATTTCAGTGGGCTTCGCAGACTGATATGTAATAGCAACTCTGGCTTGGTAAGGAAATCAACGGGAAACTGCCTCACTCCTCATTTCCCTAGTACGCCTCTTCAGTGATGCCTAGGCCATCTATGACAGCTGATGGCAGAGCTGTTGAGGATTCCACCAGCTGCATCGCTGACGGACTGAACAAACATACATGCATACATACATACATACATACATACATACATACATACATACATACATTCATAGAAGGAGTGTGAATGAAAAGGAGGTCTCCTGAATTAGAGAAATGAAATGAAATGTCGTATGGCTTTTAGTGCCAGGATATCCCAGGACGGGTTCGGCTCGCCAGGTGCAGGTCTTTTATTTGACTCCCGTAGGCGACCTGCGCGTCGTGATGAGGATGAAATGATGATGAAGACAACACATACACCCAGCCCCCGTGCCATTGGAATTAACCAATTAACGTTAAAATCCCCGACCCGGCCGGGAATCGAACCCGGGACCCTCTGAACCGAAGGCTAGTACGCTGACCGTTCAACCAACGAGTCGGACTCCTGAATTAATTATACCAGCATTCTGAGAAAATGTCAGCTACTAATAGAAAAAAGGACTGAAAACTCACGGGCATACTGAAAGAATGGATAATGAAAGACTTACTAAAAAAATATTTAACTATGCCTCCTCTCACAAAGTCAAGAATAATCTGATAATCGAAATTGAAAATATTAAAGCATTAAGCTAAAACTTGAATGCCAATAAAGACACTTTATTATTGAACTTTAAACCAACATTGTCTAGGATGAAAAACAAAAACTACTGATAACAAGCTAGAGGTTATTGTTCTCTTTTACTAAGAGAAAAAGACATCGAGATAGTAAAAGGAATTGGATGGCGGTGCTTTGTTGGAGAATTTTACATAATACTTAAAACTAGATACTTTAACAGAAATAGGCCTTAAAGAAATCAAGCAAAACAAGTGAAATTATATGGGAGAAGCCTAGATTTAGAACGTTGGTGAACAAACATCAGTTTGCTGCAAAACCCAAGACGAGAACCACCACTCCATGCGCGGAGAAACGAAAGAAAAGATGAAGAGATTCTGGGAAGAGAAGAAAGCAAATTCATCTGCTAAATGAGTTCAATCGCGCTCCTTAGTTGGACACAAGAATGTGAAAAAAATAAATGAATAAATAAATAACAAACGTATCGGTATAACACTACCGTAATACGACCTGGCCAATCACTCAATCAGAATGCATTCTCGAAAAGTATGGCCGTTGATGGCCTCTGCCTTTTGCGAAAGTGCTGCCATCTGGTATGATTTGTAGTATAAATATGACATTTGATTTGCAATTGTTTTTGCGAAAATGGAGGGAAAATTTGATGTTTGAATTATGTCAATGTGTGGTCAATACGTTCGTTTGAATAATTGTTGTTATTTGTTTGAATTGCGTTCATTTGGAAATGTTTAATAGATTTCCAAGTTATTTGAAATCATTTAAGAAAAGTCTGGGTAAAATTACGGGGAATCTGCTAACTGGGCTACAGCACTAAATGCAGATCAATGATCACTGACTTAATAGAATCCTTCGTAATTCATCAGTGAGTTTATAACTCGTGAAAGAACACCCCTAATCCTCATTCTTTCCACAAACCAAGCTTTAAAAGTCTGACAATTTGTACTAAACCACAGGTTATGTGATTGTTATTGTGGACTAATAAAGACCACCGACATGAAATCCCCCAAGTATAGACAGTATTAAATGCAGATGAATGATGATTGAGTCCATAGAATCCTTCATAATTCATCAATTATATTATAATAAGTAAAAGAACACCCGCGATCTTCATTCTTTCTGCTAAGAAAGCTTGAAAATGTCAACACCTTATACAAATTTTGGCCAATAGGTTACTTAATTGTAAAGGTGCGCTAATAAAGGTACTGACTCGCATTTCTGACTAACTTAACGTGAAATAATTCCAATAATTATTAACGTGGACTAATAAGAGCACTGCCTCAGTTTTCTGAGCAACTTAACGTGAAATAATTCCAATAATTATTAACGTGGACTAATAAGAGCACTGACTCAGTTTTCTGAGCAACTTAACGTGAAATAATTCCAATAATTATTAACGTGGACTAATAAGAGCACTGACTCAGTTTTCTGAGTAACTTAACGTGAAGTAATTCCAATAATTATTAACGTGGACTAATAAGAGCACTGCCTCAGTTTTCTGAGCAACTTAACGTGAAATAATTCCAATAATTATTAACGTGGACTAATAAGAGCACTGCCTCAGTTTTCTGAGCAACTTAACGTGAAATAATTCCAATAATTATTAACGTGGACTAAAAAGAGCACTGCCTCAGTTTTCTGAGCAACTTAACGTGAAATAATTCCAATAATTATTAACGTGGACTAATAAGAGCACTGCCTCAGTTTTCTGAGTAACTAAACGTGAAATAATTCCAATAATTATTAACGTGGACTAATAAGAGCACTCCCTCAGTTTTCTGAGTAACTAAACGTGAAATAATTCCAATAATTATTAACGTGGACTAATAAGAGCACTGACTCAGTTTTCTGAGTAACTTAACGTGAAGTAATTCCAATAATTATTAATTTGGACTAATAATAGAACTGCCTCAGTTTTCTGAGTAACTTAACGTGAAATAATTCCAATAATTATTAACGTGGACTTAAAAGAGCACTGCCTCAGTTTTCTGAGCAACTTAACGTGAAATAATTCCAATAATTATTAACGTGGACTAATAAGAGCACTGCCTCAGTTTTCTGAGCAACTTAACGTGAAATAATTCCAATAATTATTAACGTGGACTAAAAAGAGCACTGCCTCAGTTTTCTGAGCAACTTAACGTGAAATAATTCCAATAATTATTAACGTGGACTAATAAGAGTACTGCCTCAGTTTTCTGAGTAACTTAACGTGAAATAATTCCAATAATTATTAACGTGGACTAATAAGAGCACTGACTCAGTTTTCTGAGTAACTTAACGTGAAGTAATTCCAATAATTATTAATTTGGACTAATAATAGAACTGCCTCAGTTTTCTGAGTAACTTAACGTGAAATAATTCCAATAATTATTAACGTGGACTAATAAGAGCACCGCCTCAGTTTTCTGAGTAACTTAACGTGAAGTAATTCCAATAATTATTAACGTGGACTAATAAGAGCACTGACTCAGTTTTCTGAGCAACTTAACGTGAAATAATTCCAATAATTATTAACGTGGACTTAAAAGAGCACTGCCTCAGTTTTCTGAGTAACTTAACGTGAAATAATTCCAATAATTATTAACGTGGACTTAAAAGAGCACTGCCTCAGTTTTCTGAGTAACTTAACGTGAAATAATTCCAATAATTATCAACGTGGACTAATAAGAGCACTGACTCAGTTTTCTGAGTAACTTAACGTGAAGTAATTCTAATAATTATTAACTTGGGCTAATAATAGAACTGCCTCAGTTTTCTGAGTAACTTAACGTGAAATAATTCCATTAATTATTAACGTGGACTAATAAGCTCACCACCTCGGTTTTCTGAGTAACTTAAAATGAAATCATTCATAGTATCTTTTGCAAGTTGCTTTACGTCGCACCGACACAGATAGGTCTTATGGCGACGATGGGGAAAGGAAAGGGCTAGAGTGGGAGGGAAGCGTCTGTGGCCTTAATTAAGGTACAGCCCCAGCATTTGCCTGATGTGAAAATGGGAAACTATGGAAAACCATCTTCAGGGCTGTCGACAGTGGGGTTCGAACCCACTATCTCCCGAATACTAGATACTGGCTGCACTTAAGCGACTGCAGCTATCAAGCTCGGTCATAGTATCTTAGACGCAAAAAAAGTATTACTTCGTATTCGAGTTTTAAACATTACTTTGTTCAATTTAATTCTTTTTTAAGTTATCAGACAAACTTATGTAGTGTAGATGGCGTAAGTAGGCTGGATTCGATCATAGATACCCTCATCAGCTGATCAACGTTAGCAAGCTAGTCGTCGCCGTCACCAAAGTGAGAGGATTTGGGAATAAAGGCGGCCACACACACACAAACACAAACAAGCACCGCGAGAATGCGTTGTGATTGGTCAGGTCGTATTATAGTAGTGTAATAAATACGCACGAACTCCCGCGTCTCCCGAACGCACAGCTTGGCTCCATAGCCGCGGCGCGTCCGATGTCTGCCACTCCACTCTTTAATAATAATAATAATAATAATAATAATAATAATAATAATAATAATAATAATAATAATAATAATAATAATGAGCAGCAACAGAAACAGCATAATCTACTGCCATAACTGCTGAGTGCACGCATTTGGTTTGAAGCCATTTAGGTTGTCTGAGTGTTTCGGCGTTCTGTTTATTTCGCCAGATGGGTGAGGTATTGGAAATCTCTTTGAGCGTATTGCCGATTAGTAATTGATGTTGTTTAGTGAACACCACATATGCTATCAGAGGTTCTTACGTGCCAACATCGTACAACATTGAGTGTCGATTGGATTTACCTTCGCCCTTCAAAATTGGCTATATCTGCACGAATTTAGGATCGGAAGTTCTACGCTCGACCACTGATGCGCAGAAGGAGTTATAAGAAAGATGATTCCAATGTCAATACCTTTTATATTGAATGTTTTATAATAAATATCAACACTCATCGTAGTATGCAAATAAATGTTAACAATCTTCAGTAGATTTGTAATTTACCATTATTTCTTATACATATATATATTTGAAATTATTAAAATTGAAGTAATAAAATCATTGAAATAAAATTTCCTTAGTATGAGCGCTAGAGTTCGCCAGAAAGGATCCCTCGAATTTTGATAAAGCAAAGAAAACGACTAAATAGGTAGGAACTGCACCTAAGTTTATCAGTATAACTTTATTCTGAACAATATCCGTCGATGAGCACCTATCAACACACCAAAATGTACATATAATACAACCACAAACTACTGCTGGAAGACTCCATATTTACAACAACAACAACAACAACAACAGTAGGAAACCAAAAGCGAGGACCAAGCTACCATTTTCAGTCAGCCCGATGAAAGTTCATTACAAAGCATATATTCGAGGGGCCTATTATATTGTTTTACACTTTATTTTTTGTACGTTCGGGTATGGTTCACATTTCACTTTTGAAGGTAGTGACGTGTAACTAGTGTCTTGTTCCACCGTCTGGTAGCAGCACACGCACAACGTCCAACGAATGCACTCCTCATAGCCATTTCATAACAACACAGTCAGCATAGGAGCAGACAACATGGAAAGCAACCGTCAGGGACAGCGCTATACGACTTGGTTCCTATGGAAAGAAGGCGTGACCACTACAGAAATTCATCGGCGTTTGGTGGCAGTCTGTGGAGAACATACCCCGTCACGGAAAACAGTTTACAACTGGGTGGAAGGTTGGAAAACAGGGCACACATCGGTGAACAAGGGAACCAGTTCTGGAAGGAATGTGACAGTGTCAACACCAGCCAACATTGCCCGGGTCGAACACGCCATCCAAGAAAACAAATGGATCACATATGCGGAAATGGAGGTAGCCACGGGAATTAGCTGAAACACCCTGCACCGGATCGTGCTCGGCCACTTGCAGTAGGGGAAGGTGTCATCCACGTGGGTGCCTAGACTCTTGTCTGCAGACGAAAATCAGAGGCGTGTGGACGTGAGCAGAGAACTTTTGTAACGCCATGATCAAGATCCAGCCGACTTCATGGCTAGGCTTGTGACTGGCGAAAAAAAACATGGTTCCATTACCATGAGCCACAAAAGAAACAATGCAATGGAAGCGTAGGGGCAAAGAAATGTCGAACAGTGCCATCAGTTGGCAAGCGAATGGCGACAGTGCTCTGGGACAAAAAGGGCACCATCCTCATTGACTGGCCTGAATTTGGGGCCACGATTAACATTGCAACATATGTGGCAACCCTTAAGCGCTTACGTCGTGCCATTCAAACTAAGTGGCCAGAAAAATAGGCTAGAGGTGTGCTTCTGCAACATGACAATCCCCGGCCCCACACTAGCCGAAAGATCACCGCTGCCATTGATCAAATGGGTTTCACGGTGCTGCCACACCCACCATATTCTCCCGACTTGGCACCCAGTGATTATCACTTGTTCGGGAACATGAAGAAACCTCTGCGTGGTCGCCGTTTTGCGGATTTTGCAGAACTGGACACAGCTGTCAAGGCATGGGTAAGCAGCATTCCGAAAGAATGGTTTCAGGAAGATCTGGAGAGACTGATACATCGATGGCAAAAATGCATACAGTTACAAGGAGATTATGTTGAGAAGGTGGACGTAACAACTGGTATGTAATGTACTTCATTTGGGTAGAAAAAAATAAAGTGGAAACAATAGAGTACGCCCTTCGTATGTGGATAGATACCATTCACTGTCTCTGTGTATCAATACAACTTGCATATTCTCATTATTGGTACTTGTTATATCACGCAGATACTGATTCTAACACCTGGTTTAAATATACATTTAGACGAGCAACATACGCTTCTTGTTCCAGAGTATAAATTATGGAAAGTCTGAGATACAGTAACCCATAGCTTTCACCAACATATAAGACACCAAGCCGCCACAAGTGATGCAATACGAAGTGCCTAAGCACTCCACAGTTTGTAGGTTAATCACCTTCCACAAACATAATAAGACCGCGTTACACCAAAGTCACATCTTTTCTCTTCCGCTGTTTTGAGTCAAGTATACTCCGTCGTTTTCTCACATGCCTATATAGACCTCAGCAACCCCATTCTCTCACATGATAAGTCTAGATTGATCCTGACCACCCACTCACGAGTGGAAGATCCTCTTGCCGTACCAATACCACGCCCTGAACCACTTCCGGATCCCATGACAATAACAACCAGGCCGCGTCGTCAGACTCTGGGCAGTTCCATGACTCACGCAAAGTTTCCGAGTTGTAAATAGCCCTTTTTTCTCATCCGTTTATACAAAACAAATTACTCGTATCACATATGGAGACTTTACAGCCTAAAATATTAAGAATGTATATAAAAATGAAATAATAATTATTATTATACGAATAATAACAATATCTCCTACTTCTGAATACAGTGCGAGGGTGTGATATATGTACTATCATAGATTATAAATATTAATTTGGCAAACTCAGATGATGCCAAGGAAGTTTCTTCGGAATTTAATTCGATTGATCTCGATTTCATCAGTCTAGGTTTGTAATGAGAGTCATAGATCGGAATGTAACTAGTTTCCCATTTCATGCAGGAAGTGCCGCTGAAATTGCCGTTAATGAGACAGCTGTTCAATTCCAGACAATTCACGAGAGGAATGTAATCGAATCTCTCATGGAGCCGTGTTTCACAGACACACTGACTGTCACGAAAGTATTTGCTCTGATATAAAATTACTTAAATCCACATAGTACGCACAGAGTACAATATCTTCTGCTGTGATATGTACATGCCCTCACGAATTCTGTACTTAAGAGCGTGGAATGGTTACCACGAGGCCCCTCTTTGAGTCGGATATTGCTTCCACCTCAACATGCCAGTCCCTTCGCTTACTTTTCGTCTATCTGACAGATGGGTGGGGGATGGTAAAATACATTCATTGTACCCCTGCCTGCCATAAGAGTTGACTGAGAGGGAGACCAGGGCCTCTCAACTTTGGAGCGTGAGTTTGAGACCAAAGTTTCCCTAGCTGAGGCTAGCATTGATTCTCCTTACTTTTTTCTATCTCCCCTTTTCGATCTCTCTAGGTCAACTCTTGTTCCTTTCCGACCCAGGCGGTATTTGGTTTGCAAGACCTAGGGAGTCTTTCATTTTCGTGCCCTTCGTAGCCCTTCTCTTTCTTTTACCCGATACTTTCGGACCTCTTCCTGTTGTCATTTGATTAGTGTTAATGTTCAATGGTTGCCCATTTGTACTTTCTCTTAAAACACAAATCATCACCAACTCTGAGGACCGCAAAACCAAGACTTGCGGTGAGCTCAGACGCTTACGGGCCCCGAATGCTTCGGGCTTTCCTATCAATCAGTCACTACTGATCTGCATTTAGGGCAGTCGCCCAGGTGGCAGATTCCCTATCTGTTGTTTTCCTAGCCTTTTCTTAAATGATTTCATCAAAGAAATTGGAAATTTATTGAACATCTCCCTTGGTAAGTTATTCCAATCCCTAACTCCCCTTCCTAAAAAAGAATATTTCCCCCAATTTGTCCTCTTGAATTCCAACTTTATCTTCATATTGTGATCTTTCCTACTTTTAAAGACACCACTCAAACTTATTCGTCTACTGATGTCATTCCACGCCATCGCTCCACTGACGGCTCGGGACATACCACTTAGTCGAGCAGCTCGTCTTCTTTCTCCCAATTCTTCCCAGCCCAAACATTGCAACATTTTTGTAACGCTACTCTTTTGTCGGAAATCACCCAGAACAAATCGAGATGTTTTTCTTTGGATTTTTCCAGTTCTTGAATCATGTAATCCTGGTGAGGGTCCCATACATTGGAACCATACTCTAGTTTGGGTCTTATGAGAGACTTATATGCCCTCTCCTTTTAATCCTTTCTAGAACCCCTAAATACCCTCATAACCATGTGCAGAGATCTGTACCCTTTGTTTACAATCATATTTATGTGATTACCCCATTGAGGATCTTTATTTATATTAACACCTGGGTACTTACAATGATCCCCAAAGGGAACTTTCACCCCATCAACGCAGTAATTAAAACTGAGAGGATTTTTCCTATTTGTGAAACTCACAATCTGACTTTTAACTCTGTTTAGTGAGTTAATAGCGCGATGGTTTCTTTGTTAGCTTCCATTTTTTTCTGTTTACCTTCCTTTTCCTGCCAGCATGTGTTAGGTTGGCCATTGTAGAATTTGTATTGATTATTTTGCGAGAGTTTATATTTATTTTTTTCTGGATAAGCTATAAGTTGGCCATTCTGGTTGTGAAGTGAACTGTTCTAAGTTGTGTAAAATGTGTTTTTCATTCCTCTTCTTTGAAATGTAATGTATTTGTTGCAAGTAAGAGTGTATCTGTCTAAGGCAACGTAAGTGAAACAAGTGGAGGCACTAAAGGACGGTTGCAGGATTCAGAAGTCAAAAGGTCCAACAATAAAATAATGATTCCTTTTACTGCCTTCTAAAATCGGCGTTCATGTATACTGTGAAAGTTATTATTGTTTCTTTTTGTTGTTGTAGATGTACACTTGTTGATATTCTCTGATTTTTAGATGAATCCTGAACTAAAAATAAATAATAATTAAGCCTAGTTAATCGACAACGACTGTGGGTTGGGGGCTCAGATGAAGAATATACCCACGATGTCCCCTGCCTGTCGCAAGAGGCGAATAAAAGGAGCGCCCAAGGAATGATACTTTTGGAAGCATGAGACAAACTGTGAGTAGTACCATTACGCGATGAACGCCATGGGTCGGCTTTGCTTGCGATTAGTACTACTACATGTGCCTGGTTGTGCTCCGTCTTAGAGCAATAACCACTGCTGCCCGAAGAACACGTACCTCTATTGCCTCGAGCTGGGTCTGTGATAAGCATCGTCAGGGGAGGATTACTATTGAAGTAGTACCATTATATGAAGAAAACCATTGGTCTATGTTACCTGCGGGTGGTGCCGTAATATGTGATAAACCGCGGGTCCACATTGCCTATGATTAGTACCACTATGTGAGCAACACCATGAGTATACGTAGCCTGTGATGAGTACCACTATGCAAGCAACACCATGAGTATACGTGGCTTGTGATCAATACCACTATATGAGTAACACCACGGATCTAGCCGGCACCCGTGATTAGTACTTCTGTGTAAGGAACACCATAGGTCTACGTTGCTTGTGAGTAGCATGGTACCCTTATGTGAGGAACCTCATGGGTCTGAGTTGCTCGTGAGTAGTACCCTTATCTGAAGAACACCCTGGGTCTGTGTTGCTTGTAAATAGTACCGTAATGTATGACATACCCTGGGTTTACATTATATTTGATTAGTACCACCATGCCAGGAACACTATTGATTATCCGTTACCTGTGATTAGTACTATTATAGCCCGTCCGGTGGCCATGATCGTTATGGTCTGACACCGTGGTTAGCCGGTTCGAGTCCCGTTGGTCGAAAAAATGTTCACCATCAGAATGTTGACCAACAGGGTATGCGAGGTGGTGAAATACAGTTTCTAGTCACTAGATTGCGTGTCGAAAGCCTGGATTAAATTCCAAACCTCTTCGCATTGTTTATATGAAGTGAGGGAATATGACGCTGTTGATGTCCTTACACACTCCCGGCACTAAAAACCATACGGTAGACAGATAATCGTAGATAAATAGTACTACTGTAGGAGAAACATCATGGTTCTGCTTTACCGATGATTAGTGCAATTATGAGGGGCCGGTGGACTAAAAGGGAACACTGAATCAAGGTTTTTCCCACCGCCTGAATTATACAATGTAATACTTATTCCTCTGAAAACTTGCCTTAATAAAAAAGGAAGTCGTACTGTAAACTTATATCAGATTCAAACAATAAAGTTCAGTTCATTTTGATTCAGTGAGTTTACAATGGACCCTGCAGTGAATGGGGGAAGGTAGAAGATATCCCCTGCCTCTGACAAGAGCCCACTGAAAAGGAAAACTCCTGTGGGTAGGGTGGTAGAATACGTCCACGGTATCCCCTTCGTGTGTTTGGCGATGGCAGGCCCACCATATAAGTCCGATATAGCTTCCACGTACTAGTATCAAGCTTCATTTTTTCACCTTCACTCTCTGAACTTTCTTGGTCCTCTTCCGAAGGTATTAGGTTTACGAGGCCAAGGCAGCCTTTCATTCTCACGGCTTTAATGGACCGTCTCTTTCTTTTGACAATACCTTAATTCTTCAAAGGGTCGAACCTCTTCCACATTTCCTATGATTAGTGTTAAGAAAGGATGGTTGCCAAGTTGTACTCCCTCTTAAAGAAATGTTCACCATCCTCACCACAATTTACAATAGTCCTAGATGCCAAAAGCAGATCAAAATATTTCGTATTTACAGCTAAGAGAAACTCTAGAAACCATCACCTAAATAGAAGATCTCAAGATAAATACTTGAGATAATAGTCCTAATGTCGTGAACTTGTGCATATTTGTATACATTTACTTGTTAATTTCTTTATGTTAATATTTATTCCTTTTGCAACTACTGCATGCATACGATAATGATAATATAATTAACTTATATTTATTTGTTCATCTAGTCGTGGCGGAATTTTCCCAGAATTGTAGTGACATGTTACGATTTTCTTATGGCAGCGCTTGTCGTAACCATAAACTGTCAGCTCTTCGTCCTCTCCAAACTGATCACTCAACATATTGTGATGACCAAGACGCACCAGAGCTACCAGAAAATTTAGTTAGTGTTTTGGTTTATTTACTTGTCGTACGACATAAAACGTATTTATAGTATAGCATACAGATTAATACAGATATAGACATATTATACACAGCCCGACTGCTTGGCTAAATGGTCAGCGTTGAGGCATTCTGTTCAGAGAGTCAGGGATTGCGATTGGGTGTTTGTGTTTGTCCCAGTACTCTCCTCTTCATATTCAGCAACACACCACACTACCGGCCACCACAGAAACACGCAATAGTGATTACATCCCTCCACATAGGGCTAGCGTCAGGAACGGCATCTGGCTGTTAAAAAGGACCAAATCCACGTATGCGATACAGATCGCACCCGCGACTCCAGAGGTGTGGCAGAAGCAGTATAATTATAACAACGATCTCAAGATTTTGGATATTCTAACCGTCCGTGGTTCGATTCAGTTAGGGGTTCGAAGATAATGTGAATACGCCTCGGCTGGAGTCAGCGGATATACACGAGTCTCCACTCATGGCATGGACATTCGACGAACACTGATTAGATCTCATTTTCTACTTAACGTTAGGCTCTTCTTGTCATAGCAAGAGAGTTTTCAATTAATTATGTAAGGCTAAAATAATTCCTAATTTAATAAATGAAGATATCGAGAATGTCAGTTTCTTGGATAGATTTTTCCAATTTAATTAATCAAAGTAAGTAGAATTAAATAACAATAATGTTACATCACAACATGACTGGAAAATATGAAAATAAAATCGAGATTGAATGCTTTGTTGGTTGATATTATCACATAATCAATCACGCGTTGGTAAAAATTAATTTAAATTCAAAATTAACTTGTAATAAATTCAAACATGGAACTTGCTGAAGGCTTAGTATCACAATCCATAAAATTTCTGCTATTATTAATTGACTGCCAATCATAGAATTAAAATGAGAAAAAGATCAATCATTTCACTCGTCTTCACCACTCATTGATCCAAGATTTCATCCTTCTATATTCCATCATTATTATCGTTTCTCGCATAAATTAACTAATTACCTATCAACTTGAGTTTCCTAATAACCTATGTCCAACGCTTCCGTTCTTAAACAAGTGATCATATATCATTCAGAGACATGCAACTAGTTTTAATAATAAATTCTGTCAAACAGGAACAGCATCTCCTGGAAGCTCATATCCGCCAAACATAAAATGTGCAATATGTAGCTGATACAATCATAAATAAATAAGAAGATATGGAAATGATTCAGCAACATTTGGCTTCGCCGGAACTATCCTCCTGAAAATTATGAATATCTACTATTACTTACGACAAATCCATACTATCAAGCAGCTACTCATATGAATACAAGTCATGCACTGCTTCAGGTGACGACAACTTTGCTTAAGTATGATGCCTCACTACATCTATACCAACGTTATTTATTGTCGAAGATCTCCTATCAATGATTGTCCGTTCAGATGTTTAATATTTGCATCGTGTCGTGCCATAAATTAATATTTTGATGACCGCATACGTGTCTCATTACTTATAATCTTCTGGAAACATTATGTGAAAACATTAACATCAAACCTTATTGCTTGCCTACCTCTGGGGTCACTTAACTTCGCATGATGAACACTTTAATCAATCATTCTCAACCTTAAATTCATTGAAAATCTCGAAGTCTATATAACACTCTCGTAATACCTATTTTCAACAAATCATATAACACAGCAACCTCATTTTACCATATAAACACTTTAACGACGATCCTATCATTTACAATACCTTCATGCGCACCATGCCTTTTCATAATTATCCATCCCAAAGAAATACACAAGCATCTTTATCCGAAGAACCATTTCATCATCACAAAACTCATCATGTATTAATCTGACGAAACACTGGCATCTGCACAACGCACGCGTATACGAAAAATGATCACATAAGAAGACCTTAAAACCGACATTAAAATCACATCACCTCACAAAATCATCTACGCAGTACTAGTATATCATTTTAATTATGAAGAAAACATTTCCTATATTCACGACAGTTACAAAGAAATCCCGGGATAATTTACGACGAAATGCGTATTCTACAAGTTTGCACGGGACAAATAACTCCAATATCTCCTTATTAAACTTAGCCACAATTACGGATATCACTGAATGGGTTACATCCCTATCTACGAAATGTCATTGTAACCGAAATCTACTCTACTGCTATGCGTTCTACATGATAGAATAAAGAAAAACAATATCTTGGGTGCTTATCGTTGATGGCTACATGACGTTGTTCTCTGTCCCTCCATTTCGTTGGTCTCAATTTTGGCATTCATTTTATCATCGACCCGGGCCTGCCATGACACTAATCCCGCTCAAGCCCTCATATTAGATCTGTTCATGACATTACAGAGACAATCTTCAACCACCGTGAGCATTTGGACCTGAAACTTGTATAGGCGGAATTAGTACAACGATATATGTGTCATACAATATTAATCCAAAACACTCGCCTTGTTTCTAATAATGAATATTGGATCTTATTATTCTTATTACTACTATATCCTCCCAATATTTCTCTTGAATATGACTTCAAAATCTACACTTACAACTAGCTCTTTCTTAGTACGTGTTAACGACCGTCAATCTCAATTTTTATAATACATTATTAATGAAACAAAATCCCATTAAGACTATTAGATTAACAATATTGGTTCACATTTCATAATTTTTGACAAGATCGTTAGTTTATAATTTCCTTTCCATATGTTTTTGACATTTGAGGGATGCACTCTATGATAATGTTACTCTTCTAATTAGGAAGTTTACAAAGGAACGCTTCACCACTTACTCTTATCAAGACCGACTCCAATCCTCAGACCGTAATATAAAAAAACCATGGCGCCCGAAGTAGCCGGATTGCTGGAATTGGCTAACACGAAAATATCACGTACATATTATTTATACGGCGGTAATTTAACATGATAAATGTAACATCTTAGGGAACATCACTTTTACACGTTGGAAACGCTTCGCCAACAAGTACGCACCACATATAATAAACTAGAATCACATAATATATTCTACTAGAAAAGAGACCGACAAACTGATTATTTAGAAATTTCAATTGGTCAAATAAAGTTTCCTCTTGGATTTCACTTCGCTGGATGGATGAAAATATTATGATAAAACTGTTAAAATGACATTTCTAACATCATCTTGAATGTTTCAAAATAATTAAGGTGCGAAATTCCTCGATTTATTCGTTCTCATGGGAACTGTGAAACATAATTTGTTGCCTTACATTTGAAGTGGTGGACAATTTCTTAAATTCAGCACCCAATAAAAGGGAAGTACACCCGAAATAATAATGTTATTGGCTTTAGGTCCCATTAACTACTTTTTTACGGTTTTCGGAGACGCCGAAGTGCCGAAATTTAGTCCCGCAGGAGTTCTTTAACATGCCAGTAAATCTGTCGATACGAGGCTGACGTATTTGAGCACTTTCAAATACCACCGGACTGAGCCAGGATCGAATCTACCAATTTGGGATCAGAAGGCCAGCGCCTTAACCGTCTGAGCCACTCAGCCCAAGTACACCCCAAATGATTATGTTAACCCAATGAACGGCCCTGGTAATGTTGACATATGGCATAACAGCACTTCACACAATGATAGTAACCTTAGTAATGAAACGTTCATACGCTAAAGGTTTTTACCCGTTAAAGAACATGAGTGCAAAAACTCTATTGACTAAACATTGATATTTAACCACATGGACGAGCTTCGCCGCAGTCTGCATAATAACAGATAACCACAGCATGAATCGGAAGGTGTTGGTAGTGTAAAACCTTACGTTACAAACCCAGCTAAGCTCTCTAAGTCATTATTCCTTCTGTGTAACAGTATACAGATTGCTACATCTGTCACACTTATAAGTTTTGTTATACTCCAAGATCCAGCCAAACATTTCCGCAGGCAAAGCACAGATTATTGTAAAATACACTTGCATCTAAAACACTCGACACTTTGAAGCACACAGACACTGACGGAATGAAACAATATCAATTATATTCTATCTAAATATTTTTCGAGGAACACGAATAGTTTGGAAGTAGAGAAATGGCTACCCTAACCTCAGAATTATTCTCAAAATGATGTATGCACGCAACAATTTTGTCATGGACTTCAATATAATCACGATGTTTTTTCCTAATCCATTTCTCTCTTAATGTTCTATTCCGTAGGAAACTTAAGAACAGTTGTATGAGAGGCATTGCCATAGACTAAAACCTTGTCTACCTAGTGTACCGGTACTCATATTTTAATGGGTAAAAACACGATCAAAACAAGCATATTCTCACATTACTGCGTATAATTACAGATCCTGTGTGTCCACTGACTCATATAAATACACTCGCACACTTCTATTCTACAAAGAAACTAACATTTATCGTCAACTTTCATAAAATTACACAGACTACATACGATAACAACAAACCAAAACAAATCCACATTTCCAACAATTCCGGCTACTCGATTCGCCATCTTTGAACGATCGAGAGTTGCATTAAGGTCTGAGGATTGGAGTCGGTCTTGCTCTTATCTTCATGACGTATACAATCGATTGTCTCATCAGCGCCTTCTTGATCACTGAACTTGCATCGTTCAAATCATGGCCTCCGCCGCATATGTCATTGCTGGACGTGAAAGTCACACATTAGACTTGCTTTATCCCAAGGTTAATAGAGAACAGTAAGGTTAGTCATTCCGCGTTACGGGCTGCCATTGGCTGTCGCTGTGACGTCACCATGGAACATCGCTGGTAGCCGCTGACGGCAGACTGTATTAGCGCGCGGGTAATGTTTCACATTTTAATAAAATACCGAAATGATATTTTAGAATTTTTGAAAGTCATACAATGTATTCTATAGAAACATTCATTCTGTACAAGATAAAGTACGTATAACATCGTAGCGCTACAAAATAAGAGGTACTTAGAAGTGCGCGATATGTTAGGTTTAAATCAACAGATTCGGGACAAATAAGACTATTTTTATTTACTGTTATTTACTCTTACCTCAGTGAAGATGATGTTGACGAAATGCATGGAATCTTCACCTCACTCTGACTGACAGATGGGTTTTGTTTTATATCACAAACACTGTTAATCTGTTCAACACTTCACGGTGAAAACTTACAGGATACATTGCGATATGTAATAACTTCAAGTCTTGGAACACTAGCACCAAATAAACGGTTTGTCTTTCTTTCCGTTAACATAAGTCTAGAAGAGTATCACAGTCTAGTATATTCACTATCTATCCGATTTTCATCAAAAGGGCTACAGTTCAAATCGTAGTCAATGGAAGCGAGACAGGGTATGAAATAAGTTCTTTTCCGAGTTCTGCGCATAAGGCAAAGGTCCCGTGGCTTTGCACACGAAGTTTAAAACAGCAAATACAACGGTAACGAACATTTCTTGACATTTACTTTGTTGATAAATGCCACATTCTCGTTTTTCGCTTACGGGCAGCCTCTTTGCCGGCTGAGTGGCTCAAACGGTTGAGGCGCTGGCCTTCCGACCCCAACTTGGCAGGTTCGATCCTGGCTCAGTCCGGTGGTATTTGAAGGTGTTCAAATACGTCAGCCTCGTGTCGGTAGATTTACTGGCACGTAAAAGAACTCCTGCGGGACAAAATTCCGGCACCTCGGCGTCTCCAAAAACCATAACATTAGTTAGTGGGACGTAAAGCAAATAACATTAATTAATTAATTAATTATTACGGGAAGCCTCTGTTTTTTTTTAATTTCTGTTTTGCAGCCAACCAACGCAAACGGAGTAAGGTTCGGATCTTAGCACATGAGTTCAAGACTTTTGGATGGACGTCAGGAAAACGGCTTTTCAACTTCACAAACATATTGTTCACAACTTCTGGTTCCCTGTTCAAATATGTTCGTCCGTGAACTTCAGCAAATATCAGTTCGAATTTAGTGATAATTTCCATAAAACTATCGGAAGGGACGAGCAAACCTCCCCGAAACAGCACGTGTACCCACCCCAGACTTGGGTCATCAGGTGATATCAACAAATCTCCTGTAGGCGTGCCCAGGGACCTGTCAAATTTTCAGCAGCGATATGCGATGAACCCTGCAACGTATTTGAATCCCTCCAGACTACAGTCAGTATCGGATAGATCATCACTATCAACAGCTGGCAATTCAATGTCATTAATATCCTTGTCACCCTCAGTCATCGCCAGAGCTTGTCATATCCGGGAGGATGTTGCCAAACATAGCCGATGTAACAAATTCTCCTCCTTCGGCAGGAGCTACAGGTGACTCATGGGAATGAGGAATATCGCTGGAATTGGCTCCTAACAACAACAGTCTGATGCTATTTTTCACATCAGGTGGAGATGGATGATCGTAAAAATGCCCAAGACCTCTTAGGCGCGAAAAGAAATTTTCCAGGCAATCTTGATTCAAACTTGCTGTGAGAATGTATTTACCGGGCGAGTTGGCCGTGCGCGTAGAGGCGCGCGGCTGTGAGCTTGCATCCGGGAGATAGTAGGTTCGAATCCCACTATCGGCAGCCCTGAAAATGGTTTTCCGTGGTTTCCCATTTTCACACCAGGCAAATGCTGGGGCTGTACCTTAATTAAGGCCACGGCCGCTTCCTTCCAACTCCTAAGCCTTTCCTATCCCACCGTCGCCATAAGACCTATCTGTGTCGGTGCGACGTAAATCAAATAGAAAAAAAAAGAATGTTTTTAATAATAATTAATGTTATTTGTTTTACGTCCCACTAACTACTCTTTTACGGTTTTCGGAGACGCCGAGGTGCCGGAATTTAGTCCCGCAGGAGTTCTTTTACGTGCCAGTAAATCTACCGATACGAGGCTGACTTATTTGAGCACCTTCAAATACCACCGGACTGAGCCAGGATCGAACCTGCCAAGTTGGGGGAGAATGTATTTAACGCCGAAAGATTCCATGTATTTGAACAGCACGAACGAAAAAATAAACTAGGCCCTCTGACACTCTTTTAAACACCCACGCACTTTAAAGGTAAACAAATACATCCGATACATGTGATAACTGAAGAATTTGCCTCGATCTACCCTGGTCCCGCGTGGCTAGTTGTTCCACCGTGACGTCATGCGCTAAGCGAGGAAAATGCAACACCTTCTGCGCACGGCTGAGTGCACCCCCCTGCTTTATCCTGCCGCTGGAATGTAAACTTCACTTACTGGCTTTTGCCTATACATTAAATGATATTTGGGGTTCTGAGCTTATGAATCTCCGTCCTCATTCTGTATCCATCCAATTTCTTATTCAAATGAGCGAGTTATCTCGGCTAACAGACACAGTTGGACGTATAACAACTCGACGTGTACCGTAACTGCTGGACGTATATATCCGAGTAATTTTCGTTGACCTCTTCTTTAACATAACCTTCAATGGCTCTATAACTGATCTGGATGCCACTGGACGGTTATAATATGCTGTGAACTTGAATGCACACATGGGGCATTGAAAGGCTGCGCCCCCACACTGTTGTTTATTATTACTACCTACTAATGGCATTCGGACTAAGAAGACCATGCGGCTACTAGTTACACAGTGAGAGAGAGCGTACATTTATAAGTCTTCGTGGTTGAAAATAGTCATAATTTACAACTTAATTTTACAGTATGATAAATATGCCTAGGCCTATTTACAAAGTACAGCGCATAATTGTGGAGTTAGGTTTGATAAGAGGATGACAATTGATGTTGGCTCTGGAGTATTTAACTTCACTAGAGAAAAGTACAAATGGTTCTGCTGTGGGGAGTACTTCTTACATGGCAGTAGGATGTAGTTCAAGTCGGCTATATCTCCAGGGTCTTCTGCCGCCCCCACTTGTGCAATATGGTTACACATCTTCTCTTGCTGGTTCTAATGCGATTTAGAATCTTGCACCGACGTTAAATTAGCTGAAATCCTGGAGATCGCTCACAGGGATTCTTGGTATAAAGTGGTGATGTAGCTACATATTTCCAGGCATTGGAAATGTTGAAGGAGCTCGCCTGTAGATGAAGTGCTGTGTGCCATGATGGTATTTATTTTAGCAGCTTATTTAAGGATGTAATGACATCATTGTGTGTTGGTCGTAAAGGACTGTTCTGAATTTTCTTCCAAGTGTTTAGCAGTGATTGAGATTGTCTTAAGGAAAATGTGTATGCGTCGGTAATATGCATCCTATAATAAGGCGCATTGCCTGACTGAGTTGGGTATCAATCACTTCGGTATGAGCACTTTTCTACTAGGCTGTCAGGGTGTGATACAGAGGAGTGTCTGTCTCGGCATACTGTATCGTAGACAGCTGTCAGATCTAAAAATACGCCCATGGTTATCATCTTCTTAAAGACACTTTCGATATTATGGATTACTAACTGTTCCTCACATCCACTCACCATCATCATCACTGACGCGACAGCCCTTTGTGGTCCTTGGCCTTCTGAAGAATATTTCCCCACTCTTTCCTATTCAGTGCAGAGCTCCTCCAATTCTTGATTCCAATCATCTATACATCCTCTCTCACCCCTTATTCCACGAACCAATTCTCAAGTCCTTTACACGTTTGCGAGGTCGTCGTAAAAAGGTCAGGTCGGCTATTTCTTCTTCAGATTTCGTAACGAGAGTTTTTTACAGATTGGGTTGTCAGCCCAACGTCAACCCCCAGCAATCCTGGAGGGCCGATGTTTTCTTTCGGGGTTGTCTCCCTTAACTGGTGTCCGACTCGTTGGCTGAATGGTCAGCGTACTGGCCTTCGGTTCAGAGGGTCCCGGGTTCGATTCCCGGCCGGGTCGGGGATTTTAACCTACATTGGTTAATTCCAATGGCCCGGGGGCTGGGTGTTTGTGCCGTCCCCAACATCCCTGCAACTCACACACCACACATAACACTATCCTCCAACACAATAACACACAGTTACCTACATATGGCAGATGCCGCCCACCCTCATCGGAGGGTCTACCTTACAAGGGCTGCACTCGGCTAGTAATAGCTACACGAAATTAATAAATTAAAATCCCTTAGCTGGTGGGTCTCCATTTTGAAGCGTCGGGAACTCGCTTTTTCGCCCTTCCATGACTTAGCCGTGTACACGCAGTGTACCCGTTACCCAGGGGCCACGACGTGGACATGCATGTATCGAACTCGGTAGGAATAAATGACATTTCCTGTGCTCTATTAGTACACTTCCACCAGCAAGAAGTGAACCCACAGGACCACATACTACCCCTCCCCACCCCCCTCCTCACATCCACTACCGGACCTGTTTCGGTGAGAGGAAGATTTATTGAAGTGTAACATCTGCTGTGAAACCTAATTGAGCTTCTTTTTCGTAAGTCTAGTAAATAAAACGTAAATCATGTCTACTAAGCAAGAGTAGTCAGTCTTAGGAATTACGAAACATTCGTTGTAATGTAAAGATTTACGAGCCTTGCAGTATCTAGGTAGAGAGATGCAGTAATCCTACCAATTAGGAAATACTTAAGAAATATGGAAATGAACGGCACTAAAGATGATAAAGGAGAGCTTAAATTATAGACACCCAAACACCGCGCCAGCCGCCACATTATGATAATGGCATCAACTTGTCGCCCTTCCCGCCATCCATCTTCCTACCTGGAAGTTGAGAGAGCTGCGCCGGGAATGAATTACACTCTGTAGATTAGAGAAGTTGCGAGGCACAGCATCACCATCTACGTACACATCACTAGAGCTCATATACTGAGTAGCAGCAGACTGCGTACAATCTAACAAGTCTACAACTGTCTACGAACTTAGATTTCAAAATGTTTACTTATGACACGAATATTGCGATTTAAATAAGAAATCTATATATCTATATATATAAAATAAGAGTTTTGTCTGTACATTGCTCAGATTTTGAAAAGAATGGCATTTCTGTATCGGGTATGACCACAGTAACAAGGAAATGCACTTTTTACTTTTCCGTAATGTCTGTCTGTCTGTCTGTCTGTCTGTCTGTCTGTCTGTCTGTCTGTCTGTCTGTCTGTCTGTCTGTCTGTCTGTCTGTCTGTCTGTCTGTCTGCCTGTCTGTCTGTCTGTACACGCATCATTAGAAAACGGCTAAAGAGAATTTAATGAAAATCGGTATGCAAAGTCGGAGAATTAGTCGCCATAAATAATTTCATTCACGCTGATAGAAATGGTAGTTGAGGGGAAGGCCTAAAATTTAATTTTCAAATATTTATGTTATTAGTGATCCTATCTTAATACAAATTGGTATGCAAAGTCGCAATAAGTCGCTATAGTCTAGCATATAAATATTTTATTCATGCTGAGTGGAATGGTAGTTTATATGAAGGCCTAAAATGTAATCCTTAATATGTACGTCATTATGGTAATATCTCATTCAAAACTGGTATACAAAGTCGTAGAATGAGCCACTACAATCTAGGCTATAAATTATTTTATTCACGCTGAATGAAATGGTAGTTTAGGGGAAGGCCTAAAATTTAATTCCCAAATACTTATATTATTAGTGGTCGTATCGATAAATACTACATATAGTTATATAGAATTAAATTAAAAAATTTACCGTACCGGCTATGGTAACACCGATATTCATGAATTTGTAGTTTTGTGCTTAGTCCATATCGACGCCGAGCCACGAGAAAATGGGTTAACAGAATTTAATGAAAATCGGTATATGGAGTCGGGGAATGAGAAACTATAGTCTAAACTATAAACAATTTTATTCGCCCTGGATAAAATTGTAGCTTAGGGGAAGGCGCCTAAAATTTTATTTTTAAATACCTGTATTTTTGTTCCTATCGAAAAGTACTACATAACAAAAGTTACAGAGAATACAATTTCCAATCATTTATGTTTTATTCAGTTTTAACGTACCGACTATGATAAGAGTGGTATTTCAGAGTCGGAAGAAAACTAAATGTGAAGGCCTACAATATCGAAAGCGCATAACACTGATCAACAATAACATTACATTGACCATTGTTTGTTGTAATGTTCTTTGTCTCTTATGCTGCCTCTCAACTTCGATAGATGAGATTACTGTTGCGTACTGAGTATAATAGCCTGACTGAATATAGGCGGGAAATAGCCGGGGAGTTAGAAAACTTTCTTCTTTAGCATGGCATTCCTCCGGTTCATACATTTTCTAATACAGCTGGTACGTAACACACTGGTTCTTCATAGTATTCCAGTTATTCGATCCCTACGTTGACGCGCTGTTTTGAATGAGCTCTATGTATACTTAAGGCAGAGGCTGACTAAATAGTAGTAGTAGTAGTATGGCCTGGTCTGGATAACAGTTTAGGCCTATTCCAAATTATAGCACCACAATTCACTAAATAACTCAAAATTCAACCCTGAAAATAGCCGTTTCTTACGAAAAGCTTCTTCCTCTTCACTTTTATTAAATTCTACATTCATTTTATTCCAAATTATCAGTTGAAGACAGGGTTTCTCCTCTGGCTTGGAGGAAAAATTTGCCTCCAAGTCAGATAGATTTTTCCGCCGCCAGTGTAGGGAATTGATATTTTCCGACTCATCGGGTACTCCTAGGAAACAGATTAGTAAAAGGGCATAGTTTTTGTCCTGGGAGCCTCCACTATTCGACCCTCTCCCCACCGAAAAAGGACGAAGGGTGTTCACGAATCACGGCTGTCTGCGGCTTGGTCATTCCACCTCTGGAACATTGGACTGTTAGATCGGCAGTGTAGTCCTTTTCTTTAAAAATGAGAAAATGTGTGGTGTTTCATTTGATTGAGTATTTCATATGGAAGCATTGCTTTTAATCGCGCCATTCCTACCGACGTCATTGTAATGAATGTTCATTTCAGTTGGGAAAACCACTAAGACAGTCTTTCTGAGAATGTAAAAAGGCAGGTGGAGAGTGAGTGTCTACCATTACACTGAAAATTCCCCAATTCAGTCTTCAATATGAGTAAAGACTTTTGGTGAATTCCCCGTCGCGTTTCTAGAGTAACGTTATGAGCCATGCAATTTAATACAATCTTGATCACAACGTGTACACTAGAATTCCGTATACATTTAGAATTCCGTATACATTTAGAATTCCGTAGCGAAGCACGGGTACATCAGCTAGTATAAAATAAGAGTTTTGTCTATACATTGCTCAGAATTTAAAAAGAATAGTATTTCTGTATCAGACGTGTCCACAGTAACAAGGAATTGTACTTTTTAATTTTCCGTAATATCTGTCTGTCTGTCTGTCTGTCTGTCTATCTGTCTGTCTGTCTGTCTGTCTGTCTGTCTGTCTGTCTGTCTGTCTGTCTGTCTGTCTGTCTGTCTGTCTGTCTGTCTGTCTGTACACGCATCACGAGAAAACGGCTGAAGAGAATTTAATGAAAATCGGTATGCGAAGTCGGGGAATAAGTCGCTACAGTCTAGGCCATAAATAATTTTATTCGCGCTGAGTGAAATGGTAGTTTAGGGGAAGGCCTAAAATGTACTTCTCAAATATTTATGTTGTTAGTGGTCGTATCGATAAATACTACATAACTAAAATTATATAGTACTAAATTTCCGATCATTTATGTCTTATACATTGTTACCGTACCGACTATGAGCACAGAGATATTCATGAATTTAGATTTTTGTTGCTAAGTCCACATCAGCGCCGGGTCACGAGAAAGTGGTTAAGCAGAATTTAATAAAAATCGATATATAAAGTCGGAGAATAACGAACTACAGTCTACAGTATAAATAATTTCATAAGACACCCTAATATCACAGAGTCGAAGAAAACTAAATGTGAAGGCCTACAATATAGAAAGCTCATGAAATTGATCAACAATATCATTAAATTGACCATTGTTTGTTGTGATGTGCTTTGTGTCTTAAGTTGCCACTCAGCTCCGATAGATGGGATTACTGTTGAGTTCAGAGGATTGTTTTAATTTGTTTTACGTCGCACTGGCAGAGATAGGTCTTATGGCGACGATGGGATAGGAAAGGGCTAGGAGTGTGAAGGAAGCGGCTTTGGCTTAAATAAGGTACATCTCCAGCATTTGCCTGGTGTGAAAATGGGAAACGTAGGAATACCTTCTTTAGTGCTGCCGACAGTGGGGTTCGAATCCACTATCTCCCGGATGCAAGCTCACAGCTGAGTGTCGCTAACCAGACGGCCAACTCGCCCTGTCGTACCGAGAGTAACAGCCTGCCTGAATATTGGCAGGAAGTAGCTGGGGAGTTAGATAAATTTCTTCTTTAGCATGCCATCCCTCTGGTTTATAAATTTTCTGATACTACTGGTACGTAACACACTGGTTCATCATAGCATTGTCCGACTCGTTGGCTGAACGGTCAGCGTACTGGCCTTCGGTTCAGAGGGTCCCGGGTTCGATTCCCGGCCGGGTCGGGGATTTTAACCTTAATTGGTTAATTCCAATGGTACGGGGGCTGGGTGTATGTGTTGTCTCCATCATCATTTCATCCTCATCATGACACGCAGGTCACCTACGGGTGTCAAATAGAAAGACCTGCACCTGGCGAGCCGAACCCGTTCTGGGATATCCCGGCACTAAAAGCCATACGACATTTCATTTCATCATAGCATTCAAGCTATTCAATTCCTATTCAATATCTGTTTGCATATTTAACGGAATAATAGCACAGGAGTGTTCACGGCAGTTTGCGGCCTGGTCATTCCAGCTCTGGAACTGTGGACTGTTATATCGGTACCGTAGTACTGTTCGTTAAAAGTGAGAAAATGTGCGGTTTTACATTTGATCGAGTATTTTTTATGATAATATTGCTTTTAATCCCTACATTCCTACTGACTTTTTTGAAAAGGCCTATTTTGACTTAAGTTAGGAAATTCACAAAGACAGTGTTTCTGAGAATCCCGTTGCGAAGCACGGGTACATCAGGTACTTTAGGAATATGTAGTAGAGGAAAAGTGGATGCTGTCAGACTATCCTGTGGCAAGGAAGCTGTCTATGTTGGACCAGACAGATTTCAGTAATACTTATGAGAATGATCTATTGACATATCATAAATGTAATTTTGATAATAATTTTCCCGTAATATTTACGGCAGTATTATCGATAATTGTTAAAAAATAGCTGGGAACTCGGAGCAACAAGCTGATAATGACATAAGCACTACAGAAATATACTAATAGTTAATTTTATGGAAGTCACAGACAACACTTAAAATGAGATTTTTGCAAACACAAATAGAATATCAAGCTCTTCAAGTTTGCTTACTAATACGTACACAATAACTTAAGAATATATAAAAAATATTAAGGTTTTAATCCCAGAGGGTTGAGGCGCTGGCCTTCTGACCCCAACTTGGCAGGTTCGTTCCTTCCTCAGTCAAAAGACAGAATCAGTCAATACTGATCTGCATTTAGGGCAGTAGCCCAGGTGGCAGATTCCCTATCTGTTGTTTTCCTAGCCTTTTCTTAAATGATTTCATCAAAGAACTTGGAAATTTATTGAACATCTCCCTTGGTAAGTTATTCCAATTCCTAACTCCCCTTCCTATAAATGAATATTTGCCCCAATTTGTCTTCTTGAATTCCACCTTTATCTTCATATTGTGATCTTTCCTGCTTTTAAAGACGCCACTCAAACGTATTCGTGTACTAATGTCATTCCACGCCATCTCTCCGCTGACAGCTCGGAACATACCACTTAGTCGAGCAGCTCGTCTTCTTTCTCCCAATTCTTCCCAGCCCAAACATTGCAACATTTTTGTAACGCTACTCTTTTGTCGGAAATCACCCAGAACAAATCGAGATGCTTTTCTTTGGATTTTTTCTAGTTCTTGAATCAGGTAATCCTGGTGAGGGTCCCATACATTGGAACCATACTCTAGTTGGGGTCTTACCAGAGACTTATATGCCTTCTCCTTTACATCCTTACAACAACCCCTAAACACCCTCATAACCATGTGCAGAGATCTGTACCCTTTATTTGCAATCCCATTTATGTGATTACCCCAATGAAGAAGATCTTTCCTTATATTAAGACCTAGATACTTACAATGATCCCCAAAATGAACATTCACCCCATCAATGCAGTCATTAAAACTGAGAGGACTTTTCCTATTTGTGAAACTCACAAACTGACTTTTAACCCCGTTTATCAACATACCGTTGCCTGCTGTCCATCTCACAACAGTCCGGTGGTATTAGAAGGTGCTCAACAGTGGCGTATGCTGGTATCAAGACGTGGGCTACCACTAGACTTAGGTTACCCCTTCTCGTTAGTTAGTTTAGTTAATGTCAAGCCATAAGCGTTCTGAACTGCAGCCAATAGCCAATGGAGTAGCCTGCTGAGTTGTCAATGCTGTTTCATAAGCTAAAGCCCTGGCCTCTGCTACTGGCAATAATCAACACCTGATCAGTGGAAATGGTAGCCTCAGGTTTAGCAAATTTAAGTCCGCCTTTGTGGCTAAATGGATAGAATGCTTGCCTTTGGTCCGATGGGCCTAGTTCAATTCTCGGAATTAACCCCCTTATACTCTTAATTCCCCTGGCTTGGGGACTGGGTGTTTATGACGTCTTCGCCATTCATTTCATCCTCATTAGGTCACCACCAAGCCTATACAGGTGCCATGGACTATTATTATTATTATTATTATTATTATTATTATTAAAATGTTGAATTTTACAGCATTACTAGCAGTTTTACCCATCGTTCACTGTTTTATTAGCTTCTTCGGGAGATCAGTGGTGATGTCCGACCCATGATCACAGGTTCGATTCCAACCAACCAAAAAGAACGCTAAAGCTTAAAGATTGCATTTCATTTTAGCAGATCTATCTATAAAAAGAAAACTACATTACTCCTATAACAGCAGCCGTGCATTGTTTTCCTATGTCGTGTCCGCCCCAGTTTTGAGCTCAGGACTATCACTCTTCCGAGGATCGAACCTGTGATCGGGAACGTAGGAAGAATGGTGTCACCGAGACGTGTGTTAATATTATAGGGGAAAATATGAGTAAATATGCATATGAATGTGATGGCAGTGAGGCCATAGTAAAATGAATAATATTAAGAAGAGATTTAAGGTAAAAATAAGAACCATGAAGGTCTTGAAACATGAAAGCATACAGAATGTAAAAAGGTAACAAGTTGTGCAATTAGAAGAAATGTCTTGGTCGAGTTGGGGTGAGTCATGAAGCAGGAAACTGCACCCTGCTAAATGCGTAGTATGTCTTCTAGAAAAGGTGGATAGATGTTGAACGAAAAAGGGAGTTTTCGTTCTGGTTGGCTGTAGCCAGTTTCCATAGGAAAAAGAACTTCGATACGGTTCCAGAAGATGGGCGTATCGAGGAGAGTGTAAAAACCAGGGGGCACACCCTGGAAGGGGCTTTTTTTTTTTTTTTTTTTGGAAGTTTTCTACCGGGAGTGCGAGCGGAAGCTCTGCCAGTCAGGTCTTCGATAATAAGAATAATAACTCGTAAGTTGGACTATACCGCTGAGAGTCGACCATGCCAAGTCTTCGTTATTCAGTATTATTTGAGGTTGAGGAGAAGCTTGTAAATACTGTACAGTATATATATTCATCGGTCTGCAATTAAAAGTGGTATTTGGGAAGCTGTGGACTTCGATTCTCTTCACACGTAGCGGATCCCCCAGGCCCTATTAGAAGTAAACTCCCAAACCGCTCGGGGAGCAGTCTGACTTATCACTTCACGTCGTGAAAGTACCTGTGTCACGACACCTACAAGAATGTAGAAGCAAAAGAGAGTGAAATACCAACTCTCTGTTACCTGTCTGATTATGTCAGAAGTATGAGGTAAGGTATATACGATAAGGAACGCATGTGTCTATTGAGAATCTTCCTGAGAACTTCGAATCTTTGAGCTATCTCTCCTTCGTTAGGTGTCCGGACATTTCGTACCACGGATATTCCGTACCACTTGATATTTGAGGACATTTCGTACCACCTAGGTGGTTATCTATCTGCGAACTGTTTTCCTGTAATCCCAAAATATTTATGCCAGGGCAATTCGTACTTGATGTCAAATTGGAACTCCATCTCCACGCCAAGGGGCGTAATAAGCCTGACAGACACCTTTAGAAATCCGAAACAAAAGTAATTTACAAAATTTGCTGAAGAAAACTTCTATATTATTTTAATAATTTCCCTTTGCACTATACGTATCACTTGTCTAAGTAAGTATTATAATAAGAAAGTCGATTTTTGAAGTATAAATACTAATTAATTAAATTCGTATGCCTATTTCTAGCCGGGTGCAGTCCTTGTAAGGCAGACCCTCAGATGAGGGTGGGCAATTCGTACCACTGTAGGTATGTAGGTAACTGCGTGTTATTGTGGTTGAGGATACTGTTATGTGTGGTGCGTGACTTGCAGGGATGTTGGGGCCAGCACAAACACCCAGCCCTCGGGCCATTGGAATTAACCAATGAAGGTTAAAATCCCCGACCCGGCCGGGAATCGAACCCGGGACCCTCTGAACCAAAGGCCGTACGCTGGCCATTCAGCCAACGAGTCGGACAGTATAAATACTGAAACAAAACAATACAATAGGAATATGATGTGACCATTCACAACGTCACCTATAGTATGTCATGATACCCAGGAGATGAAATATGCCGTTTTCCGCGTCATTCTACGATAAAAACTGCCCAAGTTAGAATTTTTCCACCCGCTCCGGGATACGATTGACAGTATCCTGAGTCGCGCGACCCAACTCTAGTTGCTGGTAATTAGCAGCGAGGCGGTGCAAGAGCGCTTGTACTCGAAGTTTTCTCACTCCAACCACGAGCAAGACAGAAAGAGACGCGTTATCATGTGACAGAGAATCTAGGTCACTAGCCGAGCCCAGGGAGTATATCCAACGTGAGAAGAAACATTATACCCTTTTCCCCTCATTCATTCACCACTGCCAACTCATCGAGTTCAATTGTTTTTTCCCTGTTAATTTTTATAAATCGCAAGATACTCAACGGATAATCACGTGTAAACATTAATTCGAATCAGGGAATTTTACGCATAATTATGAGACCGAGAAGTGTTCTACTTAACTGAAAGTACAGTAGCTACGCCGTAACAAGGGCGCGTCTTAATGGCTAACAGATGTTGAGCCCCAACCGTGGCAGCGAACCGAAGGATTCCCCTAGTGCTCGTCATCATTCACCGACAGAGACAAAAGGACCCTTTTAAGATTGCTTGAGAATCTACGGAGCTATTTCAATAATATTTACTCAGTGAAAATGGGAATACAGGAGCTACAATTTGATATCCTGTTCGTCACTCTACGTTGCGTATTACCGGAGCATATTTTGGGAAGGGGTTGCATTTTTCCCCACTCTCAGCATCCGGACAGCTCGCCTATATAGTGAGGAGCTGAGAGGCAGACACTACCAGTTCATTTTCAGTGCAACGCCAGTTCGTTAGTAGTTCGTCGTGATTTGTGTGTGAGTCGTTTATGAAGAAATCATCCTGTAATTTGAGCAGTGTAATGCAGTGATTTATTAAAGTTTGTGGATATATGTGGAAATAACCACAATTTGAGCAAGCTGTTTGCGCGTACAGTGTGCCGCTAATTAATATAGTAGAAACGGTACGAAACCGTAATGACCGTTATCCGTGTGTCAAAGAGGTTGTGCATCGAGCCTCATATATGCCTAAACTGAGACGGCTCAATTAAAATAAATAGGCACATATCTAACTAAGTGCGTGGAGTGTGTGTACTCGATATAAATGGGAAACATAAAGAAAATGAATGAACGGCTGATTGTCGACATGATTGAGGGTAGTGCCACGTTAGATCGATCCCTAACGCAGTAGAGAGCTCGACTTACGTATGACTAAGTGCAATAGAGTACGCCTGAATTACTGTCGTGATACACGAGAATGCTAACCCAGTAGTGGCCTAACCAGTGACGTTTCTAGGTGAACCAGTGGAATTTCAGGGCCTAGAGTAACTGTCTGCTGTCTATAAAAAAAGATAGGTAAATGAGAAGGAAATAGTGTCGGGCTTCAGTGACATTACCGACATTGGGTTGGAATGCTCGTGCCATTGAGCAGATCCAATCATATATTTAATTTGTGAAGTGTAACATAGATTAACGCATTTACATGAGATAACTTCCCCTCATTTACATAAGGAGTCTACAAGAACGTCGGAGTGAACGAGACATCTAGCTGTCTGCCGAAATTTCGCCTGTGTAGCAGAGAACGTATGGAACGTCGCACGAGATTAAGCCATCATGTTCGTGACTTGCCAGTTGGTCATCAAAGGACTTCACATCGCTGATGACGTTATGAGAGCAGAGTAAATTCATGGCGTGCCCTCCTGTAATGCTGTGAACGTGGTATCCTGAAGGCTAAGTACATTTCCAAGTATTTATATCTTTGAATGTCGTTACCCATTGTAAATATAGAGTAAATTTGCATGTAGACGTAACGTAGATCGCTAATATGCCATTTCAGAGGGATAATAATAATAATTTCATTTTTATTTTTGGTCTTTTGTGGAATACTTTCATCATGGTTTGGGACGACCATATTTTACTTCCATTTTTTATATAAGAGTTTGATAATGCATGACGTAATTCTAAGGACCTTAGATTAATTACGTGTGAAGTGCTGTCAAGTAAAGAGGGCTTAATATTCTGTAAAAATGACTCCAGTTATCATCTTTACTATAGCAAATATGAGTCATCAAAGATATCTCAGTAATTGATCTTTTTTTTGTACTTCACAAGCTCTTAGGGAGTCCTCCTAACTAGTAATTAAGGCTGCTGAAACAACAGATGAAGACATGAAATTGGGGTATATATTGTTAAATTATTTAGCTCGTGAATGTATGAGATAATTTGGACCCGTGTGGCAGGGATTCCTTATTAAATAGCATTGTAGTCGAGTTACTGAGAGGCGGAACGTGATGGGTAGGCAGGCCGTAGCCCTAATGTAAATGGTGCAGTAAAGACGTAAAGTTTCCCTTGGAATCTGGTATTAATATGCGCGAAGTGGATACCGCACCACGAAGATGATGATTACGGCCGGATCTAGAGCCGATATTTAATGTACTGCCATTGTGGCCAGGAAAGAAAGAATGACATTATTGCCGTGAAGCAATTGTATGAGAATACCCAGTGTTCCGCTCTCTGGAAGTGTGTCATGGGCGGCTAACAGCTGGGAGATTTATGAGCCCATTCAGAGGGGCGAAGTAAAAGTGTTTTCTTCAGTAAAAGGGAACAGGATATAAGTAGCTGGTTTCTTTCCTCTCGGCACAGCGATTGCTTGCATCAATTTAAATATTGCGAACGTCGCATAGTTTCCGATGTGTATTAAAGGAAGGATCCCTCCAATTTATTTCTTAATTATTTACAGCGTGTAGGGAGTTCCAGGTTAGATATACCCCGTCTCAGAAGATCCTGCTTCATTCCAGGATACAGTGAAGGCTTCTACTCACTGCCACCAGCAGCAGATGATTTGTACCATCTGTGACTCATCGCGCGCGCGCGCGCGCGCGCGCGTGTGTGTGTGTGTGTGTGTGTGTGTGAAATGTATTTGTTCTTGTCCATTTCTTGCAGGAAGTGATATGATACTCTGTCTATGATGTCTGATATTCAAGTCGCTCTATGCTTGTCCACAGGTAGCAACGTTGTGTAAATAATGCCCTGATATATGTATTGATAGAAATCCTAATGAAATGATCGTGTTTATTACATTGCCTATTAAGCAATGATTAACTTAGGGAAATGTTGTGGTACGACTTTCAAAGGCTTGGGAGTGTACACATAAATAATCTTCGTATATTTCAGTTCATAAATGTTCGTAGGCCTATATCATAACCTGATATAGTTTGAATATCTTAATTCTCGGCAAATAAACAGGATTATAGCAGGGTATGTCCATACTGATTAAATTTGTGCGTAAAGTGATCAGTGTAAGTGTAGCGCGAATAATTCGAGAGGAAACGCCTCTCTAAGTCTGAGATAGTGTAAATAGTTCAAGAGGGAACGCCTCTTAAGTTTGAATAATTGAACGTATAATGAAGTGTAGAGAAAGACTACCGAACATTTAAACGTCAAGATCACCCTCAATATCATATGTAAAGTGCGTTGTATGGCATATCCATGTTAATAAGATGTGTTCCATTAGTATAGTAAAATTGTTATACAAGATATGGTTTCTCTTCTCATTAGTAATGAAATAGTGTTCCTCTCAGAATTAATATTTCCCTACTCTAGAAATGATTAGAAGATCACCGCCCCATCGGACGGTCCAGTCAGCCCGATAATGCAATACCGACTCAGCTAGCAAATCATTCTAGTAGGGGAAGGTGAGGCTTCGACAACCGGGCCGAGTTCGAAGCTCACCGGAGGTGCTCCATTCTAATATCATACTTATGAAACACGGTAACTTGTTTATGTTCAGTACAGGTACAATACATCGTGTTCTGGCGCAATTTGCCTGGCGAGCATAAGGATGGATAATATTACTATTATTGTGAACATTTATAAACTACTGCATTATTTCATTATCAAGTAAGTAAAATAAAATATTCTGTTGAACTGGCCGATATGGGCTTACAGGTCACGCGGAAACAGGAAAGTACTGAAAGGTGGAAGTAGCTAGGTCGCCGCGAATGACGGATCTTCTTCTTCTTCTACCGCTTCTTCCCACACCTTGTGGGGTCGCGGGTGCAAACTGTGTAGCACATGTGGATTTGGTCCTGTTTTACGGCCTGATGCCCTTCCTAACACCAACCCTATGTGGAAGGACGTAATCACTATTGCGTATTTCTATGGTGTTTGGTAGTGTAGTGTATTTTCTGATTATGATGAAGAGAATTTTGGGACAAACACAAATAACCGGTCCCCGAACCAGAAGAATCGAACCCGGACCCTCTGAACCGAAGGCCTCAACGCTGACCGTTCAGCTAAGGAGTCGGACCCGAGAATTACGAATAAGAGGTAAGAATTAACGTGTGCCAATCAGATCAGTTGCGCCCGACGGAAGGTTAACATCAGTAGTGGTCACAATGTGCGGAGGCTTCTGCGCCAGTAGTGGACAATGGATATACAAATGAATACATTCATTAGGATACTTCACACTCTTTCGAATGGTACGGAATGTCCTCTCCTAAATATTTTTAAGTCATTAGCTAACACTTCGCAGGTAATCAGGCGGTCAAGTGGTACGAAATGCCCGGTGGTACGAAATGTCTTAGAACCCCTTCGTTAGCAGTGGCGATATGACGGACCAAAGCCTAGCACACCTATCCTCTGGTCCCCGCACCTATCGTGTTTTCAGCAGCTAGACGTGCTGGAGAAAGACGCAGTGCCTGAGCTGCAATATCTTTCTCCGGTGCCTTGCACTCAGAAATGCGAGCGACGTTTTATCTCATTGCGTTCAAATTTTGTAAATGGAAAAATGTGTCAGATGCTTACATTATAATGTCCTTTAAATGTCCATAGTTCTTGTGAGGTTTACCGGGAGAGCTAGCCGTGCGGTTAGGGGCACGGCTGTAAGCTTGCATTCGGGAGATAGTGGGTTCGAATCCCATCCTGTCGGCAGCCCTGAAGATGGTTTTCCGTGGTTTCCAATTTTCACACCAGGCAAATGCTGGGGCTGTACCTTAATTAAGGCCACGGCCGCTTCCTTCCAACTCCTAGGCCTTTCCTATCCCATCGTCGCCATAAGACGTATCTGTGTCTGTGCGACGTAAAGCCACTAGCAAAAAAAATGTTTAGGGTTAGGGTTTCACCGATAGCCCTGGTATCCCTTAGTATACGCAACTGGTGCTCAAATACATCAGCCTCGTGTCGGTAGATTTACTGGCATATAAAAGAACTCCTGCGGGACTAAATTCCGGCACTTCGGCGTCACCGAAAATCGAAAAAGTAGTTGGTGGGACGTAATCGAACCTGCCAAGTTGGGGACGAACAATTTCTCGAGGTTTAAAAGTTATTTCAGTTTTCTTTTTCAGAAGCGTTATTTCCACGACTGCCATAGTTAATTGAAACGAGATTTCCACTTCCGGAGGTGCATATGGCCCTTGAGGTTCACTCAGCCTACACCACAAATGAGTACCAGGTTAATTCCTGGGGGCAAAGGCGGCCGGGTGTAGAGCTAGCCACTCTACTCCATTACGTGCCGAGGTTACAAGTGGTGGAACCAAGGGCCTTCATGGCCTGTACGGAGATGACTTTGCTTTTTGCCATAGTTAATTCATATCCTCGAGGTGGTGCAGCTTTTTCCAGACACACCCCAATGGAGGTGAGCTGCATGACGGCCCTCCTGCCAATCGCACATTTCTGACAGTACCAGGAATCGAGCTAATAGGGCTAAAATTACGCTAAATCTTACACTACCGAGGTGGGCTCGGCCATTGGTAACGCTACGCGTACTTTCTTCAGTCTACGCAATATCCGGCACAAATGAAAAGATAACTGAAAAGCCTTTATTTGAGATTAACAGGGGAATGGCTGATGCACTTCTGGGAATATGTTGTGGTCATGCAACTACATGGACTCATTTTGTGCTGCAAGGAGTCTTAACTGTGAATAAGATCACATAAATCGGTCTGAACAGATTTGTTTTTTGGTGATCAGTTTAGTTAGGTAAAAGGACAGACACTTCTGCTCGCTGTGTTTACTTTAAAAAATAAATAAATAAAGCAACGCCTGGACCAAAGATGGTATTAAGAATATGGATTGTTTGCGTGTTCTACGTGCGCGTCATGAAAATTCAAAAACTCATGGTGCGAGGCAATAAAAATCACCTTTCTTGAATATTAACAATAGTCGAGTTCGCTGTTCTTTTTCTTACTAATTGGACATTCATCCTTGCGGCTTATACTTTTCTTTCTTTCTTTCTTTCTTTCTTTCTTTCTTTCTTTCTTTCTTTCTTTCTTTCTCTGTTTACCTTCCATGGTTGGCTTTTCCCCCGGACGCATCGTGGGATCCCACCTGTACCGCCTTAAGGGCAGTGTCCTGAAGTGTGAGACTTAGGGTCGGGGGGATATAATCGGGAAGGAGGACCAGTACCTCTCCTAGGTGGCCTCGCCTGCTACGCTGATCTGGGGCCTCGTGGGGCGGTGGGGGGGGGGGAATGAGAAGAGGGAAGGAAGCACCCGTGGCCTTAAGTTAGGTACCATTCCGGCATTTGCCTGAAGGAGAAGTGGGAAACCACGGAAAACCACTTCGAGGATGGCTGAGTAGGGAATCGAACCCCCCTCTACACAACTGGCATTCCGATTAGCTGAAACCCCCGGAGGCGCGGGTTCGAGGGCTAGAACGGGGTCCACTCGAACTCGGGAGCTCAACTGAGAATAGGGGGAGGGGGTGTTCGACTCTCTCCTCAGCCATCCTCGAAGTGGTTTTTCGTGGTTTCCCACTTCTCCCCCAGGCAAATGCCACTGCCATTTCGTTCCCTCTTCCTTGTCTACCCATCCCAATCTTCCTGTCCCCTCACAAGGCCCCTGTTCAGCATAGCAGGTGAGGCCGCTTGGGCGAGGTATTGGTCCTCCTACTCGGTTGTATCCCCCGATCCAAAGTCTCACGCTCCAGAACACTGCCCTTGAGGTGGTAGAGGTGGGATCCCTCGTTGAGTCCGAGGGAAAACCAACCCTGGAGGGTAAACGGATTAAGAATGAAAAAAAAAAATCTTTCTCTTAATCGGGGGGGTTGCACCTAACCACACTAACCGCTACACCACGGAGGCGGACTGTTAGTAATTCGTAATAATAATTTGTAGTATTTCAACGTTTTGTGTATGGCACTTTTAGACTGTATATTGTTTCCTAATGAATTCAATTTAAATAATTTGTGTATTGGTAAATGACATTACTGGATGGAAAATACCAAGAAGGGTGCGTTAGTCAAGATGCCTTAGAATTACGACTAAGAATTAATTTTGAATTCAAAAAAGAAACGATATTTCCCTCAAGTTCTAAACACGATTTCACGTATCAGCGGGTAGAAACCGCTCAGGTCTATGAGCATTCACGCCGCTCAGCGTGTGGTCCCATGGTGTAATGGTTAGCACTCTGGACTCTGAATCCAGCGATCCGAGTTCAAATCTCGGTGGGACCTAGAATTTTTTCCGATGACTATTCGCGTCATGACGGGAGTATAATTAGTAGATAACAAGCTGTTAGGTACTGTGTAAGTGATGCGATCGTTTGATCGATATAAAACGCCTAACGAACAAGTTCGAATCCACACCTTTTCTTGAACATCCCTTGGCGAATTCTGGTGTCGGTGACCTGAAGCACCATGCAGCTGCACGCTGCCGGCATTGATCATTAACTTATGAATGAGATATCAAACGTAGAAATGAGAAAATTATTGTTTTTCATCACTTACTTTGTAATCTGTAACCGTCATTTTTAAAAAATATTAAATTCTCTTGTAAATTACGCGTAGTCATAGAAAGCTATTCAACAATAAATTAGCTTTCCCTAATAACTCGTTGTAGTAGATATTATAACGTAGGCAACGGGTGTGACGTATCTTTCACTTAAAATTTCTTGAAAATTAAAATATTTGTAGAATATCTCGGAACTTGTATTAAGGTTTTATTTTGTTATATCCTTTTCCTTTCCATTCACACCGCAAAATCCCTCCTCCCTTCTACACTTCGTTTCTTAATATATTAACAAAATCTAAGCTTCTATAGTTTTTACTTCACAGTTCTAATCTAAGTGCCGCTGTATCAAATTAGTACCCCAATGACTCCGTGGCGCAACGGTAGCGCGTCTGACTCCAGATCAGAAGGTTGCGTGTTCAAATCACGTCGGGGTCAAATATTTTAATTGAAAGATCATTTTTGTAATTGATAGTAGGCAACTTATTTTACACGTTTCCAACCCATGTTATTAATAATAGTGCCATATTACAATATAATTCAAATACAGCATTTGTTTCTAAGTCTGAAATATGGCAAAGGAAAAAGCAGTGTGCAATCCTCTGGCTACGGGAAGCACATTGGGAACGAAGGCTGGTATTGTGCGCAGTAATGAAGTGCAGACATTGAACAATGTTATTGCAGTCAGTAGCCTTGAAATGAAATGGTCGGTCTTGAAGTGTAATAAATTCCAACAGGTTACGTTGGATTCGTAGTAAGATCCAATTTATTTATGAGACATCAATCAAATTGTGAAGACGAGAGACCGTGTATGGGAACCGAAGAACAAGGTGAATCTAAGCCTTCAGCTGCAATAATGAGGTCAGAGTTAACCAGGTGGAAGTACTCAGTAGAACCACAGCACCGCTGTAAGTTATATGCTGTACGAATATAACCTAGTTTTCAATATATCTGAGGAGGTGTGTTAGTTGAATACTTCCTAACTTAAAATAAGCACGCAGAGAGACTGGTAGCAATTAGCACGGCTAGCTTTTGCTCAATGATGCGAAAAATGTTCGCTTTGACAAAACTTACGGCGCTATCGCCCAGAGGAAGGGAAGGGCATCGTTCCACATCGGCTGTACAATTTAAGCTCACCGAACGCGATAGCTAAGCGGTTCGGGTCACGAAGCAATAGTGTGCTGCTCACCCATATAGATGGAAACTCTATTACATCACGTTAACAATCCTTTGCACAGCAAGGCATCAAACCGAGAGCCTGAGCAATTGGATCAGTGAGGTTAGCCTAGTTAAACCATTGATTTATTAAAATCTGGGGGATCAAATCTGTGATGTGTTGAGTACTTTCACACCTATAATTAAACCGAACGTTTTAACCAGACAGAGTCTATTCCGAGAAACAAAAAGAAAGAAAAACCTCCAGCCTTGATAAGGAGAAAACAAAATAAAATGAGGTAATGAGACTGGTTTACATGATATAGTAGATATAGACGTAGTTTATTTGAGAAACAACCGTCGCACTCACTCGACTGTATGCGAGCTCGAAGAAAAATAGTACGTCGCATTAATTTTATTTTATTTTAGTTTATTACATTTAGAAAGTTTGGAAGAGTACGTAATCAAATTAAAATATGGTTGTCATATACTCTTTCTTTCTTTCTTTCTTTCTTTCTTTCTTAATCTGCTTACCCTCCAGGGTTGGCATTTCCCTCGGACTCAGCGAGGGATCCCACCTCTACCGTCTCAAGGGCAGTGTGCTGGAGCTTGAGACATTGGGTCGGGGGATGAAACTGGGAAGGATGACCAGTACCTCGCCCAGGCGGCCTCACCTGCTGTGCTGAACAGGGGCCTTGGTGGGGGATGGGATGATTGGAAGGGATAGACAAGGAAAAGGGAAGGAAGTGGCCGTGGCCTTAAGTTGGGTACGATCCCGGCATTTCCCTGGAGGAGAAGTGGGAAACCACGGAAAACCACTTCCAGGATGGCTGAGGTGTGAATCGAACCCACCTCTACTCACTTGACCTCTCGAGGCTGAGTGGACCCCGTCCCAGCCCTCTTATCACTTTTCAAATATCGTGGTAGAGCCGGGAATCGAACCCGGGCCTCCGGGGGTGGCAGCTAATCACACTAACTACTACACCACAGAGGCGGACTAAAAATTCTAGGTCCCACCGAGATTTGAACTCGGATCGCTGGATTCAGAGTCCAGAGTGCTAACCAGTAGGGCCTACACCATGGGACCACACGTTATCACACATACCGCCATATATAGGCCTATGTGCTTTTAAAAAAATAGTGATTAAATAACCAGAAATTAATGCACAAGGCATGGTGTAATACAGTACAAGCTGTACAAAGTGGAGATAAGGTGTTGCATCTTCCAGCAGCTATCAGTGTCAGTATTCATAGTGAGAGAAATGGAGCAAGAGGTAGGACCGTCGCGTGTAGTGAAGCAAAAAAGAGGAAAACCACTCAGAAGTGACTACAGCCAGTGAATGTGTTCAATAAACTAAGTGAACAGAATCCAGGTTTAGTCGTTTATTCGGAAGTTCAGATCTTCGCACTGTCGTCGTATGCGATGCGCAGCCCTGTACGTCCGAACACGAGACGTTGACGGGGTGGAGGTCGGTACTATACGCTCAGCGAATCAGAACTCTTTCTTTGGCGGAGGCGTGGACATACCATGTTTACATCAGGCTTAAACTCTCGTGAAAAGACATATACAAAGCTGAAATTGGAAAGTTTTTCCGTAATGCCACTAGGGCACAGGCCGCCAAGGATGCTGACAGAAGTTGTGTAATTATTATATTTTCTTTGCCAGATGTATTATTTCGTTGTTGTAGTGTTACTATCATAGGCAATCGCAGAATTACTTGAAGGGGGTGCAATTTCGGCAGTCTACGGGGAGCAGTGTGCGCCAGTCCGGGGAAATTTGTAAAATTCGAAGTCAGAATGACGTGTTTTGAAGCCGCATGTACTTCCTACTTCGATTAATAGCAAGTAATTTCTATAATTATTTACATTGTGTTAATCTGGAGTAAAAACTGACCTATAAAAGTATACGATCTAACAAGGGCTATCTCCCTTAGCTTTTGGCTAAAGATACCAAATATTTTGATCAAGGTTGACACACGGTATGATGCCCGCTAATATGGAAGAATCTCAAAAGAATCCCTTGGACATGCTGATTTAGTTTGTATGGGGACACCGTTGAGTTCGTCAAGATAACCTGGTCCTCCAAGTGATAACATGTAGGCCTACGGCCGAGCACACATTCGGTACATTTCGGCGTGTTAAGACTTGGAATCCGTGAACGCTGAGAGACGGGAAGCAAACTTGACAACAACCAAGAAGGCACAAGGTATGTTTGTTCTAACGTTAATTTGTTCTGAAATGGACTAGTTCTTCCAAAATTTTCTTGCAAGTTCATTAACCTCTTTTAGTTTGCTTTACGTCGCTCCGGCTCATATGGGTCTTACAAAGGCGATGGGTGAAGAAGGGGTTAGGGGTGGGCAAAAAGCAACAGTGGCCTTAATTACGGTACAGCCCCAGCATCTGCCTTGTGTGAAAATGGGAAACCATGGGGAAACATCTTCCGGTCTGCCGACAATGGAGTTCTAACCCACTATCTCCCGAATGCAAGCTGACAGCTAAGTGATCAAAACCGCGCAGCCCCTCGTTCAAAGCATTAAATTGTATGCATAGAATAAAAATGAACAAGAGATTCTACTGTATAGAGTCATAAATCATTCATTAAAATTAAATTCATGCATCGAATTTCTGTTTCGTAAACTATGTTTTTTATTACACCACCTGCCTTTTTTTCGGCTTTTCCCCATCAAACCACCTTTTTCATGAGCCAGACGATGCAAGTGTACCACTTTGCAACTCCCTCGTGGTAACCATGGTTACTATTATAGTTATGGGTTCATAACAAGATTGCATTTGTTGTCGAAAGTTGATAATTATGCACTTATTCAGCTGTTTACTGTGTACTGTAGTGATTTAGTTTTCTTGTACTGTATTCTGTTGACGATCTTCCAACATATCGTACTGTTGTGTGCTACTCGTATTTAGAACAGGAGAAAAGAGGAAAGTAATTCAGTGAAAGTAATCGAACTACTTACAACGAATTCCTTTTAAGGATTATTTTACTTTACTTTACTTTTACTTTTTTCAAAATGTAATTTTTTTCTCATAATTTGCTTCTTGAAGTAAAATTTTAATCGTCACATTCTAGTAAGTCCGCCTCTGTGGTGTAGTGGTTAGCGTGATTAGCTGCCACCCCCGGAGGTCCGGGTTCGATTCCCGGCTCTGCCACGAAATTTGAAAAGTGGTACGAGGGCTGGAACGGGGTCCACTCAGCCTCGGGAGGTCAACTGAGTAGAGGTGGGTTCGATTCCCACCTCAGCCATCCTGGAAGTGGTTTTCCGTGGTTTCCCACTTCTCCTCCAGGCGAATGCCGGGATGGTACCTAACTTAAGGCCACGGCGGCTTCCTTCCCTCTTCCTTGCCTATCCCTTCCAATCTTCCCATCCCTCCACAAGGCCCCTGTTCAGCATAGCAGGTGAGGCCGCCTGGGCGAGGTACTGGTCATACTCCCCAGTTGTATCCCCCGACCAAGAGTCTGAAGCTCCAGGACACTGCCCTTGAGGCGGTAGAGGTGGGATCCCTCGCTAAGTCCGAGGGAAAAACCGAACCTGGAGGGTAAACAGATGATGATGATGATGATGACATTCTAGTAATCGATGTGCATCGCATGGAAGCAGAACCAGTAGCTTCACCAGTGCTCGAGAATGTACGGTACTTTATTACCTCTCCAGTACTTCCAAAGACATCAAACTTACCCTGATGCCCATCACTGCTGGGAATGTTCTTAAAATGGCGGTGAGTGAATGTCTCAGCGTGTGTATCCTCTGTGCTATGTAATAGTAATCAAGGGTTTGGTGTTTCGAATTGTGTTCGAATTTCTTCCGAGGAAATGAGTGGTTATGTGTAGTATAGTGAGTTGGCAATCTGTGACGATATAATGCTGAACTCAGTGAGTTTGTGATTGTGCGCCGCGTGGTCGGGCTGTGACCAGCTTACCCACACTACGGGGCCGGCTTGTTCAACTGCCGCGAGTGATCCGCCTGCAGGAACGCAAAGGAACGTGGAAACTTCCCGCGCCCTCTCACAGGCAGGAGACTGGTAAACTACAGATCGTAAGTTTTATTTTCCTTCCTTACCGACGGCTGATCTGTCTTGTTTTCTTACGGTCTCAACGTCGACCCACCATTCGTTGAAATTACGCTGTCATGCACGCCGTTCCTCGTTAAGTTTCTTACTAACGCTGTTACTCCTGTCTGGTGACGTACAAATAAATCCTGGGCCTACAACGAATAATGATTTCTCTGTGTACTATCAAAATATCAGGCCCATAAAAAAATAAAATTACAGACTGTGAACTTCATGTTCAAGAATTAACTGCTTTCGACGATATCGACTTAAGTGAAACTTGGTTGACGGATTTTGTATTAGACTCTGAAATCCCAATCTCCAAAGAAATTTCCTTATTCAGGGCTGATCGTAGAACTGGATCCCGGGGAGGGGGTGTTTTAATCGCTGTCAAATCTAAATGGCATGCGACCCTACGCTCCGACCTGATGAATGACTGTGAAGCTGTATGGGTTGAAGTTGCACTTCATAACATAAAATATATATTTACATGCTTCTATAGACCACCCCGTTCTTATGAATAAAAATTACATCTTGTAAAAAGGATAGAAGCTTTCCTTTCGTCTGTGCTTAAAGCCGTTCATTCCAAAGATAACATTGTCATACTAGGAGATCTTAATCTGTCCATCTCCTGGATTTCCCCTCTATTAGGTCAGCCTTCTAATAACCTTGATAAATGGTGTCTGTACCACTATATTACTGGACTGAACTTCAAACAGCATGTCTTGGAAAACACCTGCGGAAATAGTCTTCTTGATTACCTGCTTTCTTACAACGAGCCCTCAATCTGTTCCTGTGGGACGAGAAGTCTTAACCACAAGTCCGTTGAAGCTACTTTCATTCTCACCCCTCTCCGTGCTCCGAGATGTAATCGACCTGTTCATTTAGAAGCTCTGTGCCTATGTGGCGTAAAGTTGACTGGCAGAATGTTAATCGTACCCTGTCCCTTTTACCATGGCATTTGTTGCATGTGGTGAAGTTCAAAATGCGGTGGACTTACTTTATGATTGGACCCTTGTGGTGATTCGTTACCTCATTCCTACTCGTTCGACGTCCATAAAATGTCCGCCATTGAAGAAGAGTGATACTAAAAGTGCTGAACTTAAAAAATCGGAAGCCTGAAGACAATGAAAGAATGCGCCCTCCGAGATAAATTATAAAATATTCTCTGATCCTCGCAAACTCTACAAGTACTGTATTTACTAAGGCGGGATTACGCAGAATATATTAATGACGCCTGCCTTGAAGTAAGACACGACAGTAAAATGTTATGGCCACATATAAATAACAGAAGAGACAACAAACGAATATCGGAAGTAGTAACCTGGGACCATTCTGCAGCCAGTGGAGCAGATAGACCTGAATTATTCAATGAATAGTTTACCTCTAATTTTGTTATACCTGTTCAGTATACTGATTTTCCTAAAATCAAACCTGTTACTTCCCATAGCCTCAGTAATATTTCTATCACTGAATCTAGAGTGTACTCCCTAATTTCGTCTCTACCAGAAAATAAACCTACTGGTCCTGATGGTCTCAGTCCTATCTTCCTTAAAAATACAGCAGCAACTCTTTCATACCCTATTAGCGTGATATTCAATCGGCGCTTCTCAGTCGGCTACTTTACGAGCTCCTGGAAACTTGCTTACATCACACCTGTTCCAAAAAGTGGAAAGAGGTCGGATATCGCAAATTATCGCCCGGTCTCTATATTACCTGCTTTATCAATCATTTATGAAAGGACCATCCACCAGCGTTTGCTTGCGTTTACAGTACAATTCCATACATATCTCCCAGCAGCATGGTTTCTTCCCTTGAAGTTCTGCGTAACTAACTTGGTTATCCTCCTCCATTATGCCACGTCTGTCATCCATGCGGGCTCTCAACTTGATGTACCGGTATGCTATATCGATATCGCTAAAGCCTTCGATACCGTGGATAATGCACTTCTTGCACACAAACTTTTTGAACGGTTTTACGTGCATGGCAGACTCCTAGCTCTCATTAATAGCTTTCTGAATGAAAGACTACAGTGCGTGGTCGTTAATGGATGCAGTTCTTCTCCCACCACCACCACCACCCTCTCTGGTGGCCCGCAGGGCAGTATCCTAGGTCCCCTTCATTTTTCCCTGTTTATTGATGACCTTATCGATACTCTTTCCCACCATTCATCTGAAATCCTTCTCAATGCAGATTATTGTAAAATATCCAAGCAGATCGATTCTCCCACAGATACAATCCAATTGCAAAATGCACTTGATTCACTGTCAGGTTGATGTACTACATAGCGTCTTAAACCTCATACCTCCAAGTGTTCCACCATTTCGTTCACACTTCCTACAACCCCCGTTCTTCAAGAATATCACCTACTGAATCAACCGATGGCAGTTGTTTATAATCAAAAAGACTTAGGTGTGCGTTTTGACAGTAAATTGCTGTTTGTTTCGCACATAAACATGGTTACCTCACGTGCTATGTCAATCCTTGGTTTTCTCTACAGATTTTCTGACATCACAGATGTAAATGCCCTCAGAGCATTCTACGTTTCCTGTATCTTATCGATTGTTGAATACGCCTCGCCAGCCTGATCCATTTCTGCTTCTTCAAATCTCAGCCACCTTGACAGTGTACTGTCTTTTTTCTGTGCTATTGTCAGAGCCAGGGTCCCTGCCTGTCGCAACTTAAGCACTATCGAAGTGCTTGGGAAACTAAAACTCAAAACTCTTTCTGCTCGGAGGAAAGTAGCCGACTTAAAGCTGCTATACAAAGCAGCTAATGCTCTATTTAGGTCTCCAAATTTAGTTTCCTTCTTCCCTCTCCACGTTCCACCCCCAGTACCAGAATGAAGACCCCATTCCATATTCTTTACTCCCGGCTTTTTCTCACCCAGAGGTTCTTTTCTGTACGTATTCCAGCAATGTTTAATACCTTATCTATCAATAAGAACCTAGATATCTTCGTATCGTTTCCTTCATTTTGTCATGATATTTCTCATGTCTGTCTGTTAGATCATCAGCCCAGAGGCTGGTTGGATCCTCAAATAGCACCACCAAAGGCTATGCAGTTATAGGGAAACTGCAAAAACCAATGGCAGAGCCCAAATGAGGCGTACTAGGCAAGATGAGGAGTGAGGTAGTTTGCCATTGCTTTCCTCACTGGACCAGAAGGTGCCACTGCAGCACGACTGATCCTATGAGCAACACCTTTCATAACACTCGGACGCTATTTGTGTCCCAAATGTCATTACTCAGCACCACTCATACCCCAGCAGCTTCCATATTGTCACAGCCATGAATGAGACTGGGACTTCGGTGGAAGCTACACTTTGCTCTGGCCTGTGCCAAGAGACGGATATTTCTCATATAGGTAACTTAATTTTCCTTCTTGTTCTTTCCTATTTCTTCTCCTGTATTTACTGTGCTTCCCTTTGTTATTGTCGTTATTTATGTAAAAGTGTATTATATAGGATTGTGCAGTTTTTATTGTGAATATTTTTGTCCTTTGTAAACATTTATGTATCTTTCATTTTAGATTAATATCTATTATACATAGTTCGGATCTTTGTAAGTCGACGTTATGCTGTTGCTGATACTGAATAAATAGAATTTTTTTTAAACGCAAGCATTCCTCCAAGTGCCCCTCCAGAGCGTCTTTTCAGCAAACGCAAAGACATACTGTACTTCGGTTTAGCGATGGAAATTGTTTTGTAAAGTTATGGCTGATGAAGTAAAAAAATTAAAATGATCATTTTCATCCGAAGTGGAAAAATTCCTTAGTGAGAAGAATGGAAAACAACTGTAAACAATTCTCAGGACAGCTGACTGTGGGACCAGCCCATCGTCTCCCGAATGCAGAGCTGCAAAGCCACGGTAAAGCCGTGATCACCATTAGCCGAACTTCCACTACTGCTACTACCACCAACAAGTTTGATCTCTTTCAGGCCAAGGAGATTTGAGAAAGTGATCTGAGGTACCGGTACGGAAAAGATAAGGGAATTGGCGGCCGTGGCCTATTCAGTACTAGGAACTGTCCCGGCATTCGCCTTAGTGCAGGAGAATGGAAAATCGCGGAAAACCATTCTCAGGGCCGTCGACGGTGGCGACCAGCCCCTCTCCATCTCCCGAATGCAGATGTGTAGAGTCGTGGTGGCTACCGGTCCTCTACTCGGTTGGTCGGCCAGAATACAAAGTTGTAGAGCCACAGGCATCATTAATAAAAAAAATTCTTCGAACTTTTTTAAATAATGACCGACAGAGGAAAGCAACGAAACGCACCGGTATCGGTACTTCTCAAACCACCTATCTTTTCGGAGATAGGTGGCTCACACGGATGACCAGGGACCAGCCGTGTCCACTTCGCCTCTGTACCAGTCGACCGTTAGGCGAAGCTATTGCGAATAGGCCCTACCTTAAGGAAAACATCTGTAATTATTGTATAATACATGCAAGCTTGCGTACTGCTGCCGTTTGGCTCCGCATGGCTCAAAATGTTCTGTTTACAGGGGATCATGAAAATACTTCATTCGTTGGAAACCCTTCCAACGAGCTAGAAGTACTACTCTAGCTCGGTGAAGATAGCATAAAATTAAGAGGAGAGGAGAAAAGGACAGAGACGCCAGTCATATGATCGCTGCAGCCATCTATCGGCGTGATGAAGTACTTACACGAGGTTTGTCACAAGAGAGTTACTAACGCTACCAGACGCAGCACTGAGCCAAGGCTGAGCGAACGAGGTCAGAACTTGTCCCAGCAGACCAGCTGGTGTAACCGTTTCCACCTGGGGAGAGTAAATTCCATCACAATTTCACAAGAGCAACAGTAAACTGAGACTAGCTGCCTGTCACCTGCTTCCGTCTGTGCTTCTTCGGAAACGCCTTGTGAATTGAAATGACAGAAATCCTAGCACTCTCTCAGTTCGTATCGAAATAGGAAATATGTGATGGGGAGCACTATAATAATAATAATAATAATAATAATAATAATAATATTTTTAAAGTTTAACTGAGGGTGGGGCTGGTAAAATACATAAACATCATACGAGGCGACTAAAAGGGGAACTTGCGGACGTGGTCCACTAACAGGGTCTGTCTTCGCTTCCACTTGTACTACGCGCCTCACTTTCACCTTTTCGATTGGTCAACTCTTGTTATTTTCAGATCTGACGGTATTAGATTTGCGAGGCCTTACTCACATCATTTATGTATAGGCTATATAAGGAAATACAGAGGTCCAAGCCTTCCAGGACTCCTTAATTATATTAGGATCAGATAAAGCTTCACTTACTCTAGTTCTATTTTCGAGCAATTTAGCCATCCATTGTCACATATTTGTCTTTTCCAGTAGCCCTCATTTTCGTCAATAATCTTCACTGATCTACCCAGTCAAAGACCTTCGATAGGTCAATAGCGATACAGTTAATTTGACTTCCTGAATCGATAATATCTGCTATATCTTGCTGAATTCCTGCAAGTTGAGCCTCATAGGAACGATCTTTCCTAAATTCGAAGTATCTTCTATCAAACCAATTAGTAATTTTGCAAACTCGTCTAATATAATCAGAAAGAATGCTTTCCCGAAACCGTACATGTAACATACAGTACGTCAAGCTGACTGGCCTGTAATTATCCGCTTTATGTTTCTTTCCTTTCCTTTGTACTATGAGGCTACAACTGCAACTTTCCATTGAACTGAAATAGCTCCTTCATGCAAACAGTAATCAAATAAATATTTCAGATATGGCACTGTATTCCAACCCATTGCCTTTAGTATATCCGCAGAAATCTTACTGATCCCAGATGCTTTCAATGCTTTCAACGTTTGTAACTTTGTAACTTCTTTATTACCAGAGGAAAATTTCAGTACTTCACCAGTATTAGTAGGCTAACCTCCTCTACCTGGACATTATCCTTTTATCCAACTTTTACGTACTACTAACTAAATACTTCTGACTTCCGTAAAACCTCACACATACACTCCCCTGGGCTATTTATAACTCCTGGAGCCCGTTTCTGCCTGAAAGTACCTGTACCTCCCCTTCCATTTTTCGTTAAAACTCATATGACTGCCAATAACACTTGCCATCATGTTATCCTTGGTTGACTTCTTCGCTAAATTCAATTTCATGGTAGGTTTATGTAATTGCTCCTTTCTTCCACAACCTTTCCTAACTCTATTTCTTTCCAACCTGCACTTCCTTCTTAACCTCATTATTTCTCTGTTATCATAGAGTGGATCTTTGCTATTTCTTACCACCATTAAAGGTACATACTACCTGTTTTCACACTTCTCAATAACTGCTTTAAACCCATCCCAGAAGTTGTTAATATTGTTATCCACTGATCATAATTACATTTTAAAAATCTCCCTCAGGCCTTCTTTACCAACCATATGGTAGTGCCTAATATTCCTACTTTTACGAACTGCCTTTCTATCACATGTACTGTGTGTTTAACTCAAACGAAAACAGCTTCATAATCACTTATATCAATTCAGTTACTTTATAGAGCTCATGTGGTTGACGAGAAGTGCAATAACAATCAATTTTGCTATCACATGTACTGTATGTTTAACTCGACGAAAACAGCTTCATAATCACTTATATAAATTCAGTTACTTTATAGAGCTCATGTGGTTGACGAGAAGTGCAATAACAATCAATTTTGCTCAGTTCACTGATCTGTGTATATTGGATAACAAATTGATGAATATGGTGGCCTTAGTGGCTGAAAAGGATTCGATTTCACTTTCAAGGAACTATTTGTATAACAGTTATGAATGAAATACGGAACAGCTGACCTTTCAATTCTAGAAGACATTATTGTCTTGCCATCTTGATTTTAAAGACATTTAGTTTGGAATACTTTGTCCGCTAGGTGGCCTGTAGTTAGAGGAAGGTAAATGGCATTAACAGTAATTAAAATATTTTAAAACAATAATTGCCAATAAGATATATTTTCAGGCACCGCTCATAACTCGTAAGAGGGAATCAGCAACGGTAACAATGTAACTTGTATATGAGTTGAACTTGCCCGATAACCTGCTCGTAGCTACTGTGTGAAGTTCATCCATGGAACAAAACCGATGAAGCTAAATTTAGGTCTTACATTTAAAGACTGAATTGGCGGAGAATTGCTTGTTTTGACGGGCCAATTCACAGACCATCCTGTCGATGCAGCAGTAATTAAATGATAAACCTCGGTTCGTGGGCAGTTTTTATCTGCAAAACGATTGGCAGGTGTTGTTGGAAAACGCCTACGCAATGTACGCTCAATAAGTACAGTATCTGCCTCAGTAAGCCTTATCTGTGAATAACGTAGTGCTAGGACTGTTTATACAAAGAGGAACATTTATTTTTCTAGTTCTAGAACAGAGGTTTATTTTTTATTTATTGACCTGCCTGAAATTACAGGTGGCCTCAAGGATCCAAAATACTACAACTAATCTACGAATCAGTAGCCTACAACAGTTATGAACAAAGGGAATAAATTGCATGGATACCAAAATCCTTCCCCTTGTGGGGGTGGCGGTAGAATACAGTCCACGGTATCTTTGCCTAGTCGCAAGAATCCACTGAAAGAAGAACCCCCAGTAACTCGTCCTGGGACCATGAATTGAGGACCATGGGCAACCTAGCTGAGTATAGCATTGCTTGCTCTTACTTGGAAAGGTAGCAGTCGTGGCCTCAATTAAGGTACAGCACCAGGTTTGCCTAGTGTAAAAATGGGAAACCACGGAAAACCATCTCCTGGGCTGCCGACAATGTTATTCGAACCCACTATCTCCCGAGTACAAGCTCACAGGAATACTCACCTGAAGGTACTGGCTAACGAAAGGGAATGGCTAAGAAATATGTAAAAATCAAAGATTACGATATGAGCTGGAGGCAAAGAAAATCAGACCAAGGAAGATCTGATAGAAACAAAGAAGTGAGAAGTGGAAGCAATGAAAGAGTTTCACTGATGAGGTTATAGCTGATATGATATATACAATCTTACGGTGACGATGGGATATGCAAGGACTAGGAGTGGAATGGGAATCGACCGTGGGGCTCGAACCCACTCACGCCATGGACTGCCCACTTCGAAAATTTAATGGGACAATGGTGGACATTTTCAAGTCCTGTGATGAAGCAGTATGTTTATAAATGATATGTATTTTCATTTTCATCCCTATGCCACACGAAATAATCTATATATATAAAATAAGAGTTTTGTCTGTACATTGCTCAGATTTTTTTTTTTTTTTTTTTTTTTGCTATTTGCTTTACGTCGCACCGACACATATATGTCTTATGGCGACGATAGGATAGGAAAGGGCTAGGATTGGGAAGGAAGCGGCCGTGGCCTTAATTAAGGTACAGCCCCAGCATTTGCCTGGTGTGAAAATGGGGAAACCATGGAAAACCATCTTCAGAGCTGCCGATAGTGGGGTTCGAACCTACTATCTCCCGAATACTGGATACTGGCCGCTCAGAATTTAAAAAGGATGGTATTTCTGCATCAGTCGTGCCCACAGTAACAAGGAAATGCACTATTTACGTTTCCGTAATTTCTGTCTGTCTGTCTGTCTGTCTGTCTGTCTGTCTGTCTGTCTGTCTGTCTGTCTGTCTGTCTGTCTGTCTGTCTGTCTGTCTGTCTGTCTGTCTGTCTGTCTGTACACGCATCACGAGAAAACGGCTGAAGAGAATTTAATGAAAATCGGTGTGCAAAGTCGGAGAATAATTCGCTACAATCTAGGCCATAAATAATTTTATTCACGCTGGCTGAAATGGTAGTTTAGGGGAAGGCTTAAAATTTAATTCTCAAATATTTATGTTATTAGTGGTCGTATCTTATTGAAAATCGGTATACAAAGTCGGGGAATAAGTCTCTATAATTTAAGCCATAAATAAATTTACTCACGCTGAGAGAAATGGTAGTTTAGGGGAAGGCCTAAAATTTAGTTCTGAAATATTTGTTATTAATGGTCGTATCTTAACGAAAAGCGGTAGGGGAAGTCGGGGAATAAGTCGCTACAATCTAGGCCATAAGTAATTGTACTAACACTGAGAAAAATGATAGTTTAGGGGAAGGCCTACAATGGATTTCTCAAATATTTATGTTATTAATCGTCCTATCTTAATGACAATCGGTATGCAAAGTCGGGGAATAAGTCGCTATAATCTAGGCCATAAATACTTTTATTCACGCAGAATGAAATGATAGTTTAGGGGAAGGCCTAAATTTTAATTCCCAATACTTAAGTCCTTTGCTGGTGATTTTTGTATCTTTCCTTCAATAGCGTCGAACGACTTGGAGTATTCCGGGGATATGTTATTTCTCTTGATTTAATTAAATAATCTTCTGAGCTTTTTGTCTGTTAAGGTCTTCTGAAAATGCATTTGGATACGAATTTACATGTTCGTGCATTAAAGATTAAAACTACAATTTAATTAATTACAATTTGATTTACGTCGCACTGACATGGCAACGATGAGACCGGAAAGGGCTACGAATGGGAAGGAAACGACCGAGGCCTTAATTACGGCACAGACCCAATATTTGCCTGGTGTGAAAACGGGAAACCATCTTTAGGGCTGCCGACAGTGGGGTTCGAACCCACTATCTCCTGAATGTAAGCTGATAGCTACGTGACCCAAACCACGCGGCCACAATAGCCTATGTATTTATAATGTGCAAGGATACGTATGAATTTAGTTTCGGTCTGCTGTTTGTGTGGTTTTCCTTGTGACTGACCGTCATAAGATTTTCTCGTCAACTACTGTAGGCCTATGTCTACCTTTGAGGTTTTATTATTTACTTGAAATATTCTGCTTGAAAGACGAGTTAAAACAGTGATCTGACATTTTAAATAAAGAAATGATTTTTTTTTTTCTATTTCTATTATTTCTAGAGGGCGTTTTAAGGTGCATTCTCGATTATCTACTTCAACCTTGAGAAGTCTATGTTAGGTGCACTTGAGGCTCGGTAATGTTCTCCTAGTATATTAAATAAAGAATACAATATGATAAACTGGGTTGAGTGACTTAGATGGTAGAGACTAAAATTACAAGTTCAGTCCAGTCATACTTGAATACACCGGGCTGAGTGGCTCAGACGGTTGAGGGGTTCTGTATGAGTTGCGCCGAGTAAAATTTGCGCCGTGGAGATTCCCCGCCGGGAGTAGAAGTGGTTTGACAGCTGTCTTAAGCATCTGCTACCTGCGCTGCACCGCAGGGGGTTATTTCCAAGTTCAAGGAATGTTTGTGAATATCTGTAGTACTGAGATTTTGAAATTAATATATTAAAAAATATTATTCACTCTATTTTTTTTTGCTGGTTGTTTTACGTTGCACCGACACGGCGACGATGGGACAGGAAAGGGCTAGGAGTGGGAAGGAAGCGGCCGTGGCCTTAATTAAGGTACAGCCCCAGCATTTGCCTAGTGTAAAAATGGGAAACCACCGAGCTCGATAGCTGCAGTCGCTTAAGTGCGGCCAGTATCCAGTAAATAGGGAGATCGTGGGTTCGAGCCCCACTGTCGGCAGCCCTGAAGATGGTTTTCCGTGGTTTCCCATTTTCACACCAGGCAAATGCTGGGGCTGTACCTTAATTGAGGTTACGGCCGCTTCCTTCCACTTCCTAGGCCTTTCCTATCCCATCGTCGCCATAAGACATATCTGTGTCGGCGCGACGTAAAACAAATAGCAAAAAGAAATGGGAAGCCACGGAAAACCATTTTCAGGGCTGCCGACATTGGGGTTTGAACCTACTATATCCCGAATACTGGATACTGGCCGCACTTAAGCGACTGCAGCTTTTGAGCTCCGTATTCGCTCTATCAATGTTGGTTTCTTGCACATTTAGAAAACCTGCATCGTATTTATATCCGTGGGTGAAATATAGTTTGACTTAATTTAAAAACCAAGTGTGGAAACATGGAATCAGTCTTTCAGTCTTACGAAGAATATCCACAGCCTGTTTGTAGCTAACTGACAGGGTCAGGAATAGAATGAATGAATGAAATACCGCTAAAGGAAGAAAATACTGTCGAGTGCGAGATCTGACGTGCTTTTGCGGACAAAGATTAATGGATGGCAAATGAAATGTAGCGAATTTGTTGAATAACGAATGACCAGTGAAAACAGAAAAAAACTGTCTCACCCACGTTTCCCCGACATGCATTAACCATAGCTACTGCCAAAGAAAGAAAATTGTGTGCGCTGGCGAGACCTGTCGCATTCCCCTGGGTATAAAAGATTAATAAATGACAAATGAAATTGTTTCAAACAGTGATGCTGATATAAATATGACGTAATCAGAAATAATATTTTGAACGCCAGCTTTGTCCAGCATAAACGCTATCTAAAGTGATCGTAGATTTAACCCCCGGAGCAGTGATGGGAAAGCCTGCGTTCCATCAGAGTCATGAAGAAGTTTTTTTAATCTTAACAATAACTGAAATTTACAGTTTTCCGTCGCAAATGTTCATTCTATCAGCGTTGTTTCATTCCCTGTGGAATTCCGAAACAAGACCTCTAGTTCCTAGAATGATTAATGACCACGGCGCAAGTTTTACTGATTTTAACACGGCGCAACTTTTACTCGGCGCAACTCATACGACACCGGTTGAGGCGCTGGCTTTCTGACCCCAACTTGGCAGGTTCGATCCTGGCTCAGTCCGGTGGTATTTGAAGGTGCTCAAATACGTCAGCCTCGTGTCGGTTGATTTGCTGGCACGTAAAAGAACTCCTGCTGGACTAAATTTCGGCACCTCGGCGTCTCCGAAAACCGTAAAAGTAGTTAGTGGGACGTAAAGCAAATAACATTATTATTATTATTATTATTATTATTATTATTATTATTATTATTATTATTATTATTATTATTATTATTATTATTATTATTATAATATAATATGAATACGCCAGCCTCATGCCGGTAGATTAACTGGCATGTGAAATAATTCCTGTAGGACAAAATTCCGGCACCTTGGCATCTCTGAAAACTTTAAAAGTTAGTCAGTGGGACGTAAAACAAATAACATTATTCTTATTACGTATGTATGATAAGTACCTAGAAGCAAAGCCTTCTCTGCACAGGCACTGAAGGGCCTTAGACGAGTGGAAGGTAAATATTTCCACTATCCGTAACCTCGACACTAAATAAGTGGAATAGAGTGGTTTGTCTATACTCAGCAATTTGTCCCCAGAAATTAACTTGGTACTCGGCTTTGGTGTAGGCTGAGTAGTGAACCTCTAGGTCTAGACCATGTACCGCTCCGCAAGTGGAAATCCCGTCTTTTACATGTTTGGACTTCCTGACGGGTAAATATACACATATATAAATGCGTAAAATTCACATGATTGTGTCGTGGAAATATTAAAAACTGATGTCCCTTATAAGACTGGACTGGCAGGACATACTACCTCAAAAAATAATCTACCTGCTTACTTCTGAGATGAAAGCTTTGGAGGACACAATCATGTGAATTTTACGTTTTTTTAAAGAAAATTAATATACCCACTGAGAATGAAACAAAGATTTCGAAAACCGGTTATGGTTTAAATAATTTATAAAATGTGCTGATATAGACTGAGTAGTATTCAGTAAATTGTTATGTAATAAATCAAATTATTATTTACAGCTCTTTGAAGTATAGTTAGTAATGGAGCTGTTGTTTTGTAGATTTCATGTCCACTTAACTGCTTAAATAATTTCAAGCCACTGAGCTTTAATAAGTAAATAGTTGGAATGACAAAGACTTATTCTCTTCTTCTATTGCATACTATTTTATAGTGGTGTCTCGGTGATGTTGGCTGAATTTAGTCTACTTCTTCCAACAAATCTCCCAGTTTTCCATATCCATGAATGAGACCGGACTTGGGTACGGCATCAGTTATTTTCTTACATCTTTGTTCCCTTGACTTCATTTGACACGTATTATGGTTGACGTAGTTGGAAACAAGAATGATACTGCAATGTGTTATCCGATGATAATTTTACTTCAGTCGTAGCGAATATCATATTCCACTTAGGTCACACCGAGGTGGATCCAGAAAAGAGCTGCTGCATGCATGTTGAGTGGTCAGCCCGAAGGCTGTCGAATCCACAACAACTCCGCCATCAGCTGCCATACGGCCCAGGAGTCACTGAAGAGGCGTACAAGGGATAGGGGGAACGAGGTAGTTTCCCGTTGCTTTCCTCACCGAGCCAAGCCCACTTAAATGTACGCACCAACCGACTCTATGTGCGACATTTTCACACCATGCATAAGAGGAGCTGGCTGCATAAGGAATAATAATGACTTTCGTGTGGCTATTTCTAGCCGATCCCTTGTAAGGCAGACCTTCCGAAGAGGGTGGGCGGCATCTGCCATGTGTAGGTAACTGTGTGTTATGTGAGTTGCAGGGATGTTGGGGACAGCACAAGTACCCAATCCCCGAGCCAAGGGAATTAACCATTGAAGGTTAAAATCTCCGACCCAGCCGGGACCCTCTGGACCAAAGGCCAGCATGCTAAACATTTAGCCATGGAACAGGACTGCATATGGAATAGTATTAGGCCCTTATTATACAGCGCAGCCACTCATCGGGCATGGACTATTATGGATGTTATTACACGAGGGCAGCCAGTCGCGCGACCACACTTTGTTGATCTTGAGGCTTCCCTACACGGCAACCAATCTGGCCGGGTGTTGAAATATATGGGTTTATTACACAAGGCAGCCAGAGACCCGTAGCCACAGTTTAGTTACGTATAGCCACGTGCTACTGTCTTCTGTTTTCTTGACGGCAAGTAGAAGTACGCTATGAGAGTGATTTTGAGTGTAAATTCGAAAGTATTAAAAAAGCATATAATTCAATACAATTTAACATCAAGAAAAGCTTGGTGGAAGCAGATCGGTGTTGTGTGTAACAGTGTGAAATAACCGACAAAACGGCGCCATTACAGAAATAGAGACGCAACAGGAAGCTCTGAGATTAGTTCGAGAAAGTAGTGGAAAGAAGTGTCACGTAGGCCACGCAGTGATTTTGACGCACCAGAAAAATACCTTGCTCTAGGGTGTTCCACGACACGCCCCGTTAGTTTAGTGGGAGGAACACGTGAGTCAATTGAACTGAGACACAACAGAACCCTGTAGTATTAGGGGATGATATTTGGGAAGGCACTAGAAAAATTCGAGAAAGCATATAAGCTGAAGTTTGAAAAGCACGAGGGCAGAACTGATTCAGCTACCGTGAATTACGCATCTTGGCAGTGAGACAGAGAGAGAACCTACCCAACTGTTAAAGGTATGTAAGCAACAGCAGTGTGCTATTATGCTCAACAAACGCATAATTAACCAGAAAACTACAATAAAGAGAATTTAACTTGATTTGGGGAACAACAGTATTTGAGCGTGCCGAGTTCGAGTTTGTGGAACTGCATTTTCCTTTCGACTAGACATCACGTCGTCTGAGACGGCTACAACGTCGCAGAGAGAAGAATCAAGAGAGAAGGCAGAAGAGAGAGAACAAAGAAGATCTTTAAATACGAGCTAAGTATTCACCTTCTCAATCATTTTTTAGTTGAAAAATATCGTATGTAGAGGAAATTCTAGAGGACACGGACTTGAGAAAACCCCTCTCACATATCAAGTTTGTACATATTTGTAAAGACCAGTTTCCTTGTTTATTTGTGTACTTGTAAGAATGTACAGATGCTTTGCATAATACACGTGAAGGGAGCTGTGAGTGATTTGGAAGTGTAGCCTTGTTATTGAATAGTGTAAGCTCCCTAAAATCGAACAAAAATCCCCAGCCTGTCCAGTCCTTAGAATCACGACACCACTCTCCTCAACACCCCAGCCTACCCGAGACAGAACCCAGGTTCCCTACAACCAAACCAACCCTCCCTGCCAAACCTAACTACCTACCTCCCCAATCAAGACACCACCAACCTCCTCAAACTCATTCACCTAAACCTTCTACAACCCAGCCCCCCCCCCCCCCCACCACCAAGTCAACCACCTTCTATGCATCTCAGCAATCTATTCCCCTACCCCCATCTAATAAACTCCCCCGCTAAGCACGTAAACCCCCACCGTCACCACTTCCTAAGACCTAGCCCCAACCAGGAACCACCAAGCATAAGCCCCTTCCTCCATTCCCTAAATTAAATTAAAACAAAACCTTAGTTATTTTTCTAGGATGTCGAAGAAATTTATCAAATATTTTCAACAGGGGCATTCCTCCAGTAATTGTAAACGGTTCTGTAGTCAAGTATCAGGAATATGTTAAGAATTTAGGTATTCTAATGGATAACACTCTGTCCTGGACCTTCCATGCCAAGCATTAGGGCAAGAAAGTGTCTGGCATCTTGCATCAATTTCGACAAAACTTGTACGGTATCTTCCTTTTTCGGTGAGAAAGATGTTGATCGAAACTATGGTATTTCCTATTTTAGATTACAGCGCTGTAATTTACAGCGATATTTCAGAGAAATATAATAGTAAACTCCAGCGTATTCAGAATGCCTGTGTGCGATTCATCTTCAATATTCGTAAAGACTGTCAAGTAAAATCTTACTACAAAGCCGCAGAGTGGTTGAAACTCAGGGATAGACGATCATACTCAGCTGCTTGTTTACTGCTGGGAATTTTAAAATCTAATGTTCCCTCATATTTGACCAAGTCCTTTGTTCAGATGAGTCAAGTGCATGATCGGGACAATAGGTTTACAGCTAACACCCTTCAGGTTCCACAGCATCGTACGGTAAAGTGCACAAGTCGTTCATTGTCACTGCCTCTCATTTGTACAATGATCTTAAACTGTATGAAATACAGCATTGTAGTGTCGGAACTCAGAAAAAATTTCTTAAATGCCGTTATCTTTCCACTTATTAAGCCATGCAAGTGAATTTTCACCAAATTAATAGTACGAAATATCATAATCACCTAGATATGTTTTAGATGCTCAGTTTTATTCTTAATTCATCTTCGGCATTAAAATTCTTAGGTTTCTTTTATGTCTTCTCTTCCTTGTTAGTATAATTTTTTATGAAATGGTAAAAGTATTATTGTAATCTCTTTGATGTTTAGTTTTTAATCTTATTCGTATTTCCTCAGTAGGAAAATGTATCTTACGCTTTTTATGTATTCTTTTTCTTAGATTGTGTATATTAGTTGATACATTTAACTTAAAGTGGCCGTTAGTTACAGCCAAAGGGACCTCTGGTCCTACTTGTAATTAAATTTAAATAAATATATTTCTATTTCTCAATTGTTCTCACTTCCTTACCGTCCGACTCGTTGGCTGAATGGTCAGCGTACTGGCCTTCGGTTCAGAGGGTCCCGGGTTCGATTCCCGACCGGGTCTGGGATTTTAGCCTTCATTGCTTAATTCAAAAAGCCCGGGGGCTGGGTGTTTGTGCTGTCCCCAACATCCCTGCAACTTACACACCACACATAACACTATCCTCCACCACAATAACACGCAGTTACCTATACATGGCAGATGCGGCCCACCCTCATCGGAGGATCTGCCTTACAAGGGCTGCACCCGGCTAGAAATAGCCACACGAAATTATTAATTATTATTACTTCCTTACCAAGCAACTAAGCAATAATCACCACCACCACCACCACCGAAGCACTAGAAGTCAGCAATAGCCGAGGTGGTGCTGCACTATAAGCTGCAAAACCATGACGCTTTTCAAAAATTAATAACACCCGCAATGATCTTACTAAAATCTAGTAAATCGCAAAAAAACAGCGGTATGGTCCCAGCTGCTATTGTGCAGCAACATTGGGCGTGGTCACTACCTGGATGGATGACCACTCAGGTCTACCACGTACCGCTGTACTAAATCTAATGTGTGTCAGCCATGCTGTCTAGAAATACGATAACTGGCCAGAAACCATAATATTATTATTAAATTTTATCATTGCCCTAAAACTCGTTCCAACTACTCTTCCGCTTAAATTTCATCTTCCTCTAAAACCACTACTCTACATTATTTCTTCACTGATTACATTCTCTTTTAGTTTCCAGTCACTAATGTAGCGCAAAACAAATACACTGGATGTGGAGTGATCGTTTTCGCACCGGTACCAGTATTGAAATTTATTATGGGCGTGTGAAATGATACGTGCTTTAATATAGACCCGTCATGAGTACACTCAGCTCCAAATACGCCGACATTCTGTTCATCTGAGTGCAACATGACAAACAGCCACATATAGCCCCGGATCTGTGAATGGCAAAATCCCGCATTGTGGGGGACTTCTTTTCTTTTCTTTTTTTTTTTTTTTTTTTTTGCTAGTTGTTTTACGTCGCACCGAAGGAAGCGGCCGTGGCCTTAATTAAGGTACAGCCCCAGCATTTGCCTGGTGTGAAAATGGGAAACCACGGAAAACCATTTTCAGGGCTGCCGACAGTGGGGTTCGAACCTACTATCTCCCGAATACTGGATACTGGGCGCACTTAAGTGGGGGACTTCAAACACTTACGGATTTAGTAGGGGTTTAATATCGACAGTTCATAGTTAGCCTTGATTTTTTCCATTTACTAATTTTAACCGCCTTTTATTTGATTGGCAGGTGGTAGGTTGGCTATTCTGTAGTTCATGTCGATTGTTTTGTGATAGTTTCGATCGAGTATGACTTCGCGCAAAACTATAGTCGAATCCGGTTATAACGACCCGGAAGGGACCACCAACTAACGGTCATTATAGGCGGTAATCACACAAGCCCTTCTTTTCTTGTTGCTAAAATGTCATATTTGTAAGTTTTAGGCTACACACTTACGTGGTTAATTAACAGAATAAAGTTGAAACTTCAAAAGCTTCCCATTCTTCCTAAGCCCTACTGAAAAGTGTGCAATCAACAGGAGACTTTGCAGAGAAATCATCCTGTGCTGCACTTACTGTGGCCGCTGCCGCTGTTGGAAATCAAGGGGACACTTGAATAAAATGGTAGTGGTATTGGACGAAAGAAAGAGACACTAGTAAGTAGACTATAACCATCATAGATAACCGAAGATGACTTACTTCTTCTTCTCCTTCGGCAGTTCTTGCTGTTTTCTGGCATTAGGCACTTTCTTAACTTTCTTATTTCTTTTTTGTTGATTTTCCTCGGAACAACCGCACTCAGAAGCCAGTGGCAACCGCGTGTCAAGTTGAATTAGATCGGAATTCGCGTCGGGAACGTCCAATATCACCTCAGGCATTGCGAAGACAAAGAATTGTTCCTGTAAACACAAATGACATACTGTATTATATAATATTATATAAAATATCTTAAACTGCAATTAAATGTAATAAATGTGCAAAATGATAGGCATTAACAATTTTCATAACATATCTGATTGAAAACAACCATTTAGCATCCTGAGGTAAGGGTGTATTCTGCCCGAAGGCAGGTCCGAACCTCCGCAGAGGTGTTCCTAAGCCGGAGTTTACGTACGGTAGGATAGCCAGTTCCTTTCCGCTCCTCCATTCCCTTACCCCCCACCAACAGCGCGTGGCAACCCATCCAAATATTTACCATTCCCAATGTTGCTTAACTTCGGAGATCTCACGAGATATGGTGTTTCAACACGGCTACGGCCGTTGGCTAGCAGCCTGAAAATTGGTTAACATTTCTAGCCATTATTTGAGGGAAAGAATGGGTGCCTCTATAGGAAATTTTTGGGATAGTATGGGAAGTCCGTGTAATTTGGACTGATAATATTTTTGGTATTAGCAAATTTTGTCACCCCCTGTCTGAGGCAAGGCCAGCAAGATAGCCGAGGATAGTTTTCTTCCTGGAAGATGTTTTGCTAATGGACTCAAGGTGAAGAGGATAACTATTTTTATACTCACATTTCCTGTAAGCTTATGCGGTGGCAAGTTAATTCAGCCGGGTGGGTGTTTAGCTCTTACAAGTACTGATGAAATATCTAGGTTTCATTCATAAATTTTAAGTACTTTGCAGATTATACAGTTTTAGATTAGATCTTTGGATGTTGTGCAATTTGGACTACCCAAGAGTGTGTAATTTGGACCTTTGAAACATTTATCAGTAATTACGTTTCTTCGTAGTTTTACTGGTGATTCTAAAATAACTTGTTTTATAATCTGAGGCAGATCCTGTGGTGTAGGGGTAGCGCGACTGCCTCTTTCCCGGAGGCCCGGGTACGATTTTCGGCCAGGTTAGGGATTTTTTTACCTGGATCTGAGGGCTGGTTCGAGGTCCACTCAGCCTTCGCGATTACAATTGAGAAGCTATCTGTTGGTGAAATGGCGGCCCCAGTCTAGAAAGCCAAGAATAGCGGCCGAGGATTCGTCCTACTGACCACTTGACACCTCGTAATCTGCAGGCCTCCGGGATGAGCAGTGGTCGAGAAACTGTTTACTACAGATGCAAAAAAAAAAAAAAAAAAAAATCAAAAATGCAAAAAAAAAATAAAATCAAAAACAGTTTGTATTGTATGCGGCAAGTGTTATGATGTCCGCCTCTGTGGTGTAGTGGTTAGTGTGATTAGCTGCCACCCCCGGAGGCCAGGTTCGATTACCGGCTCTGCCACGAAATTTGAAAAGTGGTACGAGGGCTGGAACGGGGTCCACTCAGCCTCGGGAGGTCAACTGAGTAGAGGTGGGTTCGATTCACACCTCAGCCATCCTCAAAGTGGTTTTCCGTGGTTTCCCACTTCTCCTCCAGGCAAATGCCGGGATGGTACCTAACTTAAGGCTATGGTCGCTTCCTTCCATCTTCCTTGTCTATCCCTTCCAATCTTCCCATCCCCCCGCAAGGCCCCTGTTCAGCATAGCAGGTGAGGCCGCCTGGGCGAGGTACCGGTCATTCTCCCCATTTGTATCCCCCGATCCAATGTCTCACGCTCCAGGACACTGCCCTTGAGGCGGTAGAGGTGGGATCCTCGCTGAGTCCAAGGGGAAAGCCAACCCTGGAGGGTAAGCAGATTAAGAAAGAAAGAAATGATGATGATGATGATTGTTGTTTAAAGGGGCCTAACATCTAGGTCATCGGCCCGAAAGAAAGAAAGAAAGAAAGAAAGAAAGAAAGAAAGAAAGAAAGAAAGAAAGTGTTATGATGACGACTGGATTCAGTGTAAGAGTTACAGAAATTGGGCTCATGAAAACTGCGCCAAAATTCAGGATGAATTGTTTTATCATTGTCTTGCATGCCAGAAGTGACGACCACACTCCATAGTGCAGTGTTTTATTGTTTAGGATTTAATAATAAATAGATTAAATAACTTGTGTTTATTTCTACCAGTCCAAATTTCACGACCACCTGGTCCAAACAACACGCTATCGGAAAAAAATTACACGATAACAAATATCAGAATAAATATTACTTTCAAACAAATTCTAAAGATAATTTTAGCATTTATTTTCACCAAATAATTTGATACGTTGTACTAATTATCGTGTATAAAATTTGAGAAATGCTCATTACGGTCAACAGAGTCATGTATTTTTAAAATTGAGTGGTTCAAATTACAAGGACTTCCCCTATCTCAAGCCTCAGCGTGTCCGGCTCTATGGCTAAATGGTTAGAGTGCTGGCGTTTGATTCAATGGGCACCGGGTTCGATTTCCAGCCGGGTCGGGGATTTTAATCTTAATTGGTTACTTCCACTGCCCCGGGGCCTGGGCGTGTCTGTCCTCCTCAAACAGAAAATACAATGAAATAATTAGAAAATAAGAAAACAGTATCGGTAAAAGGAAAGTCTTAAGAAAAGGTACTTGATCAAAATATTACATTTAAACACGCTACCTGCAATCTTTGAGGATAGGCTGCAGAACCTAAATTTTATGATGACCGGGTGAGTTGGCCGTGCGGTTAGGGGCGCGCAACTGTGAGCTTGTATCCGGGAGATAGTGGGTTTGAACCGCACAGTTGACAGCCCCGAAGATGGTTTTCCGCAGTTTCCCATTTTCACACTAGGCGAATTCTAGGGCTGTACCTTATTTAAGGCCACGGCCGCTTCTTTCGCACTCCTGGACCTTTCCTATCCCATCGTCGCCATAAGACCTATCTATGTCGGTGCGACGTGAAGCCAGTTGTAAGAAAAGTAATAATATGAGTATCCGAACAGGATGGTTTTTCTGTTGTGATCGTGATGTTGTTGCTACACGTAAAGCCTTGAGACCTTTTAGTTAACTGCAGCTATGATTGGGTAAGGAAATGGCCATGTCCAATGTGTTAGGTAGCACCCCAATATTCACCTTGGTTTGTATGTACGATTTTACCTATAGGGATGATAGCCGAAAGACTGTTATAGGCATCTCGCAAAGGCTACTGCAATTCGAATACTGGCCATTATAACTGAAATTTTTGAAACAAAGTCATATCTCTGGCATATTTGACGTTTGTAAGACCTTAACTGGAGTAATCTTCAGAGTTGTGGGATTCATATTAAGACGGTGAAAGAACTGGATTGGCTAAAGAGGAAAGAAGCTAGGCACATGACGCGGAACCACAGAACCATGAGCAGTGTCAGAAAAGCATGCTAAGGAAACTCTGGTGGAAAAGTTTATCGGAAAGGTCGATAGAAAGAGTAGGGGGCATGTACTTGGCATATACTGAGGAAAGTGTTTGGTAGGATATTGGAAGGGGGTTGTAGATTTGGTCATGAGTTTAAAATACAATGATGCAATAACTGGGGAAAGTGGGAAGGGGGAAATAGAACGGAATAGCTTACCAAAGGACATATTCAACCCCTTCCCTAAAGATATACGTTTTTTCAAAGGAAGAAGGGCAGGAAGAAGTAAGAGCTCAATAAGGGGCCAAAGATCTTCTTAGGTCGACGCCCCGAATAAATAGCATTAAAAAAAGAAGTTCAGTAGGAGACAATAGGCAATAATATGAGTAACTTTACATTTTGTCATGTTTTAAGAAAATGTGCATATATTTTCCATTCGATTTTTAATTCCTTATGATTTTGCCACTAGAGAGAAAACTCACCTGTAAAATAAATACTTTCATTGACATTAAATTCCATATAAAACTAGAGGCCCCGTAACTATGATCACGACATTAACAGTCTGGTAGAACTACAAGCTTTTTTCTAATCAAATATTTTCCACTGTTTCAGTCCTGAAACTAACCATGGCATATGTGGCAAAAATGGAAACTGAACCCAGATCAGTTAAGTGGGAACTCCTGGATCACAATGGTGTTCTGTTGAGATCGTCACCTATAACCTAAGGTCCTCCTTCATCTCACAGCAGTGGCTTCCCTCCCCAAGACGGCAGATGATTGCTTTCGAATGTTAATACTGTTACGAATAAAGTGTTTCATTACTCCAATTTGTTTCAGGATGACCCAATAAATGCACACACACACACACACACACACACACATATATTCACACAATTCTAATTTAGAATGAATGGTCACACGCACTACTTGCTGTCTATTTAAAGGTCTGTCTCTCTTCATGGCACAATGGGCAGTCCAGTCCATTGCTCTCCCTGGGGACAATTAATCCTTACTTTCACTTCCCCAAGTTCAGTCATCTCATACAGAAGCTGTGTGTAGACCACTGGATCTGAACACATGGCTACGTGCCACTCGACAAACGACGACTTTTTGTTGGTTCGACTCTACAGACAGTCCAATAATTCACAGAGTCACATGCAGTGAACAACTAAACAGCTCAACAGTATTCAACAGCAGGACGATACTCACAACAGCGAACATTAACACGGATCCACTTATCCTCGCACTCACGATAGCGGGTTTCCTCGCTGACTCACGGTGATCTTCAGTCCACAGAAATACACAAGCACACAGTACTCACAGATAGTACATGTCTTCCGTTCCGTAGTCTCCAGCTCATCTACTCACTGGTTTCTCAGACACCGTAACGGCAGCTCGCTCGCAGGGGTCTTGTATTTATACCTCGATGTTGGGCCACTAGAACATTTAGGGTTCGGCTGGAGCTCGAACTTTCCTGTCGTATCTTCCAGAAATCGCATGGAGAAACTAGATGAAGGGAACAATAGAGGAAGGGCCGTGGCATGTACTCGGACGGGTAATACCGAATGGGCTGCGACAAGGCTAACGGTCGCTTGAGCATGTAACAATACTCTCGCTTTTCAGTGGTTCTGAGGCTGAGAGCATGAAGTGACGAACACGATGCCTCCAGCTGAGTCTAACACTGCATCCTATTACTTGTGCCAGGGTCCTCACTTTCATCTTCCCTATCCCACCGATAGATCACTGGTTCAAACCCGGCGGAGAAATTTCTAGTTTGAACGGTGGAGAAATGTTCACTCTACACACCATGTCGATGTAAAACATCTCCGTCAAAACTAGAAACTCAGTAACAGTTCGTCCAATAAATTTCTGTGTCACTTGGTAGAGTAAAACAAAAGTCGAAAATGACGAAGGCAGCCTAAATGGCATTAAATCACAATGCCGGTAAACAATATCTGAGCCTATAGATTCTTGTTCTTATTCCGAATATTCACCCAATACATCGGGGCGTTGCCGATCTCCTACGATGTAGATAAGGAGTTCGGTTTATGAGGGGACATAATAACACCAATAACAATAATACTTAAAATAACTTTGTTTAGAACTTAGTAATACATCTTAGATTATGAAAGAAAAATATTCTTTAACGTATAAGTGTATCTAATAATACATTCTTTCTCCTTTCTTAATCCGTTTACCCTCCAAGGTTGGTTTTTTCTCTCGGACTCAGTGAGGGATTCCACTTCTACCTACTCAAGGACAGTGTCCTGGAACGTGAGACTTTGGGTAGGGGGATGAAATTGGGCAGGCGGACTAGTACCTCGCCCAGGCGGCCTCACCTGCTATGCTTGTGGTGGGATGAAAAGATCGGAAGGGAGCAAAACCACTTCGAGGATGGCCGAGGTGGGAATCGAACCCGACTGTACTCAGTTAACCTCCCGAGGCTGAGTGGACCCCGTTACAGCCTTCGAACCACTTTCCAAATTTCATGGCAGAGCCGGGTATTGAGCCCCGGCCTCAAGGGGTGGCAGCTAATAACATTAACCACTACACCACAGAAGTGGACTCTAATCAGTACAGAACGATTTCATGAAAATATCATACAAAGGTGTAAATGGTCAAGTTGATATTACAGTTTTTGTTCAAGAATGTTTATATATAGTTTAAAATCTCTTTTACAGAAGGAAGCATCGAAAAACCGTTTTGTAATAGCTCATATCTTACTTCAAATCTCGTGACATGGAGCATACTGAGAAATATACCAAATAACTTGCATTTTTCATACCTTGATATTTGCAAGTAATTTTTTTCTTCAAGCTCGCTTTTTATGTATCGAAATGTGATCTTTCCTGTATGAACATTGTTATAAAGTATAATTTTCCTAATTCTCTAAGTATGAAAGCACTCTTTATTTGTTGAGGGCAGATTGTGGTCAGTCAGTCACGATACACATAGGAAAAGTCGTCTACATTGTACAATAATCGATAGATAAAATTTCCCTTTGGATCCTATTTCACCTTAACAACATTGACAAATATTTGAACATTTTCTTCAACATTGAATCACTTTCTCGCTACGGCATCGGTACTGATTGACATTGTGCTCGCAATGCTAGTGTATTCACACCTTTAAAGGCACAGAGTACATACCTGTGAATTTTACATGATTTCTTGCTTTTATGCTACGTACCACTAACTACTCATCCGCGTCTCTGTCATACATAATAAGGAATGTTTTATTACAAAGTTTGAAAAAATAATACTGTACCGTATCACTAGATCACGGTCCAAATAGCATCGTTTTATATAATCAGAATATTCGAATAGACCATACAGAGCCCGACTCTGTGCTTTAGCAGGAGGCGACCCCGTAGCGCAAGCTCCAGTCCACCCCGGTGAAAAGTCTTATGGGGCTTATGGTTCCAATCTGTAGCTAGCTTTAGGTAGTTTCCGTCTCCAATTTTAGATGGCGCTGGAGGTCATCCATAACGTGTAGATAGTTGTAGAAAGGTTCTGTAGATGGCAGACAAGTAGGCATGAAATGAACGATATTAATAATTAAAGGCAGTTTGTCTCGAAGTGAAGTATTTCAAGTCTAACGACAATCAGTGGGCCCTTCTAACAAAGAATTAGCCGTATCTCTTCCAGTATTATGGAGATAATATTGCTGGATTGCATTGAATCCGACTTTACCCAATCGATTAACCTTGTTCGAACTTATATCGATTTTAAGCGATACTTCCCATGATGCTACAGTATTTGTGTTGTTTGAATTCCAAGTGCTCATGTGCTTGTGCTGTAGATCTTTGTTCCTTGTGCTTGTTTATTTGAAATATATCTTCGCCAGTCCTCCTGAAATCCTGTATTTCCTGTTTGAGTACACATCAGGGGCTGAAAGCTGAATGTTTCTATTAATGTAGTTCTATATATTTCCTGTCTCAGTGCATTTAATTCTGTTATTTTACTTTCATGTGGTACTTGGATATTGATGTGATACCCCATCCTCTTGCATATGGTGTGCTCTACTGCTCTGCTGTCTTGCTTTCGAAGGGATTTCTTATTTGTTATAATATCAGCTTTGTGTTAATGTGTCAATCATTCATTTGAAGTTAAAGCTGCTTTGAGGTGTGTGGTTATCTTCTCAGCAACATAGTATGCCATACGAAGTAGGGGTATCAGATCATTATTTACAACATAGTAAGTACTTGGAAATAAAAATATATGAATTACAACGTATTGGGCATGGAAGTAGAAGAACTGCATTATCATCGACGGGAGGGAGGGGGCGAGGGGCAGGGGAAAACGAGCGTCTAGACCCTGACAGACATTTCGCTCCTTCGCTCTGATCCTGATTTGGCTCATGCGCGTAGCTATTTACTATTTCCCTTCCCCTCTTCCCCTTTCAGGAGCCAAACATTGAACAGAACAACAAAATACTGTGCATGCTACAGTGTGCATGCATTAAAACAAAGTTATTAATTTACTCTCCATAACTGCTCTCTTCCAGGAGCCTACCATTGAACAGAACAACAAAATACCGTGTAAGGTACACTGTGCATGCATTAAAACAAAGTTATTAATTAACTCACCACAACTGCTGTCTGCTGAAGACGACTCCCGGACACTTTCACAAAGACCTGAAGGTGGATTACTGTCCATGCACACCATCTAACACGCTATAGTCTAGTCTACAGTTTAGCATAAACGTCACATTTATTTAAAGTCAAACTTTATTAACACGAATTCTATTGTCCGTGTGTCTCTAATTTTGTGTGCGTGGTTTATCACAGAAGTTAAGGCTAGGCTCATGTCACAATTACACATTAAATAAATTATTGTAATAAATTACGCTACCTTCTTTCTCATTGAATAACTAGCGATTGAGAACTTTGAACACAACGGTCAACCGTCTCTCTGTTTGCCCTCAATTACTATTGACAACGAAACCAGTTTCTTTTTTTCGGGGTCTATACGTCGAAAGCTTCTAGACAATTTAGGAGTAGATTTCTTAGTGGAGAAAAATCGTCTTTGTTGATCCACATTTTTATTCCCTGGTACATTTCTGGAGGCTGAGGAAAATATTCCAATTTTTGAACGGACTGCTGAAATAGTCGGGTTTATTTTTGCAACTATTTCATCTATTGCATCAATTTCTTCCAGAGAACATGCAGAGGATATTACTTCCTGAAGCATATTCAAAGTTTTACTTTTCCTCGCTTCTAGGTTAAAGTTGCACTCTTACTTGTAGCACTGTTCTTGTTTAGAGCCGCAATTTGCTTTTGCTTTAGTTGATTATCGTTAATATTGTCGATAATCAAGTCAGGAGCAGAGCTGACGTCGGTGCTAGTAGAATTAACGTTCTCGATCGAATCTGAAGGCCTCCTGGTTGTGTTCTTTATAGCATTGTACCTACATATGACATGAATATGCTTACACATATTCCATCGTATACTATTATCTATACAGGTACAATTAAACTCGTGGATACATGTGTCACATTCAGAACATTTAAGATGACAGCTTTCACATTTAATTTCGGTTTTCCCAACCTTATAAAAATCCATATTGTCTTTTTCTGAGGGGATTAGCCAACCATCTTCATCTTCGAATACATTTTCAGGGGAAATGCTCAAACTTCTTTTATGTCTAGCTCGAAGATCTTTGTGTTTTGACGTGACTTTTCCCTTTTCTAAGGTGATGATACGGTCAAATATCTTGTCTCTAATGAAACGCATCATGGCATGTATTGCCTTGTCAAGACGTTTCAATCTCTTGCCGGATAAGTAGAAATACTTAAGAGTTTTGTGGACAGACTCTAAATGCATGTTGGTGTTAATTTGTGCCCACAATCTGTAACAGAATGCCCAAGAGTTTACAGTAGGGACGTAATGCTGCACAAAATATTTCCCAAACATTTCGGAATCAGCATCATTTACAGTTTTTTCTATAACAGTTTCAAGCATTACATTGAATGTATTGACATCCGTTTCTTGCAGTAAAGTTGTGACTTGTCTGTATACTTCTTCCCTCTTATGTGAATTATTAATCTTCTCTGTAAGATTTTTCCGCCAAGCTTTAATCACATGCCAAGTACAGTAGAGTCGTTTTCTAGGTTTGCCCATAACTTTCCCCCATCCGTTAAAAAAACAGTCAGCCATATCACTCATAAACACATTAGGATTGACAATACCTACTATGTCCTCAATTGTCTGAAAATAGAGTACCATTAGTTGTTCTTCGCTCTTATTCGTGAACATAAAGGCACACGGGAAACCTTGATGCAAATCATCTATAAGTAAGAGTGTGAACAACTCAAAATGATAATTGTTGAGGCCATGTGTGCCATCGATACAAATAATATTACTTGCATATTTCTGAAGCATTTCACGTTGTCCCTCATTCATCAAAATTAGTACGAAATCCTCTTCTTTTAGAAAGGGAAATCGTTCGTCGGTACATGGCACTCCTTGCTGTTTATAAAATAAAATGCAAGAATCCTGGTTCTTCATTTGCTGAACCCAGGAATGAACACTTGTCCCGTCATCACTATGCTTTTTTTCACCAGATGCCAAAGAGAAAGCATTTTTAATATTATAGAGGTCTTTCCTCGTTACAAGTTGTACTATCTCCAAAGAGCTGCAAATATTTTCTCGGAGGTCGTCCAAAATGGCATCAAAAGGCACTTTGGCTGCGATTTTCATTGCAAGGGCATCTCTCTCTTCTGTACTTAACGAAAGGTGACCCAGATCATTTGAATGTCCTACGTGTGTGGGTACGTAATCAACCTGACATTCCCCGGTCTGATTGTCTTTTATTACTTTAACACTTGCCGGACAAAATCCGCCGATTTTATTGCTCCCCTGTGTTTTTAGGCTTCTCATATTATTACCTTCTGATACAAACTGTCCGGAGCGATGGCATGAAAAATAATGCCTTTAATGCTGCTGTGGAACGGCTGACAGTATACTTCGATTTTGTGTCATGTTCTATTTTCTCTTTCCATGTAGCAAATGATGCATACGTGGAAAACGTAAGAGATTCTGATTTAATTTCAATTCCATGATCTGACTGAAAATGAATGGCAAACTTATCATTAGAGTCAAAACCACATTGTAAAGGACAAACGTTTATTCTGTCTGAACTAGCAGATGGTTTCGATTTCTTTGTACAGTCTGGATGACTGATTAAATTATGCCTTCTCAAAAGTCTTTTATTTCTAAACTTTCCCGGGCAAACGGAGCACTTAAGCCACTCGACAGGATCTGATTTTAAGGACGGGACTGTGTCTACTGTTTTGTGGGACAGTCTTACATGACGTCTTAAATTCCTATGTTGTGTGTACACTTTATCACACAGCGCACACTGGAACATTTTGATTAATATAATCTACCGCATAGATACACAGCCTACAAATCATGAACTGGACTTTCGCATAGATACACAGCCTACAACACATGAACACTACACCAACGCTTCAGAATCAGGTATTCCGCGCCACTCTCAAATTATACACAACATAGAAACACGTGTTCCGCTCCACTCTCAAATTATGCTCGCTTCAAGGGAGCGAGAGAAAGACAGAAAGGTATCGTTTTGCTCACTTCCGGGCACATGGAGCGAAATGTCTGTCAGCCAGCGTTCGTTTCGAAATCCAGTGAAGTTTGATAAAGTTATATTTATTCGTGGGAAGTTAATTTTTGCGACACCGTGTATGTTGGTGATATAGGAAATCACGGTATCTTATTTTGTCCTTCAGGTCCGGAAGTTGTAATGAAATGAATGTAAAGATTCTTATAAAATTGTTGGTCATGGGAGTATCAAGGTTTGAAAGGTTTTGAAACAGGAAGAAGTGGATTGTGTCGGAATAATATGTTGAGAGAATAGTTGTGTAGATGTTGAAGGCATAGGAAGCCTGTATTTCAGGAGTAATGCTGCCGTGATGATAGGCGATGAAGGGATGATTTTTGAAACAGGCTATATTTGTCGATGGCAAAAACATTTTGAGAGAGGCTATATATTAAATGTGATATTTCTGAGGTAGGCTGTATATGAGATTCCGTTAGCAATCCGGAACAGCTGACTGGTTGAATGATGGTCAGAGTCGAAGTGAGTGCTTTGTGACGCACATTATGATTTCAAGTCAAGAACTCTCGTGATAAACAATTTCTGTAGAAGATTGTAGCTTTTGGCAGCTAAGTCCAAATGACGATTTATAGTAAGCGACCTCAAGAATAGAAGGGCATTCTGAAAAAACACGGTTGGTGTTATTTAACTGTTGTAACAAATTTCCATTTTTTTTTTATATTACGAGACGAGATTAACATTAAATCGGAAACATTGTGGGGTGAGATATTGGACGTTATTAAAGTGATAGTTTGGCTGTGTAGATTCAATTATTTTCGCTTCACAGGATAGATTCGTGGATATAGATATTTAGAACAGTGAGATGGTAGGCGATTTTAGACCTCACCCTAGAATTGCAGTGTGGATTTTGTGATAGTGATGATTATTGTTTTGGCGATATTCACTTAAAGTTAGACGTGTATTGTATTTATTATTATTTTTCCAAACTTCACTGAGTATGTTGAGACCGTGTCAAGGATTGAGTAGCCGCGCGTTATTAAATTTTCATTTCACATTTTATTGACGAGATTGGACTTTGTTGTATTTCCGGACTTAAGTTCATACTGTGGCAAGATTCGACTCATTGTGTGCTATAGTTTCGACAAGGGTTCAAGTTAAATATCAGAAAATGTGTTTGAAGTTACGATTTCAGCTGACATTTTATCGGATGAGTAGACATCCTAGTTTCCGCTCGACAATAGATTTAGGACGTTACGCGTATCATAGAAATATACTGATGAGTAGACATCCCCATTTACGCTCAACGATAGGTTTAGGGTGCTGCGTGTGTGTGTATATAGAGGTTATTATTAGGGTGTGTAGACACTGTAGGCTCGACGACAGGATTAGGGTGTTGTCTGTGTATAGTCAAGTCTTATGTTAGGTGTTTTGCGAATTGACTTGAACGATGGTAGTATCTGCAGTAGTGTATGTTATGCGAAGATTGTTAGCAAAGTAATACTGAGGCCATGTTTCGGCACAATCCTTACTAGCTAGAAGGTGTTTACATAACAGCATGGAACCACCAGAGGCATAACGTGAGGGTTGTCCAGCATTGGATACTGAGCTAACGGAGATTGATTATTACTGCTGTTTGCCACGCGCGTTTGAGTTCATTGAACAAGTATTTTCATTTTTTTTTTTTTTGGACTTAATTATTTTGTCGTTCAGACATCCGATTGCTTTGATAGTGTGCGTGTGGACACTTCGCTTATTTATGTCAGACTTGAGTTACGAAGGCCGTTTCGATTCATCAGCTGTGAATATATTTTATTTTCAATTTTCATTCTTTCATTTTATAATAGGTATGACTTTGGTCTATCAATAACTTGTAGTTAGTTGATTGGGACAAACATAAGTAGACGGATTTGTAATGGTAGTCATAGCTTGTCGAATGGAGAGATTTCCGTAGATTGTTTTGGTATTTTTGTCTTTTATTTTATCATGTGGACTTGTAAGTTTATTAAACTCAACATAACCGTTTATAACCTGAAAGTTGGTTTTATAAAAATATTTTTCAAGTGATTTACCACTTTTTCTTTAACCCCAGTGTTTAGCATTTCTTCTAAATGCATGATGAATAAATGTTTCCTTCAGAACGACGTAACGTAAGATCCTTTCGGTTCCTTCCGAACAGCTGTTTGGGTGATGCATGTTTCAACATCGGGATTATTCCATAACTTAAGGGTGTCACGAGATGACAATACATGGTGGAATTTTATTTTTAATTATGAGTACTGCTGTTAACTTGTAGTGAACACCATGCTTTCCAGTAGTATTTCGCAACCTATCCAAAGCAACTGATAGTCAATTTGTTTCGATTAAGGGTCCATTCGGCGGGTGTTCCCATATCCGACAGGGTATTCGACTGATAGATAACCTTAATTAAATGTAAATCTGAAATTCTACTTGTTGAAGGTCAGATTTTCCACGGATCGTGTGGATTAATTCTCAGTTATCGCTTGGATCAAAAGGTGCCCGATGTTCAGGTTTTATTTTCGTTTTCCACAACTGAAAAAAATTATCCCTCAATGTTTCAAGTTCCTTTACGTAGCACCGACACAGATAGATTGTTTGGCGACGATGGGACAGGAAAGGGCTAGAAGTGGGAAGAAAGCGGCCGTGGCCTTAATTAAGGTACAGTCCCCAGTATTTGCTTGGTGTGAAAATGGTAAACCACGGAAAACCATCTTCAGGGCTGCCGACAGTGGGGCTCGAACCCACTATCTCCCGAATACTGGATGCTGGCCGCACTTAAGCGAGTGCAGCTACCGAGCTCGGTCTTTTATTTTTCTTTCTTTCTTTCTTAATCCGTTTACCCTCCAGGGTTGGTTTTTCCCTCGGACTCAGCGATGGATCCCACCTCTACCGCCTCAAGGGCAGTGTCCTGGAGCTTGAGATATTGGGTCGGGGGATACAACTGGGAGGAATGACCAGTACCTCGCCCAGGGGGGCTTCACCTGCTATGCAAAACAGGGGCCTTGTGGGAGACGGCAAGATTTGAAGGGACAGGCAAGGAAGAGGGAAGGAAGCGGCCGTGGCCTTAAGTTAGGTAACATCCCGGAATTTCTCTTGAGGAGAAATGGGAAACCACGGAAAACGACTTCCAGGATGGCTGAGGTGGGAATCGAACCCACTTCTACTCAGTTGACTTCCCGAGGCTGAGAACACTCTGTTCCAGCCCTCGTACCACTTTTCAAATTTCGCTTTTTTTTTTTTTTTTTTTTTTTTTTGCTTTATGTCGCACCGACACAGATATGTCTTATGGCGACGATGGGATAGGAAAGGCCTAGGAAGTGGAAGGAAGCGGCCGTGGCCTTAATTAAGGTACAGCCCCGGCATTTGTCTGATGTGAAAATGGGAAACCACGGAAAACCATCTTCAGCGCTGCCGACAGTGGGGCTGGAACCCACTATCTCCCGATTTTCAAATTTCGCGACAGAGCTGGGAATCGAACCCGGGCCTCCGGGGGTGGCAGCTAATCACACTAACCACTACACCACAGAGGCGGACAAATATTGATTTACTCCGGGTAATGTGAGTGTTCTTGTAACTAATATCTGTGGATCAGTGGTAGAATTTCGGCCTGGGCGCCTTTAGATCGTGTGTTCAAACCCGACAGATGAAGTCGGATTTTTGAAAGACGGAAAGAAGTCCATTCGAAACTCCATGTTGTACCACGTCGGCATATAAAGGATCTGATGATGAAACATTTGGTGGAGGATTAAAGTTTTCATTCCATACCTGGACAAGGCCGCCTGTTGCCATTTCTTGATGGATTTTTGTATCTGTCTCTTGGCACAGGCCAGAGCAAAGTGTAGCTTCCACCGAAGTCCCAGTCTCATCCATGGCTGTGACAATATGGAAGCTGCTGGGGTATGGGTGGTGCTGAGTAATGACATTTGGAGCACAACTAGTGTTTGAGTGTTATGAAAGGTGTTGCTCGTAGGATCAGTTGTGCTACAGTAGCAACTTCTGGTCCAGTGAGGAAAGCAATGGCAAACTACCTCACTCCTCATCTTGCCTAGTACCGGTACGCCTCATTTGGGCTCTGCCATTAATTTTTTGCAGTTTCCCTATAACTGCATAGCCTTTGGTGGTGCTAATTGAGGATCCAACCAGCCTCTGGGCTGATGACATAACAGACAGACAGACACCTATACAAGTGTGGAAAATTTAAGTGACCCCGACGTGTTTCGAAACCTCCTGATCTGCAGTCAAATGCGCTACCATCGCGCCACGGAAAATTTCAAAGTTTTGTATCACCGTCTCTCACGCCAGGGAGATTTTTGTTGGTAATGTCATTTTTGGAGAAGGTAAGGTGGGTGTGGCCGTGGTCTACAATAGGAATAGGTCCGGAAATCGGCTTAGTGCGGGGAATGAACAACCACGGAAAACCACTCTCAGGACAGTCGTTGGTGGCGAACAGGCGCAAAGCTAGCCCAAGACAGCCTCTGTTAAGTGCAAGTCTTCCCTACTTGGTGTCATTTGGTCTTTCTCCCGAAAAAAATAATCAAAACTAAGCCAGAGATCGCTCAACATTGATCCGTTTCCCTGCCATGTGGTAGAGTAAAACGGGACGTCGAAATTGACACGCAAGAAGCTTAAATGTCGTATTATTGCTATTATTATTATTATTATTATTATTATTATTATTATTATTATTATTATTATTATTATTATTATTATTATTATTCTGGGGTTACCCGTGGAACGCAGAGGTGAAAAAAGGTGCTGGGGTGAATGGGTTTAACTACAATGTCAAGAATTGAATTTAAACTCTCTTAGTTTGCCAAGCCTACTCAAGGCAACATCAACTTACAAATTCTGGCCTCTGAAGGCACAACTTACAATAGGAAAATGATTATACAGGGTTATATAACACCCAGCCTCCTGGGCCTTCATGTCAAAGGAAAAAACGTTTAAATAAATGGCCCGAACACAAAATGGATGGAGGCGAGCGAATGCCTTGCACTCCTAGACAAGAACACTTAAAACCTAAAGGGTACTAGGCCAATGAAACAGGGGCTATTCCCAAACTATGGAGGTGACTCGTAAAAGAATAGATTAGAACATTACCGAAAGGAAGAAAACCAGTTACCAAACGTAGTCACCTCAAACCAATATGAAGCGAAGCTCGAGAGGGTACATCACTCTCTATCCCCGATTTACAGTTAAAGATTTTATGTAGTTTTTACATTAGCCGACAGAAAGTTACATTTTTAGATAATGATTCGGACTCTTCCCTCAGGTTAAACTGCGGAGCTAGCAAGAAATAAAGATGTTATGTGGCCATTACCTTGTCGCTGTACTGCTGCCTGATGAAAGAGGCGCCGTCCGCCTCCTGCTTGACACACACACTTGAGGTGTACCAGTACCTCCTTTGCTGAATAGGAGCCTTGTGGGTGGGTGGGGGGAGATCGGAAGGGATAGACAAGGAAGCGGGAGGAAAACGGCCGTGGCCTTAAATTAGGTACCACCCTGGCATTTGCCTCGATGAGAAGAAGGAAACCATGGAAGAGACGTGAAAAGCCGCAGTTTATAAACCCTCGGGGAAAGTTCGAGATCATTCATGAAAGATCAAGACACACCCACAGAATATTATTGGTTGAGTTCAAAAGTGACACTCAGAATCGGAGAAGCAGCCTGTGATAGGTGGAAAATTAATTACAGAAATTTGGGATTGTCGTGATTCAAAATTGGCGGAAGGAAAAGATAAATTTAGCCAATCCAAAAATAAATGAACATCAATTAGTAAAAAAACTTATGAATACAAAACTTCGTTAAATCAAAAGTTCTTTCACTTCACACCAGGGTGTATGATCATGGTTTTTGTTTTGTAGTGACATCTATGGAAGAAAGTCCAAACTTCTTGATGAATGGCGAACAAAACAAGTAGAAATACAGTCAGTGCCGGAAACTGCACAATAACAAAATGATATCATATTTTAGCGGTGACATCTTCTGAGTAAATTTATAAGTTCGTCTAGTTTCAATTTCACGGTTTCTCCACTAGAGGAGTTATGTGGCGCTAGATTTAAATGCGCGGCGTTGGGGTGTACCTCCCGGTAAATTATTATTATTATTATTATTATTATTATTATTATTATTATTATTATTATTATTATTATTATTATTATTATTATTATTATTATTATTATTATTATTACCTTTCTTTCTTTCTTTCTTTCTTTCTTTCTTTCTTGACCCGTTTACCCTCCGGAGTTGGTTTTTCCCTGTGACTCAGCGAGGGATGCCTCCTCAACCGCCTCAAGGGCAGTATCCTGGAGCGTGAGAATCTGGGTCGGGTGAATACGGGATACAATTTGGAAGGAGGACCAGTACCTCCTATGCTGAATAGGAGCCTTGTGGGGGGGGGGGGAGATCGGAAGGGATAGACAAGGAAGCGGGAGGGAAGCGGCCGTGGCCTTAAGTTAGGTACCACCCTGGCATTTGCCTCGAAGAGAAGGAAACCATGGAAGACTACTTCGAGGTGAGAACCGTAACCCCTCTACTCAGTTGACCTTACGAGGCTGAGCTAACCCTGTTATAGGTCTCGTACCACTTTTCAAATTTTGTGGCAGAGCCGGGAATCGAACTCGGGCCTCTGGAGGTGACAGCTAATCACACTACCCACTACAGCAGAGGCGGACTATTATTATTATTATTATTATTATTATTATTATTATTATTATTGTTACGGAGATATCCGTGGTAGGTAGAGGTGAAAGAAGGTGCGGGTGTGAATGGGTTTCAAGCTACGAATTTAACGTGCAATGTAAAATTAATTTAAAATTTAACTAGGTTATATTTTCTTTTCAAAAACAAGAGATAACAATCATAACAGGTACAGAGTAGCAAAAATGTAGGTACAATATTACTGGATTCGGGCTCAGTGCCCTTACTTCATAACTCTTGGGCCATCAGCCCCGCCTTACTCCAAAAAAAATTTTAGCCAAGGGGCAGAAAACCCCATTCATGCCCAGGAGCACTGGCTCCAAACATTACACATAAAGCCTGCACGAGGCATACAGAAACAAATTTCAAAGAGCGATCCGCTCTCAAAATTGTAAGCCTATCACAAGGCCACACCAAACTCTACCTTCAAGCTGTCCTTCTAAGGACGTATTCACAGGGGTAAAATACCCAACCTACGGAGGTCTATTACATGAAAAGAAGGTTGATTACATGACCTCTAAAATAACAATTTGAGAGGAGGCGATCTTGCACTCCTAATACACTTTGTTTTTAAAACCTAATCTGGCTCTGGGCCGCTAACGCAAGGGCTAATCCCATACTACAGAGGTGACTTAGAGAAGAACACTTTACATTACATAAACGAAGAATAGTTTAAAAAAAATAAGTTCACCTCAAAACAAATGTGAGTGGGAGCTCGAGAGGGTTAGCACTCTCTATCCCAATATGTAGCTTTACAAGAAAAAGATGAAAAGAGTAATTACATTTTAGGAAAAGGTTACATGATGGAAATGCTTCGAACCCGCCGCGAGTGTTAAACTGCCGACCTAGCAAGAAAAGAAGTTATTAATAGGCCATTACCTGGTGTTGAACGGCAAAAGAAGAAAGTGGCGCTTCCCGCCTCCTGCTATGTACTTAATACACTGAAAGATGGAACAGAAGTGGCCCGGAGACCCCAAAATCAGCAGTTTATATACTCTCGCGGAAGTTTCTAGGCGTTAGGGGAATGAAAACACCCGCCCACAATGTTTTTATTGGATAGGACCCCGCAATCGATTCAAGTTGGGGGAAGATACATCTGATTGGATAGAAATTAATTTAAGAAATTCGGGATTGGCTACATGCAAAACAAGGGGAAAGAGAGGGGTATACAGCCAACTTAAACAATAACAGAAAGAAATTTAGCAAAGAACAAACATTTGAAATAAAAATTTCTTCAACAAAATAGTTCTTTGACTCCGCACTAGGTTGCACTATTGTTGATCTTCAGTAGTGTCCTCTAGAAGAGAAAGTTCACACTTCTTACTTCAAGCTAAACAAAAACACATCAAAAGTGACACAGTTCAAAAACTCAAAATTTTCCACGTGGTGACATCTTCTGAGAAAGTAGAGAATTAATAGAATAGATAAAGTTCAACCTTCCTCCAGAAGAGGAGTTTCAACTGGCGCAACTTTTAAATAAACGGTGTAGAGGTGTACCGCCCGGTACAGACCTCCCCCCCCAAAAGTTCCTCCAGGGGTGACACATGAAATCAGTTTGAAACAAAGTCCAAGTAATGATGTTGATACGAAGATAGATAGCAGAAGCATTTACAAGATTTCTTAATTCAGTTTCAAAATGTTGTTGTTGCAGGTGAATGAAAGTCTTTATGTTTGTAGAATTTGAATTTCTGAAGATAAACTTTTAATACTTAAAGGTGAAGAAAAATTTTGCAATGTCCACCAAATATTGTTGTTGAATTCCCAAGTGTAGTTATTGCTTATGGTGACTGTCCATGTAGTTGATGTAGATTGAGTCGGATGGCCAGACCGGCCGTTGCAGCTTGCGTCCAACGGAGGCCGCTCGGACCCCTCAAGTACCCTGAGATACCGCTCGCCCGCACTATGAGGGGAGCAGAGGTGTTGAAGTACGCCGCGCCCGCGGTGAACAGATACAGGCTGCGGGCATGTAGCAGGTCGTGCGCCGCACATCAGCCTTGGCCGGGAGGAGAGCTCCGGCTCGCCGTGCACATGTCGTCCTCGCTGGAGAGGAGGGGGCCCATCCCCCTCCCCAGTCGCTGCACGGCGCTGCGCGGCTGCGGGGGCGCTGAAACATTAAAGCTAGGCGGCAGAATTGTGTTGGACTATCATCTTCTTTGAGGGTACAGGCTTGTGGAGAGGTTGAGGGGCCAGCGGCGTGTAGATATCCATGGCATTTACTATAATGAAGCCACAGTGTAAGGTGGAGCAGGAGACGGGAGCGTGGTAATGGCCGTGGCAAGAACAGGATGGCAGTTTAACGGGTCGGGGCAGGTTTTACACAAGGCTTACATCTAAAACCAAAATATTACAGAAGGGGCAGAATGCCTTAAAAGTGAAACTCAAAAAAATATAACCTTCATATCCTTTCAAAATAATATGAAGCAAGTTAACACAGAAATTACACCGGTTTCACCTGGGACAGGTGAACTCTAAATATCCTCTCGGTGGCTGGATTACTTAGCAATAAGGTAACCGGCGTAAGAAAATCGAGAATGATACAAGGCCCATGAAATCTGGGGGCAAGCTTGCCCGCGGGAACAAAATTTTTGACCATAACCTGGTCACCTACCTTCAAAGTGGTGGGTCTCCGTCCACGATCATACCTTTCCCTAACCTTTTCATGAGACACTTTAAGATTGGCTTTAGCCTTCTTCCAAAGATCTTTAGTGTTATCCGGATCTATTGTCTCGGGTAGAATGTCATTCAAAGACCAGAGGTTAGAGAGCGGCGAGTTGGGAACAAACTTGAACATCAAAGAAGCTGGAGTAAATTTGTGTGATTCATGGACCGCCGAATTCAAAGCAAAAGCTAACCAATGCAGGGACGTGTCCCACCTAGAATGATCTTCATGATGATAGGCAATAAGTGCGGACCTGAGATTACGGTTAACCCGTTCAGCCAGAGATGGTTGAGGGTAATAAGCGGAAGTAGTTACATGAGAGATGGACAAGTCAAAACAGAATTTACGAAATAAATTAGATGTAAAAGCCTTAGCATTATCAGATACAATGTATTGGCACGGACCAAAAGAAGCGAAAATAGAATTTAAGCAAGTAATGGTTGACTGAGCGGTAGCCAGCTTAGTCGGAAATAACCAGGAAAATCTTGTAAAACCATCTACACACACAAAGATGAACTTGTTGGCATTGCCCTTTGACTGGGGGAAGGGTCCCACATAATCAATATACAGGCGTTCCATGGGGCGCGACGCTTGATGAGAAGACAAAAGGCCTACTTTAGTGGACATGGTGGGTTTACTGATCAAACAAGATTTACAAGCTTTTACAAGTTCCCGAATTTCACCGTCCATACCTTTCCATATGAACATTTCACGAATCTTTTCACGAGTTTTAAAGATTCCAAGATGCCCCCCCAATGGGGTCTCATGATAGTATTTGAAGATCATAGGTACAAGAACCGCTGGAACAACAACTTTCATCATCTTATCATGCCTCGATGGGCAACATAAAACACCATTCCTCAGAACATAAGGGACGACATGTTCCCCAGAAGAAAGGGTTTCCATTATCGGAGCCAGCGTAGGATCTTCACGTTGGTATTTCTCAATATCCCTAAAAAGCATGGGAGCATCTGTTAAGATGGCATTAACACCAGATAGTATGGACTCAGAAGGTGATGAACTGTCGACCGGTTCGTGGGTCTCTACGTCGTTATGAAACATACGGCTGAGTCCATCAGCAACAACATTTTCGGTACCTCTGATATGTCTAACATCAAACTGGAAGGCGGAAATACGAATAGCCCAACGGGCTATACGACCAGTACGACGCGGCCTACCTAAGACCCAGCTTAAGGCTTGATTATCTGTCTCCAAGTCGAATTTGACATGTTCCAGATAGAGACGGAACTTTTCTAAGGCAAATAAAACTGCCAAACCTTCAAGCTCATATATGGAGTACTTTGCTTCTTGAGCCGAGAGAGTCCTAGATGCATAGGCGATGGGGCGCCTCCCTAGTTCAGTCTCTTGAAGAAGGACTGCAGCTACCGCCGACGACGACGCGTCGGTTTGGACGATGAATTTCTTCGAGAAATCAGGCATAGCAAGTACAGGGGCATTACAGAGAGCTAATTTAAGGTCTTTAAAAGCGGCTTGTTGAGACGGTCCCCACTCGAATTTGATGCCTTTCCTACGGAGAAGGTTTAAGGGCGCCGCTCTATTAGCAAAATTAGGAATGAACTTCCTGAAGAAATTCACCATGCCAATGAACCTGGCGATACCTTTAATGTCCTTGGGAGGTTTAAAATCACGGATGGCCTGTGTTCTAGAATGATCGACTGCTACACCATCAGGTGACACAATATGCCCTAGGAATGACATAGAGGGCTTAGCAAAGGCAACCTTGGACAACTTGACAGTTAACCCAGCCTTACGAAGGCGATTCAGAACTTCTCGCAGATGATCTAGATGTTCTTCAAAAGTCTCGGAAAATACGACGACATCATCCAAGTAGTGATATAAGTACTCAAATTTGATGTCGGAAAAGACCCTATCTAGTAGCCTAGTGAGCACAGCTGCCCCCGTGGGGAGCCCGAAAGGCACGCGGTTGTATTCGTATAAGTTCCAGTCCGTGGCAAACGCTGTAAGATGTTTAGACTCTTCGGCAAGGGGAATTTGATTGTAGGCCTGATTCAAATCCAAGATCGTGAAGAACTTGGCCTTACGAAACCATGAAAAACAAGAATGAAGGTCGGGAAGGGGCACAGATTGCAACACCACCTTCCGATTGAGAGCCCTGTAATCAATGACAGGCCTGAAGCCTCCTTGGGGTTTCGGGACTAGAAAAATAGGCGAAGAATACGCTGACTTAGAGGGCCTAATAATACCATCCTTCAACATCTGATCGATGATTTCTTTCAGAGCCTTCATTTTAGGTGGAGATAGCCTATACGGTGGAAAACGGACAGGAATCGAATCCGTGACCTCAATTTTGTATTCAATAAGGTCAGTAACACCAAGAGTATCAGAGAACACCTCGGGAAACGACTGACACAGTTTCCGAATACTATCAGCCTGCTCCTCAGGTAGATGTCTAAGGTCTAACAACATCTCATCCTGGGTAGGCGAAATAGATGAACATGATACAGAATTACACTTTAACAAGGGAATTCTACAATTGGACGCAAATTTGAATGTGCACGACCTACTCTGGAGATCGAGCACCAGACCAGTGTGAGAAATGAAGTCCGCTCCCAATATGATGGGGCAAGACAAGTGCTTAGCCACAAACAGTTTGATTTTCCATGTAAATTTAAAAATACGAATTTTGACCAGTACGGAACCTAGAATTTCTAATGGCGATGAATTAGCCGAAACATATTGAATAAGAGCTGAGACATGGTCAGGTAGTTTACAAACAGATTTCAATTTAGAATACCATTCAGCCGAAATAATCGAACAAACACTGCCTGAATCTAAGAGAGCTGTTATAGGCTCGTTATTTAACTCAATCTTAAGAAAAGGAACAGGTGCGGGGGTATCCGCCGCAATCCTAAGACACTCTTTAGGGCATTCAAAAGATGAATTTGAAGGCTGGTCGTTCTCTGCATTTACAACCTGTTTACTAGGGGCTAAGTCTCAGGAAGATGGATTAGTCGGCTCAGCCGACGCCACTAGTCACTTTTTATTATTGGCATAGCTGGAATTTGCACCAGAAGTTGAGCAGGAGGGGGTGCTATTTGAGTTTGGGCAATTCTTGGCGATATGTGAGAAGGCCCCACACTTAAAACAGCCTTGTGATGAACCAGCTCCATTATTTGCCCTACTAGACTTGATCAGAGGACACTTATTGCGCAGATGGTCAGGCGACCCGCAAGCATAACATTTACGAGGGGTGACTGATCGGCGAGGTGGAAGCCGAGTATTACTAAAAGAAGGCGGGGGTTCTTTTGCCACACGCAAGGAATCGGCATACCTAACTCCTTCCGCAGAGACGGCTAATGCTTCCAGTTCAGAGAAGGTTTGCGGGCACGCCGCGAAACACAAATATGACCTGTAGGGTGGTGAAATCCCTTCGATAATAGCTTGCACGATCTGATCCTCGGGGAAGTGGAGAGCAAACACCCTAGTATAAAACTTAATATCTTGGATGAAGTCTGCCAGGTTTTCATCCAAGCGCTGTACCCGATAATAGTATTTCTGAATAAGAGATGACCTCGCGCGGGCAGGAATAAAATTTGCAAGCAGATGTGCATGGAAATCTTCGATAGATGACTGTTCAGCTATGGCTCTTACTATTTTATCTGAGAGAACCCCAATAGCATAAGGATAGATAATTTGCAAAATTTGACATGGGGAAAGAGAAAACACAAGGGCATGATCCTGAAATTCCACTAGAAATCTTAAAAATGAAATTACGTCACTGGTGGTATTAACGGAAAACTTGGATATACCTCTGAGCAACATTGCCAATGGATGAGGCAAGCTGCTAAACCCGGGCGACATAGTAGGTAAAGGTTTCAATGGCAAGGAAGTTAATTCAGCACGTACATTGTTCAACGATGTGCGGCGTTCAGACTCGTTGTCCAATGGGGCAGAGATAGTTTGAGCAGCAACGGTTATCCTATTGCCTTCTCCCTTAGCAGGTTCTTCCTCACTACTTACATTCACCGTGGCGGGTTGATCAGTTTTGGGAGGAACTTCCCCAGTTAACAATTGAGTGACTTTACTAGACAATTCAGAGATAGTTTCAAGGAGCGTATTAGCTTGCTTCCTCTGAACGTCATTCACCTTCAGAGACAACAGATCATTAACTCTATTTGAAAAGTGATATAATCTGCCTTGCACACGCTTAATTTGGTTAGGAGACGGATCATTTTCATCAAAAAAACTAACTACGGAAGCTAGCCCAGTAATATTCTCCGTGATCGTGGAAAGAGAGTCGTCAATTTCTTTCTCTCCCAAATTGGGGATGGAAATGGGCAAATCAAGGGACTCTCTAAGCTTGTTAGTGTCTATTGCAACCGTGCCTCCAGATTGAACGTTTCTGATAGTTAACTCGTATATCAACTCCTCTTTGCGCAAATAGTTAAGGAGGAGAACATCGCGAGGGCCGGACATGATGACAGAACAATTTTTAAAAAAACTCAAAAAATTCCAGCAACTGAGAAAATTGTTAGAGTTCGAATTAAAGCAATGTTTAGCCGTCAAAAGGGGCTAAATTGAGACCCATTCAACCACGCTCTGCTACCACTTGTTACGGAGATATCCGTGGTAGGTAGAGGTGAAAGAAGGTGCGGGTGTGAATGGGTTTCAAGCTACGAATTTAACGTGCAATGTAAAATTAATTTAAAATTTAACTAGGTTATATTTTCTTTTCAAAAACAAGAGATAACAATCATAACAGGTACAGAGTAGCAAAAATGTAGGTACAATATTACTGGATTCGGGCTCAGTGCCCTTACTTCATAACTCTTGGGCCATCAGCCCCGCCTTACTCCAAAAAAAATTTTAGCCAAGGGGCAGAAAACCCCATTCATGCCCAGGAGCACTGGCTCCAAACATTACACATAAAGCCTGCACGAGGCATACAGAAACAAATTTCAAAGAGCGATCCGCTCTCAAAATTGTAAGCCTATCACAAGGCCACACCAAACTCTACCTTCAAGCTGTCCTTCTAAGGACGTATTCACAGGGGTAAAATACCCAACCTACGGAGGTCTATTACATGAAAAGAAGGTTGATTACATGACCTCTAAAATAACAATTTGAGAGGAGGCGATCTTGCACTCCTAATACACTTTGATTTTAAAACCTAATCTGGCTCTGGGCCGCTAACGCAAGGGCTAATCCCATACTACAGAGGTGACTTAGAGAAGAACACTTTACATTACATAAACGAAGAATAGTTTAAAAAAAATAAGTTCACCTCAAAACAAATGTGAGTGGGAGCTCGAGAGGGTTAGCACTCTCTATCCCAATATGTAGCTTTACAAGAAAAAGATGAAAAGAGTAATTACATTTTAGGAAAAGGTTACATGATGGAAATGCTTCGAACCCGCCGCGAGTGTTAAACTGCCGACCTAGCAAGAAAAGAAGTTATTAATAGGCCATTACCTGGTGTTGAACGGCAGAAGAAGAAAGTGGCGCTTCCCGCCTCCTGCTATGTACTTAATACACTGAAAGATGGAACAGAAGTGGCCCGGAGACCCCAAAATCAGCAGTTTATATACTCTCGCGGAAGTTTCTAGGCGTTAGGGGAATGAAAACACCCGCCCACAATGTTTTTATTGGATAGGACCCCGCAATCGATTCAAGTTGGGGGAAGATACATCTGATTGGATAGAAATTAATTTAAGAAATTCGGGATTGGCTACATGCAAAACAAGGGGAAAGAGAGGGGTATACAGCCAACCTAAACAATAACAGAAAGAAATTTAGCAAAGAACAAACATTTGAAATAAAAATTTCTTCAACAAAATAGTTCTTTGACTCCGCACTAGGTTGCACTATTGTTGATCTTCAGTAGTGTCCTCTAGAAGAGAAAGTTCACACTTCTTACTTCAAGCTAAACAAAAACACATCAAAAGTGACACAGTTCAAAAACTCAAAATTTTCCACGTGGTGACATCTTCTGAGAAAGTAGAGAATTAATAGAATAGATAAAGTTCAACCTTCCTCCAGAAGAGGAGTTTCAACTGGCGCAACTTTTAAATAAACGGTGTAGAGGTGTACCGCCCGGTACAATTATTATTATTATTATTATTATTATTATTATTATTATTATTATTATTATTATTATTATTATTATTATTATTATTATTATTAGTTAAATATACATTCTCTATCCAGTAAATAATTCTTTCTTTCTTTCTTTCTTTCTTTCTTTCTTTCTTTCTTAAACTGTCTACCCTCCAGGGTTGGTTTTTCCCTCGGACTGAGCGAGGGATCCCACCTCTACCGTCTCAAGGGCAGTGTCCTGGAGCGTGAGGTGAGACACTGGGTCGGGGATACAACTGGGGAGGATTACCAGTACGTCGCCAAGGTGGCCTCACCTGCTATGCTGAACAGGGGCTTCGGTGGGGGATGGGAAGATGGACGGGATAGACACTTATTTATTTAGCGTATGGCTTTACAGATACAACACACAATGATTTTGAAGAACAAACTATACATTTATATCCAGGTTATTTATATAGCTAACTGTCTCTGGAAGCGCATGAGCAAAGTCACTGATATCGCCACTGTACTTTCTTTTTGGACATTCGCTGATAATGTGCAGGATGGTCTGCTTAGAGGCACCACAGTCACAGTTAGGCGTAGGAATTCTTTTCCACTTGTAGTGGAAATCTGCGCAGTTACCATGGCCCGATCGTATCCTGTTAAGAGTAGACCAGGTTTTCCGAGGAAGCTCAAATCCAGGTGGCAGTGACGATCCTATGTGTGGCAAAGTTGACTCAGGCCTAGTATCTTGTCTTCCCTGCCATTCCTTAGTAATATTGAAGTTGGTATTCTTCAGTTCTATTGCAGTTCTTATTGGTGGATTTCGGGACCTTAGACGATTCAGATGAACATCGGCGATGTCGTCATGTATTAGTAATTGGGGATTATTTATTAATTTCTTAAATTCCCCGAGGAGAGCGTTTTTACGTCGAAGGTCTGGTGGGGAGATATGGCTGAGAATAGGTAGACAATATGTGGGTGTAGATCTTATTGTGCCAGTGACGAGATGCATCGTGGTGTTGAGCTGCGTATCTATGAGGTTGGTGTGAGGGCTATTCAGCCAAACAGGAGCGCAGTACTCAGCAGCCGAGAACATAAGTCCCAAAGCGGTGCATCGGAGTAAAGTTGCTGTTGAACCCCAAGTTGCACCACATAATTTTTGGATTACGTTGTTGCGAGACAAGGAAGAGGGAAGGAAGCGCCTGCGGCCTTAAGTTAGGTACAGGTACCATCCCGGCATTTGCCTGGTGGAGAAGTGGGAAACCACGGAAAAACCAATTCCAGGATGGCTGAGATGGGAATCGAACCCACCTCTACTCAGTTGACCTCCCGAGGCAGAGTGGACCCCGTTCCAGCCATGGGTACGGACTCAAACATGTCGAAGAAACTACCTGTCTTACTGCGGCATTAAACAACTAGGGACAATATAACTGTCCATGTTTCACTTTCATGCAGTGCCTAATCGAATCATATTCTTTCATAAATGAGGAAAAAAACTGAAATGGCGTTTGGCTTTTAGTGCCGGGAATGCCCGAGGACAAGTTCGACTCGCCAGATGCAGGTCTTTTGATTTGACTCCCGTAGGCAACCTGCGCATCGTGATGAGGATTAAATGATGTTGAAGACGACACATACACCCAGTCCCCGTGCCAGCGAAATTAACCAATAATGGTTAAAATTCCCAACCCTGCCGGGAATCGAACCCGGGTCCCCTGTGGCCAAAGGCCTGCACGATAACCATTTAGCCATGGAGCCGGACATAAACGAGGGATTCGGTCGTAAAACATGGTATCTGACATGTTTTAGTAAACAGAGTTTTTTTTATATCAATGTATTCCTTTAATCAACTTCATGCATCAGTGAAGAGTTTTGGAGGGAAATTTTTATTTTAAGTACAATAATGTTGGTTACAAGGTATGGTATGTACCCGCTGAATGCAAATACAACATGTGAACTAGTAAAGATGGCGGCACGAAGAAAACTGTTTGTTGATGATAGTGACATAGGAAGAAGTGACACCGATGACAGTTCTTTATGAGATGATATAGATCAAGATCCAGGTTTTGATCCTGAATATGATTGCAGCTCATCTGGGATGAAGTTGGTTCTTAGAAAGGTAAGAAACTAATGCCTTATTTTTCTAATCCCTTTGGGTGTAAAATATGGTATGTGTAGTACATAACATTTTCTAAACCTTGCCCCATCTCTATAGCTCCCAACATGACATGAGTTTTTAATTATTTCTCTTACTGTAGTACAAGATATTTTATCTAATTTAATTTGTGAGCTTTTATTTAACGTGAAACACTTACTTTCAAACAATTATTTCTTTAATCTGTTGCAAAAATATAAAAACATGCAGATGTAAAACATGGTATCTACTGCAGGTACCATCCAAGTTACATCCAAGTAGCCAGAAGCTCCACAACTCAGTTGAATTATGGCTTACAGATCTTATCAACTTTTGTATTATTATGATTTATTTTCCAAATTGAAATATTAAACATAATAATTTAACAAGAAAATCAAAATAAAAATAATATATTAATCGGTAGGCTACTATTACTGAGTTAAAAATTACTGATTAACAAAATTTGTTTCAGAAATCTAATCCACTTGAAACTGGTGAAAGGTGCCAACCTGGACCTTCTACTAGTACGATTGGAGAAGACGGGTTACCAGAAACATCACCTTCTGTTGTGCAACCAGCCTGCGTCAGTGATCCCACTTTAACAGCTAAGATGATTTGGTAAAAAGGAAACTGTCAAGAAAAGTTGTGAGAAAAAGAAAAAAGAGGAGTCAACAATCAGGTCAAAAATAAAACTGCCAGAAATCTGAGCAAGAGTTACTTGTCATATCGGGGTAAGGGGACACCTAAATCTCCATGAATAATCAGACATGACTGTAATTGTAAAAAAAACAATGTTTTGACAAAATTGATGAAGAAGCCCATAATTCTATCTTTGAAGAGTTTAATGCTATTATGTAATTATAATACACGGAATGCTTACTTGTTTTGTCTGACAGATGTCCAAAAAACTGCACGAAGAACTAAAAGGAGCGGGAGTCCTTCCCGATGAACTTTTACTGCAATATGCCATATTGTGGTGGCTGTACAGAAAGTAGAAGTGTGTAAAAAGGCCTTCTTAAGTATCCATGGTTTACAAAAAACCTGGGAATAATTTAAACTTTACTTTCCAAAAAAAAAAAAATCCAAGGGATCCTCTACTCCTCCTTTGGATAAAAGGCGTAGCCATGGTCACCAAAAGGAAAAATACTCTGAAACTGATATAAATAATGCTTGTATCTGCATACATAGGCTTCCAAAATACGAAAGTCATTATACCCGTCACAAGAACCCTTATAAAATGTTCATGTCCATGGAGTATACTGTCGAACGATGTTTTAAAGAATACACCACTTTCTGTTCCGAAGCTGGTTACATTCCTGTATCTTCTGATAAATTTAGAAGAATAGTTACCGAAGAATTTAATATATTTAACAAGTGACAAGGACAAAGATGAAACAAAAATGAAATAAATCAGTATAAGCATACAAAAACACCACTTGAAGGCTGCTGCTGGGTTCAAGTTCATTCAAGATGCATCAAACGACAAAGATGCTCTCGTACTTTCGTTTGATTTACAGCAAACTCTTACACTTCTAAAGCTATCCACAGGTCCAGCATTTTATAACAGGAAGTGTTTCTGCTATAACTTTAGCATTCACGACTGCTCATCCAACACAGGATATTTATATTACTGGGATGAAGCTACGCCTAGCCTAGTAGAGGAAGTGATGATATCGCCAGCTGCATTTTGAAACACTTCGATCAACAGAACGTACATTGTGACAAACTAATAGTAATATCTGACAACTGCTGCGGCCGAAACAGGAACTGAACTGTTGTCGCACTTCGGCTAAAATTATTAGCAAGTGGAAGTATGAAAAGTGTTCAACATGTCTTCCCCACTGTTGGGTATACTATGTTACCATCAGAAAGGGACTTCGGAAGAGTGGAGCAATATGTAAGGGACCACATACAATTTGTATACTCTCCAGAGGAATGGGGAGAGGTACTGAAAAATGCTCAAAAGTCTCATCACTTTCATGTGTATAGTATGCAGAGGAAGGATTTCTTTAAAATTTCTTCACATAAGCGATGTTTTAGGCCTCCAAAAAATGTCATAGCTTCAGCTGTTAAACTGTACATCTCCTACGACAGTCCAAATTCATTAATGTCAGCAATACATACTTTGGTCTGGGAGCAAGCGTTTCAATAAGGACGAAAGGTCGTCCTCTTGATCAACAAGAATTTTTACATCAATTTAATTGTGAACTGCTACCTCTTTACAACAGGCCTCGACCAGTTAACAAGAAAAAATTGGATGATGTTCTCGGCTTGTTGCAGTACATATCTCAGGTCTATCATAGCTACTATAGAGAGAGGTCTCTGCTCTCAGTAACACATACTAGCCTCTACAGAAGTCCATTGCAGCCAGCAATACATCGTCTCTTTCAAGAAAGCACACAAATCTCAAACTGTTTCTTTTAGTTCATTATTTTGTTCTTTAAGTATAGTTTTGTAAGTAAAGAGGGTTTCCTTTTGTTCCTGTCACAAGTTCTGCTTAAATATATTTGTATTTATTACATTATATTAAACTGATACTATTCCAGGTGGAAAGCATCCGTATTCCTTATTTTACAAAGTTAGATCATTCAGCACATAAAGTAAAACATTAACACTATTCCATCAACTTGTCACGGTTTATCTGTGTAAATGGTATGTGCCATTTACCTTTCCACCATTCTACTTGTAACAATGTAAAGCATGGTATGTGGCACATATCTAGGTAAGTTGTGACCTATTTCTGCAAGTAAAACATGGTATCCTACTGTAAGACTGTTTTTAAAATCCCTTTCACATTCTACGAAAAGGTAGTACTAATATTATTCACATTACATGTGTTCTGAAACATAATAGAAAATATATTCAGAAAAACATTACCTAAAAGGCTGAAAGTGATATACGTAAATATTTTTCCCTAATGCTGAAATCATATTTCCCGCAAATTTACTTTTTTGGTTACCATGTTTTACGACCGAACGCCTCACATGACCCGTCTTTATGCTTGAGGAGAGAAAATATAACTTATGCCACCTCGTTCTTGTTGTCAATACGTATTTAATTAAGGTTGTAGTATTAAGTGACAATTGATAACAAAATTTTAGTCACGGGACTTCAAGATTCATATGGATTCTGAACCACAGGTATGCAACTTCTCTTCTCAAAAATTCCTCATTCATTGTTCGAGGTTCAAACCAAGGATACCTAGTTGAGAAGCCAGTGACAATATCCTTGACCTAATCCCTTTATGATTTTGTTTCTTAATTACCCAGTATTACCTGGTTTATCTCCAAATCATTCGACCAACTGTATTACCTCTGCTTCACTGCGGTTTGCGCTCATCGATGAATTCTTTGCAAGTGACTGCACGTATTGACGCAAGTGGTATTCATCTTATACGAAGGCTTCAATATTTCGTGCAGATTAACTGTGGTCGCTGACGACCAGTCTGACCAGGCATAAATAAGATATGATGCATAGACTAGCTAGCTCTCATATCATGTTTAGCCTACTACTTGCTGCCACGACTGTTTGGGCCTTACTCGTCATTTAGGTTCGTGGTATTATTATTATTATTATTATTATTATTATTATTATTATTATTATTATTATTATTATTATTATGTACGATTTGTTTTACGTGATACAGATAGGTCCTATGATGAGGGTGGGATAGGAGTGGGAAGGAAGCGGCCGTGGCCTTGATTCCAGTTTTACATGGATTCTGAACCAGAGGAATGTGACTTCTCTTTTCAAAACTTCATCGAACCCATAATCTCCGAGATCAAATTTAACTTTCGGATCAAACACACCAATCTCTACCAGCTTAGTATATCCATTTCAGGCAGTGCCTCCAAGCAAATTTTTTCTTCAAAATTCGTAATAGATTTCGATGTTAAGATAAGAAAGTTTTGAATGCAATATTACAGCTTCCTAATGATTTCCCTACTGATATGATGTGTACAGATACGAAATTTTCCTTGTGCGTAAAAATGGGAAACCTCGGAAAACAATCTTCAGGGCTGCCGACAGTGAGGTTCGAACCCACTATCTCCCAAATGCAATCTGACAGCTACGTGATCCAAACCGCACAGCCACTTACTCATTATTGTTATTATTATTATTATTATTATTATTATTATTATTATTATTATTATTATTATTATTATTATTATTATTATTATTATTGAATCCATTCACCGTCCAGGGTTGGTTTTTCCCTCGTACTCAGCGGGTAGTGTCCTAGAGCGTGAGACGTTTGATCGGGGATACTGCTGGGCAGGAGGACCAGTATCTCACCCAGGTGGCCTAGGCAGGGTAGAGAGAAGGAAGCGGCCATGGCCTTAAGTTAGGTACCATCCCGGCATTTACCTAAAAAAGAAGTGGGAAAACACGGAAAACCACTTCGAGGATAGCTGGGGTGGAATCGAAACCCCTCTACTCAGTTGATCTCACAAAGCTGAGTGGACCCAGTTCCAGTCCTCGAACCACTATTCAAATTTCGTGGCAGAGCCGGGAATCGAAACCGGGCCTCCAAGGGTGGCAGCTAATCACAATAACCACTACGTCACGGAAGTGGATATTATCATTATTGTTATTATATATGTACATGCATTTGGCCCTCTAAGGAGCACGTAGAACGATTATTTAGCATTGGTAGTCTTGATCTTCTTGTTCTTCTTATCTTTGCAAAACCTCCTCGTCCTTTCACTATGGGCCTGTGGTCTTTCTTGTGTCCACGCGGTTTTTTTGTTTTTCAAGTTTCTTGCCGTCGGTTTTTTCGACGCAAACTTGTGGGTGTTGATCTTTTGTCTATATGAAATCGTTGTGGTTTCCAGTGGGTCAATGTCAACTTCTGCGAGAATTTTTTTGGGTATCTACTAGCCAGCGCACTTCGTTTGTCGTGTTCCATTGACAACGAAAAAGATTTTCTTGGTCAATCGTGAGTCATCCATTCGTGCTAAATATCCGTAGAATTTCATACGTCTTTTGCGTGCAAGTGAAGTGAATCACTCAGTCAATGAATAGAGTTCCTCCGAGCTTTTTCGCATCCAAATGCCATCTTCAAACTTGGGTCCGAACACTTTCCTCAGTATATGTGGTTCCATTTTCTCAATGTCTCTAATGTTGATGTTTAATGATGATATTTCAATTGCCTCGAGTGCCTCTGGGAGAACAACAGTGTTGTAGTGTCGGAGTTTGGCCTATGTGGAAAATGATTTCTTGTTGTATTAGTATTATTATTCATTTGAAGGGTTATAGATTATCTGGTGGTTATCTATGAGTATATACAGTATGTTTGCGTAGGTCCTATATAATTCTCTTATATCCGTAGACTTATGGTAGGATGCAATAATTTATTTCACCTCTTGAATGTGAATACAGTCTATCGTGGTATCGAACATAAGTAGATAGTTCCCCTTTACACAAAGTTTCCAACTGTTTGATAATGGTGTTGTATGTTCCTCATCTACACTGTTTATAAAAATTATATGGTGTCTCGTTTATTTGTTTGTTTCAGCATAGGTTCGAAAACTACTGGACTGACTAAGCCGACATTTGGTAAGGGAATTCCGAATCACGCAAGGGACACTTTTGATTTTGATGTATTTAAGCGTTACAAACTAATGGTAGATTTTACAGGGGTATGCCCCACATTTCGGCAATGTTTGCCCTATATCAGCTAGAACAACGGGTAAACGGTTAGCTCTATCGAAAAATGAAGTGCACCACTTACCTTGACATTGTATTTCTACAAGAAACGTCCTATACAGTTTTCCTGTGGTATACAAGGTGACCCAAAATCCGTTAACATTTGACGGAATATTGGAGGTAGAGAGGTAATAAATAATTGACACACATGATTGGCATGACATGGAATTTTATTGATACCAAAATAAAGTACACAACATGACCAACAGATGGCGCTGGACAACAACATGTCAAGTACAAATGGCACTTCAGTGATGTCGCATGAGACCCGTGTATGGTATAATAGGAGCTGTTGTGAGAGAGGGCGTCAGATGTGCAATAGGTGTGGTGGTAATCACCGCCACACAGATTGTAAGGTACCGAGGGACCAGGCGAAGTGTGCCAACTGCCAAAGCAGTCATGCCGCTTCGTTCCCTGGCTGCCCATTTACCAAACGGGCATTTAGAGCACACGATAAGCACGCACAACATCTGCACACCAACAATAACCATCCCTCACTCCTAAGACACATCCCCCCACCCCCCAGCCCCATCAAGACAATGCAACCCTCCTGCTTTCACTGTTAAACATTCTCCTCTCACTCCAAGCAACCCCCATGCCAAGCAATCAAATCCTTCTGCATTAACCTGCCCTACCAAGAAACTCAACTCCTCGTCTCACTGCACGCCCTAATCAGATACCCCAACCCAGCATTTGCACTGACAACCTCCCTCATCAACCTCTACCTACCTCGTCCTGCGCACCGTAATAATATTAAGCGTCAAGGTAGTTAAGCAATATCGGGCGTGGTCAACACCTGGATGGGTAACCCTCCACCTGATAACGCTTCACTCTTTACCACACCAAGATGACGTTGAACTCTGACCTCGGAGATTCACCGATATTTTATCAACCGCCCCGCAAGGGGCGCAGGTCATATCCTGACCAGTGAAGAGGGAACAACAGCAAAACTAGCCAGCACCAACAAAGTTATGCTGCAGAAGAAGATCGTCATGAAGAAATAGCACTCAAGGCCCTAAAGGGGTCGATGGGCTAAAATACTCATGGTACAGGCCCTGCCTGCGCCAATGAGAAGGCTGCTGCTGCGTCAGATGCGCCTGCATTCGCGGCATGTTGACGTTACCAGAAGAGGCACTGTTAACGAAGCTTTATTTACTTTATTATAATACTTTATACTCATTCATTCACTCGCTGTATGTCCAAAATCCGTTCAGGTAGGAACATCTCTCTCTCTCTCTCTACATTACATCGCGCCGACACAGAAAGGTTTTATGGAGATGATGGGGTAAGAAAGGGATAGGATTGCGAAGAAAGTAACCTTGGCCTTGAGTAAGGTAGAGCCCCAACATTTGCTTGGTGTGGAAATTGGAAATCAAACAAAAACATCTTCAGACATGCCAACAGTAGGGTTCGAACCCACTACATCCGAAGTCAGATTTCTCATGTTGATAAAAAATGCACTATAATTAACACATCAGTCTCTCCCAGCTTCGTATATCCATTTCCGGCAGTGCCTCCAAGAAAATTTCCTTCACAATTCGTAACAGATTCAGATCTGGTAAGAAGTGCTTTGAAGGAAGTATTACAGCTTCCTAATTATCTCCTTACTGTGATATGATTGCAGGTACGAAATTTCAGGGATTAGGTTCGTTTTGTTCTGCTTGTAAGATATTAATTGAATCCAATGATTTGTTCAAATGGGCTTCGAGAAAATTATTTCAGGAAATTTCACGCGACCAGATCGACTGAAATTTTGGACAGACACTATATTGTTGAAACAAAGAAAATTCGACAAATATTAAAAGGAGGAGCATTTGGCAACTGGATCCAGAAGCAACATAAAGGTAAAGGTGTTATATAAATAGTATACCCCAGTCAATAAGTGGATTCGAGAACACAAAGGCCTTACCTGCAGCGAGTGGAGAGAGGCAATGTAGGTGACAGCGAACGAGTCAGCTGTGCGTAGTGTACCCGGTAGGTCCTGGGCAATAACCTCTGTCGGCGTTGCGACAGAGTTTGGAACCCTTGCTTATGCCCTACGGTTCTGTCAACATGATGACCTACGGCAGAGCCAGCCAAACAGCACTCCGGGCGCGCTTGCACTCCGGCTTCACGCCGGTGTGCTTTTGGCGCAGACGACCTTGCAGTGATGGTGGGGAAGACTACATGTCTGTCTCTCTCTCTCGCTCCCCTTCGCCCTCCCGTACAGCCTGTGCTGTGGCGAAGGTCAACTGGTCACGGTGTGGTGCACCTTATCTTTCTAGCTGTAGGCCACTTGACGTTATTTAATCGCAGGGATTAGTAACGTTGAACTATGGCTAGCGCTGAAAAGAAAAGAAGTGGAAGTGCGACTTCGTTTAAGAAAGAGTGGGAACAATTGTTTTTCATACCGCACAATGGAAATGCGATGTGTCTTATATGCCAATGTGTTGTTGTTTGCTTGCGAAAACATTCACTGGAGCGGCATTTCAATCGGAAACATCAGCAGGAATTTGGGGCTCTCGAGGGCGAGGAGCGTCAACTTAAATTTAATGAGTTGAAATCAACGCTAGAAATAGGCACTGCACTCGTAAGTATCTCGTTTTCTTGCAACTGTTGGTTGTTTTAATTACATTGTGATGAAATGGGTTTCGTATTTTTAACAGTATGGTTTTGAATTGACAGGAACTTGGAATTTCGAATCCGGCCTTAGGAGCTAGCTACAATATTGCTTTGCGAATAGCTAAAAACGCCAGGCCTTTTGCAGAAGGGGAGATTGTAAAAGGATGCCTAATCGATGCCGCGGAACAGCTATGCCCGTTGGCAGTTCAGCAGTTCCAGTTCCTCAAACAATAGCGCGCCGCATTGCCGACTTAGCTGAGGATGTCCAAAGACAATTAATGGAACGATGTGTCAAGTTCATTTCATATTCAATTGCCTTGGATGAATCGACGGGCATCACGGACGTAGCGCAGCTGGCTGTTTTTGTGCGGGGCGTCTATAGTGAAAGTTACGGAGGAGTTGTTAGACATCATACTACTCAAAGACACAACAACAGACAAAGATATTCATCAGGCTGTGGAGGACGCTATTGACTCTGTGAGTTTGCAGCGGCAACGCTTGTTTTCTGTAACAACTGACGGTGCGCCATCCATGCGGGGGTCGAAAATAGGTTTTATCACTCGTCTTCAAGCTAAGTTGGATAGTGTCAACGTCAAGTTGTACGCAATACACTGCTTTATTCATTAGGAGACACTTTGCGCGAAAGCAGCAAAGCTCGGTGACGTTATGCAAGTGGTAGTTTGCATTGTAAATTTGGTTCGGCAGCATGGTCTGAATCATCGCCGATTCAAAGAATTTCTAGCGTCTGTAGATGCCGAATATTGTGATGTGCCCTACCATTGTGAAGTGAGATGACTCGGCAGAGGTGAATTATTGCGCAGGTTTTTTGTTTTAAGAGCGGAAATCAGTCTATTCATTGACATGCTTGGTAAGCGAGAGCCGAAACTTTCTGATCCGCATTGGATAGCAGACCTAGCGTTTTTGACCGATATTACAGGGCACCTCAACGATTTAAATGTGTCAATGCAAGGTAGCGATCACCTGATTACAGATTTATATGACAAAATTATGGCGTTTAAAATGAAGTTGCAGTTGTGGAAAGCCGAATTAGAAATCAGGAATACAATGTATTTTCCACAATTGGAATCAGTCCGCGAAGAAGCCGACTTTGACCAGTACGTGCGTGTTATTGAGGACTTGCAGAAAGAGTTTTCTACCAGATTTCTAGAACTTGCAAAACTTCAATCGGTTTTCGATTTGTTTGTCAAGCCATTTTCAGTCTCTGTAACTGAGGTACCGCATGAGTTTCAAATGGAGCTTATTAATTTACAATGTAGCACTAGACTAAAGGATATTTTTAGCTCTGTGAAAAATTTGCCCGATTTCTACGCAAAATTACCGCAGCAAGAATATCCAAAATTGCACAGGCAGGCTGCACAGGTGTTATCAATGTTCGGGGAAACCTATGTCTGTGAAACCTTTTTCTCTGCATTGAAACTAACAAAATCATGGCATCGCGCTCTGATGTCTGACGATAACCTGCGAAACAGCCTCCGGTTGATTGTCTCACAAGCAATCTATCGAACATTGAGCACATTGCAAATATGAAAACAAATGAACAACAAGGAAAATAAAAAAGGGACCAAAATTTCATTGTCATAAAATATGAGTCCCATGCTACCTTATCAATATTGCTGATTGTTTTAATTCTGGCCACCTCGTGGTGTAGCGGCTGGCATGCTTGGATGTTGCCCTGGAGGTCCGGGTTTGAATCCCTGCACTGCCCAGACATGTACTTCTGGTCTGTGGGCTAGAATTGGGTACACTCTGCCTCATCAGGCAAAACTGAGCAGAGATGGGTTCGATTCCCATCGCAGCCATCTCGGACGTAGTTTTCCGTGGTTTCCCACGTCTACTCCAGGCACATGCCGGGATCGCTCCTAAAGTACGGCCGCGGCCGCCTCCTTCCCAGCCCTCACCTGGATTACAAATACACACACGAATACAGCCAGCACAATCACACAGGTTATCAGACAAATTATATAGACACACCCACGTACACGGGACTACATGACCACGATGTCGCAAAGCCACGACATCAATCAACAACAACAAAATATTTTAATGGTCAGCACGTATTCTTCAAGTGCCGGTACGCGGAGAACCACGCGAACAAAATGTACATATTTCGGACAACCAACACATTGGAAGAACAGTTGTTTGTTTACATTACGTCTGGTGCGAAGGCGATCCCAACTTGACTCGGTCCAACGCGCTGGCAGTAAGAACAGGCAGCCCCACCACGAAAAGCAGAAATCAGCTTGCCGGAGTGCGGCGCAGCGCAGCTGGCACTCCGAGCGTGCAAAGGCTGGATGCCCCTGACCTACGGAATACTCGTCATCATACAATTCAATCAATGAAGCAAAATCCCTGCCTGTAGTTTTACGCGATTGTTGATATCGTTGTCATAGCCATGGGACCTCCAGTTTTACGTGGAATTCGATCCAAAGGAACGTGATACTTCCTCACATGTAATGGCCAGGATTCTAACTGCAGCCACCTTAGTAATAATTATAATAATTTACAGTGGCTATTGCTAGCCTAGCCTAGTCATCCAAAGTTAGACACCGAGCTCGATAGCTGCAGTCGCTTAATTGCGGCCAGTATCCAGCATTCGGGAGATAGTGGTTTCGAACCCCACTGTCGGCAGCCCTAAAGATGATTTTCCGTGGTTTCCCATTTTCACACCAGACAAATGCTGGGGCTGTGCCTTAATTAACGCCATGGCCACTCCCTTCCCATTCCTAGCCCTTTCTTGTCCCATCGTCGCCATAAAACCTATCTGTGTCGGTGCGATGTAAAGCAACTTGCAAAAGACAGAAAGTAGACACTCATATCAAGGTGGGTGGCGTCAGCCTGTACACGAAGCTGCGTGTTATTGTTGTGGAATGGTGGTGTATGTGGTGTATGAGTTGCAGGAATACCGAGCGACTTGGCCGTACTAGCATTCAGGAGGTAGTGGGTTCGAATCCCACCGTCGAAAGCCCTGAATATTGTTTTCCGTGGTTTACCATTTTCACACCAGGCAAATATGCTGGGGTTGTAACTTAATTAAGGCCAGGTCCACTGCCTTCCCAGTCCTAGCCATTTCCCACCCTTCCTTCGCCGAAAACCTTCGATGTGTTAGTGCGAGGTTAAATAAGTAGGCTAGCAAAGGAAAAACAAGGAAAATCTGCAGGAATGTCGGAGATATCCCAAACACACATTCATCGAGCTAAGATTAAACTCTCCCAGCTTGGCCGGGTATCGAATCCTGGGCCCCGAAGACGGATGACCAAGACGCTGACCACACCAACATGAAGCTTGGGCCACCTTCATAGGGGAGATAGGACGATGCCACTCGACTATCATACATTATAGAAGATCTTGTCAGGAGAAGCTATTCATTTTTATATGTGGACATAGAAGTGAATAATAAAAGTTCCTTCGGTTAGTAAAATGAAGCCCTGAAGATGATTTTCCGTCGTTTCCCATTTTCACACCAGGCAAGTGCTAGCGCTGTACCTTAATTAAGGCCACGGCCACTTCCTTCCCATTCCTAGTTCCTAGCCCTTTCCTGTCCCATCGTCGCCATAAGACCTATGGGATAGGAAAGGGCTAGGAGTGGGAAGGAAGTGGCCGTGGCCTTAATTAAGGTACAGTCCCAACATATGCCTGATACGAAAATGGGATATTACGGAAAACCATCTTAAGGGCTGCCGACAGTGGGGTTAAAACCCACTATCTCCCGAATGCAAGCTCACAGCTGTGCGACCCCAACCGCACGGCCAACCTGCTCGGTACTATCGTAGTACTCTAAGTTCCGCGAGGCTAGAGGTTACAAACTGTATGGCAATGCGGATAATTTTGCTGATAATTCCTAAATAATTATGTTTATTGATTTTTACTCAGTATACTCTTGTTTTTGCTTGTGGTTAGGCGACCCTTGACCTTGGTATGGGAAAATGGTGATATGTAAAGAGCCTTGGGAAAAAAAGCCGTAAATCTGACCTAAGCCTAACTGACTCCTGTCCTCAATTAATAGAAGGAAGGAAGGAAGGAAGGAAGGAAGGAAGGAAGGAAGGAAGGAAGGAGGACAAAAAAGGTCAATACGTCGGTAGTTGTCGCAAGAGAAAATCCCTCATAAACCACGACTGGAGGGGTTCTGGTGGCGGGTATCAGGCCAATTGTAGTATGTTAACAGATCTATCCGTTTCAATACCTCGGGTGTAAAATACTGTACTTTCTTTCTTAACCTGTTTACCCTCCAGGGTTGGTCTTCCCCACGGACTCAGCGAGGGATCCCACCTCTACCACCTCAAGGGCAGTGTCCTGGACTGTGAGACATTGGATCGGGGGATACAACTGCGGAGAATGACCAGTACCTCGCCCAGGTGGCCTCACCTGCTATGCTGAACAGGGGCCTTCTGGGGGGATAGGAAGATTGGAGGGGATAGAGAAGGAAGAGGGAAGGAAGCGGCTGTGGGAGGTACCATCGCGGCATTTGCCTGGAGGAGAAGTGGGAAACCACGGAAAGCCACTTCCAGGATGGCTGAGGCGGGAATCGATCCCACCTCTACTCATTTGATATCCCGAGGCTGAGTAGACCCCGTTCCAGCCCTCGTACCACTTTTAAAATTTCGTGGCAGAGCCGGGAATCGAACCTGGGCCTCCGGGGGGTGGTAGCTAATCTCACTAACCCCTACATCACAGAGGCGGACAATATACTGTACTTAAATATTTAAATTATCCGCGGATAACCATTTTTCGGATGCAGAAAACTATTTGCGGATACGGTTGAGGATGAAGAAATAAGGATGCGAATGCGGATATTATTTTGTATATCCGCGCAGGGACCTATCTTACTATCACGCTGCCTGTGAAGATAGAATTAGGACCTTCATATCGCAGATTGTGTATAACGCAAGTAAGGACACCCCTGCAGTCTCCAGGTCGCGACAGGATCCATTAAATATCTTGAATTGCTTTCATATGCCATGGACGTCCTCAGGAAGAGAATGTAAACAAACAGAGGAGAGGAAATTAACCAGCATCCATTCTGCGAACGTCTTCAACATACCCTACTAAGAATATATTGCTTTATGAAATCTATCGATTTGTTTACAAATTTGCATACAGATCTACAGAATGTTGTCCGCCGGTATAACGATGACATGGAAATGTGTTTGGAAAATGAATTATTTATAACTACTGATATGAATAAAGGAGAGTTTTAGTACCATGGTGCATGAATATGAATTCCGTGAGCTGTTAAGAGCAGAGATAAATCGCGTTCGGAATGATTGCAGCCGCTGAAAAGTTAATGCATTTTAAAAAGGCTAACAGAGATAAGTACTTAGAATGTGATTTCTCCCAGGATGGCAGTACCTTCTTCCTAACCTTTTCTCAAATACTTACGGTTGGCACTTTATGCATGGACTTTTTATGGCCGGATTCCTTTCCTGACGTCAACCCAACATGGAGAGAAGATGTCATTATTACCTGTTTCTGTGGTGGTCTGTAGTGTGATGTGTTGTATGTAAATGTGTCTTAAGGCGAACACAAACACTCAGCACATGGTCTAGAGAAATTAACCAAACGAAGTTAAAATCCCCGACCCAGCCGGAAATCGAATCCAGGGCCCTCCCATTCAAGGTCACTACGTTGATCATTTAGCCAAAGAGCTATACTTCCCAGGATGGTAGTATGGTGAGAACGATCAAGCTGTCGCAAAGATAAGCAGTGAACTCACAGTTGCGATCAACGATATTCTGTAAGAAAGAAGTTAGTTCTCGGAAGAAACTCTCTTTACATTTTTACTGTACTGAAGTGAAAGCTCAATCAATCAATCAATCAATCAATCAATCAATCAATCAATCAATCAATCAATCAATCAATCAATCAATCAATCAATCAATCAATCAATCAATCAATCAATCAATCAATCAATCAATCAATCAATCAATCAATCAATCATCATTAATTTGCATTTGAGGCTGTCGCCCAGGTGGTAGATTCCCTATCAATTGTTTGCATTGAATTCCGTGATAAATCGCGATAATTCTTAAATAATATCAAAGAATTTCTAAGTTTATAGAACATTTACCTTGATATTATTCCAATCCCTAATTCCTCTTTCTATAAATGAATATTTTTCTCAATTTGTCGTCTCGAATTACAATTTTTTTTTAATTAGAAATGCATACAACCCCCTCTCTTACCCTGCCGGCCAACATTCTGACGGTGATACTTTTTCCAACAACGGTCTCGAACCGGCTAACCACTTTATCAGACCCTAGAGATTTGTCGCCTTAACGATTCTGGCCCAGGCGGACTGAGGGTAGTAGCTGAATAGTCATCGTTGCAGCATTCGGTTTAGGGGGTACAGATTTCGATACCCGGTCGGGCAGGGAATTCAAGCCGCGTCTAGTTAATTCCTCCGAATAGGGGACTGGCTTTTGTGTTGGTTAAGTACAGACATTTTCATATGCGAGTCCATACAATTCATCACATTAGCAACCACCATGGAAACACGCTCTAGTTAACAGATCACTTCTCATAGGGTTGGCGTTTGGAAAGGCATCCGATCATGAAACTGGGCTTGATCCACGAGCAAAGCTGACCCCAGGTAATTAGGAAAAAAGTTAGGAAGAAGAAAAAACTATATACAGAATTCTCGTTCATATGCAAACATGATAATAATTCTTTGAAACACGATGAGATTGACGTTTGTTTTTTTCTTTTCTTTCTTTTAATTATCGTATGGCTTTTAGTGCCGAGAGTGTCCAAACACATGTTCGGCTCACCTGCAGGAGGTCTTTCTATTTGACGCTCATGGGTGGCCCGCACGTCTGTGTGTGCTGATGATGATTATGATGATAATTGTCATGATGATGATGATGATGATGATGATGAGATAGAGAGGTGAAATACTATGTCGGTGCACAGCCTACTCTTGTTGAATAACACCAAGGGATTTGCTTACGCCTTAACATCTCCATCCAACGGACGAATCACCATCAAAAGCGTCATATGTCCTCGCTACAGTGTAAACATTACGGAGACGTTTGGAATTGAATCCGGTATTTCGAAATTGTATTCCACCACATCTCGTACCCTGCCAGCCTACATTTTTTCGGTGATCGTTTTCCACCAACGGAAATCGAACCGCTTAACCACAGTGTCAGACTTGGCGCTTTAACGATCATGACTCATGACCAGTAGGCTCGTCCGACTCGTTGGCTGAACGGTCAGCGTACTGGCCTTCGGTTCAGAGGGTCCAGGGTTCGATTCCTGGCCGGGTCGGGGATTTTAACCTGAATTGGTTAATTCCTACGGCACGGGGGGCTGGGTGTATGTGTTGTCTTCATCATTTCATCCTCATCACGACGCGCAGGTCGCCTACGGGTGTCAAATGGAAGAATCCACACCTGGCGAGCCGAACCCGTCCTGGGATATCCCGGCACTAAAAGCCATACGACATTTCATTTACCTCTAGGCTGATTGATATTGAAAGATACAGACATTAGATTTTGGCACAGGACATAAAATTCCTATTCGCCTTCTTCATTGATGACCGACTACTGAGAACCTGCCATTTCAAGAGCACAACACTCCAGATAAATGCTTGACGACACACCTCGTACTTGCGTGACCTACTGCCCAACTAACTGCTTAATCGTCGTCATTACTGCATCGCTGTGGTCACTTCCAAACCGTGATTGATTTTCGTTAGTTGGAGTGCTCATGGCCGCCACTCAACTGACCCGTGACTCGCCAGACTGTGAGACTTCCGCATGTGATCCTGCCGTAATTTCATTGTCTAGTGAATCATACATTGTCTAGTGGTGCACCTCGGAGACCAATGTCTGGTTACATTGCTTATCCTGCATTAACAAACTCTGTTGTGCCTTCCTCTCATTATCCCTTGAGTTCTTCCTCCAACACAACATGAACCCTCCTTTCCATGAGTTTATTAGAAACCGTTCATTTACTCATCACCATCACTTCGAAATGTTTACTAGATCTGAGCAATTACCTTTCACCTGAAAGTGAGAGGTTGCTTGAGGGTCGCAGTTCGATTCCTTTCAATACAGAATTCTTAGGTCGTTGGAATGTTTATTTTTCGTACCGTACTAACGGCACTACTTTTCATGTTTCAAGGTATAAATCACGTGTCTGCAAGGGCGCCCATAGGATGGTTTGTATGGGAGGCTAGACCTGGGGGTATGTAGTATTTTTAATATTTTGGAAGATGAATGGCGACTTGTATTCCCCGATAGAATACCACCCACGGTATCCCCTACCACTTCTACGCAATGCCGTCTTTTAAATCATTTTCTTGAAAAAAATAACACCTGACTATATTGGACATTTTCCTTTCCCTGAGAGCTGGGGGGAGGGGCGCGTCCCCCTCCCCCTTGCCCCCGGGCATGCGCGCCCTTGCGTGTCTAGCATTGCAACATGGCTGTCAGAATGAACCAAACAGTTCACAATACATTCACCAAACTGTATCCCAACCCGACATTTATACTTTTCAGTGAATTATTCATATACATTCGGAACAACAAGGGTGAATAATTATAGGTCCATTCGGTTCCTATAATTACTTTGAAACATGAACTCATTCTGTCGCACAAGTGGGCATGGTTCTGTTTTACCTGGTGTGAATATAGGAAACAGAAGAATCGCCGGACGGCTTTCCTGACGCTAACACTATGTAGAGGAGGAAATATTTCTTGTTGCATATTTCTGTGCTGGTGGTAGTGGGGAGCGTTGTATATTGATGTGAAGAGGTATCCATTTGTCAATAAAAGTGTTTGACGGCTAGATATATAATGACATTGATATCAACAGTCCTTGATTAATTAATATAGATTCGAGTGGACCAATTGATGACAAAAATTACTTCACTTCACTGGTAATATCCTCGACCCGGCCGGGAATCGAAACCAGGATCATCTGAACTGAAGGCTACTACACATCAGAATGTGGTTTCTTTCGTCACCCAGTGCAAACTGTAAAGCTTCTAGGATGGCAAAAGGATCCCCAGTACACACGCTACAGACGCTAGGAAGCGAGATCTTCGTGTTTATGTTATCGGTGACGAAAGATCATCCCACATTTTCTCCGATCTTTCAAATTCCTCTGTTGAATAAATACATTTATTTAATTTTAATTTTTGTCTCTATGTCATTTGTTTAGAGAGGATGATTACCTATTTTAGTACCTATTAAAACAGCAGTAACCACCACCACTCCTTCTCCTTCTTCTTCCACTTTTTCCACTCACTGTGGAATCGTGGGTAAATACTGTGTCGCACAAGTGGGCTTGATTCTGTTTTACCTGGTGTGAATATGGGAAATAGCAGAAACGCCGGATGCCCTTCCTGGCGCCAACATTATGTAGGGGGAAAATATTCCTTATTGCATGTTTCTGTGGTGTTTGGTAGTGGGGTGCGTTGTGTGTGTATTTAAAGAAGCACAAATACCAAGTCCTTGAACCAGAGGAATTAACCAGACGCTGGTAATATCCTCGATCCAGCCGGGAATCGAAACCAACATCCGATGAACTGAAGACTACTACACTGATCATTCAGCCAAGGAACAAATTATTGTTTCAGAATATTTCCACAGACTTCAAAAAATTGAACTGTACAGAGAATTCGATTTATAGCGGTTTAACGCCGCTCTAACTCCGATATGAGTTTGACGTTGATGGGATAGGAAAGGGCTACGACTGAGAAGGAAGCGCCCTTGGCCTTAACTAATGTACAGGTTGCAAATAAAAGGTACAGATCTCTTCATATGGCTATGAGGATATTTAGGGGTTGTAGTAAGGATGTAAAGGAGAGGACGTAAAACCCTAATCAAACTATGGTTCCTATGTATTGGAACCTACCAAGATTAATTGATACAAGAACTAGAAAGATTCAAAGGAAAGCAGCTCGATTTGTTCTGGGTGATTTCTGAAAAAATAATATTCCTCGAAAGATCTCAATTGGTCTACCACAGGGTTCTGCATTAGGCCCTATGCTCTTTTTGATATTTAGTGATGATATTGGCTGTTTACATTTGCAAAGCTGACTATCTTTATACACTGATGGTACCCGGTAATTACTGACATAACACTGAACAGAAAATGCAGCGCGATGTAACCATAATTCTATGTTACATGGGTAAAAATAGATTAACAATAAACTTGGTGAAGACAAATTGCATTGTTTTTCACACACCTTCGAACAACTTTCCTTTGAACATATCTCGTCACTCTGTGACTAAGACGTAATTCGTGTAAAGTCTACGAGATTTCTTGGGTTCATTTTGGGTAAAGCACACTCTTGGTAAAACCATGTTAAAGCCTTTCGTGATAATATTATTCCTGCTATACGTATCTTGAGCAGGTTGAAATACAAGTTAACCCATGGACTGCTGAAGAGTATTTACCAAGCACTTATTGAGAACCACCTCACTTACATCATTCATCTCTGGGCAAGTTGCAGGAAGGGGCAATTATTTGAGAAAATCAATATCTTGCCTAAAAGAGCATTGCACATACTTTTCAGTCTAGCTATATTGACTCCAACTGCACATTTGTACAAATATTGGAAGATCGTATCACTCACCGGTCTCCGTCAAAAAGCCTCAGCTATAAAGGTGTATGACTTCAAGCAAACATTGATACACTCCAATAATTCCTGTAAGTCTAATTCAGATATCCATTACACTACACTACGACTGCATAAAAAATGCAGGTTTAAAATACATGCTTGTATGTTAGGCACAATTCAACATGGAATTATTCTATACATATTTTAGATAGACTCCCTGAGACATAAGAGAGACATGCGTATTGCTTACTTTTTAGCGTACCTCATGTCAGACACTGTTTGTATGTATTACGTCTGCTGTGTAACTGAATGTAAGTACTACACCATTACGAACTTAAACCCAGGTGCCCTTGAAATAAATAAATAAAAAACTAAATAATAAATAGTAGAGCTACGAAAATATGGCAAACTCTGGGCTGGGATTGCTTCGAGATAAGGAGCTCAACTAAAAGGTATGTTCGATTCTGTCAGTGGAGAGATGGTGTGGAATAACGCTAGTAGAAGAATAAGGTTTAGTTGAATCTTGTAAAGGTAGAACATATATGAATATAAAGTTGAAATTCAAGAGGACAAATTGGAGCAAATATTAATTTATGGGAAGAGTAATTAGGTATTGGAATCATTTATCTCGGGAAAAGTTCAGTAAATTTGCAAGTTTTTTGCAATCATTTAAGAAAAGACTACGTAAAAATCGATAGGTAATCTTCCACCTGGATGATAACCCGAATACAGATCAATGATGAATGATTGATTGATTGATTGTTCGAATGCAAGCTCTCGGCAACGCGACTCGTACCACTCCGCCAACTCACTCAGTTCTAGACAGATTAATGTATCATCAACAGAGCGGAGACCTAACAAGTACAGCCGTTATAGAGTTTTACCTGTATAGAAGTAGTCACACATGAAATGAAGATGGGACTATGACAGCTTTGCCACTCAAGGTAGTGATATCATCACCCTCTATGAAAATAATCCACTTAGCACCAATGACAGCACGGTGTACTTAGGGCGAATATTACGTATTGATGTGGAGAGTAACATACACTATACAAGCTACTCAATACGACGTCACGGCGCAACCTACTCAACTAATGGACTTGACATTCTAACCCGACCAACTCCACACAAGTGTTCTGCTTGAAGACGTCATAAAATCTAGTCGTCACATGAATTTCAAGCGTTCTATGAGGCTCAGTGGTCTAGTGCCGGTCTTCGGATCCCACTATCATGGGTTCAAACCCGACAGTTTTTTTTTCGTGTGGCTATTTCTAGCCGAGTGCAGCCCTTGTAAGGCAGACCCTCCGATGAGGGTGGGCGGCATCTGCCATGTGTAGGTAACTGCGTGTTATTGTGGTGGAGGATAGTGTTATGTGTGGTGTGTGAGTTGCAGGGATGTTGGGGACAGCACAAACACCCAGCCCCCGGGCCATTGGAATTAACCAATGAAGGTTAAAATCCCCGACCCAGCCGGGAATCGAACCCGGGACCCTCTGAACCGAAGGCCAGTACGCCGACCATTCAGCCAACGAAAACCCGACAGTGATAGTCATATTTTTCAGTGCAGATAAAAGTCATTCATTAATCCATATCATACCGTATCGGTATGAAAAAGATCTCTGGTAGCACATTCGATGTTTACTCGATGAAATTAAATAAGAATTAGCAATAAGTTGCCTAGCCGGCCCCGTCGTGTAGAGGTAGCGTGCCTGCCTGTTAAACAGAGGCCCCGGGTTCGATTCCCAGCCAGGTCAGGGATTTTTACCTGGATCTGAGGGTTTGTTCGAGGTCCACTCAGCCTACGTGATTAGAATGGAAGAGCTATCTGACGGTGAGATAGTTGCCTCGGTGTACAAACCCAGGAACAACGACCGAGAGGATTCGTCCTGCTGATAACACGACACCTCGTAATCTGCAGGCTTTCGGGCTGAGCAGCGGTCGCTTGGTAGGGTAAGGCCCTTCAGGGCTGTAGTGCCATGGAGTTAGTTGGGTTAACAAGTTGCCTAAAATATCCCAATGTCCCTCCATCAGGTAGAATAAAACATTACGTCGAAATTGACATGCAAACAGCATAACTGGTGTCAAATGAAACCGCTAGAAAACGTTAAACACCACTATAAAACAAAGTATTTCTGTACCTGTGATCATACAATTATTATTATTATTATTATTATTATTATTATTATTATTATTATTATTATTATTATTATTATTATTATTATTATTATTTACCATATTTCAAAATTAAATTACAGATACATTGTATTCCCCATGCAGCCCACTCGGCACAATATTTACCGAGCGAGCTGGCAACGCCGTTCTGCTTAAGTAGCTGTGAGCTTGCTTTAAGGAGATGGTGGGTTCGGATCCTTCAATACAGTTTTCCATAGTTTCTCATTTCCACACCATATAAATTAATGCTGGGACTGTACTTTAAAATGGTCGCTTCCTTTCCAGTCTAGCCCTCTTCTAACCTATCGTTGCCATAAGACCTGTCTAAGTCGGCGCGACGTAAAACCAACAGAAAATACATACAATCATTGAAATCAAGAGCAATCTTATAAATTTTCGTGACTCTTGAGATCGTGGTTAAGGCAACGGGACCTTCGGCTTAATGTTGAATCTGAACCACAGGGACGTGAAATACCATTTTAAAAATCCCACGTGTAATGTATGGGAATCGAATCGCGGCCGCCCAGGCTATCATTCTCCAAAGTTTTAAAATTGCCATGAGACAGACCATTTGGGGAAAAGATTTTTTTGAAGTACACAAGAACTTCGTTTATCCGGCCCTCATTAATCCGGACCTCCGGTTTATCCGGATCGAAAATCATAAAAAAAAAAATATTTTTACTTGTACAGTATTTCTTTTACGATGTCGACACTTCTTGAATGTCTTTTCCGCCAAGGATAGTTAAGGACAGGAATTGGAAGTAATTCGGCCACGGTCTATCAAAGGTACCATCCTGGCTTTCCCCTGGAATTGAGAATGGAAAACCGTGGAAAACCAACCCAGGACGGCCGAGGGGGGATTCGAACCCACGCTCTTCTGAATGCAACGCACTATTAATTCACTGATGGTGAATTTGAAAGTGAAACCGGCTCTCCATCAGAAGAAATAATGACTCATGGAGAGACAACAATGCAGTTGGACAAACTGATGGCCTGTTTAGAATCCTTGACTGAAACCACACAGGCAGAACTGATGTTAGTAAAACGTCTTCATGATCGTGCTGCGTGCAAACGCTATACAAATGTAAAACAGAAAAAAAACCTACAGATTATTTTAGTGCCTAAAACAGTCTTAAATGTACGAAAACTGTTCTTATATTTGTTTGTGCAATTGAAAAAAGATATTACTGTACAACTTATGTTAACAGATTATATAACATGTACTGTATTTATTTTTAAGTTTTTTCGTATTATTCGAAATCCGGATCAGTTCCGGTCCCACTTAATCCGGGTAAACGAGGTTCTTGTTTATTCCCAAGACAAAACGAGTTCGACGCGTAAAAAGAATCGGTGATCTCTTTCTTCTTTGCCAAAAATATGTTTGTAGTTCACTTTAACATATTATTATTATTATTATTATTATTATTATTATTATTATTATTGTCCGCCTAGTGGCCATGATCGTTAAGGTGTCAAATCTAAGTGGTCTGACACCGTGGTCAGCTGATCGGTCGTGGGAGATCTTGTCGTGCAAGTACCATGTTATTTCCTTGTATAAACAAGTATCTTGTTCTTTCGAATCCAAAGTTAAGAGTTTTACGAAACTCTTGAAGTAGTCATGTTTTTTAACATTGCTGAGACTGGCTTGTGCGCTAGCGCCCACTCCTTTCTCACCGTCTGATAAAGCTGTTCGTATAAAGCATATCAACAAGCAAGATGGAAGAAGTGACGTCACATGTGAAACACAGAAGAGAGAAGGCAAGTTCTACTCACCGCGTGACGTCACGTGGTGGCTGACCGCAGTCGGCTCGAGCCCGCTGTGGTTTCCTATCGACTGGGGCAGGCTCATTAGCCAGGTCTTGTGCCACGCCATGCCGCTACCTGTAGCGCTCGTTCGGCTCGGCGAGGAGCGTCGGGGGCGGGCCACGAACTCGCCACTGACCACTCCAGTCATCCATGGTATAGTTCAGGACATGTTAAGACATAGTCGCCTCATCCTCCAGATTACCCACCCTTTCTCACTCGCCTTCATAAGAAACCTCGTCCCTCGGTACGTGTCGAAGACGCAAAGTTTACAAGGTAGGCGCGTTATTTTCAGTTTTATACGTTCCCGCTGGTGCTATACCTTAATTAAGTCCATGGCCTCGTCCTTCCCATCTTTACGTCACCGGAAATCTTCGATGTAACAGAGCGACCTTAAAACACCAGCAAATAAAAAATATTTGTTTACTATTTTATAGTGAATAATACTACAATTAGACGTACTATATTTGCAAATCTGCCTGCTGTCATTTCTTGATGGATACAGTACTTTTGCATCCGTCTCTTGGCACAGGCCAGAGTAAAGTGTAGCTTCCACCGAAGTCCCAGTCAACATCCATGGCTGTGACAATATGGAAGTTGCTGGGGTATGGGTGGTGCTGAGTAATGACATTCAGAGCATGACTAGTGCATCTGAGTGTTATGAAAGGTGCTGCTCTTAGGGTCAATCGTGCTGCAATAGTAATTTCTGACCCAGTGAGGAAAGCAATGGCAAACTACCTCACTCCTCATCTTGCCTAGTACGCCTCATTTTGGTGCTGCCATTGGTTTTTGGGGTTTCCTCATAACCGCATAACCTTTGGTGGTGCTATTTGAGGATCCAACCAGCCTCTGGGCTGATGACCTAACAGATAGATATTTGCAAATTACATCGCCACACAACGCGCACAGTATTTATGACTTGTCATCCAACCCAAACCCCCTCCTTGGCACTACAGCCCTTGAAGGGCATTGGCCTACCAAGTGACCGCTGCTCAGCCCAAAGGCCTGCAGATTACGAGGTGTCGTGTGGTCAGAACGATGAAACCTCTCGGCCGTTATTCTTGGCTTTCTAGACCGGGCCTTGTCATCCAAACAGAAACTAAATTGTAACCTCCAGAACAGTATTGACAACCTTGCAGACTGCTCATGAGGATTGTAGTCTATCGCAACTGGTCTCTATTCGTTGTCTCCCAGTCCGGCTCTATAACTAACTGGTTGACATGCTGGTCTTTGGTCCAAGGGGTCCCGAGTTCGATTCCCGGCTAGATTGGGGATTTTAATCTTGACTGGTCATTCCCACTGTTTCGTGGTATGGGTTTGTGTGTGTGTGTATGTGTGTGTGTGTGTGTGTCCTTTTTGGCATTACAGTTCATCGTTTGTTGGAAACTATCCTCACAGACGCAGATCTCCTTGTGGGTGGCGGTAGTAGAATACATTCATTGTATCTCTGTCGCAATAGGCGACTAAAAAGAGGGGCTTGAGTGCGTGGGTTGGTGACCACGGTTCCTGTAGCTGATTATGGAATCATTTAAACTTACTTCTGTCAGGCTCCTCACTTTCATTTTTCTATCCGACCTTCCTTGGTCAACTCTTGCTCTCTGCCAACACGAGGCCTAGGGGGTCTTTCATTTCCACGTGCCTCGTGGCTCTTCCCTTTCTTTTGCCGATACTGTACCTTCATTCTTCGAAGTGTCGGACATCTTCCCTCTGCTTAGTGTTAAGAGAGGATAGCTGCCCAGTAGTACTTCCTCTTAAAACAATAATCACCGCCACGACTACTTCACTTAATTAAGGTCATGCTCGCTACCTCACCAGTCCAAGCGTTTTGCTACCCCATCGTTGAACAAGTCTTATGTTCGTGGGATGCTGAACAAATAACATACAGCAAATAAAATGTGTCTGTGTTATAACATCTTAAATATGGAAGATACAAAATAGTGGGGGTTATAGTTTTAAGGCAAAATATCTAGCTTCGAAGCTAACTGGTTACAAGTTGGCCTTTGGACGAAGAGGTCATGGGTTCGACTCATGGCAGTGTCGAGGATTTTAATTCTCATTCATTATTTCCTCTGTTAGGGACTGGATGTTAGTGTTTCTCCGGAGGCCACACGCCGTTTACTTTAGGGACAAAACAACGAAGTTATGTGCCATTCTTAAGATTATTTACCGGCGAGAGATGACGAGGTCTAATTAAGCACAATTGGTGACGAGACAAGAAAAGTACTATGACAGTTGAAATAATGAAAGTATTATTATCCCTTACAAATGTAATATGTAATACCACCGTGCGTCGGAGTGAGAGGAGGTCAAAAGTTCAACTAGGATGGACAAACTAGAGGTGCCTAGCACAAGTATGTAAAAGCTAAGATGTCAAACTCAGCTAGGGTCCGTTATTGGCAAGTTGTTACGAAAACGCATCATCCATGGGTCAAGGAGGAAATAATATTTCAGTTTCTTCCTTTGATAAATAATATGCGATTGTTATCGATACTGGATGAGAGTAAATAATATAACGGAGCTGTACAGTAGCGCCTTAGAGAAGCGCTAAGAAAGAAAAGGCAGCAAGTAATGAATTTGAAGCGCTCGCCTGCTATGTGGTCGAGAGTATTTATAATTAAATACGAAATCTGAATATTGATAGAAGAAAACGGACTACTTTTGTTTGAACTTGAAACTTCATAGCTTTCGGTGGCTTAATCACACCAAGTTTACCGAAGATCTTTAGCGGCATTTTAAGATAGGTCTCTGAGAATGGTCTTATAGTGTGCCATACTTACAGTTCCACAGTGGAAACAAAGAAAACAACTGGCTTTGAAGTAGAATGCAATAATTGCTAGATACCTGCGCATCTTCAAGATAGTAGATTTTGGAAAATCAGTAGCTTAAAGATGATTGCTGGAACGAACGGATGGGAACAATGGCTGGGGGTACTCAGAATGAGGATATAATGGTTGAGTTAGGAATGAACTCGATGGATGAAGCTGTACTTATCAAGCGGCTCCGATGGTGGATTCGTGAGGAGAATGGAGGAGGATAGCTTACCTAGGAGACTAATGAACTCGACCAGTGTTAGTTAAGGGAAACAGAGAGAGGTCAAATAACGATGGTTAGATTCGATTTTTCATAATTTAAAGATATGACTTGGGGAGATAAACGAGGTTACAGAGCGAGTTGCAAATAGAGGATTGTGGAGGAGCATATTTATTTCACAGGGACTCGCTGACTGAACACTGAAAGACGTGATAGTCTATATATTTATTTTTTATGAAAACTAAAGTCAGTCAGTCCGGCCATTCTATACGGTCGATTTCCTTCATTCCTTTTTTAACTGAAAGGTATTCATGCACAGATTTGTCATCAGGTACCATAAATCACTTAACTTCCGCCTTCCTCAAATTATTTGATTCTTCAATATTTTTTGTGTCTTTGAAGCAATCATATATTTGGTTCTAATTGAGGTACGGTGTTCGTTTTTGCCTAATAACACTTAGTGGATCAAGCTCTTTCATTTCAGCTCTTAACTATTCAAATTGGTTGATTCTGAGGAAAGTTATGAGTGCACATTCAATTTGACGTCTCATTTCAACATTTTTTCTCTTTGAAGCAATCATATCTTTCGTTCTAATTGAGGTACGCAGTTGGTTTTGGTCTAAAAACACTCAGTGGATCAAGCTATTTCTTTTGAGGCAATAAATATTTAAATTGGTAGATTCTGAGAAAATTTATGAATAGATTTGTCACCATGACGAAGATCTTTGAAGGACTTTTTAACAGTTCGGCGCGTAGTGTTATTCCAAGGAACGTTTAATTAAATTTCTTTGTGTAATGTATTTTCAACTGTTTTGTTTACATAATATTACATTCTATTACCACAGCAGATCATATGCTTTATTTCATTAACTCGAAACTTTGCAAATACATCCGTGAGGATAGTAACGAACAACACCATACTTTGTACGTTGGGGGCGGAGCCAGCGGGAAACTGCTAGTCAATAATTAAGATGCACGGTATCTGTATATGTATGTACGTTAGGTAAGTTATATACAAGTTTCAACATGATGATCATGAAGTCATATGGTGGTAATACAACAGCTATGAAATTATATTTTTAAGGAAAACGAAATTCAGTCTACTTTGTGCTCCAGAATATTCCACTTCACAAAAGTAACTAAATACGATTACGTTTATAAGTGTCTATCTTCGTAGTAGAACAGTAAGCGCTATTATCTGCCGTTCTCGGAGGCCCGGGTTCCATTCCTGGTGCCACCAGGAATTTAATACTGGCAGGAGGGCTGATACGTGTGGTATGGCGTGTGGTCTCCAGAGAGGATTAGTACTGGTCTTTCGAGTTGATTCCCATGGGTAACCTGCGCGTGTGTAAGGATGGGGCCCTACCTAGGATGAATAATCTAATGGTGAAGACGGCAGCCACACTCAGTCCTAGTGCCGCAGGAATTGACCAAAAAAGGTTACAATCCTTGACCCGGGCCGGGAATCGAACGCAAGACCTCTTGCACGGAAAGATCCATTGTAGATGTGCCTGAAAAGAGCTTCACCACCTCTGGACGAGGACACGCGTTTACATTTGATATTCTTAAGTGAACTGTAAGAGTCCGACTCCTTGGCTGAATGGTCAGCTTTGAGGCCGCCGCGTGGTTCGGGTATTTTAATCGCGTTTGGCTCGGGGACTGAGTGTTTGTGTTCATCCCAACACAACCCTCTTCATATTGAAACAACACACCACACTATCCATAACCACAATAATGATCACATCTCTCCATATAGGTTGGCGTCCGGAAGGGCATCCGGCTGCAAAACAAGGGAAAATCCACATGTGTGACACAGTTGGCACCCACGAACCAACAGGTATAGGAAAAGCGGCAGAATAAGAATACTAAGAAGAATAAGACGTGGACTGTAAGTATGTAATAATAAGCATTATTAATAATATATGTGTTTAATGTGTATCAAAAACTCGTGGTATTCAGCAATGTCAAATTGCCAGAATTTCACCCAGAAGAAGAGATCTTTTAATGACCTAGTAAATCCTCGGATACGGCAAGTTTAAGCGCTCTGCTAAGGCAGGATTCGACACATCAACCTACAGCACAGAAACTTTTTTTTTTTTTTTGCTAGGGGCTTTACGTCGCACCGATACAGATAGGTCTTATGGCGATGATGGGATAGGAAAGGCCTAGGAGTTGGAAGGAAGCGGCCGTGGCCTTAATTAAGATACAGCCCCAGCATTTGCCTGGTGTGAAAATGGGAAACCACGGAAAACCATCTTCAGGGCTGCCGATAGTGGGATTCGAACCTACAATCTCCCGGATGCAACAGCACAGAATCGAACGAATCAGAAATATTATTATTATTATTACTTAAACACCTCATCTTTTTAAATGTAGGGTTGTTTAAGAGGAAAGAAACCAGCATCAAGGGCAAGGTAACGGGCATTTTCAACCCACTCTTTGGTTTGAAGTTAAGAATATACTTTTCTGCGGTATGGTCGGTGATGGACTTCTCTTGTGCACAGTTTTAAGTATCAAATATTATAGCATATAAATTATAGCGATAAGGCGCCCTATTTTCGCGAGCAACACTGCCAGAAATGGAGTTCTCACACGCACGTTCAGTTCTACAGAAAACGAACATAGAACTCGTACAGACCTTTACACGCAAGCGTTGCAAGTGCTGCTACTCGTGTTGTATGACCTCGGCGACTCATTGAAAGCTCCGTAAAACAACATTGGTCGAGTTTTGAACTACTACTACTAATTTCGTGTGGCTATTTCCAGTCGAGTGCAGCCCTTGTAGGGCAGACCCTCCGATGAGGGTGGGCGGCATCTGCCATGTGTAGGTAACTGCGTGTTGTTGTGGTGGAGGATAGTGTTATGTGTGGTGTGTGAGTTGCAGGGTTGTTGGGGACAGCACAAACACCCAGCCCCCGGGCCTTTGGAATTAACCAATGAAGGTTAAAATCGCCGACCCGACCGGGAATCGAACCCGGGACCCTCTGAACCGAAGGCCAGTACGCTGACCATTCAGCCAACGAGTCGAACGAGTTTTGAACTTGTGAAGAGTGCTCTTGAGTAATGGAGGAGCCGAAAGATGTCGGCCATCCTGCCATATTTAAAAGATGCAACAGAAGAGCAGGAAGTGCAAGCATAAGTTGAATAAAGTGGAAATTCGTAGCTGGAAATTACTTTGAAAGAAAGAAATGATAAAAGATGTAAAGAAAAGAAAGTTAGGTAAACCAGCAGTACACGATACAGTCGCACCGGAATATCTTAATTGGGGATAGGTGTTCTTAGAGGAACAAAATCAAGAGAGGTGGTGTGGATATCTGAACAGAATGGACGACAAACGATTACTCAAACAAGTGTGTGGGAAACACACCAAGGAGGAGTCTAAAAAAAACTTTAAAGAAAAACGAAAGAGACTCGGAAGAACGACATTATACAATAAGTTGTGGAGAAAGAGAAAGATCCAAGATGTCATCCTCAGGGAGAAAACAATGTTGAGTTATATGGAAACCCCGAACACCGGACGTAGAAGAGGACTGGAGTAAGTAATTTAAAAAGAAGTGAAGTAAGCTTGTGTCCTCATCCCGAGGTGGTCTTTTCAGGTACACCCCCAATGGATGTGAGCTGCGTGTACCATTTTAACCACATACCAGCCTTACTGGCAGTACCGGGAATCGAACCCGGGACCCCGAGGACGGCAGCTAATAACGCTGTTACGCTAGGGTGGCTAACATTAAGTACGTAAGTTATTAAGTAAAAGTGATTTTGCATAGATACTGGCATCCAAGGATTGGCACAAGCTTTCTTCTACGATATCTTGAAGTACGGGCCTACTGCTGTTTGTGCACTAAGTGCTATGCACGTCAAACATCCTCAAATCAACATTGGTGAAGTTCATAACTTGGACTAGTTACCATGTGTTGTTACCTAATAGAGGAGCAGAAAGAAATCCGCCATACTTTCTTCTTCTTTATCTCTTTATCCTACAGGGTCGGTTTTTCTCTCGGACTCAGCGAGGGACCCCACCTCTACCGCCTCAAGGGAATCGTCCTGGAGGTTCAGGCTTTGGGTCGGGGGATACAACTGGGGAGGATGACCAGTACCTCTCTTAGGCGGCCTCACCTGCTATGCTGAACAGGGGCCTTGCGGGAGGATGGAAAGATTGGAAGGGATAGACAAGGAAGAGGGAAGGAAGCGACCGTGGCCTTAAGTTAGGTACCATCCCGGCATTTGCCTGGACGAGAAGTAGGAAACCACGAAAAACCAATTCCAGAATGGCCGAGGTGGGAATCGAACCCACCTCTACTCATTTGACCTCCCGAGGCTGAGTGGACCCCGTTCCAGCCTTCCTACCACTTTTCAAATTTCGTGGCAGAGCCGGAAATCTAACCCGGTCCTCCTGGGGTAGCAGCTACTCACACTAACCACTAAACCACAGGAGCGGACCGACGCACTTTATTAAAAGTATTTTCCATCCAGTAATCTCACAACATTGCCAAGGTCTTTTTGCAGTTGCTCACAATCTTGTGACTTATTTATTACTCTACTTCTTCTTATTCTCCTTTTCTACCTCTTTTCCCACACCTGTGGGGTCGCTGGTGCGAACTTCGTCGCACATGTGGATTTGGCCCTGTTTTACGGCCGTGTGACCTTCCTGACGCCAACCGTATATTGAGGGATGTAATCACTATTGCGTGTTTCTGTGGTGGTTGGTAATGTAGTGTGTTATGTGAATATGAAGAGGAGAGTGTTGGGACGGACACAAACATCCAGTCCCCGAACCAGAAGAATTAATCAGAAGCGATGAAAATCTTCGACCCGGCCGAGAATTGAACCCGGGACCCTCTGATCCGAAGGCCAGTTCGCTGACCATTCAACCAACGAGTCGGACAAATAAAATACTTTGCAATGTAAGAACTAAATTATTCAATATAGCAACCAATTGCCCTTATTTCTTCCAAAGTTGTCTTCTCTGCTTGGGACGAACTGCCGACAATTTTTCGGAAGATTTTTGAAGTTTCCAGAGAAAAATGCTTCTGGTATGATTTCAGTTCATTTTTTCTTTCCAGCCATTAAAACAGGACTAAATTGACAGTGACATATCATGAAAATAAGGAGGATGCAGAATAGCTTTGTATTTATCAAGAGGTTTCATTGACATACAGAATAGTGCATAGTTGTGCATCTCCAGATACTTGATGCCTCCCATGTCAGTCATGCCTAGATTACATAGTACATATCTGAATAAACTCTATGGGAACAATTATAACTGAACTTTTTGAAACATCGACTGAGTCCCATACATTTTCTTGACAGAGGTCGTAACAAGGATATGCTTTTGGGCTGGGGGTCTCGCTGGAATTAGTGTCATCAGTTTTCCGACACTATTATAACAATGGCAACCCGTATTCATACTAGGTCAGTAGCGTAATCTTGTTACTGGGTCGGTAGATGCAGAGTGGCCACGGCTGGTTCGTGGTCCGACAGCTCTGCACTGTGACCGGCCAACCGAGCAGAGGAAGGGTGACCACGGCTCTACCATGGCTCTACGCCTCTGCATTCGGGTGACGGGACAGGGCTGGACCTCATGGCTGGCCCCAACCGTCGGCTGTCCTGAGAATGGTTTTCCGTGATTTACCATTCTTCTGCACTAAGGCGAATGCCGGGACAGTTCCTAGTATAGGCCACTGCCGCCAACCCCCTCACCTTCTCCGAGCATCTCCTTCACCGTCACAAATCTCCCGGCCTGAGAGACGGCGTCACCATCGAAGAGGCCTACCTCCCCTTCAGGGGAGGAATGAATACATTTTAGAAGTAGTGGTAGTCTTCTCACTGTGCACTTCCGTCCTGAAAACTAAGAGCTTGAGAACATTTCTTGTCACGTGAACCTAGGTCTGCTCCCCAGTCCATAATTAAAATACTTTAATTGGCCGGAAAACGAGCCCATGGTCTTGAAATAACAGACAAGCACGCTTCCTTTACACCAAAGGGATGGCTAATAATAATAATTGGATTCGTATTATACATTCATGTACATAAGTTCAGCGATCCAAAGATCGCGGCGGACGGGGTGGAAGAGGTCGAGGGACAGCAGCTGCCACAGTGGCAGCAGCACCTCAACAGTAGACAAGGCAACAGTCACCTCTCCTCCGGCCTCATTCCCCCGAGTACGGAGGAGTCCGTTGCCATCGCCGACTACGAGCGACCGGGAGAATCCACTTCCAGCTCCACCTAAGCGTCGACGCAGGATCATCCGAGGACGGCCGCCCAGCAGACGCAGCCCCAGGAAGTCGGCTGGACAACGCAGAGTCCCATAATGGAAAGTGTATATATTTGTGTCTTTTTAGGACTATTATTTCTTGCCTTGTTTCTATGGTGTTTATTTGTATTTAAACTCAGTTGCCTATCTACTGTATAATAATTGAATAAAACAGGACGGTGAAACCACCCTTCAGGGTTTTCACGGCTCTATAGCCTCTTGCCCCAGCGCGGCTGCGCCAGCGCATTTTCCCCCTTGTACACGCGCCTAGCCAATCGGCTATATAAGGCACGGTGATAATGTGTACACTAAAAGTGCCCTGGCAATAATTTGACTCGTGACACACTGTTGATGATATCAGATATACAGGACAACAGACATGAATAGTAGGTGGCACAGACTGCGTGTGGTGTCCCTCCGCTGGTGACAATAAAGGAACCGCAACTGCTCCCCGTACTCTGGACCTAGCCGTCCAGCATGGCTTGCGGTAATGCATCCCATTGCTGGACAAGCGCCATTTGGAGGTCAACAATGGTCCATTGTGGCGGTGTTAGGGCTGCAATCCTTCGGCTTAGAGCGTCCCGCTGCGTTGCATCAGCGTTGAATAACTTGTAAACCAGTCTGTAGTGCTTGCATTAATAATAACCACTTTGCGATAATGAATTCTGTCCATGGATAGTATGTGGAAACGATTTGCCATATTTCCAAATCAAACTTCAATTTTCATTCCTAGATTACTAAATATATGTAAACTACTTTCAGTTAATGAAGTTCATATTTTAGCATTAATTTCGCTTCTGCTACGTATAGTGAGTCTGAATATTTGTTTTGCCAATGCATTGTACAGCACCAGACGCCCTGTGAGGGGAAAATGTCCGCACAGATGACCGCTGGAAAAATGAAAATCCACAGCCTGTTTCCAGTCATTCTACCGGGTCAGGAATGGGATGAATGAAGCCCCCATCTAGCGGCGAGGATAGGAATTGTGCCGGCTGCCGAAGCCTGTCGCACTCCTCTGGGGCAATGATTAATGACTGACAGATGAAATGAAATGATATTGGAGAGTGTTGCTGGAATGAAAGATGACAAGGAAAACCGGAGTACCCGGAGAAAATCCTGCCCCGCCTCCGCTTTGTCCACCACAAATCTCACATGGAGTGACCGGGATTTGAACCACGGAACCCAGCGGTGAGAGGCCGGCGTGCTGCCGCCTGAGCCACGTAGGCTCTATGACCGCTGGACTAGAGTTAAAATTACAATCATTTTACTTACAAGTTAATAACGAGATGGTAACAAATTAATAGAAGGGTTAGCCAGGGATATAGCCAATAATCTTCACTGCTATTTATCGTTTATCTCGTGCGTTAATAAAATAATACAAACAAGAGCTTAATGGAAGCATACGGATATGAAGAAATCTGGACCTGGTTGCTAATGCTGATGACCTGGCTTTCATAACTGGCCCTGGAGATGTCCTGCAGCAATATGTTGATAACCTAGACAGAATCTCCTTGAAAATTAACATGTATCAACAGAGAAATCAAAAGTGATAGCTTTCTCTGGTAAATACTCAATATCAAGCAGAATATGCATAAATAATAGAACTGAGGGAGGGAATGAATTTAACCACAACAAGAAAAAAGAATATCTCTAACAAAATTCGCAAATATTCTAAAATTCTGGCCAATGACAGGGCATTCAATCCATCCAATGTTCAGAAATTCGCCAGTTAAACCTCTACATATCTCTAGCAAAACCATTTCTGTATAACGGCACTGAGGCATGCATAATTAAACAACGGGATGTCAGATGGCATGTGAAATGAGGTTATGGGACGAACTGCTGGTTATACAAAGTCGGAACACAAAACTAACAACGAAATTACGCAATGGATAAACATGGAGCCTGCCCTAGAGTACGTCAGAAGCTACCAAAACAACGGGAGAAACCTGGAGAGAACGTCAGGAGAAAGAATTCCAAGAGAAATCCTCCGACACCGGCCTAGAGGGAAGAGATCGGTCTGATGACTAATGAAGAAATGGATGGTTCAACATAACCCCAAGATAAACAGCAATGAGGTTACGCTGAACAAACGGCGTAGGGGTTACGAGAAAGGTGAAAATGGAAGGGTGAACAAGCAAAATATTCAAACCAGTATCACCTTCAGAAAAAAACTTACCCAGAAACAAACAGACATTTAGGGAAGCAAGCTGAAAACCCACCCCATTTAAAAAAAAAAGGAACTGGATCCCCAGGATAATGCCTTGCGTAAATCACTAAATAATAACACCTGAATACATTAAATTAAAATTGTAATTAATCTTAGCCACAGATTACACCCCAAAAATCAATCAATTAATTAGTATAAGAATACTTTTATAAAATAAGCAGATTCTTAAACAAATAAAATATAGTAGCTTAAAAATGTGAAAAAAGTTATTTTTTTCGATTTTAAATTTAAAACTAATTCGTATCATTAACTGAAACAGAAAAAGCAACGAACCATAGGAGGGACAAAAAGAAAGAAAGGAAAACATACTATTCCTTAAAACACGTCTGGCAAATTAACAATATGAATGTAATATAACAAATAATTAAATTAAATGTAAGTGACGCAAAATTTGTGGTGGAATAACCAAAAATGAGGTTATTAGTTGTAATTACGTAACCTACAGTATATATACAAGGTAAGAACACTGGCGCCCTATGTAATTTATTATCTCTGATCGAAACCGTATATTCATTCATTCATTCATTATTTATTTACCATAAACCTTTACAGCATCTATGGAAGGTCAGGGGAAAAGGACAAGCCCCCTACACGTTGTGCCCCCTGACCTTTGAAATAATTACCTAAATCCTAAAGTAAAACAGTCATATACACTATTTACAGGTAAAGTAACAAAGTATAGCCTAATATATACATATTTCTCATTTATACAACCTTTCACTCCCTCATTCATTCTTCCACATGTTCACATGCATTTTCTCACCGTACGTGCTTCTTAACATAACATTTAACTATATTTACATTTCTGCATTTAATGTCGGCGGGTAGATCGTTCCAAAGCCGCGCTGAACGAGCAAAGAAACCTAGTCTGTAGGACTCAGTTCGCGCAAAAGGGGGTATAAGACACACCCCTTTGCCTCTACGGACGGAGCTGTAAGATAAGGAGAGCCGAGGGAATGGTGAAAGGTGAATTGCCCCTGCTTCACTGACTTCGAGTTCCAGAGATAAGCAGTATTTTTCATGGAGGGCAATTTGCAATATCTGGTCAAAGAGACAATCCAACATTGTAAAATAATTATGTGCAATCATAACTTTCTCTCTTAGCTATTGTTGGAGTATGCAGGTGCGGTTTTGTGTTGATGACTATTTAACTTGCGGTCTAAATGGCTGTTCCTATGATATTTTCTCGTATCCCATCTATTCATGGATCATATTGGGTTAGATACGTTGAACAGGGTAAAATTTGGGTAAGATTTTCTCAGTAGATTACTTTTCAGATAATTATGTGACAGCTACAAACATAGCATTTGGCTCACATATAGCTACTGAGTGTAGAATTTTATGACTGATTATTTCCTATAAGTGATTCAAACTATGAATTATACATGTAAAAAGTGCGAAATTTACTTAAAATCGAGAAAAACAGACAAATCTAACATTTAAGAGATAGAGATACGACAAAAAGTCATAGGACCAAAATTGTAGAACACTCCAAATTGAACGGAGATTGTGTCATCTCTTTTGTGGCAGGACTCTCATTAAGCCTCCATATTTAGATATTTTATCGGAGATAAAGATCTTGGAAGTTTTGCGTCGGTTACAGGCTAAAACTTATAATTTTGCCAAATTTCAATTTTCCAACTCGTCTGGCAGATTGTGCCACAATCTTGATTTTGGGAGAGAGGGGGGGGGGGGGGGTAAATTAGGACTTTCAGGAAACTAAAGCTCAAGAGTATGCAGATGGCCATTAATACACCTTAAACGGATAACTGTACGAAAATTTCGCCAAAATAGTCAATGTACAGTCACACGGTCCTTAGGATTTTATTTACAGTATATAGATTCACATGCAATGCAAATTAGACCACATAATATTTACCTGTGTTGCCTAGGATCGCAAGTAGATACGGCGATCATTACGAATCACCTACTCGATGCGTCAGAAAGGGGTGAGTTACATTGAGTGGTTGAATTTCAATAGTTCAGGATACATTGGAATATTTTTTATCTATAATATTGAAGAAAATTCAAAGTGCTGAGATAATCAGCATAGCCGAACAACGTTTTTCGATGAGTTTGGGTTGGTTTTTCCTTTTTATCCACTACAAACGGATTCCTCTGCTTTGCTCTCGAATCGTGGACGAACTAATATACGCGTCATCTTTAACAGCACACAATGTTTCCTGGATTTTGACGAAAGTTGATTGAATTACGTACATCTATTCTACGATGTTCGAACTAGTTACCAAAAAGATTTCAAGGTTCGATTCAAAGAGGGAAAAGTCACAAAATGAAAATGCATTTCTTTCTGAGACTCCTGTATCTCAGAAAATGCTGTATGCAAAGGTAAACCGTCAATCTTGAGACAGCTATTGTCATTGTTCAGTAATAAGATGTTATGGACTTAAGGTGATTTGAAGATTGTAATAATTTCGTTATTTACTTTCAAAAACCGCTGTGATCCGGAACACAGATCTGTTGTTCAAACCTGCTTCTTCCATAGCTGTTATGTCCGATTTATAAAAGTATTTATATATATATTGAGCTGTCTGCACGCACATGCGGTGTGGGATGACTGGACGTGTGAGCGCAAGTGAAAGTCCTTCATTAAGGATTACCATTCCCCACAGAATACCAATAGGCCGGACCGATCACTGAGTGAAAAAGCAGAGACTTCTAAATAGCAAGTAAATAATAGTAAATGGAACGTGTGGTCATTCATGATTGAATAGAATTGTGGTGTACATTTATTGGGCCATCCTTAAATTAATCACAGTGATAACAACCGTGGTTCACAAGGAAGAGCTTCTTGAAATTGCACAAAGGCTAAACACAAATTTTACGTACTCTGCAGATATCTTGCAGATGTTACTGATGCACTCACTCAACTGGCATTACAATTTACTTATTTACCATATGGCTTTCAGTGCTGGGAGTGTACAAGGACATGTTCAGCTCGCCTGGTGCAGGTCTTTCTATTTGACGTCCATTGGCGACCTGCGTCTGGGTGTAAGATGATAATGATGATGAGATAGTAACAGGGTGAAACCCGGTGTTGGTACATAGCCTACTCCTGTCGAATAACACTGAAGTGTCTGCTCAAGGCTTTAAGTCCACATCCAACAGTCGAATCCTCATCAAGAGCATCATATACCTTCAAAGGTTGCGTGCCATAATCCTGGATTAAATCCCAAACCTACCCACAGTGCTGATATGGGTTGAGGGCACATTGTATTCCACCACCTCTCCTACCTTGCCAGGGAACATTTTCATGGCGAAATTATTTTCGCCAACGACACTCCAACATGTTAACCACTGTGTCAAACCATTAAAGTCTTGACCACCAGGTAGGGTGCTCTCATTACTAAAAATTATTGGCATTGAGTTCAAGGTTCTCTTGTAGTCAAGCTTATCGTCTCTTTGTTGTTCGTGACATTAGATAACGAAGTATTAGTCTCAGCTGGGAAAAAATTGAGGAAAGTTTTCCTGGACTGTGAGCTTTAAAGTTAGAGTAGATTTCATATCGAGCCAAACTGTGAACCTGTGATCATTTTAAACAGAATTAAAGTGTTAATTCCACTATAGCAACGTGTAGTACAGCATCATGCGTATAACCAACAAGGAACTGCATTATATTTTTACTAGTGACGTACACAGCAAATGCTGCAAACAAATATGTTCTGGCAAAGATAGTTGGGTATGAGGATAATGTCCAAGTAGGGGAGGTGACTAATGCTAACGAACTACTAAAATTACCTATGATAACAAATATATTTACAAAACGGTACAAGAATTGAAAACCAGAATGGCAGTTGGAATTGATAAGATATGTGGGGACATACTAAACGGTATAGGTTAGGGATATCTTACCATACCTGAAGAACATATTTAAATTACTGTTTCCATGAAGAAGCAATGCCAAATGACTGGGGAGTTGCTACAGTAGCGACAGTGTACAAAGGAAAGGGTGATAAACATAAAGCAGTCAGTCAGCTTGACATGTATTACAAGGGAAGCATTCTTTCCGATTATGTTCGACACGTTTGCGAAATAACGAATTGGTTTGATAAAAGGCAGTTTGGGTTTGGGAATTGTTATTTCTTTGACTCTCAACTTGTAGGATTACAGCAAGGTATAGCAGATGTTTCATATTCAAGAGGTCAAATGGACGGTATCGCTATTGACCTATCAGAGGTCTTTGACAGTGTAGGTCATGGAAGATTAGTCTCGAAAATGAGGGCTACTGGAATAGACAAAAAGTGACTGAATGGGTGGCTAAATTCTAGAAAATAGAACTCGGATAATTAGGGTAGGTTAAGTATCATCTGATCCTGTGGTGATTAAGAGGAGGCTCCCGTAGGGCAGTGATATTGGACCTTTGTGTTTTCTTACACACATGAAATAAGGAATTCGAATCTATATAAATAAAGTTGTAGGGGGTCCGCTGTCTGTAATTTCGTTTGTTTTGCGAATTTTTCAGATATTTATCCGTTTTAGGTCAAATCAATACCGTATCAGTGTTTTTTTTTCGTGTGCTGTTTGTTCCACCATCACGGCGAAACAACTGGATAGATCTCGACCAAACTTCATATTTAGAGTATACTCATCCAGGGGAAGGTTTTGATATGTATATGATTTAAAAATCACTGAACAGACGGAGGGTTTATAGGAAAACCAGAACAGTTTTCTTCCACTTTCTTTTATACTATTGACTGTCTCTAAAATCCGTGGACTATATGTGAAACGTCCCTTCATTTTAAACATATTTCGCTTATTCTTCAAATGACGGATAAAATACTTTTTTCTGCGGGTCTCATGCTCTGCATTGAGTGACTGACGGATCGACAACGACAGCCATGGCAACATCTCTGACTGCTTGCCAGCAGTGAAGTATCGTATTGTCATTTTCGTCATCATTCCTATAAACTAGTGGTTGTTCTTGGGTAGAAAGTGAGAGAGACGTTAAGTGGCCATTCTGCGGGATAATGGCCGAATACCGTTGGAAGTAACAATCGTCCTCGAATAGCACTAAGGGGCGCTGTCAATATTTGAACATTACCGCGAAATGTAGCCCATTATTTGACACCGCAAGTTGTTTTCTGGCATTTGCTATAATGTTTACTGTATTTCTATTCTACTCCTGTTTTCCGCTTTAATTTCCTACCTTTGCCTTGCCTCTTTAGGCTTTAGTAATATCACCATAAGTCACCTTCTGATCTATTTACCTAAGAATCCCTGCGCCTAAATTTCTCCTCTGTTACCGCCATATCCGTAACTCATACCATCACAGTTTATTGAGGGACATTTTATTTTCCAATACATCCACTTGGTATTTACATATTTGTCCTATCCGGCTGTCCTCAGTTATAATCCTATTTTCTATTCATTTCAACTTTCTTAACTGTATTACTTTCTTCCTTAATTATTACTCCGTATGTCTGCGAGTGCTAATACCGTAACCTGGACACTCTTTTCTTTGAGGAAAAAGTCCATGGTTTTCAAATGCGTAACGTTTGGACACGGAAAATATCGAAATATGGATGCTATTTTAATGACGGTGCACACCTTCATTTCAGGGTAATTGGTGGCTAAACGGTAAGTCGTATTACAAATAACACACTCGCCATTCAATTTGGAGAGGTGCAACTTTGTTCCTATAACTTATTGTCGTGTCTCGATTGTTGATACGTTAGATAGCGGTGCATTTCTCAATTATAAACAAAACTCTCCAACTAGATTTTGATTGTAATTAGGAAAAGGGGCCTGTCTTTATAATGAAAACTCTCCATCTCTACTGTGATTGGCAGTTGCCAAGTGAGCCAGCCGTTAGAGTAGAAACTCCCAAACTCGATTGTGATTGGCAATAGGAAATGTGGCCTGACATTATCAACAAAACTTCCCAATGCCTACCTTATATCGGAAACACCGTATGGCGACCTGCCTGTTTTGTTTCTCGGATAGCGCTAAGAGGCATGCAATTTAATATAATCTTACTCACTGTCTTCACAGTAATTTACGGAGAAATCAGTATACAATGCAGAATACCATAGCGAAGCATCGGTATATTTGCTAGTCACAGATAAAGCTTTTTGTGGATGATATTATACTGTATGGAGTAATGAACAAGTTACAGGATTGTGAGTGACTGCAAATGACCTCAACAATGTTGAGAGATGGACAGCAGGCAGTAGTTTTTTTTTTTTGCTAGGGGCTTTACGTCGCACCGACACAGATAGGTCTTATGACGACGATGGGATAGGAAAGGCCTAGGAGTTGGAAGGAAGCGGCCGTGGCCTTAATTAAGGTACAGCCCCAGCATTTGCCTGGTGTGAAAATGGGAAACCACGGAAAACCATTTTCAGGGCTGCCGATAGTGGGATTCGAACCTACTATCTCCCGGATGCAAGCTCACAGCCGCGCGCCTCTACGCGCACGGCCAACTCGCCCGGTACAGGCAGTAGTATGACGGTAAACGGAGTAAAAATTCAGGTTGTAAATTTCGCAAAAAAAGAAAAAAAAGAAAAAAAAGTACTTTGTTCTAATTGCCTCTTGATGGAATGACGGTAATGCATAGAGATCACTGTAATTACGTTGGTGTTAACATAAGGAAAGATCTTCATTGCGATAATCACATAAATGGGACTGTAAATACAAGTTCCATATTTCTTCATATGATTATGAGGGTATTTAGGCGTTATAGTAAGGATATAAAGGAGAGGGTGCATGTCACTGGTAATACCCCAATTAGAGTTCTAGTATATGAGACTCTCACCAGGAATCCCTGATACGATAGGCCTAACTGGAAAGGATCCAAAGGAAAGCAGCACGAATTGTTCTGGGGGATTTCCAACAAGAGAGTAGTGTTGCGAAAATGTTGCGAACTTTAAGACTGGACCGGAAAGACTTGGAAGTAAGGAGACAAACAGCTCGGCTAAACGGAATGTTTCCAGCTATCAAAGGAGAAATGGCTGGATTGACATTAGTAGAGGAATAAGCTTCAGTGGAGTTTTTTAAAAGCAGCGTCTGGCTCCATGGCTAAATGGTTAACGTGCTGGCCTTTGTTCACAGGGGTCCCGAGTTCAATTCCCGGCAGGGTCGGAAATTTTAGCCATAATTGATTAATTTCGCAGGCGCGGGGACTGGGTTTATATGTCGTCTTCATCATCAATTCATCCTCATCACTACGCCCAGGTCCCCTACGAGCGTCAAATCGAAAGACCTACATCTAGCGAGCCAAACTTGTCCTCGAACACTCCCGGCACTAAAAGTCATACGCCATTTCATTTAAAAGCAGTAAAGATCATAAAAGGAAGACAAAGTTGGAATTCAAGGGAACAAATTGGGGCAAATACTCGTTTAAATGTACCTGGGTGAAACGAAAGTCAGTCTTTGCGAACTAGTTGTTACCGTTGAAACTCTCTTGGCTCACTTCCTGGCAGATGAGTTACTGTAGGATCGAACAGGTCTGTGGAGGCGTCCGCTAAAAGACATGGTAGTTTACTTATTTGTATATTTAATTTTATGTAGTGAAGGCAAGTCCATAGATATAAAACTTCAAGGATTAGATCGCAGTAAGGTGCGTTGCATATTGGTAAGACCACTATGTATTTGTGTTATACTGGCTTAGTAAACAAGGCTAGCATGAACCCGATTACGCAATGTAAACAGTAACACGCGACCTTTCTAGGATATAAGTTATAGCTCTGCCACATTATTTGTTCTTTGTAAAATTTAATAACATAATATACGTACTTACACTGCCAATTACATTTGCTAAATTTTGAGATCATTTCACCTTACCCCCTGTGGGTGGGGGCAGTACAGTAACACCCACGGTATCTCCTGCCTGTCGTAAGAGGCGACTGAAAGGGGCCCGAGGTTTTCTTAACTTGGGAACGTGGGTTGGCGACCACGGGGCCCTTAGCTAAGTCCTGGCATTGCTTCTATTTACTTGTGCCAGGCTCCTCACTTTCATCTGTCCTATCCGACCTCCCTTGGTCAACTCTTGTTCTTTTGCGAGTCCTAGGGAGTCTTTCATTTTCACGCCCTTCGTGCCCCTTGTCTTTCTATGGCCGATGCCTTCGGTTTTCGAAGGGTCGTATCCCTTCCATTTTTCTCTCTGATTAATGTTGTATGGAGGATGGTTGTCGAGTTGTACTTCCTCTTAAAACAATAATCACCACCACCACCATCACCATCACTTCACCGTTTATTTCCTGTAAGAGAGCCATATTTCACAGCTCTCTGGAACACGCGTTCTGGCATACCCTCCAAAAGGTACTGTAACACTAAAATCTTCCTCCATATAGAAATTATAGACATCTTCAGTTCTTTGACATTATCATGCTTCTTCCCTCCTTCACATACAGTCCTGGAAAAGATTCCCCCACAAGTTTTCAACTGGGTTAAGGTCTGAAGAATTTGCTGGCCACACCATTACATAATACCTTCGCGCTTAAACCATTTCTTGATGAACTTGGCACGATGGATTGATGATTTGTCACGTAGAAATAGTATAAAACCTGTCCGCCTCCGTAGCGTAACGTTTAGCACTATTAGCTACCGTCCTCGGTGGCCCGGGTTCGATTCCCGGTACTGCCAGAAATTTACGAATGGCAGGAGGACTGGTGTGTGGTTGAAATGGTACATGCAGCTCACCTCCATTGGGGGTGTGCCTGAAAAGAGCTGCACCGGCTCGGGATGAGGACATGAGTTTACTTTACCCAAACCTCTGTGCCAATCCTTTACAACTTGTAAAATATGTTCTTCAAGCAGTTTCTGATAGTCTTTAGCTCTCCTAAAGCCTAAGGGATTTTTTCGTCGATAAGCGAATCCACCCCATACCATCCGAGACAAAATATCTGCTTTTCTATCCTGAGGTCATGTCAGTAGTATGTCCAATAAAATAAACATCCGAATTGGATTTCTCTTCATCATCGAAGATCACATATCTCCATTCTTTCTTCCAAGTCACATGTTCTCTAATACACTTAACTCTATTGTAGCGTTACTGTCATACGGGGCTGCTTCTTTTTTATTTTGTATTTCAAAAGGTTGTTTTGGCTGCCCATCCTGGGTACTGTAGACGTGTGGTCACCGATAGTGGGATATTGTGAGAATTATCCCAGCGTTGTTCCACCAGCAGTAAGCTTTAGTCTTGTTGTCCAAGCGTCAGCTTCTGTGATCTTCAAGCGACTTCTTCTTTCCTCATAATATTCTTTAACTTCAAGACATTGTCTACCACAATAGGTGATCTGACACTTTTCCTTACAGTTTTCCGGAAATATATGTCTCTTCTTTATCTACTGTAATCAGTCCCTGCTCGAAGTAGACAATTGTGAGTGTGACTTATTTAACTTTGGCCTGTAACCCACACACACCCACAGAGGGAGAGAGAGAGAGAGAGAGAGAGAGAACGCACAAGTTATCTCTGTAGCAAAGAAGAAATTGAAATAGAAACAGTACTATTGAAAAGGAAATGAGTTGCTATTTTTATTTAGAAAAAGAGTTAGGTCTGTAGTCCGCCTCTGTGGTGTAGTAGTTAGTGGGATTAGCTGCCACCCCCGGAGGCCCGGGTTCGATTCCCGGCTCTGCCACGAAATTTGAAAAGTAATACGAGGGCTGGAACGGGGTCCACTCAGCCTCGGGAGGTCAACTGATTAGAGCTGGGTTCGATTCCCACCTCAGTCATCCTGGAAGTGGTTTGCCATGGTTTCCCACTTCTCCTCCAGGCAAATGTCGGGATGGTACCTAAGCTAAGGCCACAGCCGCTTCCTTCCCTCTTCCTTGTCTATCCCTTCCAATCTTCCCATCTCCCCGCAAGGCCTCTGTTCAGCATAGCAGGTGAGGCCGCCTGGGCGAGGTACTGATCATTCTCCCCTGTTGTATTCCCCGACCCAATGTCTCACGCTCCAGGACACTGCCTTTGAGGCGGTAGAGGTGGGATCCATCGCTGAGTCCGAGGGAAATGCCAACCCTGGAGGGTAAACAGATTAAGAAGAAGAAGAAGAAGAAGAAGAAGTTAGGGCTGTAAATACGTATATTCTGTTATTGAAATTTAGCAAAATCAAATAATATAGCAATTTTAAATGTGTTATAAATATCGTGTGTTCCTGTTTACATTGCACACCTGGTTTTGTGCTAGGATTGTTTACTACGCTAGTACACCACAAATTATGTAGTGGTCTTATCAATACGCAACACATCTTAACTTCAAGCTATCATCTTAACAGTACGCGAATACGCCACTGCTTGACACGGGCGATTGTCCCGCAAGAGCACTGGTAGTGATGATACGAACTGCCACACAAAGTCCGAAACTACTTGAAGAAACTAAGAAAATTAGAGAATTATGTAGGAAAATCGGCAAATTTGTAAAATTATTTTCTCCGGGCTCTTCAGGTTGTACGCTTTAAAATGATGGATCTCATATTTTTTTTTCGTTTCCCACAATGTACATTCGCTTTTAAAATTATACACAGACAATTTCTATTTTTAAATGTTTCGTCCTATATTAATTTTTTTAAATAACCATTGTTCATTTCCACGATGTCCCTATTAAACTATAAGTTTCTAGACATGGTAAGTTGTTCCTTCTCTATTTAAGAGGACAGTGCCATCGCAGACTAATCTGAGCTTTGAATATCCTTACCCCTTCAACTCCTACAGTTCAGAAGGAGTGATAGCTCTTACTAGAATCTTTTCTTTTTTCGTCGCACCTACACATATAGGTCTTATGGCGACGATCGGATAGGAAAGGGTTAAGAGTGGGAAGGAAGCAACCGTTGTCTTAAATTAAGGTACAGCCCCATCGTTCGCCTGGTGTGAAAATGGGAAACTACGGAAAACCAGCTTCAGAGCTGCCGAAAGTGGGGTTCGGACCCACTATCTCCCGAATGTTAGATCACAGCTGCGAGCCACAACCAGTTTTACTAGAATCCAAACACCTTCTAGAAAGTCACCGTGTTTTCAATTTTAGCCTGGATTTGAAATTGGTTTTAGTCTATTCTCTACATTAGGCCTGGCAATTTCTCCTGAAACGTCTAGCGCTCGTCATTTTAGGGAATGGATGAAATTTTCTTGGATAAATATTAAAAATATTACCCCATAGACGTGAGATATTAAATTATTTCAAAATATGTTGCTAATGCTAATATTTGCCGATGTGCTTGTCGCTTCATGGAAGAGGCTTGGGACGTTATGATCATTTGCTCCATGTGTTATGTGTGAAGTGGGGCTAATATTCGGAATTTACATCAAAGAAAGGACAATAAGTTCCACCTTTTCAATACTATATATTGTGTGAAAGTTTTACATTACAGTTAAAACATCACAACTTTTGTACATTCGGTACCGGTTTCGACAGATTCCCTGTCATCATCAGCCGAGAATAATTAAACAAAGACAAGTATAAATCATGATTCTTATGGTGTGATTACAATGGTGGATTAAAAATATACATTATATGATTAAAATAGTATATATATATATATATATATATATATACACAAATAAAAGGTAAGTAAAATGGGAATGGTCATTATTCTTTGAGGTGTACACCTTAATATTTCTAATTAAAAGGTTAATTTGTTAAAAGAATTTTGTTCTTGTAATGTATAATTAGGGCCTATAGTGAAATTTGATTGTAGGCTTAAATCTGTAATATTTTAACTTTTTGACCAGTCAATTCATTGAAGTTATGTAGCCATGTTTGACACATTAAAAAGGTAAACAAACATTTAGTCGAATGGTGTTCCACATAAAATATGTACAATAAAATTCGATTGGAGCTTCAACTTGGACTTAAGAATGGAAGAATTATATTAATGTTCAATGCAAGCAGAAATAGATGAGTTAATTTTTTCACTATGTATTGATGTTGATAGTTAGAATGTCCATTGAACAGTTCAATATGTCGATTTGTATTCTGGAATGGTTTACATTATTTTGAGAAATAGTAATTGAGGTTCTTGCTAAGGTGGTACTTGAAGATCTTGTGTTGTAAGTTGTGAATACATAAATGATTTGGAAAGATCCTGATCCAAGTCGGAACCTATAAGAAATAAAATGCTATTTAAAGTTATATGAAAATCGGAAGGAGTAAAAATTCGCGAAATATTAGCGAAATGAAGGACTCACCTCAGGTGCCAATTTGGTAGTAGATGTATCGGAGTGGAACTAACACGCTGAATATGAAGAGACGGATTTCGGAAGGTGAGAGAGAAAGCAAGAAGTCCTACAAGATTGCCAATCCTGATTTATGGATTTAGATGGACTCCGAATCATAGGAATGCGAATTTTCAGTTCCATATTATACCATGGTTGGCAGAATTCGAACCACAGCCACCTTAATGAGAAGTCAATGAATATATCACTCAACTATAATGCTTCGTGGAAAGGAAGATTTCGTGGCGTATATGTTAGGCATCATTATACTTTTCGCTTGAAGTATTAAACGGGAAGATTCTAGGATGGCCGATGATGAAATTTTAATTCAAGGTTCTTCTCAGCCGAGTCGTCTGAGGTTGACTGCCCACTTCCAGTTCCCTAAACCAGTCATAAATTCGTAGCGGAGCATGGAAATGAACCCAAACTAACTAGGTGGGGTATTTCAGTGGCCGATTAAAGTAAATTAGCTTTGCAGTTCACCAATCAAACGTCTGTTCTTCGTTCGTACCAAAAGAGAAACAGGATTGAATAACATCTGCGAACTTCGTAAAACACTCGACAATTATATGAAACTGCTGCTCTCTAGATTTATTCTGAAAACATTGGAAATACACATATACATCTAACACTAAAGAAACATTATGATTCTGAAAAATCAACATCAAAATTTTTAACAATATACCCTATTGAAGTAGACTGACCTCACTCCGAAGAAAAAATAGACTTTACAAATTATTGTGCCTTTGCTGGTGAGAATTAAGCCGGGCGCACATTGAGAAACAGTTGGCCGCAGAGTAGAGCAGGACAGCGTCGGGCTGACAAAACAGCGAAGTGCATGTGAGCGCACATTGCCACGCAGAAAGAAAGAAAGAAAGAAAGATTTCCAAGACACGGTGTACTAAAATCAATCAACATTGGCATCTATTGTGAACAAATTTTCATTTATATTTGATAATACATGGTAAATTATTTTCCCTACTTATTTTGGATGACGGCCACGGAGTCGGCGATGATGGTCTCCATAATCAACTCAATTTTGCGAGAACTTGGGCCACGACTGGTACATAGATATTTGAGAATTAAATTTTAGGCCTACCTCTAAACTACCATTTTATCCATCCTGAATAAAATTATTTATAGCCTAGACTGTAGTGCCTTATTCCCCGAATGTACATACCAATTTTCATTAAATTCTTTTGAGCCATGTTCTTGCGATGGGTGTACATACACACATAATATGTACACACATAATACATACATAACGGAAATTTAAAAATTGCATTGTAGTCCACATGGTTCACATAGTCCAAAAGATGGTAAGACCGAACGGTCGTGGTTGTAGTTTCTCAAGGAACTACATGATACGTGCGGAGGAAATTGTGTTCAGAATACTGCGTGGGGTAGGCGGAAGTAGATGCAGAAACGTCCTGTCCTGTTCTGCTCTGACCTGCTTCTCAACGTGCGATGATGCATTGAATAGCGTGTAAAGGCGCGTACACACTTGCGAGCATCTTGCGAGCCGAGCGGCTCATGAGCCGCTCACACTAACAAGGACCAAGGGGGAAGTTTTCATTCCCCTTCCCGAAGGGAAGGGGCGGGCCACCTAGAAGGTTACGCCTTCTCTCTGGCCAGGAGATTTGGCGGGGTTCGGGGATTTGGAGAGGTTTGATGTTAAAAGGAAGGAGCTTTGGATTTGTTGAAGTGAGGGATTGGCCTCTTGGCTAAGGTGCAGTATCCGTTCTTTTGCTTTTTATTGATATCTTTGTGGTTACATACATTAATTGGAATTATTTTACGGTTTACATACATTGGCTGGTTACATAGATAGACTTAAATTCTAATGAGGTTTCGATTGTTTGGGAGGAATAGTGGGATGATTTGATGGTAGAAGGAGGTGATGTTTGCTAGGGAGGTTAGGAGTAGTAGAAGGAGCTGGGAGTTGTTGTGTGAGTTGGTAGAGGGAGCTAGACGGGTATGGTTCTGGGAAGGGTTGCGATTGGGGTGGGTGGGTTTTTGCGGAGGGGAGCGTGATGCTTCCACCCGATGGTGCTTCCCGAAGAGCTGGATTCCGTTTTCGGTCAGGCGGTGGGTTTCTTCGGGGAGCTGGAGTTGAACTCTTATCATGTAGGTGGGTCCTGTAGCGTTGTAGATTCTGCTTACTTTCTTCGGTTGTAGTCCTGATCGTTGAAGTTCTTGGTTTATTAGTTCCGGTGGGATGGCTGGATTCACTCCTCCAATTACACAGCTGGTGTGAAGTTCTGGAGCTGGTGGATGCTGGGTTGTTCTATTGGGCTCGGACTCGGACTCGGGAGCTGGTGGCGGTGACGGTGGTTTTTCTGTGTCCATGGTGGTATTGTGGGCTGCTTCTTCTGTGTCTGGTCGGGTTGGGTTGGGTAGGGAGACTGGGGACATCATAATAGGGGAGGCGTGGGTCATGGTGGTAGTGGTTGTAGGGGTGTAGGGAGAGCTGCGGGCAGGAGTAGTAGCCATGGTGGTGGTGATGGTAGTGACTAGGGTAGTGAGGGGATGGGTTGATGGCTGGGGTGGTGGGATGTATGGGGGTGTCCTTACTGGAGGTGGCCGGCAAGGTGGCTTGGTTCCCGGGTCCGGTCCGAACTCGTTTTCCAGTTGGGGTGGGCAGGGCTCGGCGAAGTGCGGCTTAGCGTTGATGAAGATTCCATATCTTATTGCAGTCTGGACAGCTCGTTCTGAAGAAAGTTGGAGGAGTACCCGGTCAGTAGGCATGTAGTTCTGATGTATTCTCCGGAGGTTTATAATCGGGATTCCTTCATTTTTCAGGTATCGGAACAGAACATCGTCTGTGTAGGCTAGATCTACGCCAGGTAGGATGCAGTTGGGCATAGTGGTGGGAGGCCGACTTCCAGTTTGGTGTCTTGGCCTGATTGTGCTTTGTTGTCACGGCTAGGGTACGAAGTGGAGACTGGAGTGTTCCCTAGCCGTAGTAAAAACTGGCATAGATCGTATTCCGAGTTTGGAAGAGTCCTCGCAAGTGTGTACGGGGTACTGAGCGTAAAGCGAGCATGTTGTGAGCCGCTCACTGCGAGCCGACTGGAGTCGGTTTTCTAGGCGAGCACAAAGGGATGCTCGCGCTCAGTGCGGACGGCCAACGAACGTGCTCGCAAGTGTGTACGGCAAAGTGAGCATCCCGCGAGCATGGCGGCCTGGTCGGATGAAGATGTGCTTATGCTAATCGAAACTTATCGGACACATTCTGTTTTATGGGACCCGAAAAATGGCGATCTTGACTAAGGATGTGAAAGAGGATGCGTGGCGGGATATTGGTACAACAATTGGACGACTCGCGGATGAATGTAAAAAGAAAATTATTTCTTCGTTGGGATCATACCGGACGGAAATGAGCAAAGAGAAAAGCAGTCGCACTACTTGAAAAGGTAAGTTCTCGTGTTTAAATAAAATGAAGCTTCAAGTTCCTTTTTGATGTATTCATTTATTATCTTTTTAAAGCAACAATTGTTGTGAACAAGTAATGATATAATAACCAATAAATATCAAAAGTGAACACATGTTGCAATGCAATAGGTAGTACTTATACAATACCGTATTCAATCATTCATATTTTGCACGATTTTTTTAAGGAGCTACGGAAATCTACAAAAACCGATGGTTTGCCTATGAAGCTTTGGTTCCTCAATGAAAGATATAAACCAAGACAGACGCAAAACACAGGGAGTATTTTTCCTTTTCTTTATCTTTTTCAAGCGTACGTATTTTGCCATGGCAGAACTCCATCTTCCGTGCAATAGTCAGCTATTTCATCTCTAATTTTGTTTACGTAAGAACTCCTAGGAACATTTCGTAGGTGTCTCATGGAAGTAATCTCTTCATTGCGTCTCCATATTCCGTCAATAATCTCTCCGTTCGCTTCATGGTCTAGTGAACCGGGTGTTGTGTATAAGTTAGGGGAATGAATCCTCAGGTAATTATGCAAAACTACTACAGACATAACAATGATTTCGGCTTTAGGGGGCTCCAAAAGCATTGGTTTTCTTAAAACTCGAAACACTGAACTTGATATACAAAGGCTATTATCCACTACTCGTCGAGCTCTGCTCAATCGATAGTTGAAGATTCTCTTGTAAGTTCCAGAGGCATGATCTCCCGGGTATGGCTTCATAACATTTTCGCTGAGTGCAAATGCACTGTCACCTACAAAAAAGTATGGCAACTTCATTTGACGACCCGGAAGTTCTTCTGGTAATGGCAGACATCTTTGCATGGAATTCACAGACTGATGCTGCGAGGAAATGGCGAGCATATGGCTCAAGAAGTGCTCGCGTGCCGCTCGGACATTTAATGTTTTCCATGAGCGGCTCATGAGCCGCTCGGCTCGCAAGATGCTCGCAAGTGTGTACGCGCCTTAATACAAAAATCTGCTCTGCGGTCCGCTGCGTTAGCTGCTTCGCTTGGATCCCAGTGTGCGCCCGGCCTTAAGTGTTTAAGGCTAGTACACACCTAGCGACAAAGTCGCCGGACATTGTATGGGGACAGTTGCGAAACACTGTCCCTAGACTGTTGCGATACATTGTCCCGCGTTCACATCTATAGAGCCAGTTGCACCACAGGAATCGGCGCGAAATGGCGCAAGAAATTGCTTATGTGTTTTAAATGTTGTAGATCTTGTTTTCCATCTCATGAATGGACATAGTGAACTTTGTAGCCAGAGACTCCTTTGCTTCCCTCCTTTTGTCTCGTTTTTTATACCCGGTAGACATAACATCTCAAAGACAAGGGAGGGTATGTAAATCCTCAATGATTTTTAGAGTAGTTTCCGTCGCAAAACAACAAAACACCAAACACAACACCAACACGCCGCGGCTATCTGCACACTGACATCGGCGTGTCCCGGGACTTTGTCTCGCGACACGTCCAGACTACATCATGTTGCGCAACATTTGTATCATGTATCTCATTTCGAATGGGAGACCTGTGACATGCAACTTTTGTGTCGCGACAGTCCCAAACACGGAAAAAATGTCGCAGGACATCTCTGGGACTTATCGCGATACACGTGTTCCGCAACTTTGTCGCTTGGTGTGTACTAGCCTTTAGAATGCACTGTGTGTTCTTTTATGGGCTAGAACATATTTGTTACATTCACTGACCTATCTCAGTCTTATTCTTGGCCTTGATAGCATGAAGTTACTGAAGTATGAGCGATGCTAGTAATACCATTCCAATCAGCCAGTCCCTGTTATGAGTGATGCGCATAGATCGGCTGGTGCGTTCATTTCAGAGGGCTTGGCAGATGGGTTATGTCTCAAAACTCACGAGTCCCAAAACTCACGGGCTAAAATTAGTAACAAATAGTCTCAAAACTCACGAACACAAACTGGTCGCTAAAGTAAACATTCTAATGAGTCCCAAAACTCACGAATACAAACTGGTCACTAAAGTAAACATTCTAATGAGTCTCAAAATTCACGACTCCGGACAGCACGTGCTTGCGATGCCCGCTTCCCTTCAACCCATGTTTTTCCACCGACTTTTAGAATGGTATTTCCCATGTACTATTATGAGGAATTATCATCCTACCAAAGATCAAATTCCCCAAGTGTAACACTGATCTTTATTCAGTTATTTTGCTTGGTGCCATCGAACAGTGCACAACATGCAATTCATTTCTTCACAAAAGGATAAAATAAATTTAGTGTACAATGGTTATAGGTTTTACAAGCAACTAGAGAACAAGTCGGACGAAACAGTATGGTTTTGCTATAAAAGACTGTCATCCGCGTGTCCCGGTAAAGTGATAACTGCCAGTGACAATAGTGTTTTTAGTGAAACAGTCCACCAGTGTGTACCTGATGAAGCAAGCCTCGATGGGTACAAAGCAGTCAGCCAGGCCAAGAAACGAGTTCGCGAAGAACACGGAACATCAGTTACACAGGTAAGTTAAACATTTTTTTTTACAAGTTGGTTACGTCGCACCGACACAGATAGGTCTTATGGCGACGATAGAATAGGGAAGGACTAGGAGTGGGAAGGAAGCGGCTGTGGCCTTAATTAGGGTAAAGCCCCAGCATTTGCCTGGTCTGAAAATGGGAAACCACGGAAAACCATCTTCAGGGCTGCCGACAGAGGGGTTCGAACCCAGTTGCTTGCCCTTGAACTCGCGGCCAACTCACTCGTTTTTATTTTTGAAAAGTCCGCAGACGAAATTAAAGACCGTTAAAAATCGCGCGCGTGTCTGCTCGTGCATTGTAGCTAACAGCCTGTTATCTGTGTCGTTTCAATAGAAATTGAGCCGATGACCTAGGTGTTAGGCCCTTTCAAACAACAAGCATTATTAGAAATGGTTTATAAATTATATTTGTTCCGAGTAAGTGAGTACTTAAGACATATTGGTACTATTGGTTATTACTATAAGTTAGGTACAAGAAGGTAAGGATAATATTTTTTGTTACAGGTCTACACAGAAGAATTTGAATCCTTGCAGCAAAGAGGATATGAATTTATCACCAGGGTACCTCAATTTTCCAGTGTAAAATCATCACTCTACAGGCACCGAAATAAAGCCCTGGGAGTCCAAAAAGAGCCAAAATATCGAAACGACATTAATTTAGATGAAGACACTCTACGCATGACCGATGGCAGTACATTTCTTCTTGCAGACAACAGGGATGGAGAAAGAATATTAGTATTTTCAAGCGCAAAGAGAAGAGAATGTCTCAAAGCGCATAGGACATTTCTAATGGATGGTACTTTCAAAAGTTGCAGCAGCCAATTTTCACAGCTATATACAATATATGCTGATCTTGGAAGCACCAGCGAGGAAACAAACATAACACCTGTCATATTTGTTCTTCTCCCTAATAAGACCACGGGAACATACGCTAGATTATTTAATATCATAAAACATGAGATCCCAGAATGGAACCCAAATGAAATAAACGTCGACTTTGAGGCAGCCGCTATCAAAGCAATAAAAGAAGTATTTCCTTCTATCAAAGTGCAAGGATGCTTCTTCCATTTATGTCAAAGTCTCTGGCGAAAGGTTCAGGAAGTCGGCCTCACTGAAGCCTAGAAAACGAATCAGGAAGTCCGACAAACAATTACAATGTGTGCGGCACTTGCCTTCCTGCCGCCTGAGGATGTAGACGAGGGGTGGATCTACATTCATAGTAACGCCCCCGAAGACCAAATGTTGACGATATTTTTTGACTATTTTGTCGATCATTGGCTACAAAATCCACTAGTTCCAGTGGAAACGTGGAACTACTATAACAGAAGACACAGAACAAACAATTCTGTAGAGGGGTGGAATCACCAAATAAAGAATATTCTGGGAAGACCTCACCCTCGAATAAAAGACTTAATAAAAGGGCTTAAGCAAGAAGCTGAGAAATCAGATAAGAAGATTATGAGGATTGAGTTGAACCTAGAGGGTTTAAAAAGAAGAAAGAAATACTACCAACTTGATAAGAGGATCGAACGAAACACAAAAAAATATGAGGAGACAAGAGATGTAGGTGCATTTCTGAGAGTCACTTCCTTCATCCTTAAGATGGGTTAGACAGAAAGTAAATCTTTTCTTGTTAAATTAATCATGTAAATATGTAGGTAAAAGTAATGGAAATAGTGAAAAAAGACCAACTGAACCAAATTAAGCATACTAAACCAATTGACAGAAATATATAAATAGTAAAAAAATATATAAAAATACATAAAAATAAAATGCATTGAAAAGACAAAGCTTTACAGCGGCTTATGGAACTAGGCCTTCATTTGAAAGGCCGAGTGCGGTTATCCGCGCGGGTCCATGGCGTCCGTGGGTTTCTCAACCCCCTGTCGCGTATACTTTGTATGAGGCTACACGACAGGCCCACCTCTTGATGAGAGAGGTGCCAATTACAAGAGGGCACGCAGTTCCGGCTGGCGCTAACAATATACCTTGTCATACAATTCCGATTAAATTTTCAAATATCTACAGTCGTTATGTGGGTAGGTTGTAGTGATTGAAAAATCGAATACAAATTATTCGCTTATTCGATTATTTATTTTATTCTATTAATCCATTTGCTTAATTTTTCGTTTATTCAATTACAGTATTTCTTCGATTCGATTATTCATTTGAAATTCCATTCGAATGACTGGGGCAAATAGATAGTGAACGCTTTCTAAATAATGGCACGAAAAGTAATCCTAACGTCATCAACTCATCAATCTCATCACAGGGAAATTAAAATCACCTATCTCCACCCCCTTACAGGAAGTGCACGGGTAGGACGAACGGTCTCTGATAACCTTACCGAGAATAAAGCGAACTCATGCTGCTCACGTATGAATGAGTCGTGCACTCAGATGCCATTACATAAAATGCAAAGATTAATATATTGCATCACGCGCCCACGCGGTTACGCGAAGTGCAATGCTATAGTATTGGCTACTTGGCTCACCAAATTTCTCAAGTCGTAAATTAAAATGCGTCAGAATTTTCTATAAAATATGGCGAAGTCGTTGTTCGCTATCTTTGAAATGATTTCGCTAAATGACTTCAAAGAGACTCCAGATCGATGATGATGGTGATATTTAGTGATTTTGGTTCTTTCCCACGCCAAGAAAAAGTGTAAATGGTCAATACAAATCAGTACGGGTTGAAAACAATGAATGTTGGTGGTGGTACTGTAAAATGAAATGGTGTATGGCTTTTAGTGCCGCGAGTGTTCGGCTCGCCAGGAGCAGGTCTTTTGATTCAACTGCCGTAGGCGACCTGCGCGTCGTAATGAGGATGAACTAATGATGAATACAACACATACACCCAGTCCCCGTGCCAGCGGAATTAACCAATGATGGTTAAAATTCTTGACCCTTCCGGGAATCGAACCCGTGACCTCTGTGACCAAAGGCCAGTACGGTAACCATTTAGCCATGGAGCCGGACTTGGTGGTGGTTATTACTGTTTTAACGGGAAACCTAATACCGTCGGGGTTCGGAAAAGAACAAAAGTTGACTAAGGATAGATGAAAGCAAGTAGACTACCACAAGTGGGTGGAAGCAATGCCCGGATTCAGCAAAGGGCCCCGAGGTCGCCAACCCACGTTCTCTTGCTCAATCAGTCAATCAATCAACCAATCACTACTGATATGCATTTAGAGCAGTCACCCAGGTAGCAGATTGCCTATCAGTTGTTTATCTAGTCTTCTCTTAAATAATTTAAGAGCTCCTGGGGCCCCTTTTTAGTCGCCTTTTACGACAAACAGGGGGTACTGTGGATGTTATTCTGCCTCCCCAACCCACAGGGGTAAAATAATGGGTGGTGAATGAGACAGAGGTGTATAATTATTATTTTTTTTAAAAGATATTTTGCTGTTGTCTTAAAGCTAATATAATACATTTTTACCTTTCACATAAATTTATAATAATGGCGTGTGGCCTCCGGGGAGGTCTGCTGCAGGTCTTTAGAGTTGACGCCGTACAGGCGATCTGCACGTCTGTGAGGATGAGGCCCTACCTAAGGTGAAGTCTAATGCTGAAAACGGCACGAACACCCAGTCCCCGAGCCATAGGAATTAACTAATGAAAGTTAAAATCTTCTACCCGACCAGAAACCGAACCCGGGACCCCCTGGACCCCTTGGACCCAAGGCCAGCATGCTAACTATTCATGAATAAAGCCGGACAACATCAAATTAAAGTAGGTATATTGCCCGCTGTCAGTAAAAAGAAACTGTCAGTTGGTAGTACTGGGGCTGAGATCCATTATGCGGCCAAGGCGGCATTTACTTCAATAAGGAATTTTATTTAGAGATATACATCAAGACAGTTAATTCACTCATTTAGTTTCAACATTTGGAGATTCATTTGGAAAAAAGGCGTGTTTCTATTTTTCGTAAGAGTTCATCTATTCGCTTATTTCAGTCGATTATCTACCCGACACAGAAAAATTTATTCATGGCGTATATAACTGAATGATATTTGAAACTCATTCCATTATTTGATTTGATTATTCATTCGATTATTTAAATAATCGGATATAAGTTATTGGATTATTGAAAGTATCCCATTATCCCATCACTAATAGGGTGGACATTTATCCACTCAAAGAAGAACTGGCCCTGCTCGTGAGTTTTGAGACTGGCCCAGGTAGAGAAACCTGTTCTTACTAATCCTCTTCCAGGAATTCGTGAGTTTTGAGACTGGCCAAGGTAGAGAAACTTGCTCTTATAAATCCTTTTCCTGGAATTCGTGAGTTTTGAGACTCGTGAGTTTTGAAACTCGTGAGTTTTGGGACGACACGGGCAGATGTATGTACTCGTATACATTAGCGACATCTATCTCGGTGAGGAAAGCAGCAGGAAACTACTTCACTCCTCATTTTCCTAGTATGCCTCTTCAATGGAACCTATAACGCTGGATGTGCCTTAATTAAGGCCACGGCCGCTGCCTTCCCAATTGATACATATTTTAGCTGTTGTAGTGCAATAGAGGCCGGCCCCGCGATGTAGGGGTGGCGTGGCTGCCTCTTACCCGGAGGCCCCGGATTCGATTTCCGGCCAGGTCAGATACTTTTACCTGCATCTGAGGGCTGGTTCGAAGTCCACTCAGCCTACTTGATTAGAACTAAGGAGCTATCTGACGGTGAGATAGCGGCCCCGGTGTAGAAATCCAAGAATAATGGCGGCGATGATCCGTCGTGCTGACCACACGACACCTCGTAATCTGCAGGCCTTCGGGCTGAGCAACGGTCGCTTGGTAGGCCATGGCCCTTCGAGGCTGTTGCACCATAGGGTTTGGTTTGGTGAAATAGAAATGTGAACAGTTAAAATATCATGAAGTAAAAGTTGCATCCACTTCGAAGGAGTATGCTCTCCACTATGGTTAACAGGCTGCTAACTCGCTCCATTTCCTGAGCATTTCCTAAATTGCTTCCTTTTAATAAAGGAGTTGAGACTGAAGTGGTGTAGTCTGTTGTGGCTTCCATTAAGCTGAAGGAGGAAACTCGAGCTATATTTCAAAACCCTTAGCTGAGCTTCTGTTGTCCTCTATTGCCATGATAATCTCACAGCCCCATTACTGAAGTTGAGATGTCACATTGCAGAAAGCTGTACGTACTTCGTGCTACAGTCTGCTTTACTACTGCGAATATTTCTACCACTGAATCGCCGTGAAACAGTAAGCATACTGGTGTTGAAACTCTGTGTTGTCCGGAAATATTATTATTATTATTATTATTATTATTATTATTATTATTATTATTATTATTATTATTATTATTATTATTATTAAGTGAAAAATAGATCCCGGGGAATCACTGGACAGGTGAAAGGAATATCTTGAAAATTTTCTCAGCGTAAAAGGAAAGCTTTTTGGTGATGTCGAGAACAACCGCGCTCATGGGGAGGAGGACAATGAACGTTGGTGAAATTATGCTTGAGAAAGTGGAAAAGGCCTCTGTGGTGTAGTGGTTAGCGTGATTAGCTGCCACCCCCGGAGGCCCGGGTTCGATTCCCGGCTCTGCCACGAAATTTGAAAAGTGGTACGAGGGCTGGAACGGGGTCCACTCAGCCTCGGGAGGTCAACTGAGTAGAGGTGGGTTCGATTCCCACCTCAGCCATCCTGGAAGTGGTTTTCCGTGGTTTCCCACTTCTCCTCCAGGCGAATGCCGGGATGGTACCTAACTTAAGGCCACGGCCGCTTCCTTCCCTCTTCCTTGCCTATCCCTTCCAATCTTCCCATCCCTCCACAAGGCCCCTGTTCCGCATAGCAGGTGAGGCCGCCTGGGCGAGGTACTGGTCATACTCCCCAGTTGTATCCCCCGACCAAGAGTCTGAAGCTCCAGGACACTGCCCTGGCGGTAGAGGTGGGATCCCTCGCTAAGTCCGAGGGAAAAACCGAACCTGGAGGGTAAACAGATGATGATGATGATGAAGTGGAAAAGATGGTAAATAAACTCCATTGTCGTAAAGCAGCAGTAACAAAATTAGACCTGAAATGGTGAAATATAGTGGGAAGTCAGGGATGATATAGCTTCACAGAGTAATAAGGTAAGTATGGAATGTTAGTAAGGTACCTTCTGATTGGATGAAAGCAATAATTGCACCTGTCTATAAGCAAGGGAACAGGAAGAATCGCAACAACTATCAAGGTATTTCATTGATCAGTGTACCAGATAAGGTGTTCACTGGCATTTTAGAAGGGAGGATACGATCAGTGATTGAGAGGAAGTTGGATGAAAACCGGTGTGGTTTCAGACCACAGAGGGACTGTTAGGATTATAATTTCAGTATGCGTCAGGTAAATGAAAAATGTTACGAGAGGAGTAGATGGTTATGTTTGTTTCGTAGATATAGAGAAGGTACATCACAGAGTACCGAGGGACACGATGTTCGCCGTACTCGGAGGACAATGGGATTAAGTGCAGATTATTAAAACCAATCAAAGTCGACTCTGGTGAAAGTCAACTCAAGAGAAAATATAAGTGTTATTAGTTATATTAGTGGTGTTATTATTTAACTATATCGCTGCATCTACATTAAGTAATAATATCGTAAAAAAAAATAATTTGGGGCGTAGAAAGACACGATCCACCCTTAAGTAATCCTTTCTTCCCCAAATGTACTTCAATAACCTATTCGTCGAGAATTTCAACGGTATGAACGGTTTGACTATGTTGTCGAAAATCCTTTCTTGTTTCTTAGCATTTTCCGCTATCATCTCTAATCAGGCTAGTATCTATTAGCCACAGTAAAGACGGTTCTCAAATGATCTCGATGGGAAACAAACATATAATCAATTTTAAATCGATAGAATAGAATATCGCGAAGAACCTTTTCAAGTTGGCGGGTTCAATCGTGGCTCAGTTCGGTGGTATTTGAAAGTGCTCTAAAACGTCAGCCTCGTATCGGTAGATTTACTGGCACTTTAAAGAAGTCCTGCAGAACAACATTCCGGCACCTCGGCTTCTCCGAAATATCCCTGTGTGGGGGGGGGGGGCGGTAGAATAACACACACGGTATATCCGTCTGACATTAGAGGCGACTTAAAGGGCCCCAGGGGCTCTAAGCCTAAAAGCGTGGGTTGGCGACCACGGGGCATTACTTCAACTTACTTGTGCCAGGCTTCTCTCTTTCACCCATCATATCCAACCTCCCTTGGCCATCTCTTGTTCTTTTCCGACCCCGATGGTATAACGTATAGAGGCGTAGGGAGTCTCATATTCTCGCCATTGGTGGCTTTTGTCTTTCTTTGTCCGATACCTTCATTTCTGAAGTGTCGAATCCCTTTCAGTTTTTCCCTCTGATTAGTGTTCATATAAGATGATTGCCTAGTTGTACTTCCTCTTAAAACAATTATCGCCACCACCGCCACCGTCTCCAAAACCCGTAAAAGTAGTTAGTGGACGTAAAGCCAATACGAAGAACCTATTTCACTGTAAGAGTTCTCCAGTAGAGACCACGGACTTTGGATAAATGCCGTATATCCTAAAATATCAGTTGACACTGCATGGGACTTGTTCACTATTATAGCTGTCCGGCTCCATGGCTAAATCGTTAGCGTGCTGACCTTTGGTCACAGGGGTCCCGGGTTCGATTCCCGGCAGGGTCGGGAATTTTAACCTTAACTGGTTAATTTCTCTGGCACGGAGGCTGGCTGTATGTGTTGTCATCATCATTTCATCCTCATCACGACGCGTAGGTCGCCTACAGGCGTCAAATTTAAAGACCTGCACCTGGCGAGCCGAACCCGTCCTGGGATCTCCCGGCACTAAAAGCCATACGCCATTTCATTTCACTATTATAGCTGTGTTCACTAATTTGGCTTGTGTGTTGTTAGGCACTCGTAGGATTGCTAGAGATTTCCAAGGGTTTACTTTCTGGGTGTGGTTGTTAGTCCAGTCTTTAATGTTCGTGAGGTGTTTGTTTAAATTGTTAATTGCTTCATGTGGGCTTGATGTCATGTGCGAGTACAATAATGATTGCTTATCATCGATATGTGCAGGACGATCTTCGTGTATTTTTTGGATAACAGCCGGACTGAGTAGCTCGGATGGTAGAGATCGGTCTTTGAATGTTAAAAGGTTAGCGAAAAATTGAGAAATATCGTATATATATATATATTCCATAGTGGCAAGCCAAATCACATACGAGTGTTAAGGTATTAGCCCCAGTTAAAAATTGTTGGTTTTAATTTAATATCGTGTAGCTATTTCTAGCCGAGTGCAGCCCTTGTAAGGCAGACCCTCCGATGAGGATGGGCGACATGTGCCATATATAGAAAACTGCGTGTTGTTGTGGTGGAGGATAGTGTTATGTGTGGTGTGTGAGCTGCAGGGATGTTGGGGACAGCACAAACACCCATCCCCTGGGCCATTGGAATTAACAAATGAAGGTTAAAATTCCCGACCCGGCCAGGAATCGAACCCGGGACCCTCTGAACCGAAGGCCAGTACGCTGACCATTCAGCCAACGAGTCGGACTAGAATTGTTGGTAAGTCTAAGACACTGAATGCAATTTGTAACTTCTACATCTTCTTCTTCATCTGTTTACTCTCCAGGGTTGGTTTTTCCCTCGGACTCAGCGAGAGATCCCACCTCTACCACATCAAGGGCAGTGTTCTGGAGCCTCAGTCTCTGGGTCAGGGATACAACTGGGGAGGATGGCCAGTACCTCGCCCAGGCGGCCTCGCCTGCTATGCTGAACAAGGGCCTTTCGGAGGGATGGAAAGACTGGAAGGGATAGACAAGGATGAGAGAAGGAAGCGGCCGTGGCCTTAAGTTAGCTACCATCCCGGCATTTGCCTGGAGGAGAAGTGGGAAACCACGGAAAACCACTTCCAGGATGGCTGAGGTGGGAATCGAACCCACTCCTACTCAATCGACCTCCCGAGGCTGAGTGGACCCCGTTCCAGCCCTCGTACCACTTTTCAAATTTCGTGGCAGAGCTGGGAATCGAACCCGGGCCTCCGGGGGGTGGCAGCTAATCACACTAACCACTACACCACAGAGGCGGACAATTGAAAACTAAAATCTTGACATTTCCATCACCTAACGGAAACGAAAAATAATTCATGCAGTAAAGGTAAGGTAAGGGTGTTTTCTGCCTGAAGGCAGGTCCAAACCTCCGCAGAGGTGTGCTTGAGCCGGAGATTACGTACGGTAGGGTGACCAGTTTCTTTCCGCTCCTCCATTCCCTAACCCCCACCAACAGCACGTGGCAACCCATCCAAATCTTGACCACGCCTATTATTGCTTAACTTCGGAGATCTCATGGGATCTGGTGTTTCAACACTGCTACGGTCGTTGGCTCATGCAGAAAAAGTATATTAATAATAATAATAATAATAATAATAATAATAATAATAATAATAATAATAATAATAATCTCATGTGAGGTTTTTCAATCATTTAGTTACTTGCTGACCTCAGTGACACAGTTCGTTAATTGTTGCCTCTGCCCAGGATTGTGGTTTCGATTCCGATCAAACCCGTGGAATTTGAGAAAGTTTAATGCGACAATTCCTAGTAGTAGACTTTCGGAAAGTTGAAGAATTATTGTGAGAGAGAACACATAATTTCGTGAACCCTGACGACGGACCCTTCGTGAAATGTTACACACGTATCTCATAGATCACCTTCGCATTTAGAGGCAGATACTTTTCGTATCGCCCATAAAAATTCCATCGATTTGCTGTGGACAAGGTTTTCCATTGTATGTTCATTCCTCAGCCCTAAGGCTGGTTGGATCCTCAACAGCTCCACCATTAAATGGTATAGATGGCCTAAGCATCACTGAAGAGGCGTACTAGGGAAATGAAGAGTGAGGTAGTTTCCCGTTGCTTTCCGCACTGAGCTATTATATATCTGTCTACCAAGCCCACTGAAATGCATGCACTAACCAACCCTATGAGCAACAATTTTACACGATTCATAGAAAAGACTGGTAGCACAGCTAATGACATAACTAGCATCGCTCATACCCCAGTCACTTTCATATTGTCAAAGCCAAGGATATGACAGAGACAGATCAGATCAATGGAAGTAACAACATTGCTCTAGCGCATACCAGGAGGTATAGTGCACTGTAAACACTAGGCCTCGCCAGCATTCCCTGCTAATATTGCACTTGTGAACTATACATTGTGTGGCGCTATCAGTGATATCAACAGCATTGTGCTCAAAGCGGGGTGGGATCCTCGTCCCTGTCAGGAGTTAAGATGAAAATGAAAATAAAAACCTACAACCTGTTTTCCACTCAGTGACCGGGTCAGGGATGGAATGAATGAAGCCTCCATCTTGCGGCGAGAATAGGAATTGTGCCGGCTGCCGAGGCCTGTCGTACTTCTCTGGGACAATGATTAATGACGACAGATGAAATGAAAGATGACAGGGAAAACCGGAGTATCCGGAGAAAAACTGTCCCGCCTCCGCTATGTCCAGCACAAATCTCACATGGAGTGACCAGGCTTTGAACCACGGAACCCAGCGGTGAGACGCCGACGCGCTGTCGCCTGAGCCACGGAGGCTTACAGGAGTTATGCTGATAATGTTTATTGTTATTAAGGAACAAAATAGTTTCCTCTTCGTGACACTAATTGGAGTAGAAAGAGGAACGTTACTGACTGCCCACAGAATTAGAGTATACCGAGCGAGTGGTTGAGGGGTTTGGGTCACGTAGCTGTCAACTTGCATTCGGGAGATAGTAGGTTCGAACCCCACTTTGGGCAACTCTGAAGATGATTTTCCGTGGTTTCCTATTTTCACACCAGCAAATGCTGGGGCTGTACCTTAATTAAGGCCACAGCCGATTCCTTCCCACTCCTAGTCCTTTCCTATCCCGTCGTCGCCTTGAGATCCACTTGTGTCGGTGCGACGTAAAGCGAATTTTAACAAAATTTAGGTACTGATTGACTAAAGAAAGGGGAAGAAATGAAAGACTCCCTGGGCTTTTCGGAGTTGGAAAACAACAAAAGCTGACAAAGGAAAGTCGGGAAAGTTAATAATAGATCAGATGATGAACAATGGCTTGAAATGTCGATCAGAATATTTACTATCTCTCAGCATGTACATGCTGTAATAAGTAGTATTAATTTGGCAGCGTACTTCAGAGTTTTGGATTTTTCCGGAAGTGTAATACTGTAGTATGTTCTAACGGTTGAAACTTCGGTGTGGGCCCTAAGCTATCGCCGAAATAGCATGCTGCAGCTGGCATGGAGGACGATGTTCTGTTATTTGTTAGCACCTTACTCATTACTCCTGGATTCAGGAGGCCAAATGGACTGTATTGCGATTGACCTATCCAAGGCATTTGATAGGGTAGATCATGGAAGACTCCTGACAAAAATGAGTGCAATTGGACTAGAAAACAGAGTGTGGCTATATTTCTAGAAAATAGAACTCAGAGAATTAGAGTAGGCGAAGCTTTAGCTGACCCTGTAATAATTAAGAGGGGAATTCCTCAAGGCAGTATTATCGGACCTTTATGTTCTCTTATATATATCAAAGATATGTGTAAAGAAGTGGAATCAGAGATAAGGCTGTTTGCAGATGATGTTATTCTGTACAGAGTAATAAATTAGTTACAAGATTGTGAGCGGCTGCAGGGTGACCTCGATAGTGTTGTGAGATGGACGGTGGGCAATGGTATGATGATAAACGGGGTTAAAAGTCAGGTTGTGAGTTTCACAAATAGGAAAAGTCCTCTCAGTTTTAATTACTGTGTTGATGGGGTGAAAGTTTCTTTTGGGGATCATTGTAAGTACCTAGGTGTTAATATAAGAAAAGACCTTCATTGGGGTAATCACATAAATATGATTGTTAATAAAGGGTACAGATCTCTGCACATGGTTATGAAGGGTATTTAGAGGTTGTAGTAAGGATGTAAAGGAGAGGGCATATAAGTCTCTAGTAAGACCCCAACTAGAGTATGGTTCCAGTGTATGGGACCTTTACCAGGATTACTTGATTCAAGAACTGGAAAAATCAATCCAAAGAAAAGCAGCTCGATTTGTTCTGGGTGATTTCCGACAGAAGAGTAGCGTTACAAAAATGTTGCAAAGTTTGGGCTGGGAAGACTTGGGAGAAAGGAGACGAGCTGCTCGATTAAGTGGTATGTTCCGAGCTATCAGTGGAGAGATGGCGTGGGAGGACATCAGTAGACGAATAAGTTTGAGTGGTGTCTTTAAAAGTAGGAAAGATCACAATATGAAGATTAAGTTGGAATTCAAGAGGACAAATTGGGGGCAAATATTCGTTTATAGGAAGGGGAATTAGGGATTGGAATAACTCACCAAGTGAAATGTTCAATAATTTTCGAATTTCTTTGCGATCATTTAAGAAAAGGCTAGGAAAACAACAGATAGGGAATCTGCCACCTGGGCGACTGCCCTAAATGCAGATCAGTAGTGATTGATTGATTGATTGATTGATTGATTGATTGATTGATTGATTGATTGATTGATTGATTGATTGATTGATTGATTGATTGATTGATTGATTGATTGATTGATTGATTGATTGATTGATTGATTGATTGATTGATTGATTGATTGATTGATTGATTGATTGATTGATTGATTGATTGATTTGTTCAGACAATGCAACCAATTGTTGACTCAAATGCTGAGCACTGGTTGTTATTTCTTTATTGGTGTGCGGACGTCCTGCCAAAACTAATTGGTCTAGCTTAACATGTTCAGGAAGTGTGAGACGAGCCATTGGTCTAACTGTTTGTTCCTCAATTGATAATGAATTCTATCTGTGTTGAATTCTGGGAATGAACGCCATATTTATTTATTTTCATCCAATAGCAATATTCGCTCAGCCGGCTAATTTGGAAAATGTAGCTTGATTTGTGATATATTACTATAAAATAAAATGACAGGCGGGTGGGTAGCAATGAACACTTCTTTCCTGCGTAAAATTTGAGGTAACTTTTCTAAGAGTCAACTTGCTAAATTGTGTGTCTTAACTCTTAAGCTTTAAACTTAGGGTCCATGCTGAAGTTTACCGACTTAACATTGCCATATAATAAAGTAAATATTTGATTCCCAGTTGTGTGCAGCAGTTATTATTAGATAAGGTACTAAATGTTATCAAAAAGCATTTCTGTGTGCATGTAAACATACATAAAGGGACCTTCAACTTGTTCGGCCGATTAAAGAACTGCATAACTGTCATTTACCACATATGTACACCTACATGTGAATAATTGGTGAAGACGACGTATAGTTTACAGGCCCTTGCAACTTATGATTGATTCAAGTCAACTCTCTCAAGCATATAGGTATCCAGCAGAGCAGCAAATTAGTATTTAGGCTAGAGAGTGATCCTTAAAATCAGCGCTGCAAAACTAGACACTTGAATGCCTTCTCATACTTTATTAATGATGATGTTAATTGCTGGTTGCAGTCGATTTGTGGTTCATGCTCTTCACTGTCAGATGGTGAACGAGCTTTTGCCTAGTTGTCTCATGACTAAGTCATCATCCTCTTCTCTAGTCTCTCGTAATTACGAGCAAGTGGATGCATTTACTGACGGTAGGTTTTATATGCTACCTAGTAGTCAGGAAAAAAAGACACACAAGAAAATTCACATTAACTGTGAGGTGAATTCAGAAATACCGTCGTACATTCCCCTAATACTGAAGTGAGTAATTTCGCTTGTCGGCGTTCAAAAGGAAATGTCACAAAAGCATGAGTTTGAGGAAAACTAATTTTAATGTCTGAAGGGCTTTCCACGAATCTCCTTTTCGACTTTAATCATAATAGATTCTCATTTAACGAACTGCATTACTCTGTTAAATTACATTATTGTTATTCTATCGAATACAGTACAGAACTCATTTTTCCCCACTAGCGAACGTATTTCCTTCTAAATGCCGACCACCGAATTGTCCCTAATGGTCCGTATTGATATCCAGCATGCCCCACTATGGGCGGAGGGTAGAATTCATCTGCGCTCCCCCTGCCTTTCAGAAGGGGTACTAAAAAATGCAAACTTCAGGTGGTTTCAAGTTGGTAGTGGGGCTTGGAGACCACCAGGCCTCTGGCTGAATCTGTCATTGCTTCCATCTGCTTTCAACTTTCTAATCGTCCTCCCTTGGTGAATCCTTGTTCGCTTCCGACACTGAGGATATTAGGTTCGCAAGGCTTGGAGAGTCTTTCACTCACGCGCTCTTCGCGCCCCTTCTCGTTCTGTAGCCCAAACTTCCATTAAAAACATCTCAGCAGGCCTCCCTCCTCATCAACAGCACAATTGTTCTGCAAATGTCATCCTCCAAATATCTTGGGACTCTAGCGACTGAGCACAGCGATCTTATCTAGGAATTGGCAACCTAAAATTTGTTCAATAGTATGAGGGTCCTATTCAGCAGCAGAGATCTCAACCTTCAGCTGCGAGTGCAAATGTTGCGATGCTATGCTTTTCCCTGCCCTTCTGTAGAATTTCGAAGGCTAGATGCTCAGCCTTTTGTTGCACAGGCGGATTGAAGATCTCACAATGTAGTTGTACAGAAGAATGCTTCGAATATCCTGAATAGCAAGGAAAACCAATGAGGAAGTCCTCAGCGTGTTAGATAAGAAAAAAAGGCTTCTAACAACCATCAAGGTGTGAAAGCTCAGGTACATGAACTTCTCCAACTCATCATTGAGGGACAACGATCTATGTTGATATGGAGAAATTCCTGGCTTAAAGACTTGCGCCGCTGGTATGGACGAACTTTCATTAAAATGATTCGAGCCGCTGTTTCGCGAGTTATCATAATCAATTGGATCGGCAACCTTCGTAGGGAGACGGCGTCCTAAGAAAAAGAGAAGAAGAAGAATCCCATTTTTCGAAGGGTCGGACCTCTTCCACTTTTTCTGATTATTGTTGAGAAAGGACGATTGCCTAATGTACTTCATCTTAAAACGGTGTCATTCAACATGAGTTCTGATCTATTGTATGGAAGTCGTACCGTCTGCAACTCTGTTACCGTTTCATTGTGTCGTTCTTAACGCCTTTCTTTACTATTTGCGCGTCCAGAACATTGCACATACATACATACATACATACATACATACATACATACATACATACATACATACATACATACATACATACGTACATGACAAGCTGACTGGCTCAGATGATAGAAGCGCTGATCCTCTGAGCCCAAGTTGGCGGGTTCGATCTCGGTTCAGTTCATTAGAACTTGAAGGTGCTCAAATGCGCCAGCCTGATTTCGGTACATTTACTGAAACGTTAAAGAACTGCTGCTGGACGAAGTACCGATACGTCGGAGTCTCGAAAAAATCATCATTACATATTACTATGCTTTTCAGTGTTAAGCCCGTAAATACAGAATCAGTCAATGAACTGAGAACCTCCACAGATTCCAACTGCAACTAGCACCGTGGTTTCATCCAATTCTAAAACTCTTGTCTTGACGTCATTAAAATCTGAGGTTAACCATTATCTTCAACGTCTTCCTCTACTGTCGCTTTTCCCCCTAGGTAAGCTATACTCTTCTACTCCCATTATATGACCCAAACACCGAAGCTGATTCCTAGAAAGAAAAAACTTCATTTTCTAATTGTTAAAACACGAGTTATTATTATTATTATTATTATTATTATTATTATTATTATTATTATTATTATTATTAGCTGCTTTACGTCGCGCCGACACAGATAGGTCTTGTGGGGTTCGAACCCACTATCTCCCGGATGCGAGCTCACAGCTGCGCGCTCCTAACCTCACGGCCAACTCGCCCGGTATTATTATTATTATTATTATTATTATTATTATTATTATTATTATTATTATTATTATTATTATTATGCAAAGCCTCCGTGGTTCACGCGGCAGCGTGCCAGCCTACCACCCCTGGGTTCCGTGGTTCTAATCCCGGTCAATCCATGCGAGATTTGTGCTGGACAAAGAGGAGGCGGGACAGGTTTTTCTCCGGGTACTCCGGTTTTCTCTGTCATATTTCATTCCAGCAACACTCTCCAATATAATCTGATTTCATCTTTCATTCATTAATCAACGCTCCAGAGGAGTGCGACAGGCTTCGGCAGCCGGCATAATTCCTATCCTCGCCGCTAGATGGGGCCCGGTCGAATGACTGGAAACTAGCTGTGGATATTCATTATTATTATTATTATTATTATTATTATTATTATTATTATTATTATTATTATTATTATTATTATTATTATTATTATTATTATTATTATTATTATTATTATCGTATGACCTCAGACAACGAGACCTTCTGAAGAGGTGCTGTCTTGTGGCCTGCCCTTCATTTTCTTGATTTCAATTATGCACCTATCTAGCAACAAAATAGGAATGCTAGAGCTCTGTAATGGATGTATCATTATATTTTCTCTTAACAGACAAGCAAACTACAATGCTATATTTGAACATCTAAAAACTCAGGACATCCAATACAGAGTCTGCTCTCAGTACACCTCAGGCACAGAAACAGCTATACAAACTGAACCTAACATGCAGCACTCAGCAGCACAAACAGATGACACTGTAGATGATGCACCCCTCACCTCCCCCCTTTCCCCCCAACCCGAAACCGATCCCGGGACTGAGATCCCATTAGTCTCACAACCGGGCACGGACACAGCCAACAAATACACGCAGACCAGGCGCAGACGTAAAAAACCTGCTCCCAGGCCTGCCAGACAGCCAACACATACACCCACACAGACAGTGACTCGAACCCACGACCCACCCCGCCCCTCCCTTGTCACACAATGCTTCAACTGCCTTCTACTACACCACTCTGCAGCTACTTGCTCTGCAGCTACCCGCTGCAATAGATGTGGCGGCTCACACCGCCACACTGATTGCACGGTACCGCGGGACCAGCCGAGGTGTGCAAACTGCCTAGGCAGTCATGCCGCCTCATTCCCTGGTTGCCCCTTTATCAAGAAGGCAGTGAAGGAACACTATAGACACGCCAAACATTTACAGAAAAACACTCAACCTACAGCACATACAGCCAAACATTTACAGACAAACACATACAACTACCAATACCCCACCCTACTCGAACCCAGGACCCTGCATCCAGCAACCCAGAAATCAGACCATTCAAGACACCACCACCATCCTAAACCTCCTACTGCTAAACCTCCTATCGACCCATAACCAGAACCCCCCACCCCCCATGCCAAGCAAACAAATTATCATAGACTAAAGTCTCCAAGTATCCCACCCCCGCCAAGTCAGCAAGAACATGCCCTCACTTCCTTAACCGCACAAACACCTCGCTCCTCAAAGCTCTAACTAAACAAAACACTGGAACACTCGGCCACCGAAGCGGGTGCACCACAACGAACTGCCGCATTTCCAATGCTGTAAACTTCCACACCTAAATGCTGTATTTCTAAATTATAGTATCATAACCACCCGATACTCAGGAATATAAATATATTCCAGCACACAATCCAGCGGCAAGGCCCGGTCAATCACAGCAACACCGGGCGTGGTCAAAACATGGATGGGTGACCACCCAGGCCTAGCCCTTGCCGCTGGCCCAAAGCAATTTAGAAACTTTTAATAACATCCAGTCATGGCACGTAAAGAATAATGTTGCGATTCACCATATTTTCCATACAACAGCACTCACTCTACAGTTTTAAACTTCACCATTTATTATTATTATTATTATTATTATTATTATTATTATTATTATTATTATTATTATTATTATCACTCTCATATATTTTATTCTTTTTATACTTATTTTTCTACAACAGGCCAGGTGAGGAGCGCGGCATAGCGCACCGGTACTGGCACCGCAAACGTCACCCCCTAGGGGGTGTCCAAACAGTAATATGGCGCAGTTCCTCTGACTGAGTTAATTTAAATGTGCATTGTATTATAATTATTCATAGCAACGGTTGTGGTTAAAGTAGTATGCAGTCAATCAGAAGTGAAGACCTTTATTTATTCATTCGTTTTTCATTCGTTTTACTTTCTTTTTCTTTCTTTCTTTCTCTCTTTCTTTCTTTTCCTGTTCTTTCCTTAGGATGTCTTAGTTGTGTGATATGAATTCAGCTTACCAAGAGCTCACCTCGGCGTTGCGGGCGAGATCACTTCCCGACTCTTTTCAAGAAGCAAAGAGAACTTTTATAGCTTCATCTCCCATTTTTCATCGAAACAACATCTGGTAAATCTCATACTCGTGTTTATTTCTTCCGAGTGTTCATTTCTCCACCGAGCACATGGCCACAGGCAAACAACTTGTGGCAACTCACCGTGCTTTTGCGCTCCCGTTCTCATGACCTAGTCTACTACCTTATAATCTCTTTAGAACAGCTAGATGAACATTTTAAAAGAAAAGTATACATTCTTTATTCTTGAAGGGGTGCCCATGTGAAAGTCGTTATTATTTTATGGTATCCTGGAGACTTCCTTGCAGTGTTCTAGGATGTAGTGGTTACGTAGAAATAAAAAAATACCATAGGGTAGGGTGGCATGGAGGGCTGCACAAACCAGTGTATGGACTGATGACTCAAACCATAGTACGATATGAACAAACAAGGATGTGTTGTTTTACATGACTGACAATATCATGACCGTAGCCACGATATTCAATAAGAACTACTGGGCTGTAGCTTTCGATTTCAAAAATACCACATGCACTGTTCAGCATTTGAAATATGACTATTTTGGTTGAAACGAATGATAAAGAAAATATACGAGGGTTTACCTCCTTTGTTGTCCAGAAACAAGGGAACGGAGTTCGCTCTCATCTACGTATCGATAAATTTTAGTCACACCGATAGATTGCTCAAGTCAATAAATGGCGACGGGAGGAACTTTTATAGCTTGAATTGATTGTGATTTTGCAACATTCGCGGTCAGAAAAACTCTCTAAACTCTGCGTATTCACCTATTTCTAATAGCCACCCAACAGTCCATAAGACCTGCGGCTTGGTTTTATCACAGCCCACGCACAGTTTTCAAACCATATTTTAAGTGCTTAAATCCAACGAAAATGATGGCAATTGAACTAGATAAAATAGTGACTGAATGGGAGGCTAAATTTCTAGAAAATTAAACTCAGGGAATTGGAGTAAGTGAAGCATTATCTGTTCATCTAACGATTAAGAGGGGCTCCTCAGTACGGTGTTATTGAGATAAGCGGATATCGTTTCAATTACTGAGTCCCTCGCTAAAAACCCGTGTGTCAAACAAAGTATATAATAGACTCTTTAATTATTTCAAAACTATCAAGTTTAGCAAAAATTTAAGAATGGGAGGTAGTGAACCTGGCCTTAATTAAGGTACAGCCCCAGCATTTGCCTGGTGTGAAAATGGGAAACCACGGGAAACCATCTTCAGGGTTGCCGACGGTGGGATCCGAATCCAGCATCTCCCGAATGCAAGCTGACAGCTACACGACCCTCTTTTGTCTGGCCCAATTGCCACTATTTTCGTTGGATTTAAATACTTAAAGTATGGTTTTTAAAATGTGCGTGGACTGCGATGAAGCCAGGCTGCAGGTCCTTTCGACTTAGATTACGTTGGATGGCTGTTAGAAACAGGTGTGTACGCACAGTTTAGAGAGCTTTTGTGACTGCGAATGTTGTAAAATCACACTATTTATAATCTCCAGAGACTAGATTACATCGTTTTATGTTTTCAGGCTTATCTATCCGCATGGTATAGAGAGAGCAGTAGGTTCAGACCTACTTGTTTGTAGCTAGTGACGCACTGCCGACCGACCAACCGAGCAGAGGAGGGGTAGCCACGATTCAATCGTGGCTGTACACCTCTGCATTCGGGAGACGGAAAGGGGCTGGTCCCCGCCGTTGGCTGTCCTGAGAATGGTTTTCCGTGGTTTTCCATTCCCTTTCACTAAGGCAAATGCCGCGACAGTTCTTATTACAGGCCATGGACGCCAACCCCCTCACGTTCACCATAGATATCTATCACCACCATAAATCTCCTGACTGAGAGATGGCGTCACCTTCTAAGAGGCCCGCCTCCCCATTCAGAAGACCAATTAAAACAATTTAGTAGTAGTGTTTCCACATCAAGATCTAATGCATAGGCACAATAAACCTGTTAAAATTTTAAATCTGTTTAGATACGCGCCCGTTCACTAGTTGTAACTGAGAGCCATACAAGCAGCTGCTCGGCTTCCGGAAGCTGGCTGCCTGAATATTGAAGACCACTGTGGTACATTGGACTACGGCAGTCAGAGGCGTTTGTAGCGGACAGTTATAGTATAGTGCTCGAGTATAAAGATAAAGCAAAATCTTTTATATCTGTACATTCATATTTAGTTATGTGACATAGTACTCAATATCAGAGACATAGTTCAATGTTTAACTGAAGGATATCAAACGGTGATGTGCTGGGGTCGATATTGCAAGTTTTGAAAAATAAAGACCGCGCGATAGGCCTTGTCCAAATAAAGTATGTAGTTACTATGGGACCGAGCGAGTTGACCGTGTGGTTAGGGGAGCACAGCTGTGAGCTTGTATTCGGGAGATAGTGGGTTCGAACCCCACTGAAGATAGTTTTTGGTGGTTTCCCATTTTCATATCAGGCGGATGCTGGGGCTTTACCTTATTTGTAGGGCCACGGCCACTTCCTTCCCACTCCTAGCCCTTCCCTATCCCATCGTCGCCATAAAACGTCTTTGTGTCGGTGCGACGTAAAGCTAATTGTAACAAAAAAAGATCACCATGGGTTTGCCATTGATGTTTTACTAATTATTTCGTAATTATAAACGAATTTACATATCTTCAAGACTATTAGATCGAAATTATTTTCCCCGCTGGGTCAGTAGATGTGCTCAGCACAAGCTCAAGCAGCTCGGAATACTCCTCGCGATGCTCGGCCGCTTTCACTTTGAAACGGTTCCAATAAGCCTTTTGACGTTGGTGATTTGGACTCTCTCGAATGCATTTTCGAAACCTTTTATTGTCCAAATGCCGCGACATTTTAACAAAGAGATACATTCTTCGCACTTCTCCACACCAGAATTTTTCCAAATGTTCACCACCATTTGCGTTGTTTTTCCGTACATATGTAGAACCCATCAAGCTGAATCAAACAATACCTCACACGACGTACTACCGCGCTGAAGTACAGAGCTACATTAACTAGCAACATTTCTATACTATTCATAACGGGGGCTGGCTACATAAGAAATGACATGACTAGAACCGTTCACATCTCAGTCACTTCCATAATGTCAAAGTCAGAGAGAGACTGAGACAGGCTCAATGTAGGTAACATTTGCTCTAGGCCCAGAAGACCTAGTGAACTGTGCTGTGCGGCATGGCGATTTTAGTACCTACTGCATCACTTGTTGAAGTCATACCGAGGTCAGACTATTGTTGCTATGTATAGTGATCTGAGAAATTGAACACTTGTCATCTCACGTGTTTTGTGAAAATAACTTGGATTTTAAAACATATGTTTTCTGGCAGATAAGGCACACATTTCAGGACAAAATTATAACTCTCAGCGTCTCTGGAGACCCCCTTCCTCTTCTAGTGTCGATGATCATCATGGAGTAAGTTTTGTGTTTATCGTATCGTGGATGTCGAACCATTCCGCGTCCAGAATTATCTTCTCTACCCTCTTCCGCGTTTCCCTTCTACCTTGTATTCTAGAATCAGTTGTTATTTCGGAAAATAGGCCGAAATAAGCTATTTTCATATGTTTTGCGGGAAAAACACTTCTTATGATTTCCCGGCGCATCCTCATTGGTGGTCTACCCATGGGATTTTGAATATTCTACGATACATCCACATTTCATAAGCATGCAATGACTAAGCCTTCAGTATCTATCTTTCGACATCTTACAGGAGCACTGGTAACACATAACTAAGGCCCGAATATTGATGGCGTAAAGAATATTTTAAAATGCACTGAAACATGTTAAAAATGGCTTTATTAAATGACCTAAAAGTCAAGAAAATGCACAATAAAATCCTTCAGAATAGGTCAGACACAATCTTACAAAGTACATCATATAGGCATTTTATTTGGAGCCTGTCTGAAGAAGAATACATAAAAGAATGAATAATGATTAAAAAAAGAAATAGCTTGAAAATAACTCGATATAATAAAAGACGATTTGTGATATTAAGATCTACAGAAACATTAAAAAATTATAAGGAACAACTTGAGAAATTAATTTCTACAAAATTAAAGATTCTTTCGATCACCTCATCGCCGGACCACAGATATTTTAGGCCTGTATTTGTGCAGACAACTACTGTGACCTTCTGCGCCGTAAAACATTTCCACCGATAGTTATTGCGTTAGCAAAACAATATTATATTGAAATGTTTTATTTCAATATTTGTATAAGTACTGTACTAGTTAAGGCTTTCAGACGTAATTTCATAAAATTATATGGTAACAGAACAAAAGGGACAAAATAATCTACAGTAAAGTGATAAAATTGTCCGCCTCTGTGGTGTAGTGGTTAGCGTGATTAGCTGCCACCCCCGGAGGCCCGGGTTCGATTCCCGGCTCTGCCACGAAATTTGAAAAGTGGTACGAGGGCTGGAACGGGGTCCACTCAGCCTCGGGAGGTCAACTGAGTAGAGGTGGGTTCGATTCCCACCTCAGCCATCCTGGAAGTGGTTTTCCGTGGTTTCCCACTTCTCCTCCAGGCGAATGCCGGGATGGTACCTAACTTAAGGCCACGGCCGCTTCCTTCCCTCTTCCTCGCCTATACCTTCCAATCTTCCCATCCCTCCACAAGGCCCCTGTTCAGCATAGCAGGTGAGGCCGCCTGGACGAGGTACTGGTCATACTCCCCAGTTGTATCCCCCGACCCAAAGTCTGAAGCTCCAGGATAAAAGTGATAAAATTCTCAAAAATTGTCATCATCATCATCATCATCTGTTTACCCTCCAGGTTCGGTTTTTCCCTCGGACTTAGCGAGGGATCCCACCTCTACCGCCTCAAGGGCAGTGTCCTGGAGCTTCAGACTCTTGGTCGGGGGATACAACTGGGGAGTATGACCAGTACCTCGCCCAGGCGGCCTCACCTGCTATGCTGAACAGGGGCCTTGTGGAGGGATGGGAAGAGTGGAAGGGATAGGTAAGGAAGAGGGAAGGAAGCGGCCGTGGCCTTAAGTTAGGTACCATCCCGGCATTCGCCTGGAGGAGAAGTGGAAAACCACGGAAAACCACTTCCAGGATGGCTGAGGTGGGAATCGAACCCATCTCTACTCAGTTGACCTCCCGAGGCTGAGTGTACCCCGTTCCAGCCCTCGTACCACTTTTCAAATTTCGTGGCAGAGCCGGGAATCGAACCCGGGCCTCCGGGGGTGGCAGCTAATCACGCTAACCACTACACCACAGAGGCGGACCTCAAAAATTGTACCGAACAATTCTCCAAAATCAAAGAAAACGCTGTTAAAATTTAAAAACCCAAAAATTCAAATAATACAAAATAAAAAGGATATATTTGTAATCGAGGTACCATGAACAGAGTTTGTATATTCTGTATCGGAACATTTCACCTGACCACTCAATGAATGTTATCAACATGCACATAACACTTCACGACACGCCAACGAGATTCGAATTGAAAGTCTTGTTTACATACGAGGTAATCTGGTATGTGGCAGTAATAGAGAAAGAGCAACCTGGCTTTGTTTCACTGTTTCTTCCGGAGCATGGCTGTGAACTGCTCCGGGAGGAGTCTGGTTCTTGCAACATCTGTAATTCATTGCTCCTGTCCCTTGGAGGAGTCTTTCGATTCAGAAGCATGTTATACATTATTCTGTGCTAAACTATAATTCAAAGTATTGGTTAAATCGTAACTTTGCTGTCATATTTATACTCACACATACGACTTCATCTTCCTATTTTCACTTCCGTTCGCAGCTTACAAGGGGGCATTCCCTACTCGTCACCACCGATTTCACTCAAATTTATAGAACATGCAGCGCTTGGCTAGAAATGAAAGTACCCGAAGTGGGAACTCCAGATGGCCAAGCGTATAGAAAATAAAAATGTTGTTGCTGATGCGGCTCTCGCACCGTATAAGCCACTTACGCTAGCGCGCACGCCGAGCAGTTGGCGTAGCGGTAAGAGCTCGGTCTGGTAATTCGATGGTCGTGGGTTCAACTCCCCGTGTGCATACTGGTTTTATTATTTTTATAGTATTCATTTTCCAACTAAACAAAGAGGTGAATAATTCATTTTATTTATTTATCTATACGCAAAAGGCATAGAAAAGGTAAAAAATTGGGATTTAATTGTCAGACTTTTTTGTACCTGCGCCAAGAATCTATTGTTTGTATACAGCCGCCAGGAGCAATCTTCACTTGTCAGGTGAAAACCAGTCTTACAGAGAAACGACTATTCACGTTTATGGCACATTCCCCAAGGAGGGAGGTAGCCAATAAAGGAGAAAAAAGAAGAATTTTTGTTTGAACACCTCGGGAAAGTTCGCAACTCCAAATTTTCTACAATTGTGCGCTCATTACAAACATGACGTCCCATATGCCTTTTGCATAAAAAAAGTAAATTAAAATATTTGAATAATATAAAAATTGAAAAAAATATTCTCCGCACGTGGAGTCGAACCCACGACCATCGAATTACTAGTCGAAGCTCTTACTGCTACGCGAACAATTGCTCAGCGTGCGAGCTAACGTAAGTGGCTTATACGGTGCGAGAGCCGCGTCAACATTATTATTATTATTTTTATTTTCTATACGCTTGGCCGTCTGGAGTTCCAACTTTGGGTACTTTCATTTCTAGCCAAGCCCTGCATGTTCTATAAATTTGAGCGAAATCGATGGTGACGAGTAGTGAATGCCCCCTTGTTAGACCTAATAGTAGTAATGTTTGCAGCACACAGTGCGAACTATAAAGAAATGAACAGCTCCCGCTGGTTTTAATGAGTAGAGTAATTCAATTGGACATTTCTATTAAACTTTCAGGACATACTCCTTTATCCAAAAGCATGACCTACATTGTTTGCTACATCTTAAACGACACACTAAGTGAAGCATACAACAAAGATACCAATGGAATAAATATCTTAAATATGTCCCCTGTTACCCACCTTCTTATATATATATATATATATATATATGTAGAGCAAAAGGTGTCAAATATCTAACCACGACGTCTTATTTTAAGTGTGATTTCTGATCGAACCGTTCCGTCTTCCCCCAGGACTAGTATATTGTAATGGCACGAACTGCATATCTGCCATAACATGTATTATATGTATATAATTTCAAGGATTATATTATTTCATTAATATATATTTAGCATTTATTTATTATAATATTGTAACTTATAACATAGCAGTGTGTAATAGCCTGGTAGACTGCGAATCAGAAGGATAGAAAATGATTGATAAGTAAGGGTAATCCCCCGTGTTTAATGAACTAAAAGTAAGTAAACTCGTGTCCTCCCTGACAGTATTGTAAGCGATGCAAGAAAGGTAGCTGGCAGGTGCAAACATCATGTCTTCTGAGGAAAAGGAGTATGTCGGTATTTCAAGGAGCTATGTTTTGTAGTGTGGCTCCAATGTGAATAAGGCACAGGTCAGGTGGCGACTGTGCATGTTTTATAACAGCGGTTTCCAACTGACCACCCGAGAATTTTTTTTTATAGCTCGTTCAAATAAATGTATTAATTTTCATACCCATTACTTCGTCATAGTTACGAGACTGGCTTTAGTCCAGCAAACCCACCTGCTTTACCTAGAAAGCACGTGTGTTGAACGTATATTATTATTTATGGTCTTCAAGACAACGAGATCGTCAAGTATAGGAACCATAAACAACCTGTACGTCGAACTAAATTTTTACTGTGACTCTTAACCTCATCTTCAAAAATGTTTTTTTTTTTTTTTTAAAGAGGATCCCCTTTGAGTACGGCATTAGTAAGGCGGTTTGCAAACATTCAATGCCAAGATTTTCTAAATATTATCAGCTAGCCACAAATCATCGTATTAGCGTATCCGTTAACTTAATCGTATACACTTTATTTAATATTAGGTTATTTTGCTGTGTAGATATTTCTGTGTGTTTATTCAGTTACACGTTTGCCTATCCGTAAAGTACGGTGTGGGTGAAATAAGACCTAGGAGTGCCGGATCACCGGACACGACCTGAGATCTATTGACTTCAATTGTGACTAATTTCACTTCATATTTGAATTTATATTTATTCGGAAGTTCATATTCCTGGCAAGCAAGAGTTACTTGATATTTTGTACACTCACAATGTATGTATAATGTAAATGTATGGACTCATTTGGGCATCGAAGCGTTGTAGAAAAAAAGAAATATACGGAAAATAAGTACCACCTGGTCATCTCATAGTTTTCATAACAATACATTGGAACACTGACGTTGCATTTGAATTGCCTCTCTACCTCTAATTCATTGTACACACCTGCTTAACATCTTTGTCAAAGTGTGTTCCGAGTAACCTCGATTTTTTAAAATGAGAATGAAATATCATGTAAAGAGAGTGAACATGAACAGGAGTATAGAATGATGTAGAGTAAGTGTGGAATGATGCGAAGGCATAGAAAACTAAGGAGATTAGAGGATGAGAGAGCTAGTTGATTTAGTGTAATAATAATAATAATAATAATAATAATAATAATAATAATAATAATAATAATAACAGTGATTTTACGTGGCACTATTTTTGCGGTTTGACGGGAGTTCTTTTATGAGTCGGTTAATCTACTGACGCGAGGCTGTTTCATTTCGGAAACTTCAAATACCACCGGATTGAGCCGAAATCGAATTCTCCAGCGCAGACTAAGAAGATCACCCAACCCAGCTATTGTTTCTCCGCATGTAAGAACTCTCATTTCGCTAATATATATGTATTGTTTTGTCAGTCATTATTACGTCCTCTATAGGCCTAGTTGAAGATAAATAAACAGATCAATAGACTTGGCAGTCATTGAGGTGTATGTCGTGCCGCAACGAGACAAATCGCAGGAAAGCAGTACGTTTCGTGAAGAACATGAATGCACGGAAGTGTCGACCAACTCCTAGGCCTTTCCTATCCCATCGTCGCCATAAGACCTGTCTGTGTCGGTGCGACGTAAAGCCCCTAGCAAAAAAATGACCTAGATGTTAGGCTCCTTTAAACAACAAGCAACACATCCGATCACGACGATTCTAATACATTCCCAGATAAATTTTCATTATAGACTGTTATGCTTTACAGCATTCAACCTGCGAACCTCTGAGAATTTACTATGCGCCTCGAAACCAAACCAAACCCCCGTGTTGCAACAGCCCTGAAGGCCCTTGGCCTACCAATTGGCCGCTGCTCAGTCCGAAGGCCTGCAGATTACGAGGTGTCGTGTGGTCGGCATGACCAATCCTCTCGGCCGTTGTTCTTGGCTTTCTAGACCGGGGCCGCTATTTCACCCTCAGTTAGCTCCTCAATTGTAATCACGCAGGCTGAGTGGACCTCAAACCAGCCCTTAGATCCAAATCCCTGACCTGGCCGGGAATGGAATCCGCGACCTTCGGGTAAGAGGCAGACACGCTATCGTTAGACCACACAGACGGTTTATGCGCCTCCACGATCCTCTATTCGCAACTATCCCTGTGGCTTCGTTCAGTTATCTTGAATCGATTCCCGGCTCTAGCACGAAATTTGAAGTGCGGTACGAGGGCTGGTATGAGGTCCACCTAGCGTCGGGAGGTCAACTGAGTAGAGGGAGGTTCGATTCCGTCCTCAGCCGTCCTCGAAGTGGTTTTCCGTGGTTTCCCACTTCTCCCCAAGGAAATTGCAGGGATGGTACCCAACTTAAGGCCATGGCCGTATCTTTTCCTCTTCCTTACCCGTCACTTCTAATCTTCCCAGGGCCCCTGTTCAGCATAGCAGGTGAGGCCACCTGGGCGAGGTACTGGGCCTCCTTGCCAGTTGTATCCCCGACAAAATGTCTGAGTCCGGGGGAAAACCCAGCCATGGAGAGTAAACGGGTTAAATAAATAATAAAATAAATAATGTTGAAAGTGGTTCAATAACACATTCCCGAAGAGATGAGTTGGTGGAAGGCCTGCAAGATCCCTTGATCAGTATATTTCTTTGTATGGGGCACCTAGTGTCAGTTGTTTTCAAAACGCAGCCTTCTACAAGTGAAGAACTCAGACAAAGGGTAACAAAAGCTTGCAGGAATATTCCTAAGTGTGTATTTCAAATTGTTAGACGAGCTCTCGAAAATATACTATATTTTTGTGTGGAACAAGAACATCCCCAGCATATATAATTCTTATAACATTGACTAGCAAATGTACCCGTGCTTCGCTACGGTTTTCAACATTATATACGGATATGGAAGTAAATTACTGTACATGCAGTGAAAAACATTTTTTTTTAAATTGCATGTCTCTTAGCGTTGTCCAGAAACAGCAGGGGGAGGTTCTCGTACGTCGTTTCCAGTGCAAAGTGCGAGTCCCGGTGTTGTGATGATAACGGCAGGTACACTTGCCTACTGCCATTCACAATCGAGTAGATAAGTTTTCATTATAATGGGAGGTCCCATTACCTACTGCGCGGTCACAATCGATTTGGGGAGTTTTCGTTACAATGGCAGGCGTCCTGTCCTACTTCCAGACAGATTACAGTTGAGGATTTTTTATTATAATGGCAGGCACCTTCCCTACTGCCAGTCAAAATTGAGTTGTGCTGTTATCATTATAATTACAGGTCCCTTTTCTTAATTACAGTCGTACCGAATTGGCGAGTTTCAATTATAATAGCAACGCCAATATGCCTAATGCCAGTCACAATTTAGATGGGTAAATTTGTTTATAATGGCAGTCACACTTGCCTACTCCCAAACACAATAGGTTAGGGGAGTTTTGAATATAATTGCATGCTCCCTTGACTTCTGCCAGTCAAATCGAGAAAGGAATTTTTAATTACAATGGCAGTCCCTCCTTACTAATGCTAGTTACAAAGAAGTTGGAGAAGCATCCCATTCCTACTGCCAGTCAAAGTCGATGTGGAGAGTAATGATTACAATAGCAGACGCCTTCCTGCTGAGAGTCATTATCGATGTAAAATATTAATTATAATGGCAAACACACCCTTTCTACATCGCTACAAATCGACTTCACTGAATATATAGAACGACAAACGAAATATATGCATGTTTACAATATTGCAAACCTTCAATTACAGATTAACTGCTGCTAAATGATACAGCATATCGACAAACGGATTGTACCAAAAGACGCCTCATTTAGCGGTCTAAATGGCTGGTCTTAAGATATTTTCCCCTGTCTCATCTATTTATGGATGAAATTGAGTTAGGAAAGTTGAATAGGGTGAAATCTGGGTAAGGTTTGCTCATAGTGCATTAATTTTAGGTACTAATATGACAGCTATAAGCATAGAATTTGGCTTACCTATGGATACTGGGTGGGCCAATGTTCGTGTAGAATTACATGATTCTACCTTTCATATAAGTGATTCGAACTACGAATGAATTATACGTGTACAAATAGCAAAATGTAGGTATAATCAAGAAATAGAGACAAATCTAACATATAAGGAATAGAGATACGACGAAACGTCAATGGGACCAAAGTTGTGGATCACTCCAAATTGAAGTGAGATTGTTCCATCCGTTTTGTGATACGACTTACCGTTTAGCCGCGAAATACCTCGTAACGAATGTTCGCACCGACATGAAAATTGCCTCAATATTCCAATATATTTCGGGGGTAAAAAATGTAATATTTAAAGATCTTGGAAACTTCCCGTCGATTACAGGCTAAGACATATAATTTTGCCAAATTTCAATTTTCTACCTCGCCTGGTAGATTGTGGCTCAATCTTACTTTTGGGGAGGAGAGGGGTTAAAAATGAGAACTTTCAGGAAACTAAAGCTAACAAATATGCAGATGGTCATTGTTACACCTAAAACAGATAACTGTACGAAAATGTCACCAAAATAGTCAATGTACAGACACACGGTCGTTACGACTTTATTTATAGAGATAGATATGGAATCTGCTCTACGTAAAACACCGTTTGGGTTATGTCCGCTGGACTTAGCCTGCAAAATCGACCGTTCATGATATCTCCCCTATTAATCCTCCTATCGAAAAAATTCACATGAGAAAAAAGCTTTAGAAATGGATTTCCATCAAGGTTGGTCGATTTCCAGTCAGGTTGGTCTTGTATATATTGTGAGAGAGTAAAATCACTATTTTGGTTCCCTATAAACCCCCAGTCCATTCCAGGAATTTGAAATGGCATGGACCTAAACGACCACCTTTGGACAGGTGGATGAAAAATATACTCTTTACACGCACCCGCTCTTGAGATAAGTCCGGGGGGACTTGTACCGAAAAACGGTCCGTTAATGACATCTCCCCTGTTAATACCCGTATCGAAGTGATGCATATGAGAAAAAAGTTTTAGAAGTTGATTTCCATTAAGTCAGGTAGATTTCTGTTAGGTTTGGTTGTGTACATTTTGTGGGAGGGCAAAAACTGTTTCGGTTTCGTATAAACCCCCAGTCAAACAATATTGGCCCTAAAACCTACCCAATGACAGGTGAACTTTGGTAGAAATATATCCAGTAGTTTTCAAGCTATAGACAAACAAACAAACAAACAAACAAACAAACAAACAAACAGACAGACAGACAAACACCAAAGTTAAAAAAATATGTAGATGGTAATTATTACACCTGAAACGGATAACTGTACGGAAATTTCGCCAAAATAGACAATGTACAGACACACGGTCGTTACGATTTTATCTATATATATAGATTAATGATGAACAGCTGTTATTTTAAAAGCAATTTCCCTTTTATGTGTTACAATTGTGAGAAAGGTAAACGAATAACTTAACTTGTTCATTTTAAACTGCTTGTGTGTATTGTTAAATGTAAACAAATGAAATTTAATGTCAAAGTATTAGCGTATAATATTTTTCAACTTTATTAAATACCGGTAGGCTACATTATATAATAATGTCTGTTTTAATAAATAATATTTCAGACGGAAGTTTTTTGCGTAAACCAGATTTTGACAAAAAAATGAGATTATAATATAAAAATATTGAGTTGATCTTGAAACGGCTTTCAAAATCCTCACTAAATAAAATGTAACTAATGCCACTGTGTTCCCCGCCAAATGAAGAAACATTTGCCATAATTAGTTTCTTGAAAACAGGCAGCTAGAAAGTTTTAAAAAAGACTCGTATTATACGAAAACATAAAGGTCGAATTATACGGCGTTGCGGAACTCCCCTCCCACCTTAACCATTACACACCTACTGTAACTTTCTGATTTCTCTTTTCTAGAAAATTGGCCACCAATTCCATCTATCATTTGTCTAGTCCAATAGTCTTCATTTTTTCAGTTGTAACCCATGATCTACCCCATGAAAAGCCTTGGATAGAACCAATTGATCTGATCTTTAATATCTGCTATATCTTATTGGATAAGCCCGTGTGAAGTACCTGAAATATGTGGGTGGTTTGAGGATATTATGCTCAAATACTGTATAACTGTGGGAATTTCTCATTTAAAATATTTTATTTACTTCACAATAAGATCGTACGCAACAGTCCGTCTACTTGTAACCCTGCCTAAACTCGCGGGCCCTGTTCACGTATTTCCAGACATGCTCCTACGGGGAGATGTCCTGGCGGTACAAGTTGCGATGTACACTAACAGATGGCAGGAGCAGCACATTATAGGCTACGCCAACTGGTTCACGAGGGTGTCCTCTGCGAGTATCTTGTTGGACAGAACCAGACCGAACTCGCTCTGGGAGATCCCAAAGTGACTAACCACATGCAGAATTAAACTGTGGTGCAATAGCAATTTAGTTTCCGGCTTACTGTCGTATTATAACTCACGTACGGTTAGATTCCCACCCAAAACCCTGTGCCAATGCCCTCTGCCGTAGTCCAGCTACTTTCTTTAGCTCATCCCAGTTATATCTGGGGTCGCTGGAGCTAACCAGGATCAATTTGGTTTTGGCCAGGGGATTTGAGACCGGATGCCATTCCTGAATCCGCGTGATTCTTGGGGTGAAAATCTTGACGGAGGATCGACCGGAATTCAAGCCTCAGTATTCCGGGTCAGAAGCCAGCACCTAAGTCACTGAGCTAATCACGACTCCCCACCGCCGACCCGTTCCCACTGTCGTTGTTCAACTAGAAAAACTAGGAGCGGTACTGTAGCTTTAGGAGAAAACATTCTAAACTCCACACCCAACAGCGGCTCACGTGTGCCAAGTTCCTCTCCGATATTCAAGACAGTTCATAAAAGTTTCTGGAAGTTTCCTCCCAGAAATAACTTTTCAGTGAAACCCCATATTTGTCCTAAATGTTACGTATTCGGCAGTAGCGTGGCGCGGGAATCTCGTGGGTGTCGCCGGTTCGAATATTATACAGCTGAGGAGAGCGTGAAGTTCTTTCGAGAGTTTTACTAACGTTTTATAGGGTAAGAGGGGTGTATTTTTTTCCAAATACAATATCTATATACAGAGTTATATGAAGAAGAAGAATAGAAGTATAACAATATTAATAATCAATGTGGAAAACAATAACTAAAGAACTGTATTGTAGTTGATTTTTTTAAATGTCTCTGTTAATGAGAAGTCCTTTTCCCAAAACGCGCTAGAAAAACAATGGATGCAGCATTATTTTTAGAATGTTCATGACGCGCGCGTAGAATACGGAAACTATCCATATTCTTGATACAATATTTGGTCCAGACGTTTTTTTCATTGGGGGGAAAAAATAAACACGACCAGCAAAAAAAGTATTGATAATATTTCATTATCGCACAGCCACGGTAACTCTGTATACCATGGTACATTCAAATGTCTTTCGAAACCTCCGTGTGATTTAATCTTCAAGTCTCTTAATTCAGGAGTTGGTCTGACATTCGAAATAATATTATTACTTTTCTCATTAAATGTCCGTGTTCCTAAAGATGGGTTAGGATCTCTATATCACAGTCAAAACCAAAGGAAAATGCTTTGTCAATTTAGAAGCCATGCTTAGGGAATGTAGGCGAACAAGAAAAACACTGTTATTATTTGTGTCTGACCAGCAAATAATGCATATCACCGAGAGCGACACACTCTCAACATGGTACTGAAAGTCACAGACACCCAGCTTGGGCGAGTTTGCCGTTGAACCGCTGCAGGCAACATCGGAAACATTGATGTCGTTTCGTGTATGTAGCCCGGTGTAAGAAGGATCCTTCTAACAACGTGGTGTGTATTATGCATCAGTTCAATTATTCGACATTAGATGGCAATCATATCTTTTCAGGCATGTTATGGGAATCTGGTGGACTTAGATCGCCGATAGAAAATCCACTTTATTAATAAGGAATATTGATCTAATTTCTATGTAACTGCATGTATTTGGCGGTAACACCTCTTGTATCGGAATTCATAGTAGTGCTCTACTATGTAGATTTACGAACGAGTGTTAGGACATAAATGACCATATATCACCACTGGTAATGATATTGGTTTTACGTCCCACTAACTATTTTTAAGATGTTTACAGACGCCGAAGTGCCGGAATGTTGTCCCGCAGGAGTTCGTTAACGTACTGGTAATTCTACCAGCACGAGGCTAGCGTGACTGTGCCGGGATTGAAAAAATAAACTTGATCTCAGAAAGCCACAAATTGATTCCTTAAGACTGGTCACGCCTCCCAGCCAGATATGTATATGCAGTGCGTCAGAATAATTTTCGTTCTGGTCATTCTCCTATGCTAATGTTTAAAGAAAAGTGAACCTTAAATATATTATACTGTAGGACTGCGTAAATTCCCCGTGCAACAACATCCCCTCAATACGGTACGGTAGGTCTATATTCCTTTACACACTAGCATAGAAAAATGAACACAACGAATATTATTCTGATACACTGCATATAAATATGTGGCTGGGAGGTGTGACCAGTCTTAAGGAATATAATGGGTAGGAAGAGCATTGGTTCATACGAGGTGTTAAAAGAAAGCCGTCGATATGTGCAGTGGCGGTGGGCCCTCAGGAGCACACGAGCACGTGAACACCCAATTCTAATGCATATTAACGCATTCATGGATAATTCAAAATTGTTTCCTTTGTTTCGACCTGATTGAATCAATCGATTACAAGCATTCAGCTTAAATCGAAGCTTTGTTGCACTGACAGTTGTTCGTTCGACTGACAGGAAGAACACTGGCTGTTGTGCTATGAGCCTGAAGACTATACGCATGTGCATGCCGATGACGTCACGGTTTATGCACAGATAACTCCCATGAGCGAGGAGCACGGTAAGGTATGTGCCTTTCCGTCTAAACCACCCTCAAAACAGAGATAGTATTACAGTTAACCACGTAATCGGGAGATAGTGGGTTCGACCCTGAAGATGATTTTCCGTGGTTTCCCATTTTCACACCAGGCAAATGCTGGGGCTGTACCTTAATTAAGGCCACGGTCGCATACTTCCCATTCCTAAGCCTTTCCTATTCCATCGTCGCTGTAAGACCTATCTGTGTCGGTGCGACGTAAAGCAAATAGCAAAGAAAACAGTTAACCACAAGGATCCCCCACCTCTCTTGTTACAGCTCCCAGAAGTTACTATTACCGAGCTCGATAGCTGCAATCGCTTAAGTGCGGCCAGTATCCAGTATTCGGGAGATAGTAGGTTCGAACCCCACTGTCGGCAGCCCTGAAGATGGTTTTCCGTGGTTTCCCATTCTCACACCTGGCAAATGCTGGGGCTGTACCTTAATTAAGGCCACGACCGCTTCCTTCCCACTCCCAGCCCTTCCCTCTCCCATCGTCGCCGTAAGACCTATCTGTGTCGGTGCGACGTAAAGCAACTAGCAAAAAAAGAAGAAGTTACTATTGCATTATATCGCCGAAATATTTCGCTAGTAGGTCATTCTGAACAAGTCTACTTAATCGTGGGAAGAAATTTGCTTTACGTTGTAGGTGGAGAATCGTTTCCAGTAAAATTAATTTGAGTACCGGTAAATGTGGTACGGTACCAGTACACATTGTTATGCTTGTTGTCATACCTAGGTGAACTTGGTACTATGTAAAACCAAGAAAAGTGTTCGCATCTTTTAGTATTTACTACAATAGCCTACAGCAGGGGCTCTCAAACGCCCAAATTCTCACGCATGCAGAGCGAGGCGCAAGAGCTCCGTGCACTGTGCATCGGTGTCGCTCGGTGCCGCTCGGTATGGCTCGGATCAACGCTTCGTCTCTGGGCTACTCGGCTATGCTCGGCTCTACTCGGCTATACTCGGCTCAACTCAGCCCGGATTTGGAGCGCTACGGCGCAAGTGGGGCAGAGGGAGACAGGCGGAGCGAGCGAGAGAGGCGTGAGGAAAGAGAGAGTTAGCGCTATTGCTCCAAATCGAGGAGTGGGGGGTCTGCACTCTGGTCAACCAAGCCAAGTCGTCTTTTGCACCGTGCACAGTGCATGCACCACGCGCATGCACCCTGAGAGGCCCTGCCCTACAGCATTGTACCAAAGTTGCTGTGAATTTTATTTTCACCGAGATGAGTAGCTTCGGCTAACAGTGGCCACGACTTTACTTGTGGCTTTTCGGGTGGCGGTGAGGTTAGTCTCTTCCTCCTGTCCGCTGTCCTGAGAATGGTTTTCCGTGGTTTTCTATTCTCCTCTCTAAAGCGAATGATGAAATACATCAACAGTTCTTTTTATAGGTCACGGTCGCTCCTCTAGGAGGCCCACTATCAGGGTACGGAAAGAAAACATTTTAGCAGTAGTCGTAATTTTAATATTAATAATGACGATGTTATTTTTCTACGCCCCATTAACTAGGTTACTTTCACGGCTTTCGGAGAAGCGAGGTGTCATAATTTAGTCCCGCGGGATTACTTTTACGTGCCAGTCAATCTGCCGATACGAGGCTGACATATTTGAGCAGTATCGAACACGCCAAGTTGGGGTCAGAAGGCCAGCGCTTCAACCGTCTGAGCCACTCAGCCCGGCAGTGGTAATTTTAGTTTTGTTGTACACTCAGATTAATCTCGGAAAAATTCATCCTCAGTTGCAGTGGTCGTACTGTATTATGAAAGGAGAAGGAACTTTTAGTAAAATGATTTAAGTAAATTGTTTTGTATTGATTTACGTTCTACGTTGATACATTTAAGGCGTGAACAAAAATGTTGCCACCGGGCGAGTTGGCCGTACGGTTAGGGGCGCGCAGCTGCGACCTTGCAGCCGGGAGATAGTGGGTTCGAACCCCACTGTCAGCAGCCATGAAGATGGTTTTCCGTGGTTTCCAATTTTCACACCAGGCAAATGCTGGGGCTGTACCTTAATCAAGGCCACTCCTAGGACTTTCCTGTCCCATCGTCGTCATAACACCTATCTGTGTCGGTGCGACATATTGTAAATAAACATATGTTTTGCTGTGAACCCCCTGAAAATTTTGTCACGAACCGCCACTGGATATGTCGCTGTTAAACTTTCCAGCATCTTACCTCGAAAGCATTACAAGACACAAGACAGAGTTTTCATACCTTGACGTGTTTCATCTCATTTCGATACTTTATATTATCTTCCTAATTGGCATAGGCATATGTGTGATTATAAGACTTTACAAAAAGACAATCACGACTACAAACACAATAATCCCCATGAAACACGTGTGTTTTCGCTGAATGTTCGTACATGATTGTAGGTTAGTCTTTTTAGGCCTACGTCTTTCATATTGCCAGAAAGTCTAGATATTGACCAGCTAAGAATCAAGACATAGTTCTCCCTCACTGAGTTAAAAGAAAAAAAACCTGTAGTACTTATAAGGAAATAGCTGTTTCTCATTCTTGTAGTAGTGTAGGAGGGGGAGATTATGCATTCAAAAACACATTTCTCACAATACATCAAAATCAATTTCTTATAAAAAGTGTTGTTGATATTATTTATTTAATAGTTTAGGAAGTATAAAATAACATTTCAACTTCTCAGGGAGTTTTTAAACATTACAAGAAATAAAAAACTGAACACATATTTACGTGAATATACAGAATGGCACGAAATCATACATTGTGTGAATTACCCCATCAACTTTTGTCTTCACAGTGGCATTCTATTTTCCTTTGGCAATCCTTTGAATGAAAACCGGAAAATTAATCATGGACTCAGCACCTAATAGTGCATCAAACTTACTGAACTTTGCTGTGGAAATCTACAGTCCACTATTACGTCTCATACCCAGATTCGTAAGCCCTGAACTTTTTCTTTGAGGTCGTCTCAAGGAATACGTCTAAATCAACAAGTCAGTAAGAAATACGGAGCTCAAGAACAACATTCGAACGGAAACTGATGCATTACATCCAGAAACTAGTATTAAAAGTCATGAAAGATGATCTGAAAAGAGCCCGTCCTTGCCAGGAACCGGATGGTGGTCAAGAGAATAACATCATTTGTAACCAGTAATGTGTACACACGTCCAAAGCATGAAGCATATTTCACGTTTGTCACAAAATATCGGCATTTCTTTCGAAACAAATGTGTTATTAATGATCCAAACACTTGCGTGATTTCTGCGTCATATATATGTATACCCAATTCAGGGAATTACTGGTACATAAACTTATATCTTCACAGTGTGTGGTACATACCAATACCATTACAACTTCATTATGCTGGTAAGAAGAACCACTTCTCTTTCAGAAGATTTTTTTTTTAAGTTTTGTTGTGCATCTGCCGGTTCCATTTCTCTCGTCCACAAACAGTCGTAAGCACTTTCTCCCTATCCATGAATCCTCAAGAATTTCATTAAACCCTGCAATATTTGATGCTTGTTTTATAAAGGGGCCTAACATCTAGGTCATGGGCACCCCTGCAATATTTTATGAACATATTTTGATCACACACTCCTAGTTCAATATTTTAAATTAAATTGTTTTACGTATATTAATTTACATTATACAAACTATGAAGAAACTACTCAAGAAAATCATAGGTACAGAGTACAGGCAGATTTTTAATTTGTCAAAGTTATATAGCAACACATTCACAACTCAACAGAAGAAATTCGTTATCTTGGCGTCACTTTTAAAGAAACACTCACCTTTGGTGCGAACACTTCTTTAAAAACCTTGCACAAGAAGTTAGATGCGCTTACAGCCTCACCTTTGTTAAAGGCAGATCAAAAGTTCATTGTTTTGAACAAAGCAGTCAGCCCTACTCTCGTGTATGCTTTTCAGACCGCTGAAATTACACAAGTACCGCTTAGCTTCCTGAAAACCGTCGACAAAATGGTAAAGAGCCCCCTAAAAGAAATTTTTCAATTACCCACGGATACACCCGATAGTGCTCTGTATTCTGATTTAAGATTGAAACTCCTCGGACTTTTCAAAGCAAGCTGGGAACTACATCTGCAACAAATAAGCGCATGCAACGCTCTTCGCCGAGCCAGCAATAGTTACGTTTTAAAGATACGTGATCTGACATCCGAAACGACGCATTGTCTACAGGCCCTCAACACCACAAATATTAACCGATTCTCCAATAAAGGCAGGGACCTTCCAAATCCAAGAAAAATCCGCCAAGAACTAAGAAGTCGTGAAATGGCAACTTGGTGCTCTTTGTCTCAGAAGGGGATCGGTGTAGAGTTGTATAAAGAATACACTCCGGCCAATAATTGGATTAGGCATCACCAGGGACTTTCTTGTAGCGAATGGCGAGAGACAATAAAGATGACATCAAATGTTTCTGCAGTATGAACTATTCCGGGCAGAACTCAGGACGGAGACATCTGTCGCAGATGCGTCAGAGAGAAAGAAACACTGGCTCACGTTCTGGGTTCTTGCTCCTACGGCGAAGTACTGAGAAACTCACTCACCACAAGATAAGATCACTGACTGCAGAAGAACTCCGTAGCAAAAACTTCCGTGTATGTGAAGAAGTCCACGGTTTGTCTACGACAGGGAATACAAGACGAACTGACATACTTGCCTTTAAAGATAACAACAAGAAAGGCTTCATTATCGATCCGACCATCCGATTCGAGCACCATGGTGGCCAGTCTACTGAAGGTCATCTTGAAAAGAAGAACATTTACGCGCCCACCATTCCGTTCTACAAAAATAAATACCAGCTGAATGAAGTAGAGGTTTTCGGCCTAATGACTGGTGCTCGTTGCACAATACCTGCCTTGTTCGTAGAATTCTGGCAGAAGTTCGACCTGCCTATGAACAACATCGAAGAATAGTTACCACCACCATACGTGGATCTATACACATCCTGAAATCTCACCTGTTCGGACTTCCATAACCTAAAAAATCCGTAGCATCGCTATATTTCTATGAGATAAAACATTCTCTATCCTGATATGCTTTACCTTGTCCATTGTGGCAACCCGTAATTGCGGGAGGTCGTTGATTCGTTCAATAACTATATATAACTTCATCTTCAGCATTATATTAAGGGAAAAGGTAGCTTTGGCAATTTAACCAGTCTAATAAATCATTTGTCCGACTCGTAGGCTGAATGGTCAGCGTACTGGCCTTCGGTTCAGAGGGTCCCGGGTTCGATCTTCGACCGGGTCGAGGATTTTAATCGTTTCTGATTAATTCTTCTGGCTCGGGGACTGGGTGTATGTGTTTGTCCCAACACTCTTCTCTTCATATTCAGACAACATATCACACTACCAACCACCACAGAATCACGCAATAGTGATTGTAGGGTTGGTGTCAGGAAGGGCATCCGGCCATAAAAAGAGCCAAATCCACATGTGCGACGCAGTTCGCACCCGCGACCCTACAGGTGTGGGAAAAAGCGGTAGACAAAAAAGAAGAATAAATCATTAATTGTTCTAGCCACTCGAATGTACAATGAACATTATCAAGTTTGAATTTCATAAAAGTTTCCATGGACGAAAGCACTAGGCACGCTATTGTATTAGTGTGGAAAAAAAACAATTTGTCTGGGAAATTGAACGCCTAGAGATCAGAGTGAAAATATCAAGATTGTTTATAATCGTTGTAATATAAATCTCTAATAAAGACAATTTAAGCCATACAAGTTGAAACAAGAACGTTATCAAACATATAATGGCATGTTTCGTCCAATAAAATGGACATTTTAGATGTCTTAAATCACAGTATATAAAAATGAATCACTTTAAAAAAAAAGAGCACTCGTCGTTGACATGTTTGTTTCTGTTCAATGCAGCGAGTATGGAACAGACTGTACTAACCCTCGCAAAATAACCAAGTTTGATCTAGAGGGTGCGACGGCCTGGTTGAACGACTTATTCCCCTCCTCAGTGACATCTAATATATTCAGAGTACGCACCAAAGTTTCAGGACACTGCGTAATGATGGTATTGAGGTGAGATTACCCTTTATTATTATTATTATTATTATTATTATTATTATTATTATTATTATTATTATTATTATTATTATTATTATTATTATTATTATTATTATTATTATTATTATTATTGTGCTGTCTGTTCACTACTGGATGTTAGAGATCACATATCGGAATTTCATTCGGTCGGATGCTGCATGGAATGAACCAGCTATTCTCAATGATAATCAGTCTGGTGTGTTTGTGATCCCAAACATTTCTCTTCTCCCTGTACTTCTTTTGTCAGTTAACTTGTCTAGAAAAAATTGAATTGGGATTTCTCATTATGTGATCTAAGACATCTAAAAATGTCCATTTTATTGGACGAAACATGTCGATAATAACTATCTCGTTTCAACTTGTACGACTTAAATTTTCTTTATTATAAGTTTATATTTAAACGATAAATTTTTTTAGGCGTCTCGAGTAATTCTCAGTTGGTTTAATACGTCTGTCAGATGGCTCCAAACTTCCCCACAGCCAACTCCTTTTCTCCCGATATCCTACCTGAATTTATATTATTTAAATAGATAAGGAAAATTGTCCACCTATCCAACATGGGTTTTGGACCTCAATATATAAAATTATGTTTACCAGTGTTAGTTTTCATGTAACGATTTATGATTCTTTATAAAAGACTGGTATCGTATAGAAATGATCATAAAACGCATTATTCCAAATGTTGAGAGAAAATAGTAAGGCCCACTTTCTCGGAGCTTCATTTTAGTATTTTTGTATTTTCTTCTGGGTTTGTAATTTTTTCTCATATGTTGTGCGGTGACGTGATTGAAATCATACTTTTAAAGGGATTAACTTCAATACAGATCAAGAAAATTAAGAAAATATTGCTTAATTTAATATCCGGCTCCTTGGTTGAATGGTCAGCGTAGTGGCATTTGGCCCAGAGGGATCCGGATTCGATTACCAGCGGTATCGCGTATTTTAACAGAGCCTACTGTACTTAATTCCTCTGGCTCGGGGAATAACCTTTTCATAAAAACGCAACGCATGGTACTACGAACCAGTACAGAAACGCGTTAGAGTGAAGAAGGGCATCCTGCTGTAAAGCAGGGGTAAGTCCACATATTCGATGCAATTCGCACCTGCTACTGCATCAATCTGTAGGAAAAGTGGCAGAAGAAAATCGAGTTTACAAGTGACAATGTTAGTGGAGAAGCGGAATCTGGTTATTCTCACCACAACAACTTCTCCAATAGCAGCATACTGACGTGTGCATGACTACTCTAGAAGGTGTACGGTGGTTTTACACATCGAGATGTGGACTATGGATTTTCATGGATTCGAAAATCCACCAAACTTGACCTACAGTCAGGGTAATTCTCTATTCATTGTTAAAATAAGCTACTGTGGTCGTGTCGGGGTGTGTGTATTTATGTGTACGTGAATATGTCTGCATTACTGGGTCTTGGTCACTCCTGTGGAGGCTTGCTTTAATTCCTAAAACCACTTGGCTCTCTCATAAGACTTTGAGGGACATCTCTCGATTGCTTTTAATATGTCCTTTCCAACCGTATACGATTTCTGATTTTCGACTTGGATTTCCACAAATATATCCGAGATTGTGTTGAACATTTTTATTTTCAAAATCATTTGATGGTGTTTGTTGTTTAAAAGGGCCTAACAGCTAGGTCATCGGCCCTGTTTCCAAAATCTATTCAACACAAAGTCATCAGAACCACTCAAAACTAATATTTTATACACTAATTAGGCCTATATAGACCACGATCGGAACTGTGGATTAAGACCACAACGAGCGTCGTAACTTCACTGAGTCAGAAGTTGTACTGAGTGAATTTTCTAGGCAGCGCACCCCACTCCATTCCGCGCGTGATATCGCAGTCTCCTCTGGGTAAATGTAAACTCGTGTCCTCATCCCGAGGTAGTGCAGCTCTTTTCAAGCACACCCCCAAAAACATGGCAGCACTACTTCTGGCAGTACCGGGAATCGAACCCGGGCCCTCGAGGACGGCAGGGCCGATGACCTAGCTGTAGCTACGCTACGGAGGCGGACTCCTTTGGGTGAAATAAGTTAATTGTGTTTAATATTCAGCTATCATGTAGTATAATTTGATTTTCGGTGTGATCGATAGTTTTTCATCTCCAACGCGACACTATAGCCATATTTCGTTATCATCGGGTCTTCTGTAATGCGCTGAGTATAGGAGCAAATTTAAAGACGTATTCGTGTAAAAATACTTCAGAGGATATGAAAAATGCGAGTATGAAAGGTGATATTCTCAGCGCCGTTACTTTACTCAACATTGAGATGTATTAACAGAAGCAAGAAGTGGTGTATCATATCGTCTAGCTGTACATCTACGTGGACCTTCTAGAAAGTTGCTTTCATTCCGGTAGTTCTTTACTGCTAATACAAAATGAAAGACACGAATTCTACTGTAGTTCATTCAAGTTCCCAAAGAAAAATCGATATATAGAGTAACATGCCCTGACAGACAGACTGACTGACTGACTGACTGACTGACTGACTGACTGACTGACTGACTGACTTATTCATCATCGCCGAGCCAAAACTACTGGACATAATTAAATAAAATTTTAAGGATACATTTATATTACAATGTAGATGCTTACTAAGGGAGTACTTTTGGATATTCCGTCGCTAAGGAAGTGAAACGGGAGGTGAATTTTTAATATGAGTGTATCTGTATCTCAAAAACTTAACGTATTACAGATGTGAAAACTGGTATTTGGAATCTCTTTTAAAAATAAGGAAACACATATTTTCTTTCGGAAAATCCACTTAAGAAGAGTGAAAAAGGTAAAAAAGGGGTTGAATTATTTTTATGGGGATACAAATAAGAAGTGGACTTAAACAGTACACCCCTAAGGGGTTTTGACCGGGGGGGGGGGTGAGGAATGATGACAAAATATGCATTTATATTAAGTTAAATTTTCAAATGATATCCTATGTGTTAAACAACAGAATGTTTGAAAAAAATTTAACTGTTCAGAGAGTTAAATGGGGGTTAGGATCCGAAAACAAATACATTCATTCCTTCCTCCGAAAAGGTTTAACGTACGAAGACAAAGTTCCAAATAGCGGTATATATTTTAAATCCTATGTGTGAAATTGGAAATACGTTTTAACGTCCCACCCCTAAAGTGTTAAATGAGGTTAGCTCCGTAAACGAAATTATTCATCTCTCCAAAATAGTTTGACGTACAAAGTTGTAATTTTACGAGAAGGGGCTTCTTTTATGTCCTCCTAGATGTAAAATATCGTATACTTCAAAATATATCTCCCCTAAGGGGTTTAGATGGTGGTTGACTCTCAAAAACACAATACCCACTCTTCCAAAACCGTTTCACGCACGAACTTAACGTTTTCTATGAAGGGTGGTCTTCTATGTCCTAGATGTTAATAAATATTTAAAAACATTCAACCTTTAAAATTGTATTCATTCCTCCATTACTGTTCGACGTACAAAATCAAAATTTCACAGGTTGGTCACTTTTACAGGGTTTAATACGACAGGGTTTAAAACATTCAAATTCTTCCGTACGTGTCGTACCAACTGCGGGCGTATTTTACAGGCTCAGTTGACAGTGGACTCTCCAAACTGTAAAACTTTGAATAATAACTTACAGTTTAAAACCGTAGCGAAGCGCGGGTGTCTTGCTTGTAATTTATAAAATGATGGAATATCAACTTGAGAAGGAATAAATACCATCTTATCCCTCAAAGTAATATACGTTCCATTATAGAATATTATTTTGATCTATTCAAAGTTCGGTAGATTTTCGAATCCATGAAAATCCGCAGTCCACGTCTCGATGTGTAAAACCTCCGCACTGCGTACATTAGGTGTCCACTGGAACATTTTTTGGACATTTAAAGCGAACTACAAGGAGTATTGACTGTTGTAGTTGTTTCAGACGCACCATACTCGTTAACGTGCGGTTGGGCTTTGGTAAAATCAAGTGACAATGTTAGTGGAGAAACGGAATCTGGTTATTCTCACCGCACCAATTTCTCCAATATTACTAATGCAGCAACACATTGACGTGTACATGATCACTCCAGGTGGTGTGAGTGTTGTAAGAAATCGACTACGAGTTTCTGCGATTGTCCCCATACCAGTGTCATCTAAACCCTATTGGGTGCGTTTAAAATCTGAAATAAGTAAAACAAGTGTGACCCCTTCACGAAGAGTTAATATGTGCGAAGTGTTACGAGAATGTTGAGCCTATAATTTCCAATTTATGTGGTGTTCTTCCTACAGTATATACCTAGGTATTACAAGGCGAGTTCTCGGAGCGAAAAGAAGCGAGTGTATAGCTACGACCTTAGGAATGTACATTTTTAACATTGAAATTACTACATGTAACTGCCGTATAAAGATAGAATTTAGCAGTTCCCTTTCATCATCACATTTTGACTACCATTTTACTAGTACGAATCCAGGCCTACAAAAAATTTCAACGTTTTCCAACATTTGGTCACTGCGCGCAATGCGTCTTTGTCAGTCGCATATATCGTTTCAAGTCAGCATTCACGATACACGATTATTTAATCCTATGAATCACGAAATATCTTTAATCATAGATATGCTAAGTAGTTACCTTGGTTGAACCTGCAAAATAATAATAATAATAATAATAATAATAATAATAATAATAATAATAATAATAATAATAATAATAATAATAATAATAATAATATTAATAATACTGTAAATACAAGCCGCTGTTGCTCGATGAGTAACTTGACGGGGTGCTATGACAGCACACGTATCTTTCATTCAGACTATTGGCACTCGCCTAACGGAGTGGATGTGATACACTACACCTTGCTTTTGATCGAGTAGACTGGGAACAACTTTTCCTTACCATGAAAAAAGCAGGAATTGATTGGAAGGATCGGCGCCTCATACTAAATTTATACAGAATGCAGAACACTCATTTAGAAATCAGTGGGACAAAGAAAAATCCCTTCAATATGTTCATCGAAGAAACCATCGCAGTCATGAAGGAGAAAACAACGGGGGTCAAAATTAATGGCAAACAAGTACACTCTATAAGATTTGCTGATGATATTGCCATACTAGCAGAAACAGGTAAAAGTATGCAGAGAATGATCAACATATTAGACACTTAGAATTCTGAATTGCTTGTATCAATTTCTCTCAGAACTGGAAGCCTTTCGGTGGTAACGAATTATTCTGCGCTCTAGCGTCCACTGAAGCCAATCAACAGGGTTGGTGAAAGGGGCAGGAGAGGCGGTAGCCATTTTAAGGTCACTCATTCGGTTACTACATCTACTTCAGACTGAGACAATATGGACAGAAAACGTTAAGGGGTGGGTAGTATGTTTGAGGATATTAAGTGCTCCACCGAATGAAATGGCGTATGGCTTTTGCTGCCGGAAGTGTCCGAGGACATGTTCGGCTCGCCAGGTGCAGGTTTTCTGATTTGACGCCCGTAGGCCGCCTGTTTGTCATGATGAGAATGGAATGATGATGAAGACGACACATACACTCAGCCCGCGCGCCAGCCAAATTAATCATTGCTGGTTAAAATTCCCTACCCTGCCGAAAATCGACCTCGGGACCCCTGTAACCAAAGGCCAGCACGCTAACCATTTAGCCATGGACCCGGACAGTGCTCCACTAATCTTAAGCTTCTCAATGAATCACTGTAGATACTAGTTACTCCTTGTTACTGTTGTTTCATTTTAGGGACAACGTACAGCGTGATCAAGAGGTCCATGTACTTCATCCGGATTAAGTCTGTATGATTAGTATGTTTGAAGTATGCGTATTGGCAAGTGAAATTCACCTGTGGTTGAAATTGGACGAATCACAGAGGTTTACAATACAATTCTCGTAACGAAATTGTGTATTTTTATCTTTACCACAATAGTTTGATCAGCTCTGTATATTGAACCTTCTTTGGCAATGAAACTTAAAAATAATTCGTATAACGGCTCAGTATTGCCGTACTGGTAAAGTTGTAGCCTGAAATTATCAACAAATATCCTCACACGAACTAGTTTTTACTGCACAAGTGTCTAATGCAACTGCATTTTATTTTGCCGATATGCACTATGGTGTTGGATCTCAGGGAGAAAGGCACTCAAATCAACCGGAGAATAACTATCCGTTGGACATAAATGCGATGGATGCTTCATCACTGTTCACACTTCCTCTTCTGTGAGTTTCCTCTGTTGCTCTGCCTCCTCCTCCTTCTCGTTGCGTACCGGTACCTCGTTCGGCGACTCGTCTTTCTGAAATAATGCAAGCAATTTTAAATTAGTGATATTCATGTAAGGGGAGATGAGGTGGATACGCTGTAAAAAGAGGAAGAGTGGACTGATTGTGTTTGTTTATTAGGAAAAACAGAGCGCACAATACGATTTTTTCAGATTGGTTACGGTCAAATCCCAAAATCAGCGATAGGCTGGATCCTTCGCACATTGGCTGAGTAGGCCAATATGCGAAGAGTAATTTGTCATAATTGTTATATCAACCTGGTGTATACACTATCAATTATGACCTTCTTAGAACTATCTCCTCAACTGCAAGTTAAAATACATTGACTCATTACATTGCAAGATAAATAAGCAGCTCTCAGCAAGTATTAAAGTTATGATAACTCAGATTGCAGAAACTATAAAGCTAAAGTCGATTTGACAGTTCTGAGATCATTTCTCTATGTTTCACAAGATATTTCTAATCTATAACAAAAATTATTATTACAATGACGCTTCAAATTATAAGGTAACAAGAGTTCGCAGAGAGGAACTTTATGTTTTAGGGAGGTATAAGGATACACAGTAGTAGAGCACTGCTACACATTACTATTTTGTCATCATTCTTGTCCAAACACTTATTCCAACAATACACCAAGGCATTGATGTCAGTATGGAAGAAATCTGCGTCCAGTATCTGAAGCCATGTCATGACGGCATGCTGAACAGCCGTATGATCGTTGAATCGCTTACAACCCAGGTGCTTCTTCAACGGTCCGAAGAGATAGAAGTTACTAGGTACCAGGTCGAGGCTGTAAGAAGGATGGGCTCCCCATCAGGGGAGCGACAGTGAATGCTGCCAGTTACTGAGACACATTGGAGCGTTTGCAGGTAGCAATTCGCAGAAAATTACCTGAATTTCTCTCAACAGGCACCGTGTTGCTGCACAACAATGCCAAACCACACAACAGCATGCGTAAATTGTTACAGCGCTTCTGGAGGAAAGTATGGACCATCCTCCTTGACAGATATGATACTGGAAAATTCTAGGAAGGTAAGGAAGCTAACCGAAGTGGAAATCGTCCGTGTAATAGTTTAGTGGGATTTTCACTGGCTTCCCATCAAGTCGGCAATAGTTCAAACCCAACCAATGCAACTGGGAGTTTTGAAATGAAAAGTCATGACCCTGCAGTTCGGATTCCACTTAAACCTTCTGGAGACGTGCCGTAATTATGATCACGATGTCAACCACTCACGTGTAAATTATCTACAAACTTGCTTTAAAACATTTATTATATCTAACATAGTCCTTGCCTATTCAAATTCTATACTCGGATATCACAAGTACGATTTGTTGCCCAGTAACTTCCATCTTCATTACCAATGAGTTTAGGAGTTCACCAAGGATATGCACTTTCGCCTCTGCTTTCCATCCTGTGCATGGACACAGTAACACGTCATGCAGACGTCATTTATTCTCTGTAAAACGCGGTAAGAGCCTTTCGAAGTCTTCTGGAGCTTGGAAGATAAGCCTCTCTTCCTTATGAGTCCTTTCTCACGATATCCAATAGCGTCCGCTCTTTGGTCTATCGTGCCTTCAACCGGTTGCTTTCTATACTCAATTTCTTCCAGGCTGCGTCCAGATCCAAGCAGTGTTGGTCAATCGCAACAGGGTGGTCCTCAGGTCGGCTAAACGCTACTCCCACCGGGAAGCGAAGTCATCTTCCGAACAGCGCCCTTGCAGATGTGCTTCCCGTAACCTCGTGCACTGCAGACTGGTATGCCAAGAGGAATGAACGGAGATTACGATCCGAGTCCCTCTAATGTCCACTGAAGACTATTCGCGAGTGATTCTCAATGGTTCTGTTGATTTGTTTCACCATTCCGTCGGATTGGGGATGTAGAGGCGTGGTCTTTGTTTTATGGATACCTAGCAGTTGGCAACGGTTTTGGAAGACCGATGACTCGAAGTTCCATCCTTGGTCGTAATGTAGTTCTAAGGCTACCTACGCCAAATTTTCTGACAAACGTATGAAAAGGGTTTCCGCCACCCTAGTTGCTTTCTGATTTGCATACGCCTATCGCCACTTCGTGAAGTAGTCTCACAGACGACGAGTATATAGTTATTTCCCGCGTCACTGGTAGTGAATGGTCCGGCCACATCATTTTCCACTCTCTCAATGGGCACGCCCACGTTGTGCGACTTTATTCGACTTTTATGTCACTCGTTGCTCTTCGTACAGAAGTGTTCCACGTCCGCTCGGCATCCCAACCAGTAGAACTTCCTCCAGGGTTTTCTTGACCACGAGACGTCCTCCACTTGTTCCCAGAACCATTCAACAATCCATTCCTGGTCACCAACGAATACCACTGTAAGCAGAATAACTTGTTCCTGGGACTGAGGCTACTGTCCTGTGCCCATCCGGGCCGCGGAACACGGGTAATCTTCGACTCGGGCAGTAATCCGATGTCCTTGTCGCACCTCTGCTCTTCCATCCAGGCGTCACGACTCCAGTTACCCTCGAACTCCACGGTGATCCTTCGACAGGGAGCACTGCGTTCACCATCCACGTCCACACGAGTATCCACCTTTGTCCTAGCTGAGATGGTTCAGTAGTCTCGCAGATTGTTCTGGCGTAAAGCAAAGCATTCCCGCGGTGGTCGCAAAGCGACTGTTTATCTACATACCAAAGTGTGTGGCAGCTTATGTCCAGGATGATTTGTGCTCTTTAGGAAGTCATGCCCGATGATTATCTCGTCCACGATGTCCGCCATAATAATCCGCCGTTTCACTGTCCTCCGTCCCATGGAGAATTCCGTCACCGTCGCACCGTAGGCAGGTAGTGTCTCTCCAGTGGCAGTCACCAGGCTAACGTTCGCCGGAAAGGGCCCAATTCTCCACTGCCACGCTCCCATTGGCTTGACGATGGTCCTCGTTGTTCCGGTGTCAATCAGCAATCTCTGCACTATCCTTTCAACGACTCCGTCTGCCACCAGGCTCCTACCTTCGAATCGTAGTCTCGTTATGTCGGCCTGAGCTGCTGGGACTTGACGACTATTATGAGCCAACCTTTATTTCTTACGCTTGGCTAATACCATATCTCTGACTTCTCGGCGGTCCTGACGTCAGTCTTCGGGTGTGCGTGCAGCTGCTGCTTACCGCAATTCCGGAAGGTGGCAGATCCTCGGTGTATCCGTTGGCTCGAGTCATTTCATTGCTCGTTCGCTGGGTTCCGCTTGGCATTAAGGGCGCAAGGAAGTCTATCAGGGACTTATCTTCCTGTGGCCGCGGAGTTTCGTCCACTTCCAGGTACCACACCATTGTCTGCACTCTTGATGCCCAGTACGTGGCCGAGAGCGTATTCGAACCTGAAAGGGTTGTTGGTATCTTTGTCGAGTATTCCATCTATGAAAATTTGCCTGCCGAACCGTTCGAGGAACTCTACTGGTGGTGACGAGCAGGCCAGGCGGACGAGTTAGGGAATATCCGTCTGGAACTCTTGGAGAGTCTCCATACTCCTCTCAGTTCTGCGTATCGGGCGGTTGGAAACTGAGGGCGTCCCAGTCACTTGATCATGTATTATTATTATTATTATTATTATTATTATTATTATTATTATTATTATTATTATTATTATTATTATTAATAGCATATAATTTGAGCGTTGCGTCTCAAGATACAATTTACTTGACATATTCAAGTAAAGTTATAGGATGTAGTATTTCAAGGATGAAATTATGAAACAGCCTAATGACTATTATGTTAGTTTCCATTGGTGAAAAAATGTGATGATTAAGCAAGTAAGCAAGCTTGTATTTTTACGTGACAATTTATACTGTGATCATAATCATGGACCTACAGATTTACGTTTAATCCAAACCACAGGGTCGCAGCTGTTATCTTGGTAAGAGGCCAGTGACTGTGCCACCCGGCTATCACGCCCCATAAATTCGATAATTTTGTGGGGAAACAAGACAGTTATGTTTAAACTAACATGTATGCTTTGTCTTATCTTTCTCTGCCCTACAAACAACTAGTGACACTGATAAGGTCGCCATTGTCCAAGACATTAAATTTAAACCCGACGATTAATCACCTATCAATTCTGGCTGAGCTCAGTGACATTTGACAATATGTAAAATAGACAGCTGTGCCTTATTGGCTTCTAAAAAGTTAAAGAAATTACTACGAGACAAAACCGAGACACCTCAGCATCCATTGACAAAGTAGGCATTTTGAACAGACATTGAACAGTATCATCATCATCATCATATTCTAAAGGCTAAGCCTTTTCGCTGCAGCCACAGTTGTCTATCTTGAACCAGTTTTTTCAGCTCAGCGTAGGTCTTGAGTAGTATAATTGGACAGTTCTGCGGCCACCGCCACCTCCGGCTCCCAGTGGCCACCTCCACCTCAGCCAGTGGCCTCTTCCAGTACTGCCAACTTAACCTAACTAGCGCGACAGTACTGCCAACTTAACCTAACTAGCGCGAAATTTGAATTTGTAAACAAAGCCACGTGCTTTTTGACAGCTGTCATCGACAACAACGCATCGCTAACCTCAGTACTGCCATCTTGACGGGCCTAAACCTCAGTAGTGCCAACTTAACCTAACTAGCTCGAGATAAACAAAGCCACGTGCTTTTTGACAGCTGTCATCGACAACAACGCATCGCTAACCTCAGTACTGCCATCTTGACGGGCCTAAACCTCAGTAGTGCCAACTTAACCTAACTAGCTCGAGATAAACAAAGCCACGTGCTTTTTGACAGCCACGTGCTTTTTGACAGATTTGTAAACAAAGCCACGTGCTTTTTGACAGACAACAACGCATCGCTAACCTCAGTACTGCTATCTTGATGGACCTAAACCTTAGTGGTACCAACTTAACCTCACTAGCGCGAGGTAAACAAAGCCACGTGCTTTTTGACAGCTACGTGCTGTTTTGACAGCTGCCATCCGCCATCTTTGAGCACCGTGCTGCCCTCTTTCGTCACCTGTCATCGGCAGTGCTGCCATCTTGACGGGTCTAAGCCTTAGTGCTACCAACTTAACCTAACTAGCGCGAGGTAAACAAAGCCACGTGCAGCTGTCATCCGCCATCTTTGAGCACAGTGCTTCCCTCTTTAGCTACTTACCTTTGAAATGTGGTGGCGGATAATTTGAAAAATGCTTTTTTGACAGCAGCCATCTTGCATCGCAAACCTCAGTGCTGCCCTCTTTAGCTAGATACCTGTGGTGGCAGGCAATTCCACGTGACAGCAGCCATCTTTAATCAAGAGAGCACCGTGCTGCCCTCTATGTGGTGGCGGCAAATTCCACGTGCTCTTGTTTGAAAACAAACTCACGTGCTTTTTTGACAGCTGTCATCCGCTATCTTTAATCCAGAGAGAACAGTGCTGCCCTCTATGTGGTGGCGGCAAATTGAAAAATTCCACGTGCTCTTGTTTGAAAACATACTCACGTGCTTTTTTTGACAGCTGTCATCCGCCATCTTTAATCCAGAGAGAACAGTGCTGCACTCTATGTGGTGGCGGCAAATTGAAAAATTCCACGTGCTCTTGTTTGAAAACATACTCACGTGCTTTTTTGACAGCTGTCATCCGCCATCTTTGAGAACAGTGCTGCCCTCTATGTGGTGGCGGCAAATTGAAAAATTCCACGTGCTCTTGTTTGAAAACATACTCACGTGCTTTTTTTGACAGCTGTCATCCGCCATCTTTGAGAACAGTGCTGCACTCTATGTGGTGGCGGCAAATTGAAAAATTCCACGTGCTCTTGTTTGAAAACATACTCACGTGCTTTTTTGACAGCTGTCATCCGCCATCTTTAATCCAGAGAGAACAGTGCTGCCCTCTATGTGGTGACGGCAAATTCCACGTAGAAACAAAGCCATGTGCTTTTTTGTCAGCTGTCATCCGCCATCTTTAATCACCGTGCTGCCCTGTGACGGCAAATTCCACGTAGAAACAAAGCCATGTGCAGCTGTCATCCGCCATCTTTAATCACCGTGCTGCCCGGTGACGGCAAATTCCACGTGGAAACAAAGCCATGTGCTTTTTTTGACAGCTGTCATCCGCCATCTTTAATCACCGTGCTACACTCTATGTGGTGACGACAAATTCTAAATGCTTTACAAACCCATGTGCTTTTCTGACAGAGCTGTCATCCACCATCTTTAATCACCGTGCTGCCCCGGTGACGGCAAATTCCACGTGCTCTTGTTTGGGAACAAAGCTTTTAATCCAGAGAGAACAGTGCTGCCCCGGTGGCGGTAAATTCCACGTGCTCTTGTTAGTTCGTGATTTAAAATCTAAGCTAGCTGTAAATCCCCGATTCTCGACAGATTCTTAATCCGAGTTGTCAGGAAGGGCAACCAAGAGCTTAGATACTGCTAGTTTTGCATCAGGGAGGGCGACTAGTCTTAAAAACAAATTCTTGCGATTTAAAATCTTAGTTTTGCGTCAGGAAGGACATCCGGCCGTAAAACAATAGTTCGTGATTTAAAATCTAAGAAGTGCATCTAGCTGTAAATCCCCGATTCCCCGTGTTAGACGTTGTAAAACAGATTCTTAATCCGAGTTGTCAGGAAGGGCAACCGGTCGTAAAACTATGAGGTTAGATACTGCTAGTTTTGCATCAGGAAGGACAACTCAACACATTCATGTGATTTAAACACATTTTTATCCCCAAGAGAATCGAACCCGAGACTACCGGGTGAGAGGCATGCATACTGTAGGCTATAGATTCGTTCTACAGTCCTCGAAGTATCGGCACAGTCATTCTGAGCGAGTTGTGTGGAATGCATGTGTTAGCTGAAATTGTATACGTATCTTCCGGCTCGACCTTGAGCGAGGACACTGATAAGCGGCTTGTAACTCGCGAACGTCTTCTTATGTGAGTACCATTCAAGCTCTTAAAACACAGTACTAATTAAGGTTGTAAAATATTCTGAAATAGTCCACCTCTGTAGTGCAGTAGTTAGCTGCTACCCTCGGAGGTCCGAGTTCGATTCCTGGCTCTGCCACGGAATGTGTAGCATTTAGCCTATGTAAGTTCCTAACGTAAACTATCATGATTGTACGGAGAGGTTAAAACACACACAGTGCCTACTCCTATCGAAAGAACCTGCACGGTACCGGCATGTAGGCTTCTCCTGGTGAAGGAGCTTGCACATGGTTTAACGCCTCCTATCAACAGCCCTTACTTAATGCTGGCTTTTTTGCACACCCCGCCTCACACCATAGTTTTATACGACCGGCTGCCCTTCCTGACTAGGATTTTAAATCGCAGTATACGCGATAAATTTGTTGTAGCGGGTTTTATAACTAGATATCCCGGTACCGACACATAGCCTACTCCCGACTAGAAGAAGCCTGCACACGGCTTATTGCCTCCATCCGACAAATGAATCACCGTCAAGTCATGTACTCAAAAAATCATTTTCGAAGGAGTCTGCACAAGGTTTAACGCCCCCATCAACAGCCCTTACTTATTGCTAGCTTTTACACACACCCCGCCTCACACCATAGTTTTATACGACCGGCTGCCCTTCCTGGCTAGGATTTAAAATCGCAGTATACGTGATAAATTTGTTGTAGCGGGTTTTATAACTAGATATCCCGGTACCGATACATAGCCTACTCCCGACTAGAAGAAGCCTGCACAAGGCTTATTGCCTCCATCCGACAAATGAATCACTGTCAAGTCTTGTACTCAAAAAATCATTTTCGAAGGAGTCTGCACAAGGTTTAACGTCCCCATCAACAGCCCTTACTTATTGCTAGCTTTTTTGCACACCCCGCCTCACACCATAGTTTTATACGACCGGCTGCCCTTCCTGACTAGGATTTTAAATCGCAGTATACGCGATAAATTTGTTGTAGCGGGTTTTATAACTATATATCCCAGTACCGACACATAGCCTACTCCTGACTAGAAGAAGCCTGCACAAGGCTTATTGCCTCCATCCGACAAATGAATCACCGTCAAGTCATGTACTCAAAAATCATTTTCGAAGGAGTCTGCACAAGGTTTAACGTCCCCATCAACAGCCCTTACTTATTGCTAGCTTTTACACACACCCCGCCTCACACCATAGTTTTATACGACCGGTTGCCCTTCCTGACTAGGATTTTAAATCGATATCCCGACATAGCCTACTCCTACCGAAGAAGTCAGCTTAACACCTCCATCCAACAAATGAATCACCCTCAAACACTCTTCAATCATTCTCGCTACTTCGGAAGATAGCGGGTTCGAACTGGAAGCCGTAAATGTTAGGCGAGGGACCTGCGTGATCGTCATTGCATGATCTAGCCGGATGCCCTTCCCGACGGTATAAGTTGCCAGGATTTGAATCGCGTACCCTGACTAGAAGAAGCCTGCACATAGCTTAACGCCTCCATCCGACGAATGAATCACCCTCAACACTCTCCAATCATTCTCACTACTTCGGGGGATAGCGGGTTCGAACTAGAAGCCGTAAATGCTAGGCGAGGGGGGCCTGCGCGATCGTCATTACATGATCTAGCTTTAGCTCAATACCTACAGGTAAGGAATACCGCGTATGTACCCTCGAGAAGTCGAGGATCGCGCGCTAACTTTCCAAGGCTCGAACTCTTAAATTCTGACACCTCGGCATCAACAGGAGGTTTGAATACGTCAGCCTGCAGGTGGGAGCTCTTGTTTGCATTCGTTCCGACTGTACCGCAGTTGTCAGCTCAGCGATTATCATATCCGCTTGGTAACAAGCAGCGAAGTGCTCACAGTTCTCTGTATGCGTTTATTACGTACACACGCATCTCCCGTCTGCAGTGAATATTATTCTTCAGCTTAAGGTAAGGTAGAACTGTTAATTACCTTTTTTTTTATTTGCAAAGCAACTTCTACGCTAGACATCTACATTCATATATGTTCTTTTCTTTTTAGGTACCGTTCGAAAGTACGCAATTTTATTCATCCGAGTAACAGTCTGCAGCACGTGCATTTTTTTTAAAAGGTATGTTTTCGAACTTTGAGTTGTAAAGATAATTAGGTTAGATGATGCACCCTACACTACATTCATATATGTTTCTTCTTTTTTAGGTACGACCAGAATATTATCATTCGAGTTTCAGGCTTGAACGCACGCATTTTATACATCCGAGTAACAGTTTGCAGCGCGAAGATTTTAAGGTATGTCTGACCTCTATTCGTTGAAACTTGGTTTCTTCTAAAACATCGTAACTTTAGTCTATTGATAAATAGTTGTTCTCTTTAATCCTCACGCTATAGACGTGGTATAATTTCAAACACGTACACATAGCTATGTCTGCCCTCAACTGGCTGAAAATTGGTTTCTTCCGAACATCGTAACTTTAAGCTAATCATAAATAGTTGTTCTCTTTAATCTACATACTATAGACGTAGTGCGTACATAGCTATGTCTGCCCTCAACTGACTGAAAATTCGTTTCTTCTAAAACATCATAACTTTAAGCTAATCATAAATAGTTGTCCTCTTTAATCTACATACTATAGACGTAGTATAATTTCAAACACGCACACATAGCTATGTCTGCCCTCAACAGGTTGAAAGTTGGTTTCTTCCGAACATCGTAACTTTAAGCTAATCATAAATAGTTGTTCTCTTTAATCAACATACTATAGACGTGGTATGATTTCAAACACGTACACATAGCTATGTCTGCCCTCAACTGACTGAAACTTGGTTTCTTCCGTAACTTTAAGCTATTGACAAATAGTTGTTCTCTTTAATCTACATACTATAGACGTAGTGCGTACATAGCTATGTCTATCCTCAACAGGCTGAAACTTGGTTTCTTCTAAAACATCGTAACTTTAAGCAATTGATAAATAGTTGTTCTCTTTAATCCTCACGCTATAGACGTGGTATAATTTCAAACACGCACACATAGCTATATCTACCCTCAACGGGCTGAAAATTGGTTTCTTCTAAAACATCGTAACTTTGAGCTATTGATAAATAGTTGCTCTCTTTAATCTACATACTATAGACGTGGTATAATTTCAAACACGCACACATAGCTATGTCCGTCCTCAACAGGCTTAAACTTGGTTTCTTCCGAACATCGTAACTTTAGTCTATTGATAAATAGTTGTTCTCTTTAATCTACATACTATAGACGTAGTATAATTTCAAACACGCACACATAGCTATGTCTGCCCTCAACAGGTTGAAAGTTGGTTTCTTCCGAACATCGTAACTTTAAGCTAATCATAAATAGTTGTTCTCTTTAATCAACATACTATAGACGTGGTATAATTTCAAAAACGTACACATAGCTATGTCTGCCCTCAACGGGCTGAAACTTGGTTTCTTCCGTAACTTTAAGCTAATCATAAATAGTTGTTCTCTTTAATCAACATACTATAGACGTGGTGCGTACATAGCTATGTCTGCCCTCAACGGGCTGAAACTTGGTTTCTTCCGTAACTTTAGTCTATTGATAAATAGTTGTTCTCTTTAATCTACATACTATAGACGAGGTGCGTACATAGCTATGTCTGCCCTCAACAGGCTTAAACTTGGTTTCTTCCGTAACTTTAAGCTAATCATAAATAATTGTTCTCTTCAACCTACATACTATAGACGAGGTGCGTACATAGCTATGTCCGTCCTCAACAGGCTTAAACTTGGTTTCTTCCGAACATCGTAACTTTAGTCTATTGATAAATAGTTGTTCTCTTTAATCTACATACTATAGACGTAGTATAATTTCAAACACGCACACGTAGCTATGTCTGTCCTCAACAGGTTGAAACTTGGTTTCTTCCGAACATCGTAACTTTAGTCGTTCTCTTCAATCCTCATGCTATAGGCCTAACTCACAGCCATGTCCAACCTCTATAGGTTGAGCATCGCAACTTTAGGCTAATCTCTATTGGTTGTTCTCTTTTCAGAACTTGTTGCATACGCTGTTCACCTAAACACTTTATTCGAAGAAAGAGAAGACACTATGTTCCCATGCGAGCTGTGTAAGGCAATGTTCACAAGACGTGACAGCCTTGCACGCCATGTAAAAACAAAACATCATCAGCTATCTGCTTGCGACTATAACCCTACTATGTTCCCCTGCGAACAGTGTAAGGCAACGTTCGCAAGACAGGATAACCTCGCACGTCATATAAAAGCAAAACACCCTAGCATAACATCTGCTTTATGTGATGTTTGCGGGCTGTACTTCGCTAATGTAGAGCAATACCAGGCTCACTTAGCAGAGGTACATCAAATATCTACTTGCCCTCAGGTAGTAGTAGGGAAAAAGCGTGCAGCTACTGATGTAGCTGTAGAAAGTACTAGTAGTAAAAAACCTAGGAAAAATGAACTTCAAACTATTCACTGCGAGCACTGTAACACTGATGTACCATCTTCGCATTTTCAGGGACACTTACGGAGTAATGCGCATAAAAATAATGCGTGTAGAAGTGGTAGTAACGCAAACATCGAGGAAATTAATACAGCATTTAAAAGTAGGATTGCTAGTTACCGAATTCGCACCAGTCAAAAGTTTCAGAGCACTTCAAACTTTTTAAATTGCGTTCAACCGGATGTACAACAGCTTCTTGCTAAATCTTTGTCCAATCATAGTTTATTTAAAGTTAATTTTGAACTTTTCGCCTTGTACATTAAAAGCACGGATGAATCCGAAATAACGGACATTAAATCATTTAATACGAAGAATTTTGTCATAAGTGAGTCGACTAATTTTGGTGATGTACTTAGGGATGTCTCTAACATTATTTCAACTAAGAGCGAGGGATTTCAGGAAAAAGAATCAGGGTGGGCTTTAGTTGAGATAATGTATCTAGAAGTTAACATCAATAAGTACAATCCCATGCGAGGTTCATCGTACATCGAGCTGCCGACATGGATTCAACAAAGAAAAGCTGTTGTAAACATCCAAAACAATGACGAAGCATGTTTCGCATGGGCGGTGATGTCGGCTTTAAATCCTGCGAAATCAGACGTAGCTAAGAGAACATCATCCTATCCACACTATTCAACGCAGCTAAATTTCGATAGTATAGAATTTCCCGTACAGTTAAAGGATATTAAGCGCTTTGAGGAACTAAATAACATTAGTATCAATGTGTATGGTGTAGAGAAAAAGTCCGTAGTAGGTCCTCTGTATTATACATGTCATAAGAAGAGTACTCACGTTAATTTACTCTATATTGAAAACAGTGAGAATAGCCACTTTTGCTGGATTAAAAATCTGAGTAGACTTGTTGGCAGTCAGTTGTCAAAACATGATGGTAAAAAGTGGCTATGTGATGGATGCTTGCAGTATTTCAGAAATGAAGATCAGTTAACGAAGCATTCCAAGAATGACTGCAATCATGTACGTACAGAGATACCTACTACAGGCAATAATGTTTTAAAATTTACAAATTTTACCGTTCGTGATTTATGCAGACTTTGAAGCCATCCTCACGCCATGCAACACATGCTCACCTAATCCTGACAACTCTTTCACTAATACTACGCACATGCATGTCCCGTATAGCTTTGCGTATTACATCAAGTGTAGTTACGATAGTACGCTTAACAAGTTAGAGCTGTATCGAGGACATGATGCTGCTAAAGTATTTTTAGAAAGACTTGAAAGTGATGCAGTTCGTCTCGGTCGTATTCTGAATAGTAATATTCCTATGAAGCCACTCACCGACATTCAGTTAAATGATCATGAACGTGCTACAAAGTGTAGCATTTGTGATGGGGAATTTTCCGAAAATGACCCTAAAGTTTTTGATCATGATCATTTAACTGGTTTCTACAGATGTGCCGCTCATTATAGCTGTAATCTTAAGTATAGAGTTCCTAAATTTATCCCTGTAATTTTTCATAACTTATCCGGTTACGACTCTCATTTCATCATTTCACAATTTGGAGCTTCAGATGAAAAAGTAGATATAATCCCTCAGAATAAAGAGCGGTACATTGCGTTTGCAAAGTCTGTAAAAGTAGATGCTGAGCATTCTATAAAACTGAGATTCCTTGACTCGTTTCGCTTTATGGCGAGTAGCCTCGATAAACTTTCTAGTCATTTACAGCCTGAACAATTTACAGAAATTCGACGCGTTTTCCCTGAAGAAGCGCAGTTTAATTTACTTCGGCGTAAGGGTGTTTTTTGTTACGAATATCTCGACTGCTTAGACCGCCTCGAAGAACGTGCCTTACCATCGAAACAATCCTTTTACAGCTCGCTGAATTCAGCAGATATTAGTGATGATGACTATTTACATGCACAACATATCTGGGAGCAGTTCCACATTCAAACGCTGGGTGAATACTCCGATTTATATTTAAAGACAGATGTACTTTTGTTAGCTGATGTTTTTGAAAATTTTCGCTGTGTTTGCATGAACACCTACAGCCTTGACCCATGTCAGTATTTTACTGCACCTGGGTTAAGTTGGGACGCGATGTTAAAATACACGCGTGTGAATTTGGAGCTGCTAACTGATATTGATATGGTGCACTTTATAAAAGCATCCATTCGAGGCGGTCTGAGTCAGTGCAGCGGCCGGTATTCGAGGGCTAATAATAAGTACATGCCGAGTTTCGATTCCAGTCAGGAATCTCGGTATATCGTTTACCTCGATGCTAATAATCAGTATGGGTGGGCGATGAGTCAGCATCTACCGGTGAGTGGTTTCCGCTGGCTGACGCAGTGCGAAATTGATGCTTTACAGCTACACGCCCTAGGTGATGAAGCTGATAAAGGTTATTTCCTCGAAGTTGACTTACAGTATCCTAAAGAGTTACACACTTCTCATAATGACCTACCGTTCTGCCCTGAAAATATGAAGTCCCCGTACATTGCATCAACGACGAAAATGCTCATTGCTAATTTATGCGATAAATCTAAGTATATCATTCATTACCGAAATTTAAAACAGTGTTTGCAGCATGGTTTGAAGTTATCCAAAATTCATCGCGTACTAGAATTTAATCAGTCACCGTGGCTAAAGCCATATATCGATCTGAACAATAATTTAAGAACGAATGCGGTTAACGAGTTTGAAAAAGATTTCTACAAGCTCATGAATAACAGTGTGTTTGGTAAGACTATGGAGAATGTTGACAAACGCGTTGATGTAAAATTGATTACAAACTGGGATAATATTAAGAAAAGGTATGGTGCTAACTATTTAATAAGTAAACCAAATTTCCACAGCTGCACCATCATACATGAGAATTTAGTTATTATACAGATGAATCGTGTCAAGGTTAAGTATGACAAACCTACCTACGTCGGCTTCACAGTACTTGAATTGGCTAAAACACTCATGTATGAATTCCATTACGATTATATGATGAAGAAGTACGCGCATAATGCGCAATTGCTCTACACAGTTACCGATTCGTTTATTTATCAAATCAAAACTGATGACTATTACAATGATATAAAGCCTGACTTGGGTAGGTTTGATACGAGTAACTATCCTGCAGATAATCAATATCATCTACCGCTAGTGAACAAAAAGGTTCTAGGTAAAATGAAAGATGAATGTGCTGGGAATATTATCGATTCATTTGTAGGTACTAAATCCAAGTCATATTGCATAAAACTCTTAAATGAATTACAAATAAAGAGATTGAAGGGGGTTAAAAAGAATGTCGTTCAGAATCAGCTAAGTTTTGAAAACTATAACAATTGCATTAAAAGTAATCCACCTGTTTTGCATAAGCAAATGTCTGTCATTAGAAGCAAGAAGCACCAGTTGTACACTCATTTAATTAGTAAGGTAGCCCTTAATAGCGATGATTGTAAACGGTTTGTCATTCCAAATTCTACCAACACGCTAGCCTGGGGGCATAGTAGTATTGATAAGTACTACTTTACATAAACATTATGCTAGAGGTGTGTGTACTTACGTTACGCTGTCTTACATCACAATTCGGGAGAGGAACGCTGGTACGGCAAGTCTAAACTTGTACATTCAAGAATTGCATCGAGAAGTACGCTAGGGTGAAATGATTCGAGATAAAACTTGTACATACAAGATGTAAATAAATAATGTAGAATTGGCATATTCTTTTATTTTAGGTTAGGTATCACCTTCCTCCCGCTCCTTATTTGCAGGATAGAGTTTTTGTTTATTACTCATAGAAGAAAGAAGGTGATGAGCAGTTTCGTGAGTATAGTTCGGTAAGTATCTCGAGAGCAGAATTTTTTTTTTGTCAAAAAGCACATAGCTTTGTAAAGCACGTAGAATTTGCCACCACCGGGGCAGCACGGTGATTAAAGATGGTGGATGACAGCTCTGTCAGAAAAGCACATGGGTTTGTAAAGCATTTAGAATTTGTCGTCACCACATAGAGTGTAGCACGGTGATTAAAGATGGCGGATGACAGCTGTCAAAAAAAGCACATGGCTTTGTTTCCACGTGGAATTTGCCGTCACCGGGCAGCACGGTGATTAAAGATGGCGGATGACAGCTGCACATGGCTTTGTTTCTACGTGGAATTTGCCGTCACAGGGCAGCACGGTGATTAAAGATGGCGGATGACAGCTGACAAAAAAGCACATGGCTTTGTTTCTACGTGGAATTTGCCGTCACCACATAGAGGGCAGCACTGTTCTCTCTGGATTAAAGATGGCGGATGACAGCTGTCAAAAAAGCACGTGAGTATGTTTTCAAACAAGAGCACGTGGAATTTTTCAATTTGCCGCCACCACATAGAGTGCAGCACTGTTCTCAAAGATGGCGGATGACAGCTGTCAAAAAAAGCACGTGAGTATGTTTTCAAACAAGAGCACGTGGAATTTTTCAATTTGCCGCCACCACATAGAGGGCAGCACTGTTCTCAAAGATGGCGGATGACAGCTGTCAAAAAAGCACGTGAGTATGTTTTCAAACAAGAGCACGTGGAATTTTTCAATTTGCCGCCACCACATAGAGTGCAGCACTGTTCTCTCTGGATTAAAGATGGCGGATGACAGCTGTCAAAAAAAGCACGTGAGTATGTTTTCAAACAAGAGCACGTGGAATTTTTCAATTTGCCGCCACCACATAGAGGGCAGCACTGTTCTCTCTGGATTAAAGATAGCGGATGACAGCTGTCAAAAAAGCACGTGAGTTTGTTTTCAAACAAGAGCACGTGGAATTTGCCGCCACCACATAGAGGGCAGCACGGTGCTCTCTTGATTAAAGATGGCTGCTGTCACGTGGAATTGCCTGCCACCACAGGTATCTAGCTAAAGAGGGCAGCACTGAGGTTTGCGATGCAAGATGGCTGCTGTCAAAAAAGCATTTTTCAAATTATCCGCCACCACATTTCAAAGGTAAGTAGCTAAAGAGGGAAGCACTGTGCTCAAAGATGGCGGATGACAGCTGCACGTGGCTTTGTTTACCTCGCGCTAGTTAGGTTAAGTTGGTAGCACTAAGGCTTAGACCCGTCAAGATGGCAGCACTGCCGATGACAGGTGACGAAAGAGGGCAGCACGGTGCTCAAAGATGGCGGATGGCAGCTGTCAAAACAGCACGTAGCTGTCAAAAAGCACGTGGCTTTGTTTACCTCGCGCTAGTGAGGTTAAGTTGGTACCACTAAGGTTTAGGTCCATCAAGATAGCAGTACTGAGGTTAGCGATGCGTTGTTGTCTGTCAAAAAGCACGTGGCTTTGTTTACAAATCTGTCAAAAAGCACGTGGCTGTCAAAAAGCACGTGGCTTTGTTTATCTCGAGCTAGTTAGGTTAAGTTGGCACTACTGAGGTTTAGGCCCGTCAAGATGGCAGTACTGAGGTTAGCGATGCGTTGTTGTCGATGACAGCTGTCAAAAAGCACGTGGCTTTGTTTATCTCGAGCTAGTTAGGTTAAGTTGGCACTACTGAGGTTTAGGCCCGTCAAGATGGCAGTACTGAGGTTAGCGATGCGTTGTTGTCGATGACAGCTGTCAAAAAGCACGTGGCTTTGTTTACAAATTCAAATTTCGCGCTAGTTAGGTTAAGTTGGCAGTACTGTCGCGCTAGTTAGGTTAAGTTGGCAGTACTGGAAGAGGCCACTGGCTGAGGTGGAGGTGGCCACTGGGAGCCGGAGGTGGCGGTGGCCGCAGAACTGTCCAATTATACTACTGTCTTGCACTTCACCTTCAGAAGCAGGTTCGTGAAATAGGACACTCTGGGTCGTCCTCTTCCTATTTTTTCAGTAATTCTTCCTTCAATGACATTACAAAGGAACTCCTCATGCCGCAGAATGTGACCAATAAATTTTATTTTCCGTTTTCCAATTTCAGTTATCAGATTCCGTTCTTCTCTAAGGACTTCGGCATTGCTCTTCATTTCAGTCCAACTTATCCTCTGCATTCTTCTGCAGATCCACATTTCAACAGCCTCTATTTTTTTTTTTACTTGCATTCCTAATGTCCAGCTTTCGCAACCATACAGAAGCACGCTCCATACAAAGGCTATTTTGCAAAGGCCTTCCGAGTTTGAATATCTATATGTTTGTTGGCCAGCAGATGCCTTTTATCTTCGAATGCTCTCTTTGCCGTGGCTATCCTCTTCGTGACTTCTGATATGCTCCGATTATCGCTCATGATCAGGGTTCCTAGGTAGCAAAACTGTTTCACTTGTTCTATTTTATCAGGACCAATTTTAGAAGTGTGTTATAGGTGTTTTCTTGTCTTTACACATTGTCATGGTTTTTTTTTCCCTTGTATTAATTTTGAGGTTCCATTTGCCTAAAGTTTCTGCTAATATGTTGATCATTCTCTGCATACTTTTACCAGTTTCTGCTAGTATGGCAATATCATCAGCAAATCTTATAGAGTGTACTTGTTTGCCATTAATTTTGACCCCCGTTGTTTTCTCCTTCATGGCTGCGATGGCTTCTTCGATGAACATATTGAAGGGATAAGGAGACAGTGGACATCCTTGCCTAACTCCTCTTCTTATTTTGGCATTTTTCTTTGTCCCACTGATTTCTAAATCAGTGTTCTGCATTCTGTATAAATTTAGTATAAGGCGCCTATCCTTCCAATCAATTCCTGCTTTTTTCATGGTAAGGAAAAGTTGTTCCCAGTCTACTCGATCAAAAGCGTATTGAACAGTATATTATTATTATTATTATTATTATTATTATTATTATTATTATTATTATTATTATTATTATTATTATTATTATTATTATTATTAGCGTAACCAGGACCAACCGATGGATGGGGGGGGGGGGGGGTTATAGTTACAAAATGATGACAGGACATAATGAAGGTGCTTGTGCGTGTATGGTAAGAGCATGCATGTCATTATAATGACACTGATACAAGTGAATCATGTGTCCGACTCGTTGGCTGAATGGTCAGCGTACTGGCGTTCGATTCTGAGGGTCCCGGGTTCGATTCCCGGCCGGGTCGGGGATTTTAATCGCTTCTGATTAATTCTTCTGGCTCGGGGACTAGGTGTATGTGTCCGTCTTAACACTCTCCTCTTCATATTCAGACAACATATCACAGTATACAGCATACCACAGGGATTACATCCCTCCATATAGGGTAAAACAGGGCCAAATCCACATGTTCGACGCAGTTCGCACCCGCGACCCCACAGATATGGGAAAAAGTGCTAGGAAAAGAAGAAGCAGACAAGTGAATTATGTAAATATTCAGATTGCAGTACCGATACACTTCAAAATCTTACACTAAAATGCAGAACAAGAACATTATGATCAAGGTCGAATGTTCAGATTACAATCTAAAGTCCAACTTTCGGGGCTTCTTAAAAAATAAATTCCAGAGATCTATTGGTTTTACAATTATATCTCTGTGAATGTTGAAAAGAACCAACCCATTGAGTCGACTTGGACCTGTTTATTGTCAGTTACTGTTTATTTTCTTTTGTAAAACTTCCATAAGTGCGGGTTACTGGAGGCTAGAACCTCCTCCCCCCCCCCCCCCGGCTATTTCCTTGATTACTATCCGTAGTATCCTTCGTTGACAGAACAATCAGTTAGTATGTACAAGATTACATTTTTTGTCCAACCTTCATATAGTTTCCCAGATGACACGTGGGCATGCCTCTCCCTGTCAGCGGCTTGTCTTGACACACCCACTTCCTTGCTCTTTGTGGCCCTTTAGAGTTGGCCGTGCGGTTAAGGGGCCCCCAGCTGTGTGCTTGCATCCGGCAGATAGTGGGTTTGAATCCCACTGTTGGCAGCGCTGAAGATGGTTTTCCGTGGTTTCCTATTTTCACACCAGGTAAATGCTTACCTTAATTAAGACCACGGCCGCTTCCTTCCAACTCTAGCCCTTTCCTATCCCATCGTCGCCATAAGACCTATCTGTGTCGGTGCGACGTAAAGCCACTAGCAACCAAAAATATGTACAAAGCTTTTAAAATGTTGCCGGAACGATCTCCATAGCAACTCACTATAGCAACCCACCTTTTCCTGACAGCCCTTGAAATCAAATTAAACTGTAGCCAAGGGATTGTTGTCAGCTAACAGTGAAATTCTGTAAGAAGAAAGTATGCTCCCAGACAAAATTATCCTGCCGACTTTGGTGTGCGAGAGTGAAAGCTGAGTGGACTCAGGTAACCGACATGAAAGCAGCGACAGCGATTGCTGATACAAACAGAGGTGGGTGAACAGGGCACTCGCACTGAGGAGATAAAGACTGTTGGGAATGAACTCGATGGACGAAATTGTGTGCATGAACTGGCTCGGGCGGTAGGGTCATGTGAGACGAATGAAGAAGATAGATTACCTACGAGAAAAATGGAGTGTAAGAGAGACAGCAGCCGTTGGCTAGAGTCAATTTTTAATCATTTTGAGGTACGAAATGGGAAAGTAGACGAGAGTAGAATCAAATAGAAGATTATGGATGCGCAGAGTTCATACACAGGAGCCTGCAGAATGAATGCTGAAAGTTGCAACAGTCTATAAAGAAGATACATGTGTTTAAGTAGGTAAGTAGATATATAGATATTTATGTATCTACAGTACATGGTTATTGCTCTCTTCTTCTTTTTCTTCTTCTACCACTTTCCCCACACCTTTGGCCGCGGAGGTGTGAACTATGGAGCACAAGTGGATTTGTCCCTGTTTCACGGCCAAATGCCCTTCCTGACTTCAACCCTATGTGGAGGGATATAATCAGTTGTTTCTGTGGTGGTTGGTAGTGAGGTGTGTTGTCTGAATATGAAGAGGAAAGTGTTGGGACAAACACAAACACCCAGTCCCCTAGAAAGAAGAATTAATCGAACGTGATTACAATCCCAGACCCGGCCGGGACTCGAACCCGGGACCCTCTGTACCGAAAGCCTCAACGCTGACTATTCAGCCAAGGAGTCGGATTATATGGTTATTGCGTTGCTATGCCATACATTATGTGTTCAATTTAACTCCTGATGATAGGAGATGAAGTTATATCCTTTATCCAGTTAACTTACACTCGGATGCTATTTTGCGAATTGCCCTTGATGGAGTTGATAAAGGAAACGGGTTCAACGGAAAGCGAATAAACAACACCTGCTATGCAGATTACAACCGTGATATTGACTGACAATTTAGAAGACCTTCAGTTCCTTTTGAACAGCATCAAAGAAGTAAGCAACGAGTCTGCCCTAAAAATTAAACATTCAGAAAACAATTCATGGTAAACAGCGTGCAAAAAAAATCTCTTATCTTCCTGAGAGGAAACATTCAAAAGGTTTCAAATTTCATGTAACTACGATGCTGGCTAACTATAAAAATTATTTCGGTTGTAAAAACCAAAATTGCCAATACAATAGGTGTAATTCTGAAATTAAAACGTCTTGAGTAGAACCATAACCTGCGATCCGAAATTCCTTGGCGTGTAATAAAGACGTGTTCTGACAGCTAGTTCATGGAGGGTCCGTTTACTGCCTGTCTGGCTGGGCAGAAGAGAATAGAGGTATGGTTGCCATAAAAATGTAGATGGCCCCACTGCGTCGCCATAGAGACGTGCCTGCTGTCCGCCTGCAGTTGCTAGACCTTTCACATCTCAGATCTTGGCGTCTATCGTTCAGTGTGAGTGCTATTGTATTTCTGCTTCTGTTGTGTAGTCGTTATTAAGCATATAGTATTTTATAGAACATGAGACCAAGTCATTCGTAGTCTGGCACGATACAACAGAATACAGCGGTCTGAACGAATGAAAACGATGGTGAGAAGAAGAAATGAATGTAGGAGTGTGGCGACACCTCGCAACGGCTCTGCAGTAGGCCCACACTTCTGCTCTAGCTATCAGAAGGCCTATTTTCATATTACCACTATAGTGAAGTGTTACTGCGTCCTGTTTTATGGCGTGGAAGGATGGACACTAAAGACTTAGTCAATGAACGGACTATAAGCTTTCGAAATGTCGATGTAACACAGAAAATCCAAGATCCCGTGGTTGGAGCACGTCGCCAACGAGGAGGTACTCCATCGTGCTGGGAAATAATATGAAATCTTAACCGTTGAAGAGCACAGGGAAGCAGCCTTATTCCGTTACATCTTCCGAAATGACAAATACAACCAAATACAACTGACCATTGAATGCAAGATGGAAGAAAAATATGGGCGTTAGCGGAGACGATTACACTGATAGTGGATCCTCCAACAGTGGCTCTATATCCATGCCCTGATATACGAAACGCTAAATAGAACAAAATATTATATGATAGTCGCCGAGCTTCTGCAAGGAGACTCCACCACATGAAGAAGGTTTGAAGAGACACAGAATATTATATTGTCCTGAAAAGTGTGCTTTCAAATACCGACTGCACAGCAATTTAACCACCAACGATTAATCGGGTTCGGTGTTCAGTCGAAAAACGGAAAAATGTATGTTAATTATTTGTTTTAATAGATCATAAAACATGTTTTGGACTAGTTTTAAAGTTACCGGGTGAGTTGGCCGTGCGGCTAGGGACGCGCAGCTGTGATGTTGCATCCAGGAGATAGTGGGTTCGAACCCCACTGTCGGCAGCCTTGAAAAAGGTTTTCCGTGGTTTCCATTGTCACACCAGGAAAATGCTGGGTCTGTGCCTTAATTAAAACTCTGGCACGCTTCTCATACCATGCCTTTCGTAACCCATCGTCACCATAAGACCTATCTGTGTTGGTGCGACGTAAAAAATGTCGTTGTTGTTGCTGTTTATTTTTGAAGTTGAAGCACTGATGACCTTGTAGCAGCCAACGCCATACGCGGTGGCCATACCCTATACCGCCAAGGTCTAATCCGCATTCTTGACCGTGCAGTAAATTGTACATACAGTAATAACTTCCGTATTATTTACGTAAATTGGAAGGTCTTTGATTTGTTTTGAGGGTAATATTTGAGGCATTTTGGGTATCTTTATTTTATAAATAAATTGTGTTGTAAATAAAGTGACAATTCAAATAAATTTTTATTGAAAGCATTCATAATCAAAAATTCTTAAGAATAAACATGTTAACTATTGAGAACTGCGTTATTTTATAGAGGTGATGTTTCCAACACCACATATATACAATTAGAACTTTCTATACAGAAATATATGCATATACATACATACATACATACATACATACATACATACATAATGAATCATATCGTTTCATGGTGACAGAGATAATATTTAACGCATCAGGAGCGCTGTACCGGGAGTCGAAACCGGAAAGGCGCGAAAGGTAGCTTGGATATCGAAGGGGGGGCAAGGGAACCTAGGCCGGGCATGGCAAGATGTCTGAGAGAGCGAAGAATCCAGGGAAAGGATAAAACGACTCGAATACTGTCTGGGGATTCATATATACCACCATTATAAGAAGAAACGCGGCATGAAGCAGGCCTGGCAAGGTTTGAAAATATGATGATAATAATTACTCCTGTGAACGTAATTCGACGAAGTTAAAATAACAGATAATTTTCTTATAATTTATTGTGTGCTCCCAACTGATCCAATGTGCTAAATATAATTGCCTTTCTTAGTTTGATTTGAGTGGGATGAGCGTGCGAACCAAGCTTTCGTTTGCACAAAGGATAAGCGTGTGTGTCATAGGGTTTCCCCGTATGTGGCGTCTCTGTCAAGAAGATATAAAAGGGAGCATTAAGTGGAGATGGCATTCTTTGGAAGACAGACGATGAGGCAGGGTGCGTCGTGAGCTTGTAGCAATTACACAAAACCAGTGTCATAATATATAGTGTTTGGTTAGTTTTTATCATCCGTAGCCTCGAGAAATAGCAATTACACAGAGCTAGGAAGTAATATTTTAATAAACGTTGATCCAGAAATCAGCGCGCAGATACGTGCTACAATTTTTAACAAATACTTTCCAATTACGATTAGGAGCTCTACGGAACGAACTATAAGCCCGTATGAGAGATATGTTCTATAGTTTCTTCGGTCATAACACACGATATGCAGAACTAGGAGTGACGAGAGTGTGCAGCAGGCATTTTAATTGTGTGCGTAAAGTTGCAGTTATTGACGGTACAGGAATCTACGACAAGAGCTGTTTAAGCAGGAGATCTTCCTACGAACCAGCACTCAAGCAGACGGCAGCACGATGGACCATACCATGGAACTGGACCGAGGACCAGCAGCCCAAAACGACGCTAGTGAAATTTTGGGCTAAATTCATATACCACAGTCCAGCAAGGAGGAGCCGTGAGGTCGCAATGTAACAGATAAGTTTGAACAGATTTTTCTTTAGCATGAGAGAGGGACAGATTAGCTTCGCATGTTTTTCTTTGTAAATAAACGTTAATTATGCCTTAATGGCTGTGAATTAATTATGCTTAGGACTAATGCATGTGTTCTCAGTGTTATTAGCTTTGTATCATTTGTGTATGGTTACGAGGGTGTTAGGATTGAACTAGGTTTCTACTATAATAATGTAAAGTAATGTTATTCTTATTGGGAAGTAATTTATGGAAGGTTGTGGAGCTAGGATCATTGCAATTTAAAGGACTGCATGTTATGTGAATGTGCATGAATTTTTCAGATGTGCATAAGAAATACCAACGTTACACTAGAAAGGGTTTTCGAAATAATTCTGGCAAACTATCACATGGCTATGCACGTGGCATGAACCGGAGTCTGTTGCATGAAGAAAAGAGATGTGCTGAGTATACTCTGGACATTCTGAATGACCTGAAATGAGGTCCAGCATGTAGGCCTGATTCCAGACCAGAGAGATATGTTTTTGTTTATTGAGAGGTCACGAGCGCCTGCTGTCTGTCCCGTGTTCAGGGATAAGATTTTGGTCAGCTGAGAGCTTCCTTGTACTTCAGTAGAGGGCCCATTAGCCATGTGACGGCTAGCAGATGTGAAAAAGGCTTCGCCATGTAGCTATGTGTATCTGCAGACAGATATATGCTTTTGTTTAAAACAGCGAGGGTAAGATGACCTTGCCATTCCCTCAGTAAAGGGAAGGTCAATGAACGTTGATCCGGAAGGACGACCCAGAGATGCGATTACATCACCAAGCCCGCAAGACCAGTGTGTATTTTCTGTGTTTATTTCAGATCCAGTGGAATATTTGTGATTGGTTTATTGTTCTTGTTTTCTGTGTGTCTCTATGTTCGTGTTTGTCATTTCGTTGTACACTGCTAACAGGGAAGCACGTATGCCTTTTAGGGGTTTCGAGGTTCAACCATACCGGGCGAGTTGGCCGTGCGGTTAGGAGCACGCAGCTGTAAGCTCGCATCCGGGAGACAGTGGGTTCGGACCCCACTGTCGGCAGCCCTGAAGATAGTTTCCGTGGTTTCCCGTTTTCACACCAGGCATCTTAATTAAGGCCACGGCCGCTTCCTTCCCATTCCTAGGCCTTCCCTGTCCCATCGTCGCCATAAGACCTATCTGTGTCGGTGCGACGCAAAGCAACTAGCAAAACAAAAGGTTCAATCCTCGTCTTTGCTGATGAGATCGGGCTCATATTAGCTTCAGTGTCTTTTGGGGGGGATCAGAAAGTCCTAACTAAGCATTCGTGTGGATTTTGTATCCCAGATTTAAATGAGAATAATTTTAATAGTTTTCTTTTACATGCGAAGTTTTCTGTTGCTTATCTCGTGTACCAGGACGTTTAAGTTCGATGCAAATAGTCGAGTCTATTCAAACTTATTTAAATGTACAGTGTAATGTTTATATAACGCCCCCACGGATTCCAAGATAATTGATTTTTGACTTGTTGCCACTTGATAGCTACCAACGCTAATTGCAATCTTCTTCTTCTTCTTCTTCTACTACTACTACTACTACTACTACTACTACTACTACCGCTTTTTCCACCTCTGTGGGGTCGCGGGTGCGAACTGTGTCGCACATGTGGATTTAGCCCTGTTTTACGGCCGGATGCCCTTCTTGACGCAACCCTATATGGAGAGACGTAATCACTATTGCGTGTGTCTGTGGTGGTTGTGTAGTGTGTTGTGTGAATATGAAGAGGAAAGTGTTGGGACAAACACAAACTCACAGTCCCCTGGCCAGAGAATTAATCAGAGGCGATTAAAATCCCCGACCCGGCCGGGAATTGAACCCGGGACCCTCTGAACTGAAGGTCTCAACACTGACCATTCAGGCAATAAGTCGGACCAACGCTAAATGTAATATAAATCGTATCAAGTTATTTAAGGGATTTTTTGTCCATCTTTAACTTTTAGTACCTATATCAATTTTTTTAAGAAATGTGTAATCCTCTTTCACTCACACAAATGCAATTCCTGTCCTACTTACATCTTTAAGAGATCTTATTTAGTGGTTCTTGGAGGCCAAAATTACGGACGTTCCGCGGGCGATGCCATTGAACTAGCCAGGTCAAGAGAAGACAGGAAATTTGGTAGATTGTGGCCCCACTTTATTTATTGTGATTTATTTTCTTACTGACCCAGAAAGGTACAATGCATACATACATACATACATACATACATACATACATACATACATACATACATCTTCATTATAGATTGTTATGCCTTTTAGTGTTCCTTCTGCCTCTACAAACCTCTGTGAATATACGAAACCCCGTCACCATTCTCCACTTGTAACTAGCTCTGTGCACTCATTTAGTTCTATACTTCTTATCTTTAAATAGTTACAAAGAGTCTAAACATCGTCGTTTTCGTCTCCCTCCATTTCTCTTACCTTCCATGAACGTGTCGATTATTCTCCTGGGTAACTTATCTTTCTCCATTCGTCTTGCATGACACCACCACCGAAGCCAGCTTATGCGTACGGTTTCATCAACCGAATTCATTCCTAACTTAGCCTTTATATCCTCATTCTGATTACCCTACTGCCATTGTTCTCAATATTTGTATAGGCGATCATTCACGCTACTTTCTTGTCTATTACTTCTAACTTATGAATGAGATATCGGGAGTCGTCCCAGCTTTCACTCCCGTAAATAAAAGTCGATCTGAGAGTAGACCGGTGTGAAGATAGTTTCGTCCGGGAGCTGACTTTCTAACAGAATACTGTTGATCGCAACTGTGAACTCACTCCACTAGTTTTGCTGCACCTGGATTCAATCACAATTTCTACATATACTACCCTCCTGAGTAAATACACATCCTAAATACTTGAAATGATCTACCTGTTCCAGCTTTCTATTCCCAATCTTACATTCAGTTCCCTTTGGTTTCTTATCTACTGTCATTACTTTAACTTAGGAAAGGCTAATTTTCATATAGTAGTCGTTCCACCTGGTCTCAAGTTCCAAGATATTGGACTGCAAATTTCAGCACAATTTGCCATCATGACCAAGTCGGCATACAAAGATAAAGTAACATTTTTATTACTACATTAACGTGATAATTTGCTAATACTTACATTATGTGAAAATGGCTGCCATTCCCGGCTAGTTTTCTGTAAAAACGATGACTAATATATTTCACTATGTAACGGTTCAAATCCCGTTACAAGATGATATCTGTATTTTATTATTTTATCTTTATTATTATTATTATTATTATTATTATTATTATTATTATTATTATTATGTCAGTATTATTATTTCATCTGTGAGATTACTATTATTTTGTTATAATTATTATTCAATTCCATTACGCAAAGCTTGTCCCTTGCGTATTTGTAATTGAGTGTATGCATATATACGTGTATGTAGATTAACATTAAATACCTGTACAGTGAGAGTTTCGATATATCAGATGTTGAGTGTGACATCCTTACATTGTGCAATATTGCTGGCGATTCTGCCAAGTCATCGCTACGTCATGGCTACGTCATCGTGAGCTTTTAGAAATTCGCTCAGAGAGTCGGCCGCCCCGGGGGATTTCACCATTACATGCAACGGTTTGAGGCGTTGTGGGAGTATGTCATTGTTATTTCTGGAGATTACGTAGCTGTGTCAACTAACGTCTATAAAAGGTGGCTACATCTTGTAGCGTCAGTCATTATTTAAACGGAAGCTGAACAGTGAAGAAGTCTACTAGATGAAGAGGCCTCAGTCAGTCAGTCAACGAGTGTGAACGAGAGATGGAGAAGACTCAGTGAGCCATTAATTATTGGTCATTGAGAGAGTGAGGCCAAAGTTAGTTGGTCGGTTACTTAGTTGAAGACACGGACGGAAGGGCTTACCATGGAGTCAGAGAGGGATACCATATTGACTTACAAAGAAGTCAGATGATATGGAGAAGAAGCAGTCACAAGGATGTATCACCAAGTTAGGCGTGACACATCTACAGTAAACACCAGATCAAAGGAATACGTCGTAATTACACTCAAAGTGTTGAAGGTACAGTCAAGTGAATCAGTGAGGGAAATATTTCGTATAAATTGTTAAATGTCCGGTCAAGAAGAATTCAAATTCATGCCTAGTTTCTTTCAGTTGCAATGTCATAATTTCATATTCTGATCTGTTTTATCGCAACAAGACTCACTATTTTTTATATATTATTTAAAGAATATATTTTGTTCTATCAAACGAATTCATAGTTTCATTTCAATGACAGTAAAATATCTTAACCTCAAAATTAATGGGGAAACCGAACGCCAATCTCCTTTTCCCAGAACTTATATGGTATGTTGTCAAAAGTAAGCTTATTACCCCACACCCTAGAGATAGTCAAGAGTCTCATTCTATTATTGCTGCACTGAGTGGCAGCTGGCGCCCTTCAAATAACGTATGTGTAAGTAAGCAGGTAACAAGTAAGTGTGAGTACAAGGTCCGACGAGTGTGTATTTTATTTAATGAATATTAATTTTCAGATTTTCATATTAAATGCAGATATTTCATATTTTTCAAGTTTAATCCAGATTTATGATATGTTTCAAAAGTTTGTCAGACAGTTAGGAAACTTATAACTACTGCACACAAACTGGACACGTCAAGATTCACTTTACGCATGAAAAATATAAGACAAACTATTTAGTAATATTTGGTCATATTTAGGACGCGCCCTAGAATCAGCTAACATCAGGAGGTTAAAAGCTAATCCTGTAACCTTGAGCACAAGTAAGTTTGTGCGTGACTAGTGCCATACAGCCAGATCTGAACATCAGTCAGGGTGATTTTAACCTACACCAAGTTTGAGGCTGTATTATTCAGTAGTTCATTTAACGAAAAAATAAGAAGTGAATGCATCGACTCACCTGTTTCTCAGCCTTCATCTTAGCCAGCCAATCGTAGCGGTGTCTCTCCGGGAAGCTGAAAGTGTCGGGGTGTATCAAACCCGATTTGACCTCCGCCGACGTGACGCACGCGAAAAGCAGAGCGGAGATGTTGAAAGGCACACTCATGATTGGCATCGGCACCTGTAACACAACTCATTGTTACCCACAGGGCAGGCAGCCAACAAATACAGTAACATAACTTATGCCCTATAGAGAACTCGCTTTTCTGTGCTCAACTGCTGTGTACTTACTGTGTTAATTAATTCATTGTGAAAAACCTGCATTAATTCAGTGTTTATTTTGTATGTCTTAGGTTCAGGGGATCTCGGATTCGATTCAGTTCAATTATTATTATTATTATTATTATTATTATTATTATTATTATTAGTTTTTTTAGAATTTGCTTTACGTCACACCGACACAGAGAGGTCTTATGGTGACTATGGGATAGGAGTGGGAAGGAAGTGGCCGTGGCCTTAATTTCAATTATATTATTATTATTATTATTATTATTATTATTATTATTATTATTATTATTATTATTATTATTATTATTATTATTATTATTATTATTATTCGCGAGAAAAAGTTTCAGTTTATTAGATAGTGTTCGCCGAAAGGTCATGTCAAATACTGGGTCATCATTTTAGTTGTTGTTAACTGTAGCATAGCTGTAAATTGTACATATTGTGACGGTGTCCGCCATTATTGTCCCCATTCGAGGAGGGGCGAGCTAGCTTGGTGTATCCTGAACAGTTGACGTCACCGAGGTGTTGGCCACACCCGCTGGCATGGGCTCGCAACCAGTCAAGAACGAGTCAGAAACGCAAAGCCAGCCCTTCTCAGACATGGCTCTTTCCTCTCTTTGGACGCTTCTCACCGCTGCTGGAAACCTCGACACGATTGGAGGCCGAGAATGTTCTGGGCGTTTCCAGCTTCCGGACTGTTCTGAAACCTTTAGTCCTGACTATTGAAGACGGTCAGTCAGTCAGTCAGTGGACAGCAACAGTTGAGCAGAGAGAGAGCAATCAGGCAGTAAGTGCCGTGAAGTGAGTGTTGCATCCGTGGAACTGAATTTCTTTTTTTTTTTTTTTTTTTTTTTTTTTTGCTAGTTGCTTTACGTCGCACCGGAACAGATCGGTCTTATGGCGACGATAGGATAGGAAAGGCCTAGGAGTTGGAAGGAAGCGGCCGTGGCCTTAATTAAGGCACAGCCCCAGCATTTGCCTGGTAAAAATGTAAATGTCGTATGGCTTTTAGTGCCGGGATATCCCAATTTGCCTGGTGTTAAAATGGGAAACCACGCAAAACCATCTTCAGGGCTGCCGACAGTGGGATTCGAACCCACTATTTCCCGGATGCAAGCTCATAGCCGCGTGCCCCTGACCGCACGGCCAACTCGCCCTGTGGAACTAAATCTATCGTTCTGTTGTGTCCGTCGCCGAGGAGTTTAGTCTCTCGTGTCCAGCTGTTGTGGAGTGAACGTTTGTGTACCCTGCTGCAGCGTGAGAGAGTTCGACTAGGGATAGACCAGGGACAGTGAACGAAGACTGTTTTGAATGTACGGACAGTGTACGACGTACAGAATTGTGAGACTGTGTTGTGCGCAGGTTGTGAACTAAGTGGCCGTGATAGAACACATCAGGTATAATTGTGGAACTGCCTTAGACAATAGGCGACACTAGTGGCACAATGTGTAATGTGCACTGTGCATTGTGATTGTGTTAGTCTGGAAGCGGTAGAGTGAACAACCAGTGTGACTGAGTTAGCGAGAGAAGAGATAGAGCGCAAACTGGTGTACTTGTGTGTATGTGCAGTGTTTAAGGATTAGAAGAAAATAAATTTTAGTCCTAGAATTTTAAACACTACCAGTAGCTGTGTTTTTCATTTACCATACCGATCTCGTTACAATTTTATGCATTCAACAATATTCTTTAACGTACTTATGAGTGTATACTGAGTTTTACTGACTACCTTCGTTGCAAGACAGTATTTCCAAATAAAATGGTACATGGGAATATCGAAGAGATGTCAACTAGAGAACAAAAATGGCCAACCGGACACCAGTGGGGTCCCAATCCACTGCTTTCCGATTTTGCGTCGGATGCTCTATCCCACTGAGCTATGGTGGCCTAGGTCGTATTTGTTCTGTTGGTTCGGATCCCACTACCAGCAGCCCTGGTTTCCATTTTCACACCGGGCAAATGCTGGGGCTGTATCTTAATTAAGGATACGGTCGCTTCCTTCCCGCTTCCGGGTTGATCCCCTGGCAGATGGAATGGTGAGGAAAAGGTTTATGACTTGTGCATGATACCTGTTCCCAACTAACACTACCACTGGACTTTTCCAGCCCACATCCTTGCATGTGCTATCGTTCGTTCGTAATCTGTTTACCCTCCAGGGTCGGTTTTTCCCTCGGACTCAGCGAGGGATCCCACCTCTACCGCCTCAAGGGCAGTGTCCTGGAGATTCAGAATTTGGGTCAGGGATACAACTGGGGAGAATGACCAGTACCTCGCCCAGGCGGCCTCGCCTGCTATGCTGATGGGATGGGAAGATTGGATGGGACAGGCAAGGAAGAGGGAAGGAAGCGGCCGTGGCCTTAAGTTAGGAACCATCCCGGCATTTGCCTGGAGGAGAAGTGGGAAACCACGGAAAACCACTTCCAGGATGGCTGAGGTGGGAATCGAACCCACCTCTACTCAATTGACCTCCCGAGGCTGAGTGGACCCCGTTCCAGCCCTCGTACCACTTTTCAAATTTCGTGGCAGAGTCGGGAATCGAACCCGGACCTCCGGGGGTGGCAGCCACACCACAGAGGCAGACTGCAGGTGCTATCACAAGTAAAATTTTGTACAAATTGTTAGCCCCATCTGCTGAAATCTTTTGTTTTAAAAATAGGTTATTGGTGTAGATGTTGTCTTGTATCTACCGTAGTCAATCGATTTGTACAAGATTTTAATGTCATTTCATCATATTTGCCAACGGCCGTAGCCGTATTGAAACACCGGATCCCGTGAGGTCTCCGAAGTTAAGCAACATTGGGCGTGGTCAGGAGTTGGATGGGTTGCCACGCGCTGTTGGTGGGGGGTAAGGGAATGGAGGAGCGGAAAGGAACTGGCCACCCTACCGCACGTAAACTCCGGCTCAGGAACACCTCTGCGGAGGTTCGGACCTGCCTTCGGACAGAACAACCCTTACCTCATCATATTTTATCTGTGCTGTACAGAACATACGTTTTACAGTACGTTATCTCACTAGAGACCTAACAGACATATATTTTTAAATATATCAATATCATATTGTTATATTTTATTCAAAATTCATCATCTGTTTACCCTCCAGGTTCGGTTTTTCCCTCGGACTCAGCGAGGGATCCCACCTCTACCGCCTCAAGGGCAGTGTCCTGGATCTTCAGACTCTTGGTCGGGGGATACAACTGGGGAGAATGACCAGTACCTCGCCCAGGCGGCCTCACCTGCTATGCTGAACAGGGGCCTTGTGGAGGGATGGGAAGATTGGAAGGGATAGACAAGGAAGAGGGAAGGAAGCGGCCCTGGCCTTAAGTTAGGTACCATCCCGGCATTCGCCTGTAGGAGAAGTGGGAAACCACGGAAAACCACTTCCAGGATGGCTGAGGTGGGAATCGAACCCACCTCTACTCAGTTGACCTCCCGAGGCTGAGTGGACCCCGTTCCAGCCCTCGTACCATTTTTCAAATTTTCGTGGCAGAGCCGGGAATCGAACACGGACCTCCGGGGGTGGCAGCTAATCACGCTAACCACTACACCACAGAGGCGGACTTATTCAAAATTAATACCCATTTTATGTCTTTCCAGTGCTGATGATGACTCAATTGAGCCGAAACAGGTGGAAATCTTGCAATTTAATTTAGACCTCCAAAAATTAGTTAAAACTCAGCCATAGATCACCCAAAATAGATACGGTTTATTTCGCCATCTGGTAGAGTAAAACGGAACGTCATAATTGACGTGCAGGCACCCTAGATGGCGTCGAATCAAAATACCTGCACACGGTAACTGAGGCCAATTTTTAATATTATTATTATTATTATTATTATTATTATTATTATCAGACGCATGGAAAACCATGTCCATTTACATAAAATACGAGCTCGATAGCTGCAGTCACTTAAGTGACGCCAGTATCCAGTATTCGGGAGATTCGAACCCGACTATCGGCACTCCTGAAGATGGGTTTTCGTCGCTTCCCCTTTTTAACGCCAGGCAAAGGCTCGGACTGTACCTTAATTACGGCCAAGGCCGCTTCCTTCCCACTCCTAACCCTTTCCTGTCCCATCGTCGCTATAAGACCTATCTGTGTCGGTATGACTTAAAGCAACTTGTAAAATATATACATGCACTGGCGGAAAAAAGAAAGTATCCAAACACCAAGAAGCGGTTGTGTTAGATTAATGAACGTTGTTTATACATCAGAAAGATGACGCTGATTCAAATTTTCCACACATCGTGTTTGCGTGGCGCTGGTAGCGGCCTCATGACGTTGCACATCAGGTTTGCTTTAAATACGGGCTGTAGGCCTACTGAAGAGGCTGCTGTCCAGGCCCAGCATACCAGCATGTCTGTCGAGTTGCAGACCTCGATGTGCGCCCCACAGTACAGGGAACGCAGTCGAGTGATAGCACCGACCGACGCCACCGCCGCCAGCCAGGAGGAAGAAGACGACGACGCAGCGGAGCCACTCGCTACCCCCAGGGTCACCAGGCCGGGATGAGGGCCACCAGGTAGAGGTCTCTTCCTCAGCCGAGAAGAGATCCCCGGGAAGAAGACGCCGCCCCAGGACCAGGAGGAAGAAGAACACGCCGGCCCACCAGGAGAGGGCCACCCAGCCGCAACACATTATTGCTTCCAGGACAGCAGCCGACCGAGGGGCCAGCCAGGAGAGGACCTCACCGGGTAGCGGCAATCCGGTGAGATCGAAACGTCCCCCTCGACAACTCTTGAAGTGTTTCCGCTGCTTGAGGTGGGGCCACCGGCAGGAGAGGTGTGGGCTCCAAGTGAGGTGCAACCGCTGTGGTGGTGACCACCACTACACGGCCTGCGCAACACTTAAAGAGGCGCCGGTGTGCGCCAACTGCACGGGCGGCCACCCTGCTTCCCATTGCAGTTTCCCTGTTTACCGAACCATGGCGCGGGCGGAGAGGAAGGAGGCCCGGCGTCATGACCCACCCCCTTCCAGGAGGCCCCCGCCTCCGCGGGCTTGGCCTCATTCTCCGGGATCGGAGACTGGATACGAGGGACCCCAGGGAGGTGGCGCTGTGTGGCGGGCCCTAGTGGTGCTCGACGCATGGCTCCGCAGCCGGCAAGGCCCGCGCTATTCACAGCAGTGCCCAGACGGGCTGATCCCCTGGCAGATGGAATGGCAAGGAATAGGTTTATGACTTGTGCATGATACCTGTTCCCAACTAACACTACCACTGGACATTTCCAGCCCACATCCTTGCATGTGCTATCACAAGATGTCAGGTTTTACATGTAGGCTATTTCTCCATTCTGCCTATGTGGTTTTTCCCTGGCCCTTCAATACCACACCTTAACACTATCCAACCAATACAATCTCGCCTGGTAAAGTGTCTGACATGGAAACAGGCAGATACTCCTTGCATCATTTCCCACTCTTCCCTGCTATCTCTTTCTTACTAGAAATTAATAGCATATCGGAAGCCATGTAGATTGAGTCGAGGGTTACGCGGGGGCAGCGGGCTTCGGGGGCCCCCCATGAAAAAAATACTGTGCGAGAGCGTTAGTTACCTGTGAGATTGGACGGAGTGACTGTGAGTGGGTCAAGAACGGCTTTACGACGACGAAGAGGCCGGTATCAACAGCTCACTGTGGTTGAACGAGGCCGTATAATAGGGCTACGTGAAGGTGGATCTTCCTTCCGCGCTATTGCGAAATGACTTGGCAGGAATGTCTCCTTTGTGCTTGTGTGCTGGCAGCAGTGGTCACGAGAAGGTACGCTTGCAAAAAGACCGTGGTCCGGAGGTCCCAGTGGCACCACTGAGAGAGAGGACCGCCGTATTCGGCGTATGTCTGTGGTGCAGCGGACTGCGTCTGCAGCAGCAATGCGAGTGGCAGTTGGCATCACAGTGACGCAACAAACTGTTCGAAATCTGTTACTTGAAGGACAGCTCCAAGCCAGACGTCCTGCAGCGTGCATTCCACCTGCCGAAAACCACCGTCGTCTGCGACTTCTCTGGTGTCGAGCAAGAACTCATTGGAGGATGGAGTGGAGGTCCGTTGTGTTTTCCGATGACAGGCAGTTCTGCCTTGGTGACAGTGATGGCCGTGTGTTGGTGAGAAGGAGGCGAGGTGAACGCATGCATTCCACCTGTCTACGGCTTCAACACACTAGACCTACACCAGGAGTTCTGGTCTAGGGAGCAATTTCCTATGACAGTAGCAGCACTCTCGTGGTTATCTCACGCACCCTGCCTGCAAATGTGTACGTCCGTCTGGTTATTCGACCTGTTGTGCTGACTCTCATGAACAGCATTCCCGGGGGTATTTTCCAACCCAACGTGCTCTACAGAATGTCAACATGTTGGCTTGGCCTCTTCGATCCCCCGATCTGTCCCCAGTCGAGCAGTATGGGACATCATTGAACAACTCGAGCGTCATCCACAACCGGCATTAACCGACCCTGTATTGACCGACCAAGTGTAACAGGCATGGAACTACATCCCACAAGCTAACATCCGGCACTGTACGACACAGTGCATGCCCGTTTGCATGCCTGCGTTCAACAGTCAGGCGATAACACCGGTTATTAATGGACCAGCACGGTACATCTGCGATGGCTTTTCTCGCGCGGATATTAACTTGTATTCTTGTACCTTTAATCAATTGAATGTGATACATCGTCAAATATACTGCCAAAATGTCCGGATTCTACATTCCTCATTTCATATATATATATTCCCCTAGATGTAGTGTAACATAAATACAACGAATTAATTCAAGAATTCGCCCAAAATGTACGAAGTATAACTTAAAATCTCCCGTTATAAATAACGTAGCATCATAATTACGACGCAGTCACATACAGACTCAGATATTACTTAAATATTTCTAATACCTTAATATTACCATTTACAGTGGATTTCGAACTAGCTTAACATTGTAAATAATAATAATTAATGTTATTTGCTTTACTTCCCACTAACTACATTTTTACGGTTTTCGCAGACGCCGAGGTGCAGGAATTTTGTGCTGCACGAGTTATTTTACGTGCCAGCAAATCTACGGAAACGAGGCTGACGTATTTGAGCACTTTCAAATACTACCGGACTGAGCCAAGATCGAACCTGCCAAGTTGGGGTCAGAAGGCCAGCGCCTGAACCGTCTGCACCACTCAGCCTGTCCATATTGTAAATACAACAGTCGTACAACAGTGTACCAGGCAAAGTATTCACTGCCATCTTGGAAGGGAGGATGCGATCAGTCGTTGAGAGGAAGTTAGATGAAAACCAGTGTGGGTTCAGGCCACAGAGAGGCTGCCAGAATCAGATTTTCAGTATGCGCCAGGTAATTGAAAAATGTTACGAGAGGAATAGATAGTTGTGTTTATGTTTCGTAGATCTAGAGAAAGCATATGACAGGATACCGAGGGAAAAGATGTTCACCCTGGGATTAAGGGTAGATTACTAAAGTCAATCAAAGACATTTATATTAACAATTGGGCTGCAGTGAGAATTGATGGTAGAATGAGTTCTCTGGTTCAGGTTACTTACAGGGGTTAGACAAGGCTGTAATCTTTCACCTTTTTCTGTCCGTGGTTTACATGGATCATCTGCTGAAAGGTATAAAATGGCAGGGAGGGATTCAGGCAGGTGGAAATGTAGTAAGCAGTCTGGCCTATGCTGACGACTTGGTCTTGGTGGCAGATTGTGCCGAAAGCCTGCAGTCTAATATCTTGCAACTTAAAATAGGTGCAATGAGTATGGTATGAAAATTAGCCTCTCGAAGACTACATTGATGCCAGTAGGTAAGAAATCCAAGAGAATTTGATGTCAGATTGGTGATACAAAGGTACAACAGGTAGATAATTCCAAGTATTTGGAATGTGTGTTCTCCCAGGATGGTAATATAGTTAGATTGAAGCAAGATGCAGTAAAGCTAATGCAGTGATCTCACAGTTGCGATCAACAGTATTCTGTAAGAAGGAAGTCAGCTCTCGGACCAAATTATGTTTACATCGGTCTGTTTTCAGACCAACTTTGCTTTACGGGAGCGAAAGCCGGATGGACTTAGGATATCTTATTCATAAGTTAGAAGTAACAGACATGGAAGTAGCGAGAATGATTGCCGGTACAAACAGGTGGGAACAATGGCGGAAGGGTACTCGGAATGAGGAGATATAGGCTAAGTTGGGAATGAACTCGATGGATGAAGCTGTACGCATAAACTGGCGTAGTGGTGGGGTCATGTGAGCCGAATGGAGGAGTATAGGTTACCTAGGAGAATAATGGACTCTGTTATGGAGGGTAAGAGGAGTAGAGGGAGACCAAGACGACGATGGTTAGACTTAGTTTAACGATTTAAAGATAAGAGGTATAGAACTAAAGGAGGCCACAGAACTAATTTCAAATAGAGCATTGTGGCGACGTTTAGTAAATTCACAGAGGCTTGCAGACTGAACGCTGAAAGGCATTACAGTCTATAATGAAGATGTACAGTATGTATGTATGTATGTATGTACTGTTCCCTATATAGTCAAATTCAGTTATTATCTCTCTCTCACCGAGCAAGTGGCCGCGCTGTTTGAGACTCGTAGCTATCAGCTTGCATTCGAGAGACAGTGGGTTCGAATCCCAAAGTCGGCAGCCCTGCAGATGGTTTTCCATTTTCCGTGGTTTCCCATTTTCACACCAGAAAAATACTGGGGCTGTACCTTAATTAAGCCCACGATAGCTTCCTTCTCACTCCTAGCCCTTTCCTCTCCCATCGTCGCCTATCTGTGTCGGTGCGACGTAAAGCAGAATGTAAAAAAAAAAACCTTTCTCTCTCTCTCTCTCTCTCTCTCTCTCAAGGTTATTCTGTACATACAAATGGAGAATGCAAATGACTCTCTGAATATTTCACAGTGAAATGAACAGCATGATGAGGACTATGAATATCTAATTGACGATGTAACATTGCTGTCCTGGCATGAAATCATCTTAACCATTTCCAGCATAGTAGAGATTTAAACCTCTCTCTCTGTAGCGCAAAAGCCTACTATTTTGTTTTTAAAGATCGCCAAAGCATATTCTTTGTTCATTGTTGTCCATAATGTAAAATTAAGTATTTTCTTGACAGTCAAATTACACATTGATACATTGCGACTGTAATAACGCTTAACCAATGAATATAAAAATTAAAGTAAGCTTCCTTCCTTTTAAGAGATTGTTAATACCGTGGTATTCCATGGTATTCCATTTTTACGTGGAATACGAACAACAGAGGTATTAAGTTTCAAATCCTAAACGCCACACGCATTGGCCGGAAATCAAACTGTGGCCGCCGATGAGAGAAGTCTGTCAGCTATCTCACCATCAAAACTTAAAAAAATATTAAGCGATAGACTCTTAATTACTGAAAAGGGTTAAATGTCAAATTATTTCGCAAGTGACTGATAACTGCCCAAAGCAAACAATGAGCAGTATCGTTGCTAAGCGTATTTATGCCCACTAAAAGAAATTTTACAAGAGAAACAAAATATTGAATATAACCAAACCGAGCGAGTAATCACAAAGCAGTAAAAGTGGTTATTCTACATTATGCACGTGCCCAGGAAACGCCAAAAATCAAATCATTTCGGAATTGAATTTTACGAAAATCGGTAAAAAAAACTCTTCGAACATAATATGATTTGATCTGGACAGTGTGATAATAGGACATTCACAATTGTACCGAATTACTTAATTATGGTACTGCATTTAACTGACGGAAATGAATGCTTTTATAAGAAATATTGTATTATAGATAAAAGAAAAGTGTGTAATATGACTGTTTTTCATGTTAAACGCTGAGAACTCACTCCATCATCATACTGCAACCGAACTCAGTCTGTAGAGTGCTGCTGTAAGCAAATGGTGCCTATTTTCAGAATATCCAACATAAGAATGCAACGAATTTCCACTTTATCCAACATAACAAAATATGTCCGTGGATATAACATAATTTGCTCCGGTCGTTTCGTGAGAGAGTGAAATCAAACGTTACAGTAAACTGTCTGAAAAATTTCACGTTGTATCCACTAGGCTACAACACCCGCCAAACCCTTACCGTCCCGTAGCCCATATTTGAACCTCCTCGTCCACTAATAATAATAATAATAATAATAATAATAATAATAATAATAATAATAATCTCGTGTTACTCTTATTGACCTGTTGAAGTTTTTGTAAGGCAGACCCTCAGACAAAGGTAGAGGCGCCTGCTGTGTATAGGAAAGAACATGATTTTGGGTGTTGTGTGAGTTAGAGGAATATTGAGGAAAGTACAAACATCCAGTTCTCGAGGCCAGGAAAGTCTTTCACGGTTAAAACCCCACGAGCCGGCCGAGAATCGAACTCAGGATCCTGAGATCCGATACCTAAGATGCTAACCAAATAACTACGGAGCCGGACATTGAAAGTTTTCATTCTTCATCCCGAAGGGTTAGGGCAGGACACCTAAAAGAGGCCACCCTCTCTCTGGGAGATTACAGAAGGGACAAATTACAATTAGCTTCATCAACACACACAAGATGCGACACTACGTTGTATTCGAACAAAGAGAGAAACGGACGATCAGGAATAAATGTGATGAAGTAAAAAAAAAACGGTTGCTGAAAGGTACAGAGCAGAGTCACTGTCTGTCTGTTTGTTAGGAAAGCCACACCATGCAAGGTTGTGCCAGCCAGATATGTTACTGGAGGTGCGAAAGCATGGCGCCATCTGGCCAAGCTCTTCAAAAAAAAAAAAAAAAAAAAAAAGCAGTGGCGCTTCGAAACTCGGTCAATGGCTGGACGAGTATCGAAATAGTTACTAAGTGTAGAGAGTCATTTTCACGCCTTCCGTGACCTCTCCTTTTCCTTTCCCGTTGCTCATGCTTTCATTCCCTGAATAGTCTGACCACACTCCTCTTTCTCTTCTAATGAGAAAGAGGGAATGGTTGCCTGATTGCATCTCCCCTTAAAACGATAAATCTAGGCTGGATGTCTCAGACGGTAAGGAACTGGATTTCTGAGCCCGTTGGCTTGTTCGATCCGAAGCTGAGTTCAGGGGTATCTGGAAATGCTCAAATATGCCCGACCACGCGTCGATGGATTTACCGGCATATAAAAGAATTCTTCCGGGACAAAGTTCTGGCTCCTCGACGTATCCGAAAACTGTATAGTTAGCGGGACGTAAAGCCACAACATTACTGTTATTTAGGACTGTCATCCATCCAGCAGGAATTTAAATTTTTCAACTGTCCGGACTCGGGATATCTTAAGCATAAAATGACATGAAAGTAGCAAAAAGTAGCAAAAATTATTGCTAGTGCAAACAGGTTGGAACAATGGCAGGAGGATACCCGGAATGAGTGGATAAAGGCTAAGTCAGGAATAAATCTTATGATGAAACTATACGTGTAAACAGGCTTCAGTGATGGGGTCAAGTGAAGTGAATGGAGGAGGATAGGTTACCCAGAAAAATAATGGACTCGGCCACGGAGGGTAAGAGAGGTGGAGAGAGACCAAGGCGACGATGGTTAGACTCAGATTTCAATGACAGAAAGAAGGTGTGGAATTAAACGAGAACGCATACCTAGTTTCAAATAGAGGATTGTAAAGGTGTTTAGTTAACTTACAGAGAATTGCAGAATGAACGCTGAAAGGGTATCGGTCTACAGTCAAAATGTATGTAAATACGTACCTATATGGACGGATGGACGGACGGACGGACGGGGTCCTGCGTTCGATTTCCGGCAAGGTTAGGAATTTTAACCATAACTGGTTAAATCTGCTAGCACGGGGTCTGGGTATATGTATCATCTCCATTATCATTTCATCCTCATCTCGACGCGCAGGTCGCCTATGGGCGTTAAATCAACAGATCTGCATCTGGCGAGCCGAGCTTGCCCTCGGACACTCTCGACACTAAAAGTCATACGCAATTGTATTCATTTATTTTCATACCTTGGTCTACCCCTGCCGTTCTTACCACCCACACTTCCCTCAAAAATCCAACTGAACAAGTCCTGGGTGTCGTAAGTTGTGTCCTATCATTCTATCTCTCCTTCTGGTCAAATGCCACAAAATCGTTCTCCTATCACCAAAATAATAATAATTTCGTGTGGCTATTTCTAGCCGAGTGCAACCCTTGTAAGACAGACCCTCCGATAGGGGTGGGCGGCATCTGCCATGTGTAGGTAACGGCGTGTTATTGTGGTGGAGGATAGTGTTATGTGTGGTGTGTGAGTTGCAGGGATGTTGGGGACAACACAAACACCCTGCCCCCGGGCCATTGGAATTAACCAATGAAGGTTAAAATCCCCGACCCGGCCGGGAATCGAACCCGGGACCCTCTGAACCGAAGGCCATTACGCTGAACCATTCAGCCAACGAGTCGGACATCACCAAAATGATTCAGTATCTCTTCGTTCGTGACTCGATCTACCCATCTCACCTTCAGCATTCTGCTGTAACACGACATTTCATTTCCATCGCCGAAAACCTTCGATGTATTAGGCGTTAAACAACGGTAACATCCACATTTCAAAAGCTTCTATTCTCTTTTTCTGAGCTAGAAGACACAGTGCACTGTTAACGCTAGGTCTCGCTAGCAAACGCAAGATGTATGTAAGCCTACCTATTTAGCTGTCCAGCATTAAATAGTAACAGGGTGCGTTTTATTCGCCTTCGCAGCTTAACGGTCCGTCCAGAGGACTCTCCGTTATCAATTCCCGGCCGGGTCAGCGATTTTAATCTTTAATTATTAATTCACTTGGCTGGAGACTGGGTGGTTGTGCGGTCCCAACATTCTTACAGCTCACACACCACATAGCCTACAACTCTACCTCTTCCACCACAGGAAAACCCAGTTTCCCACGGCAGATGTCATTCTCCCTCATCGCAGGGTGTGCCTTGCAGTGTTGGCTACTGAATGCATGATTCGAAGCAGTGTATCGATTCATTCAAGTGTCCGAGTGAATCAATTCACAGGAACGGCGAGCTCACGGCACACGATTCAGCTTACTCTCAGCGGACAGTGCTGAGTGGGCACTCAATGGACGTTGACGGAGAGCCGAGCTTCCGCTGCAGCGAGACAGTGAATCATGGCACATCGAATGAATCGTGAACGAGCGCGGCTCAGTGAGGCACAGGATACACACGGCTCCTTACCGGCACACTGGACACTGGCGGAGAGCCGAGCTTCCGCTGAAGCGAGACATACAGTGAGCCACGGCACACCGAAAGAATCGTGAACGAGCACGGCTCAGTGAGACACAAGATACACACGGCTCCTTATCGGCACCTTGGACACTGGCGGAGAGCCGAGCTTACGCTGCAGCGAGACATACAGTGAGCCATGGTACACAGAAAGAGTCGTACGCTATAATGGACTCTCGAGTTCAGCTCATTTGAAAATAATACCCACTTGCACTCACTGTCCTTTTCTTACAGGGAGGTTTAAATAATAGATGGATTTATTTGCAGTGTTGAAAAGGTAGTCAAAATATAATTCTGAAGTAGCTAGTAAGTAGGTAGGCTAATAGGTTATACTATTTATTAGTTTAATGAATCTTAGTATTATAACTTAGTTGACATTTGACAATTAAACTCGACTCTAGCCTGCTCTATGACTATGAGTCATGCTCATGACCACTCCAAAGTACCTGTTTTATATTGGGAAGAACGGCTCAGTATTCTCTCAGTTCATATGTCACATCGTTGCACAAGACTTCAATCATATGTGGACAGTAAGTGAGACGACTGACGCAATAACTTAACCAACAGTATGTTGAATCAGAAAACCAGCGGGCTACTGTACATCTCGGGTAGCCTATACAAAATATGACGATTTGAAAAATCCTCTATGCGCTTGCATTCGGGGGATGGTGGGTTCGAATCCCCCGTCGGCAGCCGTTAAGATGGTTTTTCATAGTTTCCCCATTTTCACACCAGGAAATGCTGGGACTGTACCTTAATTAAGGCCATGGTTGCTACCTTCCTAATCCTAGACCTTTCCCATCCTGCGTCGCCGGAAACCTTCGATGTATTCGAGTGACTAGCTTTTTTTTTTCTAAAAAAAGGAGTTCATAATATGAAGACCAGATGACAGCTGCGAGCACTGAATGCTGTTGCTGCTGTCTTACCAGTACATACTACACAGATGCAGTAGGAGCGGTGACTAATGTGCCGTGAATCGGGTAACTGTATCGATTCAGTAACGTGAACGGAATCAAATGAATCGAATCAGTAAAATGAATCGAATGTCCCATCACTAGTGCCTTGCAAGGGCTGCACCTGGATAGCATACAAAATTATTATTTCTTTCTTTCTTTCTTTCTTTCTTTCTTTCTTTCTTTCTTTCTTTCTTTCTTTCTTCCTTTCTTTCTGTTTTAATCCGTTTACCCTCCAGGGTTGGTTTTCCCTCGTACTCAGTAAGGTAACCCACCTGTACCGCCTCAAGGGCAGTGTACTGGAACGTGAGACTTTGGGTCGGGGATACACTGGGCAGGAGGACCAGTGCCTCGCCCAGGCGGCCTCAACTTCTATGCTGAAGAGTGGCCTTTTGGGGGGATGGGAAGGTCGGAAGGGATAGATAAGGAAGAGGGAAGGAAGTGGCCGTGGCCTTAAGTTAGGTACCATCCTGGCATTTGCCTGGAGGAGAAGTGAAAAACAACGGAAAACCACTTCAAGTATGGCTGAGGAGGGAATAGGAAACCCTCCTTCTACTCAGTTGACCTCCCGAGAATGAGTGGACCCCGTTCGAGCCCTCGTACCAAGTTTCAAATTTCGTGGCAGAGCCGGGAATCGAACCCGGGCCTCAAGGTGTGGCAACTAATGACACTACAGAGGCGGACATTATTATTATTATTATTATTATTATTATTATTATTATTATTATTATTATTATTATTATTATTATTATTATCCACCACTGAAATGCTCGCACCAATATCTGAAATTTCTGTACAAAAATGCGATTTATTTCGGTATTATTGCGTATAAAAACATGAATTTTGTATTCCTTCGCTTAAAAACTTTGGTTTTTAATGAAAAGTTTCGAACAGGGCTGTGTCGGGGTCGCGGCTACAAGTTTCGACGTAAAATTCGTACCACGTGATAGGTAGGGCCTATTATGGAAATGAAATACCTAGTCGGTATCGCTTTCATATTTTTTGTTGACATATTGATTCTTAGTTCTAAACAAATGTACACATCTTGAAGATTATTAGTTCCAAAACATTTTCCACCACTGGGCTGGGGCTTCAATCAGGCGGAACTTGCCTCACGACACTCACCGTTTTAACTTTAAGACCCTGCCGGTAAGACCTTTTCATGTTCGACTTCAGACTTTTTGAATTTTGACAATTCGCTCTATTCTGTCGAAAGCGTTTTCGATAATTTTCAAATCATTAACTGTCCGTGTGTCGCGATATTTCACAAGGAAACAAATTCGCACTTCGCACGATAGTTTACTGGTTTGGATTATTTGCCATCCCTACTCGAAGAGATGAAATACGCCTTTTACGCCACGGGCGGAGTGAAACAATTACATGCATTGGCGTCTCGGCTACCCGACGATTCACAGTCAGCAGCCAGTTCAGCCTTCAATACACAACACTTACTTCATGATTCGAGTATTTTTCGTTAAATGTTAAGCAAGAATTAGAAATTTCTGGAAGAAAAATCGTCTAAAAAATTTCGCATTATTACACAAGTTTGGACTAAGTTTTGATCTATGAACGATTGAAACAGAATATACTTGCTATACGTAAAATAGAATCGCGTTTCGCGAATCCGTCACTTGTAAGTATCCCTAGTCATCATTAAACGTACAATTCTATAGATTGCATTTCTAAAAGGAAATCGTAATATTAGCCTGAATAATTTGTTCTAATTTTCGTTTTACTCAAAAGTCCAGCATTTTCTGAAATAATGTACTAGATTTAAGAATTTTGACATGACAACCCTAAGCTCAGTCGGTAAAATATAATGACGTCCAGTGCAGATCTTTTGATACGACGCAGTATAGGCGACCTAGGATGAATTCTAATGCTGAAGACGGCACAAAGACCCGAGCCAGAAGAACTAACTAGCAAAAGTTAAAATCACCGATCCAGCCGAAAATCTGACCCGTGACTCTTTGGACTAAAGACCATCATGCTGACCATTTAGCCATGAAGCTAGACAAAATACATTCGTGTCCTCGTACCGAGGTGCTGCAGTTCTTTTCACACACAGCACCAATGGAGGTGAGCTGCATGTACCATTTTAACCACATTCCAGCCCTCCCGCCATACTTAAATCGCTGACACTACCGGGAATCGAACCGTCAGCTAATAATGCTAACCAATACGCTACGGAGGCGGGCAGCTCAGACCGTATTGTAAAGCGCTAGTTTTCTAAGCCCAAAATGGTGGGTTTTATCCCAGCTCTGTTCGGTGGTATTTGAAAATGCTAATCCTGAGTCGGTAGATTTACTGGCATATAAAAGAACTCCAGCGGGACAAAGTTCCGACACCTCGATGTCCTCGAAAACCGTAAAAGCAGTTAGTGGTTCATAAAACCAATAACATTATTTTTATTATTAGAACAATAATCACCCCCACCATTCCGGCTCTTTGGTTGAATGGTCTGCATATTGGCCTTCGGTTCAAATGGCCCTGGGTTCGATTCGCGGTGAGGCTGGAGATTTCATCTACTGTAGAGCGGGGCTGAGTGTTTGCGTTCGTCTTAATAGGTACACTTCTTTTCGTTTATACACAACACATCACACTACCAAACACCACAGAAGCACCAATAGTGGATGCACCCCCCCACACAGGGTTGGCATTAGGAAGGACACCCAGTCGTAAAACTGGTTCCGATTAAAATCAAGTCCAGAAATTTATTGGAAAAAGAAGAATAGAAGGAATGGCCACCACCACTTCTGCTCAGGAGGTGAGAGCCCAATCAATTGTGTTACAAACAAAGAAACCTTTGACACAACAATCCATTAAGAGCCTTGGCTTTCCAAGACGACTGCTGTCCAACTAGATGGTCTGCACATTTTTGGTGTTCCACTTGGTCAGCGTGACAACATTTTCAGCCGTATTGATTGGTTTTCGTGACCGGGCTGCTGTTTCTCGTATCAGGCAGTTCCTCAGCTGGTCTCACGAGGCTGAGTGAATCCCGTTCCAGACTTCACTCCAGAATTAAAATTCCTGAATGGTCGCGCATCGAACCCGCGGCCTCCGGGTACGAGGCAGGCATGTAACCACTACACCACGAGGCCGGCAATTGTAATCTAGCCTGAACGATGAAGGGCGGGAAGACCTGACATTAACATTAATAACCTCAATATCACGAGGTACATTGTCCTTGTGCTAGCAGACACAGATTACAGAAATAGAACAGTGAATGTATGAGTCACACTGACGTCATACTGCAGCATGCTGCGTAGGTATTCCACATTTCGTACAAGGTGACCCTGACGTCACTACTGACAATTATTACAGTTCATCCTCATGTGGTTAGCCACCCTTCTCTTCCAGGTATTCCCAATACATCAGTGATATTTCCGTGCTGGCGGGAGTCTCATGCAGAATGTTAAATGATAATTCATAAGGAACTTGATCGATCTTTTCACCAACTTCGTCACTAGGTCCTCACAAGGTGGCCATGGTTTGAATCCCGGCCCATACAAGATATATTTTCTTCTTCTACCACTTATCACACAACGTTGTGGGGTCGTAAGTATGAATTGTGTCACACATGCGTATCTGGTCCTGTTTCACGACCGGATGCCCTTCCTGACGCCAACCCCACGTCGAGGGATGCATTTACTATTGCGTGTTTTTTGTGGTGGTTGGTGGTGTCATGAGTTGTGTGAATATGATGGGGAGAGTGTTGGGATAAACACAAATTTCCTGTCCCCGAGTCAGAGGAATTAACCAGACACGTTTAAAATCCCCGGCCCAGCCGGAAATCGAACCCGGGACCCTATAAACCGAAGGCCAGCTCGCTGACCATTCAGCCAACGAGTTGGACTCGAAGTACTGTACATTACATTCGAAAAAGTGAGTTTCTTACGTAACAATGAAACTGACCAACAAATGGAATTCTCAAATGTCACTGGACAGAGAAAGAATGACTTGAAAGACAAAGTGAGTCATCTTTCTCAAAATTCGCTGCCCAGGTTCAAGTATATTACTTAGTATACACAGCAGTCAATAGAGAAGGAAATGTTCATTAACCCACAGAATTTCTAAATTCTTTACATCCGGATTGCCACCACGCAAGCTGATTTTTGAAAATGGGGGTACATATTAGGAAAGGAAAGGAAATGAGGAGTGAGGTGGTTTCCTGTCTCTTTTCTCACCAATCCAGAAGTTGCTATCTCATATCAGTCTACCAAGCCCAGTGAAATGTAGCCTACACATACCAACCAACCCTATGAGCAACACTTTCACACCATTCTTAACAGGAATGGCAATACCTACTAGAACTGCTCATACTTCTGTTACCCTCATGTTATTAAAGCCACGGATGAGACTGAGAAAGGAAGATGAAAATAACAAATTTGTTCTAGCGCATACTAGAAGGCATGGTGTACTGTAAACGCTAGGTCTTAACAGCAAAAGCAAAAACGAGAAGTAAGCATATTTAAAGGAACGGCAAAAAGAATGAAAGCAGAAAATTATAATAAGCAATCAAATGATGCAAAAATAATAATGGTAGCGGTGATGTTACGTAACCTACATCCGCCAAAGTTATACATAAATAAAATCGTAACGACCGTGTGTCTGTACATTGACTATTTTGGTGAAATTTCCGTACAGTTATCCGTTTCAGGTGTAATAATAACCATCTGCACAATTTTTAGCTTTGGTGTCTGTTTGTCTGTTTGTTTGTCTGTCTGTCTGTTTGTCTGTCCTTCTATAACTTGAAAATTACTGGATATATTTCCACCAAACTTCATATTTCGAATCCACCTGTCCTTGGGTAGGTTTTAGGACAAATATTGTTTCTAAATCCCTAAACTGTCTGGGGGTTTAAACTAAACCGTGATTTTGCACTCCCTCAAAATATATATTTAAAAAAACCAAACCCCATGGCACTAAAGCCCTTGAAGGGCCTTGGCCTACCAAGCGACCGCTGCTCAGCCCGAAGGCCTGCAGGTTACGAGGTGTCGTGTGGTCAGCACGACGAATCCTCTCGGCCGTTATTCTTGGCTTTCTCAGGGCCGCTATCTCACCGTCAGTTAGCTCCTCAATTCTAATCACGTAGGCTGAGTGGACCTTGAACCAACCCTCAGATCCAGGTAAAAATCCCTGACCTGACTGTGAATCGAACCCGGGGCCTCCGGGTAAGAGGCAGGCAAGCTACCTCTACACCGCGGGGCCGGCTCTCAAAATACACACAACCAAATTTAATGGAAATCTACCTGCCTTAATGAAAATTAATTCCTAAACCTTTTCTTTTCATGTGCATAATTTCTATAACAAGATTAATAAGGGAGATATCATTAACGGACCGTTTTTCGGTACAAGTCCCACCGGACTTAACGCAAGAGCGGTGCGTGTAAAGCGTATTTCTTACAACTTAAAAACTACTAAAGATATTTGAGCCAAACTTTATATTTAGCATTCACCTGTCCAAAGGCAGGTTTCTCTTTGGTGTCTGTTTGTTTCTATAACTTTAAAACTACTATATATACTGTATTTCCACCAAACTTCATATTTAGAATACATCTGTCCTTGGGTACGTTTTAGGGTAAATATTGTTCCTAAATCCCTGAACCGACTGGGGATTTATACGAAACCGAAACTGTGATTTCGCACTCCCTCAAAATATACACAACCAAACTTAATGGAAATCTACCTGCCTTAATGGAAATTAATTTCCTGAAGATATTTGCACCAAACTTTATATTTAGCATCCATCTGTCGAAGGGTAGGTTTTAAGGTCAACGCCATTTCAAATTCCCGGAATGGACTGGGGTTTTATAGGGAACCGGAATGGTCATTTTACTCTTCCCACAACATATAAAGTACAAGACCAACCTGACTGGAAATCGACCAAACTTGATGGAAATCCAATTCTATTTTTTTTTCTCATGTGCAGTTTTTCAACAGCAGGATAATAAGAGAGATATCGTGAAAGGTAGGTTTCTAAGGCTAAGCCCAGCGGACATGGAGCAGATTCCTTATCTATCTATATAAATCAAATCGTAACGACCGTGTGTCTGTACATTGACTATTTTGGCGAAATTTTCGTACAGCTTTCCGTTTAAGGGGTAATAATGACCATCTGCATATTTTTTAGCTATAGTTTCCTGAAAGTCCTAAATTTTATCCCCCTCGCCCAAAATCATGATTGCGTTACAATCTGCCACACGAGCTGGAAAATTGGAATTAAGCAAAATTAAGCCGGTAATCTACGGAAAACTTCCAAGATCTTTAAATTTTTCACTTTTGATGCCAAAGAATATCGAAATATGGAGGCAATTTAATTACGGTGCAGATCTCCGTTTCAAGGTATTTCGCGGCTAAACGGTAAGTCCTATCACAAAACGGATGGCACGATCTCCGTTCAATTTGGAGACATCTACAACTTTGGTCCTGTGACACTTTGTCATCTCTCTCTCTCTCTCCCTTATAGGATAGATTTGGCTGTATATTTCGATTGTTCGTAAATGTGCTTTTTTACACGTATGTTACTTAGTTTGACACACTTATAGGAAAGATAGAGTCATCCAATTTGGCACGCACATTGACACGACCAGCGGCTATATGCGAACCAAATTTCATGGTTCTAGCTTCCACATAAGTATGTGAAAAATAATGTAAAATGTTAAAAATATTCCCAAATTTCACCCCATTCAAATGTCGTAACTCAATCGAACCCATAAATATCGGAGACACGAAAAATGTTTCAAGACCAAACATGTAGAGCGATAAAAGAGGCGTCTGAGGGTGCAAACCGTTTGTTGGTATGATCTGCAGTTTAGTAGCAGTAAATCTCGAAATGAAGGTTTGCACTTACAAACGTGCCCATGCTTATCTGTCATCTATATAAATATAATCTTAACGACCGTGTGTCTGTACATTGACTATTTTGGCGGGATTTCCGTACAGTTATCCGTTTCAGGTGTAATAATGACCATCTAGCATATTTCTTAGCTTTGATGTCTGTTTGTCTGTTTGATTGTATGAGTTTTTACAACTTGAAACCTACTGAATATATTTCTACCAAACTTGATATTTAGAATCCACCTATCTTTGAGTAGGTTTTAGGACCAATATTATTTCTGAATACCTAAATTTACTGGGGGTTTATCCGAAACCGAAACCATGATTTTGCACTCCCTCAAAATATACATATCTGAAATTAATGGAAATCTACAATCCTTAATGGAAATCCATTTCTAAAACTTTTTCTGATGTGCATTTTTCGACAGGAGGATTAATAAGTGAGATATCATGAATGGTCGGTTTTTCAGGTTAAGTCCAGCGGACATAGCCCAAAAAGTGTTGTACGTGGAGCAGATTCCTTATCTATGTATATAAATAAAATCGTAACGACTGTGTGTGCCTGTACATTGACTATTTTGGTGAAATTTTCGTACAGCTACCCGTTTGAGAGGTAATAATGACCATCTGCATATTTTTGGTGTAATTTCTTGAGAAAGTCCTAATTTTTACCCCTCACCCAAAATCCAGATTGAGGCATAATCTGCCAGACGATCAAGAAAATTTAAATTTGGCAAAATTATAGGTTTCAGCCTGTAACGGACGGAAAACTTCCAAGATCTTTAAATTTTTTACTTTTTATCCCCGAAGAATATCGAAATATGGAGGTAATTTTAATGATCGTGCAGACCTTCGTTTCGACGTATTTCGTGGGATAAACGGGAAGTCCTATCACATAACGAATGGCACAATCTCCGTTCAATTTGGAGTGATCTTCACTTTGGTCTTATGACTTTTTGTCGTATCTGTTCCCCTTATACGTTAGATTCGTCTCTATTTCTCGATTTTAAATAAATGTGGACTTTTACATGCATAATTCATTCTTTCAATCACTTACAGGAAAGGTAGAATCATCAAACTATACACGAACATTGGCCCATCCAGTACCCATATGTGAGCCAAATGCTATGTCACGTAATTATCCGAAAAGTAAAGCAATGTAAGATAATCTTACAGAAAATTTAACCCTATTCTACGTTCCTAACTCAATCTGACCCATGAATAGATGAGATGCGTGAAAATATCATAGGACCAGCCATTTAGGCTGCTAAATACTGCGTCTTATGGTACAATCCTTTGTCGATATGACGTACCGTTTACCAGCAGTTAATCTGTAAATGAAGGACTGCAATATTGTAAACATGCATATACCTTCGTATGTCCATCTATATATATTCACTGATGTCGATTTGTAGCGATCGAGGAAGGGTGTGTCTGCTATTGTAATCAGTACTCCCCACACCGACTTTGACTGGCAGTAGGAATGGGGTCCTTCTCCAACTCCTGTGTAACTGGCATTAGTAAGTAGGGCCTACCTTTGTAATGAATAATTTTCTCGATTTGACTTGCAGAAGGCAAGGGAGCATGCAACTTTGTTCAAAACTCCCCTACCCGATTGTGTTTGGCTGTAGGCCTCGGTGCTCGCCATTATAAACAAACGTACCCATCTAAAATGTGACTAGCATTAGGCATAGTGGCCTGCTATTTTGGTGGAAACTCAACCCATTCTGTGTGACTGGCAGTAAGCTGGCTGGCAGAAGGACGAAGGGCCTGTCATTATAATGATAACTGCACAGCTCAATTCTGACTGGTAGTAGGGAAGTTGCCTGCCAATATAATAAAAACTCCTCAATTGTAATCTGTCTGGAAGTAGCAAAGGGGGCCTGCCATTGTAACGAAAACTCCCCAACTCGATTGTGACCGCGCAGTAGGCAAGTGAGCCTGCCGTTATCATCACAACTCCGCAACCCACACTTTACATTGGAAACAACGTATGGACACCTCCCCATGCTATTTCTCGGATAACGCTAAAGAGACATGCAATTTCAAAACAATCTTATTTACTGGACGTACAGTATTTACTTCTATATCCGTATACAATGTAGAATACCGTAGCGAAGCACGGGTATATTTGCTAGTGTAACATAAAAACTCTTATAACGGGCTGTGTGTTAAAGAGAGATATATGCTGTCGCGGAGTTTTTGTAGATCATTTTACGACGAACAATTCTTACAATCATAGTATAGATGTAGCCTTAACTAACGGTTTAGCCTGCGTAAGCTAAAATGGCGCACGAACGACATTTTTCTTCTTCGACTTGTTTCGCTGAAATCGATACTGCTCAGCTTCCTTTAAACATAGACGAATGTTTCTACACAGAAACCCTTTTCGATACGAATGGTGAAAACCGCATCAAAATCCATCCAGTGGTTCTTGAGATTAGCCCTCAAACAGAGAGACAGACAGGATCGAGGACTTTATTTTAAACTAAGTAGAGATTATATTTCCCACTTTTAAAAACTTCACTCAAGCCTATTCGTCTATTAATCTCATTGCAAGCCACCTCTCCACGGGCAACTTGGGACATACAGCTTAATTTTGCGATACCGTACTGTGAAAGGTGTTAATATAAGGAAAGATCTTCATTGGGGCAATTATGTTAACGATGTTGTAATAAAGGTTACAGTTCTCTTCAAATGTTTATGAGGGGATTTAGGGGTTGCAGTAAGGATATGAAGAAGAGGATGTATAAGTCTCTGGTAATAATGTTCCAGTGTATGAGTCACACACCAGAATTACTTGATACGAGAATTGGAAAAGGTTCAAAGGTTCTGCGTGATTTCCGACAAAGGAGTACTTACAGTATATGTAATAATAATAATAATAATAATAATAATAATAATAATAATAATAATAAAAATAATAATAATAAAAACAGACCCTCCGGGGACGCTGGGCGGCATTTACCAAGTATGGGAAACTGCGTGTTTCAGTATTATGGTGGAATGTAGTGTGGTATGTAAGTTGCAGGAATGTTCGAGACAGCGCAACAATCCAGTCCCCGAGTCAAGAGAATTAAACATTTTAAATATTAAAATCCCCGATCCGGCCGAGAATTGAAGCCGGAGTACTCTGAACCAAAGGTCACTAGCTGGCCATTCAGCCAAGGAGCCGGACTTCCTCTTGGTGAAACTTACAACCTAAAATACCTACCTGGTAGAGTAGACTCTGTCTCTTCCCCGGACGCCCAAGGGTGCAATTCCCTACCAGTCCAAGGATTTCAATTCATGACTGAGAGCTGGAACGGGGCTGAGAAAGCCTCGTGAGTTTAACTGAGTAACTGTCTGATATAAGAGGTAGCACATCCGGTTGAGAATGTTGTCACACCGAGCATGTGACATGCCACTATCATTGTACGCAGAGGCTCTTAATGGATTGATGTGCCACAGGTTACATTTAAATACTTGAAATGTCCCAGCTGTTCTAGCTTCAAATCCCTACCAGAAATTCAACACTTTTTTAAATCGTACAATTCCAAAATGTCCATAAAATTATAAGAGAATAATAAATAATAATAAATTCGTGCCCTCATCCTGAGGTGGTGCAGCTCTTTCCAGGCACAGCCCCAATGGAGGTGAGCTGCATGTACTATTTTTATCCACATACCAGCCCTCCTGCCATTCTTAAATTTCTCGCAGTACAGGGAATCAAACCCAGGTCCACAAGAACGGCAGATAATAATGCTAACCGTTTAATCGTTACGCTACGGAGGCCGGAACAATAACAATAATAATAATAATAATAATAATAATAATAATAATAGGACAGGTTTCCTAGGAGAATAATGGAATTTGTTATTGAGGGTAAGAGAAGTAGAGGGAGACCAAGACGAGGATGGTTAGACTCAGTTTCTAACGATTTAAAGATAGGAGGTATAGAACTAAATGACGCAACAGTACTAGTTGCAAATAGAGGATTGTGCCAACGTTTAGTAAATTCACAGAGGGTTGCAGACTGAACGCTGAAAGGCATAACGGTCTATAATGAAAATATAACAATAATAATAATCATAATAATAATAATAATAATACGAGGGTCGAGTCATAAGTCATGGCAACTATTTTTTTCTCGCGAACAGGGGACAACGCGGAAAATCTAAGATATGCAATTGGAAATATAGTGCATACTTATGCACAGTGCCTGAAGACAAATTCTGACTTCAGGAGATTTTCGTAGGAAAGTGACAGAACACAGGTCATTGGTAAACATTTTATTATGGTATAGGGAGCAAATACACAAGACCAGGGGGGTTCATTCCCGACTACCGCCCTTTGCTTCCAGCGTAACATCGCCTCATGCTGACGTCACGTGGAGGTCTGTCGGCAGCTGTTGCGGTGAACGATAAGGAACTCGCTTTCAGTATAGGTCTATTTTGCGGTGCGCAGTCTTGTAACATTTTCCGTATTGTGCTGATTGTTGTGTTAAAGATGAGTAAGGTTTCTAAATATAAAGTTAATTGTGCTATGGCACAATGTACTGATTGGGGATCGAAAACAACTGGTGTCTTGTACCACAGATTTCAAAAACGTGAGGAGCGCAGTAAATTACAAGGAGTCTGAAAAGACCGGGGTTTTGACATTTGATGAAATGAATATAGACGGACATATTTCAAACGATACATTGATGACCGTGTACTAGGGCCTAACAGCAACGTCCAGGTAGCGATGGTTCGAGGGCTCTTTGCTGCATGGAAGCAACCCATTTTTTTAACATTTCGACGTGACAATGACGTCAGATTGTTAAGAAACATAATTAGTAAACTTGAGGCTTGTGACATTCATACTATCGCAGTAACTTGTGATTGGGAGGGGGAATGCCAAAGTATGGAAGGAACTAAACATACACAGGGACAAGAGCTGTTTTGCCAATCCAGTCGATGATAAAAGGAAGATGTGGGTGTTCTGTGATGTACCCCACCTCTTGAAATTAATGAGAAACCACTTTTTAGATGAAGGTTTGACGTTAGCTGATGGGTCAGAGTTTTAGAAGACAGTAGAACACCTATTACAAACTCAAACAGGGGACCTATCAACTACACACATATTAATGAGGTTCATCTGAATGTAACAGGCAGATCCCGTCAGAATGCGAGAATGGCTAGTTATTTTGCAAACGCACAGCTCTGGCAGTGCGGTATACTTTTAAACAAGGACGCTGAAAGCAACTTCTTCGAGCTAGTCAAGGACACCTTCGACGTGTTGAACTCCAGAGCGCCTAAAGACGAAAAGACTCGCCTTAGAATTGGATACGGCTTAAACTTAAGGAGACAGGGAAATATTCTGAAGCGCTTTCTGGAGGTGATTACACAAATGAGATTTGGTAAACGGAAAACTTTACTTCCGTTTCAGAAGGGGTTCATAATATCTATAAACTCTCTCTTAGGACTTTCTGAAGACATGAAACATGCAAATATGTCTTACATTTTAACTGCCTTATTAAACCAAGACTGCTTGGAGAATTTTTTTTACGTATACATGGCCTAAGGGATTTTTATAGCAATCCGTCCCCTTTTGAAATTCGTAACAGAATTCGACTTCTATTACAGGGAGTAATGAAATCTCTCTCTCCTGTAATGTGTCAGTGGAAGCCGAAAATAATTCATCGCCGAGTGATACGGGTATTTTTCATCCTGATGCTGATAATGAAGAAGATTTCTTGAGCTTCGTAAGCAATGAACTATGTATAGAGGTTTTTGAGGGGCCGTTAACACCTCTACCCGTAGATGAACAGGAAGAAACGTTGGAGTTGTAAAGGATGGAAGACGAGTCAGGACTTCGAAACTGAAGACGTAAACCAGGGGCCTGTTCCACGAACGAACTTTGCAACTTTTCAACTTTGCACTTTTCACTTTTCAATTCTTACAAAGTGCAAAGTCTTTCTGTTCCACCATGATCTAGGTTGTACTTTTCAATTTCTTCGCAAAGTGAAAAGTCTTTGCGAATGACTGATCCGATCGAGTTTATTCCATGAGCAAACTGTATAGGCCTAATACTTTATGATTTTAATGCTTTACTTTTTGCGACAAACTTGACGGCATAATTGTCGTACCGTTAAAGTTTATATCATGGGAAAGAAAGGTTATTACAAGAAGCTGGCTGTGCTGGAAATTGTCAAGGAGAAACATGACATCCTTTTGTGACAACTTAAAACATAACCTCTCAAATGATGACACACATCAATGTTAACGAGAGTAGGCTTGTCTCAACACATCCACTGAGACTTTCCTAACTGTCTGACTAAATTCACAAACATATATAAATCTGAATTTAAATTGAAAAATCTAAATATCTGCATTTAACATGAAAATCTGAAAATTAATATTCATTAAATAAAATACACACTCGTCGGACCTTGTACTCACACTTACTTGTTACCTGCTTACTTATACATACGTTATTTGAAGGACGCCAGCTGCCACTCAGTGCAGCAATAATAGAATGAGAATCTTGACTATCTCTAGGGTGTGGGGTAATAAGCTTACTTTTGACAACATACCATATAAGTTCTGGGAAAAGGAGATTGGCGTTCGGTTTTCCCATTAATTTTGAGGTTAAGATAGTTTACTGTCATTGAAATAAAACTATGAATTCGATTGATAGAACAAAATATATTCTTTAAATAATATATAACAAATAGTGAGTCTTGTTGCGATAAACAGATGAGAATATGAAATTATGACATTGCAACTGAAAGAAACTAGGCATGAATTTGAATTCTTCTTGACCGGACATTTAACAATTTATACGAAATATTTCCCTCACTGATTCACTTGACTGTACCTTCAACACTTTGAGTGTAATTACGACGTATTCCTTTTATCTGGTGTTTACTGTAGATGTGTCACGCCTAACTTGGTGATACATCCTTGTGACTGCTTCTTCTCCATATCATCTGACTTCTTTGTAAGTCAATATGGTATTACCTCATAGCAGGTGGTATCCCTCTCTGACTCCATGGTAAGCCCTTGCATCCGTGTCTTCCACCAAGTGACGGATCAACTTTGGCCTCACTCTCTCAATGACCAATAATTAATGGCTCACTGAGTCTTCTCCATCTCTCGTTCACACTCGTTGACTGACCGACTGAGGCCTCTTCATCTAGTAGACTTCTTCACTGTTCAGCTTTCGTTTAAATAATGACTGACGCTACAATATGCATCCCCCTTTTATAGACGTTGGTTGACACAGCTACGTAATCTCCAGAAATAACAATGACATACTCCCACAACGCCTCAAACTGTTGCATGTAATGGTGAAATCCCCCGGGGCTCCCTAAGAAACTCAAAGGAACAGAGCTCAGTGCTAAGTGAGCACGATGACGTAGCCATGACGTGGCGATGACTTGGCAGAATCGCCAGTAGTGCCAAATATAACAACGTCACATCCACATCTGATATATTGAAACTCTCACTGTACAGGTATTTAATGTTAATCTACATATACGTATATATGCATACACTCAATTACAAATACGCAAGCGACAAGCAATGCATAATCGAATTGAATAATAATTATAACAAAAATAATAGTAATCTCACAGATAAAATAATAATAATAATACGGACATAATAATAATAATAATAATAATAATAATAATACAGATAAAATAATAAAAATACAGATATCATTTTGTAACGGGATTTGAACCGTTACACCACACACAGAAGGAAATTCGCCCTTCATTAGAAATCCCGTCGCTATATTAAGTGGATTATCTAGCCAACGTACTGTTAGGAAATATTACATTTACTAGAACATCTACGACTTTGGTAACAGTTCAGCAGATAATTGATTTTGATGTCCCATGCTTTGCTGCAACACCATGCAGCACTATTTACTAACCAATGTAAGCATACAAGAATTTGTTCTTTTTCGGAAAGGAATTGACTTATTTTTGTTGCATGTTTCAATAAATGATCGATCATTTCAAGAATATAGTCAGTCTGTGTTGGGGTAATACGAAATCACTCGCGAAATTCCGTCGAAGTGAGGTTATGAAAATTAATCCTGTCTTTGTACGTTCTCTTATTGGATTCTTCATCACTGTCCTCACTTGATGCTAACAAAAGCTCACGTTGTAACGTGTTTATATCACTAAACCAAATTCTACGCCGAGAAACTAGTGTACATACTTGTTAATTAACAGATGAAAAGGGAATCATCTCTTTGGAAGATTTATGAAAAACGTTTCACTTCATTTCTTTGCACTTTGCATTTCTGTACCAATGGAGGAACATAACAGGCTTGAAAAGTGAAAAGATTCCTAACTTTTCACTTTTCACTTTGCAAGCTAAATCTGAAAAGTGATGGTGGAACAAAATCTGAACTGAAAAGTGCAAAGTGAAAAGTGAAAAGTTGCAAAGTTCATTCATGGAATAGGCCCCAGGATGCACTTAAATACCTTGCAGCCTACTTGGCATTCAAATGTCGCTCTGTTGATGACAGCTTGGGTGATAAAGGTGAAATGTTTGCCTTACCACAGGAAGTGCAGCACGACTGGTTATCAATCATTTCAAACCGAAGAATGGTATTAAAATGTTATGCAGTTTTCACGGCCTTTGTATTTCTAAATGTGAAAGAGTAATGCAGGCTTTGACTTGTATAATGAAAATCCACAGCCTGTTTCCAGTCATTCGACCGGGTCACGAATTGAATGAATGAAGCCCATCTAGCGGCGAGGATATCAATTGTGCCGGCTGCCGAAGCCTGTCGCAACCCTCTAGCGCAATGATTAATGACTGACAAATGAAATTAAATGATATTGGAGAGTGTTGCTGGAATGAAATATGACAGGAAAAACCGGAGTACCCGGGGAAAAAACCTGTCCCGCCTCCGCTTTGTCCAACACAAATCTCACATGGAGTGACCGGGATTTGAACCACGGAACCCAGCGGTGAGAGACCGGCGCGTTGCCACCTGTGCCACGGAGGCTCTTTGACTGTTGTAATAAAATCAACATTTCCAGAACTTGACGAAAATATTATATCGCTGTACGTCAGAACTAGGACTTTCATTAGAATACGTCACCTCAACAAAAATCATATAGATGGTATGAAGAAGTATTCAGTGAAAAAGAGTCGACTGCGGGCAGCTTCAGCTTCTTCAATAACTTCCTAAGTCATCAAAACGTGAATTTTAAGTACAATTAAACCAATAACTATTTCAGTGTTTCTATGTGTGTATTGTTCTTACAGCCGGCTTTTAAGATGTAATTACGCAGAGTTTCTTCTATTTTATATCAACAGTATTATATCACTGATTGCAGGTGGTATGTAAAGTACCACTTTATTATAATAAGGCCAATCTTTTAATTATTTATAACACACTGAAGTTATTTTTCCTAATTATCGAGGTTTATGCTGCATGCAGGCGCGCGCTTCTAGCCCTCCCGGCTACGTCACGCGCGATCAACCAATGAGAGCGCTGTGAACGGGAATGGCCTACGTAATATATACTCTCTCTACCTTGACAAAAGACTACGTACAAAGGACAGGTCTCCACTGGTTACAGACCTTCGAAATAATCACCCAAGGTTTCCACTGTGCGTTGCCAGCGGAGAACTGCTATTTTAATATACGATCGTTGCTCCTGCTTGTTGACTTCCATTTTGTAACGCTCTCACTCACACACTGAACTTGGGGACATGATTAGACCCACACTGTTGTTTACATACACCACCTAGTGGCATCATACGCAAGTACATACCGTAGTTTCCAAATGCATATCTTAGATTTTCCGTGTTTTCTCCTATTCGCGAGAAAAAAATAGTTGCCATGACTTATGACTCGACCTACGTATGTGCTCCTAAATGGAAGTCGAAGTGTAGCGGCGGACAAAAACCCGATAATCCGGAAAGTCGGTTAATACGAAGTTGAAAAATTACTAAAGTTGTAATGAAATGAGAAAGTGTTTTTCTGAACGAAAATTATTGATATTATTCATGCATGAAATCAGTATAAAATAACATTGCATTCTATATTACGATAGTACTTCTAGAATTCCCATAAATTTCCGTTTTTTTAAAATTTCGTGTGGCTATTTCTAGCCGAGTGTAGCCCTTGTAAGGCAGACCCTCCGACGAGGGTGGGTGGCATCTGCCATGTGTAGGTAACTGCGTGTTATTGTGGTGGAGGATAGTGTTGTGTGTGGTGTGTGAGTTGCAGGGATGTTGGGGACAGCACAAACACCCAGCCCCCGGGCCATTGGAATTAACCAATGAAGGTTAAAATCCTCGACCCGGTCGGGAATCGACCCCGGGACCCTCTGAACCGAAGGCCAGTACGCTGACCATTCAGCCAAAGAGATTTTCGAGTGGAGTAGCTCAGGCAGTAGAACATTAGCCTTCTGAGATCAAGTTGGTGAGTTGGTGGTATTTGAAGGTGCTCAAATACATCAGCCTCGTGTCGGTAGATTTACTGGTAGCGGTATGTAAAAGAACTCGTGTGAAACTATATTTCAGCGTCTTCAAAACTCGTAAAAGTAGCTAGTAGGACGTAAAACCATATATATGTTATATTATTATTATTATTATTATTATTATTATTATTATTATTATTATTATTATTATTATTATTATACATTAAATTCATTCTATTACTTTTGGCACGCAATCTAATAATTGGAAATTGTATACCCTCCCCTACCCTGTCGGCCAACATTCTGCTGGTGATTTTTTTCGATCAACGGAACTCGAACCGGCTGACTACGGTATCAGACCATATTATTATTATTATTATTATTATTATTATTATTATTATTATTATTATTATTATTAATTTTCATTCTATTACTAGAATGACAAAAGTTTCAAATTATGTATTTATTTCTCTTCACTCATAACCGTGAAGGTGTACGTTGGGCCACTTAGAGGGTGACGTCCTCTTTCTGGCCAGAAGATATGTGGTGATTTGAAGTACAGTGAAGGACGAAGGACTATAAATAAGAACTCGTACCGGAAATTGCCTGGAAGTGAGAATGGAAAACCATTCTCAGTAAGCCGACGGTAGTGTTTTACACCCACCGCCTCCCGAATGCAGAGCTGTTAACCTGTGGATACTCCGCTCGGTTGATTTAATTTTAGTATCTGATGCTCCCCGTCTCTGAATGACTGCTATTTTCATACGAGTTGTTTTTCAAAAGTTACTTAATAGTACTCCATGTCGTTGTTTATTTGTTTGGCAGTATCCTACTTACCGCGCTGAAGAGAATGTTGAGCACGTTCTGAAGGCACGTGGCAAACAGCGCACACGTCAGTCCCAGGGCAACAGACTGTGGCGTGAGCACGAAGCAGAACCCAGACATTGCAGCTGCACATAGCAAACCATTGAACCCCCACACTCCTTGGTATACGTCCGTGTACGGCGGGGGACAAAACAGAAGTCCTGGAACAAAATGAATTCATTTACTAGCAGTTTCCCGCTGGCTCCACCCGCAATGTAGGCTACAAAGTATGGTGGTGTTTGTTACTATCCTCACCGATGTATTTGCAAAGTTTCGTGTTAGTGAAATAAAGCACATGATCTGCTGTGGTAATAGAATGTAACATTATGTCAACAAAACACTTGAAAATACATCACACAAAGAAATATAATTAAACGTTCCTTGGAACAACACTACGCGCCGAACTGTTAAAAAGTCCTTCAAAGATCTTCGTGAAGTAGACAAATGTACTCATAACTTTTCTCAGAATCTACCAATTTAAGTAGTTATTACCTCAAAAGAAATTGCTTGATCCACTGAGTGTTCTTAGGCAAAGACGAACTCCGTACCTCAATTAGAACCAAAGATATGATTGCTTCAAAGAGACAAAAAAATTGAAAAAATCAAATAATTTGAGGAAGGCGGAAGTCAAGTGTTTTGTAGTACCTGATGAAAATCTGTGCATGAATATCTCTCAGTTAAAAAAGAAATGAAGGAAACCGACCGGATAGAATGGCCGGATTGACTGACTTTAATTTTCAAAAAAAAATTAATATATAGATTTATTTATGAAACGGCTGTGCTTTTGCTAGCAAGAATGGTGTTTACAGTGCACTCACTATATCTTCCAGTATGAACTAGATCAAATGTGTTACGTTTTTGTTACGAGTTGCTTTACGTCGCACCGACACAGATAGGTCTTATGGCGACGATGGAACAGGAAAGGTCTAGGAGTGGGAAGGAAGCGACCGTGGCCTTAATTAAGGTACAGCCCCAGCATTTGCCTGGTGTGAAAATGGGAAACCACACAAAAAGCATTTTCAAGGCTGCCGTCAGTGGGATTCGAAGCCACTATATCCCGAAGACTGGACACTGGCCGCAGTTAAGCGACTTTAGCTGATGATGATGCTTGTTGTTTTAAGGGGCCTAACATCGAAGGTCATCCGCCCCGACTTTAGCTATTGACGTCCGAAATGGGGGAGGAGCTTACGGTCAGCTGTTTCCAATATGGCGGCGAGATAGTGACGGGAAGTAAACATGACAGTGATCGGGTGTGCGTCTGTAGGATTTATCAAGTATTCAAAATGTCTTTGGTGTCGTATGCGCAACTGTTGAGAGTTGTCGGAGATTTCACGCGTCCATTGGTGAAAGGGAAAGAAATATTCAAGCGTAATTACTTGATATGTGTAGGTAAAAAGTTTGAAACCGAAGATGAAACTGGTGTTGTAGCGTTGTGTTTACAATCACCCCACATCGATTCAAAACCGCACAAAGTTAATGTTGTCTTGAACAAGGGGGTGAAAATGTGAAGTGAAACTGTATATGTAAAGCGGGTTTGTCAGAGATATGTTACCGTTGACACGCTGATTCACCTTAACAGTTAAGCTACTGTAATTTTCCACTATTACAGGTTATGGAGTAATTTCTTGTTGATTTGGTCCATGCCAAGCCTTAGCCAGGTGACGGGGGAGTTACCTGTTTTGTAAACTGTAATCTTGGGGAAGAAAGAAAATAATAATTCTACTAAATAAATGTTGTAAAGCAAATAAATCCTAGGCTTTATACAGGCTTGTGTTGGAACAGCCCACATAAACTTAATGTTCTTCCATTTTTACCATCAGCACAAAATTTAGAACTTAGAACCGACAATAATAAGTATAAAAATTATAACTACCTACAGAATATGCAGACCAAAGTTGGAAAATTATAATTTAAGAGTACTATAACCTCTACAGTCACAGCTGTTTGGGGTTGAAGAATACTTGGTTTGTCCAATTCTACCAAATAATTAGGTTATGGCTTCTAATTTAAGATGACCGGGCGAGTTGGCCGTGCGGTTAGGATCGTGAAGCTGTGAGCTCGCATCCGGGAGATAGTGGGTTCGAACCCCACTGTCGGCAGTCCTGAAGGTGGTTTTCCGTGGTTTCCCATTTTCACACCAGGTAAATGCTGGGGCTGTACTTAATTAAGGCCACGGCCGCTTCCTTCCCATTCCTAGACCTTTCCTTTCCTATCGTCACCATAAGACTTATCTGTGTCGGTGTGATGTAAAACAAATAGCAAAAAAAGTTAATTTATGATGGAAAAATACTACATATTTTCTTTCATTGTTAGAAGTATTTTATAGGCAATTTAAATGCAGCGCTTAATTACTACCAGTTAAAGATATTACTCACATGTAGATAGTTAATTTACTGTCTGCTGTTACACATATGAAGAAGTTTACAAAGAGTGGATTACATTCTATGTGCGGCACAGATGTATTAGGCTACAAGTTTATCAGTATTTTTGATGTAGCTAAATCTTTGTGAATACAAATTAGAGACAATAAGTATCAATGAGTACAATAAACAGTACCGATACCTACGCTGTGGAAAGAAGTCGTCTTTACAAGAATGCAGACTGCACACTGTCATATATCACGTAACGCGTTTTCCAATTGACAGTGCGGAAACCCATCTTTCTCTCTGAACTTTTTGTACAGGAAAGTAGTGAACAGATTTCGCATCCGTTTTATACAATTTGCAACCGTATACAGAGCAGTAGCTCCTCAAATTTGACAATTTTCTTTCTGTTTCCATCACGACGTCAATGCTTCGCCATGTAAATAAATCTCACCAGTCACTATGTTGCAGCTTCAACATTCTACCGCGTGGCTGCGCCATCCAACTTTTCTGACGTCAATAGGGCTTGGTAATTAGTTACTTTCATTGACCTGCTTCGGTCTTATCCTAGGGTTTGAGAACATTAAATGTATGTCCAACCTTTGTCCCGTTTCCCTACGGGGTCTGGTATGAAGTGAGATGAGTCCCCGTAGCGAGTTTTTACGACCGTATATCCTTCCAGACATCAGCCTCATCAGACGAGTTAATGGGATGAAATTAATGAGGCGATATATGACTGTAGGAAGGGAGAGGGTGAAACTTGATGTCGGCACATAACCTACTCCTGTCGAATAGTACCAAGGGTTCTGATTAGGGCTTTATGTCTCCATCCGACGGATGAATCATACCATATGCTCCATATGAGCACTGCGGAGAGGTTTGCAACTTAATCCAGGCTTTTGGCACGCAACCTAGTGATTAGAAATTGTATACCCTCTCTACCCTACCGGCCAACAATCTGATGTTGAATTTTTTCGATCAGTGGGACTCGAACCGGATAACTACGGTGTCACCACATAGACTTCACGACTTAACGATAATGGCCACCAGGCGGGCTTTCACAACATTAAAATCATGTATTATTTTAATAGGGGGATTCGGGGTTATGGAGTCTTCTGCTCTGTCCGAATATACATTCAACTGCATTTGTACTAATGTATGTATTGAACCCATGACCTTTGTGCCCTAAGAATTTTAAGCATGAAAATTATTACAGGAGGCCCCATGTCAATTGCAATAGGAAGCTCGAATTTTTATATATCTCAGAGGCGACACGTGGCAAGGGGGGTGGCTACCTTCTGTCCCACGCTCTGAGATGTGACGTCATCCGCACGTGTCGAATGTGGAAGGACACAGAAGAAAGTTTAGATGAATAAATATATTAAATGAAAGAATTAGTGGTGAACACAGTATAATGAGGGTCCTGTATTTATCTATAAGACACTTGGCCTTTAGTAAGATGGATTTGAGACTGCTAAGCTATTTTTGTGTATTATTTCAGAAGGACGCGCGTGTCTAGCTTACCCACGCTAAGTCGACAGAAAATAGCGCCTATCAAATGAGGTAATTTAACCGGTTAATTTAATGAGATAAAATTTTAAATGTTCATGAACACTACTGCTAACGAGTTAACAAGTATGTGGTTGCATCAAAAACTCTTTTAAATACAGTTCATTTAAGTCGGAAAAGTTGCGCAAGTTTGGCGGCAGAGGGAAAATGCCTGGAGAGAGCGGGGTAATGTCTATAAATAAGAAGGGACGCCATGTTGAAACCCCTGCATTTGTATAATCGAAGCGTGAGAATGAGGGTTGAGCTGTGCAAGTAAATCGTTCGTCAAAAGAAGACTAAGTACTACAAACCTAGATTCTGCCGATGTGGCTGGGTCTTGACTCCATGTGGAAATAGTTTTTAGAGCATAAGTAATTTGATACATTGGATGGTCAAGATACCGAAGTAGTTTTGGTAAAATTTGTAACATTGCGAATAAAAGTAATTCGTTTGCGGGTAATAAATACAATTAGTTGAGTGCGATCAACGAAGACGCCGAGTGAAAGGGCATTTCATTTTTTACGTTTTATTTCCAGGAACCATGAAGAAAATTCTATGTACAGCCAGAAATGTAAAAATGGCTAAATAAATGACAGAGGGTCAGAGGTGAGCCCAAAGATGGACGCTGACGTAAAATAAGGTAGGTGACATGCCATCTTACCGCCTACTAAATCTTGTTTTATGATGTCAAACTTATATGTATTTGAAATGGGTATTTATGACGCAGTTGGTCACCCATATATGTTTTTTGTGAATGTTAGAAATATGATGAAAGGTCATTGGTTTTATTTTCTGCTTGGATAATTTTTTAAAGTATTGCGAGTGCCGTGTAATGTTGTAAAAGTTATTAATGAGGGTTTCGAAGTGATATCACGTCCAAAGTAGATCGTCATTTCCGTGAAATTATTGCCTATATTTTGTGATGTCAAATTAAGATGTTTATTCGACGTAAAATTTTGTTGGAATTTTGATGGAATTGGTGAAAAAGGATCCGTGGTTACCCATTTTCAATCGGGTGGAAGCGCTGTATGTAGTGTTGATTAATGCAGATCGGTAGATTTTGTTACGAAGTGTAACGATATTCCATGTCCGTTTAAACTGAGTCTTTGTGACAATAAATAACAGTAAAATTTTCAGTCATTTTTGTGAAAATCCAAGTTTTAAAATACGAGATCATTTTATGCGAGGTTGTTCATTATTAAAGTATTTGTGCGTATTATGCGTCGTGGATTCTAGTAAGGATTTTTATTCAAGTTCTTTTGTCAGTGAGAGTCGTCGAGTTGAAGGCAAGAGTTAGATTTGCCGTATGAGTTGAGATAGGTTTTTGTGAATCAGGTGATTGGAAGCCCGTAGTGAACCCGGGACTTCGGTGTGAGCCCGAGGAAGATTTATAATGTTTGGGATGGAAAGTAGAGTGCGAGAATCCACGCCGGTATTAAGTTGCGACGTGTACAATTATTGTAGGACATTTAAAAGCAAAATCTATGTGGATATTTCTTTGGTCAGAATATCGTACTTTTGTTCTATTTTGCGAAGTGAACGGGGTTCGTTCTTAGAAGCCAGTCAAGCGTGGCGAAAGACATGTGTTTCATATTAAAACTGACAGACAGGTAAGGGTCATTTGTGCTCAATGCCGCCAGCTGATCGAAGTTCGCCATTCGAATATAACGGGGTTGTGCGCTTACTACGTGTTAAAAATGAAACTGCATTCTTGGCAACGGAGATCATTATTTGCGAGAACTAGTTGAAAATATCATCCGGGAATGACGTGTAGGTTATTAGATACTGTGAGTGTGCTTAATTGAGATTGTAAAGTATAATTGAAACCACGACGTTAGAGTATAATGAGCGAGGTTAGCCAATTCCAGGGTTGTCCAAAATATAGAGTGGCGGTGATGATGATTGATTTGTTAGTGAGGGGTGCACAAAGCTTTATGGAATATTATGACAAGATATGACATCGTAATCGGTTTACATTGTACGGCGAGTTACTTATGGTTTGTAATTATTAGGGTTATCCAAGTATTAATAATGGTTAGGATTAGATTAGATTAAAGTGCGATGTCATGAAACAAGATATAATACTGGAAATAAATTATGTAAATTTTTTCCAGCTGTATGATAACAACATATAATAAACATGAGCGAATTAAAATTTAATTCCATCAAATTTTGAGTAGGGACTTGTGAAAGAAACCATTCGTCCGTGGAGATAGAATTTGTTGTTCATTAAGATTTCATCAAATTTAAATTTATTTAATTATTAAATTCAGTAGAAACCGTATTTATGAAATAACTTCAAACCAAGCGAATAACTTGAAGATGCATTCTGGAAATCTTAGTTTATTTTTCTGGGAATATTTAAATGTTAACGTAACGATTAAGGGGACATATCCGAAGGTAATGGATTTTACTGCCATAAAGTATTATGAGCGTTGTTGTTGTTGTTGTTGCATTATTTGACTTTGATTGAGCAGTAAATGTGCTGGGGTTAGTAAAGTGGAAACTTTGGTCATCAACCGATATAACTTAATTGTGTTTAGCCTTCAGCTTAGAAACTTGGATGGTCAGGGGGTCATCAACCTCCGGGACTTAGATTAGGGCCATATGGCACTGTAGCATCATTTTCCTTGCGGTCATTATCCACAATGACTTTAAAGTAACTTAGAAGTTTAGAGGTCGGTCCATGACATAGTCGCAGGTCACATCGATTCAATTAACGGTCCATGCTGAATAACCACTGTGTGGCACACACCGATTGGACTGCCTTAATTACACCCAGAGTCCAGAGTTCGTGTTACGAGGGCTGGATCATAAAGAATCATTATGATGGTACATGTAGTCTCTCATGGAAGCCGAAGTTAAGGATCTCCAGACTTTCTTTTCTTTATTAATAATTGAGACAATGGTTTCTAGTAAGGATGCCCATCAGGCAGTTAAGTCAAAAGCTCAAACCAGCGTTCGGCCCCTCTGTGTAAAAATGATTGTGGTGTTAAGTGGACAAGATAGAGTCCAAATTATACATGGATTACAAATTATTACTTTCTTCAGTAAATTTTTCCAAAATAATATACAAATATTTTATGAATAGACCTTTCATTTGAGTAGATCGATTAGACTTACTGAACCCTACCTTTTACCTCAGCAAGTGACGAAAAACCCGAAACGACCCAAGAGACAGATCTCATGAAAATTGCTGATAGGCAATGAAGGTAGGTATCCTTCATAGTGGACCAAAGGGTTCAGTATGTATGTATGTATGTATGTATGTATGTATGTATGTATGTATGTATGTATGTATGTATGTATGTATGTATGTATGTATGTATGTATGTATGTATGTATGTATGTAGGTAGGTAGGTAGGTAGGTAGGTAGGTATGTATGTATGTCTGTATGTATGTATGTATGTATGTATGTATGTATGTATGTATGTATATTCCGTAGCCCGAAGGCTACGTGATCCTCAAAAACTCCAGCAGCACAGACAGCCTTAGTGTCAATGACGAGGAGTGAGAGGAAAACGAGTGAGGTGGTTTCCCGTTACTTTTCTCACCGACCCAGAAGGTGCTGTTACGTACTGTATCAGTCTGCCAAGCGCAGAAAGACTTTCGCATCAGTCGTTACAGGGACTGCCTTACAGAGCGCTTACCGACTTTCATATACTGTTAAGAAGAAAGCCATTATGTTTCAGTATCGACTGATTTAAGATAACCTTAGAACTTTCAATCTATTGAAGCACGAAATATAACATTCAGACCGCCATAACATTCCTATGATTGTGTTCTTTTACAGGTATGTTACAGTGTTGAAAATGTGCTTTGACAGTCTGAAAGAAACGTTAACTTGACTTTCACACTGTCAAAATTAAAGATGAGACTGAGTCTGATCAATGAACGTAATAAACATGTTTTAACTCGTACCAGAAGGTACTGTGCAGAGCATTATGTACTCTGCATCTCACCAGAGATTTAAAATATGACAAAATTATATTTAATTAATAAAGTGAAAGTTTACAGTTATCTTATAATTAATCGATTTTAACTTAGTGTATATTGGAGGTTTAAAATAACTGTTATGTGTTAATTTAATGTTTAACTGTTAATATATAAATTCCACTGCTAGTTACTGCACTTTTAAACACTCATTTTCTGCACTGCTTTTAATTTCAGAAGGTAGGGATTGCCAAGTCCGTGATACCTTCATTTTACGAAGCGTCAGACCTCTTCCAATTTTCCCTCCGATTAGTATTAATAGATAATGATTTCCAAGTTGTACTTCCTCTTAAATCAATAACCACCACGATCACGAGTTATAGAAAGGTCTTCCCATACCTAGCGCAAGATTTATACTGTTAACAAATATAAAAACTATAATCGTGGTCGAACTTTTAAAGAAAGTCCCCGGGGCTTTTTATAGAACGTTTCATGCTCTACATTCCTTACGTATATAATCTCTGGGTATTAAAATGGTTTACACAGCATTAGCCGAGAAATAGTTCGTGTGTCGTCACTTTCCTCAACTTGTTTCGCAGAAACTGTTGCTGGACGGCTTCCTTTCATTTCACTTCAATATTAATAACATGAAAACCTTCGCCGAGAGATCCTATAGGCAACAGTAAAAACACATAAAATCTCTCCAATGGTTTTGGACTTGTAGTGGTTTAGGCAGCGTTAAGGTGAGTCTCACACATATTCCTACCGTACGTAGCACGATATTTTCTGATAACAAAATAAACACTGTTATAGTGGGTGACCTTTTAAAGTTAGATAAGCTTTCCCGGGGATTTGTTTGCAGAACATTTCATGGTCTCAATTTTAATGCCTTCTAATTCCTTCAAATGTATTGTACAATAATTTAATTTTATAAAATATCTGTTGCTCACGATCAAATTCAACTTTTATAAAATCTTTAATAAAACTTTTCATAGAATAGGACGTGTTCTATTCCGTAAAATTAATTTTGCGAAACGAACCAATTAGCGAAACGCTAACGGCCGCTACGACGAGAGAAGTTTGTGAAGCTAGTAGTTCGTAAACATAAACCACTGCCTAATCGATATGCATCCGATGGCTGCTTAAACTGCCTGCTCATTACAACATTATAACATGGCACTATATGAAATACTCCGTTTACAAATACCCACGGCAGATGGCAGCACTAAATGGCCCCATCCCTGTCGGAATGAAATAGCAGGAAATAAGGTAGTATTGTACTTATTTTCAGTGAAAATTGTGTACTGCTGCGTGTCTTTCTATAAATCAAAGAAAGGTAAACCAGAATGCCGCCAAGCACAGAATTGCGTCGAAAGTGGTTAGATATAATAGCAAGGGAAGTAAATGGATTCCTTTTGACCATTCCGTGGTTTGCAGTCGACATTTCGTAAATGACGATTTCAAAGAGACCAGTAAAGCGCGAAAATTAAAGACAGGATCTATACCCAGCCTTTTCTCTGAGAATCCAGCTTATAAACAACAAAACAACCATTAACATCGGCAAAGAGGAAGAGAAAGGATTCAAGCACAGAGGTGTCTAACAAGAGCTCTTCAAATATCATTGCAGAATATGGTAAGCGTTATATAAGTTTTGAAGTGTTGCATACTGAGTGATATAATTTCTGGAGACAATTGTACTGTTAATGTGAAAGAACAAATCAGATTAATATGCTGTCATAGATTCAATTACGAGTCGTTTGTTAGTAGCATAAAATCGTGTCAGTATATTATTATTATTATCATTCATGACGCCACTAGGGCTTATTTAGTTGTTTGGGGTTTACAGTTATACCTCTTTCTATTTCCAGTCGACTCTCCGTTTACGGATACAGAGTTAGGCGTAAATACTAGTAACAACGATCCGTGTGGCGTTCGTTGTCAAGTTGATATGTCGGATGACAGCCAAAATTTAAAGATAACAAATAGAGGGCTTCGTGTTGCGCTATTCAGAATGAAAAAAATAATAGACCAGGAAGAAAAATTACACCGATCAAGTAAACAGCTTGAAGATTGTAATACGCAACACAAACCACTGAACATTATAAAGAAAACTGCAGGTGAGGGTATTGAAATTGCCATTTATCTTCAAGATCAAGTAAATAACTTTCAGAAACGGCGCTCAATATGGTCTGAAGAATCTATAGACCTATGGCTATGTATTTGTTGGCGGATTGCTTCTCCAAAAGGTTAAGAGTACGGGCTGAGATCAAAATTAATAACTGCCACCATCACATAACATATTAGATAGACATCTAGGGACGGTGAAGTGTGGAGCTGGCATTTCACCACCAATAAAGGAAAGACTGCAATCAGAAGCAAATCATTTCAATGATCTGGATAAATTTTTCTCCCTTATTTGCGACGAAATGGCAATTGAAGAGCGGTTGCTCTATAATAAAGAAGAGGACGGATTCTATGGACTTGCCGAAGCAAAGGAAGTCTATAAAGAAGAAACTGGAATAAACCCTCAACTCGCCAACAAATTGCTGTGCTTTGTAATTCATGGGTTGACGAAGAAATGCACAATTCCGGTTGCCTACTTCATGGTGAAGGCATTACAAGAACATGAGCTTTTCCTTTTGGTTCAACAGGTTTTGAAAGCTGTCGAAGAGTGTGGTTTCTATGTTATTCGTCTTGTGACTGATACTCATATAACAAATTCTTCAATGTTCAAGAAATTTGGTGATGGAGAATTTAAGTCATGTGTAGTTCATCCGTGCAACTCCATGCGACAAATAAACAGTTCAAGAAAATTAGGGGAACATGTTTTGTAACATCTGGAATGTGAACGTTAATTTGGTAGATGGGATTCCAATGGTCGTACAGCATACCTTGAGATCTTAGCTACTCAGGGTATGTCAAAGCGGTTATACTCCTTCTGTAGGCGTAGCCATGCATTAAACTGTTAGGTGACCCCTCAAAACAAAGTGAATAGCGATGCGTCCGTGTATCGTTGTGAGTTACACAGACTACTGCGGTCATTTGAGCACGCTGTACGTAAACCAGCACATCCCATGAGACATCTTAACGAGGTTCAAGTCGGAAGGGCCGTCACTTTGATCCAGGAAAGATGAACTTTTCGTCGTGTTGCTGTGGATCTCAATGTCTCTCCGTCAGTAATTCAACGCTTGTGGAATCGCTAAGTGAGGGAGGGCATTTCACAAGGTGGGTAGGGCAAGGTCGTGGACGCATGAACAACCCCACAGGATTACCGATATTTGACCATCTGTGCGTTGTGGCGTCGTTCAGCAACTGCCAGAGAACTGCAACAAGATCTCAGGAGGGTCACTGGAGTCACGGTGTTTGATCAGACAGTAAGGAACAGGTTAAGAGAAGTGTCCTTACGACCCAGACGTCCTGTTCGAGTGCCCCGTTTAACGCAGCAACATCGCGCAGCTCGCCTTCTGTTTGGCCGTACTCACGTCAACTGGCAACTTCGCCAATGGAGACCTGTGTTGTTCACAGACGATTCCAGATTTCCCCTGACACAGCGTAACGGACGTCAACGTGTATAGAGACGCCTTGGTGAGCAGTACATGCCAAATGCTGTCCAGGAAGGCGACCGATTCGGACCAGGTTCTGTGATGATGTGGAGTGGCATCAGTATTAATGGCCGTATGGATCTTGTCGTCGTTCGTAGTAATCTTACCGCTGCGGGGTACATCGACAAGATACTGCTACAGCATGTGTTGGTTGCTGCATACGGTGTTAGCCCTGAGTTCGTACGCATACACGACAACGCCAGGGCTCATGTAGCGCGCATCACCAGAAATGTCTTGCGAGAACTAGGCATTCAAGAGACGGAATGGCCAGCAGTGAGTCCCGACCTTAACCCCATCGAGTATATGTGGGATAGGCTTGACAGAAGTGTTCGTGGGTGTCCTGTTCCACCACAGACTCTCCAAGACCTCGAACAGGCTCTCATTGAAGCCTGGAACCTGATACCGCAACGTGACCTCCGTCGACTTATACGGAGCATGCCACGTAGGTGCCAAGCTGTGATAAATGCTCGTGGAGGACATACATCATACTGAAGCTCTCCAACTGTGATAAAAATCCACCCTTGAGGACTGTTATCACTTTGTTTTCGCCCCTATTTGGACATTTCCGTTTGTGTTCCGAACATGAACGCGAATCCATCGATGTTCTTTTGTATACTCCAACGGTAAAGAATAAAGGTTTAGTTGGTAATATGGGTAAGAAAGCATTCATTTGTGCACGTTAAATAAAATGTTAGGCCCAGATGTAACAGATGTCAGAGTACATAGAGGCAGCGATTTATAAACAGGTGTGAGGTATTGTTTTTGGAGCATGGCATACGATCAAAAACATGTTCCCTTAATTTTTTTGAACTGAGTATATTTGTCTTTCGATTATTGTCATATTATTAAAAACATCAGATCTCGGTTTCTTGAGCATGATATGGCAGATAAGGTGGCATAATCACTTCATATTTCTTAAAGAAGCTGTATCACCTTCAGAAGAATCTCATAGTGAAACCAAGTTCTTTGGAAAGATGAATATACTCCATGCTGTGCAAGCTTTCTCACAACCAGTCACAGCAGCTTTGCAGTTCCTAACGGAAAACTCATCGCTCGTGACGGCAGTAGTCGATTTTCCGGTGGTTGGACCTACCATACGATTTATGAAATCTGTGTATAAATATTTCAGTGTCCATGACACCAGCGATAAAACATAGCACTTGAGGCAAAATAAAAAGGACGTTCTTTTCTACAGCAGATGAGCGTCTCCCGTGGCTGAAAGACTATTTCTGTCAATATCTTGAAGAGATAAAAGGAGCGTCCAAAGCTCTCAAAAAAGAGGGACTTACCAAAGAAACACATCAATCTATTATTGTTACTGCTTTATCTACTTCTTCGTGCACTGTTCATCTTATACAGAATGGATTTTTTTTATGTGCTTGCATGGGCCTTTTCAGGAGATCCAATTGAAACCATGTTTAATGCCATAAGAATGGGAGGAGGAAGTAATGACATTACTGAACCCGGGCTGCTCAGAATTCCATAAAGATGATTCTGAAATCCGATATTTTGAGGTTCACCGATGGTGCTAACGTTATCCACAAGCAAAATTCAAAATTTTCTGCCTCAGTATCCTCTCCCAGACTTGACGAAACAGAACTAGTGTTGCTTCCTGAGTATGTACTTGATTTAGTGGAAGATGTTTGTGAGGCCCCTGGATCAGTGTGTGTGTCACTTTGGAAACTGCTTCCCAAGCATTAGTGTGCGGTTATTTGGTGCATGTAATCGAAGAAAAATCCGAATGCAGTACGTGCTTTAATAACGTTTCCACCTCAGTTAATGCACCTCTAATGATGAACTTAATCGGACAGTCGAATAGAGGAGCCCTGCGCTATCCCCAGGCACAAATTATTGGCCTAATTATGGGCTACAGAAATTTGTTGAGACGGCTCTACCGTAATGCAAGAAATCTGCTAGTCTGCTCCAGACCTAAAGACTATTTACTACATTCTTTGTACCAGTGTAACGTTTTAAAGTGTGTTAGTAACAATAATACTAAGAACTTGTCAGAAACTGTTGTGGCCAAAGTCGTGAAACCTCTGGTTAGCAATGTAGGGAAGTATCATACAAAGTTTCTATGTGTTCATCGAAACCTCTTTCTCGAAAAGTCCTGATGCTATAAATCTCTAAAGCACTACTTTATACCTAAAATTCTTTATTTTTCTATTTTACGTTTAGATTTCCAATGTTGGTTGTATGCTTATTTAGCTGTATTCACGCAATAACTAGTGCTGTCAAATGTTGCCATCTAGCGGCGGATTGTTTGTAAGTCACCTTACACGGTTGAATATGGAATGAATGGGCAGTATAAGCAGCCACCGGATGCATATCGAGCAGGCAGTGACATAAACAAACTCCTCTATACTCCGCACGGCTTTACTTCTAAATTGATGTTTCGCAAAACAAAAATGAGCATCTCCTTACCCCTGTTGCCATCGCGCTACTGCCGCGAGAACAGCTGATGCAATATACCCACGGTAAATAGCCCTCGCAAAATGTAATACCGTACTCAGGAAAGTTAATGAATCGGGATTGAAAATAAATTCACAAAAACTACCCTTACTAATAATATCAGACTCTAAAAAGAAAATACATTATTAAGAATAAAAGAGAACGAGAAAATTACATATCACTGGCCGTTAATGGCTGGCACAGGAAGGACGTTATGGCCTACAAAGGGAACACTCCACTGATCTCAGACCCACTTTCTTGCCACTTGTCTTTCCCGAATTACACTGAGACATGCTAAACACGCACGAACTAAGTACACTAACCAATACACAGACGTAAATTAAAACTACAGCTATTTTCATACACTGAACTATTAAACCTGTATTGTACTAAATTATACTATGCTAAACTGTAAACTACGCTATACTGTTCTATATTAGAGAGATATACAATAATATGAAAAACACTAATTACTGAAGAAAAATTAAAAAGATCGCGAACCGTACCGAATACCTTACACGCTGAGCGAGACAGGTTAACCACGTGGTGTATGTAAATATTAGAGTTGGTAACTAGGTTTCGAGATCGCACTCTGCCACGGCCAACTCGATAGGTAGTTCCGGCCTGTTACACTTGACAGTTCCATAGGGACAGGGGCGTGTTCTCCTTGAATGCAAGGCATTCATTGCATGCGTTATGATAACACAAAGAACTGTCTGATGTACGATTTTAGGTTGTTTCAAGTCAAATATTAACGATTTCATCTCTCAGAAGTTCAAAAGTTCCACCCAACTGTACTAGTTCCGTTGCTTGACTACGTGTGGTGCTGGTGTAGTCTCGCCGTCTATTCCACTCTAGAAAGAAAGAGACAGCAAATGGAGGAGTTAAGGATGTAAGACATTCAATATTAAAATTGCATTCGGTGACAGACGTAGTTCTGAAACCCTCCGAATGATGTCGCTGCAATTGAAACTTGGTCAGAATTTGTCACCCCATACCCATGCTGCCCTCTGCCATCTGTTAGCAACTTGGAGAAAGTCGGCATGCATAAGTTTACAGCGAACGGGACCCACAGATTACCCCCCCCCCCCCAGCGAGAATCCAACGTGACGAAACTGACCAATGCCACTGGGGTGACTTACCTCCAGTGCATGAGTTGTGGCTAACTAGTGAGTTAATTCATTGTGTGTTTTGCTCATTAGTGAGTGCTGTTCCTGTGCTATTCGTCGCTTTCGGTGTTTCATTATATTTTGCGCACATGTGGTATTAACGATGGATGAGTCTAAAACGGATATAATTGTAAATCAGTTTGAAAAGCCATTTACTGGCCGTTCGTTTGATGAAAAGATTCAAATAGTTAAAGGCGGGAGACCTCTACTTTCCCTCGTAAATTTAAAAAACCGAAAACAAGAATTGTGTACGCACGTTCAATCCAGAAACTTACAGTAAAGCTGTTTGGCTCGAATTCACCTACATGTAATTAGGGTGAGTAGAATTGAAATTTACTATAGATTGTGTTAACTGCATGGTTACTAATTGCATGCCTCAGTGGAGATTCCAGGATACGCCACTGCATAGGGATGACATCACACTTTTAGTGCTTGGAAATGGAGGTATGGGTCTTGTTTTCATGGTGGTTTGGTAACACGTTGTTGTTATTTCAACATTATTAGAAGTGTTCGGTCGTGTTTGCAAGGGATAACTGTGCAAAAAAGTATCAGTAAAATATGTTTTTCAGAAATAGTATGTGTTAACTACTACAGCGTTGTAGTTTGAGCAGCGTGTTGTTAGGAGGTATTGCTAGGTCATGTGGTAGGTTAAGTAAATCCACCTTGAAACTATCAAGAATCATCTAACGTACTTTAAAGTTAATGATGATTATTATAATATGTTAGCGTAGTCTAAGCTCCTCTCTGCAATATGGGACGAACGTGTAAAGTGCCTGGATGTACGTCCAATTACCGTTCAAATAAGGAATTGGCTATCTCAACATTCGCGTTTCTCAGCCATAAGGAGAATTTTTTAACAGTAGGGATGTTTCTTCCAAAGTTTGAAAAATGAAAATTGAAGAACCTGGCAATTTCTGTGACAAACGTGGGTGTGTGCTGCAGAGTTGATGAGTGTTGTGTCCAAAATCACTCATACTTTTGGAAATACTTTATTTGAACACTTATTCACACCAAACAAGCATAAAACAATGACATTATTTTGAGAAACAACAATTTGCCTAGCGACCATCGTCGTACAGTCTGGTTAACAGAGCCTTCAAACATTTTGTAATATGTAATATATACCTTGAGCGCATATGTTTCCGTACTTGTATGTGATTTCGTTTGATAGCGCTTTCAATGTCATGTGTTTATAGGCATATTATTTTGTTTCTTTTGTCATATTATGATAAAAAGTATTGTATCAGTAGTATAGGAATTATACGCGTTAGCACCAAGCGTGTCACGTCACAACTATTGGTAGCAGGCTTCTATATCAAGGTGGCCGATTTAAGTCGATATGAATGGCAGCTTGGTATTGGTTGGATGTCTGTGTTTCAGCACATAACCACCAGACAGAGCCAAAATCGGCCAAAACGTCAATTTAGAAGTAAAGCGGTGCGGAGTATAAAATGACAGGATCTGGGTGGACTAATTGTAAGGAAGCTGCTAGTGTTTGTATGAGGTTAAAATGCCAATGTATCCCAACAGAAATGCAAGAAGGGAGGCAGTAAACTCAATCGCCGAATTTGTGTCAAAAGTTCGGCCGAACACAAGCCAGGCTGATGTGAAAGCGAAGATAAACGGGCTTTGAACTCAGTCCTTGGCAGCACATACACATCTTAGTTCACAATTTAGTTCTTAGATGACCATCCTGATCATTCCACGGATTTTATAAAATAATTTTACCGTGAACAACGCAACTAGTTTTCGTCATACTTTTATAAAATTAGTTGTACAACAAATTTTACGAAACAATTTACCGTGGGCAACGGGTATTATGCATATATTTTGTGTGTATCTTACAGGTTTAGGCAACTCAAGCATGTAAAACATGGCGTTATTTTCTTCCAGTTGTTGCACGGAAACGGTCACTGGTCGATTTCCTTTCTTCACAGTAATACACGGAAGCATTTTGCGGGAGATTCTCTTGACAACAGTGAAAACCAAGATTAAAATGCGCCCATCGATAATCTAGTTATAGCCGGACACCAATAATACACACGTACGTTAGGACAGACAGACGTTGAGTTTTATACTTGTAAAGATAACAGTTGTTATAGATGAGATTCTAAAGTGAAACGTTGCTGTACGTTCTGAGAGGGAGTAAGAAAACTCAATCGCCGAATTTGTGTCAAAAGTTCGGCGAAATTATAACCATAATAACATTAAAGAAGTACACTATTTAACCGTTTTAATAGTTTCTGGAGACACTAATAAACGCTCATGCACAAACGTATCAGCCACGACTAGGTCACTCACAAAGAATCAGAGGTAAGGCTTTTTGCGGATGATGTTATTCTGTATAGAGTAATAAATAAGTTACAAGAATGTGAGCAACTGAAAAATGACCTCGAAAATGTTGTGAGATGGACAGTAGGCAATGGTATAATGATAAACGGGATTTACTGCGTTGATGGGGTGAAAGTTCCTTTTGGGGATCATTGTAAGTATCTGGGTGTTAATATAAGGAAAGATCTTCATTGGGGTAATCACATAAATGGGATTATTAATAAAGGACATAGATCTCTGCACATGGTTATGAGGGTGTTTATGGATTGTAGTAAGGATGTAAAGGAGAGGGCATATAAGTCTCTGCTAAGACCCCAACTGGAGCATAGTTCCAGTGCATGGGACCCTCACCAGGATTACTTGATTCAAGAACAGGAAAAAATCCAAAGAAAAGCAGCTCGATTTGTTCTGGGTGATTTCCGACAAAAGAGTAGTGTTACAAAAATGTTGCAAAGTTTGGGCTGGGAAGAACTGGGAGAAAGAAGACGAGCTGCTCGACTAAGTGGTATGTTCCGAGCTGTCAGTGGAGAAATGGAGTGGAATCACATTAGTACACGAATAAGTTTGAGTGGCGTCTCTAAAAGTAGGAAAAATCACAATATGAAGGCAATGTTGGAATTCAAGAGGACAAATTGGGGCAAATATTCATTTATAGGAAGGGGAGTTAGGTATTGAAATAACTTACCAAGGGAGATGTTCAATAAATTTCCATTGTCATTGAAATCATTTAAGAAAAGGCTAGGGAAACAACAGATAGGGAATCTGCCACCTGGGCGACTGCCCTAAACACAGATCAGTATTGATTGATTGATTGATTGATTGATTGATTGATTGATTGATTGATTGATTGATTGATTGATTGATTGATTGATTGATTGATTGATTGATTGATTGATTGATTGATTGATTGATTGAAGAAATGTTGTGTGGCTAGGACAGTATTTGCACGAGGCTGTCCTACCTGGTTAACAGAGTCCTTGCCTTGTGTAGTCTCGTAGTTACTATCAGAATGTCTTCAGCATAATAATCAATGGCGCGTGAGCTGCCTCTGTGGGTCAGTGGTAGAGTGCCGGCCTCAGGATCCCAAGATAGCGGGTTCAAACTCGGCAGATGTAGTCGGATTTTTGAAGGGCGGGAAAAAGTCCATTCGACACTCCATGTCGTAGGATGTTGGCATGTAAAAGATCTCTGGTGACACATTTGGTGTTTACCCGACAAAATTCATTAAATCTCAGCCATAGACGCCCAAGAGAATTTCGGTTTACTCGGTCTGCCATCTAGTGGGCCTAGAGTAAAACGGAACGTCGAAATTGACGAGCAGACAGCCAGATGGCGTCAAATTGAAATGTCTGCACACGGTAGCTGAGGCCATACGATTATTATTATTATTATTATTATTATTATTATTATTATTATTATTATTATTAATGGTGCGTGGGCCTCCGGAGAGGCCTGGTGCCGGTCTTTCGGGTATGGGCGACCTGCGCGTCTGTGAGGATGGGACCCTACCTAAGATTAAGTCCACCGAGCTCGATAGCTGCAGTCGCTTAAGTGCGGCCAGTATCCAATATTCGGGAGATCGTGGGTTCGAACCCCACTGTCGGCAGCCCTGAAGATGGTTTTCCATGGTTTCCCATTTTCACACCAGGCAAATGCTGGGGCTGTACCTTAATTAAGGCCACGGCCGCTTCCTTCCCACTCCTAGCCCCTTTCCTGCCCCATCGTCGCCATAAGACCATATCTGTGTCGGTGCGACGTATAGCAAATTACCAAAGATTAAGTCCAATGCTAAAGATGGCACAAACACCCCGACCCCGAGCCATAGGAATTAATTAATGAAAGTGAAAATCCCTGACCCGACCGGGAATCGAACCCGGGGCCTATTTGACTAAAGGCCAGCAACCTAACCATTTAGCCACGGAGCCAGACTTTTTGAGCATGAATTTGTTTAAATGAAATATATGGCATGATCTGTTCTAATTAAACCGAAGGAATATTCACAGTGCATAGTATTTGCACTCAGTACCAACAACATTTGAAAATCCACAGTCTGTTGCTAGTCATTCGACCGAGTCAGGAATGGATTGAATCAAGCCGTCATCTAGCGGCTGCCAAAGCCTGTCGCTCTCCGGTGGCGTGCCAGACGCGACCGTGCCGCATGCGACCCGTACCACTAGCGACCGCATAATCTGTAACCGTGCCGGATGCGACCGGTGTTGACAAGCAAATTGTCATTTGATAAGTTGTGTCATCACCCAAGATCAGGTAAGTTAAACGAAGTGCCATGCCATTTCAGTTAGTCCTATAAGCAGCTACTGCCCCTACTTTACATAACACTTCTGGGGGAAACTCGTTTTACAACACAAAACATGGTGATGCGTTTACGCCTTTTCCCACCGGGCGAGTTGGCCATGCGGTTAGAGGCGCGCGGCCCTGAGCTTGCATCCGGGAGATAGTGGGTTCGAATCCCACTGTCGGCAGCCCTGAAGATGGTTTTCCGTGGTTCCCTATTTTCACACCAGGCAAAAGCTTGGGCTGTACTTTAATTAAGACCAGGGCCGCTTCCTTCCAATTCCTATCCCTTTCCTATCTCATCGTTGCCTTAAGACCTGTCTGTGTTGGTGCGACGTAATGCCACTAGCAAAAAAAAAAAAAAAAAAAAAAAAAAAAAAGAAGAGCCTAGCTCTCTGAAATTATTTACGACTTAGGCCTTCTTACTTAACGTGTCCTATTAGTACCAGGAGTGTCCGAGGACGTGTTCGGCTTGCCTGGTGCAGGTCTTTCTACCTGACTCCCGTGGGCGGCCTGCGCGTATGGATGTGGGATTATGATAATGAAGTAGGGAGAGATGAAACCCGGTTCCGGCACGTAGCCTACTCCTCTCGAATAATACCAAGGGGTTTGCTCAATGCTTTACGTTGCCATCCAACGGCCGAATCACCATCAACAGCATCATATCCCCTCATTCCATTTGAACACTGCGAAAAGTTTAGGATTTCAATCCAGGCTTTTGGCATGCAATCTAGTGATTAGAAACTTTCTACCACCAACTTTCCTACCCTGCCGGCCAACATTCTGATGGTGAAATTTTTTCATCCAGGCTAAGTGGCTCAGACGGCTCAGACGGTTGAGATGCTGGTCTTCCGACTCTAACTTGGCAGGTTCGATCCTGGCTCAGTCCGGTGGTATTTGAACGTGCTCAAATACGTCAGCTTTGTGTCGGTGGATTTAGTGGCACGTATAATAAGTCCTACGGGACTAAATTCCGGCACCTCGGCGTCTCCTTAAACCATAAAAGTCGTTACTGGGACGTAAAGCCAGCAACATTATTATATTTTTCTTTCGACCAACGGCACTCGAACCTGCTAACCACGGTGTCAGACTTTTATTTTAGAAAAGACCAAGTTAGCTTCTTATAAGCAATTTGCCACTTGGTGACAGCCCTTAATGCAGATCAATTGTAAGTGATTGATGGGTCGCATGCGGCACGATGCTTATCCACTCGGTCGCTATTGGCACGACAATGGCCTGGTCGCATCCGGCACGGTCGCATCTGGCACGTAACCCGCTCTCCTGTGGGGCAATGATTGATGAATGACAGATGAAATGAAATGATACTGGGGAGTGTTGTTGGAAGGAAATATGACATGGAAAACCGGAGTACCCGGAGAAAAACCTGTCCTGCCTCCGCTTTGTCCAGCACAAATCTCACATGGTGCGATGGGGATTTGAACCACGGACCCCATCGGCGAAAGGCCAGCGCGCTACCGCCTGAGCCACGGAGGCTCTAGTACCAACAACATTTTAAAACACTAAATTGTAAAGTTTCTGACTAGAAGGGGCATGTATTTCAGGAGTAACCAACAGTTTACCCTTTCCCTCAGCGTCTCCTTCTCACTTCACCATGTCTCAGGTACCGTAGGATTCAGAATAGCACTGTGCAAAGCAAACGCTGAAAAACTTACGAAGCAAATGTATACATGTATGTTCAGTCCGTCAGCGATTCCGCTGGTGGGATCCTCAACAGCTCTGCCATCAGCTGTCATAGATGGCCTAGGCGTCACTGAAGAGGCGAACTAGGGAAAGGAGGAGTGAGGTAGTTTCCCGTTACTTTCCTCACCGGAGTCAGGAGTTGCGATTACATATCAGTCTGCCAAGCCCACTGAAATGCATGCACCAACTGACCCTATGAGCAACATTTTCACACCATTCATAGCAGGGACTGGCTACATAAGGACTGGCATTACTAGCATCGCTCATGCCTCAGTCACTTTCATATTGTCAAAGTCAAGGTAAGACAGAGGCAGATCTATGAAAGTAACAAAATTGCTCTAGCCTATGCCAGAAGACATAGTGCAGTGTAAACACTAGGTCCTGCCCGCAAAGGCATGACGAAGCAAATGGCAAATGTTAACGACGAGACATTAACACACGTCACGAATTCTCACATGCCAGTGTTGTTCGGCGAGCCTTTGTTCCATTTGAAGATTAGTCACAAGGTTATCTATTGTAAAGCAGACTTGTTGATCGACATCTTGTGAAATGTAAAATGAGAACATGCGTCATACCACAGAATTCCCAGCAATTGTAGAAAATACTTGAGCAGTGATCCCAGCGGAAACAGTGTTGGTAGATATTTATCTGCGGTAACTTGTACTGTATGCAGAGTGTGCCGTCAACGTTACCACTCCTCAACTCGCAGGACGGCACAAAGTACCAAAACAATTCCATTCCCCTTATGGATACACAGTTAAGCTGCTTCTGACTGTGAATTGCAGTAAACGAAATTATTAATGCGTCCGGTTAGTGTGATTAGCTGCCACCCCTGGAGGCCCGGGTTCGATTCCCGGCTCTACCACGAAATTTGAAAAATGGTACGAGGGCAGGAACGGGATCCATTCAGCCTAGGGAGGTCAACTGAGTAGAGGTGGGTTCGATTCCCACCTCAGCCATCCTGAAAGTGGTTTTCCGTGGTTTCCCACTTCTCCTCCAGGCAAATGCCAGGATCGTACCTAACTTAAGGCCACTGCCACTTCCTTCCCTCTTCCTTGTCTATCCCTTCCAATCGTCCCATAAAGAAGAAGAAGAAATAATTAATGCAAAGCCACAGCAATCGAGTGATTTGGCTTCGGGGTTTGAGTCACGGAGCTCTTAACTTGCATTCGGGAGGTAGTCGGTTCGAACCCCACTGTCATCATCATAATCATTTTCCAGCTTCAGTTTCCTGGGTGTAATGTACAAGCGCTCGCCATCTCCTCTTAGCTTCACACATATATGTTCCAAACCATTTTCCCATCTGAGACCTCTCTCGACATCTAATTTTGCTGTCTTTTTCCAGCGTTTCATTGGCCTACCCTTGGCCTTTTTCCTTGGACAGTAAGGTCAAAGTATTTTCTAGCAGGTCTTTCGCTGTTCATTCTCATAATGTGTCCATACCACTAAGTCTACGCTTCTTCATTACACTGATAATAGTGACCTCCTATTTGCTACTTTTCTTATCTTGTCCTTTCGAGTAGTTTAATTCATAGTTGTAATGAATCTCGTTCCTGTTCTCTGAGTTCTACTATAGGCCTAAGTGAGGACTTGTGCGAAGTAGTTGTGGTACATGGTTGCTGTTGCTTTTTGTGGTGTTTTTCAGTCGCAGATTATGTTTCTGACTGGATTGTAAAAGTTTGATGCTGTCTGTGTCCTGCACTGTTGTCTTTCGAGATTGTGCATCCGTGGTACTTGAAGCATGACGAATAGAAGAACCAAGTGTGATGACTCATCGAGTTCAGGCGCGCCCCGCCAGGCAGCGCTAGAGTGTGGTAGGTCCACAATACTGATCAGCTGGTCTTAGGAATGGTGACACAGAAAATGTATTATTCCATAACTGATAAGTATATACACTGTCTTTTATAAAAAAAATGAGAGATTACAATTAAAATACCACGGCAGAGAACAATGGAAAAATATCATACACGGAAATAAGAGCTACGACCTTCATCACATGTTGCGAAAAGCACAAGTTACACATAACTCCCAGCATATTAAAATAAACACCAACTCAATTTGTCGATTACTGGACTTTCCAAAGCTTGCGTGAAGATTTGGCGGATGTTCGAGATTGTAAATCTCGCCGGATTTCTTTCATTCTGAAGAAAAATCGGCACTTCAGATAATGACAAACAAGTCTGGGGACTATATCCATAACATTTTGAGGACAACAGCCAGGTCCTGAAGGATCAACTGAAATTTTGTCTATAGAATCGATACAATCAAAAAATATTTCTCCACACATCGATTTTGAGTTCAGTTTTTCACGAATTACTTTATCGGCCTGGAAGTGAATGCCACATATACTTTTCGAAGGGCGTGTTAAAAACACTTCATTATTGCTTGAACCGTAGTCTGTTATTTAGGAGAGAACTGAGAATGTACTTTAATTATTGTCACGTAGAGAATGGGCACAGAGCGAACACTTAATGAACTTAGAAGGAAGTAGATGATTATTGTTACTTGGGTAGTAAAATAATAACTAATGATGACAGAAGTAAGGACAAAATAACATGCGGACTAGCACGAGCAAGGAAGAGCTTTCTTACGAAAAGAAATTTACTCACTTCGAATACTGATATAGGTATTAGAAAGAAGATGATTGTTGTTTAAAGGGGCCTAACACCTAGGTCGTCGGTCCCTAATGGTACGAGGTGCAAAGAAATGCAAATTAAAATTAAAACTTCAAAATGTATCGACTAGAATCAAAACGAATGGTGATTAAAAGGTATTTTCGGCATCAGAAAGCACAATAAAATAATAACCCAAGTTTTGATCAACATTAGACTGACCTTTTAGTTCTCCATTCGCTGATGTACTCCCGTCTTCAATCTTGTTTCTTCTTTTCCTAGTGGTGTCTAGATTATTTTTCCTGTTTGGAGTTTCACGGGACTTAATCTCACTTGAAAGATATTTCGACAAATTAGGGAACCTGGACATAATTTCCATCTCACACGAGACATAACCACTTTTTCACCAATCACTATAAAATTATCTGCATTTACTATTAAATCATCAGAGAAATGAACTTGACAATTTCTATTACTACGCGTTAACAAAGTATCCTTTCGTGGAATAGCTCTGGCCGATTTTCAAATTTATTTATTTCCTTCGGTGGTGAAAAGAATCTTAATACCATTAACTACTCTACCATAGCCTGACTTACAGCCAGGCACAAAACAGTACGGCATGTTGAACTATTAATTTAATCAAGCCACATAACATATGTGCTTTAAGTGCACAACACACAATGAACTGAGTTTAGGAACTGAAAGCAAAGAAAATTAAACTTATTGACATGAAATATCTCGCACAATAACATCTCCCGCCGGTCTGCTGAAGCACGTGTTGGACACCGTCGTTTGCAGTGCTCCCAGTGGCGGATCCACAAATCACCACGCTATAACGGTTGAGTCATCACACTTGTTATTCTATTCGTCATGCTTGAAGTGAGAAACGCATTCTAATATGGTTTTCGAAAAGAGGTTTGAGATTGTTCCTTCTCTGTTGATGGTCATTTATCTTCTTCTTCCTCTTCTTAATATGTTTACCCTCCAGGGTCGGTTTTCCCCTCGGACTCAGCGAGGGATCCCACCTCTACCGCCTCAAGGGCAGTGTCCTGGAGCTTCAGACTTTGGGTCGGGGGATACAACTGGGGAGAATGACCAGTACCTCGCCCAGGTTGCCTCACCTACTGTGCTGAACAGGGACCTTGGGAACGGATGGGAAGATTGGAAGGGGCAGGCAAGGAAGAGGGTAGGAAGCGGCCGTGGCCTTAAGTTAGGTATCATCCCAGCATTTGCCTGGAGGCGAAGTGGGAAACCACGGAAAACCACTTCGCGGATGGATAAGGTGGGAATTGAACCCACCTCTACTCAGTTGACTTCCCGAGGTTGAGTGGACCCTGCTCCAGCCCTCGTACCACTTTTCAAATTTTGTGGCAGAGCCGGGAATGGAACCCGGGCCTCCGGGGGTGTCAGCTAATCATGCTAACCACTACACCACAGAGGCGGACCATTTCTCTTATATATACAATTGGCTTTACGTCGCACCAACACAGGTAGGTCTTATGGCGACACTGGGATAGGAAAGGGGTAGGAGAGGGAAGGAAGCGTCCGTGGCTTTAATTATGGTACAGTCCCACCATTTTCCTGATGTGAAATGGGAAACAACGGAAAACCATCTTCAGGGCTCTCGACAGTGGGGCTCGAACCCACTATCTTCCGAAAGCAAGCTCACAGCTGCGTGTCCCTAACCGCACGGCCAACTCGTTTCTACGGCCTTTGCTTTACTCACCTTCAGCTCAAAGTTATTGAACATAATTATTGTTCCATTCAGTCAGTTTTTCTGTACTTTACCTTCTGTTTTCTACCATAACAACGCATCATCATCAAATACTAATCCATTCGGTCTATTGTCCATTTTTGAGAGACTTCATGATATTGTCCAATGACCCCACCACGAAAGATGGTTTTCCGTGGTTTCTCATTTTCACGCCAGGAAAATTATGGGACTGTACCTTAATTAATGCCACGGTGACTTCCTTCTCAGTTCTAGCCCTTTATTTCTCATCGTCCTCATAGTATGTCCGAGTCGGTACGACGTAAAACAGATAGCACAGCCACAGTAGCTGTAGCTTTGTTCATGCTTACTAACTGAAGTTACACCACATTAGCCCCTTGAGGTCAGCGGTATCGTGCATGAATCGTTATGGCTAGTTTACACCGGATTAGTTGCTCCTTCTGTGGATCAGTGGCACAGTTTCGGCCTTTGGATTCCAACCGGATTTAAATCCGGTGGAGCTTGCTGCTTCACTGATGGGCGGAAATAGTCCCAACGCTGGATGACGCCGACATGTAAAATATTTCTGGTGGCATATTTGGTGTTCATCCGACAACGGAGTTCAAGTTTCTCAATCTGGCGGAGAAAGACTAAAATAATGGTGACAAATAAATCTGTCTGCAACAAGGTAGCTGATGCTGAACATTGTTTACGAATTGGCTCCCAGAGCATACATTTTCGCTGCCCGAATTGGCTCCAAAGCACTGCATCTACCCTCACTGCGGTTCCACTTCCAACGTAATATACACCTCAAAGGAAAAGTTTGGAATATCAAGGATGAAATGCAATAATGAAGTTACAGGAAGTTGTTTATTATATCACAGAGACACCCAACCTGTATATGTCAACTTTTGTAGACTCAAATGTAAGCCATCTAATGTACAGAATGACCCCAACGTTCGTTAACATTTGACGAGGCAATACTTCACGGAATATTGGAGGTAGAGAGGTAATAATATTGACGCACATGATTGGCATGACATGGGGTTTTATTGACACCAAAATAAAGTACACAAAATGACCAACAGATGGCGCTGGGCAGCAACACGTCCGGTACAAATGGCACCAAATGCTTGACAAGAAATCAGGTCTCTCAGGACAGCAATACGTTAGTGACCCCGCATTAAACCCGTGTATGGTATAAAAGGAGCTATCGTGAGAGAGGGCGTCAGACTCGCCTGCAATCGCGGCATGTTGACGTTACCAGAAAAGGCACTGTTCGTGAAGCTTTACTCTATTGTATTTTGGTGTCAATAAAACCCCATGCCATGTCAATCATGTATGTCAATTGTTACCTACCTACCTCCAATATTCCATGAAGTATCACCTCGTCAAATGTTAACGTACTTCTGGGTCATCCTGTACGTAGGGCTTGTCTTTTTTCACTAGACCATCCGTAAAGTCTGTATCATTTGTGGTAAATAATAATAATAATAATAATAATAATAATAATAATAATAATCTATAGCAAATAAACAGTAATAATGGAAAGGTTACAAGTCATGTTTTTTAATTGGACGTTGTCCCTTCTTCACACTGCCTTATTACCGCGTATGGCCTCGTCTGGCATTGTATGGCTATGGTATGCTTGAGATCAGCACAGCAACATCATCTTGAGGAAGAAGGTCCCGTTCCTTCAGGGCAACTCTAATGAGGTATGGTATTGTCTGTGGAGGTTGGAGGTGGTTAAAAAAACCAGCCGTTTTCAACCTCTGTCATGCATACTCAATGGAGTTCATGACCGATGAATTAGTTGGCCAATTAAAATGGCTGATAGCCGCTTCTTTCATGAAGTTCCTCAATGATGCACCTCGATGAGGGCGAGGTTGATAAAAATGAATTCAGTACCACATTCATCAGTAAAGGGTTGTACAAATGGTCGTAAAATTTTATCGGTATAACGCTGGGCAATTGACGTAGGTCTACCTCGAACTGGTATCAAAGCTGTACGATGGCTATGCATAAGCCCAGACCAAGGTACGTAGAATACAAGGTAGGGATCACGAGAGAGGTGCGCAGTGGCAAAGCAGAGCTGTGACGTCACGCAGGACCCTCGCGTTGAATCTGCTCTGAGTGAGGTAGAGGTAGTTCGAGTAAGAATTGCTGTGCACGCAGATGCTAGGTGCTAATAATACACGATAGTAACATATCTGTGGTGTATAAGAAACCGTGTGTGTTTATTTTATGAGATAAAACGTAAAAAGCAGTAATAATGTACACTTTTCAGTATGCTTTGTCATGCCATTGCAGGCTGCACAAGTCATAACAGGCACGCGAAGGAACGAAACATACACTTTCATGAATTCCCTAAAACCACTGACGTAAATAAATGGTGACAGAAGTAATCAAGACATTATCGAAAGCTATCTTTCTCAGCTTCGAGGGTTCGGAAGGCTTTATGACGATCCTCTTCCGACAGCTGTGACGCGAAAGGTGAAATCATTGCTTCTAGCCTCAATGCTTCCAAGGCGATAAGAAATTCCAACTGTTCTCCGGAAGATTATGAAATATTACGCCCAAATATGTACTGATGAACTCGATCAAAACTCGGATATCGTGTGCCAGTCTAAGGCCAGCGTTGAGCCCACAACATCCTATTTTTTATCGGAGGATGAGCAAGGGTTCGTTAAAGCCCTTGAAGATCTAGTAAAACAGCTCGAGGGGAGTCGTGAAACCAAGGATCTGCTTGAAGACTTCACTGGCTATATAGCTTTTAGGATAAAGAAGAACCTCGATATAGAAAGTAATTACGGAGAGAAAACAGGTCAAACTACAAGGGGTGGAAATTAAATTTCAAAAAGATCCTCTTTTTTTTTGCAAGTTGCTTTACGTCGCACCGACACAGATAGGTCCTATAGAGACGATGTGACAGGAAAGGGGAAAGGGCTAGATATGGGAAGGAAGCGTCCGTGGCCTTAAGATACAGCCCCAGCATTTGCCTGGTGTGAAAATGGGAAACCACGGAAAACCATCTTCAGGGCTGCCGACAGTGGGGTTCGAACCCAATTTCCCGAATACCGGATACTGGCCGCACTTAAGCGACTACAGCTATCGAGCTCGGTAGTTTCAATTTTACCACGGGAAAGAACTGAAAGAGGGTTCTAACATCATCACAAACCTTACGGATATCCTGAAAAAGAAATTCTCCGAAATTTATGAGCTTGCAAGTTGCTTCGTGAGAAGCCGTTCTTTTATTCGAATGGACGCTTTAAACAAAAGTAAGACATTGAAGAGACCGGGTTTCTGTTAATACAACACCGATAAAGAAAGAAGAAAAGCAAAGAAATTCCACTGATGCTATGGATAAGTGTGTTTTGTTATATATTTTTTTAATATCAGCATTATTCTTTGTGTATAACATACCCGTTATTTTTTTTTAATGAAAGGCAATTTATTATGTTGTATATGAAACCAGTGCTAAGAATGTTGATATACAGGCTCATGAATATGGCCTATCTAATGTTAACGTGGAATTTGTCATTTCTTGGCACTTGCAGGAAAACATTTACTGTACTGATTGTATTGTGGACAGTTTCCTAACATTTGCTGTTTGTGTTGTTGACGGTGTATATAGTTTCCCAATACTGCTTGTAACAACGGACATATTTCTTGCAGTCATCAAGCTTTATGTTCGAGTCTGTAACAATTAGAGCCCCTTATTATTGTTATCATAGGTGTTGAGAACATGAACATATGGAATGGCCATTCCACTGCTATCACAGTCTTAGCATTGGTACATCCTTTTATACAGATCGAAATACTTCACAAACGCTGCTGGATTCACACTGTATTTGATCTCCTATTATTATCTCCTATTATTACTCTACTGTAATAGTGACGTGGAATGCATTTTCTTAGGTGATGTTAAAATATCAATGAAGTTATCTCTAACTTGTGGCTAAAACAGAATAGCTTACAGCTGTGTATTAGCCTACCTCATATAGAGGACAAGGCGCTGAGGGTTCAAGTGACGTCATCGACGGCCAAGCTTGGTGGGGAGACCTGCGCGTGATCCCTACCTCTTACTCTAACTACCTTGAGCCCAGACCAAAACATTACGACACCAACACGAAATGCATACACCTCTGGAATATACTGGTCATTTCCACTGTGTCCTTTACGACTCCACATTTGTCGTCGTGTACCTGGCTTAAGTGATATCCATGTTTCGTCTGCAAAACATGACAATACGCCATTCATACAACCCCCAAATTGGATGTATGATCCATTTCCTCCTCTCAACACGATGAAAAATGAAATGAAATGGCGTATGGCTTTTAGCGCCGGGAGTGTCCGAAGACAAGTTCGGCTCGCCAGGTGCAGGTCTTTCTATTCGACACCCGTAGGTGACCTGCGCGTCGTGATGAGGATGAAATGATGATGAAGACAGCACATACACCCAGCCCCCGTGCCATTGGAATTAACCAATTAAGGTTAAAATCCCCGACCCGGCCGGGAATCGAACCCGGGACCCTCTGAACCGAAGGCCAGTACGCTGACCGTTCAGCCAACGAGTCGGACAACACGATGATTCTTTAGCGGAACACGTCGAATCAGTCGAAATAACCTCATCTGGGCACTAAGCAGTCGATTGAGTAGAGTTTGTACTGATACACAGTCCCCGGTTGTCCTCAACAAGTCATCTCGTAACTGTTGAGCAGTTAAAGTTGGTCTCCTCAGCACTGTTACGGAGATATACCGGGCTTTATGTGGCATTGTCACCCTAGGTCGACTTTCCCTCGGTCTCTCAGTCACATCATTGGTCTTACGGTATTTTTTCCACATTTTTGACACTGCACTTTGGGTAACCCTTAAGTGCGCGATACTGCTGCTTGTGTACGTCCACCCTGAATCAGTGCCACAATTCTCGCTTTGTCAAACTGAGAAATACGCACTGCACATGAAAGGTAAATACTAGCAAAAGCTCGTGTTGCTCTGTATACACTACTACCAGTCTTCATCTGAAATAACATAGTTCACCCCAGGCTCAACACAGATGGCAGCGACATCTGGTGTATTGTAAACAAGCAACTGAATTACTTGTGTAAATACAGTGCTCTCTACCAGTTGCAACAGGACTTCACAAAAGCCACCACATAAGATGCTTAATCCCACAATATTCCAAACACTTTTTTTCAGATGTATGGACTTAGGACTGTCTTCGACACGTAGATCTAGTAAAAGTGTCATTTCAGTTTTACAGTGCTCTAGGCATTAGCTTAGTCTTTTTTAGTTATTTAGTTATTTGTTTGTTTATTTATTGCTTCTTACTGTTTAGTTTGATGTATGTGTTCATTTGGAAATAAATTAGATAATAATAATGGTATTTGTTTTACGTCCAACTAACTACTACTTTACCATTTTCATACCAAGCAAATGCTGGGATTGAACCCTAATTAAGCCTACTAACTCTACTTTCCCAACCCTATCTTTTTCCCATCCTTGAGTCTCCGAAAACTTTCTATGTATTAGTACGATGTTACACAAGTAGCAAAAGAAAAATAGAAGAGAAAAGACGATTGCTGAAAATTGCAAAATAACGATGTAAAATGGAAAGTATGACCTAAAAATAAAAAATAATGAATGGCGAAAACATTACGTAATAAATATTTCTGTAATTTTGGGGTCCATGATCGGGATTAATATATAGGCCTACGTTAGTATTGCCTATATGACATGTCATGAAAATCCAGGCCCGGTAATAACTCCGGTTGTTAACTTCTGGCAGGTATTTAATGAACTCTTGACGGACAAATTTCCGTTTATCTGACTTCTCTTAAAATACATAACAATGATTGAAAAGACGAAAATTGTTTTACCTGTGAGTGTAGACAGTGTGGCTCCCAGCAGACACATGAGCCCCGTGGTAGGAGAGAAGATTAATACTCCTAGGTACATAAGCGCTGCAGCTGGAGCGTTACAAGCTCCAAACACTTGGGTCATGGATAATAGTATACCAGTGAACACCTGGAACATAAATGGGATATTGACAGAAAATACTTCGTAGTTTCTTTTCTCATTTGCAAAGTGGACAAGCAATTTAACAAATCCAAGAAGAAAGGACAGACAGGTATTTTTTCATAAAGCTGGCTTGACATGCAGCGAATGTAAGGATGCTATTAAGATGAAAACCAACGTTTGCCTGTGCGTGTTCTTCAACAAAGGTCAGGGAATCTCAGGGTGCTTGCACCGGTGCATTGCGCGGCGCAAGGTGCAAAAGACAACTTTAGGTTGACCAGAGTGCAAACCCCACTCCTGGATTTTAAGCAATAGCTCTGTCTCTTTCTTTCCCAACGCCTGTCTCGCTCGCTCCGCATATCTCCCCCTTCCTCACTTGCTCTGCAGCGCTCCACCAACCGAGCCGAGTTGAGCCGAGTTGAGCCAAGTCGCCCGGAGACAAAACGCTGGTCCGAACCGAGCCGAGTCGGGATGATGAACGGTGCACGGAACCTCTGCGCCTCGGTTTGCACGCGTGAGAGTTTGGGCGTTTGAATGGCCCTGACATACTGTAGGTAAACAGCTCTTTGCTCTAAGGAGCGGACACTACACTGATTTAGCAAATGTCATGGGATAGTCACCTAATAGCGTGTGGGGCCGCCTCTGGCCCTGCGAACTGCAGTGAGACGCTGTGGAAGTGAGTCGACAAGTCCCTGGTGGTCCTCTGGACGCAGCTGACACCAAATCGTTTGCAGAGCGGCCGCCAATACTGGTCTGTTCGTGGGTGCAGGATCCATGGCACGGAGCCTGCGTTCCAGGACATCCCAGATATGCTCGATAGGGTTCATATCGGGGCTCCTGGGTGGCCAGGGCAGTCATTGGACCTCCGCTGCATGTTCCTGAAACCATTCCCGGGCGACGTGGGAGCGATGTGGCGGCGCATTATCATTTTGAAACACCGCAGAACCGTCTGGGCGCTGGAAGGCCAAAAATGGGTGGAGATGGTCTCCGAGCAACTCACATACCGCGTACCATTCAAAGTCTCTTCCAGAACAACTAGGGAGCCCATTCCATACCAAGAAAATGCACCCCAGACCATAACAGAGACACCGTCGCCCTGGACCACACCTTCGAGGCAGGCGGGATCCATCACTTCATGTGGTCTGCGCCATACACGGTGCCTCCCATCGGCATGGTGCAGTTGAAATCGTGATTCGTCCGACCATATCACGTTACGCTATTGTTCCAGTGTCCATCCCTGGTGACTGACGACAAGTGCGCGTCGTTGTGCCCGATGACGTTGGGTTAACAGTGGCACCCGTGTGCGGCGCCGGTTCCCATACCCCATAGAACCCATGTTCCTACGGATTGTCTACTGGGAGACGTGTCTAGCATGGCCTGTGTTGAATTGAGCCGTGATTTGTTGCACGGTTGCCCGTCTGTCACTATTGACAATCCGTCTCAGATGTCGCCAGTCACGGTCATCGAGGGTGGCTGGACGGCCGGTCGTTCGTCTGTTGTGGACGGTGACACCCGCATTCAACCATTCACGAAACACCCTGGACACGGTTGATCGTGTGAAGCCGAATTCCCGTACCACTTCCGAAATCGCACTTCCCATCCGTCGGGCACCGACCACCATACCCCGTTCGAACGGTTTCAGCTCACGACAACGTTCCATGTTACACCTGTCACATGCACAGCCACTGCTCACAAGGTCTCCTATACAACTGCTGCTGGCACAGGGTGCGTGTGATGCGCAGACAACAAACCTGCGCATCAGTGCTCCGCTATCCCATGGCATTTCCTCAGTCAGTGTACTTGCTCCGCTCGTGACAGCTGGTGCCGAGGGAGAACGGAGAGCAACAGGCTTCATGCATACTTCCAGTAACTGTACGAAGATAATGCTACCAAATGAATTATTTCTTAAATCGTATTAACTTATTTTTTATTTCATTTTTTTTTTTTTTTTTTTTTTTGCTAGTTGCTTTACGTCGCACCGAGATAGATAGGTCTTATGGCGACGATGGGGCAGGAAAGGGCTAGGAGTGGGAAGGAAGTGACCGTGGCCTTAATTAAGGTACAGCCCCAGCATTTGCCTGGTGTGAAAATGGGAAACCACGGAAAACCATTTTCAGGGCTGCCGACAGTGGGGTTCGAACCTTGTATCTCCCGAATACTGGATACTGGCCGCACTTAAGCGACTGCAGCTATCGAGCTCGCTATTATTATTATTATTATTATTATTATTATTATTATTATTATTATTATTATTATTATTTGTCACACTTTGTGGACGACAGGTGGAGAAAGAGTAAGCCCCACAAACTTTTCCTCCCACAAAGGGTTGAAATGTTGACGTCAATAGCCTCTGCTATGCTGAAGTAATTTCCATGCTGAGTAAAAGCTTTGGCTTGAGCGCGGTGTGGCGTGAGAATAACATAGGCCACCACTGAACTCAGTACGCATGACATCACGAGTTTCTTCTCCGTCGCTCACATATGAGAAACACTCAACTTGCTCAGATACTTTGTTCCTGTAAGTTCCTGACTTGTTCGACCACCGGATGATCGAGGTTCTTGCAGGAATCTCCGAACGATTTTGACACCATACGGTCTAACTTTATCATGCATGAATAGTGCGTTTTCTCCAAACTGCCTCACGTGACGAATCACGTGTGTCACTATCTCGTCAATGTACCGTCGAGCGATTAAGGATCCATTGTGAATGACCAAAAGATCGATTTTCGTGTCCACCCTATAACACATCCTCCTCCATAAGCATCGGCAGACTGTACAGCTGTAGCATAAAATCGCTCACCACGTCTTTTCCAGGTTCGCAGATGACCGTCTGAAAGATATAACTCGAAACGGGAGTCATCCGAGAAAAGCACAGGACGCCAGTGCCTTGGCCGCCAGTGCAGATGATTTGTAGCAAACTTTTACCACGATATCGTCTGTTCAGTGCAGATACTTGAGCGGGTCGTCTGGAATCATAAATTGACCTCTCAAAGCCTGTTTCTGATTGTTTGTCACTAACTCGTACTCCAGAAGCCTGCTGCAGGTCCTCCTGTAGTGCTCGTACTGGGAATTACTACTATTAAAACGTTTTCATTCCTCCCATGAAGGGGGAGGCGGGCCTCCTAGACGGTAACGACGTCTCTCAGAGCAGGAGATTTGTATCGAAGGTGAAGTATGCGAGAAGGTGAGAGGGTTGATGGCCTTGGCCTATACTAGGAACTGCCCCGGCATTCACCTTAGTGCAGGAGAATGGAAAACCACGGAAAACCATTCTCAGGACAGGCGACGGTGGGGACCAGCCCCTCTCCGTCTTCCGAATACGGAGGCGTAGAGCCACGGTAGAGCCGTGGCCACCCCTCCTCTGCTCGGTTGGCTTGTCGGAATGCAGAGATGTCGGATCATGGACCAGCCGTGGTCACAAGTGGGCCGCGACCCAATCTTCATCCACCGACTCTGTGAATTTTTTAATTTTTTAAGCAAGTTTATATTCCTTCCCTGAAGGGGGAGGCGGGCCACCTAGAAGGTAACGCCTTCTCTCTGGCCCTCTGTGACTTAGCGGTCGCGGAGACCTTGTAGACGCACGAAACATTCCTACCCTGGGGTTATTTCCTTTGAATATTTACTTTGAGCTGAGACACTCGTACCTTTCAGCTTACAGTGACACCTTCCAAACACCCGGATGGCAGTGGAGCCCTCTGTTATGTAAACAGGACATATAACTGTAGTAATAGTCCAACCCGTCAAACTATGATTCGAACCTCTAAATTTGTGACTATGTTCTTTATTAGTGTATTACATAGTTTCAATACTGCACATTGGATCTTCATATTCTAATACGAGTGGGTATATAATGTTTCTGTTTTAATATAACAAATTACTTGGGCATCATATAGACTTAGTATTCTTCTTCTTCTATCATTTTATCCTAAATCTGTAGAGTCGTGGGGGCGATCTGCGTCACACATATGTGGATTTGGCTCTGTTTTACGGACGGACGCCTTTCCTGACGCCAACCTTGTACGGAGGGATATAATCACTATAGCGGGTTTAATTGGTGGTTGTTAGTCTAGTGTGTTGTTTGAATATGAAGAGGAAACTCTTGGGACAAACACCAACACCCAGTCCCCAGATCAGAAGAATTAATCTCCGACCCGGTTGGGAATCGAACGTGGGACCCTCTGAATCGAACGCCTCAGCGCTGACCATCCAGCTAAAGAGTCGAACACGTGTACATCATATACTATAGCCAGGGCTGGCCACAACGAGGCTCGCGAGCCGCATGCGGCTCTTGAGTCAGTTTTGTGCGGCTCTTGACACCAAACTTAGAGTTAAATTAAATGATATAATTAATGGAATATAACGACATCTCGCGGCTGGCGTCAGTTAGTAGCAGTGATGTGCGGCTTAAAGTTATTAGCGCTGTAGGTCAGTGGTAAGACATGGGAGGTGAAGATAGTTCCGGCGCCTTCCCTTTGATAGTGCTTTGAGCGGGAGAGTGTGTCAGTGAGCCAGTGTCGTGAGGTGAAGCCAGTCGCGTTCACGTATAGGCAGTAGCGAGTGTCAATACTTTTCTGTGTGCTGTTGTGTGCTGTTTCAGTACAGTATCGACACTCGCTACTGCCTGTAGGTGAACACGACTGGTTTCACCTCACGTCACTGGCTCACTGACACACTCTCCCGCTCAAAAGCAATATCTTCCTTGTAAAGATATTTCTGAATTGGCCCAGATTGTATTTAGCTTTCATAGAAAGTTGAAGCTTTTTTGGGAAAGACCTTCATACTAAAATATTTTCTCACTTCAAATGTTTGAAGAAAATTACTGAAAACCTTCCTGACGTTCAGGTGGAAACTGAAGATTACACGAGTAAAATATCTGGCCTTGCTGAAGAAATTAATAACAGATTTAATGATTTGAGATCACTTAAACCTTCATTTTCATTCCTGGCAAATCCTTTCGCTGTTGATGTTGTGGGTGATGGCAGTCCTGTTTCATCGCCAATAACAAAGGATACAGCAGCTGTAGAGTTGGAGCTACAAGAACTGCAAGACGAAGGATTAAAAGTACTCAAACAAAGTGGCATTTCTACCATAGAATTTTGGAAGAATATTCCAGAATGAAAATACACACTAACAAAACAGTGTGCCAAAAGAGTAATCTCAATCTTTGGGACTACTTATGTGCGTGAATCACTGAACTCAACGATTAAATTCATTAAATCTACATATCGATCTGAACGAACTGATGAACATTTAAGTGAACTTGTGAGAAGTACGCTTACCAATTATCAGCCAGATTTCAAAAAACTAACAGCAAAAATGAACACTCAGAAAAAGCACTTCTCAAAAGTAAAATCTCATTCCTTGATGTGTAGCTGAAAAATAATGTTCTGTGTAGTGTAGAAAATAAATGTTCCTTCATTGGTTATAAAATGAAAAACGTGTCTTCATTTTATAAACCATTTTCTAAACATGATCCCAGTTTTTTGTCTCCTAAATTTGCGGCTCCAAGAAGTAAGGTTAGTGGCCACCCCTGTACTATACCCTTGTTATTATAAACTGAATCAGAATTTTTGGAATATTCCGGAAATTCTTAAGCCAACAGTACGTTAATGAGTAGGATTACGATGATTATGACCTAAAGAAGTACGAAATATGCAAGCAAATATGCCCTAAAAACAAGCTAAATACGACTTTAAAAGTGAAAATATGACTTAAGCATTTTAGGGATAGGCAGCAAGTATTAGAGCACAGTATTATTAACATTAAACATGCCAAAACGTTATTAGCGATAATACAGCAGATACATTTAGCATGCCAACAAACAGACAGAGCTACAGTAGGTAAGTTAAAATTTCATTTATTTAGTATCATAATTCTGAGGTGCAGTTCTCATCCTGTTTTCCTAGTAAAAAGAACCAAAAAGAGAAGCATATTAAGCATGATTTTCCGTATCTTTCGGCGTACGTTCGCACAGAATCTCTTTCTCTGAATCACGTCTTCTAAACCTGCTACCTATCTGTTTCGGGAAAATAAAGAAAAACATATCTACTACAGTATTTTTAATCCTGTGTCTGAAAATCGACGCAGATAGCATGTGCCTCGTCAAAAACGACGCTTCAATTTAAACAAATGCTTAAAATATAACCAGATATGACCGTATAGGCCAACTGACCAATGCAATTAAAATAGCCTGAATATGCATTTATATGCAACATAGAATTGCTTTAAACAGGTCCAGAGACCCATCATTCACAATTATTGTTCATATTTCGGGTAAAATGAGCTCAGGAAACTCAAGAAAATTAATGAGTATATCTAGGCTTATAACCTATTTCAACACTCATAGCCGTTTTGATGTGAGATCCCTGTTGTTGTGTACAAATCTCCACCTGATTCATGCAGGCCAAGCAAATCGTAAGATAATGCATTATAACCATACTATGATCTACACTATACACTTAAGGAGCGGAAACCCGTAGGAGTAGGGCAAGAAGGGGAAGTAAGTTTAGAAAATAATGTATTCAACCAATTGACTCTTAACGGTTCTAAACTAAGTTACTAACCCAGGATTCCTACAGACATTGATAGTCAGAGCGAATGTCAAAGGAAGGCAGGGAAATTGACTGTGGGACAGAAAAAAGGCAGGGGAGACTTTCATCTTAGGCCAAAAGTCAGGAAATCAGCTATTCTTTTGGGGACAGGAAAAAGTAAACTATACCATTTTTCCTGTTTTGAGGTTTTATTACTTCTCTCCGTATCTTTTGCGAGATGGAGTGTTCATTGTCCACTAGACAGTGAATTAGGACCCAGCAGTACTGACGAGTGTTAAGTAAAGTGCACTGAGTGGTCTTTAGAAGTACTCTAAGATTGCACACATCATTTCTGTCTGAAACACTTGAAGTTAAAAAGAATCTGAATATATTCGGGCACATCGTATACTATAATATGACGCAGCCACCGTTAAGTATGGCACTGAAGGAAGTAGTAAGAGTAATGATATAGCTAGCAAATGAAATTTGAAACAAAAGAGCATGAAAGCACCGAGAATATAGGCCTAACTGCCTCTGTGGACCAGTGGTAGAATATCGGCCTCCGAATTCCAAGATCGCGGGTATAAACCGTACAGAGGAAGTTGGAATTTTAAAGGGCGTAAAAAGGTCAGTTCGATACTTAGTATCGTAAGATCTCTGCTGACACATTTGATGTTTACCCGACAGAATTAAAACTCAGCGATAGACCACCAAACGGAGATACATTTCTCTGCCGTCCGTAGAATAAAACGAACCGTGTACGTTCACTCGCAGGCAGCGTTTGGCATCCAATCAATATGTTTGCGATACCGAATCCGAAGTGTCATACGCTTATTATTATTGTACCGGGCGGTACACCTCCACGCCGCTAATTTAAAAGTTACGCCTGTTGAAACTCCTCTGCTGGAGGAAGTCGGAACTTTATTGACGGTATTAATTTTCAAGTTTCTCAGAAGATGTCTCTACCTGGAAATTTTGGAGTTTTTGAACTGTGTCATTTTCGACGTATTTTTGTTTTGCTTGTAGTAAGAAGTGTGAACTTTCTCTTCTAGAGGACACTACTGAAGATCAACAATAGTGCACCCTAGTGCGGAGTGAAAGAACTGTTTTTTTTGGAGAAATTTTTATTTCAAAAGTTTGTTTCTTGTTAAATTTCCTTCTGTTATTGTTTAAGTTGGCTGTATACCCCTCTCTTTCTCCTTGTTTTGTATTCAACCAATCCCGAATTTCTTTTATTAATTTCTGACCAATCCGAGGTATCTTCCCCCAACTTGAATATGTTGCTGTATCCTACCCAATAAAGAGTTTGTGGGAGGGTGTTTTCATTCCCCTAACGCCTCGAACCTTCCGCGAGAGGATATAAACTGCTGATTTTAGGGTCTCCGGGCCACTTCTCTTCCATCTTTCAGTGTGTAAAGTACATTGCAGGGAGCGGGAAGCGCCTCTTTCTTCGGTGACAGTCAACAACCAGGTAATGGCCGATTAATTACTTCTTTTCTTGCTTGCTCAGCAGTTTAACTCTCGGGGCGGGTCCGAAGTTTTTCCGTTATGTAACCTTCCTTAAAAATGTAAAGAAACTGGTATCTATTCTATCTTTTAAACTACGTATTGGGATAGAGAGTGCTTAACCCTCTCGAGCTCCCACTCATATTGTTTTGAGGTGAACTTATTTTCTCAAACTATTCTTCCTTAACATTATGTAAATTTGTTTCTTTTCTAAAGTCACCTCCGTAGTATGGGATTAGCCCTTGCATCAGTGGCCTAGAGCCAAATTAGGTTTTAAAAACAAAGTGTATTAGGAGTGCAGATCGCCTCCTCTCAAATTGTTATTTTGGAGGTCATGTAATTACCCCTTTTCATTTAATAGACCTCAGTAGGTTGGGTATTTTACCCCTGTGTCTATGTCCAGTGAGGACAACTTGAAGGTGGAGTTTGGTGTGGCCTTTGAGAGGCTTAAAGTTGAGAGCGAGTGGCTCTTTTTTCGAAAATTGAGTGTTGTATGCCTCGTGGAGGCTTTTCAGTGTAATTTGGAGCAAATGTTCCTGAACATGAATGGGGTTTTCTGCCCCTCTGGTAAAACTTATTTTGAAGTAAGGTTGGGCTGATTGCCCACGAATTGTGAAGCAAGGGCGCTGAGCCCAAATCTAGTAAATATTGTACATACATTTTGTTGACTTGCTACTCTGTACCTGCAATGCTTGTTTTTTCGTCATTTTAAAAAGAAAATATAACCTTGTTAAATTTTACATTAACTTTGATTCCGTAGTTCGAGACCCGTTCACGCCCGCACCTTCTTTCACCTCTACCTACCGCTAAAACACGGTAACAGAGCGTGGTTGAATGGGTCTCAATTTAGCCCCTTTTGACGGCTAAACATTGTTTTGTTCCGAACTCTAACAATTTTCTCAGTTGCAGGAATTTTTTTTTTATTTTTTCAAAATTGTTCTGTCATCATGCCCGGCCCTCGCGATGTTCTCCATCTTAACTATTTGCGCAAAGAGGAGTTAATCTATGAATTAACTATTAGAAATGTGCAATCTGGAGGCACGGTTGCAGTAGACACAAATAAGCTTAGAGAGTCCCTTGAGTTGCCTATTTCCATCCCCACCTTGGGAGAGAAAGAAGTTGACGACTCTCTTTCCACGATCGTCGAAAATATTACTGGGCTAGCTTCTGTAGTTAGTTTTTTTGATGAAAATGACCCTTCTCCTAATCAAATTAAGCGGGTGCAAGCCAGGCTATATCACTTTTCAAATAGAGTTAACGATCTGTTGTCTCTGAAGTTGAATGACGCTCAGAGGAAGGAAGCTAGTACGCTGCTTGAAAATATTTCTGAATTGTCTAGCAAGGTCACTCAATTGTTAACGGGGGAGGTTCCTCCCAAAAGCGATCTACCCACCACAGTGAATGTAGGTAGTGAGGAAGAGCCTCCTAAGGGAGAAGCAAATAGGAAAACCATTGCTGCTCAAACAACCTCTGCCCCATTGGACGAGTCTGAACGCCGTAACTCATTAAATAACGTACGTCCCGAATTAACTTCCTTGCCATTGAAACCTTTACCTACTATGTCACCCGGGTTTAGTAGCTTGCCTCATCCATTGGCAATGTTGCTCAGAGGTATCTCTAAGTTTTCCGTTAATACCACCAGTGACGTAATTTCATTTTTAAGATTTCTAGTTGAATTTCAGGATCATGCCCTTGTGTTTTCTCTTTCTCCATGTCAAATTTTGCAAATTATCTATCCTTATGCAATTGGTATTCTCTCTGACAAAATAGTAAGAGCCATAGCTGAACAGTCATCTATTGAAGATTTTCATGCACACTTGCTTGCAAATTTTATTCCGGCTCGCGCGAGGTCATCTCTGATTCAGAAGTACTATTATCGTGTACAGCGCTTGGATGAAAAATTGGCTGATTTCATACAGGACATTAAGTTTTATACTAGGGTGTTTGCCCTTCATTTTCCTGAAGATCAGATTGTACAGGCTATTGTAGAGGGAATTTCACCTCCCTATAGGTCATATTTGTGTTTCGCGGCGTGCCCGCAAACTTTCTCTGAACTTGAAGCATTGGCCGTCTCAGCGGAAGGAGTGAGATACGCCGATTCCTTGCGTGTCGCGAAAGAACCCCCACCTTCTTTTAGTAATACACGGCCTCCACCTCGCCGACCTGTCAATTCCCGTAAATGTTATGCTTGCGGGTCGCCTGACCATCTTCGCAATAAGTGTCCACTGATCAAGTCGAGTGGGACAAGGAATGGGGCTGGTTCATCACAAGGCTGTTTTAAATGTGGGGCTTTCTCACATATCGCCAAGAATTGCCCAAACTCAAATAGCACCCCCTCCTGCTCAACTTCTGGTGCAAATTCCACCAATGCCAATAATAAAATGTGACTAGCGGCTTCGGCTGAGTCGACTAATTCTGCTTCCCAAGGCTCAGCCCCTGACAAAAAGGTCGTGAATTCAGGGAACGATCAGTCTTCAAATGCATCTTTTGAATGCCCTAAAGAATGTCTTAGGATTGCGACGGATACCCCCGCACCTATTCCTTTTCTTAAGATTGAGTTAAATAACGAGCCTATAACCGCTCTATTAGATTCAGGTAGTGTTTGTTCTATTATTTCGGACCAATGGTATTCAAAATTGAAATCTATTTGTAAATTACCTGACTATGATTCATCTCCTGTTCAATATGTTTCGGCTAATTCATCCCCATTAGAAATTCTAGGTTCTGTAAATGCCAAAATTCGTATTTTTAAATTTACATGGAAAATCAAACTGTTTGTGGCTAAGCACTTGTCTTGCCCCATCATATTGGGAGCGGACTTCATTTCTCACACTGGTCTTGTGCTCGATCTCCAGAGTAAGTCGTGCACATTCAAGTTTGCGTCCAATTGTAAAATTCCCTTGCTAAAGTGTAATTCTGTATCATGTTCTTCTATTTCGCCTACCCAGGATGAGATGTTGTTAGACCTTAGACATCTACCTGAGGAGCAGGCTGATAGTATTCGGAAATTATGTCAGTCATTTCCAGAGGTGTTCTCTGATACTCTTGGTGTTACTGACCTTATTGAATACAAAATTGAGGTCACGGATTCGATTCCTGTCCGTTTTCCACCATATAGGCTATCTCCACCTAAAATGAAGGCATTGAAAGAAATCATCGATCAAATGTTGAAGGATGGTATTATTAGGCCATCTAAGTCGGCGTATTCGTCGCCTATTTTTCTAGTCCCGAAACTCCAAGGAGGCTTCAGGCCTGTCATTGATTATAGGGCTCTCAATCGGAAGGTGGTGTTACAATCTGTGCCCCTTCCTGACCTTCATTCTTGTTTTTCATGGTTTCGTAAGGCCAAGTTCTTTACTATCTTGGACTTGAATCAGGCCTATAATCAAATTCCCCTTGCCGAAGAGTCTAAACACCTTACAGCGTTTGCCACGGACTGGAACTTATACGAATACAACCGCGTGCCTTTCGGGCTCCCCACGGGAGCAGCTGTACTCACTAGGCTACTAGATAGGGTCTTCTCCGACATCAAATTTGAGTACTTATATCACTACTTGGATGATGTCGTCGTATTTTCAGAGACTTTTGAAGAACATCTAGATCATCTGCGAGAAGTCCTCGATCGCCTTCGTAAGGCTGGGTTAACTGTCAAGTTGTCCAAGGTTGCCTTTGCTAAGCCCTCTATGTCATTCCTAGGGCATATTGTGTCACCTGATGGTGTAGCGGTCGATCATTCTAGAACACAGGCCATCCGTGATTTTAAACCTCCCAAGGACATTAAAGGTATCGCCAGGTTCATTGGTATGGTGAATTTCTTCAGGAAGTTTATTCCTAACTTCGCTAATAGAGCGGCGCCCTTAAACCTTCTTCGTAGGAAAGGCATCAAATTTGAGTGGGGACCTTCTCAACAAGCCGCTTTTGAAGATCTTAAATTAGCTCTCTGTAATGCCCCTGTACTTGCTATGCCTGATTTCTCGAAGAAATTCATCGTCCAAACCGACGCGTCGTCGTCAGCAGTAGCTGCAGTCCTTCTTCAAGAGACTGAACTAGGGAGGCGAACCATCGCCTATGCATCTAGGACTCTATCGGCTCAAGAAGCCAAGTATTCTATCTATGAGCTCGAAGGTTTGGCAGTCTTATTTGCCTTAGAGAAGTTCCGTCTCTATCTGGAACATGTCAAATTCGACCTGGAGACAGATAATCAAGCCTTAAGTTGGGTCTTAGGTAGGCCGCGTCGTACTGGTCGTATAGCCCGTTGGGCCATCCGTATTTCTGCCTTCCAATTCGATGTCAGGCATATCAGAGGTACCGAAAATATTGTTGCTGATGGACTCAGCCGTATGTTTTCTAACGACGTCGAGACCCATGAACCGGTCGGCAGTTCATCACCTTCCGAGTCCATACTATCTGATGTTAATGCCATCTTAACAGATGCTCCCATGCTCTTTAGGGATATCGAGAAATACCAACGTGAAGATCCGACGCTGGCTCCGATAATGGAAACCCTTTCTTCTGGGGAACATGTTGTCCCTTATGTTCTGAGGAATGGTGTTCTATGTTGCCCCTCGAGGCATGATAAGATGATGAAAGTTGTCGTTCCAGCTGTTCTTGTACCTATGATCTTCAAGTATTATCATGAGACCCCATTAGGAGGGCATCTTGGAATCTTTAAAACTCGTGAGAAGATTCGTGAAATGTTCATCTGGAAAGGTATGGACGGTGAAATCCGTGAACTAGTGAAGGCTTGCAAACCCTGTTTGCTTAGTAAACCAACCATGTCCACCAAGGTAGGCCTTTTGTCTTCTCATCAAGCGTCGCGCCCCATGGAACGCCTGTATATTGATTATGTAGGACCCTTCCCCCAGTCTAAGGGAAATGCTAACAAGTTTATCTTTGTATGCGTAGATGGCTTTACTAGATTTTCCTGGTTATTTCCGACTAAGCTGGCTACCGCTCAGTCCACCATTACTTGCCTAAATTCTATTTTTGCTTCTTTCGGTCCGTGCCAATATATTGTATCTGATAATGCTAAGGCTTTTACATCTAATTTATTTCGTAAGTTCTGCTTCGACTTGTCCATCTCTCAGGTAACTACTTCTGCTTATTACCCTCAACCATCTCTGGCTGAACGGGTTAACCGTAATCTCAGGTCCGCGCTTATTGCCTATCATCATGAAGATCATTCCAGGTGGGATACGTCCCTGCATTGGTTAGCTTTTGCTTTGAATTCGGCGGTTCATGAATCACATAAATTTACTCCAGCCTCTTTGATGTTCAAGTTTGTTCCCAACACGCCGCTCTCTAACCTCTGGTCTCTGAGTGACATTCTACCCGAGACAATAGATCCGGACAACATTAAAGATCTTTGGAAGAAGGCTAAAGCCAATCTTAAAGTGTCTCATGAAAAGGTTAGGGAAAGGTATGATCGTGGACGGAGACCCACCCCTTTGAAGGTAGGTGACCAAGTTATGGTCAAAAACTTTGTTCCAGCGGGCAAGGTTGCCCCCAGATTTCATGGGCCTTGTATCATTCTCGATTTTCTTACGCCGGTTACGTTGTTATTAAGTAATCCAGCCACCGAGAGGTTATTTAGGGTTCACCTGTCACAGGTGAAACCAGTGTAAATTTTGTGTCAACTTGCTTCATATAATCGTGAAAGGAATATGAAGGTTATATTTTTTTTGAGTTTTCACTTTTAAGGCATTCTGCCCCTTCTATAATGTTTTGTTTCATATGTAAGTTTTTGTAAACCTTCCCCGCGCGGTTAAACTGCCATTCTGTCCTTACCACGACCATTACCACGCTCCCGTCTCCTGCTATACACACTGTGGCTTGCTTATATTAAATGCCATGGATATCTGCACGCTGCTGGCCACTCAACCTCTCCACCAAGCCTGTGCCCTCAAAAAATGATGATGGTCCAACAATTCTGCCGCCTAGTTTTAATGTTTCAGTGCCCCCGCAGCCGCGTGGCGCCGTGCCGCGACTGGGCTTGAGGAAGGGCCCCCTCGACCCCAGCGAGGACGACATGTGCACGGCGAGCCGGAGCTCTCCTCCCGGCCAAGGCTGATGTGCGGCGCACGACCTGCTACTTGCCCGCAGCCTGTATATGTTCACCGCGGGCGCGGCGTGTTTCAACACCACTGCTCCCCTCATAGTGCGGGCGAGCGGTATCTCAGGGTACTTGAGGGGTCCGAGCGGCCTCCTTTGGACGCAAGCTGCAACGGCCGGTCTGGCCGTCCAACTTAATCAACATCAACTACATGGACAGTTACTATAAGCGATGACTACACTTGGGAATTCAACAACAAAATCTGGTGGACTTAGAAAATTTTTCCTCGATTTTAAAACTAAAGTTTTCCTTCTCAATTCAACTTCTACAAACATAAAAACTTTACTTCTCCAGTTACAACAAAAATTTTGAAACTGAATCAAACCACATTAAGAAAATCTTATAAATTCTTCGGCAATTAATCTCCATATCTACATCAAAACTTGGACCTTGTTTTCAAACAAATTTCATGTGTCACCCCTGGAGGAACTTTTTGGGGGGGGGGAGGTCTGTACCGGGCGGTACACCTCCACGCCGCTAATTTAAAAGTTACGCCTGTTGAAACTCCTCTGCTGGAGGAAGTCGGAACTTTATTGACGGTATTAATTTTCAAGTTTCTCAGAAGATGTCTCTACCTGGAAATTTTGGAGTTTTTGAACTGTGTCATTTTCGACGTATTTTTGTTTTGCTTGTAGTAAGAAGTGTGAACTTTCTCTTCTAGAGGACACTACTGAAGATCAACAATAGTGCACCCTAGTGCGGAGTGAAAGAACTGTTTTTTTTTGGAGAAATTTTTATTTCAAAAGTTTGTTTCTTGTTAAATTTCCTTCTGTTATTGTTTAAGTTGGCTGTATACCCCTCTCTTTCTCCTTGTTTTGTATTCAACCAATCCCGAATTTCTTTTATTAATTTCTGACCAATCCGAGGTATCTTCCCCCAACTTGAATATGTTGCTGTATCCTACCCAATAAAGAGTTTGTGGGAGGGTGTTTTCATTCCCCTAACGCCTCGAACCTTCCGCGAGAGGATATAAACTGCTGATTTTAGGGTCTCCGGGCCACTTCTCTTCCATCTTTCAGTGTGTAAAGTACATTGCAGGGGGCGGGAAGCGCCTCTTTCTTCGGTGACAGTCAACAACCAGGTAATGGCCGATTAATTACTTCTTTTCTTGCTTGCTCAGCAGTTTAACTCTCGGGGCGGGTCCGAAGTTTTTCCGTTATGTAACCTTCCTTAAAAATGTAAAGAAACTGGTATCTATTCTATCTTTTAAACTACGTATTGGGATAGAGAGTGCTTAACCCTCTCGAGCTCCCACTCATATTGTTTTGAGGTGAACTTATTTTCTCAAACTATTCTTCCTTAACATTATGTAAATTTGTTTCTTTTCTAAAGTCACCTCCGTAGTATGGGATTAGCCCTTGCATCAGTGGCCTAGAGCCAAATTAGGTTTTAAAAACAAAGTGTATTAGGAGTGCAGATCGCCTCCTCTCAAATTGTTATTTTGGAGGTCATGTAATTACCCCTTTTCATTTAATAGACCTCAGTAGGTTGGGTATTTTACCCCTGTGTCTATGTCCAGTGAGGACAACTTGAAGGTGGAGTTTGGTGTGGCCTTTGAGAGGCTTAAAGTTGAGAGCGAGTGGCTCTTTTTTCGAAAATTGAGTGTTGTATGCCTCGTGGAGGCTTTTCAGTGTAATTTGGAGCAAATGTTCCTGAACATGAATGGGGTTTTCTGCCCCTCTGGTAAAACTTATTTTGAAGTAAGGTTGGGCTGATTGCCCACGAATTGTGAAGCAAGGGCGCTGAGCCCAAATCTAGTAAATATTGTACATACATTTTGTTGACTTGCTACTCTGTACCTGCAATGCTTGTTTTTTCGTCATTTTAAAAAGAAAATATAACCTTGTTAAATTTTACATTAACTTTGATTCCGTAGTTCGAGACCCGTTCACGCCCGCACCTTCTTTCACCTCTACCTACCGCTAAAACACGGTAACAATTATTATTATTATTATTATTATTATTATTATTATTATTATTATTATTATTATTATTATTATTATTATTATTATTATTATTATAAGTTAGGCAGGAAAATAAGGTTCCATCTTCATGTCTGAATTTCTTTTCTTTTTGCTATTGGCTTTACGTCGCACCGACACAGGTAAATCTTATGTTGCGATGGGATAGGAAAGGGCTAGGACTTCGAAGGAAGCCGCCGTGGTCTTAATTAAGGTACAGCCGCAGCATTTGCCTGGTGTGAAAATGGGAAGCCACGGAAAACCATCATCAGGGCTGCCGATAGTGGGGTTCGAACCCACTATCTGCCGAATACTGGATACTGGCCACACTTAAGCGACTGCAGCTATCGAGCTCGGTAATTTCGGTTTTTAAATAACAAAGATTAGGGATTAGACGAGAGATGGTGTGTTCCGGCAAAGTTTGCTCTAACGAGGAGTTATAGTTGGAAATGTCATAAATAAAAATATTTCAGCTATATTTACCTGTCCCCAGTCTGCATGATTAGGATCGTAGAACGTCTCTAGAAGATCTACGTCGACCTCTGATGCATTGTAAATTTCGGTACTTGTTACGACTGTCTGTTCATTCGCGTCTGGTGACGTTCCATCAATGATGTATGTGTCATGCACGCTATCTTCTGGCAGTAAAACTCCTTGATCAGAGTGCGTATATTTTTTTTCCTGAAGTACACTTCCCAGCGCAGAAGCTCTCAGGTCTGTGAAAGAATGGTTTCTGACTAGAGGAACACTTTCTGTTATTGGAATTCCCTGATCTATGTAAGCAACATTTCTGTCCTGAGAAATGTCTACTGGCAAGGGGTTTCTTTGTGCAATGAGAGCGAGCTTAGAACTGTCAGGACTGACCGTTGCTACTTCCACATTGTCTTCTTGTCCTTCTTCCGCAGTCACTTTATCTGCTATATCTATATTGTGGAGCACTTCCATGTCGACGAAGGTATGGTTTGAGATTTCTGCAGAGAGGTCCCGCCTCATCCTAAAGCCAGAGGAGATATTGTGCTCAGTAACATGCAGTGGCGGAATGTAGGATGGTGAGTGCAAGACACATAAGAAGAGCATCATCTGTACCGTGACGAAGGGCACTGCGAAACACGGCAGGGGATACCGACCGATGGAGCCAAAGAGCGAGGATAATGCTGACGTCAGATAAACACTGAAACAAGAGCATGATGCAAGTAAAAATCACATAATATTATGGAGTCAGTCGTCATGCTATTTACAAAAAGCATTGTATACGATGAAGTTCTCGTTCATGAATCAAGTCTCATTCATTCGTTTACAGTGAAAAATCTCTTCAAACACTTAATGAAAATCTGTTTCTCTAAAAATACATATACTTATGAGACTAATAATGTTTTAAATGTTTATTCAGAGGTAACCATATTAAGAGAGGACTTCCTAACAATATTTCACTGCTTCAGGTTATCACTGCGACATTCCTTTCAGTGTTATGTTTCGTTATAAAGAATCATGATTTGATGAGGCAGCATTTCCTGCACTAAAGTCGTTCCATGTCAATATTGCTCTTATGACAACAGGGTAGCCTTATCGAAGCATCACGCTAAAAAGGCGTCGCGTGAATTTTTGATACTCAATATTTAAGTTCAAGATGAAAGCGGAAAGAAAATAAGCTGCATATTAAGCACAGTTTGCTTTTGTTTCTTCCTCAGCCTTATCCATAAAGTAAATACTTCACTGCATTAATGTTAAAAAAGAAATCACACACGTAGGCTAATTCATTACATAACACTCACTCAATACTAGACAAGTAGGCATTGATATGAAGACCAAAAAATATACGCAACACATAAATAGACGACTTCTCTAAAAAACAATAATAAGCTGCCAGGATTCAGAGTACCGGATTACGCATTGCGTGTACACTTATGCACAGAAATGGTGTCCGGACATAAACGATCAACACTGCTGTACTGAAAAGGAGGGGAGAGAGTGAAGGGGTAGAGTTGAAGGTCACTCCAGTACCGAAAGGAGGGGAAGGGAGTGAACGGGTAGTGCTGAAGACACAGTGTGTGTGTTGCTATACATCTACCACTGTGGCCATTCCAATCACAAAAGTCTTATAATGAGCTGTCTGCCTGCAGCATTGCGTTAAGCGAGGAGGTGGGAGGACACCATGCTTTGTTTATATCGGGATATCATTTCTGTGCATGTGTGTACCAGAGCGACACTGAAGGAAAATAAAAGAAGGTAATAAAGCAACGGCTGCTCCTACCATTGTGCTTTCTCCCTTGCATATGTATTTATGAAATTGGAAAGCTTCAATAATTATTTTAATAACGCGCGAGCAAAAATGCCTCATCTTTATTTCATAATACAATATAAAGTGCATTATAATATTCCTTAAACGCGAGGAATTATGCGTGTCTAAGATGTAGTGTGTTCACTCCTTGTAGGTCCATATTAGCAATATTGTTTTCTTAACATGGAATGATCTAAGAAATTATCCTCTTGGTGGCAGGATTAAGAAGCCAATTTTATAACATATGGAAGTAGTTCTCTACAAATAAACATATAAGCAACATTAAGGCTATACCTCCACGGATAGTGCCAGCTACGCCCAAGGCAACGTGACGAGAGTGTCTTTACCTGAAGATAGCGCCGATAATCATGTAGATCCAATACTGGTAGTTAATCTCCAGCCCGTAGAGCGCGGGAAGTGTGCCAGAGGTACAGAGTCCTACGAGAATCGGGCAGTAGACTGGAATACCAGCACGAATTACTGGTTTTGGCTGCTGAATAACCTGAAAAGTAACAATTAGCATAATGAGAAATTTGCAAAATAAGCTGAAACATAAGAGACCGATCGGTTAAGTGTCCCCAGGGATTTCTTCGATGAGGTAGTCTACACCTTTCGCTAGATATCTTCGACTTAGTAAAACTCAATATGTTTATAGCCAATCAACTACAAATGCCACTTGACCAATATTTCACATGTTTAACATACCGTATATCAATTATCATTCATGAAATAATAATCAGATTTATAACCCTTAAATTGACAACAATGAATAATTGTTCACTTACGTGGTCCAGGACATGGGACGAATTGAATAAAATTCAGAATTTTACAATAATTCCAAATTACAATGTACTACAAATACTGCTAATGTGCAAATTAATCAAGTATTTTGTTCTGTTCGTTTCTCATGCTAAAGAATAAAACTGTATCAAAGATCGTACACTCGTCCTGAATATTGATACATGGTATCTTACCACTGATGTTAACAGCCCAATAGAGCCTGTGATGAGTCCAGCAAGAGACATGAAGGGATCAGCTATCGTGAGTGCGATCAGGAATATCAATCCAGTTATCGGGTTGTTGGCGAACACTATCTGAAACACAAGGAAAGTGTCAAGTAGACAAGGTATAAGAATTACTGGAAATATTGCCTGGAACACAAGCTAAATACTAATTAGGTAAGCAACAAGAGTTATTGGTAAAACTATCTTCAAGCTTGAGTAACACCAAATAGGGCGGAAACAAGAGATGTTTTGTACAATACCAAATAAATCAGAGAGAGAATTGTTGGTAATGCTGTCTTTATGGGGGAGTCAATATGCGTCTAACTCCTTGACTGAACGGTCAGCGTTGAGGCCTTCGGTTTAGAGAGCCCCGGGTTCGATTCAGGTAGGGTTGGGCATTTTAATCGCACCTTATTAATATTTCGGCTCGGGTACTGGATGTTTGTGTTTGTCCCAACACACTCCTCTTCATATTCAGACAACACATCACACTACACTACCAGCCATTACAGAAACACGCAATAGTGATTACATCCCTCCTGATAGGTTTGGTGTCAGGAAGGGCATCCGGCCATAAAACAGGGCCCAATCCACATGTGTTACAAATTTCGCACCCGCGACCGCACAGGTGTGGGAAAAGCGGTAAAATAATAATAAGAAGAAGAGTCAACATACATCCGCACTTTCGCCACAGGCTAGGTTAAGTTGGCTGCACTGCCCTCGACGTTCGTCCAATAAAAGTTCATACACTTGTGCCAGTCTTTTCCTAGATAGTAAACATTATCTTGCTGTTGTTGTAGCACAAATATCACCGCTTTCTTGGTAGCTTGCACCAAAGAAGAATAGCGATCAATGATCCAATTTCTCTGATCTGGGTGTGTTTCAGAGGCCAAAATTCATCGTAAGATTCTGCTGGAAGACGGAGAAAGCGCTGTACCACGTAGAAGTTGGTATGAGTGGATCAAAACGTCTAAGAAAGGCCGAGGAAGTGTAGAGTACGAAGACAGAGCAGAATGCCTGTCCAATTTCATAACTGACCAGAAGATTCAAAAAGCTTAAGAAATGATTCTGGAGACTGAAGAGTGACCATGGATGAGGCAGAAAATATCTTTCACATCGGTCATGGTTCTGCGTACAAGATCACCCACGATCGAGATGAATGTGGAGACAGCTTCCTGAACAGCACAATCGTATGGAGGTGCATCAACGCTTACTCAACTGCTACCATGAAAGAGACGAGGCTTTCTGTGGAGAGAATAGCCACAGCAGATGTAATATAAATCTTGGCTGAGAAGTGATATTATGGATGCGGAAATTTTCTCACGGTATTGGGGTGTTTATCATAGAGGCAGGATAGGAACGATAGTAGGGGGAGTATGCATAGACTACTGATGTTTAAAAAATTGTACGCTACAATGTGAGATGAGGTCCAAATAACCTGAACAGGTGTATCAAACAAAATATTATAGTTGAAGAGCTTGTGTCACAGCATGCAAAAGTAAAAGGGATCTGGGAGTACTCATCAATCACCGTGAGGTTGTAGCGGTTTGTGTTGAACGGTAGGGGCCATTTCCAGCCTCAAACGTTCGAAAGGCATTGTGGCTTTGATAAGTGCCTTACCTCAGCACCTATCTTATATTTCAACGTAATCCACCCGATTCTTCTATAGTAAAGGAAATATTTTTTATACGAATGCAGTGAGTCATTCGCGTGATGCAGGGGTGGCAAAGAGATTGGTGAAGGGACGATGGTTTCTCATAATCCGTCTTGTGGCTGATGGAACACACTTAAACCAGCATCAGCAGCCTTATTATCACGGCCTGGTCTGTAGACAATTAAATTTCTTCTGCTTATCGCAGTTATTTCTGAGATCGCTTGAGCTACCCAGGACGATTTTGATTTTGGCCAGGGGTTTAAGAGCAGATGCCCTTCCTGACGCCACGTGACCTTTAATATGAAAATCTCCATAGAGGTTCGACAGGTCTGTATACAATATCGTAGGAATATGGAAACATTATTTTTCACAGCTCTTAGAATCAAACATGAAGGACACGGAGAGGTAAAAAAATGAAATGTCGTATGGCTTTTAGCACTGCCTTCGTGATGTCCAGGCCATACTGTAACGAGCGCGGGAAAGCAATCAGCTGATCGTTAGGGGGGAAGTTTAGCACATGAGTTAGTAGAGTTAAACATAGATTTTCGCAGTTTTATTGAAATTTTTAACGATGGCCGCATGCTCACTCAGATATATGTGAGAATGAGTCGTCATCGACTGCATTATTACGTGGAAAGTCGTTAATTAGTGAAGAAAACTTAGTGTGAGCGTGTATTTATGTGAAGCTATAGGTTAAGAAGATCGTTCTTCAGTGTTTTAATTTTGTAGTTTATTTGTGTAAAGTTACATTTATAGTGTAAAATTAATTGAGTTAATGCATTCTGTGTTTTATTATTAACCACGAATTGTATATACTTGAATTAAAATGATCAGTGAGGGAAATCACCATGCCTAAGAGTTGCTGCGTGCCTGGCTGCAAAGCCAATTATAAACAAGGAGAGTACACTCCGGTATTTGTGTTTCTTTCTGATGAAGAACCAGTTCAGTTATGGAGGAAGGCTATTTATTCCCAGGGAGAATTTAATAGTTAATCACAACACAGTTGTGTGTATCAAGCACTTTCCTGAAAATCACATCCTGAGGGAAATAAGCGTGTCTCGTCCAGATGGTGAGTTAATTTTTTTTAATGTCATAAACATGGGTAACATTAGGCCCTATATTTTTATGTAATCAGACCTACGGCTTATCTGAATTCGGTGTATTTGAAAATGCAAGTCTTATTTATGGGTATCACCGAGCTCCATAGCTGCAGTCGCTTAAGTGCGGCCAGTATCCAGTATTCGGAGACAATGGGTTCGAACCCCACTGTCGGTAGCCCTGAAGATGGTTTTCCGTGGTTTCCCATTTTCACGCCAGGAAAATGCTGGGGCTGTACTTTAATTAAGGCCACGGCCGCTTCCTTCCCATTCCTAGACCTTTCCTGTCCCATCGTCACCGTAAGACCTATCTGTGTCGGTGCGACGAAAAGCAAATAGCAAAAAAAAAAAGTATGAGTATCAAACAGCAGTGTGATTTATGTAAATCTTATCTTCTGACAGATTCAGATCTTATTTATGAATTACCTCCAGAAGTAAGATATCTGAATTTCCTAAATCGAGGGGGCTTAAAGTATCCATCAGACATGTCAATAGAACTTGGAATTGAGGTGTACAAAGTATTTTGTGTGTTAGTGTCAGATACATAAGTTATAAGATGGTATTTCTAAATTCAGACAATCCTAAATGTGTCACAAAATCTTTGGCTTTGGAGTCAATGCAGTTGGCAGATTCCCTAGTAATTTGTGACTGCGGGAAGAAATTGGAAGACCTGGCCGGACAGTGTATATATATTTGGGTGAATATATTTTTAAATAACTTTTCCAAAATTCACACATACTTGTGTATTCAACAAAAGTGCTTCAGAGAGCAGACCTACTCCATACTGGTGTAACTTCCTGTAAGAGGTCTAGGAAAGCTGCAGTGTTCATGGAGTGGAAACAGTGAGGTACAGAAATAATTTATATTTGTAATAAATAGTAATGGTAATTGGCTGCATGTTTTCTGTCAGTGGGTATGATGTGAGTGTTCTAGTTGACCGGAAAATGGATAAAATCGCTAGAATATGCATCAAAGTGTTAGGCTGTACTCACGCAAACGAACGTATATACGCGAGAAATAGAACGTTACGGAGAAGGATATGCATTGTATGTCAGAATTAACAAATATATTAGGATAGGTTTTGGTTTTATAAGGCGTTAACAGTTCTTTAAGTAATTTAAACGAGTGTGTTATTCAAGCGGAGCGTATGCGTATCGCCTTCAAGTCCCCCCCAAAGCGTGACGTCATCAGAGGTTCAGTACGGCTTGGACATTACGAAGGCAGTGCTTTTAGTGCCGGGAGTGTCCGAGGACAAGTTCGGCTCGCCAGCTGCAGATCTTTTGAATTGACTCCCGTAGGCGACCTGCGCGTCGTGATGAGGATGAAATGATGATGAAGACGACACATAGACCCAGCCCCCGTGCCAGCGAAATTAACTAATTATGGTTAAAATTCCCGACCCTGCCGGGAATCGAACACGGGACCCCTGTGACCAAAGGCCAGCACGCTAACTATTTAGCCATGGAGCCGGACAGAGAGCCAGTCAGTGTTGTCAACAATGTGGTAGTAGTAAACGTGTGGTACTTGATATTATGATCTCGTACTGGGACCGATTGACTAGTGATTGCAGTATTCTGAATAGAATGAGATAACTAATACTAATATTGCTAATAATAATAGTCATTGATGGGGTGAAACTACCTCATGGGGATCACTTTAAGTACCTAGATGTTAAGATTTTAAGGGAATGTCTTCATTATGGTAAAAACCTTAACGAGATTGTAAATAAAAGTTACAGATCTCTTCATACGGCTATGAGGGTACTTGTTGTAATACGATATAAAGGAGACGGCGTACAAGTCACTTCAGAGCTCCCAATAATAATTTCGTGTGGTTATTTCTAGCCTGGTATAGCCCCTGTAAGACAGACCTTCCAACGTGGGGAGCATCTTCCGTGTACGGGAAATGCGTGTTTTCGTAATGGAGGATAGTGTTGTGTGTAGGGTGTGTTGCAGGAATGTTGAGGACAGTCCAAACACCCAATCCCCGAGCCAGAAGAAATAACCACTGAAGGTTAAATTCTCTAACCCGACCGGGAATCGAACCTAGAGCCATTCGAACCGAAGGTGACTATGCTGACTATTCAGCCAAGGAACTGGACAGACCTCAATCAGAGTATGGTTTTAGTGTATGGGACCCTCACAAGGATCACTTGATTCGAGAAATGGAAAAGAACCAAAGGAAGTCAGCACGATTTGTTCTAGGTGACTTCCGGCAAACGAAAATTGTGTACATTTTGTGGTGGGAAGGTCGGGGAGTAAAGCAACGAGCTGCTCGACTAAGCTGTATGTCAGTGGAGAGATGGCGTGTTATGACATGAGTAGACGAATAAGCTTGAATGGAGGTTTTAAAAGTAGGAAAGTTCAAAATATGAAGATAAAGTTGTAATTCAAGAGGACGGAGTGAGGCAAATATTATTTATAGGAAGAGGGATTAGGAATTGGAATAATTTTCCAAGGAAGATCTTCGATAAATTTCTTCTTTTAAATTATTTAATAATAGACTAAGTAATAATAATGGCGTGTGGCCTCCTAAGACTCTTTCGAATTGACGCCGTATAGGCGCTCTGTGCGTCTATGACGACGGGGTTCTACCTGAAACGAATTCTATTGATGAAGACGGCATACAAACCCAGCTCCCGAGCCATTGGAATTAAACAGTGAAGGGATCAAAATCCCCGACCCGTCCGGGAATCGAACCCGGGACCCTCTGGACCAAAGGTCAGCAAGCTAAGCATTTAGCTATGGAGCCGGACATAACTAGGTGAAAAACCGATAGGAAATCTACCACCTGTTCGACAATCCTAAATGCAGACGATTGATTGATTGATTGATTGATTGATTGATTGATTGATTGATTGATTGATTGATTGATTGATTGATTGATTGATTGATTGATTGATTGATTGATTGATTGATTGATTGATTGATTGTAGAGGTACCGGGCGAGGGGCCGTGCGGTTAGGGGCGCGCAGCTGTGAGCTTGCATCCGGGAGATAGTGGGTTCGAACCCCACTGTCTGCAGCCCTGAAGAAGGTTTTCCATCGTTTCCCATTTTTACACAGGCGAATGCTGGGGCTGTACCTTAGTGAAGGCTACGGCTGTTTCTTTCCCATTCCTAGGCCTTTCCTATCCCATCGTCACCGTAAGACCTATCTGTGTCGGTGCAACATAAAGCAAATTGCAAATATGTATATAGTAGAGGTAGTAGTAACAAATATGTCGTCTTATAATTACATACTGAAATATTCCTACATATTACCTGACCATATCCTCTCAGCAAAGCGTCCACAAATTTCAGTGCTATCCAGAATGAAATGGAAGGTTTCTTAGCGAGGGCGTCACCCAGTTCTCGACAGTCCCCCACGAACAGCAACCACTGTTTAGTCCGCTGAAACATACACAATAACTCCGATAGAATGGTGGTTTGACTTACAAATTGATTGTCGCACGTATACTACTTGATGATCTGCTTGTCTTGATCGACATATTCAACACACAACATTATTCAGCTCTTAAAACCTATAAAAGAACAAACTTGTGTCCTTTAATCTTCAGCCAGGCGCAGTGCACTAGATCACATCAAGGGGCACAATGAGCTTACAGTTTCAAAACATAAGCTGTTGTTGACTATAAAACTCTTTAATGTAATTTAAATCATCCTTCAATAAAGGGGCAAAACTTTCAAGTGTTCTAAAAAAAAAAAGAATGGTTTATTGAAAACTACAAGTATTTTACTCTGAAAACCGTATATATTTTGATTATCCCCTCGCGAAATAATAATAATAATAATAATAATAATAATAATAATAATAATAATAATAATAATAATAATAATAATAATAATAATAATAATAACTTGAAATAGCCTACTAAACGTCACGCACGATCTACAACAAAAATGCCTTTCCCAAAACACTAAGATACGTCGCTATGAAACGGTTCTGAAGCCAGTAGTTATGTATGCAGCCCAAACCTTTATGCCAATAAAGGACTCATCGAAGAATTGGAGAAAAAGGAGCACAAAACCATTAGGGGAATTACGGAATCCAACTAGAGAAAATTACAGACACGATCGGCAAAAGACGGGTACGATTTTATGGTCACCTCAAACGAATGGATGAAAAAAGGTTCACCAAACAGATCGTTCAGTTGTTTGATTCAAACCCTAAAACCACGATGTCATGGTTTAGAAACACCAAAGAAGACCTTAAAGTGCTACAGATCTAACCGGAAAACGCCTTTGACCAGGGGGTTTTTCCGAAAAAATATAATGACAAACGGGCTAAACCGAGACGAACAATCGGAAAAAGGAGATGGTGTCCCTTGGACAGAGGAACGCAAGCAGGCCCACTCAGAAAAAGATGAGAGAATTCTGATCTCAAAAGAAGGCGAAGTTCACTGCCAAATGTAACAAGACTTATCGTGGTCATCGATGGCCCCAGAGAATAAATTATAATAGTAATGAGAAGAAATCGAGCACATAAGACTTTCGTGTTTACGTCATACCAACACAGATAGGTCTTATGGTGACGATGGGATGGGAAAGGCCTAGGAGTGGGAAGGAAGCGGTCGTGGCCTTAATTAAGGTGTGGTGTGAAAATGGGAAACCACAGCAAACCATCTTCAGGGCTGCCGACAGTGGAATTCAAACTCACTATCTCCCGGATACAAGGTCACAGCCACGCGCCCCTAACCGCGCGGGCAAATCGCCCGGTAACTGACAGATTTGCATTCAAACATCGCTAGAGAAGATATATCTACTCAAATACGCTATCTGCCTAGGAAGGGAAAGGGAAGATAGAATGTGAGAACTGTACCTACAATACGAGCTGCGCCCGACGTACATTAGTTGCACTCGAACTAAGTATATAGCCTGTATCTAAAATGTATACACTCCATACTTCTCAGATTCCTGGTTTGCCTATCAGTCAAAGTAAAAATCATAGAGTTAGTAAAATACAGACTAAAGGTAACATTAGAGCTGCAGTCGCATGCGAGGTTGGCAAAAGCTGGATTGTTTGACACCGTTATTACTGGAGCTTTCCGATAAACTGAAGTATCCTACTTCTCTGAAGGAAAATACTAGTCTCCTATGCAATTTAAGGCTGCACAGAAACGTTCATAAAGGTCAGTGGCGTATTATTTTACAGTATGTTTCTTTGAAATTTACATTCGTGCGTATAAAATAATGTTTTGCGTGATAATGATGTCATATAGATTGGCCTACTCGCACTGACATCGTAGCTTTTTTTTTCCTCTCAGCGTGAATGGAATTTTTTGGCCTTACCTTGAGGGCTGAAATTAACGCTTTAGGAAATATAAGGGATGACATTTTTCTTTCACTGACTGGCCATGCCTTTGAAAGTGAATATAGGGCCTACGGAAAATCATGTCTTCAGGTTGATCAAGCTGACTGTGAAAGTGTATACGAATGCATGATCCCAGTGTTAGAAGTAGGTTAACAACTACAATTTTGTTTCCTAACCAATAGGTTGATACACTGTTACTCTTCATTATAATCGGAAATGTTGATTTCTCAACATATTTCTTGCAGTACTGATAATATTGACTGGTATGTAACATGTTACTCATAGTCATGAATATTAAGTTTTTAGATAAAATCAGATTAAATTAGATTAAATTGCATGTCTTTCTTTTCCTTTCTTGTAATGCAATTGAAGTGCACGGTAGCCTATAATTGTACATAGTGCTACCTTTTTCATTTTTTTTTGTATGCGCGTTTATAGTAATAACAACAGTTATTGAATAAATTTGTGTTTATATACAGTTTGTCACTCATTTCATACAATATGTGTAGAAGCCCCCATTCACTCCTTAGCAGATATTATTATTTATAGACTAGATGTGCAACACCATGCGAACATCCGAGTCCTTTATTTCATCTATATCAGGGCCTCTCCGGGTGCATGCACCAGTGCATTGCGCGGTGCACGGTGCAAAAGACGGCTTCGCTTGGTTGACCTCGATTTGGAGCAATAGCACTGTCTCTCTCTCTTTCCCCACGCCTGTCTCACTCGCTCCACCTACCTTCCTCTTCTTAACTTGCTCCATAGCCCTCCAAATCCGAGCCAAGTTGAGCCGAGCTTTGCCGAGTCGCCCCGAGACGACGCGCTGGTCCGAGCCGAGCTGAGTGCGACCGATACACTGTGTACAGGACCTTTGCGCCTCAGTTTGCATGCGTGAGATTTTGGACGTTTGAGAGGCCCTGATCTATATAAATAAAATCATAACGACAATGTGTCTGCACATTGACTATTTTGGAAAACTTTTCATTCAGTTATCCGTTTCAGGTGTAATAATGACCATCTGCACTTTTTTAAACTTTGGTGTCTGTTTGTCTGTCTGTTTGTTTGTCTGAGTTCTTATAACTTCAAAACTACTGGATATATTTCTACCAAACTTCATATTTAAAATCCACCTGTCCTTGGGTACGTTTTAGGGCCAATATTGTTTCTAAATACCTTAACTAAAATGGGGGTTTATACGAAACCGAAACCGTGATTTTTCACCCCCACAAAATATACACAACCAAACTTAATGGAAATCAACCTGCCTTAATGAAAATCGATTTCTGAACCTTTTTTCTCATGTGCATCATTTCGATACGAGGATTAATAAAGGAGATACCTTAACGGACCGTTTTTCAGTACAAGTCCCACCGGACTTGTATGATCGGGTACGTGTAAAGCGTGTTTCTTATAACTAGAAAACTACTGGAGATATTTCAACCAAACTTCATATTTAGCATCCACCTATCCAAAGGTACGTTCATACCATTTCAAATTCCCGGAATGGACTGGTGGTTTATCGGAAACCGAAACAGTGATTTTACTCTCCCACAATATATACAAGACCAACCTGACTGGAAATCGACCAACCTTGACGGAAATCCATTTCTAAAACATTTTTTCTCATCTGCATTTTTTCGATAGGAGGATTAGTAAGGGAGACATCATAAACGGTCAGTTTTGCTGGCTAAGTCCAGCGGACATTGGTGTCGTGTCTGTTTGTCTATAACTTGAAAATTACTGGATATATTTCTACCAAACTTATTTAGAATTCAGCTGTCCTTGGGTAGGTTTTATGGCCAATATTGTTTCTAAATACAAGAACTGACTGGGGGTTTATACGAAATCGGAACCGTGATTTGGCACTCCCACATAATATACACAACCAGAATTAATAGAAATCGACCTGCCTTAATGGAAATCAATTTCTAAAGTTTTTTCTCATGTGCATCATTTCGATACGAGGATTAATAAGGGATATATCATTAACGGGCCGTTTTTCAGCACAAGTCCCACCGGACTTAAGAGCCGGTGCGTTTAAAGCATATTTCTTATAACTTGAAAACTACTAAAGATATTTCAACCAAACTTCACATTTAGCATCCAACTGTCCAACCGTAGGTTTTAAGGTCCATACCACTTCTAATTCTCGGAATGGACTGGGCGTTTATAAGGAACCGAAACTGATTTTACTATCCCACAATATATACGAGACTAACCTGACTGGAAATCGACCAACCTTGATGGAAATCCATTTCTAGAACTTTTACCTCATGTGCATTTTTCCTATAGGTGGATTAACAAGGGAGATATCATGAACGGTCGGTTTTGCAAGCTTAAATCCATCGGACATAGCCCAAAAGGTGTTGTACGTAGAACAGATTCCTTATTTATATAAATAAAATCGTAACGACCGTGTGTCTGTACATTGACTATTTTGGCGAAATTTTTGTACAGTTATACGTTTCAGCTGTAATAATGACCATCTGCATATTTGTTAGCTTTATTTTACTGAAAGTCCTCATTTTTAACCCCTCCCCCAAAGCGAGATTGAGGCACAAGCTGCCAGACGAGCTAGAAAATTGAAATTTGTCAAAATTATATGTCTTGGCCTGTAATCGACGAAAAGTTTCCTAGATCTTTAAACATTTCATTTTTTACCACCGAAAAATATCGGAATATTGAGGCAATTTTAATGTTGATGTGACCTTCGTTTCGAGGTATTTCGCGGTTAAATGGTAAGTCATATCACAAAGCGGATGGCACAACCTCAGTTCAATTTGGAGTGATCTACAACTTTGATCCTATGACGTTTCGTTGTATCTCTATTCCTTATATGTTAGATTTGTCTCTATTTCTCGATTATACCTACACTTTTGCTTTTTGTACACGTATAATTCGTAGTTCGAATCACTTACATGAGAGATAGAATCATCTAATTCTACACGCGAACATATCCCACCCAGTATCCATACGTGAGCCAAACCCTATATTTGTAGCTATCACATTAGTACGCAAAAGTGATGCACTGTGAGAAAACCTTACCGAAATGTCACCGTATCAACGTTCCTAACTCAATTTTAACCATAAATAAATGAGACATGAGAAAATATCTTAAGACCAACCATTTAGACCACTAAATGGGACGTCTTATAGTACAATCCGTTTGTCGATATGATGTATCGTTTAGCAGCAGTTAATCTGTAAATGAAGGTTTGCAATATTTTAAACATGCATATACTTCGTATGTCGATCTATAAATATTCACTGAAGTCGATTTGTAGCGATGTAGAAAGGGTGTGTTTGCCATTATAATTAATAATTTACATCGATAGTGACAGGAGGGCGTCTGCTATTGTAATCATTACTCTCCACATCGACTTTGACTGGCAGTAGGTATGGGATCCTTCTCCAACTCCTTTCTAACTAGCATTAGTAAGGAGGGTCTACCATTGTAATTAATAATTTCCTTTCTCGATTAGACTGCCAGAAGTCAAGGGAGCATGCAATTTTGTTCAAAACTCCCTAACTGATTGTATTTGGGAGTAGGCAAGTGTGACCGCCATTATAAACAAATTTTCCCATCTAAAATGTGAGTGCCATTAGGCATAGTGGCTTGCTATTATTATGGAAACTCATCAACTCGGTGTGACTGTCATTAAGAAAAGGAGCCTGTTATTAAAATGATAACAGCTTAACTCAATTTTGACTGGCAGTAGGGAAGCTGCTTACTATTATAATACAAACTTCTCAACTGTAATCTGTCTGGAAGTGGGACAGGCGCCTGCCATTGTAACGAAAACTCCCCAAATCGATTGTGACCGCGCAGTAGGTAATGGAGCCTCCCATTATAATGAACACTTACCTACTCGATTGTGAATGGCATTAGGCAAGTGAACCTGCCATTATCATCACAACTCCGCAACTCGCACTTTACATTGGAAACAACGTATGGGAACCTTCCCCTGCTGTTTCTGGATAACGCTAGGAGATACGCAATTTAAAATATACTTATTCACTGCACGTACAGCAATTTACTTCGATATCCGTATACAGTGTACAATACCGTAGCAAAGCACGGGTTCATTTGCTAGTTGTTATTATTCTTCATATAACACAAGCACAATAAATTATTGTAAATCATTTTTCAGTTTTCTCCAATCATGTATAATTTACCACTCTCCTTTTCCATTTAAGGAAGTCATTTTACAACTTAAAATTTTAAAGCGAATCAAACATTTTAGTGAAAGTTAAATAAAACTCTATACTAGACTGAAATCACAACCGAGTGTCGTATTTCTACTTGTAATCACGTTTAAAAACAGCGAAGACAATATTTTGTCTACTTTGCCCCTGAATCTCGCCAACGCTTTTAGGTCTAAAAATTCGCTCATTCGCTTCGATGAAAGAGAAAATTTTCGGTCGTTGGACAGAATTATGCCGGAAGTCCTGGCCATTTACACAAAAGATAGAGAAATATACGTATCCCTATTCTAAAAGTATATTGTTAGAAGACTTAACGCGAACGGTAAACTGATTTTGCGTTGCATAACTGCACATGAACACCGTCCTCTTTTAGCACCGTTTTCTCCTGTATTTAAGGTATTTATGCTTTATAGGCTTTCTTTCTACTGGACAGAAGCATCACAAATGTACTCTGGTCTCTGGGGATGTTTACATGTAAGAATTTTAAACCATATTCATACCCACACAGTTTTAAAATTCCTCGGTATACAATTATGACTGCAGCGGAGCGGGCTTTTTGCCAACCAGGGCAAACAGGTGAGATTTCAACATGCTCCGCTCGCGACAGTCACTCTCGCAGACGGTGGCGCCCCTGCTACCTCTAGCGGATACTTTACTAACTCTATGGTACATATGCTTAAAAAATTGTTTAATTGGTGAAAATGTTTGCGGTTGCTTCTCACAATCAGTAGCAGTGATTCCTGAAGATGGAGTCGATTCTTTCAGAGCCAACACCGGGATCTTCTTTAAGATGTCAGTCTGTACAGAAAAAATTCGCCAGAAATCCGCGAAGAGGCAAGAGATGGTTCCATGTGCTTCCACCATTACGCCGATAATGATTTTGAAAAGTGTACCAAGTTACAGGTGCAATTATTGTTAGCATATCTGCTGACTGTTCCATGGAGAATCCTAAGTTTCCATAAAATAAATAGGAAAAATGCTGCCTAGGGGAAATTAACCATAGGGCACATCTGATGTGTACCCAGATTTGACTAGTGAGCATTTCTTTCTACTGGACAGAAGCATCACAAATGTACTCTGGTCTCTGGGGATGTTTACATGTAAGAATTTTAAACCATATCCATACCCACACAGATGCATTCTAATGACGTATAATCTTATCTTGAGCGCAACTAATGAACAACGAAGTAAATAATATCTCATGAGCCGGGCTAAGTGGCTCAGACGGTTGAGGCGCTGGCTGGCCTTCTGACCCCAGCTAGGCATATTCGATCCTGGATCAGTCCGGTGGCATTTGAAGATCCTGAAATACGTCAGCCTCGCGCTGGTAGATTTACTGGAATGTAAAAGAACTCCTGCGGGACAAAATTCTGGCACGTCGTTATTTACGAAAACTGTCAAAAGTAGTTAGTGGGACGTAAAACCATTATTATTATTATTATTATTATTATTATTATTATTATTATTATTATTATTATTATTATTAGCTCAGGGAAATCTTAATTAATTACAAATTTGACATCATATATTTCCTTGTACTTCAAAACAGCTCGGATCAAGCCCTATTCTCAACGGTAACCCATCTAATGGCAGCTTTTCAGACTTATAGACAGAAATAAGCTTTCTCCGTAGATCAGTGGTAGAGTGTTGGCATCCGGGTCCCAAGATTGTGAATTCAAACCCAGCAGAGGCTGTCAAATTTTTGAAGGGTGAAAATAAGTCCATTCGACACAAAATGTTGAACGATGTCTGCGTGTAAGAGGTCTCCAGTAACACATTTGGGATCTATCCGACAACATTACTTAAATCTCAGCATCAGAGATTCGGTTTATTTTGCCGTCTGGTAGAGTACAACAGAACGTCGAAATTGACACATAAGCAGCCTAGACGGCGTCAGATTCAAATGTCTGCACAACAATATGTAGCTGAGGCAATACAATTATTATCGTTTTTAATGGTAGAAATAAACCCTTTACAAAATTGAACTATATGATCAAGTAACTGGGATGTCTTCAAAGTCTCACGTTTTTACGAAGCGTGATCGTAACAGTCCCCACAGAGTAATTATTTACTATTTAGACAATGTTGTGGGATGGATTGCGGTCAATGGTATGATGGTAAACGGGATGAAAATTCAGGTTGTTGCACCAAGAGGAAAATCCTCCCAGTTTAAATTACTGTGTTGATGGGGTGTTAGTACCTCATGGGGATCACTGTAAATCCCTAGCTATTAATATAAGGAATGATTTTCATTGGGATAATCATATTAACGAGGTTGTGAAGAAAGGTTACAGATCTCTTCACATGGTTACGTGGTTACGTCTCAAAACTCATGGGATAAAATTAGTAGCAAATAGTATCAAAACTCACGACTAAAACTAGTAGCTAAATTAACATTCTAACGAGTTTCAAAATTCTCGACCACAGGAGGGATTAGGTGCGCGGTGACTCACGCACCAGGCCTCTCCGGTCCGGAGGCCACACGCCGTTATTAGTATAAATTTATTTCAAAGGGAAAAAGGCATTATATTAGCTTTAAGATCACAGCAAAATACTTTATAATAATAATAATAATAATAATAATAATAATAATAATAATAATAATAATAATAATAATAATAATAATAATAATAATAATAATAATAATAATTGTACCGGGAGGTACACCCCAAAGCCGCGCATTCAAATTCAGCGCTTAAATGAACTCCTCTATTGGTGAAACAGTGAAACTGAAACTACACCAACTTAGAACTTTACTCAGAAGATGTCACCACAGAAATATGAATTTTGTTATTGTGCAGTTGCCTAAACTGAGTGAATTTCTCTTTGTTTTGTTTGCCATTCATCAAGAAGTTTGTACATTTTTCCACAAATGACACTACCCAAAAAACTATGATCATGCACCCTGGTGCAAAGTGAAAGAACTTATAATTTAAAGAAGTTTTGTATTTCTAGGTTTTTGTGACTGATTGATGTTCATTTATTTTTGGGTTGGCAATATTTCCTTTTCATTTCCACCAGTTTTGAATCTAGCCAATCACTCATTTCTGTAATTAATTTTCCGTCTATTACAGGCTTCTTGTTCGATTCTGAGTGTTATTTCTGAAATCAACCAATAAAGTTGAGAGAGTGTGGCTAGTTTAGTCTTGAATGATCTCGAACCTTCCCTGAGGGTTTATAAACTGCGGCTTTTCACGTTTCTTGGCCAATTGATCGAGGTCTATCTGAGTGTGTGTGTTAAGCAGGAGGCGGGCGGCCTCTTTCGTCGGCAGCTAGAACATCTACAAGGTAATGGCCACATAACTTTATTCCTTCTTGCTAACTCCGCAGTTTAACCCGAGGGAAAGGTCCGACTCTTTAGTATGCAACAACTTTTCTAAAATGTAACTTTCTTCCGGCTAATGTAAAAACTTCATAAAATCTTTAACTGTAAACCGGGGATAGAGAGTGAAGTACCCTCTCGAGCTCCCCTTCATCTTGGTTTGGGGTGACTACGTTTTTCTCTAACTGTTTTTCCTACTGTAATGTGTTAATGTAATTTCTATACGAGTCACCTCAGTAGTTTGGGAATAGCCCCTGTTTCATCGGCCTAGAGCTCTTTAGGTTTTTAAGTGTTCATTATATTGGAGCGCAGTGTGCCTCCATTCACTTTGTGTTTGGGCCAGTTATCTAACCTGTTCTTTTTCCATGAAGGCCCAGTAGGTTGGGTGTTATATACCCCTGTATAATTTATTTTCAAATTGTAAGTTGTGCCTTGAGAGGCCAGTAATTGTAAGTTAATGTTGCCTTGAGTAGGTTTGGAAAACTGTGAGCCTGTTAGCTCTTTTTCAAGTTTTGGTAATAGTAAAGAGTGCCCCTGGAAGGCTAGATATTTATATTTTGGAGAGCAAGTGCTCGTGAATTAGGGGATTTCTGCCCTTGAATAATTTGTGCTGTTTTGTAAATTTGAGCTGGGAGCTCAGGAAATGTAAAGCGAGGGACTTGAAGCCCAGGATCTGTTAAGACCACTTATCTTGTCTTTTCCTAGACTGGTTTTAAGATTATTACTGTACCTGATGTTTCATGGTTATGAAAAATGGTTAAGTTTGAAGTTCTGAAAATATGACCTTCAGTTTAAGTTTTAAATTAATTTTGATATTGTAGTTAGACCCATTCAACCCCGCACCTTCTTTCATCACCTCTGCGTTCCACAGATACCCCGGAACAATAATAATAATAATAATAATAATAATAATAATAATAATAATAATCATAATAATAATAATAATAATACACATCTGCCTCTTTCATTCACCAACCATTATTTTCCCCTGTGGATTAGGGTGAGAGGACAACATCCACAGTATACCCTCCCTGTCGTAAGAGGTGACTTAAAGGGGACCTAGGGGCTATTAAATTATTTAAGGGAAGACTATATAAACAACTGACAGGCAATCTGCTACCTTGGTGACTGTCTTAGATGCATATCAGTGGTGATTGATTGATTGATTGATTGATTGATTGATTGATTGATTGATTGATTGATTGATTGATTGATTGATTGATTGATTGATTGATTGATTGATTGATTGATTGATTGATTGATTGATTGATTGATTGATTGATTGATTGATTGATTTAGGAATGGTGACCGCCGGGCCCTTAGCAGAGTCCAAGCATTGCTTCCACTCACTTCTGGCAGGAACTGTGCTTTCATCTATCCTAACCGACTTTCCTTAGTCAACTCTTGTTCTTTTGCGACCCCGACGGTATTAGGTTTTCAAGGCCTAGGGAGTATTTCATTTTCACGCCCTTCGTGGCCCTTCTCTTTCTTTGCCCGATGCCTTCACTTTTCGAAGTGTGGGACACCGTCCATTTTTTTCTCTCTGATTAATATTAATAGATGATGGCTGTCCGGTTTTCTTCCTTCTTAAAAATGTAATCACCACCACAACCTTTTTCTTCATTGTTTTCAGCCCTTATTGATTTGTATTGACTATTTCTACATTTTCTCGGCTGGGGAAAGAACCACTATCACAAAATATCATCATCATCATTAGTAATTTGGAGTCTTTCTAAAGTCATTTAGTGACAGAATTTCAAAGATAGCGACCAGCGGCGTCGTCATATTTTGGAAAAAATTCTGACGAATTTTAATTTATGACACGATCAGTTTGGTGAGCCAAGTACTCAATACTACATCGCATTGCGCTTCGTGTAACGCGCGTGGGTGCGTGATCAAATATATTAGCCTAATCTATGCATTTTAAGTAAAGGCACCTCAGAGTGCAGGACTCATTCGTACGTGTGGAGCATGAACTTCATACAATTTTCGGAAAGCTTATCAGAGACCGGTCGTCGTGCCCGATCACTTCCAGTAAGGAAATGGAGATAGGTAATTTTAATTTCCCTATGATGAGATTGATGAGTTGATAACAACATTAGGATTACTTTTCAATCGGTTATTTCGAAAGCATTCACTATTCAATTGCCCCAATCATTCTAATGGAATTTCAAATGAATAATCGAAAAAATAATCGAATGGAAAAATAATATAATAAAAAATGAAATAATCGAATAAGCGATTATTTTGTATTTGATTATCGTATCAAATGAACGTCTAAATGTTGGAACTAAGTGAGTGAATTAACAGTTAATCTTTAATTTCTGTAAAATAAAGTTCCTTATTTAAGTAAATGCCGTCTTCTATCGCATAATGGAACTAAGCCTCAGTACTACCAATTGACAATTTCTTTTAACTAGCAGCAGGCAATGTACCTTCTTTAATTTTATGTCGTCCGGCTGCATGGTTAGCATGCTGAATTTTGGTCCAAGGGGTTCAGGGGGCCCCAGGTTCGATTCACGGCCGATATTTTAACTTTGATTTGTTAATTCCTATGGCTCGGGGACTGAGTGTTTGTGCTGTGTTCAGCATTAAACTTCATGGATTAGGAAAATGAGTATTTCCTTTTTCGTAAGAGTTCATCTATTCGCTTATTTCAATGGATCCATCCGACACACCAACCGAAAAATGTATTCATGACGCATCCGATTATTCTACGCATATAACTGAATGATATTTGAAACTCATTCGATGATTCGATTATGGAATGAATGAATTAATTAATTAACCGCATGGAAGTTATTCGATTATCCCATCACTAGTAGGGTGGGCATTTATGCATTCAAAGACGAATGGACCCTGCTCGTGAGTTCATCTCTTCGCTTATTTCAATGCATCCATCCGACACACCTAAACCGAAAAAGGTAGAGAAACCTACTTTTACTAAGCATTTTCTTGGAATTCGTGAAGTTTGAGACTCGTGAGTTCTGAGACTCGTGAGTTCTGAGACGACACGGGTTATGAGGGTATTTAAGAGTTGGCAGACTTCAATCTTGGATTGTAATACCTACCCTGGAGCAGACTGTGGTAATGATCATATACTGCTCTCTATGAAAATGCGGATAAAAATGAAATAATTGAAGAAGGTGAAAGTAAAACGGGTACGTATTACTGACAAACATATTCTCCATGAGTATGGTGAAAGAATAAGAAAAAATTCCAGCAAGTAGAGGAGGAAAAAGTTTCTGCTCAAACATGGAACAAGATGAAGGAAATCATCAATTCATCCCTTCCCGAACAAGTTCCTAAGACCCCTCAAGCAAAATATCCCTGGATTTCAAAATCTACACTACTGCTGATTGAAGAAAGGTGCACATTGAAGAAATGTGGTATACAAACTGCGGAAGATGAGGAAACATATAAAGCACTTTGCAGCAAAATACAGCGTAATTGCAGAACTGACAAGACACAGTATCTTATCAATATCTGTCATGAAATAGACCACCATCACAAACTAAGCTAAATAATACACGTGACCTTTACAAAAAGATAAACAATATCACCCGACAGTTCAAACCACGTAAAGTACATGGGTGATGAAGACGCACAGGGAAATGTAATTGGTGACAAGAAATAAGCAATAGCCAGGTCGAAACAACACTGCGAAACCTTATACTGCAAAGGCAAAAGCATAAGAGAAAAGAACAATTGCATGAAATATGACACAGAGCCTGCTATCAGTAACAAACATGAGGCAGATAATTTAAAAATGCCGCGAGTTATATGTCCCTGCCTATATTTGTTTCCTTGATTATAAAAAGACCTTCGACTGTGTCAAGTGGGACAAGTTGTGGGAAGTGCTCAATGAATGTAGAGTCCCAAAACACTTACCGTCATTATTGAAAGGTCTTTATAACAGTCATAATGCAACCGTAAGGGCGTATGGCGAATGCTCAGAATTTTGCAAAGTGACAAATGGAGTCAGGCAAGTTTTCTAGTTTTCTAGCCTACAACATCTACGCAGAGTATGTTATGAGAAGAGCACTGGATGGCTGGGATAGTGGAATTTTAATCGGTGGTAGGAAAATCAACAATTTACGCTTCGCTGATGATAGTATTATCGGCACACTTTATATGGATGCATTTGTGTAGGGGGGTGAGGAGTAAGGAGGGATCTGTCCCGGTTACAGTAGTGCTACCAACTGAATGAAAATGAAATCTGAATTGAATAGAGAATATGACCGATCGATATGAAGTTTCTAAACCGTTATTATCTTAAGCCAACAACTGTGTCACATACACAATATATACGATTTCTCGATGCGAATCTTATTCCTAGCATGAATTCTAGTTTGGCTTTGCTGTGTAATCAACAACAGTACTAGTACGTAAAGTGTACGCCAGATGTCGCACAACGATGCCTAAGCGATTCATAGTTTGTGTATCAAAGATTGCCAGTACGAATCTCAAAGATTGCCGAGGTCGACCGATTCAGCACTAGGGTGTAAATGCATCCAGATAAAGTGTGCCGATACTACACTCATTGCAGGAAGTGGACAGAAACTTGATTAATTTCTCTCTAGAGTGAAAATCATTATTTCGGATTTTGGTGTAGAAATTAATGAAAAGGACCAAACTAATGGTTATCAACCGACAAAGTCAAATCCTAATCCAAATGACAGGATGCCTGAAAGATCTGGAGTTGGTGAATGATTGCGTATATCTTGTTGGGTATTCAGCCCGAAGGCTGGTTTGATCCTCCGCAGCTCTGCCAACAGCTGTCATAAATAGCCTAGGCGTCACTGAAGAGGCGTACTAAGGAAATGAGGAGTGAGGTAGTTTCCCGTTGCTTTCCTCACCGAGCCAGCCGTCGCTATTACATATCAGTATGCCAAGCCCACTGAAATAACCCTATGAGCGATATTTTCACACCATTCATAACAGGGACTGGCTGCATAAATAATGGTATTATTAGCATCACACATACCTCAGTCACTTTCATATTGTCAAAGCCAAGGATGAGACTGAGACAGGTCAATGAAAGTAACAAATTTGATATAGCCCATACCAGAAGACACAGTGCACTGTAAACACTACATCTTGCCAGCAAAGTCATTGTGTATATCTGGGCACCATAATAACACGGGAAATTTTGATAAAGAAATAAAACGATGGATTGCCCTAGAGCGTGCCGCAATGGTTAAACTTACAAAGATCTGGCAGAACAGGGCATTATCCAAAACAGTGAAAATACTATGGGTTGAATCACTGGTGTTTTTTGTTTTCGTGTTCGGTTGTGAGACTTGGACTGTGAAAGCTAGTGACAAGATTCGAATAGACGCCTTTGAGATGTGGTGTTGGCGGAGAATGCTCCGTATACCATGGACAGAAAGAAGAACAACTGCCTCCATTATAGAATAAATGAGCATCACTAAACGTTTATCTTCCCACGTTAGTGAAAGTTACCTCCAGTTCCTGGCACACATTTTGAGGAGAGAAGGAGACAATTTAGAAAATACCATTCTGCAAGGCAAAATTGAAGGCACCAGACCAAGGGGCAGAACAACAAGTAGATGGTTAGACGAAGCAAAGATCACCGTTCTACCTCTTCACAATTCCTAAGAAGAGCTAAAGGCCGCTCAGGATGGTGAACTCTCGATAAGGATGCAGTTACTAATGAAGTGAAGAAATGAGGTCACGACGCTCAGCAATGAGTAAACCGACTGCTGATGATGAATAAGGATATAAAGGAGAGAGCGTGTAAGTTTCAGGTAAAACCCCAATTAGAGTGTGATTCCAGTGTATGGGACCGACACCAAGACTAGTGGATACGAGAACTGAAAAATATCCAAAGGAAAGCAGCATGATTTGTTCTGGGTGATTTTCGACAAAGGAGTAGTTTTACGAAAATATTATGAATTTTGAGCTGGGAAGACTCGGGAGTAAGGAGACGAAATGCTCGACTAAGTGGTACGTTCCGAGCTGTCAGTGGAGAGGTGGCGTGGAATGACATTAGTAGATGAATAAGCTTGAGTGGATCTTTTAAAAGTAGGAAATGTGTGAGTGATTGTGGATGAGCATTCTTCCGACAGCACTTTATAAAATACGAATTAATTAGCAGTCCTGCCAGCCCTGTGGTGTAGGGTAGCGTGCCTGCCTCTTGCCCTGTTGATTACTGACCGGTTCAATGCTTTTAATTCTGGATTGAGGGCTGCAACCGGCTCCAGTCAAACTCATAAGACCAACTGAACGGCTATCTGATATGAGAAACACATAACCTGGTCACGAAAGTCAAGCAGTGCGGCTGAGGATGTCATCACGTCGATCCCGTGACACTCCAATATCTGAACGCCACCTGTTCAGGAGTAGTCGTCTTAACAAGCTAAGGCAATCAAAGGACTGCGTGTGCCGCGGGTTATATATCTAGTTCTTAACTAATAGCCCACTATGTCTTATTTTCAAAATGGCCATTGGCAAATCATTTGCTATAAAGAAACTCTACACAACAGCAATGCACTTCCATAAAACGTTGATGCACTGTAATTATTTTGCTCAGATGACAGGATGCTGACCAGCCACTAACCTTGCTCTTTCATTATTTCTAGCATTGCGTATCTATGAGAGAAGGATTATTCTTAGTCATTGCGTCTTGCCTTTGTCTGTTCAGACATACTAGACTACGTAACAGTATCACTTTATAAACGTATCGAACATCGTGCGGCTCCTTGGCTGAATGGTCAACGTAGTGGTCTTCGGTTCAGAGGGCCCCGGGTTCGATTCCTGCCCGAATCAGGTATTTTACATTGTCTGGTTAATATCTCTGGTTCGGAGCTTGGGTGTTTCTGTTGGACTTAAAAAACACATTTCCATTTGCATACAACACATCACGCTACAGAAACAGGCAATATATCCATCCAGAGAAGGTTGGTGTCAGAAAAAGCATCCGGGCGTAAAACTGAGCTAAATCATTAAAAAAGTAATTAGAGAAGGGCCAGAAAGAAGAAGAAATAAACTTAACTAGCGTTTGCCCATGCCTTAACACACACAACGAAAAACGACAGTCTGTCGAACAGAAATAACTGAGAAGTTACTTTGTCATAACGGGTTACCTTTCCCCACTCTTTTCCTCTTTCACCTAACAAATAGTCTAGGATAAGTAAACACCCCTTCTCTAATCGCCACCTCAGCCAAACACAAGCGAGGTGATCCTGTCGTAGGAGGAGAACGATTGTTTCTTTAAACACTTCCTAAAGCGATACCACTGATCGAAAATACATACTGTTACGAATAAAATACTGTTTTATTAACCCAATTTGATCAAGGATGACCCAGTTAGTACACACACACGCACACACAATTATACTTGGCAATGAATGACATGTGTATATTCAGTCCTCAGCCCTAAGGCTTGTTGGATCCTCAACAGCTCTGCCATCAGCTGTCATAGATGGCCTAGGCATCACTGAAGATGCGTACGAGGGAAATGAGGAGTGAGGTAGTTTCCCGTTGCATTCCTCACCGAGCCAGAAGTTGCTATTACATATCAGTCTGCCAAGCCCACTGAAATGCATGCACCAACCGACCTTATAAGCAACATTTTCACACCATTCCTAGCAGGGACTGGCTGCATAAGGAATGGCATTACTAGCATCGCTCATACCTCAGTCATTTTCATGTTGCCAAAGCCAACGATAAGACCGAGACAGATCAATGAAAGTAACAAAATTGCTCTAGCCTATACCAGAGGACATAGTACATTGTAAACACTACGTCCCGCCAGCAAAGACAACACTTTGCTAATTACTGGCCATTTACAAAAGTCTCTTGTCCTTACAGCGAGTCTTTGGTTGACAGTCTTTACCTGTAACGGTGATCCTTCGTAATCTTGACTGACATGTCTCACCTTTCACTTTGCTTCGCACGCATCAATCACTTGGCACAGAAGTTTCATGTAGTCAGGTTCAAATCCGAGTCCGTTGACTACCACGACGCATGACTGCTGTACACTCGGATCGACTCCAGACAGGGCTGCTAACTTGCACAAACTGTGGCTTGCGTTTCCTCTAAGAGTATGTCATACTACAGACGTAGAAGGGGCTACGCTCCGCTATACAGATCGCCTAAAGCTCAAGTTCGTAAAGAGACTATAGTATTCAGTGTAACTCACGTGACCGCTCCACATACTGAACTACTTATCGCGCGTCCCTCGACAAGACAACAACACTACACCAACTACTCCTATTCAAGGCGAGCCTGCTTTTATGCACCTGGAGATGAAATTCTATTATCTTCGGGGTGCGTCCAGAATACGAGTGTTCTAGTTTCCCCTTCCAGAAAATTCACAATGACACCAAACGGAAAGGACAATAGAAGCCAAAATCGCCATGTTCCCGCAAGCCGGCCAGTAGCTCCCCAGTCTAACTCACTCACCCCTTCCAGAAAATACCGCAGGGGGCTTCGATCGGGCTGACAGGCGCATTACCACGTAACATTCTCCCCTTTCAAGAGCTCAGTTATCTTCTTCAGCTGCTCCTCCCTAAGGCGCCAACTGGTCCAAACGCACCATCTTCATCTTGGGCTCCATTGTATGCACTAGATGACGTCGTATATTCTCTTCAGAAAACGATAAGGTCCTACCCACGCTTTCTGGAGCTTGGGAGACAAGCCTCTCTTCCTCGTGGGATTATACAGAAACACTAGGTCGTTCCCAACGTACCCGGTAGCGTCCGCTCGTTGGTCGTATCGTGCCTCGGTTCTGTCGTTTTCTATCATCAATCTCTTCCGGACAGCGACGTGTACGTCCACCAATTTCCTTGCCAGATCCAGACAGTACTGGTCGATAGGAATAGGATGGTCCTCAGGTTGGCCAAACGCTAACAACCTTCCCCCACCACGGAATGGTGGTTCTCCTCCAAACAGCGTCCATAATGGTATGCATCCCGTGGCCTCGTGAAGTGCAGACCAGTATGTCAATAGGAATAGGGAAAGTCGATAATCGCAGTCCCTCTGCACTTCCACCCAGGCGTCACGCCTCCAGTTTTCCTCAACCTCCACAGTGATCCTTCGGCTGGAAACTTCGCGTTCTCTCTCCCTTTAAACTTGCAGACTTCGGAACAGAGTGTCGACCTGCAGAGTGGAGACCCTCATCGATCATTCTCTGCCCGTCTTCCGACTTCTTCTAATCTTTCATCTTCGCCTCTATCATCTTCTGGACTTCTTTGAGTCGATTTCGACGTTCCGTTTTACTCAGGCAGATTTCAGAGTAAACCACATCTCTGTGGGTGATCTATGGCTGAGTTTTAATTAATTTTGTCGTGTAAACGCCAAATATGTCCCCAGAAATCTTTTAACATGCCGACGTGGTACGACACAAAGTATCAAATTAACTTTCTCCTCCCAGTCAAAATCCAACTGCTTCTAGCAGGTTTGAACCCACGATCTTGGGATCCGTAGATGGACACACTATGGCTGATCCACAGAAGGAGCTATTTTTTTTTTTTAAATCAATAATGTCGTTTAAGTTCTTAAGACTGTTGCTCTGGGCAAGTAAGAGCAAGAGACCAGTTGTCTTCCACTTAGATTTCAAGATAACTGCATTATCACACCGCCATTTAAGGAAAAGTGGCCTTTGGAACACGGTTGGCGACGCGGACATGGTTCGCCTGCTATGCCGCTCGTTAATAGAGGATTTTACAGGAGTAAAAACCTGTCTTAAATGAAATCAAAAGACACCAGGAGAATTTTGTCCCTGAAGTCAGGTGTCCGGTTAATGAAGAGGTACTGGAAAAGAAAACACGTCAAACACTATGTAACAATAAAGATTTCCAGTCTGTAGAAAACACTAATTATACCATTATAATACACCTGTAATAAATACACACTAATAAACAATGACATGTTTCGTTCCAGAAGGACATCTTCAGATTCCATCAAATCACTTTAAAGCATGCGCATTTTGCTAACGTTTTAGCTACCGCTTTTTCCCACACTTGTGCGGTCGCGGCTGCGAACTGCGTCGCACATGTGGATTTGGCCCTGTTCTACGGTCGGATGCCCATCCTGACGCCAACCCTATATGGAGGGATGTAATCACTATTGTGTGTTCCTGTGGTGATTGGTAGTGTGGTGTGTTGTCTGAATATGAAGAGGAGAGTGTTGGGACGGACACATACACCCAGTCCCCGAACCAGAAGTATTAAGCAGAAGCGATTAAAATCCCTGACCTGGCCGGGAATCGAATTCGAAGTCTCCGAGTAAGAGGCAGGCATGCTACCCCTACACCGCGCGGCCGGATGATGTTATATACAAGTGAGATAAATTTTGAATGTAGTAGTCTTCCACTGTCTCCTTAGTAACGTTGAGAAATTTTTCTGTACTTACCTAAGCTCCTAATCGACCGTTGCCTCCAGCGACTAATGTACGCGCAACACACTATGCTACAGTAACATGCAATACCGAAAACCTTCCTCCACACACGTTTGACATAAGGAAGGACAGGCGGCTGTAAAACTGAACCAAGTACCCATGTACGACACAGTTCGCACGCGTGATGTCACCAGGGTGTGGGAAAAACGGAGGAAGAAGAGCAAGCAAGATTTAAAAAAAAAATTGTTTCTTTATTTCTTCTTAATCTGTTTACCCTCCAGGGTTGGTTGTTCCCTCGGACTCAGCGAGGGATCCTGCCTCAAGGGTAGTGTCCTGGAGCGTCAGACATCGGGTCGGGGAATCAGCTGGGGAGGAGAAGTGGGAAACCACGGAAAACCACTTCGAGGATGGCTGAGGTGAGAATCGAACCCACCTCTACTCATTTAACCTCCCGAGGCTGAGTGGACCCCGTTCCAGCCCTCGTGCCACTTTTAAATTTCGTGGCAGAGCTGGGAATCGAACCCGGCCCTCGGGGCTGGCAACTAATCACGCTAACCACTACACCAATACAACCTTACCAAAGTTAAATGCAACCCTTGTTTGTATAAGCCAAAACCAAAAGGCAACCATTACCAAAGCTATAGACACAATTTAACATACGAAAATCCCTTCAAATTCCTCATGAATCTGTCTAATGATGTTCTTTGACAGACAGAATTACAGTAACATAATAGTGCAGTGAATCAGGGAAGGCACAGATCGACTTTTTCGAGAAGGGAGCAAGAACATGAACATGCCACAGAATAAGCGGCTTGCAAACCACAGTAGTCCGTTAATGCAGCTGAGTTTCCTGCGTCTGCAGCAAAACATGAAGCCATTATATTATGGCCATTAGTTGTTGATAAACATCTTTATTTTAAGAACGAAGGAAATCGTGTCTTACATCACGCTTTAGGAAATCGAATGTAAGAATATAAGACCTGAAATAATTTACGTTTAACGCCAGCAACTTTTCATTGAATTAAATAAAAATATTAAAATTAAGATACCTTATTACTGTCGTAAGTAACAATGGCACCAGTACGTGAGAAATTAATGAAAATGCAAAGCTCAAGGAAAACTTGATAACAAACAATTCAGTTTCTGTCCTTTGGAGTACAAGAATATGACGAGGAAACTAAATTAGAATATAGGCTACAGTATAAAACTATGATACAAAGGTATGGTATTGTTACATAGACCTTTGGTTCACCCGGACATGGGTTCGATTCTCAATCAAGAAGTCGAAATATTTAGCAACGAGATTTCCACTTCCGGAATGACGTGGATTCTGAGGTTCACTCAGCCGACACCATCATGGTCTTTACGGAACTGGCTTTGCTTTACACCGTCAAGAAATCATAACTTCCTTCAGTAAAAGATGTTGTCAAACCCTCATCTGAAGTGTGTAGAATTTATAAAAATACAAGAACTGTCAAAATCCTCAGGTCAAATTTTTGGATGAATGGCACCAGTTCGTCGGAAATTAAAGAAAGCGCAAAGCTCAAGGCAAATAAGTTAACAATCAATTCAATTTCAGTCCCGTGGGATAGTCAGAAATGATTGATACTAAATGTTTCTCTTTCACAGTAACAATTTTGTTGAAACAAAATAAATACAGATTATATTGAACCCTTGAACTTACCATTCCATCGTTGGTCGGCCACGGCTGCTATAGTAGAACAATTTAGAACTCTTAAATCTTGGGTCGTTGCGGGAATAAATTCGGTCACGATCTTAACCAAACGATGGGGTTCAGAAGAGAGCCTAACTACTTGAAATGAGGAGCAAAAATGTGCTTACTAACTTTTATTAAACTGAAGAGCACGATAACATCGTTAATTTAATATGCATTCTGACCACAAAAATATAAAAAAAAATTAATTATTGATTTTTGAAAAGTTCCAAACACAGTCACATTACATCACGTCACTTCGTTTCTTCCAATGTCGAAGAGTTGCTTCGGAGAAGCTAATATGTTAGTGGACAGCGAAACTGAAAAACTGAAAAAGGGAAGACCTGAAAACCGGGCACCTATCATTCCAAACGAGAACTGAGAGTTAATCCACACGATCCGTGGAAAATCTGACTTTCAACAAGTAGAACGCCTGATTTTCTCTTAATTAAGGTTATCCACCAGTCAAATACCCTTCACGGATACGGAACATCCGCCGAATGGACCCTTAATCGAACCAAACTGACTATCAGTTGCTTTGGATAGGTTGCGAAATATCATGGGAAAGCATGGTGTTCACTACAAGTTAATGGCATCATTCACAATTGAAATAAAATTCCACCATGTATTTGTCATTCATGACACCCTTAATTGATAAGGTAATCCCGATGCTAAACGTGCATCACCCCAAACAGCTGTTCGGAAGGAACCAACAACAACATGATCCGGGAGGATCTTACGTTAAGTCGTTCTAAAGGAACAAAACTGCGAAATGCAGGAAACACTTACTAATCATGCATTTAGAAGAAATGCCAAACACTGAAGTTAATCAAAAAGTGAAAAGTCACTTGAAAATATTATTATTGAACCGATTTTCAGGTTAGAAATGGGTTTATTATGCTTAATAAATTTACCAGTCCACGCTAAAATTTACTACGATTTAAGGAATTCTTTCCCTTGACAACAATGCTACCAGTACAGATCTCTCTATTTACTGTCTGTCCCAACACACTACCGGTAAAGTGATTACTTACTTACTCTAACTAAGAATAAGAATGAAAATACGACAAGATGAAAATAATATAAATTACTGGCTGACGAATCGAAACCGCATTCGCAACTCAAGTCTCATTCTAAAACACTGAGTGTCAATTGCACACTCTCAACGAAAACGGACGTTAAAACGAGGAAACAATAAAGTCCGTAAAAATAAATTAACATCTCGAAGTCATACAGCTTAACACGCACGAAGAAACACAGTAAAAATATTTAATCTAGATCGGGTCGATGTCCCACACTTGGACAGCCCTCAACTCGTCTGATAGCAGTCCCGTTATCTCAATGAGAGCTTCGCATAGACCCTCTACAATAAATCATATCGTACTATAACCGCTACCTTCCTCCAGGCCACTTCACAAAAGAAACAAAAGGAAAAAAATCTAAACTGAGACTTGAGTGTGTACAGCTACCATCCCAGACCTATCGTCGGGCTCACTTGAAATCTGTACACCCTAAACCTAATCAGTATATACATGATGCCTTCCAAATCCTATCGTCGGGCGTGACCTAGGACGTCTCATCACCAATGACTCCAAGAATAAACACGTGACGTCCTAAATCTATCGTCGGGCGTCAAAGTGGGTCGTACTACATCTCCCTTCACATATCAGGCGAAATGCAATTCTCAAACACCTCTGATATTTAACACTAGATTTCGTCAAACAAAATACGCACGACGGAACCCACGTCTCTATTATCAAATGAATGCAAGTCGAAATACAGCAAGTGTCTACCTCTCGAAAAATACAGTAAGTGTCTACATCATTATAATATGTGAACTCAAAAATAAATAGACGTGACGAACGGTTCTCCACCTCGAACACAATCTCAGCCTGTGCACTGACGTGTTAGGGAAGCAAATGAAAATTCCCAACACACGTTTCCCCTTTTAGTGGATGCCTTCAAGATAATAATCATCACCACCGCATTCGAAATTCTCAAATCGCCTATCATCAATTCCAACCATCTTATCCATGACCTCTCCAGTTAACAAATTAAATATAACCCAACCGTGTGTCCAAAGTACTCTTTGATCCTGGAGATCGTTCATTCTCTTATCATCCATGCGGGCTTTACGTAACATAGATCACTGGATGTGTACTACCCAGCCTTTAACATTTTACAAGAGTTGTTTTCACTTGGAATCTTTCTATAAATTTCACAATGCTTCACATCATAGTCATCTCAAATTCGGATTGATTGCGGAAAACAATACAGCCTGCCTCACACAGCCTGTTCCTAAATACTTCCTCTACAAAAATACAGCTTGTCTCAACACTCTTTCTCCTCGCTTTCCAGCGGTATTACTTCCATCTATCTCGTCTCCACATACATATCAATTCATCGCACTCAATTCCTTTTCCTTCAAGATCCTTTTACATACATCGATCCCCTGGTGAAAACGACAACCATTATTAAACACATCTCTTACTTTACTATTATTAAGACTTTCGGACCTCAAGAATCCAAGAGCACACATCAACCTTTCGCAATTCAAGTATACACGATGTCTCAAAATTTCCTTCCCATTAATGACTGTGACTCTAACAAATTTTATTGACATTATCTAAATATGCTTACGATCCTTGTAAAAATAACTGGTTAAATGTAATTTAACAGAGAGGAATATCCTTATCCCGCGGTAAACATTATTATTATTATTATTATTATTATTATTATTATTATTATTATTATTATTATTATTATTATTATTATTATTATTGACCAACATTTCTGAATGCAACTGACACCTGAAATTACAATATTCGCCACGACAAATTTACACTTATAACGTTCACAAATCCGCACTTTGAATGATATCTCATCTCAACACAAAATTTTAAGCGTCGCATTTTACCGTTCTTGACATGAACTTTACACACTGAAATTTTCACACGCTGACCAAAATTTACAACGCCTTTCGCCTGATAATTACGCATATCACCCGACAATCATCTGGAAAAATTTGGTTAGGACAGACAGTAACTAACTAACTAACTACAACATAATATAAATTAGACAGACCTGCACATTGGTGACATTCTCAGCATTCTGATTACATCATCTCCAGCAACCTCGTACTTAGCCACTCATTTTCACAGATAACATTTTCATTTTCAAAAACTCACTCATCCAAACACTACCCTTCACACACACGAGATTAAAATTACCATATAAATAATGCACTTTCTCTGTAACTTGCACCACGAACTTCCCTCGTTCTGCAGTCGACTCTAACTGTCTGATGCGTTTCCCAGAGTGGTTTCTCTCCCCGCTGTTTCAATAAGAACAGGTGTTCGGCCGATAAGGGAGTCGAACTATTTTGATTCGCTTCCCCCAGACCCTCTTCACTTACAAGAGTACAGGAAATGATAACAATAAAATCTGCTGTGTATTTTTTCAACCAGCCTACACCTTCCCAGTTCGTCTGCAAACGTTCACAGCTTCTCCAATCACTTTCCTTCTTAACTAAATATATGGACCTTAGCCACGAACATGTATTGAATTATTGTCGGTCAATCTGGCGCGAATTTCTAATGACGACGGGCACAAGCTTCCGCGGCTTCAAGTTCCAGATCGACACTGCAAAATCTACGGTGGAGGGTTTCTTTTATAATTTCCGGAAGGACGCTATCCCCTCTATGAGGCTTGGTTGTGAAATCTGCCAAATTTGCTTCTAATAAACCGATTTTCATAAGACTTGTCCCAGGACTCCGGACAGACTTGCCCTTATGTTCGATGCTAATTTTATAATTTTTCTACACTCACAACAGGAGAAATAAATTGTTTCTGCCCGTGTGTTTCGCGCGTTTTCTTCCTTCCATGACCTTGGCACGTGTAGCTAGTTCGCTGGTCTCACGCTACCATGTACTTGGGCTTAACTGCACTTAAAATTTTCCCTGGTGTCTCTACCTTCACAGAGGGTGTATGAATAATTTTGCTTATTTATTTCATTATTTACTACATTGTCAAAATCCCTCGTTGTGCAGAATTCCATTAATTTAGAGAATTGTCGGGCACTCGAGCCCCGCCGAGGTGTCCCGGCAATTCACGAGCTCGCCGGGAAGGAAGAACCTCCCCACGCAACATCGGGCTCTTGGGAGCGCAAAATGGCTGCCCTCAAACATACAGTAGTTTCTGAATACCAAATAAATATTTGAGAAAAATAAAAAATTTCTCACCGTAGAATTATGGGTTCATAATCCACCTACAACGACGAAATGTTTACCCAGAAAGGGGAAATATTTAAACAGATATATTCCTTCAAAATTCTAAATTGTACATGGGAATTTTGACACAAATGAACCATGATTCTACGTAAAATTTCCCAGCCGATCTCACTCTTGACGTAGGGCTCTGTTACTTTCACGTATTTCCCTGTTTTCTTCTTCCAACAATAGGATTGCGTTACAGATATCATCAACAAAGTCTTCTCTTAAGAATGAACATTGTAAACATTCAGCGTCTTCCTCTTCTTTACTCCCACTGCTTGCCTGTCCTTGGAGTGGTGCCTCGACCTGTCTTTCTCTCGACGTGACGATCATATTTACGGGTTGTACTTCTTCTTCTTCTCCTTCGGTGACCATTTCCCCAGCTGGTAAGGCTGCGTCATCCTGTAGTGGAATTCTTTCTTCGGCTCTATGATAAACCTTTAAGTTGGCGGCATTGAATATAGCTTCGCTGCTGCCATCCAGACTCTGAATTCTGTAGGAATTATTCCTGAAACTTTTGACCACCTTGAAAGGCCCAACATACAAGGGAGCAAATTTAGCATAGATGTTTTCCTGCGGTTTTGACATCATGGGTCTCCTAACAAGCACCAATTCGCCTTCCTCTAAGGGGCGGTGGAATCTCCGGTTCCTCACCCTGCGCAACCTGCGGTCTGCCTGCCGACGTAGATGTTCTGCCGTACTTTGAATGCATAATTCCTGTGACGGGCGGGGATCGATGGGACACTGGATGACACCATGCCAGGATCTCACAGGATACCTATTGAAGTGCACGATAGAGGGAATCCTCCCAATAGATTCATGTATGGTGTTATTTACACAAGTTACTATCAGGGGTAGCACATCAACCCACTTGAAATGTTCTTGGGCGCAATAAATTCTACAGAATTTTGCAATTACTTGCATTACCCTTTCGCTAGGATTTCCCTCAGGATGTCTCACGCTGCTCAGGATGTGGTGAATTTCCATATTCTGAAGGGCAGTTTTGAACTGTGCAGAGGTGAACTGGGGACCATGATCTGTCAGGAGGAATTTCGGTGTGCCCATTTCCGGAATGATATTTCGGGAAATACACCTCAAGACTAGCTTGGTGTTAGCTTTTTGCATGGGAAATAGAGTCGTATACTTGGAGAAAACATCGATGGTTACCAGCACGAACTTGTTCCCACGCTTTCCTTTCACGAGCGGCCCATAGATATCCATCGCGAACAGCTCTTTAGGTTGTGAAGGTAAGAGAGGAATAGGCGCCTGCCTGATCAGATAAGGGTTTGCCTTGACCCGTTGGCATGTATCGCAGGTGATGATGATGTCTCTGACATTTTCCCTCAAATTCACCCAGGTAAACGTTTCTTGAATGGTTGACACAACCTTATCAATCCCTCCATGACCAATAACCCTGTGTACGTGCCAGATTAATCCCTTTCGAAGCTGCGGTGGTACCAAAATTCGGGATTTCACGTGATCGCTGTCCACGAATTTTACCAACATGTTATTCACGTACAAGTAGTTATTTGATAATTTCTGGATGGCAAAGTACCGTGGATCGTCAGCCGGAAGTGTCCCTCGGAGGAAAGAAATCATTTTTCCGCAGAAAGGATCTCCCAATTGCAAGTCTCCCAGTTGTCTCAACTCTAATAGGAAATCGTGGTCTTCCTGAACTAAGTCCAAATGATTCACGGCATGTTCTTCCTCATTAGGATTTCTGCTTAACAGGTCTGCCAAGATGTTTGATTTTCCGGAACAGTGCTCAATTTCGAAGTCAAATTGTTGTATGAACAGGGCCCACCTAGCCACTCGTTCACTAGCGACAGCTGTTTTCATTATAAAGGTCAGCGCCTTGTGGTCGGTTTTAATGATTATGTGAAAACCATAAATCATTTTCCTCCAATGTTGCAATGCCTGAACAATAGCCAACATTTCCAATTCGGTCACGCTGTATTTGACTTCGTGTGATCTCAACTTTCGGCTATAGAAGGATAAGTAATTCCTATTATGAGGCTGGTCCAAACATTCCTGATATAGGAGTGCCCCGATTCCTACGGTCGATGCATCAGTCTGTACGATAAAGGGTTTCTCGAAATCTGGATACCCTAGCTTAACGCTGTTTAGCAAGAGCTCTTTGGTCTTCCTGAAGGCCTCTTCGTGCTCGGGACTCCATTTCCACCTGTTATTCTTGTGAAGCAAGCTCTGAAGTGGGGCTACAACCTCCGTGTAATTCATGCAATGGTCCGAAAAAAAATTGCACATTCCAAGGAATTGCCTGACACTCTTAATTTTGAGCGGTCTTGGGAACTTGTCTATGGCTTGGAGCTTCACCGGGTTCGGGCGAACTCCTTCACCATCAATGACATGGCCGAGAAACAGGACCTCCTTTTGACAAAAATGTGACTTCTTCAAGTTGATTTTGAAACCTGATGCCCTTAAATTCTCCAGTAGTTTCCTCAAATCCCTGATATTTTCCTCAAAACTTGATGAAGCTAGCAAGATGTCATCGACATACCGAGTTGTAGCGGCTTTAACTTCATCAGTTAGACATCGATCTAGGGCGCGTATGAGAGCTGCACCGGCATTTTTCAACCCGAAGGGGAGACGATTGAAGACATACGTCTGTTGGTCAAAAAGGAAGCCAGTAAACAATTTAGACTTGAGTTCCAAACCGATATGATGATACGAGGATGTCAAATCTACGCTAATAAAACGTGATTTTCCTCTGAAACGTTTGATAACCTCTTTAATAGGAGGGGCATGATCATGCTCGGGGACTAGGCGTTCGTTGAGGGCACGAGCGTCCAAACACACGCGCAGAGACCCGTCCGGTTTTTGAACCCCGACCAACGGATTCAAATATGGAGTGGGCTGCTTCGAAATTAGCCCGTTCTCCTCCATTTCCTTAATAATTTTTGCAGCTTGAGCGTAATACTTGTCCGGTATAGGGTACGGTCTCCTCTTAAACGGTGTCCAATCCGTAACAGCTAGTGCATATGTGAAATTAGGGATTAGACCCGGTTTGGAATCGAACACAGATATATATTCCATTAAGAGAGCTCTAAGTTTTTCCTTCTCTTCTACAGTACCAGGGCATTCCGCGACCTTTAACCCAATTAAGGCCTCGTAATCAGTGTCAACCTCAGCTTCCAAGACGTCATGTAACTCTTCATGATGAATCCCTTCGTCATCTACACTGTCAATTTCACCAGCGACTCCCTCTAATGAATTTACAAAGTCTACACATTGGGCCTCCTCTTCGCCATATTCTAATGTTCTATCTTCTCCCAATTCCTCGTTTAGTGTAATGACTTCTGCTCCCTCTTCTTTCCTGAACTTTATCTGGTTCCTGCTCAAGTCAATGACTGCGTTGGTCTCACGGATAAAATCAGCCCCTAAAATCACATTGTAGTGCATTTTGGACATGACTACGAATGCATGAGCGAAAGTGGAATTTCCAATTTGTACGTCCAAATAAGTTTGTACCTTACAAACAGCAATTTTGTCAGGAATGACCCCTCGAATTTTTACATTTGACACCGGAATAATTGGCAGTTTATTTCGTTGTCTCAAATCGTCGAAAAGAGCTTGGGAGATGATGCTGATACTGGCCCCGGTATCTACCAAACTTTTGACATGAAAATTACAGATGCGGACATTTATTAAAGGCAATTTCTTTACTTGATTGCTCTCCTGTTTTAAATGGTCTTCCACCAAGTCATCAGAGGTAATGATCCACGAATCTATCTGTGCGACCACCCACTCATCTGACGTCTCTCCTTCAGAATCTGGGATGAGAGACTCTGAAAAATCTCCTACTGGGAATTTGAAGTTTTTTTTTCTATCAAGAGTCGACATTGACTCTTGCTCGAAATTCGGCGCAAACGGGTTCAGACCGGAGTTTCGTTGGTCTTGCCTATGTGCCTTCTGGAATTCCAAACTTTCAGCCCCGAAACAATCGGTGTTGACGTCCTGGCGCTGTATAGCCCCCTGCCATTTTTTCCTTTCGTGGTCCTTCCTTAACCCGTCGGTGTACTGAACACGTTCACGGTACCGTTCATCCTCATCACGGCGGAAGTTCTGGGTTCGATTATTTCCCCAGTCCCTGCGGTTATTAAGTCCATTCCTGAAATTTCTCTGGTTTTCTCTGTCCCCATCGTATCGCCTCCAGTAAGGGTTCCTCCTTTGTGGATAATTCCAATTACCCCTACGCCTTTTCCAATCCTCATTTCGTGGATGCGAGGGTTCCCAGTTATTGCGGAACTCACGCCTCCGCTCAGTCAACTGTGGTTTCCCCTGCTCAGGTGCCTCTGGACTTCCCTCTGGAACCTGGCTAACAGTGTTTACATGTTGCTCGTGCGATCGTCCCCCTCTGGGTGCTATTTGATTATGGGTATGATCCAATTGCCTAAGGATCATTTCTGCCTGCATAGGGGTCTCTACCTTTGATGCAATGAGCATCCTTTGTACTTCGGGAGGTACTGCTTCTGGATGGCCTGTACCAACTCTTGCTCCGAGGGCGGCGCCTCAAGTTCTCTGAACTTTACCATTTGTGCAATAAAGTATTCACTGAACTTTGTAGGGCCTATTGCAGTATAGCGACGTGAGTATAGCTCTAATCTAAGACTCTGCTGAATTTCCGTACTCCAAAATTTATTGAGAAACGCCCTCTGGAATTCATCAAAGGTATCAAAGTGGTATCGGAAGCCTTTAAACCATAAAAGTGGTGCCCCCTCTAAATATCTTTCAGCTACCCTCAACTGACGTTCCTCAGGAATCTTGGCGTCCCGGATGTACTCCCTGAGATCCTTAAGAAATCCCTTCGGCGTGGTATGTGGACCTCCATTAAATTTCTTAGGCTGGTCCTCATGTAACTTGATCATGTTAATAACGTTTGTGACCCCTGAGCCTTGAGATCGACTGGTATCTACATTTGAGCTCTGACCGTTATTATTCACATGACTGATATTTGGCAATTGACCACTGAGGTCAGAGTTAACAGCTGTCGAGGTTTGACTTAATACTTTGTCCACCTTGGACTGCATATCTACCACGCTGCTAATCCAACTGCTCACTTCGCTCTTAATGAACCCAACTTTCTTGTCTGTCTCTTCCTGGGCTAACGTGATTTCCCTTAAATCCTGTTCTATACTAATTTGCCTGTCATTGAATTCCCTGGTATGTTCATTTTTCATTTCAACTAACTCCTCTTGAATTTCTTTAATTAAAATTTCGGAGTCCTCATTAGCCACTTGGAGTTTACTAATTGCTTCCTCATTAACTTGCAACAGTTTCTTCTCCATGGTTTCGGTTTTTGACAATACCTGACTCTCCAATTCCACACTAATTTTATCTACCTTGTTGTTCAGTGACTGAATGTCCGCAGATAATATTTGACGTTGTTCCTCTATTATGGTTAACGTTTTCCCCTTTTCCTTATCACTGGAGATCCGCATCTCTACGACCTGTTGTGTAATGTCGTCCTTAAATTCAACCTGGCTGTCGATCAGCTGCTTATGCGCCGCCTGGCTCTCCAGTAAATGCTTGTCAAGTTCCTTCCTCATCTCATCCTGACTATCACATAACCTACTGTACATGTCGTGGCTTTCGTCGAAACGCTTGTCCATATCGGTTTTTAAACTGTCATGGATTTTGGAAAACTGTTCATCGAAATCGTTCTTTAAACTGACCTGCACTTCCGCAAATTGTTTATCAATCTCATTCCTAATTTCCACTCGGCTATCATCAAAACGCTGGTTGAGTTTACCTATCTCACCCCTGACTTCCTCTTTAAGTTCGGTGCACATAGTGTATGTCTCATGAACTACGTTCTTCAATCCAGCCTTCAACTCATCACTAGACTCTTTACACCTAGCCTGGGTATCCTCAATACTACTCTTTAACTCGTCACTAGTGTCTTTCAAACTAGACTGTAACTCCTCCCGAGTGTCTTTCAAACTCGACTGCAACTCCTCAATCTTACCATCCAAACTTTCATTATGAGCCTTCATGTCCTCTCTCAAATTCTCGCTCTGGACTTTCGCGTCCTCCATCTTACTATCAAAACTTTCTAACATTTGCCCTTTCGTATCCTCCATCTTACTACTCAAATTCTCATTCTGGACTTTCATGTCCTCTATCATCTGCATTAACTTCTCCAAGGTCGCCTGACCTTCCATCTCACAATACCACAAAGAATACAATAATGAGTACGCTGGCTGTCGATGCAACCAGAATACTCCGAACTACTAGGGAAAGAATTCACTACCTACTGCGTTTTCACATACAAACGCTGTTATAATTTAATACCGAAACTGACAACATTCCAACAGTTGTCTCATAAAATTTTGTTTAGGTGGCTGGTATCACAAACTTGTTTAATGAAAAGAAAATTCTAATGTTAATAAGTTACTCTGGATAAATATCCCAAATGGTTTCGCTTCCGTAAATTAATTAAACAAAGAACATGTTAACGCATAAACTTTGAATGTAATTCAGCGTTACCACTTCCAAAATTTATATTGGCAACATGACATAAGCTTCAATAAAGCTTTAAGTACTGGTTTCCTAAAATGCATTGTGACTGTTATTATTATTATTATCTACCAAGTAGTTACGCTCCTCATTAAACGTGTTAATATCTAGCACTCTCATTGGGCATAATTCGTTTAACTGTGGCTCAGCCATAATTTTCACCCGCTTGTATTATTTATAATGTGGCTTAAGCCTCAACATTATTTTATATTTTTCTAACATTTATTTTCAATGGATAATTTCATTATCGTTATCGTGACATCATATCGTTATCGTGACTTTGGGCTCCTCATCGTTATCGTGACATTAAGGCCCCAAAGTTGATGGCGCCACTTCTACTGAACCCTTGAACTTACCATTCCATCGTTGGTCGGCCACGGCTGCTATAGTAGAACAATTTAGAACTCTTAAATCTTGGGTCGTTGCGGGAATAAATTCGGTCACGATCTTAACCAAACGATGGGGTTCAGAAGAGAGCCTAACTACTTGAAATGAGGAGCAAAAATGTGCTTACTAACTTTTATTAAACTGAAGAGCACGATAACATCGTTAATTTAATATGCATTCTGACCACAAAAATATAAAAAAAATTTAATTATTGATTTTTGAAAAGTTCCAAACACAGTCACATTACATCACGTCACTTCGTTTCTTCCAATGTCGAAGAGTTGCTTCGGAGAAGCTAATATGTTAGTGGACAGCGAAACTGAAAAACTGAAAAAGGGAAGACCTGAAAACCGGGCACCTATCATTCCAAACGAGAACTGAGAGTTAATCCACACGATCCGTGGAAAATCTGACTTTCAACAAGTAGAACGCCTGATTTTCTCTTAATTAAGGTTATCCACCAGTCAAATACCCTTCACGGATACGGAACATCCGCCGAATGGACCCTTAATCGAACCAAACTGACTATCAGTTGCTTTGGATAGGTTGCGAAATATTATGGGAAAGCATGGTGTTCACTACAAGTTAATGGCATCATTCACAATTGAAATAAAATTCCACCATGTATTTGTCATTCATGACACCCTTAATTGATAAGGTAATCCCGATGCTAAACGTGCATCACCCCAAACAGCTGTTCGGAAGGAACCAACAACAACATGATCCGGGAGGATCTTACGTTAAGTCGTTCTAAAGGAACAAAACTGCGAAATGCAGGAAACACTTACTAATCATGCATTTAGAAGAAATGCCAAACACTGAAGTTAATCAAAAAGTGAAAAGTCACTTGAAAATATTATTATTGAACCGATTTTCAGGTTAGAAATGGGTTTATTATGCTTAATAAATTTACCAGTCCACGCTAAAATTTACTACGATTTAAGGAATTCTTTCCCTTGACAACAATGCTACCAGTACAGATCTCTCTATTTACTGTCTGTCCCAACACACTACCGGTAAAGTGATTACTTACTTACTCTAACTAAGAATAAGAATGAAAATACGACAAGATGAAAATAATATAAATTACTGGCTGACGAATCGAAACCGCATTCGCAACTCAAGTCTCATTCTAAAACACTGAGTGTCAATTGCACACTCTCAACGAAAACGGACGTTAAAACGAGGAAACAATAAAGTCCGTAAAAATAAATTAACATCTCGAAGTCATACAGCTTAACACGCACGAAGAAACACAGTAAAAATATTTAATCTAGATCGGGTCGATGTCCCACACTTGGACAGCCCTCAACTCGTCTGATAGCAGTCCCGTTATCTCAATGAGAGCTTCGCATAGACCCTCTACAATAAATCATATCGTACTATAACCGCTACCTTCCTCCAGGCCACTTCACAAAAGAAACAAAAGGAAAAAAAATCTAAACTGAGACTTGAGTGTGTACAGCTACCATCCCAGACCTATCGTCGGGCTCACTTGAAATCTGTACACCCTAAACCTAATCAGTATATACATGATGCCTTCCAAATCCTATCGTCGGGCGTGACCTAGGACGTCTCATCACCAATGACTCCAAGAATAAACACGTGACGTCCTAAATCTATCGTCGGGCGTCAAAGTGGGTCGTACTACATCTCCCTTCACATATCAGGCGAAATGCAATTCTCAAACACCTCTGATATTTAACACTAGATTTCGTCAAACAAAATACGCACGACGGAACCCACGTCTCTATTATCAAATGAATGCAAGTCGAAATACAGCAAGTGTCTACCTCTCGAAAAATACAGTAAGTGTCTACATCATTATAATATGTGAACTCAAAAATAAATAGACGTGACGAACGGTTCTCCACCTCGAACACAATCTCAGCCTGTGCACTGACGTGTTAGGGAAGCAAATGAAAATTCCCAACACACGTTTCCCCTTTTAGTGGATGCCTTCAAGATAATAATCATCACCACCGCATTCGAAATTCTCAAATCGCCTATCATCAATTCCAACCATCTTATCCATGACCTCTCCAGTTAACAAATTAAATATAACCCAACCGTGTGTCCAAAGTACTCTTTGATCCTGGAGATCGTTCATTCTCTTATCATCCATGCGGGCTTTACGTAACATAGATCACTGGATGTGTACTACCCAGCCTTTAACATTTTACAAGAGTTGTTTTCACTTGGAATCTTTCTATAAATTTCACAATGCTTCACATCATAGTCATCTCAAATTCGGATTGATTGCGGAAAACAATACAGCCTGCCTCACACAGCCTGTTCCTAAATACTTCCTCTACAAAAATACAGCTTGTCTCAACACTCTTTCTCCTCGCTTTCCAGCGGTATTACTTCCATCTATCTCGTCTCCACATACATATCAATTCATCGCACTCAATTCCTTTTCCTTCAAGATCCTTTTACATACATCGATCCCCTGGTGAAAACGACAACCATTATTAAACACATCTCTTACTTTACTATTATTAAGACTTTCGGACCTCAAGAATCCAAGAGCACACATCAACCTTTCGCAATTCAAGTATACACGATGTCTCAAAATTTCCTTCCCATTAATGACTGTGACTCTAACAAATTTTATTGACATTATCTAAATATGCTTACGATCCTTGTAAAAATAACTGGTTAAATGTAATTTAACAGAGAGGAATATCCTTATCCCGCGGTAAACATTATTATTATTATTATTATTATTATTATTATTATTATTGTTACCGTGTTTTGGTGGTAGGTAGAGGTGAAAGAAGGTGCGGGCGTGAATGAGTCTCAAACTACGGAATCAAAGTTACTGTAAAATTTAACAAGGTTATATTTTCTTTTCAAAATTAAGTAATAACAAAGAACAGGTACTTAGTAGCCGAAACACAATTTGAAATGTACAATTACAGAGATTACAGAATTTGGGCTTCGAGCCCTGAGTTCACAATTCTTGAGCAACTAGCCCAACTTTCCGATATACAAATTTTAACAAAGGGGCAGAAGACCCCAATCAAACCCTGGAGCACTTGCTCCAAATTACACAGTAAAGCCTCCTCGAGGCATACAAAAATTGAATTCCAAAAGAGCAATCTGCTCTCAAAGTGTAAGCCAATCACAGGCCACACCAAACTTCACCTTCAAGCTGTCCTCTAAGGACATCTACACAGGGGTAAAATACCCAACCTACTGAGGTCTATTAAATGAAAAAGAAGGTTAATTAAATGACCTCTAAAACAATTTGAGAGGAGGCGAACTTGCACTCCTAATACACTTTGATTAAGACCTGCTTGGCACTAGGCCGTTAATACAAGGGCTAATCCCATACTACAGAGGTGACTTAATAGCAATTTACATTACATTACGGAAGAATAGGTTGAGAACAATAAGTTCACCTCAAGACGATGTGAGTGGGAGGTCGAGAGGGTTAGCACTCTCTATCCCAGTATGTAGCGTTAAAAGAGAATATATGAAAAGAGTAGTTACATTTAGGAAAAAGGTTACATGGTGGAACGCTTAGAACCCGCCCCGAAAGTTAAACTGCTGAGCTGGCAAAGAAAGAATTTATTAATCGGCCATTACCTTGTTGTTGACCGCTGCTGAAGAAAGAGGCGCTTCCCGCCCCCCCTGCTATGTACTTAACACACTGAAAGATGGAACAAAAGTGGCGCAGAGACCCAAAAATCAGCAGTTTATATCCTCTCGTGGAAGGTTCTAGGCGTTAGGGGAAAGAAAACACCCGCCCACAATCTCTTTATTGGGTAGGACCCCGCAACCGATACAAGTTGGGGGAAGATATACCAGATTGGTCAGAAATTAATAGAAGAATTTCGGGATTGGATACATTCATAACAAGGGGAAGAAAGGGGTAAATACTGCCAACTTAAACAAAGACAGAAAGAAATTTAACAAAGAACAAACTCTTGAAATTAAATTTTCTCCAACAAAATAGTTCTTTGACTCCGCACTAGGTTGCACTATTGTAGATCTTCAGTAGTGTCCTCTAGAAGAGAAAGTTCACACTTCTTACTTCAAGCGAAACAAAAACACATCAAAAATGACACAGTTCAAAAACTCAAATTTTTCCACATGGTGACATCTTCTGAGAAAGTAAAGAATTAACAGCGTAGATAAAGTTCAGCCCTCCTCCAGCAGAGGAGTTTCAACAGGCGCACATTTTAAATTAACGGAGTGGAGGTGTACCGCCCGGTACAATTATTATTATTATTATTATTATTATTGACCAACATTTCTGAATGCAACTGACACCTGAAATTACAATATTCGCCACGACAAATTTACACTTATAACGTTCACAAATCCGCACTTTGAATGATATCTCATCTCAACACAAAATTTTAAGCGTCGCATTTTACCGTTCTTGACATGAACTTTACACACTGAAATTTTCACACGCTGACCAAAATTTACAACACCTTTCGCCTGATAATTACGCATATCACCCGACAATCATCTGGAAAAATTTGGTTAGGACAGACAGTAACTAACTAACTAACTACAACATAATATAAATTAGACAGACCTGCACATTGGTGACATTCTCAGCATTCTGATTACATCATCTCCAGCAACCTCGTACTTAGCCACTCATTTTCACAGATAACATTTTCATTTTCAAAAACTCACTCATCCAAACACTACCCTTCACACACACGAGATTAAAATTACCATATAAATAATGCACTTTCTCTGTAACTTGCACCACGAACTTCCCTCGTTCTGCAGTCGACTCTAACTGTCTGATGCGTTTCCCAGAGTGGTTTCTCTCCCCGCTGTTTCAATAAGAACAGGTGTTCGGCCGATAAGGGAGTCGAACTATTTTGAATCGCTTCCCCCAGACCCTCTTCACTTACAAGAGTACAGGAAATGATAACAATAAAATCTGCTGTGTATTTTTTCAACCAGCCTACACCTTCCCAGTTCGTCTGCAAACGTTCACAGCTTCTCCAATCACTTTCCTTCTTAACTAAATATATGGACCTTAGCCACGAACATGTATTGAATTATTGTCGGTCAATCTGGCGCGAATTTCTAATGACGACGGGCACAAGCTTCCGCGGCTTCAAGTTCCAGATCGACACTGCAAAATCTACGGTGGAGGGTTTCTTTTATAATTTCCGGAAGGACGCTATCCCCTCTATGAGGCTTGGTTGTGAAATCTGCCAAATTTGCTTCTAATAAACCGATTTTCATAAGACTTGTCCCAGGACTCCGGACAGACTTGCCCTTATGTTCGATGCTAATTTTATAATTTTTCTACACTCACAACAGGAGAAATAAATTGTTTCTGCCCGTGTGTTTCGCGCGTTTTCTTCCTTCCATGACCTTGGCACGTGTAGCTAGTTCGCTGGTCTCACGCTACCATGTACTTGGGCTTAACTGCACTTAAAATTTTCCCTGGTGTCTCTACCTTCACAGAGGGTGTATGAATAATTTTGCTTATTTATTTCATTATTTACTACATTGTCAAAATCCCTCGTTGTGCAGAATTCCATTAATTTAGAGAATTGTCGGGCACTCGAGCCCCGCCGAGGTGTCCCGGCAATTCACGAGCTCGCCGGGAAGGAAGAACCTCCCCACGCAACATCGGGCTCTTGGGAGCGCAAAATGGCTGCCCTCAAACATACAGTAGTTTCTGAATACCAAATAAATATTTGAGAAAAATAAAAAATTTCTCACCGTAGAATTATGGGTTCAATATTGAAGAAATTCCGTGCCAGTACCTCTGCAGGGAATTATTACGATTAAGTTGAAGTTCTATACTCCAATGACTGACACTATATTTGTTATGTATGTACTGGAAGCTGTGTACAGCATTTGATTTATGTCCGCTGATTGTGGCAGTTTCCTTCCAACTGACTATACAGAGTGCACGAAGGGTGTCGCTCAATAATCACAGGTCCTTATAAGGAGGACTGTCGTTTCGGGAGTACCGTATTCATATTTACGCAGTGAAGCATTGTCAGGAGTTATCCTGACACCTGTACTGGGCAACTGCCTGAACCAATCGTTGTAGGTGAACTTCTTATATTATCTGATAGACTCATCTAACATATATTGGACACGCACTTCAAACTGTTACTTTTCCGGATTTATAGAAGGAGAGTCAATCATTTTTAGTCCGACTCGTTGGCTGAATGGTCAGCGTACTGGCCTTCGGTTCAGAGGGTCCCGGGTTCGATTCCCGGCCGGGTCGGGGATTTTAACCATCATTGGTTAATTCCAATGGCTCGGGGGCTGGGTGTTTGTGCTGTCCCCAACATCCCTGCAACTCACACACCACACAAAACACTATCCTCCACCATAATAACACGCAGTTACCTACACATGGCAGATGCTGCCCACCCTCATCGGAGGGTCTGCCTTACAAGGGCTGCACCCGGCTAGAAATAGCCACACGAAATTATTATTATCTGATAAATTACGGTTGCAAACATTACATTACATTACATTACATTCCCTAGTTGACTGTGGATGAAAGTTGTGATTGTGATCAGCTCGCATTCGGGAGATAGTGGGTTCGAATCCCACTGTCGGCAGCCGTGAAGATGGTTTACTGTAGTTTCCCATTTTCACACCAGGATGTGCCTTCATTAAGGCCATGATCACTTCCTTCCCATTCCTAGCTCTGTCTTATCCCGTTGTTGCCATAATACCTATCTGTGTCGGTGCAACGTTAAGCAAATTTTTAAAAAAATCCAGCAATTCTTTTTTTTTTTGGGGTACTTGTTGCTGTTGTTGTGTAAACCGTGTTTCAATATCATTTTGTTGCTGTGCTATTGTAATTAAGTATTGACAACGGAATATCTCCCAAATGTAATGATTTTCTAAATAAAATAAAAATAATAATTATTATTATTATTATTATTATTATTATTATTATTATTATTATTATTATTATTATTATTATTATTATTATTATTATGTCCGGCTCCATAGCTAAATGGTTAGCGTGCTGGCCTTTGGCCACAGGGGTCCCGGGTTCGATTCCCGGCCTGGTCGGGAATTTTAACCATCATTCGTTAATTTCACTGGCACTGGGGCTGGGTGTATGTGTCGTCTTCATTATCATTTCATCCTCATCACGACGCGCAGGTCACCTACGGGTGTCAAATCGAAAGACCTGCACCTGGCGAGCCGAACATGTCCTCGGACACCCGGCACGAAAAGCCATACGCCATTTCATTTCATTATTATTATTATTATTATTATTATTATTATTATTATTATTATTATTATTATTATTATTATTATTATTATTATAGTTATGATAGAGGTATATATTTACTCTTTAGGCATGCCCTAAATTTATCTCCTCTGTAAGAGGGCACCAACGGATATTTCGTCCGGCTCCACGGCTAAACGGTTAGCGTGCTGGCCTTTGGTCACAGGGGTCCCGGGTAAAATTCCCGGTGGGGCTGGGAATTTTAACCATAATTGGTTAATTTCTCTGGCACGGGGGCTGGGTTTATGTGTCGTCTTCATCATCATTTCATCCTCATCACGACGCGCAGGTCGCCTACGGGTGTCAAATTAAAAGACCTGCATCTGACGAACCGGACTTGTCCTCGGACACTCCCGGCACTAAAAGTCATACGCCATTTCATTTTAACGGATATTTCGATGTCGTGTGCAGGTTTTTCTAGTTGACGCCCATGGGTGGTCTGCGCGTCTGGGTGTGTGTAGTTATGGTGATCATGATCAGGATGGTAAAAAGATAAGGAAAGGTGTCAGCAAATTGATCACTCTTGTCGAATAACACCAACGGTTCTACTCAATGCTTAACGTCCCCATCCAACGAGTGAATCACCATCGACAGCATCCATATGAACACTGTAGGGAGGTTCAGAATTGAACTCAGGCTTTGACACGCTATCTAGTGTATCTAGTGATTAGAAATAGTATACCAGCACTTCCCCTACACTGACAGCCAACATCCTGACTTGCCTTAACAAACATAGACACCAGGCGGGCACCAATGGCTATTAGAAAGAAAAGAAACCGAATTAAGATATTCAATTTCAGTTCAATCTTACAAATTTGCAACCATAAATTCATTTCTGATGGTAAACATGGGTTCACTGAGTGTACTCACAACATGCCACCCTCCCTTCAGTGAACTTGGATCATTCCTGGTTCTTCACTTACTCTCTCATTTACAGCACAATCGATCGTTTGGATGGAAGTATTGCCACCTGGGCCTGGCTATAACGTTTGGAAGGATTTCAAAATGTGCTTTCTTCTCCAGCCTTACGGTTACCATAGTAACAACCGACAGAGAGCCCCTGCTACTCTAAACTCATTAAACTGTGTAATTCAATAAAAACGCGTCTGTAATGTCTCGCAAAAAGTAAACAACAATTTATGGCAAGATTGTATTTGTAAGAGAGCATCAGGACTTCCCAGTTAAACTTGTTAAAGAATTATTTTTAAGATCAGTCAAGCATATCATTGTACTCTTCCTATCATGATGATTCTGATTGTTATTATACGGTATCTGTTGGTATCAAATGAAAAAAGAAAGGAAATGTCTTATTTGTCCTAACAAGTAGTTATTTGAAATATGCACTATGTATGCCAGCGCATTCGCTATAGAAGATACACTTAAATTTTCACCTCAAATATCTTTTGACTAGTTGAAGATAGTGACAGACGGTTTTCACCTAGATGCCTAACAATAAATAAACATTAAATATGTATCTCGGATGGAGTAGAGACTCTGTTGGTTCAGGAACGTGGAAATCATAGGTATTTTCGAGGAACACCTAGCAACAGTTTTAAAGGATATGGAATTGGAAACAAATCATTTTTGTAACACCCTTACACTCCTATCCTAATCGACTGCATGCTGTCCAGTAAGTAAATAAGTTAAAAAAAAATACTATCCCTTAATCCCGCTTCCTGATACGGGGTCGGGGATAAGGTAAGATGTATTATATGTCATATTTTATGACCGGATGCCCTTCCTGACGCTACCCTCAGTTGAGAAGCTAATTAATATGAAATGAATGATGGTGATTGAAATTGGGTAAGGAGGTAGAAGAAATCAGCTGTGGCCTATGAACAGGAACTGTCTCGGCATTTGTCTGGAAGTGAAAGTGGGAAACCCTAGAAAACCAATATCAGGCCGACGGTGGGGTTCGAACCACTTGTCTCCCGAATGGAGAGCTTGGCTTCATAGCTGTAGCACGTTAACACAGCGGCCACTTCACTCGGCGATGTTGTATATTTGTTAAAGTGACTAATTAAACAGATAAGGTATAATGCCCAAATACGTGTACATGTATTTGTTTATATATTGGACCGCTAGGCAACTATTGTATGACCCAAAACCAAACCCCATGGCGAAACAACCCCGAAGAGCCATGGCCTACCAAGCGAACGCTGTTCAGCCCGAAGGCCTATAGATTACGAAGTGTCGTGTGGTCAGAACGACGGATACCCTTAGTCGTTATTCTTGGCTTTCTAGACGGGGGCCGCTATCTCGCCGTCAGATAGCTCCTCAATTGTAATTATGTAGTCTGAGTGGACCTCGAACAAGCCCTCAGATGCAGGTAAAAATTCCTGACTTGACCGGAAATCGAACCCGGGGCCTCCTGAATGATATGACCCACCCTGTATTATATTACTCCACACATCCTACTAAGCTGAAAGTCTATTTCAGGTGTAACATCTCCGTTTCCTTCCTGTTCCCAGAGACATCATGTCTACCCACCATTCTGTAATTACTAAGAGTGGCTTTCAGAATTAATGTCATATTACCAACGGTTTGGTAAAAATGTACGACTTCAGAAACTCATTAAAATGCTAATCTGCTCGTACATTCCATTAGAGGGAGGCCATTTTGGAAATTAACTTTAAAACATTGTTGGTGAGATTTCTGAGCTCACATTTTAGAGTTTAATATTGATTAATCCATCAAATTCAGGAAATTATTATTATTAAAGCTGAAGTACGGTTACATGACATATCTCAGCCGTCTAACAACCTCTAGTAGAGGCGGAAAACTATCGATAGTGCTATCGATAGTGCTATCGATAGCGACCACTATCGTCTGACATCGATAGTCAGTTGCCTACTATCGATAGTCAACGATGGTTTTCTTTTTTCGTTATTGGCTTATCTTTCGCACCAACAGAAATTGTACAGATGTTTCACTGTTTGGTAGTAACTTTAATATCCCGGTTTAAAATTTAAGAACTTCATATATAGATGCCCAAAAGGAAGATACCTGACGTTTAGAAGTGGTTTAGGTGTAGTGAGAATGAAAAGTTGGCTAAGTGCAATGAGTGTGGAATACTGTAATAGAACCCCTACACCAGAATATCAGCAAATGGAATTATATTAGATCGTTCAGTATTTACAGGATTACATTTTTTCCACACGAATGTATGTGCTATATCTACCATCACCATTGTTTCCGACGAAATATCTTCCTCACGTTCATTAGAAATACCAGGTCATCCTGCGAAAAATCATTATTACTACTAACAGAATTACCAATATCATTTAGAGATTCATCTTTGATGTAGGCGAGTACCTTATTTTGTCATCAGACAAACATTTCATTCTTTTCGCGCTCGCCATTTCTGTTTACCTTGTCAGCTGGTGAATCAGAGATTGTATAACTTATAGGCGAGAGAAGATAAGGCAAATTTTAGACCAAAGGCTTCACGAAAGCAACTGAAAACTCTCTTGCCATCCGTTCAGAAGGCTGTAAAACATTTTTCCAAAGATATTACTATACCCGAGAAAATGTCGGGCGATCGCAAATGAACACTGCAGCTGAACGAAAATTTCTCGGGCGGTCAAGTTACGGGCAAGCGCGTGCAGTTCGAGAATGTCTCGGACGTGCCACTAAATAGATTTGAGTGATTCCGATTTGAATTTCAGAAATTACATAGCATGAAATAGTTGTAATTTTTACTGAATTTTTGTGTGGATTGTGTTCAGTGAAGGACCTATTTTCATGCATAATGATATGATTCGTTCCACTTTTTGAAAACTATCGATTACTATCGATAGTAGAGCTCATAATATCGGAAAATATCGATGGCGATTACTATCGATAGTTAGCCGCCTCTAACCTCTAGCCTTGGGTGACCAGGCGTCCCGTTTTTATTTTACTATTATGTTTATTGATCAGGCAAGTATCTCGTCAAGATCTGGTGTATTTAGAAGGCTATGAAAAAGGAAGACACCATAATATTGTGAGATTATCCGTTTTGTAGCTAAAACAAATCATTTTATGCTTTCATTTTTTTCTTCAGCAATAAAGCATTATGCACGCATTCAGTAGAAAATTACAAAAATGTGAGTGTAACTTAGCTAAAAGAGATATGTAGGCTATTACATTTGGTAAAAGAACGTACTTAATAATGTCCTAGTTGACATGTATATTTTGTGAATAAAATATTTAATGTAAAATTGTCTATGTGAAGAGTTATCCATTGCTCTTTCTGCATTCACTAGAATTATGATGTAACCTGTCACTGACCTCCTGAAATTATTTCATCTAAATGTTCAAGAAAAGTGCCTCCTTTCTTTTTCTGATTCATGATCTGGTCATCCTAAATTCTAGTCTCGATGTAATGTTGTAAGAACTACACAGTAAAAGAAGCTCATTAATTGCTTTTGTAGCTGCAATGTATAGCAGTCGTTTCCGGTTCAGTGAAGTAGAAATTGGTTGTACGTATTTAAAGGAGAACAAATTGAACTGGTTACAACTCCAAACTACTTAAATTAATTTTCTTTTTTTTTTAAATACTCTTAGTGAAAAGTAAATTCTTACAAACATTTTACTTTAATGAATATTTCAAACATACGGTCACATATCTGACACTATAATAGACTTTTCCTTTTTCAATCTGATATTCCTTTATTGGAAAATTCCTTTAAATACTTCACTCAGCAAAAGTATGAAAATGCCACTGTTAATTGTTAGATGATAAATGCACAATACGTGTTTCTGTAGTGGTTTGTAGGGTTGTGTTTAAATGCATAAAGGCCGCGCTCGATAGCTGCAGTCGCTTAAGTGCGGCCAGTATCCAGTATTCGAGAGATAGTAGGTTCGAACCCCACTGTCGGCAGCCCTGAAAATGGTTTTCCGTGGTTTCCCATTTTCACACCAGGCAAATGCTGGGGCTGTACCTTAATTAAGGCCACGGCCGCTTCCTTCCCACTCCTAGCCCTTTCCTGCCCCATCGTCGCCGTAAGACCTATCTGTCGGTGCGACGTAAAACAACTAGCAAAAAAAATGCATAAAGACAAGTACAACCAACTATTCCTCGAGCCAGAGGAAACAGTTGACGCGGTTCAGGCGGGATTCGATTTCGGGACCACCGGGCGAGTTGGCCGTGCGGTTAGTGGCGCGCGGCTGTGAGCAGGCATCCGGGAGATAGTGGGTTCGAATCCCACTGTCGGCAGCCCTGAAGATGGTTTTCCGTGGTTTCCCATTTTCACACCAGGCAAATGCTGGGGATGTATCTTAATTAAGCCCACGGCAGCTTCCTTCCAACTCCTAGGCCTCTCCTATCCCATCTTCGCCCTAAGGACCTATCTATGTCAGTGCGACATAAAGCCATTAGCAAAAAAGTAGCGATTTCGGGACCCTCTAAACTGAACCACATGATGGAGTAACATGTAATGTTGAAGTTGATACGCAGGAAGCCTAAATGGCGTCAGATTAAAATATCTGCACACACTAATTGAGGTCATTATTCTATGACTGTTCCCTTAATGCCGTTTCCTGATACGGGGTCGGGGATGAGCTGAGAGGAAATTATATGGCATATTGTATGCCCTTCCTGACGCCAATCTCAGTTGAGAAACTAATGGTATTTGTAGGAAATCTTAGCAACATTCTCAGAAATTCACAGAAAAACTCCCTGAAATGCTCACAGAAATGAATACACATATCTGCAGAATTATTCATAGAAATGTCCACAGAGTTACTCATAGAAATATTAGGAAAAAGTACTTACACAATTATTTATTGAAATGTATATAGAGATACTCGTTCAAATAATCGCAGAAATGCCCATACAAACATTCGTTCGAACCCATACAGACTCAAAAAATTCCACAGAATGATTCGTGTAAATGTTCATAGATATATACACTAGAAATGTATTGAAAAACTTGTAAAATATACTCGAATAAATAATCATTGAAATACCATACTCGAAGAAATATTGGTACAAACGCTGATATATCTATACAATGTTCGAGAAATTATTCGTAGAGACACTCTTAAAAATACACATAGAAGTGACTGTGGAAACTTATTAAAATATTCTTATAATGTCCAAATAAATTGAAATGGTCTAAGTCGTTGAAATATTTCTTCATCCAGGCCTTTATCCAGTATATTGGGGTCGACATTTGTTGTGGATTTGGACGAGAAACTCTATGTGCAGAGATGTGTCACTATTGCACAGCCAGACGAATTAACTATAAGCAGTTCAAATTTTCGATCCGGTTGGGAATCGAAACCGGGCCTGTACGCTGATCATTCAGCCAAGGAGCAGTACCGTTGAAGTACTACAGTGATTAAAAGAAAGAATTACCCACGGGTTGAAAAACGTCCTAAAAGAAGCAACTGGTCGAATAGTCACAGAATGCTCACGGTTTGTTGCTAATTGGAGTGTTTACAGGAAGACGGATTTATTTTGCACTTTCATAGTTTAAGTTATGGGATAAATATTGTTACGAATAAACCACTGACTGATTTATTGAACTAATTTAATCGAGTTAAACACAGTTAGTACACACATATGCACAAACACAATTATACTAGACATTGAATGATAACACTTCACTAATTACTGGCTATTTACAAAAGTCCTCATATCGGGTCTTCAGCTGGCAGTCTTTACCTGGAATGGAGATACTTCCCTAATCTTGACTGACAGGTTTTAACCCTACAGTCAACCCTACTACAGTTACTTTAAACAGCAGTTCCATGTAGTCAGTTTCGAACACACGAAAGTTGGCTATCACAATGCACGACGACTGTGCACTCGCACAATCGACTCACATGACTGCTCTACATACTGAACTCTCATTTCAACACAGTCTCGTAACCCAGTCGCGAAGCTCTAATAAGAGGAAGGTTCATCCATTTGACAGCTGAAGCGACACTAGCACCTCTAGCGGCGAGGTAGAGGCAACATGCTAGCAGACAACAGGGAACGTACTACCACTAGTCTAAAATGGGCATAACTTCTGAATCATTCATGCAAATAATGTCCTGACAAGGTTATTGTAATCCTTATCAAATAATGGAGGAGGTCAAACAATTTATTTCGATGAGGAGTTCGAGGATAACATCGAAATATTTATTTAATTTTAAGGAGTTTTTTACCGCCGGCTATAACATAAATTCGCTTCTAGAGGGCAATCGGTCGGAAGCAGGTATATACCATCGCGGACTTTTTTTTATTTTTTATGTAGAGGTTATCTATGCTCTACAGTTCGTGCGCTTATGCTTGGGGTCTATCGTTGACGGTTCAGGCAGCGTAAGCCAAGAAAGCAAGTGTCTGTACGACCGACATTTCCGACTCTTTATTCTTATTTACTGTATATCGGATCAGGGATACTGTATTATTTCACGAGCTTCGAAATATATTCAGAAGTATAAGTTATTAGAACATAATAATGTTAATGTTATTGGTTTTACGTCCCACTAAGTACGTATTTGACCGCCTTCACCACCGGACTGAGACAGGATCGAACCTGCCAAGTTGGGCTAAGAAGGCCAGCGCTCCATCATCTGAGCTGCTACTCAGCCTGGCTATTAGCACATAATAATATTACAGAAAATATAATTTCTATTCGGTTATTTATATCTGATACCTTTCTACCGTACGAGCTGTAATAATGGAGATATTCAAAAATTTATTACAAAGTGTATCAACAGCCAAGCATTGCTGACTAGGAAGTACTGTTATGCCATCAGAGTAGCAAATTAACTGGCTATGGTGGTTGTTGTCGTGATTGATTTTATAATATGCAAAATAGTAATGTTATTTATGTTATGTCTCACTAACAACATTTGCGGTTTTCTGAGACTCGAGGTGCCGTAATTTTGTCCCACGGGAGTTCTTTTACAGTAGGGCCCACGAGAGTTGAAGTCTGACGTTTAGCGCCACCGGCGAGAAAACGTTGACTAACGCTGCTCGAAAATGGCCTGTTGTTATGACAACGATAACAGAGTTGCAACATTTTAGGATGCTATCACCACGTGGGTTGGCTTGCTCTCAGTCGCTTTTGTGATATTATTCCTAATGTTACTGTGTTAGCTGTGCTAGTTGTTGCTGCTTAATGTGTTTGTTTTCAGAATATTAAGTTAGGTGTTAGTATATTTCTTTAAGTTTATCAGTGGCTAGTTGTTCAGTTTTCCTAGTTTTGTTCGTCTGTAGATATTAGCGGTCTTGTAGTGTGACTATAGTGTTAGTGTGAAGTACTCCATTATTCGTTAAGAATCCGTGTGGTTTTATTCGATCGGTTCTTTTGAGTGTTTAACAATGACTTCCAAGTCAAAAGAAACGCCAAAAAATACAACTGGCCGAGGTGTGACTGTTCGAAGCCAGGGAAGAGAAATGATTGTGTCAGTGCGGGATTTCTTTGAAAGGGAAGCAGACAGTATTAAGGAAACAGGATCTCCTCTAATTCCTTTCAACAAAGTTCAGGAACGCACTGCCAGAGCCATGGGAATTAGCAAAAGTACTGTTTGAAGGGTCTCAAAGGAGAAATTCACTTCCCCAGAAGAGAAATTAACAACTCCAGGTAAAAATAGGCCTAGGTGCGCGAATATTACGAGCATTGATTCATTCCAGGAGGATGCTATTCGTCGCCATGTGTATGATTATTATATTAGGCGGGAGCATCCCACTGTTAAGAAATTACTGTCCTCTCTGAAACGGAGTAAGTTATTTCGTGGAGAAAGAACGTCTCTGCAGAGATTATTACACAAAATCGGTTTCGAGTACAGGCGAATTAATGGAAGGATTCTTTTACTCGAAAGAGGTGACATTGTTTCCAAAAGATGTGAATTTTTAAAGAAAATTCGGGGAAATTTTTTTAGGGATATCGTATGGCTTGACGAAACTTGGGTGAATGCTGTGCACACGAAGTCAAAGTGATGGACTGACGGCACGTTGCTATGACTGGTGCTACCGGGGAGGGAGGAAGATTTATAATCGTGCATGCCGGGACGTGTGACGGTTTTGTAACCAACGCTCTCCTACTATTTAAATCGAAAAGAACTGGAGATTACCATGAAGAGATGGACCACGATAGGTTTTTAAAGTGGTTCGAACAACAGTTACTGCCAAACATAAAGTCAAACAGTGTCATTATAATGGACAATGCCCCATATCACACTGTTCAGACAGACAAGGCACCTACAATGTCGTGTAGAAAGTATGAAATGATCGAGTGGCTCGTTAGGCATGGCATTGAAGTAGACCGCACTATGACGAAGGGACTTCTTTTGAGTGCCATTGATAACGTTAAGCCCAGGATTCCTCGGTATTATGTCGATGAACTTGCTAGGAAACATGGCCACGAAGTCATTAGGCTACCACCTTACCACTGCCACTTCAATCCCATAGAACTCATATGGGCTCAAGTAAAAGATTATGTTGCCAGCAACAACAAATCATTCACCATGGCAGAGGTCGCAAGACTTGTCGTTGAAGGCATTGGACAGGTAACGCGGGAAAACTGGGAGGATGCCGTAGGACATGTAGAAAGGGAAATAGAAAAGGCGCAGAAACGGGAAGGATGTATTGACAGTGGAGTGGACGATTTAATTATTCACTTAGGCAGTTCTTCAAGCTCCAGTGAAAATGAAACGGAATGTGAAAGTGACAGTGACAGTGACAACGAGCAGGATAGTACAGGAGAGGATATGGATGGGATAGAGCTCCTTCTAGATGACTGATTGCTGTCGGCAGAGCAGTGAGTACTTTTTTTAAAACAAATATTTCGGTTCAGTGTTTTGTGTACATTACATGTCTGTACATTTTATTGCTATTTTCTGAGCAATTACGGGGGAAAGTCTAAATGTCTCCTTAATTCCATTATTGTCATTCATATTCCGACTAATTTCTTTTCTCGATGAAGTATCGTTTTCCTATTGTGTTCATTATACCGTAGTTTATTCCTGAATTGTACAGGTACCGTTAACAATCGGCGTTAAATAATAATAAAAAAACTATCAGTATGGGTAGTGTTGTTCTATACTGTAATTACCATGAGCATTTGTTGAGGTTATTGTCACAAACTGATGTTTTTGTTAGTGATTATGAAATCTTTTATATACACTGACTGACAGAGCAAATGCAACACCAAGAAGGAGTGGTTCGAAAGGGATGAAAGTTGGGGAAAAAACAGAGACGGCACGGACGAATAATTGATGTTTATTTCAAACCGATATGCAGGTTACACAATGCGCACGGCATCGACTCAGTAGGATGTAGGACCACCGCGAGCGGCAATGCACGCAGAAACACGTCGAGGTACAGAGTCAATAAGAGTGCGGATGGTGTCCTGAGGGATGGTTCTCCATTCTCTGTCAACCATTTGCCACAGTTGGTCGTCCGTACGAGGCTGGGGCAGAGTTTGCAAACGGCGTCCAATGAGATCCCACACGTGTTCGATTGGTGAGAGATCCGGAGAGTACGCTGGCCACGGAAGCATCTGTACACCTCGTAGAGCCTGTTGGGAGATGCGAGCAGTGTGTGGGCGGGCATTATCCTGCTGAAACAGAGCATTGGGCAGCCCCTGAAGGTACGGAAGTGCCACCGGCCGCAGCACATGCTGCACGTAGCGGTGGGCATTTAACGTGCCTTGAATACGCACTAGAGGTGACGTGGAATCATACGCAATAGCGCCCCAAACCATGATGCCGCGTTGTCTAGCGGTAGGGCGCTCCACAGTTACAGCCGGATTTGACCTTTCTCCACGCCGACGCCACACTCGTCTGCGGTGACTATCACTGACAGAACAGAAGCGTGACTCATCGGAGAACACGACGTTTCGCCATTCCCTCATCCAAGTCGCTCTAGCCCGGCACCATGCCAGGCGTGCACGTCTATGCTGTGGAGTCAATGGTACTCTTCCGAGCGGACGCCGGAAGTGCAGGCCTCCTTCAACCAATCGACGGGAAATTGTTCTGGTCGATATTGGAACAGCCAGGGTGTCTTGCACATGCTGAAGAATGGCGGTTGACGTGGCGTTCGGGGCTGCCACCGCTTGGCGGCGGATGCGCCGATCCTCGCGTGCTGACGTCACTCGGGCTGCGCCTGGACCCCTCGCACGTGCCACATGTCCCTGCGCCAACCATCTTCGCCACAGGCGCTGCACCGTGGACACATCCCTATGGGTATCGGCTGCGATTTGACGAAGCGACCAACCTGCCCTTCTCAGCCCGATCACCATACCCCTCGTAAAGTCGTCTGTCTGCTGGAAATGCCTCCGTTGACGACGGCCTGGCATTCTTAGCTATACACGTGTCCTGTGGCACACGACAACACGTTCTACAATGACTGTCGGCTGAGAAATCACGGCACGAAGTGGGCCATTCGCCAACGCCGTGTCCCATTTATCGTTCGCTACGTGCGCAGCACAGCGGCGCATTTCACATCATGAGCATACCTCAGTGACGTCAGTCTACCCTGCAATTGGCATAATGTTCTGACCACTCCTTCTTGGTGTTGCATTTGCTCTGTCAGTCAGTGTATATCGATAATGCCGTGTTCTGTCTTAAATGCTGGAATTATTAACACGAGCTTAGGAACCGGTCAAGGATAAATGAATTGCATTAGGCCATGCCTACATGTTTTATTAAACACTCAGCCTGTCTGAAAGGGTGGTAGGCCGCAGATGGAAGTAACTATGACAACGCAGCGTACTTCATAGTTACAGCTTTCGCCGCTCACCTGTCAGACTTCAACTCTCGTGGGCCCTACTGTACGTGCCGACAATGTTCTTGGACCATAAAACTTACCAGCGGTGGTGACATTTACCTCTCTGGATCTTTAGGAAATCTAAAGAAAGACACTCCCGGTGAATTATTCCGGTTATTGGAGCAATTTTTAGCACCACACGCGTTTCCGTAATATGTTGACTGCATTTTAATCAGTACAACTGTAGTGAATGTACAGTGTTTCCTCTACCTCGCCGCTTGGAGCGCTGTAGTCGCCTCGGATGAAAATATCATCACATCACAGCTTCGCGACTGGTATACTAGACTGTGATTTCACTATGCGTGATGTCAGTGGCGTATTCTGGAATCTCCACTGAGGCATGCAACTAGTAACCATGCAGTTAACACAATGTATTAAGTAAATTTCAATTCTACTCACCCTAATTACATGTAGGTGAACTCGAGCCAAACAGTTTTACTGTAAGTTTCTGGATTGAACGTGCGTACACAATTCTTGTTTTCTGTTTTTAAATTTACGAGGGTCCGCCTCTGTGGTGTAGTGGTCAGTGTGATTAGCTGCCACCCCCGGAGGCCCGGGTTCGATTCCCGGTTCTGCCACGAAATTTGAAAAATGGTACGAGGGCTGGAACGGGGTCCACTCAGCCTCGCGAGGTCAGCTGAGTAGAGGTGGGTTTGATTCCTACCTCAGCCATCCTGGAAGTGGTTTTCCGTGGTTTCCCACTTCTCCAGTCAAATGCCGGGATGGGACCTAACTTCAGGCCACGGCCGCTTCCTTCCCTCTTCCTTGTCTATCCCTTCCAATCTTCCCATCCCCCGCAAGGCCCCTGTTCAGCATAGCAGGTGAGGCAGCCTGGGCGAGGTACTGGTCATCCTCCCCAGTTGTATCCCCCGATCCAGAGTCTGAAGCTCCAGTACACTGCCCTTGAGGCGGTAGAGGAGGGATCCCTCGCTGAGTCCGAGGGAAAAGCCAACCCTGGAGGGTAAGCAGATTAAGAAGAAGAAGAAGAAGGAGAAATTTACGAGGGAAGGTAGAGGTCTCCCGGCTTTAACTATTTGAATCTTTTCATCAAACGAACGGCCAGTAAATGGCTTTTCAAACTGATTTACAATTATATCCGTTTTAGACTCATCCATCGTTAATACCACATGTGCGCAAAATATAATAAAACACAATGAATTAACTCACTAGTTAGCCACAACTCAAGTACTGGAGGTAAGTCACCCCAGTGGCATTGGTCAGTTTCGTCACGTTGGGTTCTCGCTGGGGGGTAATCTGTGGGTCCCGTTCGCTGTAAAGATGCCGACTTTCTCCAAGTTGCTAACAGATGGCAGAGGGTAGCTCGGGTATGGGGTGACAAATACTGACCAAGTTTCAATTGCAGCGACACCGTTCGGAGGGTTTCAGAACTACGTCTGCCACCGAATGCAATTTTAAGATTGAATGCCTTACGTCCTTAACTCCTACATTTGCTGTCTCTTTCTTCCTAGAGTGGTGTAGACGGCGAGACTACACCAGCACCACACGTAGTCAAGCAACGGAACCAGTACAGTTGCGCGGACCTTTTGAACTGCTGAGAGATGAAATCGTTAATATTTGACTTGAAACAACCTAAAATCATACATCAGACAGTTCTTTGTGTTATCATAACGCATGCAATGAATGCCTTGCATTCAAGGAGAATACGCCCCTGCGTGATGTCTACTCAACACTCCATACAATACAACAAAACAAAAAGTGAACTGAAAACAAATATCTTCTCTTCAAGGCAAGTATCTTCAGGGTGCGGCCAGATTACAGTTGTTCTAGTTTCGCCTTCCAGAAAATTCTCGGAAACATCGGACGAAATGGACAAAAGAAGCCAAGGTCGCCATGAGCCTGAAGGCTGGCTGGTAGCCTTCCAGCCTGACTCACTTATTATTTCCGGGAATACCGAAGAGGCTTTAAGATGACTGGCAGTCGTATTACCATGTAACAACATATTCAAAATCATTTTTAGCAGTAAGCGAATGTAAAATGCTTATAATCTGTACTTAGTATTGATAATGTGAATAATTAAGGGAGGTAGCGGACCGAGTGGATTAGACGGTAGAATAAAGGTCTTCTGAGCACAAGTTTCTGGCTCGATCCCGGCTCGGTCCACTGGTATCTAAAGGTGCTCAAATACCTCAGCCTTGTGTCAGTATATTTACTAGCACATAGAAGATCTCCTACGGGACAAACTCCCGACACTTCTACGTCTTCGAAAACAAAACAAAAATAGTTTAACTAGACCGAGTATTTATATGCAGTAAAAAATGTCCAAAATATGGAGTCCTTAAAATATGGCATTTAGAAATGCACTGAAAGTTAATAGTAATTTATGAAGCTCTTTACTGCAGTTTTATACGATGACTGTTAACTGGAGAATAATATAAGAATAAATGTCCAGGAGATAGAGAATGAGATATTCAAATAATTTTAGTCATCGACTATACTGACAAAAAAATATTTTCCCTTAATCATAAATTTACAGTATATTTTAAGGAATATTTGCCATGGTTCAAATACAGGAAATCAAAATTGACTATTTTTTGTATTTTTATTTTTGTTGTGTGGACGCCGCTATATAGGCCTACCGAAAACGAGCATTCAACATCATAGCTTATAACTCAAGCAAACTTAAGAAGAAGAATTCTAGAAAATTTATCCTGTATTTAATCCAGAATCCCTCTGCTTTTTCGGCAGAGATGCCACTTTCTGTATGTACATCAGCCCTGAATTTCTCTGGTATGCCATTCTGTTCAATCAATCCTTCAGTGGATGCTGTGTTTAGCATGTGAAAAATGGCAAAATTGGTAATTGGGCCTATATACAAAATAAAATAAAAACATGCATTTTTCTCCGAAACTCTCAAAAATATGAAAAATAAAATTGTTCCTATTTGATTATATTTCAGAATACGACGCTTCAGTAAAAACGTGCTTGTATATGCAAATCCTCGGTCTAGTTATAATCAAGTGTTCTATCGAAATCTAGACGTTGGCGACCTAGTCAGTGGCTCGAGCTAGGCCAGGAACCAATAATCCGGCATCCTGAGCGGAGTTTACTAGCGGTAGAGTGATGAGTTGCTTTACACTCATCGTCAAGCCAACAGCACGCGTCTACCTATCCAAGTTATGACCACGCCCAATGTTACTTATCTTCGGGGATCTCACAAGATCCAGTGTTTTAATATGGCTATGCTGTTGGAACAAAAATGGTTAGTGGGACGAAAAACCAATAAAATATTGTTATTATTAACTTATTATTATTATTATTATTATTATTATTATTATTATTATTATTATTATTATTAATACATTCGTTAAGGTCATCGATGGTCCACGTTTACATAATCCAACAGTTCTTCTATCTCTCAAACTTATTCCCTTTGTTTTGCCCTTCTTCCAGATGTTCTTAAATCTTTGTCTTCTCCTTTGACGCTCTTCGACCGAGATGTTGCATGACTTATTATTATTATTATTAATATTATTATTATTATTATTATTATTATTATTATTATTATTATTATTATTATTATTATTATTATTGTTATTATTATTAAGCTGGATCAGTGGTAGAGTGTCGGCCTCCAGGCCCAAGATAGCGGGTTCAAACCCGGCAGAGGTAGTCGGATTTTTGAAGGGCGGAAAAAAGTCCATTCGACACTCCATGTCGTACGATGTCGGCATGTAAAAGATCTCTGGTGATACATTTTGTATTTACCCGACAAAATTCATTAAATCTCAGCCATAGACGCCCAAGAGAGATCCGGTTTACTCGGTCTGCCGTCTTGTGGGCGTAGAGTAAAACGGAACGTCGAAATTGACGAGCAGACAGCCAGATGGCGTCAAATCGAAATGTCTGCACACAGTAGCTAAGCCCATACGATTATTATTATTATTATTATTATTATTATTATTATTATTATTATTATTATTATTATTATTATTATTATTAACGAAGGTAGCCAATAAAGGACAGCGAAAGTCTGGGCAGCCAATCTCGTGAAAGAATAGTTGGTGTGTCTCGTTGTTACGTTTTATTCCGACAGTGGGAAATACAGACTGATAATTAAACCACAAAATTAAATCAGAAAGCAAACATGACTGCAGTTTTACGAGACTAATCAGAGACTCCATTTCTATTTCAAAGCAGTACACAACACGTGTTTAACTTTTTGGATGTAACCTTCAGTACTTGGATGAGCTACATACTGCGTCCTTTCATTGTCGCCACTCACGAGTGTTAACTAGAAACGGGTGTTGAAAGAAGGATCGGCATTTCCAAGAATTTCGGCAACTTCGTCTACCGAAGTGTCAAATTTCGCTGCCATTGGCAACACTGGTGGTTAGTTCAATTGGAGTGAAAGAATGTTGTGCTATGACGTTCCACAAATATATTTCCAAGAAGATGGTGATGATCTTCCACGCCGGACGTACGATACCACAAGAAGCAGGAAGGATGTGGCGTGTGTAAGTGCAAGGTCAGCCAGCCGCACAGTGATGGCCAGGGGCTATTTCAGTCTTAATGTTAGCTTTTCATCGTAAACAGATATGGCTGGTTTAATAAACAGCCATCGAACGCCACTCAGACGAAACTTGAACTTTCAACTCTACGGAGTATGCGTGTCAATGGTAGATGAATAATGGGAAGTTTGCTATAAAAAAAATTAATAATGAAAATAAGGGGCATATTTGAGGTCATCCATATCAACAAATTTATAGTTCTGTCTGTATAAATAGAATTATAATTTGGTCTGTATATTTTTACCTCGTAGAAAAAAATTAATAATGAAAATAAGGGCCATATTGAGGTCATCCATATCAACAAAATTATAGTTCTGTCTGTGTCAATAGAATTATAATTTGGTCTGTATATTTTTACCTCGTAGTTCGTTTCTACCCCGATTGGGTATATAAAATTCAAACGTAGGATCAGTTCACTTTTTATCCCTCTGTTTTACGGCTTCACAGAAAACTGACTCAACAGAATTGTTTGATTAATATACAGTAGTATAGCAATATTTTCCGCCTCTGTGCTGTAGTGGTTAGTGTGATTAGCTGCCATCCCCGGAGGCCCGGGTTCGATTCCCGGCTCTGACACGAAATTTGAAAAGTGGCACGAGAACGGGGTCCACTCAGCCTCGGGAGGTCAACTGAGTAGAGGTGGGTTCGATTCCCATCTCAACCATCCTGGAAGTAGTTTTCCGTGGTTTCCCACTTCTCCTCCAGGCAAATGCCGAGATGGTACCTAACTTAAGGGCACGGCCGCTTCCTTCCCACTTCCTTGTCTATCCCTTCCAATCTTCCCATCCCCCCAGAAGGCCCCTGTTCAGCATAGCAGGTGAAGACGCCTGGGCGAGGTACTGGTCATCCTCCCCAGTTGTATCCCCCGATCCAGAGTCTGAAGCTCCAGGACACTGCCCTTGAGGCGGTAGAGGTGGGATCCCTCGTTGAGTCCGAAGGAAAAACCGACCCTGAAGGGTAACCAGATTAAGAAGAAGAAGAATAACAATATTAAGAGGCCCAAACGGCAAATGCAGTATTTCCCTTGAAAAGAATGAAATGGCGTATGGCTTTTACTGCCGGGAGTGTCCGAGCACAAGTTCGGCTCGCTAGATGCAGATCTTTTGATTTGACTCCCGTAGGCGACCTGCGCGTCGTGATGCGAATGAAATGATGAAGACGACACATACACCCAGCCTCCGTGTCAGCAAAATTAACCAATTATGGTTAAACTTCCCGACACCGCCAGGAATCGACCCCGGGACTCCTGTGACCAAAGGCCAGCACGCTAACCATTAAGCCATGGAGCCGGATAGCATTTCCCTTGATATTAGCTGTATCGAAACAATGCAAAGTCGTTCAAAAATAAAGAATGAAGGCATAGTGTTGTATAAGTTCCTCGTAGTTACGCTCCTCTCAGAAGCAATTGAACCTACAGAAGCATCACTAAAAAAAAAAAAAAATCTGGTCGTTTAAAAAAAATATATTCGTACCTTCGGCGTTCCTTACATGAGATAATTGCACAGCATGTCACAAACAAAGTGGTCCCTGGTCGTACATCAAAATGGCTACGTGGTAATTAAACGTGAAATATTGCCACCCGTCGCCTGGGTAACAGCTTTGCAAAGCTGACAAGGCGCCACACGTTCAGTGGAGGCAGACTTCCCCACTCTTACGAAAATACACCTACAAAGGCTTGTAGCGTTTGGGGTGGTGGAATTTTTGCTCGATCAGTTCGATCGGATTCAGTTCAAGACTTTTGAATGCTCTCCATTTGTTGCACGCTGTGCTCTTGCAGGAATCTCCAAACGATTATGCGCTTTAGCATTATCATGCATGAATACTGTTTTTATACCAAGTTGCCCCAAATGAGAAATTACTGTGGTGGTACTATGATCTCGTCAATGTTGCGTCGAGCAGTTAAGGATCCGTTGCGAAAAATCACGAGATCGGTTTTCGTGTGCCTGAGCACACCTTGTCAGATCAACCTCTATAAGCAACGGTAGTTTGTACAGCTATCGAATGAAATCGCTCACCACGTCTTTTCTAGAATGGCAGACGACCGTCTGAACAGCACTGGACACTTTGAATGCAAATGACCTCTAGTAATCTGCAATCTCGTACTACGATGTCGTCTATCCAGTGCAGATACTTAAGCGGGTCGTCGGGATCTTATATTGACCGCTCGAAGCCTGTTGTTGGCTGTTTGATCACTTCGCACTCCATAAAGGCCTGTTTTCACATGTAAGACTGTGCTGCGACTGTGCTTCGACCGTGCTGTGTCGTCCGCAATCGCCAAACAGTATAAACCATTCCATTTACATTGAACAGCAGTTGAGTATTTTCACATGTAGGACTGTGTCCCTACCGTGTTGGTACCGTGCTGTCATGGATCGCCAAGCAGAGCGATTACGGCCCACACAGTCGTCGCCTGGTCTCAGCACAGTACCACATGTGAAAATTAGAAACGGTCGCCCTAGTGTCGCCAAGCCGGACTTCCGTCTTATTTCGGTGGTAATCGGAAGCACTCGGTCGTACGTGATCCAGTGACCAACGAGCATAGAATAACATAGAGTGCGCAATGCGCTGTCTGAGTACTGTGCTCGTTGGTTGAGATACATTGTGTGATAGTTTGCAGTAGTAGGGTGGCGCAGTTGTCTTCCTTAAAAATAGACGAACAAGTGATAATTTTAGTTCAACAACATGAATGCCTTTATAATTCTTATTTCTCTTCTTCTTTTGTTGTAAAACAATGTACGCTGCGCAGGCAATAACTACGTCTTCTTCGTTCGGATCCATGTCTCCAACCTGTGAGCACAGATGCAATGAACAAGGACCACATGACCACAGCACAGTCGCAGCACAGTCCTACATGTGAAAAGACAGAGTAGGCGACACCGCCGCAGCACGGTCGAAGCACAGCCGAAGCACAGTCCTACATGTGAAAACAGGCCTTAAGGCTGCTGTAGGTCGTCCTGTAGTGCTCGTGCTGGAACTTCGTGGTTTCTGAGAGCTTGTAGACACACGAAACGATCCTGCCGTGGGTTTGTTTTGCTTTCGCTGCCCGTGCTTGGGCGCCGAGCAACCCTCCCAGTCTACTGGAAACGTTTCCACAGATAACAAATTGTATTCCGAGCATTCTGACAACGTACCTCAGCAAATAGACTTCTTGAAGGAGTGTACTGCACGAGGGGCTTCCGTCGACGACAACTGCTTCCCCCCCGTTGCGTGGCGCGATCCACAGTATCATTCATGACTTGTAAAGACAGACCAACCATCGTACAAACTATGAATTGAGGCAAGCATTGGGATGGCAGTGCAGCCCTCTATTTTGTAAACAAGACATATTATTGCCGTAATAATCCAATCCCCGTCATGTTACGTAATCGTACAATGTGGTTAGGAACGTCTAAAAACGTGACCAAATTTCTTTTTTGAACAGTGTATAATGTGCGTTGTGACTATGCAGAGTGTTTGAATTTACATAGGAGGTGAACTACATTTTTATAATAATTATAGTAAAATTGTCTGATAAAATATTAAATGCTAGCAACATACTTACTTTCATTGACCTGTCTCAGTCTCATCCTTGACTTTGACAATATGAAAGTGAGCGAGGTATGAGTGATTCTTGTAATACCATTCCTTATGCAGCCAGTCACTGTTAAGAATTGTGTGAAAATATCGCTCTTAGAGTCGGTTGGTGCATGCATTTCAGTGGGCTTGGCAGACTGATATGTAATAGCAACTTCTGGCTCAGTGAGGAAAGCAACGGGAAACTAACTCACTCTTCATTTCCCTAGTATGCCTCTTCAGTTACACATAGGCTATCTATGACAGCTGTTGGTGGAGCTATAGAGGATCAAACCAGCCTTTGGGCTGAATACCCAACATACATACAAGATACAATACCATACGCTCATTCATTTATAAGTGACTATATATCATCGTTGGTGGTGGTGTTTATTGTTGTAAGAGGAAGTACAACTAGACAACCATCCTCCACTAACTTTAAGAGGAAGGAAGAAATGGAAGAGACCTAATACTTGAAATAATGAAGGATTTCCTAGTCCCTGAATGCTCTAATACCGTCAGGGTCGGAAAAGAATAAGAGCTCACCAAGGGAGATCAGATAGGATAGAGGAAAGTGAGACGCCTGGCACAAGTAAGTGGCAGGAATGCCAGAACTCGGCTAAGGGCCCCGAGGTCGCCAACCCACGCTTCCAAATTAAGAGCCCCTGGGTCCCTTTTAGTCGCCTCTTACGACAGGCAGGAGATACCGTGTGTGTTATTCTACCGCCCCTACCCACATGCGGTATCTTCGTTGCGTCTGCGAAAACCGCTATAAGAAATATTTCAGCTTAGAGCTTTGGCCGGTAAGTTCTGTCATCTGAGGTTAAATATTGTACGAGTAGTTTCAAAGAATTCTCACTCTTGATGATTTATGTGTTGCGGGTCAGAATTTCTATCACAATATTATAACAGTGGTTTTCGCAGGTGCAACGATGATACGTAATTTCCGCATTTTTATGTTTCATATGTTCTTCACCGTACGAGGAACAACAACGATGATATTCGCGATTATTCGTTTTCAAAAACTTCCACGCATCTCCGGAAATAATAATCCCATATAAAAAGTGTACAGAAGAAAATGATAGAAAATCTAATTTCACTGATCATTTTACCGTAAGAGCTGTAATCATGGAGATATTTACGAAATTATACTCCATTGCTAAGTCATTCGCAAGCATCGCTGACGTAGAAATAGTTTTCAGTCGTCATAACAATGAACTAACTGAATATAGTGGTTCACTGTTTCTAAATATAAGCTGCAAAATCCTGCAATCATTATTCCCTATTGATTAGGTAGAAGCAGTGTTGCCAACCCATAAATATTTTCTCCGCTAAATTTTAGTTGAAAATCCGCTAAATTCCGCTAAATTTCGAGATAGCATATACCAGCTGTTTTCATTAAAGAGATTAACTCGACACTCACCAGTTTCAGAACAGGACTTCATCATCTTCTCCTCCCCGCACTATATGCTCTGAAGCAGATGTTCTGGGATGAGGTCCTGTGGTTTCATAATATGAAGCCACATGGTACCATTCTTTTTCGAAGTATATGCTGGCAGTTCACAGCAGCAAAGCACATACGGACATTTTCAAATCTATTTCGAAAGTTATTTTCACTTTCATTACTGTTTTCATTGTTTTTGATAAATGCGGAAAGAAATAATGTCAAACAATTTCGCATTTATATTGCACTGCCAATATTTGAGATCACTGGGGAGCTCAACCAACTAATCTTTTAAAGTGTAATTATTTAACCACTCTTTACGAAATATCTGACTACTTTTTAACCTATTCTTTCGACATATTGACGTACCAAAATGATCCTGATATCAAAAGAAACACGTTATCAAACACGACACTACCCAGCTCATCAAGAGTACAGTAACGATTGTAACAAATACCGACTGAGACTGTGGGCCAGAGCTGGTCTAGAAAACGAGTTGTAGTATGCAGCATAAGTTCAATACAACGGGAATAAGTAGACTATTACGTCGTAGTAAGTTCTATATTATTTTTTCCCTGGTGATGAAAGGTTTATATCGTTACCGCTGAAAAAAGTTATCCGTCAAAAAATCCGCTGTCCGCTAAATGGAAAATTTCTCCGCTGTTCTATTTAAAAATCCGCCAAATTTGGCGGAAAATCCGCTGAGTTGGCAACACTGTATCACCAATTAGCAGTGATGCAGCAGCGTACTGACGTTTGCATATGGAGTACGTGCAAAGGAGATCGGCGTTGCCAATACACTGACAAAATAAATAAATAAATAAATAAATAAATAAATAAATAAATAAATATAACATGAATATATTTTCAAGATTCTAACAACGACAGACATTTGCTTCACGTCAATATAGGTGTCTAGAAATTAGTTCACACAAAGACTAGGGAGTGGGTGAATAATACACGTGCTCTTAAGAGTTAAACATAATATGAGCTCATGTATTACTTTGAATTTATTCCTCAGATTAATAAATATTAGAGCCTCCGTGGCTCAGACGGCAGCGTGTCGGTCTCTCACCGCTGGATACCGTGGTTCAAGTCCCGGTCACTCCATATGAGATTTGTGCTGGACAAAGCGGAGGGGGGGACAGGTTTTTCTCCGGGTACTCCGGTTTTCCCTGTCATCTTTCATTCCAGCAACACTCTCCATTCTTATTTCATAGCATCTATCAATCATTAAGAAATCACTTTGGGAGTGGCGACTCCATCGTACTAATAGCCTATATATGATTCATTCATTACATCCCTGACCCGGTCAATGACTGTAAAACAGGTTGTAGTTCATTTTCATCAATAAATATTCTTTAGCTTTTTGAAAAAGTGCACCTATTCTTTTCCATATAAAAACGTATTTTCCAGTTAAAGTAAATGCTATTAAACATCTTAGATTGAATTGAAATCGAAGGAAATACTTCTACGGATTTTTTCCTTTTCTTGAACTTTAATTGTCATTTTACGGAAATTAGTGCATACGTATGCTAATATTGTACTATATTTAAAAATATGATTTTTCAGACTGAAAGGTATTCTTTTAATGTTCAGAATTGAGTTCCATTTTCAGAGAAAAGGCAGAAAAATTATTTAGGAGACCTGTGGAACGGTTTCCTGAGTCACATCTCATTTTATTACCTCTTACTTGTGATCTTAATTGAATGGGTGCTCGCAAAAACGGGCTAACCAACAAATTTGGAAAAAATGAGTTATGTGCTGCCATCAATTGCGGAAGGTTCAAAGTATCTTCTGTGAGTTGGGCTAACATGAGGCAATCCTGTGTGATAAGATACAACGCTTTGAATTTTATGCCATTTTATTTAGGCCAGTTTTGTTATTGCAAAATCGGGCTAACAGACGTTTACGGAGCAGGTCGTAAAGATGGCGTTGCTGTATATGTAGGATAGCAAACCTTATCCCCATGTATACTAGAGGCTGTGGGTGTTCCTTGTGTTTTTGTGCCAGATGAATGGAAAGATTTAGTAAAAAGAACTAAAGTTTAGCCATTTCAAGTAATAAAAATGACAAGTGATAAGTTTGTGAGCACTCAAACTTTGCTAGAAAAATTAACCAAGAGAATGGTATCTGTAAATAAGCAAAGAGTACTATTTAGTAAAGTTTCAGGCATACTATTTATGAAAGATGTACCATTTAAGTATTTTTAAAATATGTATATGGTATTGTTGAGGAATATGATTGTGTTGACCTTCATAAAAGGAACAATAATGGTGGTCGGCCATCACTTGCTAGTGTTCAGCTGTCACCAAAGTACTGTTACAAGGCCAATAAAGCCAGCAAAGCTTAAGGACTTCCTTGAGCTACTTGAATATGTTCCTGCAATATATCACTAGTATTACAGAGAACTGACAGCTGGCAATGGCCAAGAGGTGACTGAGGAATCATTTTCCAATGCATTAGAATATGACCCATATGACTGATGACTGTCCCATGAAGGAAAGTTATACCATATTTCAAAATAAGTCCGAAGCATCTTTATATCTAAAAACCCCATAGCACTTGTGCCCTTGGAAGGGCTCTGGCCTGCCCAGCGACCGCTACTCAGCCCGAAAGCCTGCAGATTACGAGGGGTCGTGTCGTCAGCACGACGCATCCTCTCGGCCGTTATTCTGGATTTTCGAGACCGGGAACGCCATCTCACCGTCAGATAGCTCCTCAATTCTAATCACGTAGGCTGAGTGGACCTCGAATCAGCCCTCAGGTCGAGAGGAAAATCCCTGACCTGGCCGGAAATCGAACCCGGGGCCTCCGGGCGAGAGGCAGGCACGCTACCTCTACACCACGGGGGCCGGCATCTTTGTGTCTAGTTTACTGCATAAAACACCTTTTTTGTATTGTATGATCATAAAATAAAGTTTGGTTACGAATCTAAGGTAAACTATTAACTATAGCTAGGTCAACGCAGAAGTCAATGTTCGTCCATTTTTTATATTCCTAATTTTGCAAGCACTTTTAATACAGTTCCAATATATGGTATTGATAATTTAAAGGTACTACATCAAGATAAAATAATGAAACAAATATTATTTTTATGGCATAATTTTTGTTTTTTGACATTTGCAAAAGTTGATTTATCTCTGTTCTGACAAAATGTTGGTTAGCCCGTTTTTGCGAGCACCCATTCAATTACATTTTGTGTTCTTCCCAACCATTAAATACAAGGCGAGTGAGCGTGTAGCCATGGACAAATAAGAAGGAGGAACCAAGAAATCGCCATCTATTTAGATTTATTGTTAGCAAACACATGATCACATGAACGTATAAGTGGGGTTACCAGATCACTGAAGTGGAAATAAAGTGCAATTTCCAATAACTCGTGGGAGCAAGATCAGATTTCATACAGATGGTAGGTGCGGTAGCAGTGATATAGGACGTAATGATTGTGAATAGAAGAAAAATAAATCCCAACGAAAACGGCCAGGCATGCCCTATTCAAATTAACTATCTATTTTCTATTATTAGTAGCCTCCGTGGCTCAGGCGGCAGCACGCCGGCCTCTCACCGCTGGATACCATGGTTCAAATCCCGGTCACTCCATGTGAGATTTGTGCTGGACAAAGCGGAGGCGGGACAGGTTTTTCTCCGGTTACTCCGGTTTTCCCTGTCATCTTTCATTCCAGCAACACTCTCCACTATCATTTCATTTCATCTGTCATTCATTAATCACTGCCCCAGAGGAGTGCGACAGGCCTCGACAGCTGGCACAATTCCTATCCTCGCCGCAAGATGCGGGTTTCATTCATTCCATTCCTACCCGGTCATTGAGTGGAAATAGGTTGTAGGTTTTCATGTTTTAATTTTCTGTTATTAATCTTACCTTACTTTGTATTTTGAAGAACTTCCATTTGTCCCTCAGAAAATGTTCATAAAACTGGATACAAATGAGGTATTTGTTGAACTGATTGTGAGTCAACAACAAGTTTCTCAGTGAATTACCTGACATACCTTTTTCCTTCTGGTGCCCACTGGGCTTTCATTAAACTAAAAATTATTTCCACATTGGAACTGTGAGCATAAAAGAACTTACATGACTTCAGAAATGCATAGCATAGTGACATTTTACTAACACTGAAATAGATCACCCAGTTTTCAATACTTTATTGAACTTTTTATTACCCTCCTTTCCTCAACGGAAAATTTTCAAAGTTGAAAATTGAGCAAATTCTTAATTCTACACACTTCTCAATATTTAAATACTATATGATTCGTAGCTAATGAAATGAGCTGTTTGGCTCGTTGTTGGTATCGACGCTGACTTTGCTGGCAGAGTTTTGATTAGCTATCGTTCCTACCTTAGTTTCGCCGTCTCGTTAATTCTAATCTGTTTGTTAGTGAAGATACTTCGTGTAAGAAAATAATACAAAAAAGTATAAAAGCAAAAACCTCAATAAAGAGTACATGCACTATTAAAAGAGTATGTCTGGCAATCCTCGTATAAGGAAATGAGGCAACAACGCATTCTTCGGAACTCGGTAGGTGACGCATGACGCGGAGCTCGGTAATGAGGATAGTGCGCGAGTAAACACTATTGCGTGAGCACAACAATATTGACTCGCTCTTTGACTTGCTAAACATTTCTGGCCGTTACTTCACACACTATCACATGAGCAGTTCCGGCGAGAGCAAGACATTCTGATGTGCGGTATTCAAGAATTCGACTTTCACTTCAGTGAATCAGTCTAGCACTCTGTGACTCACCTCTGAAGGTCTGAGAGTGCTTGAACCGAGTCACTGCAGTCCGCTTTATTTGGCATATAGTCATAAAAATACATTTATCTTATAGCAAACCGAATGCAGTTCCTCAGGAGCTCACAATATCTGAGACGTCGGGCTGAGTGGTTCAGATAGAAGGGTACGGTCCTTTTGGCCCCAATTTGACGGGTTCGATCCTCGCTCAAACCGACGCTTAAATAACTACGTCAGCTTCTTTTGGATCGGCATATAAAAAGACTCCTCCGGGAGAAAATTCCGGCATCTCGGGTTCTTTGAAAAGCATGGAAGTAGTTAGAAAGACGTACCGGTATAACAAATTAATAACATTATTTTGAATTTTTGAGGCGAGCATGAAAGCTTTGAATTCCAGTTGAGTTTGGTATTGCTTGTACGAGACTAGTGCCGTCTTTCTCGTGTGACTTCCCATGATCAACTCTTGTTCTTTTCCGACTCCGAATGCATTACATTTATGAGTTTTTTAGTTTCTCTACCTTCTTTAGCCGCTACACCTTCATTTCTTGAAGTGTCGGAATTATTTTACTTCTTCTTCGATTATTTGACTGATGATGATGCGAATACCCCTTGAACTGAAATATTAAACTTTATGATCAAACTGAGACAGTTTTCTACAGCCGAATACATTCGGGATTGTTAGACAGGTATGTTGTACGTGATTTAATTGTGTAGGGACATTATTATTATTATTATTATTATTATTATTATTATTATTATTATTATTATCGTATGGTTTCGGCTGCCGATATGCAAGTCTACTATCATAAGCTCTGTGCAGAAAGCTTTTAAATGACGATAACTGGTAAATAACAGTTGGAAGTTTGACTCGAGTGTTTCGTTCTTAGTAGTGTTATCAGATGTCCCACATAAATGGAATTGTTTCCAATTTTCTTCTGTCCGGTATCCTAAGGAAACTTAACGCAGCATCCATTTCTCTGGTATTTCAGTACCTTAGTCTACTGATTTATTTTCCTTTGAATCAAACTCCTGTGTGATTTCAAGTTGCAACACTGCTGATCAGCATATTATTAAAGAAAATTCAACGGAATTCGTTTGACGGAAGTATGACGACCGTAGCATGTCATGTATGTTAACACACTGAGTGCAAGCTAAAGACTGGTTAAACGTGTTGGTGGCTGGTTGAAGACGATGGAATTTTGTCGTCTGACGAGATGTGGAGTCTCCAGTTGCAACATATGCTACTTCTCCTTGCATAATTTCTGTCGAAAATGAAATTATCTGTCATAACCACTAGAAAATAAACTAAACAATGTTTCGTAGTAAAATAACTACAGGTCAGGCGGGCTACAGAAAAAGTCTTGGAGGGCCGGATGAGAACCCCTGGTCGTAATTTGGGCGTTGTCTTAGGGACTTGGGACAGTGTAAGCCATCACAGTTTGTTTCCTTCCGACGTAGCGATATTAGGGCAATCGAGGTCTAGGATTTTAACCGCCAGTTTTATGATCCCTTTCCTTCCATTCTTCATGTAAACGTTTCTTTTCGTTTCGAAGGAGAAATAGATCATAAGGTGTTCTTTACTGGTACGGTATTAAAAGGGGAAGGATATACAGTAGTGTGGGGCAGGACTGATGGTACGATAGGCATGTATATGAACGAATGGTGGGGATATAGGAGGACGGGAATCGTGTCAGTGCATTCTCAACGTAAGGGAGTAGATGAAAATGAAGAGACAAATTTTTATGAAGCACTGAGTGACATCAGAGTCAGGGTCAACAGTAAGGATAGGATAGTGCTATTGGACGATTTGAATGCCAGAATTGAAAATAGAACAGTAGGTTATGAGAAGGTGATGGGCAAATGTGGGGAAGATACTAAAGCAAGATGGAATAGGAAGCGTTTACTGGACTTCTGTACAAGTACTGTATGGGATTAGCAGTCGCAAATTCATTCCTCAAACACAAGTCTATTCACCGTTACACGTGGGAAGGCAGGGGCCCCAGATCCATGATAGGCTAAATCATGACTGACTCTGAATTCAAAAAATCCATTGGGAACATTCGGGCATTGTGGGGATTTTTCGACAATATAGACCACTATCTAATCTACAGTGAACTAAGTATCACTAGGTCTAGGTCTGCAGACGAACAAGGGTAGAAAATATCCAGGACGAGGTATACCACTCACTCTCTTACTATACTCTGAATCTGTTGAGTATCTATTCTTCGGAACATTTATCTAATGATTTCCATGGACGAGGGTGAGTCAATAAATAAGTCGCAAATCTGAATTGAGATAAAAATAAACAAAGTAACTTTCTGACATTTATTTCACTTTTCCACATATTCACCCTGTACATTCAGGCACCTATCCCGTGACTGAATGGGTGGCTATATTTCTAGAAAATAGAACTCAGAGAATTAAAGTAGGCGAAGCTTTATCTGACCCTGTAATAATTAAGAGGGGAATTCCTCAAGGCAGTATTATTGGACCTTTATGTTTTCTTATATATATATCAATGATATGTGTTGATGCTTGATGATGCTTGTTGTTTAAAGGGGCCTAACATCGAAGGTCATCGGCCCAATGATATGTGTAAAGAAGTAGAATCAGAGATAAGGCTGTTTGCAGATGATGTTATCCTGTACAGAGTAATAAATAAGTTACAAGATTGTTAGCGGCTGCAATGGTATGATAAACGGGGTGTAAAGTCAGGTTGTGAGTTTCACAAATAGGAAAAGTCCTCTCAGTTTTAATTACTGCGTTGATGGGGTGAAAGTTCATTTTGGGGATCATTTTAAGTACCTAGGTGTTAATATAAGAAAAGACCTGCATTGGGGTAATCACATAAATATGATTGTTATTGTTAATAAAGGGTACAGATCTCTCCGCATGGTTATGGGGGTATTTAGGGGTTGTAGTAAGGATGTAAAGGAGAGGGCATATAAGTCTCTGGTAAGACCCCAACTAGAGTATGGTTCCAGTGTATGGGACCCTTACCAGGATTACTTGATTCAGGAACTGGAAAAAATCCAAAGAAAAGCGGCTCGATTTGTTCTGGGCGGTTTCCGACAAAAGAGTAGTGTTACAAAAATGTTGCAAAGTTTGGGCTGGGAAGACTTGGAAGAAAGGAGACGAGCTGCTCGACTAAGTGGTATGTTCCGAGCTGTCAGTGGAGAGATGGCGTGGGAGGACATCAGTAGATGAATAAGTTTGGATGGTGTCTTTGAAAGTAGGAAAGATCACAATATGAAGATAAAGTTGGAATTCAAGAGGACAAATTGGGGCAAATATTCGTTTATAGGAAGGGGAGTTAGGGATTGGAATAACTTACCAAGGGAGATGTTCAATAAATTTCCAATTTCTTTGCAATAATTTAAGAAAAGGCTAGGAAAACAACAGATAGGGAATCTGCCACCTGGGCGACTGCCCTAAATGCAGATCAGTAGTGATTGATTGATTGATTGATTGATTGATTGATTGATTGATTGATTGATTGATTGATTGATTGATTGATTGATTGATTGATTGATTGATTGATTGATTGATTGATTGATTGATTGATTGATTGATTGATTGATTGATTGATTGATTGATTGATTGATTGATTGATTGATTGATTGATTGATTGATTGATTGATTGATTGATTGATTGATTGATTGATTGATTGTACAAGTCCTTGAAAGCCAGCAGCAAAGAAGTCCTTTGGTTGCTGTCGCAGCCAACGTGTAACCTCATAGATTACGACATCATCTGTATCAAAATGACGGCCACCCAAATGATCTTTTAGGGGCCCAAAAAGATGAAAATCACTGGGGGCCAAGTCAGGCCTGTACGGTGGACGATACAAGCGCTCTCCATCTCTGATGCTTTTCCTTCCATGGTTAAACTTCTGGATCCAATTGAACACAGCTTTCCGTGAGAAACAGTTTTCACCATAGACGGGACGCATTTCACGGTGCACTTCTTCTGTGAACAATCCTTTGGCCCACAAAAAACACAACTGCACGCTGTTCTTCTCGTGTACAGTCATGCAACATATGTGCCATCGTGTACAAACAGCCTCTGACTGACTGAATGCCTGCGAGATGTCGTACGACAAGCATACATATGCTGCCATCTGCTGGCAAAACTTGCGCACGTAATTTCAAATGGTATAAGGCACACACATGTTTGCGACTTATTTATTGACTCACCCTCGTACTTCTGACTAATGGAGAAAGACAGGTTACCTAACAGAATGATGGATTCGTCCATGAAGAGTAAGATAAGTAGAGGAAGACCAAGGTGACAATGGTTGAAACAATTTTTAATGATTTAATGGTAAGAGGTATGACGATGTACGTAGGTAACAGGGCTACAGTAGTTAGGAATAGAGGAGACGTTTAATTAATTCAGTGAACGCTGGAAAGCATTAAAGTCTATAATGAAGATGTATGTATGTTCGATAGTTATCTTCTGTTGTGAATGAGACAAATAAACGCAGCGTATTGCTACTCTCCTAACATTGTCGCTTACCCCTTACCAAAGACCTTCCGGTCGTTAGCGACGACAGTGCGCCTGCAGTACTTATTATTTATGTTAGTACCCCCTCTATCGTCTTCTTATTCTAGTTCTGTGTGTCAAATTTAGTTATCTTCTGACCCTGAAGAAATGTATTCATTTCCATGTATTTCATAGCCCTTCTCTTCCACTACCTTCAGTCTATGAGGAGAACATTATTTTCTCGCATTTCACTCTAATAAAATATTAATTTTTCTTTAACCTCCTCTAAGCCAGCGGGTTTTTTTTTTAACTTTGAGAGACCACAGACTAGTAAATTATTTTTCTATAAGACGAAGGCCCGGCCCCGACGAATTTACTCGTAAATATATTTTTTAAGTTTTTTAACTATAATAATGTTATTTGCTTTACGTCCCACTAACTAATTTTTTACGATTTTGGGAGACGCCGAGGTGCCGGAATTTAGTCCCGCAGGAGTTCTTTTACGTGCCAGTAAATCTACCGACACGAGGCTGACGTATTTGAGCACCTTCAAATACCACCGGCCTGAGCCACGATCGAACCTGCCAAGTTGGGGTCAGAAAGCCAGCGCCTCAACCGTCTGAGCCACTCAGCCCGGCCTTTAATTTTTTAAATTATTATGAACATTTATTTTAACTTATTTACGTTCATGCATTTAACATAAATATTAATAATTAAATATGGTGTATTCTTCTGTGTAGTTTTCCCCCTCATTTTGTTTTTTCAGGGTGACCGCTTTGTGGACTTCAATTGGATACATCATTAGTTGTTACGTCGCAAATACCTTCATTCTAACATTTCTTAATGCCACAATTGAACATTCTTCTTCTTCTTCTTCTTCTTCTTCTTCTTCTTCTTCTTCTTCTTCTTCTTCTTCTTCAGCATGACTAGTTCCGCAGACACGCGGGGTCGCTGATGTGGATTCGTCTCCACCAATAATTTTTAAGATCCGAGGTGACAGAATCTTTCCACTTGCTACGGTGACTACCACTAAGAGGCTTCTTTGCACATGTCATTTCCTCTCCTCATGACGAGACAATTCATCTGACTCCTGGATCTTGCCTTTAAGGGTTCGTCCAAGATGCGCGCTGGTTGTCTGAGTCAGACAGTCGGCGCTGACTGACTGACTGACTCCGAGCGGCAGGTGAGATGTGGCCATTATGAAAGCTGATTGTCAGCGCAAACAGCGCTGCCACAAAAGAAAATATATGAAATACAACTGATCAGTGTAGCATGGAACTAACAAGAGAACAGGATGCAGCTCTATTGCTGCTAAATGACAATGTTAAAACGAAGTTAAAATGAATGGGAAGTGATATACATCCAATTAATGAATTATGATCTATTTACGGGGAGTACAAACACCTTTTTTCACAGTTTCTTGCCGACGAAAACAGATTTTTCGAATATTTCAAAATGAGTTCGGATACGTTTTATTTTATTTTGTTAAAAATTAAACACAGGCGATGTTCCTATTTGAATGATCTTAAATTCGCTTATCTCATATCGGAGAATTAAGTTGAACTTTCGAAATCAAATCCTCGATATCCATCGTTAACAAAATGTCAAACACACTCAACACAAAAATCAACAGCCTGCGCGGCAGGTTGTCTGAAACCAGAATGAACTAATCATTCCGGTAAACATCTGAGTCAGACTACCAGTGCGCAGGCTTTCTGCGCGCAGGTGCTTTATGACCAGTCCCGTTTAGCAACAAAGAATATACTTATGCCGACTCGGTGCCGACTGTCTGACTCAGAAAACCACCGTGCATCTTGGACGTACCCTTAAACGCTGGTCCGCCTTTTACGCAGTCCGGCATAGCTTCATTTCATATTTTATCCTTCTTTGACACGTCGTATACTCATCGCAGCATTTTAATTTCTGCCACCTGTCACATTTATCACTTACGGTCTACGCCACCGTGCATATAATGGAGAAACATAGCGTACATGAATATTGTACAATAATCATAATACTAATATTATTAATCGAACTGCCTTTTCTACAGTGAGCATTTTTATTTGGCGTCATTCAAATTTGCCTTCGTGTCAATTTCGATGTTCCATTTCACTCTACCAGGTGGTACAGAATTCAGAACTCTGTTAGGTGACTAATTGAGGTGTTTTAATTTGGTTGTGTGAACACCGAATGTGTGACCAGAGATCCTCTACACGCTGACATCGTCCGACATGGACTTTTTCCCAGCCTTCAAAAATGTGACTATCCCAGCTGTGTTTGAACCTGCGTTCTTGAGATTCTGAGGTCGACACTTTAACACAGAACCACAGAGCGAAGTAACAGTAGCTGTCTGTGCTACAAGAGCCGAAAGCAAACTTTTACGTATGAGATTAGAGATGGCTTGGCCGGAATTTCGAAACGAATTCTTGAAAGAGTTTCGCACGTGTTGAATGTAAAGTCATCTCCGTACAGGCCACGAAGGTCCTTGGAGAGGTGGAAGGTAAAGGCTTCCACTATCCGTAACCTCGGCAACTGGTGGGGTAGAGTGATTAGCTCTACACCCGGCCACCTTTGCCCCCAGGAATTAAACTAGTACTCAGTTTTGGTGTAGGCTGAGTGAACCTGAGGGCCATATGTACCTCAGGAAGTGGAAATCTCGTTTCTTAAATTTTACGACTTCCTGATGGGAAATCGAACCCACGTCCTTCCGGGTGAACCGAGCACGCCTTTACCGCTTCGGCCACACAGCCCCTCTATGTTGAAATTATTTGTTTTTATTTAAATAATATTAAGACGATCACATTTTGCTCAGTTCAAAGCCTAACAGTTGAGGTCATCCATATCGATTTAGAGCTGTTGTACACATAATTGAGGAGTGACTGTTCAAAAGGCGCTATTTCCACTCTACGAAAGTTTTGAAAAAACGCAAGGAAGTTAGGCAAAATGCGGGTTTTTTTTTATTTGGGTGTTTATATCGAAGTGCCAAATAGACACAAACATATTTCCGTATGTTTGGCAACGGTAGGGCCAGTTTTTATTTTGCCTTTTTTGCCTATTAGAGCATCCGGTGCCTATTTGATAGTTTAATGCCCTTTTTGCCTCTTTTGAGTTGTTGTGGATATTTTCTGCTGTTATTTATGCTATTTAAAATTAAACAATGGAAAGAAAAGAAAATATGAATCCAATGTACTGTGTTCATAATAAAGAAGACAATTTCATTTTAACTTAACATATAAAAAATACATTTACATAAACGATATTTTAATATAACACATTGCATCCGGGAGATAGTAGGTTCGAATCCCACTATCGGCAGCCCTGAAGATGGTTTTCCGTGGTTTCCCCATTTTCACACCAGGCAAATGCTGGGGCTGTACCTTAATTAAGGCCACGGCCGATTCCTTCCAACTCCTAGGCCTTTCCTATCCCATCGTCGCCATGAGACCTATCTGTGTCGGTGCGACGTAAAGCCCCTAGCAAAAAAATATAACACAAATCCCTGCTGAAAACTCACTCCACAAGCCAAATGGTCGAGAAGGTTGCCAAGTCCCGTTCCTGCTATGTAAGATAAAGTGGTGGTGGTGATTATTGTTTTAAAAGAAAGAACAACTTGGTAAGCATCTTCTATTAACACTAATCAGAAGGAAAATGGAAGAGGTCTAACACTTCTAAAAAAGAAGTTATCGGCAAAAGGAAGAAAGGAGACACGAACGGCGTGAAAATAATAAACTCCCTGAGGTCCGAAAATCTAATACCGTCGGGGTCGGAGAAGAACAAGAGTTGACCAAGTGACCTCGGGTATGAAAGAAAAGAAACAGGAACCTGGCACAAATAAGTGGAAACAACGCCATACTCAGCTATGGGGAACCGTGGTCGCTAATCCACACTCCCAGTTTGAGAGCCCTTTTCCCCCTTTTTCGCCTCTTACGACTGGCAGGGGATACCGTTGTTATCACCACTAACCACAGGGGGACGTAAGATTAAGTAGTAAAATGGGATGCAGATTTGCATTTAAGTGACTTACATTATCATTATTATTTTAGTGCCCATTTTTGTCATCATAAATGCCTATTTTAATTACTTTACTGCCTATTTCCTAAATTTTAAGCACTTATTTGCCTGCCTATTTTAGCCAAAATAAATGCCTCAACTTCCGGGCTCTACATATAATAAAGGGCACATGCAACTTACGCATAATCGAGTATAATATTAAGGAATTACTTATTTCTGGTCTGTATTGGTCATGACATTCGATAGTATTCAACTACTGTAATGCATGTCGACGAAATACTAAAAAAAATTGAAATGAAAATAGCACCTTTTGAGCAGACACTCCTAAATTATGATGGCGATATTTATAGGAGTAACTAGTTCAAATTCGGTTTGGTATTAAGCTAACTGATCCGCCTCTGTGGTGTAGTGGTTAGTGTGATTAGCTGCCACCCCCGGAGGTCCGGGTTCGATTCCCGACTCTGCCACGAAATTTGGAAAGTGGTACGAGAGATGGAACGGGGTCCACTCAGCCTCGGGTGGTCAATTGAGTAGAGGTGGGTTCTATTCCCACCTCAGCCATCCTGGAAGTGGTTTTCCGTGGTTTCATCCTTCTCCTCCAGGCAAATGCCGGGATGGTACCTAACTTAAGGCCACGGCCGCTTTCTTCCCTCTTCCTTGCCTATCCCTTCCAATCTTCCCATCCCCCACCAAGGCCCTGTTCAGTATAGCAGGTGAGGCCGCCTGGGCGAGGTACTGGTCATTCTCCCCAGTTGTATCCCCCGACCCAATGTCTCACGCTCCAGGACATTGCCCTTGAGGCGGTAGAGGTGGGATCCCTCGCTGAGTCCGAGGGAAATTCAGCGAAAAGCAACCCTGGGGGGTAAGCACATTAAGAAAGAAAGATTAAGCTAACTGACTTTATATCATAGATATATTAACATATTTTGATTTCTTGGGGTCGAAAAGTTATTGATTTAATGTTTTGTACAAGGGTCAATCAAATGAAATGGGCCCGCCTACCAAATGTATACCCCAGTAAAACATTTCGTACCTCAAAAGTAATCACCAGAACTGTCAGTACAGTTATCGCACTGAGTGGTAAGACGATCAATCCTATTCTTGAAAACGCTGACGGGATGTTGACGGAATCACATCTGTACACAGTTACATACGTTGTCGTTCGACAGATCGATGTCCAAGAAAGTCTTCCATAAGCTCCCCAAAGATGTAAAAATCAAAGGGGGAGAAATCTGCTGTAGGATGATCGTTGAAGAGGTTCTCACCAAAACCTCCGACGCATACCCACAAAGTTGGCAGTGTGCAGGTGCGCGTTGTCTTGAGGAAGGATAATGCCGTTCGTTAGCATTCCCGGGCGTTTTGACTTGATGGCGCGCCTCAGTTTCTGCAACGTATCTTCATAGCGCTGCGCAATGATTGTTCACATTACAGAAAAATTGACTAACAAAGGTCAGATTGGAAAAATAAAAATTAGGATCTTTGTACAGGCAAGTGAAAGCAATGTCAACTCAACTAAATGAGCCGTTGTCACAAACCCACACTCCCAAGTTGATAGTTCCTAGGGGATACCCCCTTCAGTCGCCTCTTTCGACAGACAGGAGATACCATGGATGTAACTGCTGCCATCACGTTGTGATAACAGCTGGAACGGAACAAGCATTCAGAATGCCGCGTCATCTAGAAAATCATTCCAAACTCACGATCAGAGGAAATGTACAGGACGGTTGTGTCAATTGCTAGGTAAAGTAAAATCGTGTCCTCGTCTTGAAATGGTGCAGCTCTCTTCAGGCACACCGCCCTTGGAGGTGACCTACATGAACCATTTCAACACTCCTGCCATTCTTAAATTTCTTTCTATACCGCGAATCGAACTCGGGTCCCCAAGAATAGCAGGCAATGGCACTAGCCGTTACGCTACGCAGGCGGACAATCCCTTGGTTATTCATAATGAAATAACGGCGTTGTATGTTGCAAATGCAATGTCGCGTCTAGCTCACGCGAAGTGGTGCCAGCAGTTTGAAGGCGGTGACGAGCGAGACCAACGCTGATCGGCAAGGAATATCTTCAGCATTGATCGCAGGTGCCACTGTCAGGCGAAGTTTCATTTTTGTGAAATGCTGAACAAATATCCGAATTGACAAACATTTTCCAACAGTGAGCAGGTGAAGACAGCACTCTACAGTGTTCCGACAACCTAGGGAGTGACTTGTATCGAGAAGGAACCTAATGTTTAGTACCACATCGAATACATCCCTCCTCATTTAGTTGGCATGATGGGTGGTACATGACCGTAAAACTGAACTAAGACTACGTGGAAGCAAAAAAAAAAAAAAAAAAAAATCCGTACAGGACATTAAAGCACTTGTAAGAGTGGAAGGTAGAGCAATCCTTCTTCTTCTTCTTCTTCTGTTTACCCTCCAGGGTCGGATTTTCCCTTGGACTCAGCGAGGGATCACACCTCTACCGCCTCAAGGGTAGTGTCCTGGAACTTCAGAGTCTGGGTCGGCGGATACAACTGGGGAGGATGACCAGTACCTCGCCCAGGCGGCCTCACCTGCTATGCTGAACAGGGGCCTTGCGGGGGGATGGGAAGATTGGAAGGGATAGACAAGGAAGAGGGAAGGAGGTGGCCGTGGCCTTCAGTCAGGTACCATCCCGGCATTTGCCTGGAGGAGAAGTGGGAAACCACGGAAAACCACTTCCAGGATGGCTGAGGTGCGAATCGAACCCACCTCTACTCAGTTAACCTCCCGAGGCTGAGTGGACCCCGTTCCAGCCCTCGTACCACTTTTCAAATTTCGTGGCAGAGCCACTACACAACAGAAGCGGACGTAATTTAATGTTATATTCATAAAATTAAACGTCTGGATAATACATCTTGAACAGTCTATATCTCAGAAACATTTGCATCAGAGATTTTCCCATAGAGTCTATTTATTCATGGGATTTGTATTCTATAGATACGTGACCCTCAGTATACGTGACTTATCGGCGTCTGAGCGTGACACACTACTTGAAGATCCTTAAATTTCTTTCCTAACACAAAATGACAGCTGTTCTAGGTATATCGTCCATATTATCATGATATGTCACCACGTGACTTCTTCCTCTTCCTCTGACTAATGAGAGCCTTAATAGGAAGGTGACTTAAGAACATAGCAAATATTCAGAGACCTGTAGTGGGTGAGATAAGAAATATAACAGGTAGTGGGTGAGATAAGAAATATAACAGCCGAGCTGAGTGGCTCAGACAGTTAAGGCGCTGGCTTTCTGACCGTAACTTGGGAGGTTCCAGTGGCGTATGCTGGGATCACTAGACTTAGGCAAATAGCTTAATCATATTAAGCTATTTGACTTAGGTTACCCCATTTCGATGGTTGGTTTAGTGAACGTCAAGCCTTCAGCGTTTTGAGCTGCAGCGGCCAGCCAATAGCCATCAGAGAAGCCTGCTGTGTTGTCAAGGCTGCTTCCCAAGCTACTGCCCTGGCCTCTGCTACTGCCGATGCTCAACCCCTGATCAGTAGAGATGGTAGCCTAATGTTTAGCAAATTAAAGTCCGGCTTTGTGGCTAGATGAATAAAATGCTTGCCTTTGGTCCGATTGCCCCGGTTGAATTTTCAGAATCAACCCCCTCATACTGTTAATTCCCCTGGCTTGGGGACTGGATTTTTATGACGTCTTCGCCACTCATTTTATCCTCATTAGGTCACCACGAAGCCTATAAAAATGCCATGCACCATTATTTTATTATCATTATTAAATAAAAATGTTGAATTTTATAGCAGTCGTACCCATCGTTCACTGGTTAATTAGCTTCCTCGGAGATCAGTGGTGGTGTCCGATCCATTATCACGGGTTCGATTCCAACCAACAAAAGAGAACACTAAACCTGTAAGATTGTATTTCATTTTAGCAGATCTATCAATAAAAAGAAACCTATATTGCGCCTATAACATCAGCCCTGCACTGTCTTCCTACAAGGATGTGGACGTAAACGGGAGTTAAATACCAGCACTCTTTTATCTATATAATTAAGTGAGAAGTATGAGGTGAGGAAGTGTATACGATGAGTAACGCATGATTGATAGCAGTGGAGATCTGACGGACCGAAGCCTAGCACAGCACGGTCTGCGCTCCTGTACGAAATACAACAGCAAGCTGCGCGGGGCGAGTCGAGGGAAGAGAGACGAGAGTCTGGGCTGCAATCCCTCTCACCGATGCCTTGCTCTCAGAATACGTGCGACGTTTTTTCTCAGTGCGTTGATAGTTAGCATTGGCGATCTGACGGACCGAAGCCTAGCACGCCTATCTCCCCGGTCTGTGTTCCCGTACGATATACAACAGCAAGCCTCCAGGGAAGAGAGACGAGAGTCTGGGCTGCAATCCCTCTCACCGATGCCCTGCTCTCAGAAATACGTGCGACGTTTTTTCTCAGTGCGTTGATAGTTAGCAGTGGCGATCTGACAGACCGAAGCCTAGCACGCCTATCTCCCCGGTCTGCGCTCCTGTACGATTTGTAACAGCAAGCCGCGCGGGGCGAGTCGAGGGAAGAAAGACGAGAGTCTGGGCTGCAATCCCTCTCACGTTTTTTCTCAGTGCCTTTGGCGTTTCGTGAATGGAACAATATGTCAGATGCTTACGTTATAATGTGCTTTATACTTCCATCATTCTCAATTGAGGTTTGGGCTTCACTGATAGCCTTGGTAGCCCTCAGTATAAGCCACGGGGAGGTTCGATCCTGGCTCAGTCCTGTGGTATCTAAAGGTTCCCAAATACGTCAGCCCCGTGTCGGTGGATTTACTGGCACGGGAAAGAACTCCTGCGGGACAACATTCAGGCACCTCGGCCTCTCCGAAAACCGTAAAAGTAGTCAGTGGGACGTAAAAACAATAACATTTTTTTTTGCTAGTGGCTTTACGTCGCACCGACACAGAGAGGTCTTATAGCGATGATGGAATAGAAAAGCCTAGGAGTTGGAAGGAAGCGGCTGTGGCCTTAATTAAGGTACAGCCCCAGCATTTGCCTGGTGCAAAAATGAGAAACTACGGAAGACCATCTTCAGGGCTGCCGACAGTGGGGTTTGAACCACTATCTCCCGATTATTATTATTATTATTATTATTATTATTATTATTATTATTATTATTATTATTATTATTATTATTATTATAACAGATGTAACTTCAACAGGGTATTTCCAAAAATCTACTGCAACCAAGGCAGTTATGTATCAATTGTGGAATTTAAAAACTAACCTGAAGGAAACCTGGGTTATTGTTTGTAAAAAGAGAGGACAAACTTTCAAACAGTGAACATTAGTAGATGGATAAGACAGGTCGCTTGCCCTTGCGACTGGAGTGACTGACAGCATATAGAAGCAAGCCACTGTACTGCGGCGCGTGTTCTTACATAGAAGTATTGTATTCTGCCACGTATCATCACAGTATCTACAGTTTGTCCGAAAAATGAAAATGATTTTCACGTATGCTTTGTAGACATAATTCTCTGCTATCCCGTATGAGAGCTGTAGAACATTCGCGTCCATTCTGTATATTATTTGATTATTACACTGCGATGTAGAAACATAAAGGGGACCAAAACATGAAATATTATTCTCCATTAATATTAACCGTTCTAACTTAACATGATAAAAGTTATGTAAAATATAATTCTAGATCTTTCAATTTTCAAGCAATATTGCCGTGCGGGAAGTAATAACAGGGATATTTGCGATTATTATATAATTCATAAAATTCCAAATAACTCCGGAAATGTTAGTTCTGTCTAAAAACTGTACATAGTAAAAGTTACAGTTATAAAATTTGCGATCATTTAAATATTATACATTTTTACCGTACGGGCTATAACAGAGATATCCACGAATTTAATCGCTAATGACCAAGTGCACCAAACTTGTTTAAGATTCGGCTAACCAATGTGTACGTAAACATGGTTTAAATTTAACACCTGGTTAGAAGGAGGCGTGGAGTAATATTTTTAATCAATGTTTAGTTAAGCATGTTTAGCTGGCAGTCGAATTAAACACTAGCGTGATGTTTAACTTGCTACTGATGAATAGTGAACGCGCTTCGGTGATTTCATATTTCTTTTGTTAGAAGGAGGAATATTCATTTCTTCTTTGCTGAAAGTAGTTTACTTATTAGAAACATGGAAGAACAAAAGAGAAGAAGGTCGTCCAGTGTTTAGGATTTTGAAACCGATATTGCGGTGTAATTGCAGAAGTTATAATATTTCTCACGTCGTGTATAATCCGAGCTCCTGCTGATCTGTGCATATTACTAGTATCATCTACCGGATCTACAATTATTTTAAAGGAATCAGTGGCGTAATACCCCAATGCAGTGAGCAGTCTGTTGACAGCAGAAACAGGATGATTTTTCTAAGCTGGAAATTGTAGATGATTTTGCATTTTTTCCAGAAGAGATGTTTAGATAAGTGAATATTTTGCACAAATTTCCTATCGCTAAGTTCTTTAAAAATATCACCTCAATCCACTATTATACCTTCGCGCTTATTTTCATTCTGTTCCAGTTATAACAGTTCATCGTCAAACCATCTCCAAATCTGGCAGCCATTTTACTTTCACTGCTAACCACTGTTTATATTTGGTAACCGCTCGAACTTGACTGTTTAACTTTAATCGACAATAATCAGTGATTTAAATAATGATCAGGAATGATGCTCCGCAGTTTCATTTAAATACGCTTTAGGAAGAATCTTAACGCTGATTACGGTAAACAAGATTCGTGCACTTGGCCATAAGTGTGTCAACGCTGAGCATCGCTAATATAGAAATATTTTTCAACCGTTACGACAATGATTTAACTGGCAATGGTGGTGGTTTTTTTTTCGTGAATCTTTATAAAGTGCAAAACCACGTAGTCATCAGCCCATGTTGATCAGAAAGATAATGAAGAAGACCATCGAAATGAGAAGGAAAGCATAAAGAAGAAAAATAACAGAACAAGGGGTCACAAAATCAGGGGGGAATTGAAGGACTCGGATGCCCTAATATCGCCGAGCCAGAATAAAACTAAACGTGATGGCCTACGACGTACTAACCCCTAAAACTGATCAATAATAACATTACATTGACTGTTTCTAGACGAGATTTTTTCTCTATCTTTTCTGCTGTCACTCGTCTCCACTAGAGGGCATAACTGCTGCAATTGCACTGGTAACTAACCCAGCTGCCCTAACATCGCCGAGCTATAAGAAAACAAAATATTATGACGTAATATCCTAGACGACCCCTCTCCGCCCCTTTTCGAGCATGATGGCTGCGCGGTTCGAGTCAGGTAGCTATGAGCTTGCGTTCAGGAGATGGTGGTTTGGAATCCCACTGTCGGCAACCCTGCATATGCATAAACCAATAAACATCAAGGGAATGAGCAACAGAGTCTGATTAGAGTCACGGTCTCTAATCGGCCCATGAGTCTACCAAAAGAATGCTGTCTTCATTGAGGGAAGAAATTATAATACACATCCTGAAACACCCCCACCCCCACCCCACGAGATAGATTTCTTGTAATCTTCCCAGAGTTGTAGGGTAGTGAATAATACATTCAAGCCATTAGGCATTTTCTGCTTCACGAACAACAAGAGCCAACAGTATACGTATGAACAGTCTATTGACTGTATCGCACTGTAGTCAGTCAAAGTCTTAACTTTTGTATGCTCCTCAAATTGAGTATTTCCAATTCAGATTCAAATTTCACCCGATCTATGCTAAATAAGAACTCCCATCCAACAGTTTATACTGGGTACTCCAGATACATACTCCGCAGTAAGTTTGGTTGCAGCAATCGGCAGGCCCATGTCTTATGGTAACAGGATAGGAAAAAAGGTTAAAAGTGGAAAGGAAGCGGCCATGCCCTTAATTAAGGTACAGCCCCAGCATTTGCCTGGTGTGAAAATGGGAAACGACGGAAAACCATCTTCAGGGCTGCTGGCAGTGGGAGATTAATAAATAACTATATGCACTGTCTCCCAAATTCAAGCTCACAACTGTGCGACCCTAACCGCACGGCCAACTCATTTATTATTATTATTATTATTATTATTATTATTATTATTATTATTATTATTATTATTGCAGTTGTTGTTCTCTCACACACTTGCTAATATTGCCAGTGTGATAGTTGCTATTGCTGAGTGAAGTTTGTACACATGGTCAGCCTTGTTTGCAGGCAATCTTTCCGAAATCTGATAGTTGAAAGGGCCAAACAGAAAATTTCACTATCTTGAAGGCATAACTTGTTGAACCAAAACAACACTAGACACTACATGAGCAAATTTACGACATTTAGATAAAAATGTCATTTATGCTCAGGTGTGTGTTTGTTACTCACTTGTTCACAGGACGTCTCGCGACGGGCATGGTCATCAGGTTGGTGGTACTGAGTTTTGTGCTGTTTGAACCGCTGTCATGTTTAGTAAGATAACTATATACACTTAAGTATGATGTATTCCCAATCTGTGTGCCACAGCTCTAGTATTATACTTGTATGCGGTTCTGCAGCAGTAGATTCTCTCACCATATTCACTTCCTCCAGTCGTCTTTCCTATGTCATCAGTGGACAAGTTGCCACATGAAGCGTGCTATGTTGTCGTAGTCTCTTTTCTACATTCCGAAACATACAGGGATATAGATGTCGTCTGTCTAGATAACGTTGTGCATAAAGTGAATTTACTTGATTTTCATTTTTATAACACAGTTAATACAACCAACATATCCACAAGTTCGTCATTCGTACCTTGCATTGCACGGAGTCCTCACGCAAGGTTTCAGCAATTTCAGTTTACAACTTCTCTGCTATAGTTCCTCCCTTTTTAATATACAGTACATCCCACCTTTATAAAACCGTAAGAGAATTGGGTGCTCCTTATTTTTAACTAGCGAATGTACCCGTGCTTCGCTACGGTATTCTACATTGTATTCGGTTATCGAAGTAAATAGTGTACATGCAGTAAATAAGATTGTTTTAAAATTGCATGTCTCTTAGCGTTATCCGAGAAAGAGCATGGGGAGTTCCCCGTACGTTGTTTCCAATGTAAAGTGTTTGTTACGGATTTGTGATATAGCGGCAGACTCACTTGCCTACTGCCATTCACAATCGAGTTGGGATGATTACGTAATAATTGCAGGCCCCATTGCCTACTACGCGGACAGAATCGATTTGGGGAGTTTTCGTTAATATGGCAGCCCCCTTCCTACTTCCAGACAGATTTCAGGTGAGGAGTTTTTATTATAATGGCAGGCAATTACCCTACTATCACTCGAAATTGAGTTGTGCAGTTATCATTATAATGCCAGGCCCATTTTCCTACTGCCAGCCAGCTTACTGCCAGTCACACCAAGTTGGTGAGTTTCCATCAAAATAGCAGGCCACTATGCCTAATGCCAGTCACATTTTAGATGAGGACATTTCTTTATAATGATAGGCACCCTTGCCTACTGCCAAACACAATCGGGTAGGGGAGTTTTAAACAAAACTGCATGCTCACTTGCCTTCTGCAAGTCAAATCGAGAAGGGAACTATTCATTATAATTGTAGGCTTCCCTTACTAATGACAGTTACACAGGAGTTGGAGAAGGAACCCTTTCCTACTGCCAGTCAAAGTCGGTGTGGGGAGTACTTATTACAATAGCAGACCCACCCTTTCTCGATCGCTAAAAATCGACATCAGTGAATATATATAGATCGACATACGAAAGTATATGCGTATTTACAATATTGAAGACCTTCATTTACAGATTAACTGCTACTAAACGTACGTCATATCGACAAAGGATTATACCATAAGACACGCCGGATTTAGTGGCCTAAATGGCTGGTCCTATGATATGTCATCTATTCTTGGGTCAGATTGAGTTAGAAACGTGGAACAGGGTAAAGGTTTTGTAAGATTATCTCACATTACATTACTTTTCGGATACATACATAGCATTTGGCTCACATATGGCTACTGGGTGGGCCAATTTTCGTGAAGAGTTTAATGATTCTGTATTTCATATAAGTAATTGAAAGTATGAATTATGCATGTGAAAATTCCAAATTGACTTAACATCGATTAAAGAGAAAAATCAAACGTAAAAGGGATACAGATACGGCAAAAAGTCATAAGACCACGGTTGTAGATCATTCCAAATTGAACGGAGATTGTGCAATCCGTTATAGGATAGGAATTTCCGAAGGTCTGCACCATCATTAAAATTGCCTGCGTATTTCGATATTCTTCGGGGATTCAAAGTGAAAAATTTAATGATCTAGGAAGTTTTCCGTTCGTTACAGGCTTAAACGTATAATTTTGTCAAATTTCAATTATCTTCTTTTTCTTCTGGCAGATTATGGCGCAATTTGGATTTTGGGCGAGGCGGGTAAAAATTAGTACTTTCAGGAAACTAAACCAAAAATTATGGAGATGGTCATTATTACCCCTTAAACGGAAAGCTGTACGAAAATTTCGCCAAAATAGTCAGTGTAGAGGCACACAGTCGTTACGATTTGATTTATATAGATAAGGAATCTGCTCCATGTAAAACACCTTTTGGGCTATGTCCGCTGGACTTAACCTGCAAAAGTGACCATTCATGATATCTCCCTTAGTAATCCTCCTGACGAAAGAATGCACATGAAAAAAAGGTTTAGAGGTGGAATTCCATCACGTTTGGTCGATTTCCAGTCAGGTTGGTCTTGTTCTGTATATGTTGTGGAAGAGTAAAATCACCATTTCGGTTCCCTATAAACCGCCAGTCCATTCCGGAACATGAAATGTTATTTACGTTTAAAACCTACCTTTGGACAGGTGGATGCTAAATATAAATTTTGGTTCGAATGTCTTCAGTAGTTTTCAAATTTAAAGGAGTACGCTTTACACGCACCCGCTCGGGAGTTAAGTCCGATGGGACTTGTACAGAAAAACGGTCCGTTAATGATATCTCCCTTATTAATCCTCGTATCGAAATGATGCACATGAGAAAAAAGGTTTAGAAATTATTATCTACCAAGGTAGGTAGATTTCCATTAAGTTTGGTTGTGTATATTTTGTGGAAGTGCAAAATCACTGTTTCGGTTTCGTATAAACCCCCAGTCAGTTCAGGGATTTAGAAACAATATTTGCCCAGAACCTATCAAGGACAGGTGTATTCTAAATATGAGTCTTGGTGGAAATACATCCAGTAGTTTGTAGCACTCGCGTACATACGGCGTAATTAAGGAAGAAATAATACAGTTAAGAAAGTTGAAAGTAATAGAAAATGGATTATAACTGCGGACAGCCGGATAACGACAAATATGTAAATGCCAAGTGAATGTATTGGAAAATCAAATGCCCCTCAATAAATTATGCTAGTGTGAGTAATGGATATAATAAAGCGGTAACAGAGGAGAAATTTAGGTCAGTGATTCTTAGGTAAACAAATAATAAGAAGATGACTAATGGTGTTATTACTTAATCTATTCGAGGGCGGTTATAATATCCAACGATATTCCGCCAATATCCCGCAGATAGGCCGATTGACGCCTCTCTTGCCTTCTACCCAAGGAACAACCACGAATTTAAAAGCATGATGAGGAAAATGGCAATACGTTACTTCCCTGCTGGCATGCAGTCAGAGACGTTGCCATGGTAACCTGTAGTTTCGTTGTCGGTCTGTCGGTCACTCAATGCAGAGCATGATACCAGCGGAAAATTGTAAATTTCTCCGTCATGTGAAGAGTAAGGTAAATTATGAACATAACGAAAGTTGTTTATAATGAAGAGACGTTTCACGTACGGTAAACGAAGTTTACAGAAAATCAATAGTATAAGAGAAAATGGAGGAAACCCATTCTGGTTTTCCTATAAACCACCCGTCTATTCGACGATTGTAAAATAATATGTATATAGAAACCTTCCCCGAGATGAGTATTCTCTAAATATGAAGTTTGGTTGAGATCTATCCAGCCGTTTCGAAGTGATGGTGGAAAAACCATTCAGGTTTTCCTATAAACCCCCGTCTATTGAAAGATTTTAAAATGATATGCATATCGAAACCTTCCCCGGGATGAGTATACTCTAAATATGAAGTTTGGTTGAGATCTATCCAGCCGTTTCGAAGTGACGGTGGAAAAACCATTCTGGTTTTCCTATAAACCCCCGGTCTATTCAAAGATTTTAAAATAATATGCATATCGAAACCTTCCCCGAGATGAGTATACTCTAGATATGAAGTTTAGTTGAGATCTATCCAGCCGTTTCAACGTGATGGTGGAAAAACCATTCTGGTTTTCCTATAAACCCCCCGAGTATTGAAAGATTTTAAAATGATATGCATATCGAAACCATCCCCGGGATGAGTTTACTCTAAATATGAAGTTTGGTTGAGATCTATCCAGCCGTTTCGACGTGATGGTGGAACAGACAAACAAACAAACAGACAGACAAACAGACAAACAGACAAACAGACAAACAAACAGACACGAAACGTAAAAACCACCGATTCGGTCTTGAGTTGACCTAAAACGGATAAATATCTGAAAAATTGGCAAAACAAAAGAAATTACAGACAGCGGACCCCCTACAATTTTATTTATATAGATTTAGGGGCGGGCTCAATGGCCGGTTAGTCTGCAGCCCCTGAAACTTGGCAACTTTTCCGACTTTGTGTTGTTGCGTGTAGCCGTTTCGTGCAAGACGATGAAAGTTTCTATAGCAATTCAAGGTAGACATCTTATTCTACTGCGGAGTATGTATCCGAAACACTCGGTACGTACGATTTACGGTATTACTTTTGAACCTGGATCTGTTATCCGTAAGTACTCGTTTCACAAGATATTTCAGTTTTCTGGAAACAATTCTGTTCTCTCTTAAAATTTTCATAGCCCTGGGTGGTCATCGGGAGGTTGTCTGGGACAACCCATCTGAAGTTTTTCATTGCTGATAGTTTTAGATCTCTACTGGTACAAGTTCTTCTTTATCTACAACTTCTCTGCTATAGTTCCTCCCTTTTTAATATACAGTACATCCCACCTTTATAAAATCGTAAGAGAATTGGGTACTCCTTATTTTTAATTTAGGGGCTCAATGGCCGAGGCGGTGAAATAGTGCTCGGTTCACCCGGAAGGACGTGAGTTCTATTGTCCGTCAGGAAGAAGAAATTTTTTTAAACGAGATTTTCACTTTCAGAGGCGCACGTGACCTTGCGGTTCACTCAGACGGCACCAGAATGAGTTCCAGGTTAATTCTTGGTGGCAAAGGAGGCCGGGCGTAGAGCTAACGGCTTCACCCCACCCAGTGCCGAGGTTACTTACTTTTAATTTAATTTAATTACTTCCCACTTTATGGGTTATCATTACGAAGAAGCATATCATACCAAATAGGTTAATTAAAGAACACGATTCTTGTTGGCCGTACTTACAGACATGATATAGGACTTTGGGCTTATGCCGTGTCAAGAAAATAAGGTGAATGAGTTTAGAAGCCTTTCTCGTGGACAGTCGAGATTTCCTTCTGATGACGCAGAGCAAAGTTTTCTGCAAAACGTAAAGAATTTCACCTTATTTTCTTGACACGGCATAAGCCCAAAAGCCCATATCATGTCTACAACACGATTCTTGTTACAGAAAATATTTACAGTGCGGTTTAAGTAGTCTTCTTATGCAGGGTATGCATTTGATTTCTCAAAGTGTAAATGAACCCCTTCATCGCGAAAACACCTACGTCCTGAACAACTTATTCATTTATACTGAACCTGGCACGAATTAATTAGAAAATTGTTCCCCTACAGCCCACTAGAAGCCCTATAACGGCAACGCCCTTGAGATTGTACATGCTCTTGAAATAATTCGCCATGGACTCAAGAATCTACTTTCTTGGTCATCTAGTAACGGCTGATTTTTATGTCTTCAATTGAACTGTGGGATCAGTTATGAAGCCTGATCTCGTTTTCTTGTCGATTGCCAGGATGTCAACTCTACGAGTACTTTTCTTCGTTGCAATACATTGGACTACTTTATAGACCTCGCAGATTTTGATGGCCAGGGCTGACGCTGTGTGGCTCTTTATCAGAGAACGCCTTATGTTCCTCAGGTGATCCCCATACTTTCAGTAGACAAGAACACGTACAAGAGTATCGATCTCGTTACGGTGCCTTAAACGGGTGTTGTCCTGACACCTTCTACGGAGAGCCTTCACAGGGGTTACATTCCCATGATTCAGAACTGTAAAGTCTTTGTGTTAAGTCGAGCCTTCCTGGACATTCGTCATGAAAGAAATCAATGTCTTCGGCGTGAGTTCTTAGCTGTCACCACTTCCCGTATTCTTCTGCTTGCAACAAGCTTTTCACATCCTTAGCATCTCTCGAGGTGTAGGCTGATTACATATGCCCGGCTCAGAGAAACGATCTCTCCCTCAGCACAAGGTATAGGACTCCATTTAAGTACGACAGTCATTGTTCAACCTACATCCATTAAACTGCTGATGTTGATGAAGGATTCTCACTGTACTCTACAGAATCCTTGTCCTTTACAGTTTTTGGATGTTTACATTATAGAATTTGAAGTGTCAACTAGAAGTTGTAGAATATCCCTCCCTACATGTATATCTTATAATTTTTTCAAGGTTTATAATGAAACATTTACGAATTTTCAGTTTATTGATGTTCTGGTAAATGAAATCTCTGTAATTATAAGACTAACTGATTTATGACAGTGAATTTTTGTTCTGCTTTCATTAGAGTGCTTCAGGTGAATAAATAAAATTTCTCGCGTTTTTAATGGGGTCGGTTGAGCACCCAAGGTCTTGAGTAGAATCTTGGACCGACTGCTCTTCCTGATCCAGGAATCTCGGATTGGGAGTCACATGTTAATAAAAATAAACGTTAATAAATCATCAACTAGGCCACGGCTTTTCATATTGATGGAAATGTATGCTTTCTGATGAGAGAGGATTCTTGGTCGGGGATGGTCTTCGCTTACTGCACAACTGCATCTCTGCTCCTTTGCTGAATGGTCAGCGCAGTGCTCTTCGGTTCAGAGGGCCCCGGGTTCGATATCCGGTCGGGTCGGAGATTTTAACCTTAAATGGTTAATTCCCTTGGCTCGGAGATTAGGTGTTTGTGCTGTCCCCAAGATCCCTGCAACTCACACACCATACACAACACCAAGATCCACCACAATAACGCGCAGTTACCTACACACGGCAAATGCCACCCACTTTCATCGGAGGATCTGCCTTACAAAGGCTGCACCCGGCTAGAAATAGCCATACGAAATTATTATTACTGCATCTCTAGCTCCAAATTTTGCAGATTATCTTGGTTCTGAGGGAGAGAAGAAAGATCAATTAGGTAATGGTGATCGTTGTTTTGTTCCTTCCATCGCTCCAGGTTTCACAAGTAAGGAGCCTCTAGAGGAGTTCACCATACGAATGAGGTGATACACTTGAAAGAAGACCATTCACACCATTGAGTGTGTTCAGTCACCAATTTCTGACAAATGCACAACGTTATCCATCATACTTCAGATCTGAACCCAGTATAACAAGTATGGGTGGCATCGAAACGTCACATGAATAAACATTACTAGGGCCCGGATGTTTATGACCTAAAAATGTTAGAATAAACAAGCATTTATGACCTAAAATGTATTTAAAATATGACAATAAATATGACTTAAAAATATTTTACTCCTTTTTAGAAATCTTCAAAATCGTGCTGCTGTTTAAATTTATACTCTGTATTAAAAATATACTTTTAAAATTTAGAACATTCAATAATCATAAGTAAGTAAAAATAGTAATTTTATTGTGTATTCACCATGTAAGGGTGCGGATGAGGATGAAGTTGACAAGTTTTATGAAGCATTGAGTGACATCGTGCTCAGGGTCAACAGCAAGGATAGTATAGTGCTAATGGGCGATTACAATGCGAGAGTTGGGAATAGAACTGAAGGATACGAAAGGGTGATTGGTAAATGTGGGGAAGATATGGAAGCTAATGGGAATGGGAAGCGTTTGCTGGACTTCTGTGCTAGTATGGGTTTAGCTGTTACGAATACATTCTTCAAGCATAAGGCTATTCACCGCTACACATGGGAGGCTAGGGGTACCAGATACATAATAGACTATATCTTAACAGACTTTGAATTCAGAAAATCTGTTAGGAATGTACGAGTTTTCCGCGGATTTTTCGATGATATAGACCACTATCTGATCTGTAGTGAACTAAATATCTCTAGGCCTAGGGTAGAGAAAGTGAAATCTGTCTGCAAACGAATAAGGGTAGAAAATCTCCAGGACGAGAACATTAGACAGAAGTACATGGATATGATTAGTGAGAAGTTTCGAACAGTAGACAGTAAGCAGGTTCAGGATATAGAAAGTGAATGGGTGGCATACAGGGATGCTGTAGTAGAAACAGCAAGGGAATGCCTAGGAACAACTGTGTGTAAAGATGGGAAAAGGCGAACATCTTGGTGGAATGATGAAGTGAGAGCAGCTTGTAAACGTAAAAAGAAGGCTTATCAGAAATGGCTCCAAACAAGGGCCGAGGCAGACAGGGAGTTGTACGTAGATGAAAGAAACAGAGCGAAACAAATAGTTGTTGAATCCAAAAAGAAGTCCTGGGAAGATTTTGGTAACAACCTGGAAAGGCTAGGTCAAGCATCAGGGAAACCTTTCTGGACAGTAATAAAGAATCTTAGGAAGGGAGGGAAAAAGGAAATGAACAGTGTTTTGAGTAATTCAGGTGAACTCATAATAGATCCCAGGGAATCACTGGAGAGCTGGAGGGAATATTTTGAACATCTTCTCAATGTAAAAGAAAATCATCATGGTGGTGTTGTGAACAGCCAAGCTCATGGGGAGGAGGAAAATGATGTTGGTGAAATTATGCTTGAGGAAGTGGAAAGGATGGTAAATAAACTCCATTGTCATAAAGCAGCAGGAATAGATGAAATTAGACCTGAAATGGTGAAGTATAGTGGGAAGGCAGGGATGAAATGGCTTCATAGAGTAGTAAAATTAGCATGGAGTGTTGGTAAGGTACCTTCAGATTGGGCAAAAGCAGTAATTGCACCTATCTATAAGCAAGGGAACAGGAAGGATTGCAACAACTATCGAGGTATCTCATTGATTAGTACACCAGGCAAAGTATTCACTGGCATCTTGGAAAGGAGGGTGCGATCAGTCGTTGAGACGAAGCTGGATGAAAACCAGTGTGGTTTTAGACCACAGAGAGGCTGTCAGGATCAGATTTTCAGTATGCGCCAGGTAATTGAAAAATGCTACGAGAGGAATAGGCAGTTGTGTTTATGTTTCGTAGATCTAGAAAAAGCATATGACAGGGTACCGAGGGAAAAGATGTTCGCCATACTGGGGAACTATGGAATTAAAGGCAGATTATTAAAATCAATCAAAGGCATTTATATTGACAATTGGGCTTCAGTGAGAATTGATGGTAGAATGAGTTCTTGGTTCAGGATACTTACAGGGGTTAGACAAGGCTGTAATCTTTCACCTTTGCTCTTTGTAGTTTACATGGATCATCTGCTGAAAGGAATAAAATGGCAGGGAGGGATTCAGTTAGGTGGAAATGTAGTAAGCAGTCTGGCCTATGCTGACGATTTGGTCTTAATGGCAGATTGTGCCGAAAGCCTACAGTCTAATATCTTGGAACTAGAAAATAGGTACAATGAGTATGGTATGAAAATTAGCCTCTCGAAGACTAAATTGATGTCAGTAGGTAAGAAATTCAACAGAATTGAATGTCAGATCGGTGATACAAAGCTAGAACAGGTCGATAATTTCAAGTATTTAGGTTGTGTGTTCTCCCAGGATGGTAATATAGTAAGTGAGATTGAATCAAGGTGTCGTAAAGCTAATGCAGTGAGCTCGCAGCTGCGATCAACAGTATTCTGTAAGAAGGAAGTCAGCTCCCAGACGAAACTATCTTTACATCGGTCTGTTTTCAGACCAACTTTGCTTTACGGGAGCGAAAGCTGGGTGGACTCAGGATACCTTATTCATAAGTTAGAAGTAACAGACATGAAAGTAGCAAGAATGATTGCTGGGACAAACAGGTGGGAACAATGGCAGGATGCTACTCGGAATGAGGAGATAAAGGCTAATTTAGGAATGAACTCGATGGATGAAGCTGTACGCATAAACCGGCTTCGGTGGTGGGGTCATGTGAGGCGAATGGATGAGGATAGGTTACCTAGGAGAATAATGGACTCTGTTATGGAGGGTAAAAGAAGTAGAGGTAGACCAAGACGACGATGGTTAGACTCGGTTTCTAACGATTTAAAGATAAGAGGTATAGAACTAAATGAGGCCACAACACTAGTTGCAAATCGAGGATTGTGGAGACGTTTAGTAAATTCACAGAGGCTTGCAGACTGAACGCTGAAAGGCATAACAGTCTATAATGATAATGTATGTATGTATGTATGTATGTATGTATGTATGTATGTATGTATGTATGTATGTATGTATGTATGTATGTATGTATTATTTTACTAGCAAATGTACCCGTGCTTCGCTACGGTATTCTACATTATATACGGATATCGAGGTAAATTACGAAACATGCAGTAAATAAGATTGTCTTAAAATTGCATGTCTCTTAGCGTTATCCGAGAAACAGCATGGGGAGGTCCATATACGTTGTTTCCAATGTAAAGCGTGGGTTGCGGAGTTGTGATGATAACGGCAAGCTCACTTACCTACTTCCAGTCACATATTAGATGGGTACATTTGTTTATAATGGCGGGCACCCTTGCCTACAGCCAAACGCAATCGGGTAGGGAAGTTTTGAACAAAATTGCATGCTCCCTTGACTTCTACAAGTCAAATCGAGAAGTGCATTATTCACTGCAATGGTAGGCCCTCCTTACTAATGCCAGTTACACAGGAGTTGGAGAAGTCAAAGTCGATGTGGGGAGTGCTGATTACAATAGCAGATATACCCTTTCTCGATCACTACAGATCGACATCAATGAATGTAGATCGACATACGGAAGTATATGCATGTTTACAATATTGCAGACCTTCATTTACAGATTAACTGTTGCTAAACGGTACGTCATATCGACAAAAGGATTATACCATAAGACGCCGTATTTAGCGGTCTAAATGGCTGGTCCTATGATATTTTCTCTCATCTCATCTATTCATGGGTCAGATTGAGTTAGAAACCTTCAATGGTGTGAAACTGGGTAAGATTATCTCACATTGCATTACTTTTCGGATAATTATGACAGCTACAAACATAGCCTTTGCCTTACGTATGGCTGCAGGGTAGGCCAATGTTCGTGTAGAATTTGATGATTCTCTTTCCTACAAGTGATTCAAAGTACGAATTATGCGTGTATAATGTCCAAATTTACTTAAAATCGAGAAATAGAGACAAATGTAACGTATAAGGGATACAGATACGACAAATGTCATAAAACCAAGGTTGTAGATCACTCCAAATTGAACTGAGATTGTTCCATCCGTTAAGTGATAGGATTTCCCGTTTAGCCATTAAATACCTTGAAACGAAGGTCTGCACCGTCATTAACATTGCCTCAATATTTCGATTTTCTTCGGGGATAAAAAGTGAAAAATTTAAAAACATAATTTTGCCTAATTTCAGTTTTCTAGCTCGTCTGACAGATTGTACCGCAATCTTGATTTTGGCCAAGGGGGTAAAATTTAGGACTGTCAGGAAACTATAGCTAAAAAATATGCAGATGGTCCTCATTATTACCCCTTAAACTGATAGCTGAACGAAAATTTCGCCAAAATAGTCAATGCGCAGACACACGGTCTAGTCTTTCAAGGTGTTCTAGTTTTTATGAACATGAATGGATTAGTATTTCTTGTAATATTTTCTTTCTATGGATTTGCTTGTTGTACTCTTACTTTTGTTGTTGTTGTTGTTGTTGTTGTTGTGCAATTATATTTTAACTTTACTTTATTATCACTTGTGATGCTAAGCTAGTAGTAAGCTCAACCTATAGAATTGTAAGCTGTAATGTTAAGACCTGGAAATAGTTAAGATGTGTGTCAACTTTATATGATGATGCTGGATTTAGAATGTTAAACTAGTACCACTGAACATAAAGAGAACAAACGCCCAACTTCCCAAGTAAGGCTTTATACATTTTTGTTATTGAAGACAGTAACACACATGTTTATGTGCATAACCATCTTATAATTTCCTAGCAAATAAAAATACTACCATAAGTATAATTTTAAAAGACTTACTGATATACTTCTATAGCATAATGTTATCAAGGGATTACAGCTTACTAGTGAGTGGATAATAGAACTTAACATTTATAACTTATTCATTGCACAGGCTTGATGCTCTGTTTAGTGATCATCTTCTTCACTTTCAGAATCGAAATTTGTAGGTTCTGGAGCTCTATCAATAATCTTGCAGTCTCGGAGCGAACTGTATCAAGCATGATACATTTTTGGAATAATATTCTTTCGACAAAGTAATAACACGTCATTTTTCTTTTCTTTACAGTTGGGAAGCTATCCCTTGTAAAATTTCTGCAAAGTGCATCCTTATTGTTTCCTGATATTTTTACCCACATCCAGTTCTTGATTACCCCCATAATAATAATAATAATAATAATAATAATAATAATAATAATAATAATAATAATAATAATAATAATAATAATAATTTACCGGAAGTACACCTACGCCGGTCGGTTAAATTACGTGCCTTCTATAAGGCCATCTATACAATCTAACTTGAACTGATGCATTAAAAGATATTTTGGGTTTCAACTGTTAGATATCTCTACCATAGGTTTAATTGCTCCATCTAGCGGGGAAAACCATTATTATTTCATAAAGTAATTTGTATTTTGAGGTTTGTTAACCTGGTTCCTAGAATTGTTTTTGAATGTATCAAAGTTGTCAACACTTCAGTTGGTTCCTTCTTTAATAGTAATCGACCTACCAGAAAGTTGTAAATATTTTCTCTAGCCAATTAAAATTCGGGCTGTGTACAGGAACCCAGCCTATAAGTAAAGAGTTCTGGAAACATCCCCTCGAAAATACTATAAACGCTGAGCGCTTTAGGGCCGTATTGTCTTGATTGCTCCAGTGATTTGAGTGCGGCGTGTCCTAAGGGAGGCAGGGGCCGCGGGCGGCGTTCGGAAGGCCCAGCAACTCAAGGTAATGGCAGAATTTTCATAAACATGTGATAGCTCCTGCGGATAAGTTGAGGTGAACGTTTCAACCTCCTTTATTTCAAGTAAATTTCTACCTTTTTACATTAAGGCCATTTAGAATGGGCACTCATGCCCCCGTTTATTCGGTAATTGTTTCTGGTGTTAGTTCCAAGGAACAGTGTGTTACAAACTGTTGAGCAATAAATAAACCCACATCAGGGCAACGGTGTGTAAATACTTAAGGACAACCGACAGACTGTAAGTGCACCATAAGAAAACGGATGCCTCTACGAGGCTGGACTATGATATAATTGGAGCACAGACTCCCCTGTAGTGTACACGATTGGAGGAAATTGTGCTCTTGTAAATGTTGTACCTGCCAAGAGCAACCCAGCTCTTTTCTGTGTAAATTAGCATTTGTAATTCTCTCAAGTTTGGTACCTGATATTTGGACTTTTAAGTCCTTGTTATTGCTAGAGATGACAAGCTCATTGATGTTTTTATTCATTCAGATTCTCTATTTATCAATTTTATAGAGAAAAAAGGAAAGAAATACAATTTCAAAATTTGTTGTGTTAAGTTATGCTCTAGTAGTTAATTCCTTGTCCTCCCATTCAAACAGGACGCTCCCTAATCCTACGTGATCCGTGATATTTCCTTGACAACTGGTAGCAGAGCGTGGTTGAATGATCCTGGACAAAGTCTCTTTGGGCGGCTTTCTCTAAGATTTGGATTTGAACACTAGAAATGTTTCGGTCTTCCGACTTTTCAAAATTATCAACATTTCTTTCACTATGTCTGGCACTAGAGGGGTTCTATTGTTTGGTATTTGCGCAAGGAAGAAATCATTTATGAATTAGCTATTGGAAAGGTTCAGTCTGGTGGCACGGTTGCGACAGATGCGTCTAGACTCAAATATTCTTTAGTGTCACCTATTTGTATTCCTGTTTATGGATAGAAGAAAGTTGGTGAGGCTTTATCGACGATCACCACCAATGTTGCTGATCTTGCATCTGTTGTGTGTTTTTGAAGGAGGTGAGCCCTCCGGTAACCACCTTAAACGTGTTCAGGATAGACGCTTTCATTGTTTATAATAGAGTGCGTGATCGGTTGTCTCTTAAGCTTAGCGAAGAACATTCTAGTATGGCTAACTTCTTGTGCCAACATATTTCCGAGCTGTCCAGCAAAGTGAACAAATTGTTGTTTGGGTTTCTTAGTGGGAAGAGTGACTATGTTGTCCCATTAACTATGCATACGGAAGAGGACCCGAATAAGTCTTCTGATAGCGTGGAATCGATCAAGCAACAACAAGCTTCAGCCCCATCTGAACAGATTTCGAACCCCGTTGGATATCTACAACATCTTCCACAATTTTTTACTAGTAATGCCGCTTTCGATCCTCCTCAACCTTCGACGCCCTCTTCGGTAATATTCCCAGGCTTTAGAAGCTTACCCCATCCTTTAGCCATGTTGCTTAAAGGAATTTCTAGATCTTCTGTTAACTTCACGAACGATGTTATTGCTTTCTTGAGATTACTTGTAGAATTCCAGGACCATGCTTTGGTGTTTGCTCTGTCGCACTCACAAATTTTACAAATAATCTATCCTTACATAGTTGGTGTTCTATCAGATCATATTGTCAAGGCTATATCGAAAAGCAGTTCCATTGAAACTTTCCATGCTCACTTGTTGGCTAACTTTATCCCTGCGAGAGCCCTGTCATCTCTAATTCAAAAATATTATTTCCGAGTCCAAAGTCTAGATGAAAATCTAGCTGACTTCATACAGGATATTAAGTTCTACACTGGAGTTTTTGGTTTGTACTATTCCGAAGGTCAAATTGTGCAAAGTATCATTGAAGGAATTTCACCCTCTTATAGATCATATTTGTGTTTTGCTTCCCACCCTCAAACGTTTAGGGAACTTGAGGCCATGTCCGTGTCTGCGGAAGGGGTAAAATATACCGATACTCTGCGAGACGCTCGAGACCCACCACCTTCTTCTAGTATTTCTCGGCCACCCACTCGCCGAACTTTCACTCCCCGAAAATATAATGCGTGTGGGTCTGTGGACCATTTAGGAAATAAGTGTCCACTATTGAAAACAAGTGGATCTAAGAATGGACTTTCGTCTTCTTCAGGCTGCTTCAAATGTGGGTAATTTACTCACCTGGCTAGGAATTGTAAATTACAGAATAGAGTACCTCCTTGTTCTACCCCCAGTAACAACAGCAACTCAGTTTTACTAGAGTGTCCGGCTGAGTCCTCTCCCCTGTCCGTGTCTCCAGGCTCAGCCCAAATTAAATCTGAGGGTACTATTTCACGTAATAAGGAAGGAAGGCCGTCTAAACCTTTCGTTGAAGGTCCTAAGGAATGCCTAAAATCACCCCTGATACTCCTATATATGTACCCTTCATCAAAATTGAACCAAACAATGAACCTGTTACTACCCTCTTAGATTCAGGAAGTATTGTGTCCATCATTTCTGAAGAAAGGCATTCCATGTTGAAATACTGTTGTAAATTTCCTGAATATGTTTCTTCTTCTGTAAAATGTGTTTCGGCTAACTCCTCCCCATTAGAAATTGTAGGATTTATCCCTACGAAAATTCGTATTTCTAAATTTAGGCCTACATGGAAGTTTAAGTTATTTGTTGCTAAAAGGTTGTCATGTCCTGTAATATTAGGCGCCGATTTCATGTCTTACTCCGGTCGGGTGCTTGATCTTCGAAAGAAGTCATGCACATACAAGTTTCATAATAATGTACATATACTCATTTTGACGTGTAATTCTGCTTCATGTTCGCTTTTCTCGCCTCCTCAGTGTGAGATGGCGTTAGAACTTATGCATCTACCTGAGGGTCCGGCTAACTGCATTCGTAAATTATGTCAGTCATTTTCCGACGTGTTTTCGGAAAATCTTGGGGTGACTTAATTGAATACAAGATAGAAATTGCGGATTCGATTCCCGTAAGATTTCCTCCTTATAGGCTGTCTCCGCCTAAAATGAAGGCCCTCAAGGAAATTACAGATAAGATACTGAGTGATAATATCATTTGACCCCCCAAGTCCATGTTGAAGTACTGTTGCAAATTTTTTCAATATGTTTCTTCTTCTGTGTTTCGGATAACTCTTCCCCATTAGAAATTTTAGGATTTATCCGTGCAAAAATTCGTATTTCCAAATTTACCTGGAAGTAAAAGAATGTGGTCGCAGATGGGTTAAGCAGGACTTTCTCTAGTGATACTAATACTGTTGACTAGTTGAATACTCTTTTTCTGGTGCCAAAACCACAAGGCGGCTTCAGGCCAGTAATTGACTAGGATTGTTCCAACATCAGTACCCCTTCCCGACTGGCATTCATGTTTTTCTTGGTTTCGTAAGGCTAAGTTCTTCACCATCTGAGATCTAAACCAAGCCTATAATCAGATAGCTCTGGCGGAAGAATCGAAATATCTGACTGCTTTCGCTACTGACTGGAACCTGTATGAAAACAACCACATACTTTTCGGGATCCCTACGGGCGCAGCGGTTCTTACTATTCTGCTAGACAGGATCCTCTCTGATATTAAATTTGAATATTTTTACCATTATCTAGATGTTATTTTCTCTGAGAACTTCAAAGAACATATATCTCATCTAGAGGAATCTCTAAACCACCTTCATAAAAATGCTTTGACGGTCAAGTTGTCAAAAGTATCTTTTGCTAAACCATCTATATCCTTCTTCGGACATGTTGTGTTACCTGATGGAGTTTCGGTAGATCATTCCAGAACTGAAGCCATCCGTAATTTCAGGCCTCCCTGCGATGTTAAAGGGGTGGCTAGATTTATCGGTATGGTAATTTTCTTTATGAAATTCATCCCCAACTTCACTAATAGTGCGGCACCACTAAATCTTCTTCTCAGGAAAGGTGTCAAATTCGAATGGGGCCCTTCTCGACAGGCCGATTTCGAGGATCTTATATTAGCACTCTGCAATGTCCTGGTCTTGACCATGTCGGATTTTACAGCAAATTTATTGTACAAGCCGACGCGTCTTCATCGGCGGTCGCTGCAGTTCTTCAGGATTCTGAACTCGGAAGACGGCCCATCGCATATGCGTCTCGGACTTTGTCACCTCAAGAGGCCAAGTACTCTATATACGAGTTAGATGGATTGGCCGTTCTCTTTGCCATATAAAAATTCCGCCTTTACTTTGAGCACGTTAAATTTGAATTAGAAACTGACAATCAGGCCCTAAGCTGGTTATTAGCTAGGCCCGCTGGGCTATTAGAAATTTCAGCTTTTCAGTTTGACGTGCAACACATTCGAGGATCTGCGAATTGTGGTCGCAGATGGGTTAAGCAGGATGTTTTCTAGTGATACTAATACTGTTGACACGGAGGCAAGCCCTCCACCACCTCTTTCCACTTCTTCTAGTATAAGTGCAATTCTGAGTAATGCCGCTATTCTAGACTAGAAATTCCAACGTGAAGATCCGGTGCTGTCTCCCATTATGGAAACACTTTCTGCTGGGAAACATGTCGTCCTTATGTTTTGAGGAATGGGGCCCTATGTTGCTCCTCAAGGCATGATCAAAAAATGAAAATTGTTGTGCCAGAAGTTCTAGTACCTATGATTTTCCAATATTACTATGAGACCCAATTAAGGGGACAATTGGGCATCTTTAAAACCAGACAGAACTTAAGGGAATTGTTTATCTGGAAGAGTATGGACGACGATTTTTTTTTCAAGTTGCTTCACGTCGCATCGACACAGATAGGTCTTATTGCGACGATGGGACAGGAACGGGCTAGAAGTGGGAAGGAAGCGGCCGTGGCCTTAATTAAGGTACAGTCCCAGCATTGGCCTGGTGTGAAAATGGAAAACCACAGAAAACCATCTTCAAGGCTGCCGACAGTAGGGTTCAAACCCACTATCTCCCGAATACTGGATACTGGCCGCACTTAAGCGACTGCAGCTATCGAGCTCGGTGCGAAATTAAAGAACTGGTTAAAGCATGTAGAACTTGTTTGATTACCAAGACCACGTTTTCTACCAAAGTAGAGTTATTGTCATCACACCAAGCCTCTCACCCTATGGAGGGATTGCATATTGATTATATGGGACCTTTCCCGCAATCTAAAGGAAACGGGAATGAATTCATTCTCATGTGTGGATGGTTTCACGCGATTCTCATGGCTGTTCCCGACTAGGCTTGCCACTGCACAGACCACTATTTCTTGTCTCAATTCTATATTTGCATATTTTGGACCGTGTCAATATGTTGTTTCAGATTAACGCTAAGGCGTTCACTTCTAATTTATTTCGTAAGGTCTGTTTTGATCTATCTGTTTCGGATATCACTACGTCGGCATGTTACATACAGCCATCTCTAGTTGAACGGGTTAACTGAACTCTTCGATCAGCACTTATTGCCTTCCATCACGAAGATCTTTCTCATTGGACCAGTCCCTACATTGGTTACCATTAGCCTTTAACTCGGCCGCTTATGAGTTAACACTCCCTTGTCCAATTTCTGGTCAATCAATGAGCTATTACCAGAGAAAATAGATCCAGAGAATATCGGCGATCTATGGAGAAAGGCTAGAAATAATCTTATGGCATCTCATAAGAGAGTAAAAATCAGGTATGACCGTGGACGAAAACCCACCAATTAAAAGGTTGGGGTGGTCTAGAGAGCGGTGATAAGGGTACAGGAATCTGGAAGTCAAGTAGAGATGACATAAAAATATTAGTGTTGGACTGTAAAGGTATTGTAAAGAAAGGAATAGAATTAAGTAATTTAATAGAAAAAATACTTACCAGATATTGTAATAGGAGTTGAATCATGGCTGAAAAATGATATAATGGATGAAGAAATTTTCTCACGGAACTGGAGTGTGTATCATAGAGATAGGATAGGAATGGTCTTCCCAGTCCAAACTTTGCAAAATCATTTGTCGGTAATCACCCAGAACAAATCGAGCTGGTTTTCTTTGGACTTTTTTCCCGTTCTTGAATCAGGTAATCCTGGTGAGGGTCCCATACACTAGAACCATACTCTAGTTGGGGTCTTACCAGAGCCTTATATGCCCTCTCTTTTACATCCTTGCTACAATCCCTAAACACCCTCATAACCATGTGCAGAGATATGTACCCTTTACTCGTATTTACAATCCCATTTATGTCATTACCCCAATAAATATCACTCCTTATATTAACATCTAGGTACTTACAGTGATCCTCATAAGGAACTTTCACCCCATCAACGCAGTAATTAAAACTGAGAGGATTTTTCCTATTTGTGAAACTCATAACCTGACTATGACTATTAACCCCGTTCATCATCATACCATTGCCTGCTGATCGTCTTCTGTCTCCCAAGTCTTTCCAGTCCAAACTTTGTAACATTTTTGTTACGCTACTCATTTGTCGGTAATTATCCAGAACAAATCGAGCTGGTTTTCTTAGGATTTTTTCCAGTTCTTGAATCAAGTAATCCTGGTGAGGGTCCCATACACTAGAACCATACTCTATTTGAGGTCTTACCAGCGCCTTATATGCCCTCTCCTTTACATCCTTACTACAACCCCTAAATACCCTCATAACGCGATATGGGCCCGCCTCGTTCCGACCTAAAGTCTACATAAACTTCCTCCTTTGAGAATGTTAACATTGGAAGATGCCAGAAGTCTGGACTCAACCTCCCACTCCACCCTTCGACTGGACCGTGCTACTAGACTAGCTACAAAAACACACTAAGTCATTGGGAATGACAAGTGAGTTCTTCTCCTCGCATTAAAATTTATTAGTAACTTGGTGAGATTCATAAAAACGGCATTTACTGATTTCCATGCAACCAAATCACTTAATGAGTTATTCTAGTCTGTAGAGTGGACCTTCATTTTGACAATAAAGTCATTAAGTCAAAAAAGCCAAAATTTGACTTAGTGAGTTTCTCCAGCTATTGCGCGATTTTTATTTCCAACATAGGTTTATAATGGGCTGCCCAGCCGAGGTGCAAAGGCGTGCTTGGTTTCCTCATAAGGTCGCGGGTTTGATTCACCATCAGGAAGTTACAACCTCTTCAGAAGAGCCCTATAGCCCTGAGGTTCGCTCAGCCTACACGAAAAATAAGTACAGATTAACTCCAGGAGCGTATTCGGCCGGGCATAGAGCTAATCACACTGTCTCACTTAGTGTCAAGGTTACGGACAGTGGAGGCGCTTACCTTCCACCCCTCCAATGGCCTTTATGGCCTGTACGGAGATGGTTTTGAAATAGCTGCCTACATAACGTATGTTACGACTATATGAGCACAATTGTGAACCCCTGAGTCCATGAAATCTACACCAACAAAGGCTACCACCTGAGCCATACTGGGAGAGATACTATACAGCATAATTCTAATTTACATTATATTTTGAATGTAAAGTGTTTTCGTTATTGCTACATTTAACTATATTTTCTCACGCCTTCGTGCTTCGTGGCTGCGTTCATTGTACAGTTATTTTCAATAAGAAATCACAAAATATTGCAGTTCTGTATAAATACTAGGGTGCACATTTATGATAACAATTCTTTACTTTTTTTATGCTTAATATAAATCATTTTGAATATTACGCGTTAGGCAAGAGAGAGAAACTAATGGCTTTGTCACTTCGCTTATCCTTGGGTCTGAAGAGAATGCAGCAGTCGGGGTAAAGTTCTAATGACGCCGAATACACGTCTAGAATGCAACCTGCAAGACATCGAAGAACGAAAGAGGCTGCAGAGGTTCAGAAGGCATTGCTTGCATGTTTAATGTGCAGGAAGGTGAGAGGAGAAGGGACGAAGCGTTCCACCTGGGATCGAACCCACCAACTTGGACACAACTCTAACGCCTGGGCCACTCGGCCCGGTACACTGAGAAGAGGCCACTCGAAATTACAAAGCACCGGGGAAAATGATGGAATGGACTGAAGCAACTTGCGCGGGACAGAACTGAATACAGGAGATAGTTGGAAAGCCCGAGCCGAGAGGCAGAAGCCAGCGCTCATAATTTGGGCATAATCTTACATCCTATATCAGCTGTGGTCAGTCTTATTCGGCAACTCTATTTTTCATATCGGACGGTTCTCTCGCTAGCAACGCGTTAACCAAAACTGGCAAATATACGAGGAAGTCCCCAGACCATCCTTGTCAAGATCAATCAGTAGTGCCGATATTAAATTCACCATTGATTAGCATTTAGGGCTGTTGTCCACGAGGCAGATTTTCAATCAGTTGTTTACCTAGGATGAAATGAAATGTCATATGGCTTTTAGTGTCGGAATATCCCAGGGCGGTTTCGGCTCGCCAGGTGCAGGTCTTTCTATTTGACGCCAGTAGGCGACCTGCGCGTCGTAATGAGGATTAAATGATGATGAAGACAACACATACACCCAGCCTCCGTGCCATTGGAGTTAACCAATTAAGGTTAAAATCCCCGACCCGGCCGGGAATCGAACCGGGACCCTCTGAACCGAAGGCCAGTACGCTGACCGTTCAGCCAACGAGTTTACCTAGGATATTATTGAATGACTCTAAAGAAGTTGGAAATGTATCGAGCATCACCCGCGGAAAAATATTCCAATCCCTAATTCCTCTTCCTATAAGCGAACATTTGCCCCAGTTTGTCGTCTTGAATATAAAGGTTATCTTCATATTATGTTCCCTCCTACTTCTGAAAACTCCACTCAAGCTTGCTTTTGTCCACAATCGTTCCACGCCATCTCTTCTCCTTATTTCCAAATCTTCCCAACCCAGAAATTGTATTAATTTTTTAACTCTACTCGTTTGTCCAGAACCAGGACAAATCACGCTGATTTCCTAAGGACCTTTTCTACTTCTGTTATCAAGTAGATTAGCCCTGGTGATGGTCCCATACATTGTTTTAAGAGGAAGTGCAACTGGCAACCATCCTCTGTATAACACTAATCAGACAGACAAAATGGAACGGATCCGACACTTCGAAAAATGCAGGTATCAGCCAAAGGAAGACAAGAGCCAAGAAGGGCGGGAAAATGAAAGACGCCCTAGGCCTCGAGTGGTCTAATACCGTCGGGATCCGAAAAGAAAAAGAGTTGCCCAAGGGAGGTCGGATAGGATAGATGAAAATGAGGAGCCTGGCACAAGTAAGTGGAAGCAATGACAGGACTCAGCTACAGTCCCCGTGGTCGACAACCCACGCTCCAGAGTTAAGAGCCCTGGGGTCCTTTTAGTCGCCTCTTACGACAGGCAGAGGATACTGTGTGTGATTTTCTACAGCCCCCACCCACAGAGGGACCATATACTCGATCCATACTTGATTGGGGTATTACCAGTGACTTATAAGCCCTTTCCTTTACATCATTACTACAACCCTTAAACATCCTCATAACTATATGGAGATATCTTTATTTTATTATTTTACAATTTCCTTTAGGACGTCGCTCTGACACAGATAGGTAGGAATGGGAAGGAAGCGACCGTGGCCTCAATTAAGGTATAGCCCCAGCATTTGTCTGGTGTAAAAATTGGAAACCACGTAAAACCATATTCAGGATTGCCGACAGTGGGGTTCGAACCCACTCTCTCCTGAATGCAGGCTGACAGCTACGTGACGCAAACCACGCAGCCACTTGCTCGGTAAGAGATATTTTGCCTTTATTTACAGCCTCGTTAATATGATTACCCCAACGAAGTTACGTACAGGAGTCCCCACGAGGCACATTTACCACATACTGCGATTCTCTGAATTAAACGTAGACACCCATTCAATCACCCTTCGTTTAGACCAATAGCCCTCATTTTTGTCAATAGTCTCCCATGATCTTTCTTTCTTTCTTTCTTTCTTTCTTTCTTAATCTGTTTACCCTCCAGGGTCGGTTTTTCTCTCGGACTCAGCGAGGGACCCCACCTCAACCGCCTCAAGGACAGTGTCCTGGATCTTCAGACTCTGGGTCGGGGATACAGCTGGGGAGGATGACCAGTACCTCGTCCAGGCGGCCTCTCCTGCTATGCTGAACAGGTGCCTTGTGGGGTGATTGGAAGGGGTAGACAAGGAAGAGGGAAAGAAGCGGCCGTGGCCTTAAGTTAGGTACCATCCCGGCATTTGCCTGGAGGAGAAGTGGGAAACCTCGAGGATGGCTGAGGTGGGAATCGAACCCACCTCTACTCAGTTTACCTCCCGAGGCTGAGTGGACCCCCACTTTTCAAATTTCGTGGCAGAGCCGGGAATCGAACCCGGGCCTCCGGGGTGGGGGGTGGGGTGGCAGCTAAACACACTAACCACTACACCACAGAGGCGGACCTCCCATGATCTACCCTATCAAATTCCTTGGAGAGGTCAATAGCGATACAGTCTATTTGATTTCCCGAATCTAAGATATCTGCTATATCTTGCTGGAATCCTACAAGTTGAACTTCACAAGAATAACCTTCCCTAAATCCTGACTGCGTACATCAAACCAGTTCATAATTTCACAAGCGTGTCTAATCTAATCAGATACTTTCCCAGAGCTTACATGCAACACATGTCAAGCAGTGTCTCCTGTAATTATGCACGTTATGTTTATCACCCTACCGGGCGAGTTGGCCGTGCGCGTAGAGGCGCGCGGCTGTGAGCTTGCATCCGGGAGATAGTAGGTTCGAATCCAACTATCGGCAGCCCCTGAAGATGGTTTTCCGCGGTTTCCCATTTTCACACCAGGCAAATGTTGGGGCTGTACCTTAATTAAGGTCACGGCCACTTCCTTCCAACTCCTAGGCCTTTCCTGTCCCATCGTCGCCATGAGACCTATCTGTGTCGGTGCGACGTAAGGCCCCTAGCAAAAAAAAAAAAAAAAAAAAAAAAAAAAAAAAAAAAAAAAGTTCACTGGGGCTAAGATAGGAACTCAACATTCACATGATGTATCGCCGTCCATCGCCAAATATAACGAAGCGAGCTTTGAAAGGGATATTCTGCACTTCGGTGAGGTTGATACAGAAAAGGGAGGTATTTGCGAGCCGTGTATCTATAGAAAAGTGTCTGGGAATGCAACACATAACGATGAACAGAATCGTCTTGGTGATTTTATAAGATCTATTCGGCATATTACACCATTATTTTGTATCACTCTTGATTCGGCTTCGGTTTTAATTATTAGTTTAATTATTATATTATAAAACTACATTGTGAGTTTGAAAAATCTTGGTGGCTATTTTGCTTAGGGTCTACACTAGAACAAGAAATATTTATTGTTATTATTATTATTATTATTATTATTACCGGGTGAGTTAGCCGTGCGGTTAGCGGCACGCGGCTGTGAGCTTGCATTCGGGAGATAGTGGATTCGAATCCCACTCTCGGCAGCCCTGAAGATGGTTTTCCGTGGTTTCCCATTTTCACTCCAGGCAAATGCTGGGGCTGTACCTTAATTAAGGCCACGGCCGCTTCCTTCCAACTCCTAGGCCTTTCCTATCCCATCGTCGCCATAAGACCTATCCGTGTCGGTGCGACGTAAAACAACTAGCAAAAAAAGACCTATCTGTGTCGGTGCGACGTAAAGCCAATAGCAAAAATGGGAAACCACGGAAAACCATATTCAGGGCTGCCGACAGTGAGATTCGAACCCACTACCTCCCGGATGCAAGCTCACAGTTGCGCTCTCCTAACCGCACAGCCAACTCGCCGGGTAGTCTAAAATTCCTGTCCATCTAAAACTTTCCTGGGGTGGGTACTTTGCACCGATTTAGTCCAGTTTTACGACCGGATGCTTATTAATATGTGCATTAAAACGAACAAAATCAACCAGCCCCAAAGTTAAAATCCCCAACGCGGCCAGTAATCGAACCCGAGACCTTCTGAACCGAAGACCAGTCACATGTAGACTCCATATTCCAGGTTTTGTTACAAGTGATAGATGGCGCCAGTAAACTGATGTTCTTTCAAAAACCAAATTCTTTGAAAAAAACATTGGCAGAAAAGATAGCTAAACTGAGGGAAATTCGTCGTAATTTCTACTTCAAAAATAGATGTCACACCGGGCGAGTTGGCCGTGCGGTTAGAGGCGCGCGACTGTGAGCTTGCATCCGGGAGATAGTGTGTTCGATTCCCACTGTCGGCATCCCTGAAGATGGTTTTCCGTGGTTTCCCATTTTCACACCACGTAAATGCTGGGGCCGTACCTTAATTAAGCACACGGCCGCTTCCGCCCAACTCCTAGGCCTTTCCTATCCCGTCGTAGCCATAAGATCTCTCTGTGTCGCTGCGACGTAAAGCCAATAGCAAAAAAAGAAATAGATGTCACATTTTTTTAATTTTATACCATACATTCATCTGCAAAAAAAAGTTTCTCTTCTTACTAATGTTTGAAGTGATGTCCTTTCAAACAACTAAATTATTTTTACAAGAAAGAACTTGCGTTAATATTAGCAGAAATGTAGCTAAACTGGAGGAAATACGTCCTAATTTAACTTCAAAAATAAAGGTCATATTTTCTGGTATGAGTCTCACAACCAGTCTTAAATTATTTTTTCTGCTATAAAGTGTCCTCACACTTACCTCGGAGGCGAACCGGCGGTTGGTGAGCGGGAGCACAGGTGTCTCCTCCGTCATGGTGCTACTGAAGCTGGAAGACGAGCACTAAACAGATCATAAGTAGAATCCTTGACGGCACGAGGTGCTAAGTACTGTATCAGTGAAACGTCTACCGTCCTCAATTGTTCCCGTTAACATATACGATTACATAACAGCACCGAGGTTACACGCTGGCAAACTATCAGCACTTTCTACCATTTTACTGCACAATAAATCTATCTTTTATCTTGACTACCTTAAACTTCCTACAGTGCGTGGATTTCGTTTTGATTGTACCCCCCCCCCCCCACACACACACACACGGTATTCCAGTAAACATCATTAACGAGCTAAAGGCTACATATTGCCTAAATAGATTCTAATCATTGATTAATAATTAATTATGTGGCATTATCTTTTAACAGGGAATTTGAATGTACTTATATGGAAACACTAACGGAACATAAAATAGTGGCTGGGAAATAACAGAATGAAATCCCAGCATAGGTGCTGGAACCTGGTAGACTGATATTAGAATTTTAGCGGGAATATCATCTCTATCAGCCGAGAAGTTGGGGTAGGGGTAAATTCACAGACCCCTCGAACAACGTCAGTATCAAAGTTCACAAGAAGAGTCCCAGCAGGTAAAGGTGAAAGAACGAACGACTAAAGATATCGGATGGAAGTACTATCCGCACACTTTATGTTGGTGCATTTGTGTACGGGGTGAGGAGTAAGGAGGGAGCTGTCCCAGTATCGATAGTGCTGCCTGGTGCTGCCAACTGAATGAAAATGAAATCTAAATTGAATCGATAGTATGATCGATCGATACTACACCTTTATTTACATTAATGTACAGACAAATCCCTGTCACATTGAATGTGTATATGTATGTGCTACACCTTTATTTACATTAATTTACAGACCAATCCCTGTCACAATGAATGTGTATATGTATGTTCTACACGTTATTTACATTAATTTACAGACCAATCCCTGTCACATTGAATGTGTATATGTATGTGCTACACCTTTATTTACATTAATTTACAGACCAATCCCTGTCACAATGAATGTGTATATGTATGTGCTACACCTTTATTTACATTAATTTACAGACCAATCCCTGTCACAATGAATGTGTATATGTATGTTCTACACGTTATTTACATTAATTTACAGACCAATCCCTGTCACAATGAATGTGTATATGTATGTGCTACACCTTTATTTACATTAAGTTACAGACAAATCCCTGTCACAATTTATTTGTATATCTGTTTGTTACATCTTTATTTACATTACATCTCAGACAGATCACTGTCACAATCGTCACTGCATTCTCCTGTACTATGCATTATAATGTCGTCCATGGCTATTTCCATTACAGCGTCGTGTCTCCAGTAGTCCTCCTCCAGTTCTTTCACTTTCCGGCAGTACCCTTTCCAATCTTCGGCCGATACGGAACGGAATGCCTCGATGGTTAGTCGTCGAAGGTTAACGGCTGACATGTCTCCCGTAATGTTCCGTCCTTTGAATTCGCGTTTGATTTTTGCCCATGCCAATTCAGTGGCGTTCAGATCACAGTTGTATGGAGGGAGACGAAGGACGACGTGTCCTTTTTCAGCCCCCATGACGTCAACAGCATAAATTGTATCAGGAGGCCTGTGTTCCTGAACTAATCTATATAGAGCCTCTTTCCTTTGATTTGCGTCGCAGACAATGCCTTTCCCCTGTAGCCACTGGACCATTGTCACGCGCGTGTCATACCTCGATGGTATTTTATCCATCTGTCGAGAATGATATGGTGCATTATCCATCACTATCACAGATGCAGGAGGCAAATTAGGGAACACAGATGTTTTGAACCATTTCTCAAAATTATGGGCATTCATTTGGCCATGGTAATCGCCTTGGGTACTTCTGGCGTCAAATATTAATTGTGCTTCTCTAATGAACCCTTTCTCAGATCCAACACTTGCAATTATTAGCCTTTTCGTAGAGCTTCCCCAGGCTGTAACACCCACAACATCGTTTCCTCTCTGCCAACATTTTCCAGTTGTTGTATTATTGTCAATCCAGGACTCGTCCAAGTAAAATACTTCCTTGCCTTCCTCCCTAGCATGTTTCATTTGGACGAGGAAGCGTGCCCGCCAATCAACGACGTCTGCCCTCTCCAGCAATAAAACACGTTTGTTTTGGACTTTCTTCCACACAAAACCCATACCTTTCAAAACTTTTCGGAGGGACGTTGGGCTCCACGACCACTTAATTTCTTTCTGCAGCACAGGGATCAGTTTCTTCATGGTAGGCACCACTTTTTGGACGGTATAGAAGTTTTCGATGGTGTCCCTTATCACTCGTTCGTCGCTATCATTCAGTTCTATCTTCCCTTGCGTTCTCACCCTACGAGCAAGAGGAGAACAGCATATAACACTTGCACATGACAACCTAATAGTATCCATCATGATATTGGTTAGAACTGCTTAGATAGACTGGTCAGAGGGACCTACCTCTTTTTACCAGGGGAGCGTGGAGATTCGCCGGGGTGAGAGGCAGAATATGCCTTAATCCTATTAATAGTCGAAGCAGATTTTCCCGTATACGCGGCAGCGCGTTGAATAGCCTTGTTGAGGGGGACGAGGAGCTGTTTCTGTTTTTTCTCCAAGGCACAGCATTTTGCAACGTTTGCTATTACTTTTCGTGCCTCGCTGTGTATAACCAGCTTTAGTATTTTCCTTGGAGGAGTTCCAGGAGCTTCCTTGGATGTCGACGGATGTTCCGAACTCATGTTCCCTACTAACCTATAATATATGGGGGGGGGGCTTTGTTATATACACAACAACAGTACTTAACGTGTACGCCAGATGTCGCATGGCTTTGTTATGTCAACAACAACAGTACGGAACATGTACGCCAGATGTCGCACGGCGATGCTTAAGCGATTCATAGTTTGTGTTGCAAAGGTTGCCAAACGATATTCCGTCAATATCTCGCAGAATGCCTTCTACCCAAGGAACAACCATGAATTTAAAGGTATGATGAGGAAAATGGCAATACGTTACTTCCCTGCTGGCAAGCAGTCAGAGACGTTGCCATGGTAACCTGTAGGTTCGTTGTCGGTCTGTCGGTCACACACGCAGACCATGATACCCGCAGAAAATAGTAAATTTCTCCGTCATTTCAATAGTATGGTAAATTATGAACATAACGAAAGTTGTTTATAATGAAGAGACGTTTCACATACGGTCCACGGAGTTTACAGGAAATCAATAGTATAAGATAAAATGGAGGAAAACCGTTCTGGTTTTCCTATAAAACCCACGTCTAATCAAGATTTTAAAATGAAATGCGTATAGAAACCTTCCTCGGGGTGAGTATACTACAAATATGAAGTTTGGTTGAAATATATCCAGCCGTTTTGCCGTGATGGTGGAACAAACAAACAAACAAACAGACACGAAAAGTAAAAACCACCGATTCGGTCTTGAGTTGACCTAAAACGGATAAATATCTGAAAAATTGGCAAAACAAACGAAATTACAGACAGCGGACCCCCTACAACTTTATTTATAAGATGAGATGAGGAAGGTAATTTAGGCGCTCCCTGAAATTGTCACGAGCCACAAGTCCTAAACAGGTAAGAATATAACCCCTTGTGGTATTTCCTTGTCTCTTAACAAGGGCGACATTCCAGCGGACGTAAATACCCGTGATGCAAGTCTTACATTAAAGGAAGTTGTTCTAAAACTATGATCGTAATACTGACAGTTCTTAGAGGTAGGTCCGTTTACTGTCTGCATGGGTGGGGAGAAGGGAGTAGAGGGTATGGTTGCCATGGAGATATGCCTGGTGGCCGGGTCGAGTTAATTGGAGTTGTCAAACCTCTCACTCTGAGCGGTCTAAACGAACGAACAAGTGAGCCACAATCGTAGGGAAGAGAAAGAATGTGGCAACACCGTGTAAATGCACGTGCAATGCTCCTCCCTCCAGCTTTAACTGTCAGAATGCTTCTTTCAATATTAGGCGTATAGTGATGTAAACTCAGACGAGATACAGCAAACGCCAATTATTCAGCTTTATGCTATTTGCTTTACGTCGTACCGACACAGATAGGTCTTATGGCGACGATGGGATAGGGAAGGCCTAGGAGTGGGAGGGAAGCGGCCGGGGCCTTAATTAAGGTACAGCCCCAGCATTTGCCTGGTGGGAAAATGGGAAACCACGTAAAACTATCTTCAGGGCTACCGACAGTGGGATTCGAACCCACTATCTCCCGGATGCAGGCTTACAGCTGCGCGACTCGAACCGCACAGCCAACTCACCCGGTCTATTCGGCTTTAAAGCTCGTACTTCAAATTTCGTCACAATGCAACAAACACATTTACACAAGCAACATCGAACATCACAGTGAAAGTGCAGTACATTTCTCCATACAAAACATAACCAAAATATGACCAAATCAATAAAAAGTGGTAAAATGTTAATTTATATCCCCTATAAAATAAGGCTAAGTATGCTCATAAATGCCCAATTCGTGCTTAATTCCAACAAATAGCCGAAACGAAAGAGTGGGGATATGACACTTCCTGACCATCCGAATCCTACTCTAAATAATTGTTGAAAAATAGCTGGAAGGCTCAGACCAGTAAGCTGATGACCTTGCACATGCACTGTAGAAATACATCCATCATATTGCATGGTTGCAATTTACCCACTAATGTCTAATATGTATATTTATATAGTAAGTATATTGTTTAAATCATGGCAACCCTGCCTTCTTCGCAGCTAGAGACATTCGACTCACGAGTGGTAAACAAATCCAAACATCCAAACAAGCTTGTCAGTGTGTCTCGCTTCTATGCACAGTGCACTAAAATGCCTCGTCATACGCTGTCTGTGGAAGATAAGACCGAAGTCCATCACTTTGATAAAACAGAACATGACACAAGTTAACGTTGCCAACATTGTTCGCGTGAATCAAAGTGTTGTCTCCAGGTTGTGAAAAAAGTTCCAAAACAGTCATTCAGTAGCAGACCGACATAGTACGGAGGCCGTCTGCGCGAAACAGCAACAGCAAGATCTGGATAAACACATTTCTGTACGTAAACACCCTGCACTCACAGCTTCTAAACTGCGCCACGACCTTCCAGACATCACAGGAGTTACTGTAAGTACCCAACCTGCGCAATAGACTCCACGGCGGGGGATTGTATTCAAGAAGAACCCTTAGGACTCCTCCACTTCGACATCACAGAGTAGCTCGCATTCAATGGGCTAGATGACATTAGACTTGACATGAGATCAATAGTCCAGAATGTTGTTCACTGATGAAGTGCGAATTGGTTTACACCCTGATGACAACTTTCCCCTCAAATGGAGGGCAAGAGGGGAACGTTACTATGAATCATTCTCAGTAGAACGTTACCAACAGCTTGGAGGTTCAGCACTATTCTGGGCAGGTAACATGACGGCCGCATTGTGCAAACACAACATTCTCCGGTCCGTAATAAGTGGTTTTGCAGATACTGCAGGAGATGTGTTTACTCTACAGTACAGGTGGACAACGTACGGCCCGCAGGCCGGGCTCGGCCCGCGAAGGCATGTTATGTGACCCTGGCCGAGTTTTTATAATTTATGCTTTTCGTAGATACCGGAAAAGTTAATTAATAAAAATTTTATTTTAATTTACGATGAAAAGGGATAAAACCATAATAAAAATCTCTGAATTAATCGTAGTTTTCCTTGACATGATGTTTTTTTACTGGGCTGTAGAAAAGGTATAAGATGCATAATTATTCCCACCTTAAACGCAGGTAAGGGTTAAACTTCATCCGTTCATTTCTTGGAATTACAGCTGCAGACTTGCGTGGAGATTGTAAGGCCTCCTGCATTCCACGGGGGATTAAATAGGTACAGTTATCTTGGGACATCCACAGGAAATGGCCAGTTTATACCCGGAAAGTACTTTGATAGGTTCATTGTGGTTTACTACTTTACTGTGAACTAGCGTTCTTGCTAACTGCTGTTGTGCAAAGTATTTTAATACTTTATTTGTGAACAAAAATGTCCCTTTCCAAACGTAAAAAAGTGGATAGTGAGTGCCGTATTTTTAAAGAAAAATGGACTGACGACTATTTTTGTATTGAGAATAGTGGGAAAGTAATGTGTTTGATACGCAAGGAAAACATCTCAGTTTTTTTAAATACAACATCAGGTGGCATTGTGATTCGAAGCAGAAATCTGTATATAATAAATACGATGGGGTATTACGGAAGGAAAAGATTTGAAATTTAATGAAATGTCTCACCGCTCAAAAACAGATGTTCACGAAACAGGTCGAGGAAAATGTAGCTGCAGTCCGCGCTAGTTATAAAGTTGCACATTTATTTGACAGGAAAGGAAAACCATTTTCTGATGGGGAGTTTGTGAAGAACTGTATATTTTCTGTAATAGAAGAAATGTGTCCTGAAAAGAAACCACTGATAAATTCGGTCAGCTTATCGCGGAGCACAATGACGAGAACAGAAGAACTCGGGGGCCAATTTATGTTAACTACCTGCAAAATCTAAATCGTTCGAGTACTTTTCATTGGCTTTGGGTGAAAGTAAGTCCGTGATACAGCACAATTTTTATTTTTTTATTCGTGGGATAGACAAAGCATATGAAATAACTGAGGAGCTGGCATCTTTAAGAAGCATCCATGGAACTACAAAAGGCGAGGATTTGTTTCTTCAACTGAATGAAATATTGAAGGATGGAGCAAGGAATATGAGTGGTACGATACAAAAACTGGATTGATTGGAAGAATAACAAAATAATTTAACTAACAGAAATACTGATGTGCCTCTTGAATTACACTGCATTATTCATCAACAAGTGTTATGTGGAAAAGTACTAAATTTACAACATGTGATGAACACAGTGACATCTACAATTAATTACATTCGATCGCATGGACTCAATCATCGGCAGTTCCAGTCATTTCTGGCTGATATTGATTGTGATTACGGCGATGTAACTTACCATAGCGAAGTACGCTGGCTTAGTCGTGGTAATGTACTGAAACGCTTCTTTTATCTCGTGAAGAAATAAGCACATTTATGAACAAGAAACAAAAAGAAGTGATAGAATTTGGAGACGAAAACTGGATTTAGCAATACTTACAGATTTAACGCAACATTTAAATAAGGTATTACAAGGGAAAGGCGTGCTTTTAAATGAAGTGTATAGTTACGTGTTAGCGTTCCAAAACAAATTGAAATGATTTCTACAGCAATTAGAGAAGGGCACGTTCCCACACTTTTCATGTTGTACAAGCTTCAAGAAGCGAATTCAAACAGTTCAGTGCCATATGATCGGTTTATTAAGTTGATTGACTTACTGAAGAAGGAGTTTGAAACCAGATTTGAAGACCTTTCTGTGAATGCGGAGAAAATTAATTTGTTCGAAAATCTATTTTCAGTTGATGTCGGTGATGCACCTGTGCAACTACAGATCGAATTAATTGAACGTCAGTGTCGTTCCCAATAAGGAACAATTTCGTGAAAGGAAATCTTATTAACTTTTACAGGGCGCTTAGTAATACAAAAATTCCGGCTTTCTTAAAATTTGCGAGAAAATTCTTGTGCGCGTTTGCGAGTACTTGCATTTGTGAACAAACATTTTCAAAATTGTTTATAAAATCAAAATTACGCTCCCGAATCAGTGATGAACACATTCATTTCATTCTGAGGGTGACTATGTCAAATCTATCTCCAGACATTTCAACACTGTCACTTCAAGCGAAGGCCCAGGCCTCTCATTAATTGGTAAGTTTATTCCAAGTTACAGAGTATTGTTTGCTTTTCTCAGTTTGTTTTGTATTGTGGTTCAGGTTATTGTTTATGTTGACAAATAGCCATGTGAGAGCTTGGTTGGTTAACTGGTTGGTTATTGAAGAAGGGGCACCTGGTTGTGTGGATATATTTGTGTTAGGGAAGGTCGGGGGCGGGGAGAACAATGTGATCCCCGGTACGTTTACGAATCTGCCATTCGCCCCGCCCGCAAATTAAGTTGAGCACCCCTGCTCTATAGGACGATAACACTCGGTCGCATCGTGCAGCAACTGGGAATGGATACCTGGAGAGACGTGGGATCCCCAAAATGGACTGGCGATCGTCGTCTCCGAACATGAACTGCACAGAGTATGCGTGCACCATTCTTAAAAGAGCATCCACCACCGACGATTCGGACCCTAGGTTGCTGCCATCCAGGAGTGGGACCGTTTGCCTCAAGAAATGCTCAATGGTTTCACATTCGAGAGAACCTCAGGTTTCGTGGATAATGTGACTGAATTAAAAATTGTCTTTAATTTTTAATTTCTGCTGTTCTAACCGAGGAGGTTCCTTAATTTGTTTGGTTTAGTCACATACTTAGTGCTTTTTCTTTTCATACCGAGTCCAAAGTTACTGAGAAGTATACGTTTTGGTTGTATTTACTTTTCTGAGTTTCACATTAAATAATACGATATTGGTTCCACCTCATCGCAACAGAATCTGTTACATGCTTAGCTCTTATTTGATGTGTGTATATCGGCAGTTCCACTTTAAAAACACATAAAACACCAAGTAAGGCTTTCGCAGCCACAGATCAAAAATATAACAGCAATAACAACTTTCTTTTGGATTATTAGACCAAAGCGGTTCTTACTGCTGTGATCATCACATTATTTATATTGAAAATTATATTTTGACAACACGAACAGAATTTCTCGCTCTACATTTTTTAAAAGAATTTTGCTTTACGTCGCACCGACACAGATAGGTGTTATGGCGACGATGGGATATGAAACGCGTAGGAATGAGAAGGAAGCGACCGTGACCTAAATTAAGGTACAGCCCCAGCATTTGCGTGGTGTGAAAATGGGAAACCACGGAAAACATCTTGAGGAATTGTGCTGCGTTCGAACCCACTATCTCCTGGATGCAAGCTCACACGTCCGACTCACCCGGTGCTCTACAAATAAACACGTAGCCTACAGTTAATGAATACAGAATGTAACAATAAAGCACGACCAAACTTTCTGGACGCATTCATCACTCGAAGAAAGTAAAAAAATATGTTGCATGGACATGGGTCCGTAAACACTTTACTTCCATGTCAGAACTCATTTTATACAACTCTGCATAGAAGAAACCAGAAGTAATCGCCCACCATCGGAGGATCCTATCTTCCTTGATACCGTTGCTCCATTGTACGAGCAATGTCTTGGTGAAATTGCTCACCCTGCTCATCACTTACAGCCCCAAGTTTTCAGGAAAGAAGTCCAAATATGAATGTATGAGATGGATCTTCAGTGACATACGGCAACCCATTTCTTTTTAGTTTCTTAGTAACGTCTCTATTAACTGGAGATCATTTTCTTCCTTGCGATTTCCTAAAAATCCTTTGAAAACAGATGCAAAAGATTTTCATGCTCGTTATTCCTTTGGGTTAAGTTTTTCTCAAAAATGCTGTCCTTCAAAAGTTTTCTAATTAGTAGACCAACAAATATGCCTTTTTGTAATTTAGCATCACTGACTTTAGGGAACAGAGTCTTTAAGTATTGAAGGGCTTCTCCACTCTTATCTAGAGCTTTCACGAAATTCTTAATTAACCCTAATTTTATATGCAGAGGCGGAAGAAGTACTTTTTCACGTTGCACTAGTGGAGGATATTTAATATTATGTTCACCAGGAATATAACCTTTTCTGATAGTCCAGTCCTTCAACACATAATGCTGTGCTGTTGCTCGACTATCCCACAAACATAAAAAAACAACAAAACTTAGTAAACCCTCCTTATAATCCAAGCAACAATGCTATTACTTTCAAATCCCCACAAATTGCCACAAATCCATTATAATTTACCGCATTCAAAATTAGTGTCGTGTTTTCATAAGTTTCTTTCATAGCGACTGAATGAATGAGCCACTGGAATGGAAGGTTTTGTATTACCATTGTGTAATAAAACTGCTTTTAAGCTTAATTTTGACCAATCGATGAACAGTCTCCATTCTTCTGTATTGTATTCAATATATAATTCATCCATCAGCCCGATCACATTATTGCACGACAAACAAAATTTTTCATTGCAAAATAAGTAAGTAGTCATCTTATAAATTCGTTTTCTGAACACTGAAATCTTGGTATCTCTTGCTAATAAGTTCCATTCTTGTAATGTAGAACCTAATAGCTCAGCATTTTGTTTGGAAGAACCTAAATCCCTAAGTAGATCATTAATAATTAAATTCTGCCTGTCGTATCTTTTTTTTTTTTTGCTAAGGGCTTTACGTCGCACCGACACAGATAGGTCTTATGGCGACGATGAGATAGGAAAGGCCTAGGAGTTGGAAGGAAGCGGCCGTGGCCTTAATTAAGGTACAGCCCCAGCATTTGCCTGGTGTGAAAATGGGAAACCACGGAAAACCATCTTCAGGGCTGCCGATAGTGGGATTCGAACCTACTATCTCCCGGATGCAAGCCTGTCGTATCAGATGAGATGTTTTTATGATGTTCGGGAATGTAGGTAGGATCAGTGGAAGTTGAAGGGTGGTCTGAGGATTCTGATTGTTCGTGTTCCTCTGGAATGACATAAGCTTCCCCACTGGGTGGAGGGATAGGGACGGGAAGCTCTGGACAATGCGGCACGGATCTTGTAGCTGATGACAGATCCGTGACCACGTAACACGTTACACAAACACGTGTGGTGCCCAATTTTTATCTTGATCACCTACTTTGTAGCCAGAATACAAGTAGTATGCTTTTTTTTACAATGACTGTAATTGATCGACGTTGTGTTACATGCATACATACAGTATCATTATAGACTGTTATGCCTTTCAGCGTTCAGTCTGCAAGCCTCTGTGAATTTACTAAACATCGCCACAATCCTCGATTTGCAACTAGTGCTGTGGCCTCATTTAGTTCTATACCTCTTATCTTTAAATCGTTAGAAACCGAGTCTAACCATCGTCGTCTTGGTCTCCCTCTACTTCTCTTACCCTCCATAACAGAGTCCATTATTCTCCTAGGTAACCTATCCTCATCCATTCGCCTCACATGACCCCACCACCGAAGCCGGTTTATGCGTACAGCTTCATCCATCGAGTTTATTCCTAAATTAGCCTTTATCTTCTCATTCCGAGTACCCTCCTGTCATTGTTCCCACCTGTTTGTACCAGCAATCATTCTTGCTACTTTCATGTCTGTTACTTCTAACTTATGAATAAGATATCCTGAGTCCATCCAGCTTTCGCTCCCGTAAAGCAAAGTTGGTCTGAAAACAGACCGATGTAAAGATAGTTTCGTCTGGGAGCTGACTTCCTTCTTACAGAATACTGTTGATCGCAGCTGCGAGCTCACTGCATTAGCTTTACGACACCTTGATTCAATCTCACTTACTATATTACCATCCTGGGAGAACACACAACCTAAATACTTGAAATTATCGACCTGTTCTAGCTTTGTATCACCAATCTGACATTCAGTTCTGAATTTCTTACCTACTGACATCAATTTAGTCTTCGAGAGGCTAATTTTCATACCATACTCATTGCACCTATTTTCAATTTCCACGATATTAGACTGTAGGCTTTCGGCACAATCTGCCATTAAGACCAAGTCGTCAGCATAGGCCAGACTGCTTACTACATTTCCACCTAATTGAATCCCTCCCTGCCATTTTATACCTTTCAGCAGATGATCCATGTAAACTACAAACAGCAAAGGTGAAAGATTACAGCCTTGTCTAACCCCTGTAAGTACCCTGAACCAAGAACTCATTCTACCATCAATTCTCACTGAAGCCCAATTTTCAAAAAAAAATGCCTTTGATTGATTTTAATAATCTACCTTTAATTCCATAGTCCCCCAGTATAGCGAACATCTTTTCCCTCGGTACCCTGTCATATGCTTTCTCTAGATCTACGAAACATAAACACAACGGCCTATTCTTCTCGTAGCATTTTTCAATTACTTGGCGCATACTGAAAATCTGATCCTGACAGCCTCTCTGTGGTCTGAAACCACACTGGTTTTCATCCAACTTCCTCTCAACGACTGATCACACCCTCCCTTCCAAGATGCCAGTCAATACTTCGCCTGGTATACTAATCAATGAGATACCTCGATAGTTCTTGCAATCCTTCCTGTTCCCTTGCTTATAGATAGGTGCAATTACTGCTTTTGTCCAATCTGAAGGTACCTTACCAACACTCCACGTTAATTTTACTACTCTATGAAGCCATTTCATCCCTGCCTTCCCACTATACTTACCATTTCAGGTCTAATTTCATCTGTTCCTGCTGCCTTATGACAATGGAGTTTATTTACCATCCTTTCCACTTCCTCAAGCGTAAATTCACCAACATCATTTTCTTCCTCCCCATGAGCTTGGCTGTTCGCAACACCACCAGGATGATTTCCTTTTACATTGAGAAGATGTTCAAAATATTCCCTCCACCTCTCCAGTGATTCCCTGGGGCCTATTATGAGTTCACCTGAATGACTCAAAACACTGTTCATTTCCTTTTCCCCCTCCCTTCCTAAGATTCTTTATTACTGTCCAGAAAGGTTTCCCTGCTGCTTGACCTAGCCTTTCCAGGTTATTACCAAAATCTTCCCACGACTTCTTTTTGGATTCAACAACTATTTGTTTCGCTCTGTTTCTTTCACCTACGTACAAATCCCTGTCAGCATCGGTCCTTGTTTGAATCCATTTCTGATAAGCCTTCTTTTTTACGTTTACAAGCTGCTCTCACTTCATCATTCCACCAAGATGTTCACCTTTTCCCATCTTTACACACAGTTGTTCCTAGGCATTCCCTTGCTGTTTCTACTACAGCATCCCTGTATGCCACCCATTCACTTTCTGTATCCTGAACCTCCTTACTGTCCACTGTTCGAAATTTCTCACTAATCATATCCATGTACTTCTGTCTAATTTCCTCGTCCTGGAGATTTTCTACCCTTATTCGTTTGCAGACAGATTTCACTTTCTCTACCCTAGGCCTAGAGATACTTAGTTCACTACAGATCAGATAGTGATCTGTATCATCGAAAAATCCGCGGAAAACTCGTACATTCCTAACAGATTTCCTGAATTCAAAGTCTGTTAAGATATAGTCTATTATGGATCTGGTACCCCTAGCCTACCATGTGTAGCGGTGAATAGCCTTATGCTTGAAGAATGTATCCGTAACTGCTAAACCCATGCTAGCACAGAAGTCCAGCAAACGCTTCACATTCCCGTTAGCTTCCACATCTTCCCCATATTTACCAATCACCCTTTAGTATCCTTCAGTTCTATTCCCAACTCTCGCATTGAAATCGCCCATTAGCTTTCAAAGTTAATTCCCCACAAACATAGCAGAAACTATTTGGAGAATTTTTACATGAACGACGATTGCGATCCATTTAACATTATTTCAGAATAACTGTTACCGCTCACAACACTTCCACAATCAGAACTAAACGTTTCCTGTCACACAATACAACAGTAAGCAGCCGTATTTTCACAATACAACGGCAAGCAACCATTTTTCTTTCCATTAGTCAATTATAGCCGGATGCACCTACCCTCCGTATAGACGCATAATAAGGGTAATAAAATAATAAACCACCGCGAAGGGTAACACTCACTCAATCCACAAAAGATAAAGTATGTATCAAATGGTACTTTAAAAGAACGTAAATTATACCTCTTTCAAAGTGGGTGGGTTTTAACGCATTTTTATATGACTTGCTAACTAAAAAATATGAGTTTATAAAAAATGTGACGTGTAGGCAATTTTCCAATGCCATATTCGTTATCAGGACACACGAATTACCTAAAAATAGTTATTCTTGTCCATGTTATGACATGTTATGACAGTGTTATTATACAAAGAATTACGAAAATGTTACTTAGTAAGCCTTTTACTGCATATTAAATAACATTCTCATTATGTATTAATAATGTTTACATAATACAATTATTTGGGGGAAAATACTACAACTACCGAGCTCGATAGCTGCAATCGCTTAAGTGCGGCCAGTATCCAGTAATCGGGAGATAGTGGGTTCGAGCCCCACTGTCGGCAGCCCCGAAGATGGTTTGCCGTGGTTTCCCATTTTCACACCAGGCAAATGCCGGGGCTGCACCTTAATTAAGGCCATGGCCGCTTCCTTCCACTTCCTAGGCCTTTCCTATCCCATCGTCGCCATAAGACATATATGTGTAGGTGCGACGTAAAGCAAGTAGCAAAAAACAAAACAAAAAAAACTACAACTTGGTATGATTAATTATTCCTATTATTAACTAATTATTCCTTCCTTATGTCAGGTTCAATGTTTCTTACTTTTAGTCGTAAGTCTGAATCAATGCTTAATTTATTCATGTATTTTTCTTTTTATGTACACTACTGAAGAAAACACACACTTGTGCTAAAGGGGTCCAGAATTCTAATTTTAAATTTTCTAGAAAATAATCCTTGAAATCTGATATTAGGCTCTCACAATGTTCAGTTGTTGCTTACGATAGTTCAGAGTGTCGCTTATGGTAATACGGCAAGTTCAAAATGAACCGTAGTAGTTACGTTAATTTCAATTTTCACCCTTAACACACCACCTCTCGCTTACGCGACTCTAGCAGTATATGCAATTGACTCTACTTGATGCATTAACAGCGTAATCTTATCTTCGCCAAAATTGTCGGTTACGGTAATGTGGCATTCTAGGGATGATATGATTAGTGTGACGTTAAGAAAACAGCAAAAGAGCTCATGGCATAAATAAGAAGTGACACCCATTCACTGGGCAGTGTCGATTTGTATCACCTGCCGGTGCTTTACTGTTTTAGAAAAAGTTCTAATAACATTACACAACTTTGTCAATGTGTCCTAACAATGGCTTAACACGCGCTAACTGAGGTTCTCGACGCCTTGTATAAACAGGCCTGCCTTGGGTACCTTGAGATGATGTATTCTACTGAACTATCCACACGTTCTCAATTTTCCGCAGTCAGCACAATCCCTCTTCGTTTATTACGTGGTATATTAATTTAATTTTCACCATTCTACAATTATTTCAAAGACTTAAATTCATTTCCTTACGCCCGAGGCTGGCGGTGCAATCAGTCATTTGACCTTCTGTTTCTAAGAAAGCAGATTCGTTCATGTTTGATGTCGGTGGCATTTAATGCTGTTTAAATGTGACGACTCCCTGTTATTGGTATTTATTCATCGGTTCTTATATCCAGTACGTACAACTGATATAATAATTTATTTTTGTAATTTTGTAATGATCCCTTTAATAATCTGAGTGAAAATAGAAAGGACCAATTGAAAATGTTGTATTTGTTTCTATTTAACTCTATTTAAAAGGTATATGTATTTTTTTATTTTTTTAAATATTTTTGTGAATGCAAGCCATCTCTAACTTTTTAGATCGAAAAATAAGCGATACTCTCCTAGACATATCTGGTGGTTTTGCCTCGATTCTTGACGAGTGGCAAGTTTTAGGTCGTTTAGGGTTCACAGCTTTCGTTGGTAGACTTGAGCCTCCAGGTATCCCTAGAGAAAGAAAGGTTCCAGATCGGGGGAACGGGCTGACCACGGAAGGTCACCCTGTAAGGAGATTGGTGCTCGACCCTCTAGAAATATGTCACTTAGGAGGCTCATCAATGGCCTTCTGTGTGTGTAGTGGCACCATCCTGTTCCAACCACAAAGCACTTAAAAAATGGGTTATGTCAATGACTGAACTCCTACGGTCCTCACTAGTGGTACAAAGACAGTTGTCTAGTTCCCATTTATTGTAATTTTGTAATGGTGAAAAATAACTAATATCCAATGTCCACTACTTTGAAGTCCGGCTACATGGCTAAATAGTTAGCGTGCTGGCCTTTGGTCACAGGGGTCCCGGGTTCGATTCCCGGCAGGGTCGGGAATTTTAACCATCATTGGTTAATTTCACTGGCACGGGGGCTGGATGTGTGTGTTGTCTTCATCATCACAACGCGCAGGCGCAGGCGTCAAATCAAAAGACCTGCATTTGGCGAGCCGATTATGTCCTCGGACACTCCCGGCACTAAAAGCCATACACCATTTCATATTACTACTTTGAAAATTGCATAAACTTATTCGTCTACTAATGTCATTCCACACCATCTCTCCACTGAAGCTCGGAACATACCTCTTAGTCGAGCAGCTCGTCTCCTTACTCCCAAGTCTTTCCAGACCCAGCATTTTCGTAACACTACTCTTTTGTCGGAAATCGCCCAGAAGAAATCGTGCTGCTTTCCTTTGCATTTTTTCCAGCTCTCGAATCAAGTAATCCTAGTAAGGATCACATACACAGGAACCATACTCTAATAGGATCACTTCATGCTCATATCAGCGAGTTGAAAACTCCGAAGTGCTTGTATTCATGCTGAAGAGGCTTCAGTCCGCCTTCGTGGTAGTCAGTAAACGAGGAGTCGATGAGTACTATTCAAGGAAAAGGACCCTCAGTCACAGACTCAAGCTTGTTCTCCATAAAACCAAGGTGCTGTAACTCATTACGTTTTGTTCAATTACAACAGATTATGTACAAGCTCCCAATACAATAGTTACTTTTCCTTTTATTGATAGCTGTGTAAGGCATACCTTCTCTCTGAGACAATCAGGCCAAGATATCTCAGACTTTCATTTTCCGGGCATTCCGGCTTATAACTGCAACTGTGAAACATACTTTATGTATCTGCTTAGCATTTAATATATACATTGTGTTAACCTTGACATTTTTGTAATATTTTCACTGTTTGCCTATGAATGTTCGTGATTTGTACAGAAATGGGGCTGCTGACCGAGGCGATAATGGCATGCTCGGTTCACCCGGAAGGACATAGGTTCGATTCCCCGTCAGAAAATCGAAAAATTTAAGAAAACAAGATTTCTACTTCCGAAGGTGCATATGGCCCTCAGATTCACTCATCCTACACCAGGAAAAGGTGGCCTGGCGTACAGCTGACCACTCTACTCCATCAAGTGCCGAGGTTACGGATAGCGGAAGCCTTTACCTTCCACCCCTCCCAGGTCCTTCACAGCCGGTTCGGAGGTGACTTTGCTTTGCTTCTTTACTGATTTGTACAGAAAAGGCCTCAGTCCAGTGAGTAAGGAAAGTTGAGAGCAACTTTGACTGTAAATCATATTAAATATATCTGATTAGCGTTTTAAAATCCGTGATTGTGTTAACTTTGGTACTTTGTTCAATATGTTCACAGTTTGCCTATAAATATTTATGATTTGTGCAGTAGGGGCTCAGGTCTAGTAGATTTTCCAGTCCCTAAATAGAAATTACGCGGTTAAACATCTGCATGCTCTTACACAATCCATAACTGAACTTTAACCTACATAACGCACTTGTTTAAAGTGTTATTTGGGTGGTATATTTGTTCAAAATATTACTTTTTATGTTTCTCCGTAAAGTAACTGTTCTGGACCAAGGCCTGTTCTGCATACAGTGATTACGTTGGGGTCTTACCAGTGACGTGCACACCCTCTCTTACTAAAAGCACTGTAAATGCTACGTGGCGTCTTGGAAAGGCGTGCCAGTTCTACTGAGCAGCCCAAAGAGAACGACCGGGGCGAAAATCTGCACACCCATGCACACACATACGACCTAAAACCCAGTCAAATTCTGTTAATTTTAGAGAGATTTTATTAGTATTTCTTTCCTACAGAATGGCTTTAATTACAACGATACCATACATCTTATTCAAGCCATAATAATTACTTCTTGTTCAATGTACTTATAAGAGATGCCAAAAACAGTTCTACAGATTGTTCAGACATATAGGGACGTGAAAATGAGCAATTTTAACTTTAACGAGGTAAGACATTGCATTAACTGAAATGCTGCTACAGTATCTTCAAGTGCTAGGATATCAGTCCCTCATATAATTATGGCCAGTTCTCTGTCACTAACCTATAGCAACGCAATTTTACAGATATATCCAAGTATTCAGGACTAATAGCCAATGATGTCCCTAATATTATTTTACAACAAACTCAACAAAAAGTATCCTGAAACATTGAGATATCATTTTTTGTGAGGGCATTGTGAGAGTTACAGCCACGTACGTCTAAAGCCACTCAAATCAAAATATTTGACCGCTATAAGCTACTGTAGCATCATACCAAAAACCAGCCTTTTCGTATGGAGAGAGCATACGAAACTTCCTCACTCGCAGTAGTTGTAATCATAGGAGACATTCTACGAGTGCATCATATTGTAACAGACTAATAGTTCTTTCAATACAGGATGAAAATATTCAGAGATCGAGGTACTCACATATGTAGCTTTAGGCAGGGCCATTTTAACTCCACAGCGGACTCCTCGCAAGTAGTACTATGACTTATCAGCAGAGATACTCAAAGTCTGGTGGTATGCCACATGCTACAGTTTTGCCCATGTGTCCTTGACATGCCTATTTTGGAGGAATGTATGAAGAGCTCTATCTGTTGTATATAGTAACATGAAATGGGTTGTGTTACAAGACTTAATTTCTGATTTTAATCGTTTAACGAAACCCTGCATTTCTCCCACCATCACGGAAGCAGTATGCGTAGCAACAGACACAATATTGTGTAGGGATAGGCCAGTGCCAGTAATTGCTGCCCGCACGTGCAGAAGACAGCCGGTCTGTTTCCCGCCGAATTGGGCTCTACTCCCCTCACAGGAGAAGTGCTCTGTATCCCAGAGAGTTACAGACGTACTGTAAGCGAGAAAGAGGGACTGAAGAAGGACAGATGTAAAACTTTCCGAACTGTTTTGGGAATATTATTTTGTTATAATAACTTAGTCCGTCTTTCTTAATCCGCTTATCCTCCAGGGTTGGTTTTTCCCTCGGACTCAGCGAGGGATCCCACCTCTACCACCTCAAGGGCAGTATCCTGGAGTGTGAGACTTAGGGTCTGGGGACAAAACTGGGGAGGAGGACCACTACCTCCCACAGGTTGCCTCACCTGCTATGCTGAATAGGGACCTTGTGGGGGGGGGGGGGGAAGATTGGAAGGGATAGACAAGGAAGGAAGTAGCCGTGGCCTTAGGTACCATCCCGCCCGGCATTTGCCTGGAGGAGAAGTGGCAAACCACGTTAAACCACTTCCAGGATGGCTGAGGTAGGAATCGAACACCCCTCTACCCTGTTGACATCCCGAGGCTGAGTGAACCCGTTCCATCCCTCATACCACATTTCAAATTTCGTGGCACAGTCGGGAATCGAACCTGGACCTCCGGGGGTGGCACCTAATCACACTAACCACTACACCACAGAGGTGGACTTGTTACAATTATGCTATTTGTAAAATGCATACACCGGGCGAGTTTGCCGTGCGGTTAGGTTTGCCGGGCTGAGTGGCTCAGACGGTTAAGGCGCTGGCCTTCTGACCCCAACTTGGCAGGTTCGATGCTGGCTCAGTCCGGTGGTATTTGAAGGTGCTCAAATACGTCAGCCTCGTGTCAGTAGATTTACTGGCACGTAAAAGAACTCCTGCGGGACTAAATTCCGGCACCTCGGCGTCTCCGAAAACCGTAAAAGAGTAGTTAGTGGGACGTAAAACAAATAACATTATTAATGTCCGGCTCCATGGCTGAATGGTTAGCGTGCTGGCTTTTCGTTCAAGGAGCCCCGGGTTCGATTCCCGGCCGGGTCGGGGATTTTAACCTTAATTGGTTACTTCCGCTGGCTCGGGGACTGGGTGTGTGTATCGTCCTTAAGCAGAAAATGAAACGAAAACAAGGAAACAATGAGAAAAATAAGAAAATATCAGTAACAATATAAAATAAAATTTAAAAAATAAAAAAAAGTTAGGGGTGCACGACTGTGAGCTTGCATCCGAGACATAGTGGATTCGAATCCCACTGTCGGCAGCCCTGAAGATGGTTTCCGTGATTTCCCATTTTCACACCAAGAAAATGCCCGGTCTGTACATTAATTAAGGCTAAGGCCGCTTCCTTCCAACTCCTAGGCCTTTCTTATCCCATCGTCGCCATAAGACCTATCTGTGTCGGTGTGAAGTAAAGCCACTAGCAAACAAAAATGCATACAGTACAAAGTTTCAGTTCCCTGGGAGCATGTTTTGTCCTCTCGACGAATTTAATTATTTAAACACGAAGGAATCAGCCGCAGTTTTGGCATAATGACACGTTGCCATGCTTAATTCTGGAATGCTCATTCTACATGGTCGCTTGCAAATGAATCGTGATCTATATATGAGATGTTCAATATGAAATATTACATCTAGCCGGGGTTCTAATTCCTATATTTAGACCATAAACCATTTTGCACGTCCCTTTGAGTGTGGGGGCCGGTAGAGTACATCTACAGTATTCCCCACCTATCGTGAGAATCAACTGAAAAGGGGACTCTCAACTTGGGAGCGTGGGTTGGCGACTACGGGGCTCCTAGCTCAGTCTGGCATACCTTGCACTTACTTGTGCCTGCTTCCGCACTTTTATTTTTACTACCCGACTTTCCTTCGCCGACGCTCGGTCTCTTTCCACGGCAGCGTTCGAAGCGGAAGCTGACCGAACCATCAGAATCAGTCTAAAAGGTTCACATAACATATGTACGTAACATATAACAATGACATGTGTATGACATTGACACAAGCCTGGAATGAAACATCTGGCGGTGAGGAACGTACGAATTTGGAAAACACCGAGACGAAATAACAATAGTGAAGGGACAGGGAAGGGAACTACCTACGTACATTCTTTACGGCTGGCAACCAGATATTACTTAATTGATAGCCAGCTGCGAACGCTCGAGCTGTGCCACGTCCGGGGAGCCATCTGGTGGCGAATGAACGTACCATTTCCACTTCTATTATAACGTCTAAATTTTAAAAAGTCATTGTTTAAGAAGCATTTCTCGTGGACAGTCGAGATTTTCTTCTGATGACGCACAGCACAGTTCTCTGCGAAACGTAAAGAATTTCACTTTATTTTCTTGACACGGCATAAGTCCAAAAGCCTATACAGTGTCATGCCTATAAGTACGGGCCGTGAAAGCATCAATGGCAACATTGAAGAAAATGTTACTGATCACTGTATCCTCCCTTACGGGCGTGAGACCTGCACACTGAATGAATATGTCGAACAAAAACTTAAAACAGCTCAAAGAGGCATGGAAAGATCAATGCTAGGTTTCTCGCGAAGAGATAGAAAGAGAGCTGATGATGTACGTACAGTAACTGACAGCGTTACTGAACCTTTATGTTTTCTTATACATATGAATGATACGAGTAAAGAACTGGGATCATAGTTAAGATTATTTGCGGATGATGTTGTAAAGAGTAGTAAATGAATTACAGGTATGTGAGCGACTGTAAGGGGACCTAGAAAATATTGTGAGATGGACAGCGGACAATGGTATGATGGCAAAAGGGATGAAAAGTCAGGCTGTAAGTTTTACCAAAAGGAAAATTATCCTCAGTTGCAATTACTATATTGATAGGGTGATAATATCTCATGGGGAACAATGTAAGTACCTAGGTGTTGATATAAGGAACAATCTTCACTGGGGTAATCATATTAATAAAGGAGATTGTTAAGAAAGGTCACAAATCTATTCACGTGGTTATGTGGGTATTTAGGGGTTGTAGCAAGCATGTAAAGGAGAGGGTATATAAATCTCTGATAAGACCCCAGTTAGAGTATGGTTCCAGTGCATGGGACCTACGCCAGGACTAGTTAATACGAGAAATGGAAAAGATCCATGTGGCTCGTAGAAAGAACTATCAATGGACAAAACTTGTTCTTGAGTGGAGCGCTAGAGAAGAATACCACCGGACTGATGGAACAAGGACTTACGGAGAACTACTGGAGTTTCTTGACAGAGAATTGCCCAAAGAACTATTGCATAATTTCTTGCTCACAGACTTTAGGAGGCAACGTCATATAATGACTGAATTGGCTTATAATGAATGAATGAATGAATGAATGAATGAACCAGATACAGCTGCAATGAACTCCATTTTATACTGACTGTATAGCAATATCAAATATTAACAGTAAGAAGATACACAAGTCCGCCTCTGTGGTGTAGTGGTTAGCGTGATTAGCTGCCACCCCCGGAGGTCCGGGTTCGATTCCCGGCTCTGCCATGAACTTTGAAAAGTGGTACGAGGGCTGGAACGGGGTCCACTCAGCCTCGGGAGGTCAACTGAGTAGAGGTGGGTTCAATTCCCACCTCAGCCATCCTGGAAGTGGTTTTCCGTGGTTTCCCACTTCTCCTCCAGGCAAATGCCGGGATGGTACCTAACTTAGGGCGACGGCCGTTTCCTTCCCTCTTCCTTGCCTGTCCCATCCAATCGCCCCATCCCTCCACAAGGCCCCTGTTCAGCATAGCAGGTGAGGCCGCCTGGGCAAGGTACTGGTCATTCTCCCCAGTTGTATCCCCCGACCCAAAGTCTGAAACTCCAGGACACTGCCCTTGAGGCGGTATAGGTGGGATCCCTCGCTAAGTCCGAGGGAAAACCGACCCTGGAGGATAAACAAGTTAAGAAGAAGAAGAAGAAGAAGAAGAAGAAGATACACAATAAAATATAACAAAGAGGGGACTTAATGTTAACTAACAAGAGAGAAATAAGGCGGGATAACAGATATAATCATGCCCGTGTCACTAGTAGTGTTATGGCGAGAGTTCATATTTTTTGTTTGACAAGAAACGGGCTGTGAAGTACATCAGGCGGGAGTGTAAACTTCTTTCAGTGACTGCTGAGAGAATAGATGTGATCGAAATGAGCCTTAATGAGGAAGGATTTTGCCTATCACCGGATTTAAAAGTGGGTATTACATTAGCCTGCTTCCAAGAGCCAGGCAAAGAACCTGAGTTACAGCACCGATTGAGAATAAGAGAGAGAGAGAGAGATAGAGGGAGGGGGTGTTAGACGGTTGCCCAGTTGTCTTCTCCTTAAAGCAATAAGTTAATCACCATTTTCTAGTTATTATATTTCCCCTCCATAGCCTAATTCACTCTCATGTGTTAAGGCACTTCGGTGTAAACAATTTACTCCATCAGAATGTTGACCGTCCACCTCTGTGGTGTAGTGGTTAGTGTGATTAGCTGCCACCCTCGGAGGCCCGGATTCGATTCCCGGCTCTGCCACGAAATTTGAAAAGTGATACAAGGGCTGGAACGGGGTGCACTCAGCCTCGGGAGGTCAACTGAGTAGAGGTGGGTTCGATTCCCACCTCAGCCATCCTAGAAGTGGTTTTCCGTGGTTGCCCACTTCTTCTCCAGGCAAATGCTGGCATGGTACCTAACTTAAGGCCACGGCCGCTTCCTTCCCTCTTCCTTGTCTACCCCTTCCAATCTTCCCATCCCCCACAAGGCCCCTGTTCAGCATAGCAGATGAGGCCGCCTGGGCGAGGAACTGGTCATCCTCCCTAGTTGTATCCCCGACCCAGAGTCTGAAGCTCCAGGACACTGTCCTTGCAGCGGTAGAGGTGGGATCCCTCGCTGAGTCAAAGGGAAAAACCGACCCTGGAGGGGAAACAGATAAAGAAAAAGAAGAAGAAGAAGAATGTTGACCGGCATGGTAGGAGAGATGATGGTATACAATTTATAATCACTATATTGCGTGCCAAAAGCCTGGGTTCAATACCAAACCTCTCCGCAGCGTTTATATGGAGTGACAACATACATTGTCCATCGGATGGAAAAGTTAAGCAGACCCTTTGGTGTTATTAGACCGGGTTTCACCCTAATTTTATCATCATATCACACAAATATGAGCAGGTCTTCCAAAGGATAGCAAGTAGAAAGACCTGCGCAAGGGGAGCATAACATGTCCTAAAACATTCGCAGCACTAAAAGCCATACGCTAAATATAAATGAACCTCTAATCATAGTCCTATAAAGAGTCAGAAATTATGTCAACAACTCTGATCCTGTCTATATTATATTCAGCTGTTATAAAGTTACACGACATCTTTAGGATGGGACTATATTCGTCTCATATTATTCCCTTAAATACTCTAAATGTAGAGCTTTCTAGTAAAGCAGGTCATATCCTGAGAACTGTTTTTAAATACTGACAAACATAGCAAAACTGTTTAGCTGTAATGTTGCTATTAGACTCCTTTAGATCTAGACGAAACTTAGTAGATTGCTCAGGCATTTATGGGACGCAACAGGGTTTCATGCATTGTGGAAATATTTAACACATCAATCCACTACTCATTAACAGCGCCCAGAGGCCATGTGGAAAATCACTATAAAAATGTCTTTCTTGGCACCGACTCGTATTAGACACTATACAATGGAGAGACAGCCTCGTGTATAGGATGTTCCCAAGCATGTGAGAAGACCGAGCGAGTTGGCCGTGCGGTTAGAGGCGCGCAGCTGTGAGCTTGCATTCGGTTGATGTTGGGTTCAAAACCCACTGTGCGCAGCCCTAAAGATGGTTTTCCGTGGTTACCCATTTTTACACCAGGCAAATGCTGGGGGTGAACCATAATTAAGGCCTGGGCCGCTTCCTTCCCACTCCTATCCCTTTCCTATCCCATTGTCGCCATAAGACCTAACTGTGTCGGTGCGACGTAAAGAGATACAGTGTGAAAGCTGTGTCAGACTCAGCTACAGACCCTGTAATCGCTAACCCACACCTCCAAGTAATGAACCCTTAAATATCACTTCTTTTGGTCATACACCGTGACTGCATTCTATGCCCCCACCCACAAGAGGTAATTAGCATGTGTTTTATAACAACAGTACGAATGTTCTTTGCACATATGAACAGAAGTGTATTCTGCGGTTACTTTTATGGGGCATGCATTATTATTATTATTATTATTATTATTATTATTATTATTATTATTATTATTGTTGTTGTTGTTGTTGTACCGGGAGGTACACCTATACGCCACCCATTTAAATCTTGCGCCTTAAAGAACTCCTCTACAGGAGAAACAGTGAACTTGAAACTGGACCAACTTATAAATTTTCTCTGAAGATGACACCACTAAAATTTGGCGTAATTTTGTTATTGTGAAGATTCCAGAACTGTGTGAATTTCTACTTGTTTTTGTTTTCCATTCATCAAGAAGTTTGGACATTCTCTCATAGATGTCACCGCTAAAAAACTATGGTCAGGCACCCTGGTGCGAAGTGAAGGAACCTTTTTTGAAGAAATTTTGTATTCATAAGTTTTTTAAGTAAATGATGCTCATTTATTTTTGGGTTGGCAATATTTATCTTTTCTTTCCGCCTGTTTTGAATCCAAACAATCAAGAATTTCTGTAATTAATTTTCAACCAATCCCGCATTTCTTCTTCGACTTTGAGTGCAACTTTTGAATGTAACCAATAAAATTCTGTGGGTGTGTCTTGATTTTCATAAATGGTCTCGAACCTTCCCCGAGGGTTTATAAACTGAGGATTTTTACGTCTCTTGGCCATTTGATCAACATCTAACTTAGCGTGTGTGTCAAGCAGGAGGCGGGAAGCGCCTCTTTCATCAGGCAGCAGTTCTTCAGCAAGGCCAATTAACATCTTTATTTCTTTGCTAGCTCCGCAGTTTAACCTGAGGGAAAGGTCCGAAACCTTAACTATGAAACCTTCTCTAAAATGCAAGTTCTGCCGGCTTATGTAATATTTCATCAACCTTTAACTGTAAATCGGGGATAGAGAGTGAGGTGCCCTCTCGAACTCCCCTTCACATTGGTTTGAGGTGACTACGTTTGTAACTGGTCTTTTTCCTTTCCGCAATGTCTTAATTTATTTTTATACGAGTCACCTCCATAGTTTGGGAATAGCCCCTGTTTCATCGGCCTAGTGCCCTTTAGGTTTTAGAATTCTCATCTATGAGTGCAAGTATTCGCCTCCTTTCAGTTTGTGTTCGGGCCATTTATTTAACTGTTATTTCTTTTACACGAAGGCCCTATAGGTTGGGTACGAGATACCCCTGTTTCAGTTTGTAAGCTGGGCCATGGAAGGCCAAAAAGGTGTATACGTAAGATATTTTTGGTGTTGCCATGAACTGGCTTGAAAACTGAGAGCCTGTTAGCTCTTTTCAAAGTAAGATTACTGAATGCCTTTTGAAGGCTTGATATTGTGACTTGAGAGCCAGCGCTCCATGTATTTGGGGATTTCTGCCCTTGTGTAAAATTGTAATCTTTTGTAAAGTTGAGCTGAGAGCTCAGGAAATGTAAAGCGAGGGGCTGGAAGCCCTTGTTACTAAACAGTCACTAAAGTTTGGGTTTTCTTGCTTTGTCTAAACTTGTCATGGTACCTGATATATCATTGTTATCTCACTAAGTGAGATTATTATTATTATTATTATTATTATTATTATTATTATTATTATTATTATTATTATTATTATTATTATTATTATTGCCTTCATTCATAGTGGTGAAGTTGGGACTCATGGTCCTCTCTTCCAGTTAACCACACTTCTTTAACAGTGTACATGTGAGAAGTACACTGTGTTCCTCTTACATCCATTCTTGCGCAGTGCATTGTAATGACTTCGCCACGTTTAATCACTATACCAACTAAATGTTCTGCGGTTTTTCACTTGTTCTTTGTGAACAACTTCTAAAACGGACCAACGACTCTGTTCTTCACAAAGCCCTTTGTGATCTGCCGCGCGACACATGTCACAGTCTCATCAAAATATCATGTGAGAGCAATTATCGCTTTCTTCACTGTGCCAGAAGATGCTATTTCATATCAGTGTTATGCCTAGTGTGTCGTTTCTCAATGTTTTGCAGTAACCTATCAAAGTCTAACTGATTCTGGCATACTGCAATGTGTGTGGCTACTGTAGCTTTCCTCACTAAGCTCAGCTTCACAGGCAGCTGTCTTTCCCAACGATACCTTTGTAGTAGCGGTAGAATATCACTCACGGTGTCACCTGCCTGTCGTAAGAGGATACTAAAAGGGGCGTCCAGCGCCGGCCGCGCGGTGTAGGGGTGGAAATAATAATAATAAAAATAATAATCGTATTGTCTCAGCTACTATGTGCAGTTATTTGGATTTGACACAATCTAGGTGACAGCTTGCATCCGGGAGATGGTGGGTTCGAGCCTCCCCACTGTCGTCAGCCCTGATGTTGGTTTTCCGTAGATTCACATTTTCACACCAGGCAAATGCTGGGACTGTACTTTAATTAAGGCTACAGCCGCTCCCTTTCCACTCCTAGGCCTTTCCTATCCCATTCACGCCATAAGACCTATCTGTGTCGGTGTGATATAAAGCAATGCCTGTCGTAAGAGGAGACTAAAAGGGGCACCCAGCGCCAGCCTCGCGGTGTAGGGGTGGAATAATAATAATAATAATAATCGTATTGTCTCAGCCCACCCCTAGGCCTTCCATATTCCATCGTCGCCATAAGACCTATCTGTGTCGTGCGACGTAATTGTAAAAAATAAATTAAGCTAGTGATTTATAGTTTATTTCTAACTGCTGGTTTGTATTCTGCACTTCCATCCACACAGTGAGGATAAGGAGGATGCTGGCACACCATAGTTATCTTTTAACACGTATGTTGGTAGAATTTATCGTGATTTGCGAGCAATTAAATAAAATTAATAGATCATTTGTGGTGACCGGCGCTAGGTTATGGAATTCCCTGTCAGCTCAGGTCAGAGAAGCTAGCTTTTTATCAAGATTTAAGGTCACCTGCCGAGACTACCTGCTGAGGACAGCTGACTGTATGGTTGAAGTATGAATGTGTGCGTGCCTGAGGATTAGTCATTTTTAAGAGTTTTTAATATTGATTCGTTTTAATATTAATTTAGTATTTTTTTAAATTGATTTTCAATTCTATTAATTTATGTAGTTTTAACTATTTTAAGTACCTCAGTATTTTTTTATTAGTATGTGGTTAAATGTAAGAGAGGGCTTCGAGCCCTAACTTCGCCTCTGTAAAAAAGGCACTAATAAATAAATAAATAAATAAAAATAAATAAATAAATAAATAAATAAATAAATAAATAAATAAATAAAAATAATGTTGTCATATGCTGAAGGCCATTACTGGTAAATATTGGAGTGAAATTGATTAATAATTTATTTCACTGGTGGATTGTAAGTCTATTAACGCAATATAATCGTAGTATGCGCGAATAATGAATGTCATAACTTTATATTTATTAAATGAAAAGCGCACAATGTGCAAAAACAGTTTTTGTACAGATGGTCAACTATGCTAATGCCATTCTTATTATTGAGGTTGTCCTCATTTTGCAGTTTTGTGCATGGTATCTTTCACAACGGTCGTTGCACAGGTTACATATACAGTCTTCGTTCGGCTGGTGGAAGTTTTTTGTTTGGCAGAATCTGTGGTGAAATCCATGAGTGGCGTAACGTGTAATTACGTGCCGTAGCTCGTAATTTGCTTGCTTCCACTCTTCCGTCATTATGGCGTCCGTGGAATAGAAGTCGGATCAAATAGCATTTCGTTTCTCGTTTAAAGTTTGGCGTGCTTTCTCGTAGGGCTTGGTGTTTGGTAGACAAAACGGTGTTTTGATATCGTCAATGAGATAGTCCTCTTTGGTTAGAACATATGTTAACCTTGAAGGGGCTGACTTCCCAATGCCTAGAATTCTCTTGAGATATCGGGCCTTGACTTTTTCTATTGCCATCAGATCGCTGATTGTGAGTTTTTCCCAGATGATGCTAATCCCATAGGTTGCTATTGGTGATATGGCTGTCCTGAACAGTAGCATTGCTGTACCCAATGATATTTGTTGAGGTTGTTGAATGTTGTAGATGGCTTTTATTGCTGCGGCTGCTCTTTCTTTGACGTGGATATTGTAGGATGTTAGAGTAGTTTGGAGGGTGACTCCAAGGTACTTGAATTTCGGCACTACGTCTAGAGGTTTGTTGTGCATGGTTATTGTATTTTTAGGTGCATGTTTTCCTCCTTTCCTAAAGGTCATTTGTTTAGTTTTGTTATGGTTTATTTGCAAACCTTTCTGCCCATAATGTGAGCCTATTGAGGACCTCTTGGAGCTCTTCTATGTTTTCTGAGCCTATTGCCATATCATTTGCGTAAAGTATAAGCAATGCTGAGGTATCTGTGATGTCTGCTGTCATGATGTTGAATAAAATTGTAAGATAATATATTTTCATTAATAACGTACTAAGGTAAGTGAATCTCCATTATTCTACTTGCATCGAGATAATATCTGGTTTGGTAATGGTTGGTAACTCTTCAATTTGGCACTAATGATCGGTCATATTAAAAAAACAAAAAAAAAACAGAACAGAACAGAGTAGAATAATATTAAATATCATACAGTTTGTTGTTTTTTTTTTTTTTGCTTTACGTTGCACCGACACAGAAGATACGTCTTATGGCGACGATGGGATAGGGAGGGCCTGGGAATTGGAAGGAAGCGGCCGTGGCCTTAATTAAGGTACAGCCCCGGCATTTGCCTGGTGTGAAAATGGGAAACCACGGAAAACCATCTTCAGGGCTGCCGACAGTGGGGCTCGAACCCATTATCTCCCGATTACTGGATACTGGCCGAATTTAAGCTACTGCAGCTATCGAGCTCGGTCATTCAGTTGTAACTGACAAAGTTGATCACGTAGTAAACTAGTCGAATCTCTTATATATAAGGGTAAGTAAAACGAAGACGAGTCACCTGCCATAAAATTAAGACATTTTTATCCCACGGTCAATCCCATTGTTGAAAAAATTGCCGAGATGTCGACGGAATCACATCTGCACCCAATCGCACACGTCGTCGTCCGATGCGATGTCCACGAATGTCTTACTTCAGATCGAGCATGGGGTCATATATTGTAGAGAGTGAGGCGCACCATGAAGTCATAACCCCCGCCATGCTGTCGAACAGCGCTATCCTTCATGACAACGCCCGCCCCCACACTGCCAACTCTGTGAGGAATATGCGTCAAGCGCAATGAAGTCAAAACGCCCCGCCATGCTGTCGAACAGCGTTATCCTTCATGACAACACCCACCCCCATATTGCCTACTCTGTGAGGAATATGCGTCAAGCGCAATGAAGTAAAAACGCCCCGCCATGCTGTCGAATAGCGTTATCCTTCATAACAACGCCCACCCCCACATTTCCAACTCTGTGAGGAATATGCGTCAAGCGCAATGAAGTCAAAACGCCCCGCCATGCTGTCGAACAGCGTTATCCTTCATGACAACGCCCGCCCCCAAACTGCCTACTCTGTGAGGAATATGCGTCAAGCGCCATGAAGTCAAAACGCCCCGCCATGCTGTCGAACAGCGTTATCCTTCATGACAACGCCCACCCCCACACTGAAAACTCTGTGAGGAATATGCGTCAAGCGCCATGAAGTCATAACCCCCGGCCATGCTGTCAAACAGCGTTATCCTTCATGACAACGCCCGCCCCCATATTGCCAACTCTGTGAGGAATATGCTGCAAGCGCCATGAAGTTAAAACGCCCCGCCATGCTGTCGAATAGCGTTATCCTTCATGACAACGCCCACCCCCACATTTCCAATTCTGTGAGGAATATGCGTCAAGCGCCATGAAGTCAAAATGCCCCGCCATGCTGTCGAACAGCGTTATCCTTCATGACAACGCCCGCCCCCATATTGCCAACTCTGTGAGGAATATGCGTCAAGCGCCATGAAGTCAAAACGCCCCGCCATGCTGTCGAACAGCGTTATCCTTCATGACAACGCCCGCCCCCACACTGCCAACTCTATGAGGAATATGCTTCAAGCGCCATGAAGTCATAACCCCCGGCAATGCTGTCGAACAGCGTTATCCTTCATTACAATGCTTGTCTCCACACTGCCAACTCTGTGAGGAATGTGCGTCAAGCGCCATGAAGTCAAAACGCCCGGCCATGCTGTCGAACAGCGTTATCCTTCATCACAACACCCGCCTCCACACTGCCAACTATGGGAGAAATATGCTTCAGAGACTTGGGTGGGAAACTCTTCAGCAACCTCCCTACAGCTCCGACCCCTCCACCCCCACTGTGATTTTCACATCTTTAAGGAGAACAAGTAACTCATGAAGGTACAAGAATGGACACTATACTGTCTGGTGATGAAATTGTAATTTGAAGGGAAGATGTGGGAGGAGTCCAAGAACAGTCCTATATAGTAAATAATCAGAAGATCGAGGAATTGAAAATCAGTATGATTAAAAAGCAAGGCAAATGTAATGGCAAGATAATAGGAGGGGGGGAGGGGGGCCAAGAGATGAACAATAGAAATTGGGTATAAAGACTTAAAATCGCGGAAGGCTTCAAGTATTTGGAGAATGAAATAAAGGAGAATTCAAGATATATGGGAATCAACTGGACTAAATAAAAGGAGTCTTTTGTCACTGTATTTTAGGAATCAGTCGTACATTATGTCAACTATACAGAAGTATCACCTTCTCATATCTTTGAATAACAGGTTAAATAAATTATACCTGTCCTAAATGGTACTGTCCCGTTATTTGGCAATGACACACTAAAACAGATCTACTTTCTAAACGTCGCGAAAACGTAATTAACAGAAGCGTGTTATGTTTACATTGTGTTCTCAGAGAAGGATAACATTAGACGTTCAGAATACATCCTCCCTGTGTGTTGAAGAAGAGGCTTACATAATCAGATGCATTATGGCATGTCATTTTTCAGTTTGTTAACATGACAGAAAAGGAAGATCATCAATCTTTAGAAGAATGCATTCAGTTATTCGAAGTGTTCTGAGTGAATTCACAGATGAATATGTTTATGTGTTTGTGATCAGAAAGGAATTTCACTTTCTGGAATATATATTTAAAGATTTCACCATGATATATGGGATAAATTAGAGATTAATTAATCATACACATGTCTTCCATCAGCGGTAATTATCAGTCAAAGGAATTCAGCAGAAACCAAAAGAATTGAATTACAATTACCCTATGGATATGTGCTGTCAGTAGGATGACTGTGGTAAGATAATCTAGCCAATATGATGCATCTTTCTGTGAATATCCAAAGACACATGAGAATTCGCATTGTCTTGGTGGCAAACAAGTATTTTTGTACGTTATGTCTTTATTATACTGCTGAATATTCTAGAATAATTCTTCAACTGGCTATAATACATGTCCGCACTGATTGATTTTATTGGGAGTAGGTCATTATAAAATAATGGATTTTAAATTCTATCATACACAAAGTAATACCTTTTCTGCATAATGTAATGCACACTAGCTTTAAATCGTTCATTTTCCAGCAGAACTACCTCTCTTAAAACTCATTCAGTATTTTGTAATCCATTTTATTAACTCAGTAAAAATACACAGATTTAGTAGCATTGACTAACAGTAGCGTCGATAAGGGGGGGCGAGGGGGGCAGTCGCTCCCCTACTTTGTGGAGAAAACTTTGGCATTTGTATTCCATTTTAGCTGGATGAAACAAGCAATTTGTACAAGCCCTGTTGTCTTATCAGCTAATTATTTGCTTTAATTAATAATGAAATTATTAGCGGAAATACGCAACAAAGTCGTTCACGCGTTTAACCGATTTGTATAGCACCACAGCGAGTACTGTAGTGGAGACATTTTATGTGCTGTGAGGAAGGGTACGCGCCCATTCGTTAGTCTGGCAGTCTCTTTGGGGTCTGTTAGTTTTTTTTTTAGTTTTTAGTCAAATACTAAATTATTTTTAATTATATAATCACGCCGTACGTCTATTTAATTGTAATACATGTATAATATTGTTCCTCTCGTGAAAATAGTATTGAATCAAAATCTCAAATAAATATTATCAACACAGTTAAGTTGTTAGGCTGAGAATTTTTACCTCTCTGTCGAAATTCCATTTAGTAGCTTTCTTTTCCAGTTTTAATGTATAACGCATATAACCCCCCCCCCCATTATATCCCACAAACTCGGGTACTTTGTTGTCTTTACATTTTTTGTCCCCCCTACTTCTAACTCCGAATCACCGCTACTGATGGCTAAACTTCACACAGGAAGGCAATCAGACGTCATCTTGCAGGGATATTCTCAGCACATCAAGAGCTTTTCAAACAGTATCACAGCAAATGGAAATTATCAAACACATATATCAGAAAATGCTAAGAACTTTCTGAGCAAGCAAATAAATAAATAAATAAATAAATAAATAAATAAATAAATAAATAAATAAATAAATAAATAAATAAATAAATAAATTACATTTCCAGGCTTCGTAAGAGGAAGTATCACAGGTTAAGGTTTAGGATAATCATCCACATGATAGAAGGAGTAGAAGACGACGACGTGTGTGATTGGGTATACGTGTGGTTTTGTGGACAACTAGCCTGTTTTCTCAAGAATGAGACTGACGATCTCACGACCCTGTAGGATAAATGCCTTAACAGTTCTGGTAATTACTTTCGAGGTACGATGTATGCTACAATACTTTCTGGCAGGTTACCCATTTTCATTTGACCGCTCCTTATAAATTCTGTGTGTTTGTCATCACTAAATAGATATAGATCTTAAGAAACGCTGAATTGCCGAATATTTTTCAGGAGAATACAATAAAATTATTGGCCGATTGATCGACCGGTTGGGTGAATAAATAATGTATTTTATATTTATTTATTTACATATTTGCAGCCTTAAAACTAATTGGTTCTCCCCCTAAATCAGGCCTGGCCAATGCCCATGCTCCTGCCTTGCGCGCCGAGTACCAGTGTTGTCAACTTAGCGGATTTTCCGCTAAATTTGGCGGAATTAGAAGACTGTCGGCGGAGAAATATACCATTTAGCGGACAGCGGATTTTTTGGCGGAATTGTAGATTTATTATAGCGGAATTTAGCGTTTTATCCATTTAACTTTTTAAAAAATTTGTACTCCTGTCTGTCTCTGAGCTATTCCGTATTTCTTGTCAGGAGCTAGCAGTCACATGAGGAAAACATGTTATTTGAATTTGATGTTATGAGATCGTGGTATCATAAATTTGTAACGCGTGTGGAAATGGTACGTATCTCTTAGTTGACGAATGATGACAGATAATGAAACTGTGAGAAAGTAGCATTTATATTTATGCTATGAAGGAAGGCAGTTTAATAAACTGGCGTGTTCAGTGCGTGGCCCCCTTGAGGTAGGAGATTCACCTAGTTTGCACCCGGCAGTAAAACGCATACAAGTTTTACCTCGCCGGCTCGCAGGCAGGGGGACTCACAGATCAGGTGACTACTACTACTACTACTACTACTACTACTACTACTACTACTACTACTACTGCATGCTGCTATTGAATGGCTGGTGTTGTTTAGAGCTCCGCGTATTTGCTTAATTAAGTGGTGTTTTAAAGGCTGTGTATGGATAAAATATATTGCGATTATAGGTGGAAGTGCTGCCCTTCAGAACGCGGTGTTCTCTCTCTTTGATGAGCTAAAGAGGCATCCCTTTTCTGACAAGGTAAATAGGCCATTTATATTGCTTTAAATGATTTAAGGTTATGTTTTCAAAGAGAAAAGAGAGTAGAGGTACTGAGAATAGAAATGTCAAATCCAAAGAGGTTGAAATAGACGTAGAAAACCAAAGAGATACTATGTCGGATGAGGAGCTGGACGTAACCATGGAACTACAGAGTACGAAGACTATAGACCAAAGAGTAGGATTAGAAGAGATGCGACTAGAAATTGATAAGTTAGTCAAGCATAGTGAAGACTTATTAGCATTAGTTAAGATGACTCCCAATACCAAAGCGGAGATAAAGAAAGGTATTAAAGAAATGGGACAAATGGCAGAAGTAATCCGTAGTCGTTCGTGGGAATGGGAACAATTTGATGTGTATGAAGATCCAAAGGCTAGGAGTGATTTGGAACAGGGCACTGCCTCCAGTAAGAAAATAACCCGTGATGTTGGGACACAGGCGCAATTCAGTGACAGAGTGCTAGATATAGAGCAGACCCTCTTGGAAGCTACGTGCTTTGACGAGTTTGCGAAGCTATTGGATAAGGAATGGCCTGACTGTGTGTACAGTAACACGCACGTCATCTCCGGAAATATAGGGAAATTGACTGATTGGGATATATCAATGGTTGTAAATCCCAAACATCTTACAGAGGAGGATGGAATTATGAGAAGCATGAAGAATATGCATACAGAAATCTCTGACTTGCTGAACTCCAATCTGGAGGAAGGTAAGACGGAATTCCTGCGCACTGTTACGCAAACCTACACGAGTCGAGGAGGAGAGCGGTAGAAGCTGCGATATGTATATGTAATACCATATTCATTTAATCAGGATGGAGTAAATGACCTGCAGAGCCTGTATTCATGTCTCACCCACTGGAGAGAGATAATTGAGACTCATGCAAGAAAGAAGGTGCTGATAACTATCCCGGATACCCTTGATCGGAATTATGTAAGGAAAATCTTGGAATGGATGTTTCGTAAGAGTGATATTGAAATAGGGTGCTTGGAATCGGCTAAAACGCAGGTAAAACAGGCTGTTTCTGTGGGATTAACATCGAAAAAGAAATCCTTAAATGATAATACTCAGGAAACAGTTACGTGCAAAGCTGCGGGAAAAACGTACGCCGAATTGCTTAAAACAGTAAAGGAAGGAGTAAACATCGAAAAAATTGGCGTTAAAATAAAACGAATAAGGAAAACAGCAAAGGATGACCTTATACTTACTGTAGAAGGCAAAGGAAAGGCTGACGTATTACAACGTGAGATAACTAAAAACGTCAAGGAAATAGAGGTTTCAACAAAAAGGAAGGAGACAACAATTCTAGTGTACGGTATGGATCCGGATTTAAATGAAAACTATCTCAGAGCAGCACTCTCCTTAGAAGCTGCTGTCGAAGAATCTCAGATCAATATTACGTCCGTAAGACCGGGGAGGTTCGGAAATCTGAATGCTACCGTAATCTTGCCAACGGAACCATCGAAAATACTGTTAAAGAAAAAGAAAATAAATGTGGGATGGGCAACCTGTATGCTGAAGGAAAGAGTTACAGTTGCAAGGTGTTTTAAATGTCTTGGATTTGGACATAAAGCGACATTAAGGATGACCGGTCACGGAGCTGTCTAAATTGTGGACAAGAAGGCCATTTGGCGAAGGATTGTGGGAACATTTCGTTTTGCACCATGTGCCAAGTGGAGGGCCACCGCTCAGATCAAATGAAATGCCCTACTTACAGGAAGCTAATATTAGAGGCAAGGAAGTTGAATTTAAACGACCAATAATCGACATACTGCAGGTGAATCTCATGAGGAAATCCGACAGTCATGACATCATGTATGCGACAGCCTTGGAAAAGAAAGTAGACTTAGTGCTTGTTAGCGAGCCAAACAGAAGGCGAGTAGCCGAAGGTGGTTGGTTCACGGACAAAAGATGTGATGTAGCTGTATATTTTTTAAATGATAAGTTGGAGGTGCTAAGCATAAGGGCAGAAGAAGGATATTTGTGTATTCAACTTCAGCAATATCAGATTTATTGTTGTTATATCTCTCCTAACATCCCTTTTGATATTTTCAAAGCTGAAGTAGATGCAATAGTTCAGGACTGCATGGCGTCAGGTATTGAATCTATCATTCTCGGAGACCTAAATGTCAAGTCGCCTCTGTGGGGGGCACCAACTGCAGATCGTAGGGGAGAATATTGGGCAGAATGGATAGCGACCCTAGACTTGGTGGTTCATAATACTGGAATCTTACCAACTTTTTCCAGAGGGAACTCAGAGTCTTTCATAGACGTCACCTGCTCAACGCAGGGTATAGCATCATTCATTGTTGACTGGGAAGTTATGGAAGATGAATCTCTCAGCGACCATCGTTTTATTTACTTTCAAGTTAAGGGTTCGAAGAAGCTTAATGATATAACGAAAACGGTGTGGAACTATAATTGGGAAACTTTTAAAATTGCAATCGAGTGGATTTCACAAACTGTAGATACAGTGCAACATACTCTAAAATATGTAACTGCTGTTCTTAAAGATGCTTGTAGGACCAGCCGATTGAGGGGATCAACAAAATATAAAACACGAGTCCCTTACTGGTGGAACAATGAAATAGACATGCAAAGGAAAGACTGCAATCGCAAGAGACGAATTCTTACAAGATCTAGGAAAAAAATCATGCAGGTCAACTTAATACAATTAGAAGCTGACTATAAGGCATCAAAGAGGCAACTAATGAAGCTAATAAGGGATTCTAAGAGAAATCTCTGGCAAAAGCTATGCGGAGATCTAGACAGTGATATCTGGGGAGCGGGATATAAGATATTGACCGGTCGAATAATCAACAGGGTACCAGTTCAGCTCCCAGCTGATAGAAGGAAAGCCATAGCAATAGAGTTGTTCCCTTGTACTAATGACAGACTTAAAACGGAATCAGATTTTTGTGTTGCAGAACCGTTCACTGTGGTTGAGTTACAAGAGGTAGCACGCAATATGAAGACTGGTAAGGCACCAGGTGTAGATGGAATCCCACCAGAAGCCATCAAGTATGCAGTTGAGGTGGCACCTGGTTGGATCTTATCAGTCTTCAATGATTTATTAAAAAAGCGTGAATTCCCCGATGAGTGGAAAGTAGCCAAGCTAGTGCTGTTATTGAAGGCAGGGAAACTATCATTAGATCCATCAGCATACAGGCCACTTTGCTTATTAAACACCTTGAGCAAACTTTACGAAGGATTGATTAAAACTAGACTGGAGAAAGAACTTGAACAACAGGGAGGACTTTCTTCGAACCAGTTTGGATTTAGAAAGGGTAGAACCACAACCCAAGCTATTGAGAGGGTGATTCAAATACAGGCAGAAAGCAGTGAGAAATGGGCTGCCTTGATAACGCTAGATGTCAAAAATGCTTTTAACACTGCTTCTTGGAGCATTATTTTGAGAGAACTTCGTAGGATGAACATTTCTCAGTATCTACAACAAATAATCGTTAAGTACTTCAAAGGACGAAGAATACGATTTCATGATTTAGAAGATCTTGAAATGAGTGCTGGCGTTCCACAGGGATCTGTCCTAGGACTCACCTTGTGGAACATTCTATATGATGGTGTCTTACGCCTGCAGCTGACAAAAGGGACAACATCTATTGGTTATGCAGATGACCTTGCAATAGTGGTAATAGCAGAGAATGTAGACCTTCCGAGTAAATGAATCACTGAGACGAGTTAACCTTTGGATGGTAAATAATAAGTTGAGATTGGCTCCACATAAGACTGAGGCTGTAATTTTGAAAGGTTCCAGGAATTGGAAAAATGTCCGTTTCTTATTAAATGATACAGTGATTATCCCAGGAAAGTCTGTACTATACCTTGGGGTTCTTATTGACAGGAATTGAACATTTGGTGCACATGTGAAGGCAGTAACCCAAAAGGCAGAGAAGAAGGCATAGCCAGACTTATGCCTAACATCGGGGGACCAAGAACAGTTAAGAGACGGATTATGTGCTCTGCAGTATATTCCATTTTACTTTATGCTGCACCTATCTGGCACAATGCACTCAGGAGGAAGATTCACCGAAGAGCTATGGAAAGAGTACAGAGGAAATTGCTGCTCAGAGTTACCTGTGCATATCGAACTGTTTCGACAGCAGCTTTACAAGTTGTAGTTGCCAGTATTCCCATTGACCTCCTCGTTGTAGAGAGAAAACTTTGGCATGAAAGGGGTGCAACTATATCTGCTGAAGAAAAGAAAGCCTCGAGGAACCAACTCTTTCTAGACTGGCAAGACCGATGGGATGGCACAACCGATGTTGGCCAATGGACAAAAAAGCTAATACCCAACATAGGAGACTGGCTTAAATGTAGACATCGGCAGGTAGATTACTATCTGTCGGCAGGTCCTGACAGGACATGGAAGATTCGGCGTGTACGCCATGAAGATGGGAAAGACGCAGGGAGATGGTTGTCGGTACTGTTCTGAAAGGGATACAGTAGAACACACTTTTTTCTACTGTGTTCGATGGTAAGAAGAATGAAGGAAAGCCTGCCAACAACTTGGCCGACGACTCACGCCAGGGAATCTTGTTCAGATTATGTCAGAGAGTCCGTTTGCCTGGAACACAGTAAAAGCAATGGCGACAAGCATTATGGGGATGAAGGAAAAAGAAGAGAAAGGAAGAACTTAATAATATACATCACTCCATTCTGATGTCATGCCGACAAGCAGTTCCAGAATGGGCTGAGTGAAGAGGGCAGGGGTTTTTAGTTGGTGGAAATCCAACTCCCACACAGAGTGGTGTCTTTAAAAGATTTTCCCCTGCCATAACAAAAAACTACTACTACTACTACTACTACTACTACTACTACTACTACTGTGTGCGTATGGACCCAGTGGATCACGTAAAGCTCTAACGATACTGTTTTCTGAGTTGCCAAACAGCGCTCATCCGTTCTCCGTGGATCCTTTTTCGTTCTTCTGTCCACTTTGCTCCAGTCTTCTTTTTCACTTCGTTCTCTGGTTGCACTTTCCATCCATTAATTTTTATCCTATAGAGGTTTCTGTCCGCGGTATCATTTGAGTTCATCTGGGCTTTTCCCAGATCCTTCTTCACTTCCAGCACCAATGGAATATTTTTTAGATGTTCTATGTAGGTGAGAATCTTGTGTGTCAGTCTACTTGCCGGCAGTCTGCGGACGTGCCCATAAAATTTCAGACGCCTTTTGCGGATGTCTGCTGCAATGTTTGAAAGCTCTTCTGTCACTTTGCGTGACCTCAGTCTATATCTATCTTCTGTTTTTCTGGGGCCGAAAATTTTCCTCGGATTATTATTATTATTATTATTATTATTATTATTATTATTATTATTATTATTATTATTATTGCCCATTATTTGAGATCGAATCTCTTGGCGGAATTTTAGCGGATTTTTAGTAGTATTTAGCGGATCTTGAAAATATAAGTTGACAACACTGCCGAGTACTAAGCGGTTAGGTGCGCGGGGAGAAGAGAAGGGGAAGGTTAGCAGTCTGGCCGCAAGGTGGCAACACAGTCGCCTTGCAGTTGGTCTGTTTTCCGCGAGGTTTCAAGACTTCGAAGAACTCAGGATTGATTTCGATTTGAAGTATTTGACAGGCCTTTCTCGCTTTTGGCTTATAACTTGAGTTGATAGATCTGCAGTGCAACACCTAGCTCAAGGACATATTTCTGCAGTCCCGAATTGTGCACGACTTTTATAAAACACTTGGGGCCGATGACCTCGATGTTAGGCCCCTTTAAACAACAAGCATCATCATCATCATCATCATCATCATCATCATCATCATCATCATCATAAAACACTTCCTCGGCAGCGATATCCTCGACTGCACAGACAACCTGCTAAAGCTCTTCCAACGTCCGCTTCCATCATGTATCCGAAAGTTTTTAATTTTACTTTTTACGAAATTGATCAAATCCCGGCAACCTGCGGTTTGTACGGAATTTAACATGCGCATCTTCTTGCGGTTGTCTCTATCGCGAACCCTTGTTTTAAACACAGAACACTGTATATTCTAACCGTAAATAAACTAACACACGTTCCATCTCAGGTCATAGTGGGTGATTTTTGTTTTGTTGAAACAGTGAACGTATGTGCCTGTATCCAAAGTTCTGTTGTTGTAAAATACATAATATTATTTTGTCATATTATGTTCGATTATGAAGGCTGTGGAAGCGGGTTTTGCTTTTCATCAGCCGGATTTCACACCAATGATTGTCCCTGCCGTGACTGGCGGCATATATCCTTCTCTCTAACACATTTTCACCGAATATCGCAGTGATGGGGATAGCCGGAGCGCTCGCCAGACGTGGCCGTTAGCGTTTGAGGGGTGCTAATTGCCCTAGATGAATACAACTGAATGAAGAGTTACATCGAAATCCGAGCTAGCAAAATGCAAAGAGTTTAGTCATGCTAATGCATCTGAGATGAGAGATGTCCGAAATTGATCAGCTTGAGGCGTGATTGGTTCATGAGAGAGTAACCCCGAACTATAAACCGTGAGAGGAAGGAAAGGACTAGTAACTCTGTCTCAAGAAAACCAGCACTCAGCAGGCATCCTCAAATGAATCAACAAAGTTTCGTACTGAAAAAAAAAACCGAGTGACTGTATTGGTAGTGCAAGAATACTTGAAAATGAATTAGCACTTTTATCTTGATATTTTCGTGGTCCAGCGGCCGATGACCTAGCTGTTAGGCCCCTTTACATAACAAACATCATCATTTTCGTGGTTCAGAATACTAGATAAAATGTAATTTTGGGATTATACAATGTGAAACCATAAAATTGTCTTCTTTCACGTTCGTTTGTCATCTCTTATTAATACAAACCATTAGCATACCACAAAAGATAACTGCTTGACCTCAACTATCTTGTTCTGGCGTAAAGATCTGGTGACCCTATCGCCCAGTGGATAACCACTGCAATCAGTTACACGAATATTGGCGGTAAATCCGTAACTGGTGAGTTGGAGGGAAATGCCCAAATTCTGCCCGATCACCGTAACCGAAAGCTGTATGCCGAAAAAAACACTCTTCGTAAATTCTCCCTTCAGACGAAAACTAGCCGGAATGAAGTAAAACTAACGACCCTCGTCATGAAACATTGTACACGAATTGGTTACTGGAATGTTCGAACAATGTGGAAAGTAGGTAAATTACTCAAGTGAAGCAGAAATGATAAAATACTCTCCATCTTAGGGATTTTAATGGAAATGCGTTATTCTACTCTGGCAGAGAGAGTGAGGAACATGCACACAAGGAAGGAGTTACTATCGTTCTAAATAAAGGAGTAAGAAAGATCCTCATGAACTGGTATCCTGTGTTAGAAATAATTTTATTACAATGAGGATGAAAGTCAGACCAGTTATATTAATACAGTCATATGCATTCCCTGAAATAGTTAGTGAAATAGAAAATTACAAGTTTTATGACTAATTTTAGAGTTGTTAAAGAAAACAAGGATAACATCATAGTGAAGGGCGACCTTAATGACAGCTAGGTGAAGATAACAAGTAAATGATATGGTGATGAGCAAGCATGCGTTAGGGGAACTGAATGAGAATGATGAACATGTTCTTGGAACTGTGTGAACATTTTAATCTCATTATTTTCCCCCATACATCTTCCCGTAAAGTATCACGGATATCACCAGATGGTAAAGCCCAGAATCAGGATTTTAATCTCATTATTTTTCACCATAAATCTTGCCGTAAAGTATCATGGACATCACCAGATGGTAAAGCCTAGAATCAGGATGATCACTTTGATATAAGTAGGAAATTCATATCGTCCCTTGTGGATACACACAACTGAAGAGGGGTCGATTTAGTAAGTGATCACCAACTTAAGATGGCAAAGTTAAGATTAAGAATCGCAATAGTGAGCAACAAAACTAAAATAAGCCGAGATAAGCTTGATGTGAATAAAATGGAAGACAGCGATACCTCGGTAGAGTTCTATTTGGAATTATATAATAGATTCACACTATTGTCAAGAAAGATAAATAAAATGGCAATGAAAATGAGCCAAACACAACTGTTGAAGAGAAATGGGAGTTGCGAATTGAGAGCATGTTCAGCCCGGTCAATAACGAAGCTCTAAAGCCTGTTTTGTAAACGGTTATTTCTTACTGTTAAAGCCCTTTTCTAATGAGTTATCCTTGTTCTTAATTGTTGTTGTTTTTGAAAAGAGGAACAGAAATTAAAGGACAACAAAATATTTAGGAAATACATTCAAAATACAAAGTTTTTTGTATGGTCATTTTGGCCAGGATCCTCTCTACTGTCCTTGTACATAACAGTTTTAGAGCATGAAGATCTTGCACAGGCCTTATAAATACATTTATAATAATTATGGAACAGTCGTTAGAGTGGAATAGCTCACTGTATTTAGAATTCATTTATTTATTAAAACTTTTGATTCCATGAGTAGAAAAATAACATGAGAAAAGTTATAACAAAATGAAATGCCTGAAACAATCATGGGTATCATTAAACATGTGTATGATTACCATGTCAGTTACGTATCACATCAAAGTAAAATTTCTGCTCACTTCCCCTCTGCCAGAGGAGTCAAACATGGTTGTTTATTATCACCACTATTATACGTACATTCTGCTCTTGGATGACATAATAAATAGTGTTTGCAGCAGACTACTTAGAGGATTCTCAAATACAAGTGTAAAATTACAGTAATTAGACAAAATGTTCTTCATACAAATAAACATAAACCAAAAGTCATAGGGGTGAATAATACCCCAGAAACGAATCGTGTCCTAGAGAGTGAAAGGATAGAAGAATTCCCATATTCAGGTAGCATTGTATTTAAAGGACTAGGATCCGATATTGGGAAGGAACAGCCTACCTTTTCGCGCTTACTATATACATGGCAGTCTAATCATATATACTCAAAATTAAAAATTAAAAATCGAATATTTTTCTTATGGCGACGACGAGATAGGACATGGCTAGGAATGGGGAGGAAGGGACCGTATCCTTAGTTAATGTACAGCCTCAGCATTTGTCTGGCGTGAAACTAGGAAATAAAGAAAAATCATATTCAGGGCTGTGGGGTTCGAAACCACCACCTCCCGAAGACAAACATAAGATTATTTAATACAAATATTAAATCTATTTTATTACAAGGTTGTGAATCATGGAATTAAACAAGGGCAATAGAAAAGAAAGTAGGCTACTTGGAGCCACCGTAGTGGCCTCCACGGTATGCACTAGCCATGAGTCTTGGTGAGTGTGCTAGATACCAACTGATGAGCCCAACCTAGCACACGGGAAAGAAACTCTGGCAACCAGGAATGAGTTAGCTGGAAAATTTTTAATGTCCAATAACGGACCATTTATATTGGTATTATAAATTTACTCATTTTCTTTCTTAATCTGCTTACCCTCCAGGATAGGTTTTTGCCTCAGACTCAGCGAGGGATCCCACCTCTACCGCCTCAAGGGCAGTGTCCTGGAGCTACAGACTCTGGGTCGGGGGATACAACAGGGGAGGGTGACCAGTACCTCGCCCAAGCGCCCTCACCTGCTATGCTGAACAGGGGCCTTGGTGGGGGATGGGAAGGCCTTGGCCTTATGTTGGGACCATCCCGGCATTTGCCTGGAGGAGAAGGGGGAAACCACGAAAAACCACTTCGAGGATGGCTGAGGTGGGAATCGAAACCTCTATTCAGTTAACCTCCCGAGGCTGAGTGGACCCCGTTCCAGCCCTCGTACCACGTTTTAAATTTCGTTCCAGAGCCGGGAATCGAACCCGAGCCTCAGGGGGTAGCAGCTAATCACACTAACCACTACACCACAGAGGCGGACCATAAATAAATGTACTCATTCGGGACAAACATTTCAGGTTCCCCTTGGGAATAAACATCTATATCATCTACTGGCCAAACAGGCATCAATTTTTGGTAATGAGACAAAGTCTCTCATAGTGCATTGGCACTCCGGTGGCTCCAAGTAGCCTACGCAGTGGCTACCACGGTATGCACTAGCCATGCGTCTTGGTGGTTGTGCTAGATACCAACTGATGAGCCCAACCTAGCATTTATATTGGTATTATAAATACTTTATGTCAAACAAGTCAAGAATATGAAGCTCATTAGGCTAATTTGTACAGTAAGGGGTTTGTGTAAGTTTAAAGTTGGAGGAGGCACTTTTTCAACTATACATAGGAAAAGGCAGATTTTGGGACATAGTTTACAATAATATAAACTAATACGTTTCGGCTCTAGTCGACAACATGCTTTAATGTCGCATCTAAATGTTGCACTAGGGTCCCGAATCATCTCGATTATCTCTGTCAACATTACGATGTAAATATCACGCTGTTTACTTCTATACATGAATGCCCTGCAAACGAGCAAACCAGACTTGCTCAGGACAGGCTTTAAATACCTCAACAGAGTTCTCTCAAGGTCATTAGCATGACTCCTGCTGCACGTCACCATTCAGAAACTAACAATGAAGCTTTATATTTGAAACCTTGCAATGCTATCTGGGCTAAAATCAATTATATAAATAGCCCAAGGGAAAAGGAAGTGTCCTTAGTGTAAACCATAGAAAGTAAGACGCACATTGACAAGTTAGAACTGTGAGGGTTAGTAGCTACTCTCTCTTCTTTCTGACCCTGTCCCAGTCACCTAGGATCAACACTTCAATAGAATTAGCCCAGTTTTACGGCCGGATGCATTTCCTAACGCCAACACTATATGGAGGGATGTACTTACTATTGTGCGTTTCCTCACCAAGCGAAATGGCCGTGAGATTAGCGGCGCGTAACTGTGAGCTAGCGTTCCGGAGATAGTGGGTTCGAACCCCATTGTCGTCAGACATGAGGATGATTTTCCGTGATTTACCAATTTTACATCAGGCAAGTGATGGGGCTGTACCGTAACTAAGGACATGGTCGCTTCCTTCCCACGCCTAGCCCTTTCCTATCCCATCGTTGCCATAAGATCTATCTGTGTCGGTGCGACGGAAACAAATTGTAGTAGTGTGTTTTTTCAGGTAATTAGTAGTGAGATATACTGTATGCAGGTGGAGATGTGTATTGCGAAGAACACAACCATCTAGCTCTCGAGATAGAGGAATCATCCAGATCAGTTTAAAATCCCTGACATATAATTGCTTCTCTTTTCTTAATTCTAGCAAACACTCTGTCTATAGAAAGAAAAAAAAAAGGTTAGTCATGGGAAAGTAAAACTCCAATGTTTCTACCTCTGGAGGTGCATGGCAAAGAAACCGCCTAGAAGCCATTCCAACAATAATAAGAATCAATCAATGATCTGCATTTAGGGCTGTCGCCCAGGTGGCAGATTCCCTATCAATTGTTTGCCTAGCTTTTCCTTAAACATTTTCAAAGAACGTGGAAATTCGTCGAACATTTCCCTTGACAATTCATTCCAGTTCCTTGGTGATGGTGTTGATTATTGTTTTAAGAGGAAGACAGGAAGTACAACTAGGCAACCATCCTCTATGTAACATTAATCAGAGAGAAAAAATGGAAGGGATACGACATTTTGAAAAATGAAAGTATCGACCAAAAGGAAGAGAAGGGCCACGAAGAGCGGGCAAATGAAAGACTCCCTAGGCCTCGAGTGCTCTAATACCGTCAGGGTCGGAAAAGAACAAGAGTTGACCAAGGGAGGTCAGATAGGATAGACGAAAGTGAGGAGGCTGGCACAAGTAAGTGGAAGCAATGCGAGAACTCAGCTGGGGACGCCGTGGTCACCAAACCACGCTCCCAAGTTGAGAGCCCTTGGGGCCCCTTTTAGACGCCTCTTACGACAGGCAGGGTATACCGTGGGTGTTATTCTACCGCCCCCACCCACAGAGGGATTCCAGTCCTATAAATAAATATTTACCCCAATTTGTCCTCTTGGATTCCAATTTTATCTTCATATTATGATCTCTCCTACAAGAACCTAATTGTTGAAAGTAATGTTGAAGGATGAGAGTTGTTTTGGAGCAACTTTATAGAATTACTGTCGCTACCGCTGTACCATTGGAGAGAAGACCTACTTTGGAAATGTACAGAGTAGGTAAGTCATAGGCGAACTTTTCGATGCTGACACATTTCGAAACATCGAATTCAGGGACCTTTGATCCGAAGGCCACTACGCTAAGGGGCTGAACAATGTTAATGTAGTTACTATACTAGTTAAAACGCATCTTCTTCTTCCTCTTCTTCTTTATCTGTTTACCCTCCAGGGTCGGTTTTTCCCTCGGACTCAGCGAGGGATCAAACCTCTACCGCCTCAAGGGCAGTGTCCTGGAGCTTCAGACTCTGGGTCGGGGGATACAACTGGGGAGGATGACCAGGACCTCGCCCAGGTGGCCTCACCTGCTATGCTGAACAGGGGCCTTGCGGAGGAATGGGAAGATTGGAAGGGATAGACAAGGAAGAGGGAAGGAAGCGGCCGTGGCCTTAAGTTAGGTACCAACCCGGCATTTGCCTGGAGGAGAAGTGGGAAACCACGGAAAACTACTGGCTGAGGTGGGAATCGAACCCACCTCTACTCAGTTGACCTCCCGAAGCTGAGTGGACACCGTTCCAGCCCTCGTACCACTTTTTAAATTTTGTGGCAGAGACGGGAATCGAACCCGGGCCTCTGGGAGAGGCGGACTGTTAAAACACATACAGATTTAGTATTATGATTTTAGTGTTGTGTTGATAAGTTTAGTAAAATTGGTTTTATACTGAAAGTCGCGTTTTATATTTTCGCATTTATGAAGTCATCATTCCGTACATCGACTGGTGTTTCCTAAAGCCATATGTTGGTAAGAAAATGCCAGTGCGCATCTTCGGTGTTGTAGAACTGTAAACACCAGCCATGAGCCCTCCCAGCTCTATTAGGAACGGTCACCGCTGCTTCGCAGCACAACTCACCTCAGTGCCTGTATTCTGCACTTTGCATATCTCAACGGTTTCCTACACGTCACTAGAGACAGGCAAAGTATGAAATTTCATATTCCAAAACATGTCTTCTAGCGCTATCGGAACGAGTATTTTTATTGTTGCTTACCTTATTATACAAGGTGGAAGATGTCGCGCAGCGACTGGGTAATTGCCACCACGATCGCGCTCTAGCACCCTACATATGAGCGCACTGTATGAATTTATTCTAGAGATGAGACAATATACTGCCGGGCTGAATAGCTCGGACGGTGAAGCGCTGGCCTTCTGAACCCAACTTGGCAAGTTCGACCCTGACTCACTCCGGTCGTATTTGAAGGTGCTCAAATACGTTAGCCTCGTGTCAGTAGATTTACTGGCACATAAAAGAACTGCGGAACAAACCGGCACCTCGATGTCACCGAAAACCGTAAAAGTAGTTAGTGGGACGTAAAAAACAATATCATTATTATGATTAGAGAATGCACTGGATCTTGATATGCATATTTATAACTTTCAGGTTACTCAGTCATATGTACAACTCACCGGAAGATCATAAATAAGCAGTCACTCATTAAAACTTCTGTACTTTTCTGTTGAGTGGCTTAATGTGAAGCTGCAAAACTCTTTCATTCCTGCTCGAGCGGTAAAAGGCTAGATTGTCTAGGAATTATTTCATTCATTTTTGGAGAAGAAGCGGAAGTTTAGAAAGCTAGAGGCAATGAATTTGTCACACTTAAGTGTTTGAAGCAATACGTCTCTTAATAAATTTGTACAGTTTATGAGTTACTTCTTCGAGGCAGACGCGGGACGGCGCGGAATAAAATTGCATAACTTGCTCTAGTAACGCCACAAATGATGTTTTAGGGTACCTAAGCCCTCCACGATTTTGAAATCGTATGAGGCTGAGGACTGGGCTTTCACTCGCAGGAAGAGAAACAGATTGTAAACAACCTTCACAGTATTTTTCAGCAAAAACGAGGCTTTTGTTCATGCTAGATTTATCAGACATATGCAGTGGCGGCTCGTGAAAAAATCGTCCTACGTGCTACAAAAAACCCTAAATACGCTGTTTTCAATCTGCTTATTGCCATGATGAACAACTCACAAGTTACTTCAAACTTCTTAATAATAATAATAATAATAATAATAATAATAATAATAATAATAATAATAATAATAATAATAATAATTTCTCACAATTTATAACACAGAACAAACAAAAACATTAATTTGGAAGCAGATGAATACTTCGACAACTATCTACGAGATAAATAGTTATTTCGAGAAAGATTGTTTTTACTCACCTAATGGCGAAATACAAAGTCCATACGGCGATCTTTCTTGCTGCAAAACTTGTCGATCACCTTTTGGTTAAAGTTCTTTATTTCCGAGATAAGCTTTTTCTCTACTGATAGCATCGCTAATGCATTCAACCGTTCCTGACACATAGTATTTCGAAGGAACGTTTTAATCCTTTTAAGACTCGAAAAGCATCTTTCCGGTTCGGAAGTAGTCATTGGAATCGTAATCAAAATCCTGAGCAATTCTGTTATCTGGGCGAAGGTATCCTGCAGTTTGTTCTTCAGGATCAGTTGAAGTAAAGGAACTGCACCGTCAATTTCTCTGAAATCAGTTCTTTCATACAGAACGCTGAGCTCAGTCATTAGTCTATTCTTGTCTGGGAGTCTGTATACGTCACACACAGTATTCACTGCTTTTACAGGGAACTGTTTTGAATATTCGCTAAAATTCATCGAATCTAACAAATTTGCAACCTCTAAATAAGAAAGAGACTCAAATCTACGATCTAACTCTTCAGTGATTCGATCACAAACATCCTTAGCATCAGCCGTCCTGTAGGATTCCGTTCTGCGTTTTTTGCTTTGTGGCATTTCTAAAGAAACTTCATTTGCTATTTTATCGACAGAATCCCTGACTAAAGCAACATTCTTCTTAAAAATGCCAACAGCTTTTCCTATTTTTATTGCATCTGTCGATCTTGCTTGTAGCTGGGAGTACAAAATATCCACATGAGGCATAATTCTGTGAAAGAAGGACAGCCAAAATAAGAACTCTTCGTCCTCCAAATTGTGCCTGAGTCCACGTGCTTCTTGAACTGTCCTTACAGATTTCGACTGTTCCAGGTCCAGAAAGCATTGCAACAAAGCATCTTTGTTTTCATGCACGACATTGACGGTTCTAGACTTGAAGTTCCACCTTGTTGATGAACATCCTGGAATTCTTCGTGCTACCACTTTCTCCAAAGCTGCCAGACGTTGAGGAGATCTGGAAAAGAATGCAGGAAATGCAGATAGGCTGCAGAAAAATACGCGCGCAGCTTGATTTTGAGAGGCCGCGTGTTCTAATACGAGGTTGAGCTGGTGGGCGTAGCAGTGAATGTAATTGGCTAGGGGATAGTGAGCTTTGATTTTCTTTTGAACTCCACCTCTTTCACCACTCATCACGGATGCTCCATCGTAAGTTTGGGCGATAATTTTATCTGGATTAACCTGAAAAATGCTATTGACCTGCTGCAGTATGCACTCAGATATTGCATCTGCAGTTTGTCCATCTGGATTAAAGAATCCCCAAAATCTTTCAAGTGGTTGTCCATTTAATACGTATCTGAACACAATTGCTAACTGTAGCTCTTCAGAAACGTCAGTAGTTTCATCTGCTATAATAGCAGTGTACTTAGAGTTATGTATTTCCTCCAGTATCTTTTCACGGCAGACTTCCAGCATACAGTCTAGCAATTCATTCTGGATGGTTTTTGATGTGCCCTTAAATACCTTATTGGATTCCATGTGTTCCTTAATGGCACTGTCTAGACTGCTCATGAAATCAACTAATCCCAAGAACACTCCTGGATTTTCAGATACGGAAGACTCATCATGACCACGTAAAGCTAGTTCGAATGCCCCACAAAATTTTATACAGTCAATGATTTTAGACAAAATATACCTATTCTTCTCTATTTCTGCATTATGTCTCTGCAAATTGTCGTGATATGCCCTACTAAGTTGTGTTGCAATATTCACATTTCCTAGAGCACTTAGGTCCACTACATTATTGATGTGTTTTCTGTTCGACGAATGCTTCTTCATATACTCGTTCAAATGCCCCAGATCCTTCACACCTTTCGTACTCCAGATATCATTATTTCCAAATAAGACGCAAGGAAAACAAAACAAAGCATTTCTTATATCACAGCCACATATCCAACTGTTATTGTCGTAAACTTTACAGTTGAAATGCCTGATATAACTGGAATTTCGCCCTCTCGAAGACTTCTGAGTTAAATTTAAGACTGGAGTGGGACGACCTATTCTTTTTATGTTCACTTTTTCTTCTAATGTTCTCCTAGAAAATGGTTCTTTCATCAAACTGTCCACACTATTCATGCTGTATACTCACTTCCCAAATTGGATGATGGAAATATAAATCCTCACTAAGAATAATTTAATTTCACTTGATATACACTGTAGAGGATAAATAATTGGATAATTCTCCGTATGAACTTAAGCACCAACACAGTGATAGAAAAACACGCACCAACAATATAACCGCGAGATCAAACACCGCACAAAGCAACTGAAAGTGCTACCAACAGAATCATTGAGACCTCTTCTATTACCAGCATAAATACATTCTAATGCGGGATAACATTTAGGGTCAGTCCAAGATTCTTTTAATCACGTACGAATTCCTTATTTTTGACACAAAAGGAAGATGGATATTTTAATAAGCATTGGTTGGTTACCTTAATAACAACATTATGTTTGTGATAGATTGCCCCCAGTTACAGTTTGAGCCCAGACGATGCTACTCTCTGGTGGCAGAATCGCTTATCACGTTCAACATCACACGGCCGACTGGATACCTCACTGCGCTCCGCTAGCTAGAGCGACGCATCAAGTCGGCCGTGAACATCACGGTAGCAAGAGGCATCGAGCATTTCTACCCCCTTGCGGGAGAAAAAGTAACTATAGACGGGATCAGAGAAAGTTGATCCCGGTTGACGGTATACTCCACCGGCTACGGGGAGTGTTTCAAACTTGGCTGCGCCTGCGTATTGCTTCCTTCAGGCTACACGCCCGAGCTCATTTCTCGTGAGCACGAGCCAGGTTCCGCGGGAGAACGGCGCTAGTTGTTCGACAGATCTCGCCCTGATTTTCACAAAGCACAAATTCAAACTGTACTCAAAACAAAGAAAAGACACCAGAATAATTGTACTGAATATAATTAATTCCTTACACTTCCAAGCTACGTGCTGTAGCCCGGTAGCACGTATTGACCGGCCGCCACTGGACATATGGTTGTACAATTCATTCTGAAGATTATAAAGTGTTCTTCGAAAATGTTTAATAATGGTGTCGTCCTTAACAGTCTTTTTCGAAGAGAGTTCCTAACTACTGGTTTTAAAATCGACGAAAAGTGTTTTCCAAAATTCTACAATTTGCCTCATCTTCATACACAGGAGCAAAATTGCATATGCTTACAGTTTCTTGACAGACACTTTTTTAAAATGGTACTGCTATCACTAGTTTGAGTCCGTCGTTTCGGAGGTTTCCTAACTGCAGCGGTCACTTGTTTATGCTGAGGTAAGTCTTTGAATACTGAAGGTAGACTCTAGGATGGGTTTAAAGCAATTGTTGAGGAATTTGAAAATAGGTTTGTACTTTTAAAGGTCGTAAGGAATGGTAACGATCCACTATACTATAACAGAGAAGTAAAGACAAAAGAAGGAGGTGCAGGTTGGAAATAAATAGCAAAATGGGCGGTTATACAAATTTTAGTGAAACATGGAAGAGTAGCCTATATATAGGTACTTTAAGGCAGAAACCGGTTCAAACGCCAGAAGTATTGTCAGCAGTATGTAAATATTGTTGGTTCCAAGGATGTCCAGCTAGAGGTAGTGACTAATACTAAAGAAATATTAAAAGTTACCTATGGTAACAATGACATTTACAGTAAGATACAAAAGTTGAAAACTAGAAAAGCGGCTGGAATTGATAAGATTTCTGGGGATATACTAAAGACAATGGGTTGGGATATAGTACCATATCTGAAGTACTTATTTGATTATTGTTTGCATGGAGGAGCTATAAGAAACGAATAGAGAGTTGCTATAGTAGCCCCTGTGTATAAAGGAAAGGGTGATAGACATAAAGCTGAAAATTACAGGCCAGTCAGTTTGACATGCATTGCATGTAAGCTTTGGGAATTGATGGCTTAGATTGAATACGACGTATCTCACAAAGTTCTTCAAATCCATTATTTCCCTTAAGACTAGTTACGCCTCCCAGCCACACGTGGATATGCAGTCCATCAGAACAATGTTCGTTGTGTTCTTTTTTTCCTATGCCGGTGTGTGAAGGAAAATGAATCTTACCGTACCTCACTATAGGAAATTGTTTGCGTGACGTATTTACTAACTCCTAGAGTATAATTTTTATAAGGTTCATTTTCCTTTACTCGTAAGCATAGGAAAATAAACTCAGCGAACATTGTTCTGATGGACTGCATACTCAAATGTGGCTGGAAGGCGTGACCAGTCTTAAGGGAAATAATGGATAGGAAGAACTTTGGAATTTAGGCCATCGGAATGCATTATTTCTGATTATATTAGACATGTTTGTGAAATTAACAACTGGTTTGATAGAAGGCAGTTTGGGTTTAGGAAATATTATTCCACTGAAGTTCAAATTGTAGGGTTCCAGCAAGATATAGCAGATATCTTGGATTCTGGAGGTCAAATGAACTGTATCGCGATTGACCTATCTACGGCATTTGATAGGGTAGATCATAGAAGACTACTGGAAAAAATGAGTGCAAATGGACTAGAAAAATGAGTGACTGAATGGGTAGCTATATTTCTAAAAAATAGAACTCAGAGAATTAGAGTAGGCGAAGCTTTATCTGTCCCTGTAATAATCAGAGGGGAATTCCTCAAGACAGTATTGTTGGACCTTTATGTTTTCTTATATATATCAATGATATGTGTAAAGAAGTTGATTTAGAGATAAGGCTGTTTGCAGATGATTTTATTCTATACAGAGTAATAAATAAGTTACAAGATTGTGAGCAACTGCAAAATGACCTCGATTATGTTGTGAGATGGACAGCAGGCAATGGTATGATGATAAACGGGGTTAAAAGTCAGGTTGTGAGTTTCAGAAATAGGAAAAGTCCTCTCAGTTTTAATTACTGCGTTGATGGGGTGAGAGTTCCTTTTCGAGATCATTGTAAGTACCTAGGTGTTAATATAAGGAAAGATCTTCATTGGGGTAATCACATAAATATGATTGTAAATAAAGGGTACAGAACTCTGCACATTGTTATGAGGGTATTTAGGGGTTGTAGCGTATGGGACCCTCACCGGATTACTTGATTCAAGAACTGGAAAATAATCCAAAGAAAAGCCGCTCGATTTGTTCTGAGTGGTTTCCGATTAAAAGAGTAGCGTTACAAAAATGTTGCAAAGTTTGGGCTGGGAAGACTTGGGAGAAAGGAGACGAGCTGCTCGACTAAGTGGTATGTTCCGAGCTGTCAATGGAGAGATGGCGTGGAATGACGTCAGTAGACGAATCTGTTTGACTGGTGTCTTTTAAAAGTAGGAAGATATGAAGATAAAGCTGGAACTCAAGAGGACAAATTGGTACTAATATTCGTTTATAGTAAAGGGAGTTAGGGATTGGAATAACTTACCAAGGGAGATGTTCAATAAATTTCCAATTTCTTTGTAATCATTTAAGAACTGGAGGCCAATTCGCTGGCCATTCAGTTAGATTCTACACAAATATTGTACTAAAATCGTTCCCACCCTTTTTATACAAGGCCTGGAAATACATGCAGTTCTGCGTTAAAATGATGCTCCATTAAGTTCCGCCAGTCACCATTAGGATCGCATTGTACCACCCTAACTTCAGAATTCGTGTATTTTTAACTCACTAATGAGATTGCAAATAATGTTTGTTTTAATGAGAATTTCGTGAAAATGGTTTCCTGCTGTGTTCGGCTTTGTACCTCTCGTGAGGGAAAGTATAAAGTAGGGCGTAAAACACACAATAACGAACTCACTCTTTCGTCCCAATTAACGGAGTCGCTAGCCTCTCTCGCTTGTAGGACGATTCCCATCACGAATTCCCAACTGTAAAGCAAACACGGTGCTGTAGTAAGCGGGAAACACGATACACGAAGCCGACGGACGATACACTCGCCAAATAAAACATCAAATAAATGCGCTTGCAAATGAGGTTGCGTAAATTGCGCAAGCACATAAGAATTTATCCTAGGGAAGAGTATTGACCGTACTGGAGGATATATTGGTCAAAAATAGGAAGAAGTTAAAATAAATCGGAAGACGTTGTAAATGGAAAATTTCCAGATAAATAGGAAGTATTAGCAGGTATGCATATCCTTCCATTTTTCACTAAAATTTGGATGAGTGATCCCCTCTTCTCCTGGTCTCCCTTAACTTACCCAATGCCTGCAGAACCCACTCCATCCTCCCTTTTCTCCCTCTCACTACTGTACCCGATGCATTTACTGGACGTATTAAAAATGGCGCCTACAGAAGGTAGAGGCCAGCCAAGGCAAAGAAATGTGTAATAGGATATCGATATTGATGTATGCTAGAAGGCCATGACTAACTTAAAGCTACCACTATGAAGGCGGGGTACAATGGTGTAGAATCGATAGAATTGTTTTTTAAAAAATAAGAAGGATCAAACAGATTATTATAAAAACTGACTTAAAAAATTGACGTGGTAAGGACAAGATATCCCGAACATCGCTCTCAAAAATAAGCAAGATTTGCAATATCTAACGTGAAATTTTAAGCTGAGAGGACGGAAATATTGAACGAAACGAAGAGATAAACGTTGAAATACCGTAAAATCCAGAAGTTTTGAAAAGTCCGTCCAAATACTTAGACGCAAAGTCGTTTGGAAACAAGAAGTTGATTGAGACGTGAGAGCTCGAGGTTGAGCTATATTTAGTGGAAATAATAGCAAGGACAGCCTAAATAAAGAAGCAATCACTATAAAATATATATATATACTACGCAGAACCATGATGAATTCATATTTTCCAGAATCGACGCATATTGTCTACTGTGTTCCTGAACAGATGATGGCTTGCTAAATCGGCATAGATCAACCTGGAGGGAGATGTAATCCTGGCTGTTAAAACCACCCGACCCGTGTGGAGGAGGTCACTCTACCTGAGATACCAGTGGTGGAGATCCTGCCCAGTTCCCAATCCTAGGCCTGCGACCAGACCGAAGAGCAACTAAGGCCCGAGATATTGAATGGCGAGCTAAGTAATAGTATTAAGTAGTATAATTTCTTATGTAGAGTATTACCAGTATATGCAATAGATCTGAATAGCCTAAGCGTGAGATAATTAAGTGTGCAGTGAATATAAGAAAGTGCAGTGTGAAATATTTAAGACGATATCTCGTGACAGAATGGTAACGTGTTTACTACATTATTTTATCCAAGGATGAAGGAATACGATTTAAAAATGTGACATAGTGTAACAGCTGTTTTCAAAGAATCCCGGTTAGTTGGAAAGATCCATGAGTGATGTAATACCAGTCAAACCCAGTTACGTCACAGAGGGATGCATGTTTGAATTGGTTAAGTTAAATTACCATACTCTTTGCTGTGTGAATATATTGAAAGAATAGATTCTGAATTTGGGGTTATATGTTGAATTGTATGACAAAATGCGTTTTGAGGAACGAATTATGTGCTATTGAAGAGATACGTATCGTTGTGTTTAATTAATATTGGAGGTTAAACGCGGTAATTATAGATGTTAAATGAATTAACTATGGGTTGAATTGAAGGTTAATGATGAAATAATGGAAGTATATATGGTATTTTAAATGATATATTGCGCAGATTAACAGGGAGTAAAACGTATATGATATATATAATGTGCGATGTAGGAGCACATGTAAAGCGACTACGGAATATAAGTATGCCCCAGGGAGGAACTATAGCAAGGTATGGGCAATAAAATTACGCATATTTTAATGAAGTGTGAAAGTGGTTTGACAATAATAACAACCGGTAAAAATGAAATGTCGTATGGCTTTTAGTGCCGGGATATCCCAGGACGGGTTCGGCTCGCCAGGTGCAGGTCTTTCTATTTGACACCCGTAGGCGACCTGCGCGTCGTGATGACGATGAAATGATGATGAAGACAACACATACACCCAGCCCCCGTGCCGTTGGAATTAACCAATTAAGGTTAAAATCCCCGACCCGGCCGGGAATCGAACCCGGTACCCTCCGAACCGAAGGCCAGTACGCTGACCGTTCAGCCAACGAGTCGGACATAACAACCGGTGATGGGTAAATGAATACATGATTGTATCATATTCTGAATGAATGGTAATTGCGTGGAAGATCAAACTTGTATGCAACTAGTATGATAATGTAGTGTTGAAATATCTTTATGTAGGCATTTGCACATCTATATATGAAAAATGCTTATTGGCTATATGTATACTGAACTGGAATACGTTACATAAGAAATTATCTAGCTAGAGTAGGGAAATTATTTGAGATTTACGTAGGATATCATCGATGTTTTGTTAATCTGAAATATTATTAGAGCGAATATTTAGTTAGGAGCCGCAATTTAAATGGCAATCGGACCGAGAAACTTAGTGCGTCATTCAATATTTCATTTTCTTCACTGTAGTCTGCACCAACGAACTCAGATAATTTTCAATGTAACTTAGGTCACTGATATTTGTATTCAGGACACTTTATTCAAATTCAGTTCATTTCCGCGATAACTTGAACAATGTTATGGTTGTATTTTTAATGAGGGTGTATAATTAACACCGTGAGTGATGGAATAACTTATTGATATACCGAATTTTGACCGTGGTCTGAAGACTTTGATGTAATATATACTTAAGTGACCAGATGTAAATTTTAATAGGAAGATGAAACAAAGCAACAATTCATTTCAGGAATACGCGACCCAGAATGTTAAGATATGTAAACTTAGTTTAGGAGTAAGGCAGCGCTGACCTAGAATATTTGATTCAGTAATTAAAATATTTATTTATCAGGTTGATAATTGGAAGATTATGAGCAATATTTGACATTAACCATTTCTTTCGCGAATCTTGATAGTTTAATAAATGTGTTTCTTGATTAATTTTTATATAATGGAATGAGTTTTCATTTATAATGGTAGTCAGTAGTTGTACTTAGTGAGTAATGTTCTCGTTATGCGGATATGTTTTTCGAAAGGTTGACTGAAGTTTATGTTCGCAAAATCCATTACTGAGCGTTGAATTACGTAATTCTGAACCGCGTATGATACCGTTACTTTCTCTTTGAACACACGTTAAACCAAAACATAGAAAAATTAACCATTTTTCTGGAGGCATGAATACCCTGAGATATGTAACTGACTAGTTGGGAAAATACTGTGGTCACCCTGACCCGTAGGGTGCACTACCCTGTTCCATTTCCCTCTTCCTATCCTCTACTCTACATATCCCTTTTCTCCTGTCCAGCCCCTCTGTAATACTTCCCGGAACTCCATCTTCCCTCTGCCGATCTACCTGCAGTGACTCATACATTCCTCATTTATACTTCTCCTGGGCCCACTGCCTGAGGAAAACCCTTGCCCTCGTTTTCCTTGACCATAAATTAGCCCACCTGTCTTGCACAATATTTCTCTCCTTCCTTTCCCTACCTACCGTATTCTGTAATCCTATACCTTGATTGAGATAGACCTATTTTCATTCCTGTCCTCCATTACAAGTCTAATTATCTCCCTCAAACTCACTATCTCTTCCCTCATCTTCCTCAGTTCCCACTGCAGTGGCCGTCAGTTTATGTACTTATCGTGTATTTATCGCTGCATACAATGCCAGAATGCGTACCCTTCATAACTGTTACACTGCGTCAAAATAGACCTCTGTAGCAATGGAGGAAATGAACGCCCTAGTCACTTGTTGACACGATTTACGGAATGGATAAGGTCCGTGGTTGATCACTCGCATACTCGGCACAGACATCAAGCTCCGTTTACCTGTATGCCTACGACACGTTAACTGTATGCCTACGACACGCTACTCGTCACACTATAAGGACAATGCTGATTCCTGCCTGTGATGCCCCTGCTAAGGTAGATGGAATTAAATTTCCATTACTGAACTGAACGTCAGCACTTGGCGACCAGACTATCTCTAGAGATCTCCTGGACAAAGAAATAACATCTAATACCAGCTCTTTTCAGGGCCAATCAACAAAAACTCTCGGCCCTGCCTTAAGAATCCTACCGTATTCTGTAATCCTATACCTTGATTGAGATAGACCTATTTTCATTCCTGTCCTCCATTACAAGTCTAATTATCTCCCTCAAACTCACTATCTCTTCCCTGAGAAACAGTGCCTGCACTAGTCTCGAGAAATCTCGAGACCCCGTCTCAGACTGCCCATCACTAATATTTATACCACGTCTGCTGACGTGGAACGTTCCTCTTCCGACGTACAAGTACTTAGTGAGCGAAGGTGCAGCTTCATTGATAAATTATTAACAGTTTCCGGACGAGCGCATTTAATAACATTGTTTTTTGGGTTTTTTCTTAGACAGCCTTTTGAATACATGTGTAAATTTGTGTCCTAATATGTAATGGTATTGGTATATAGTTTGTAATTCATATGTACATCTTAAATGTGCTAGCTCTAATTATTATATAGCCTAATATCAGTTTCACGGGAGTGCAGAGCATGCGAGATTATTTTTGTTACGTGTTTAACGTAAATGCAGTTTTCGTCGTCAGTGAGAAAGGAGAGGGCCGGTGACCTAGCCCTTAATTAAGGTACATGGTGGGAAAATATGAAATCACGGAAAACCATTTTAGGGGTGCCGATGGTGGAACTCGAACCCAACATTTCTCGAAACAGAGAATCGTGTCTCCATGGTTCGGATTCCACCGCGACTTATGTTCACAAGATTTAGAATCACGTAAACTACAAGCTCGCCTGTTTTTATTATTTGTTTCCATTATGATTTTTTCTTATGCTTGAGACGCTAAATTGCTAATACAGTCCAACATTCAGTGCTGAATATAGATTAAAATTCAAATATGTGTGCGTGTGTTTTTTGTAAATCCAAAAGTTTTACGAGTGCTGTCAAAACTTTTGTAAACATTTTGAAAGAATCCGAAAAATTTTCGTATATTTTCATATTGGAAGGAAATTCGTATTATGGTTCTACAGCTTTAAATTTTAAGACTAATAATAGAAATTCCGCTTAATGTTGCTGAAGACGATCAAAATAGGCCTACTATGAATGCTGTAAAATGTTAATTAATTTAAACATAAGGTGTGATTTGATTTTTCAAATTTCACTATTTATTTTCATCACATTCTGGTGGCTCTTTCGCGCCGTGTTACACACGGGCCTTGAACGCTGGTCCTGGGTTTTAACCTCATGACTGCATGTAAAATTTGTGCTGGATAAAGCAGAGGTCAGACAGGCTTAACGAGATCTCCGATGTCCCCATTTCATTCTAGTGACGCTCTATTTATTCATTAATCATCTCCTCGGAGGTGCATGACAAGCCTCCCCAGCCGACAAGTGGACATCCTAACGTACTTGGGCGTAACCATCGACATACCTGCTCAGGAACTCTCCCTGCACTATGCTACTCAGCAGTGTATCCTGCAGCTCATCCCTATGGTCTCCGCCGCCACGGAAGAAGAAAGGCAGCAAATTGCGGGCTACTTGAGCTGGGTCATCTACGTCATGGGGTGGGCCAGGTTCTTGCCCAAACATGCCATATCGGGCGAAGTGTACTGGATTTGGAAGCTATTGACGCCATAGCTCACGCCCCCCCCCTCCCGACGCCTCACCGTAGCAGGTCCGTTCATGGACGTCCTCTCGTATGCAACCCCAAGGTCGATCTCTGCCATTGCACCCAGTTTTCATCAAGGATGGGCACAGGCCTACGGAACATCAGCGCCTATCCATGCAGCTGAAACCATCGCCACCGTGATGGCTGCTTTATGGACCATCACCGATCTTCCACCAGTGTTCAGCCACCTCCACATCTTCACAGACAGCTCCGTCGCTTTGTGGACCCTTCATGTCCATGTACATGCTTCATGTACATTTGTATCTTTTGTCTATGTATGTAAAGTTAATAAAGGAAGCAACGGAGAAGAATATCCTCCTCTCGTGGCTGCCTATCTCCTCAGCTGATGTCCCGTCCCGAGAAGTATTGTACACATTACACGCATACCCAGATCTTCTAAAATAGGGGTGCGCTCCCAGGGACGGGACTTCAGTTTAGGTAGCCACAACTAACAACTGACGCAGAATCTTCGCGAAGCGACCACTTACTCAGCCCAGATGAGCAACGGCCTCGAGACCAACCTGAAAAGCGTTAGATGGACCGTCTGAGGGAGGATATGAGACCTGCTAGTGTTCGTCCTGCGGACACTGGAGAGCAGGTGAAATGCAAGAAGGCAAACCCCACATAGGATGGGAAGAATACTAGGAATAAGATGAGAAATCGACGACCTCTGCTGGTTTTGAATCCGCGACCTAAGGATCATCCTTAGTAGCGGACGCTCTAACACTAACCTAGTGAAGTACCGGGTTGAGTATGGAAGTCACAACTTACACCGAGGAAGTAGTGTGATATGGCAGAGTAAAACGGAGCGCCGAAATTTATACGCAGACTGCGTCAGCTTAATATGCCGCCACCTGGTGGTTGAGGCCTTTCAATTGTAATTTTACTTGAAATGTGTCACTAGGGTTAAATAAAGTGCAATGATTGACTAATTAGTTGATTTACTCCTCCTGGCATATTTTCGTACCCACTAGGACTGACTGTCGAAGCCCCCCCTCTCCCCAAAATGCTCCCTGGATCCACCTCTGACGCCAATTCACCATTTTGTACAGTCTCGTCACATTGACATTGATAGAAAAGTGTTTCTTTTTTGAAATAATGTTTCGAATTATGGTACGTAAAAGGTATATAGCAGGCGTGATTGCTTATACAATGTAATTACTGTCAGGGATTTCGAAAACTTACAACCTGCATAGGCTGTATCTATACACAATTTTTCGATGTGATAACTTCGGACTCCCAGTGAATAGGTACTGAGTTATAACGAGTAAACCCGCTCGCTTCTAATAACCGAGTTGAATTATGCAATAGTGGAATTATCCAAGACCTGGCATCTTGGAGCAGTGAAGATTCAAATACTCATGATTTCATTTTCGTATTGTACTCGAGCAGGCATCCTTTATGAAGATTCCTGAAGTCTCAGATATCCTCGTGTGTATTAAGTCAACAGCTCAATGGCTGACTGGATCCTCAAATAGCACCATCAAAGGTTATGCAGTTATAGGAAAACCACAAAAACCGATAGCGGCGCTAAAATGAGGAGTGATGTGGCTTGCCATTACTTTCCCATTGGACCAGAAAGTACAACTGCAGCATGACTGACCCTACGAGTGGTGGCTTCTCGTAACACTCAGACGCCTTAAAATGAAGTAGATATAAATATCGACTACGGACAAACGCATTGTGTATAACATAATCATCATTATGCTAGAGCCATGCAATCAAGTAAGTAAACTCTTGTCCTCTTCCCGAGGTGGTGCAGTTATTTTCAGGCACACCCCCTTTGACGGTCAGCTACATGTACCCTTTTAACTACATACCAGCCCTCCTGCCATTCTTAAATTTCTGGCAGTGCCGGGAATCGAACCCGTGCATCTAGGACTCAGCTAATAGTGCTAACCGTTATGCTACAAAGGAGGACATTCAATCAAGTAATATAGGTGCATACTTTTTTCATTGAGAATGATTACACACATCGGGACTAAAGAGCGGTATAATCCAATACGCTGTGGTCGTTGCAGCAAGGCAAATCTGTTTATTCACTGCATTTTACTTCTACTAGTGGTTTAGTCACACTTACACATCGAAAGTTTTCGGCGCCGCAAGGATGGGAAAGGGCGTGACTATACATTCGAGTCATACATAGTTCTTGTTCAGGCAATCACAATGTGTAAGGTGATGAGTACATGAAACAAGACGTAATGCATGCGAAGTACGGTGCTTGTACAAAGGACGATTTACTGCAAGAAGAATACAGGCTTCGGATACGTTTCGAAGGGTTGAAAGGCAGCTGCGAGAAACGATGTCCTTTGGAATGGGCCTGTTCGGGATGTTCAGGTGACGTCTGATGGCAAGGAAGCTGTGCATAATGCAATTCAGAACCACTCGTAACAGCTGAGACATACCGTATGATCTGTACATCAGTCAGGCGTCTGTACTGCGCATATTGCATTGCAGTAAATTGTGTACGTCGAATGTTATCATAATTACTATCGGTCTTAGTTATTGTGGGTCATTTAGGATTAAAATAAATGCGTAAATATATTTACTAGCACGAGGTTTGAACCTCCAAAGACACGACTCAACTTTGGACACGGAGAAGTCGATTGCAGCTGTTCTTATATCTTAACTAGCTGATGTACCCGTGCTTCGCTACGGGATTCTCAGAAAGACTGACTTTGTGGTTTTCCTAACTGAAATTCCATAGGTCATTACAAAAACGTAAGTATGAATGTAGCGATTAAAAGCAATGCTATCATATAAAATACTCGATCAAATGGAAAGCCGCACGTTTTATCACTTTTAACGAACCGTGCTGCGGTTAGATTGCGGTGCCAATCTAATAGTCCAAACTTCCAGAGCTGGGACGACCAGGCCGCAGATTGCCATGAACACTCATCTGCCATTATTCCGCTAAATATGCACACTGTTCATTCTAATCAGTGCCTCAGAGTAGGGATTGAATAGCCCGAATGCTATGATGATCCAGTGTATTACGTACCAGTAGTATCAGAAAATGTATAAACCAGGGGAATGGCATGCTAAAGAAGAAAGTTACCTAACTCCCCAGCTACTTCCCGTCAATATTCAGGCAGGCTGTTACACTCTGTACGACTGGGCGAGTTGACCGTGTGGTTAGCGGTGCGCAGCTGTGAGCTTGCATCCGAGAGATAGTGGATTCGAACCCCATTGTCGGCAGCGCTGAAGATGGTATTCCGTGGTTTCCCACTTTCACACCAGTCAAATGCTGGGTCTGTACCTTAATTAAGGCCTAAGGCACTCCTAGCCCTTTCATATCCCATCGTCGCCATAAAACCTATCTATGTCGGTGCGACGTAAATCAAATAAAAAAATACTCTGTACGCAGCAGTAACCCTATCTACCGGACATGAGGGGCAACAGAAGACACAAAGCACAGCACGACAAACAATGATCAATGTAATGTTATTATTGATCAATGTTATGATCTTTCTATATTGTAGGCCTTCACATTTAGTTTTCTTTCGACTCTGTGATTTGTGAAATATTTTATGCCGTAAACTGTAGTTTCTTATTCTCCGACTCTAGTTTCTTATTTTCATTAAATACTGTTTACCCATTTTCTCGTAACTCGGCGCTGATATGGGCTTAGTAACAAAAATCCAAGTTCATGAATATCTTTGTGATCATAGCCAGTACGGTAACAATGTATAAGACATGAATAATAGGAAATTTAATACTATATAACCTTAGTTATATAGCATTCATCGATTACACCTCTAATAAGAAATATTTGAGAATTACATTTTAGGCCTTCCCCTAAACTACCATTTCACTTAGCGTGAATAAAATAATTTACAGCCTAGACTATAGCGACTTATTTTCTGACTTTGCATACCGATTTTCATCAAGATAGGACTACTAATAACAACAATATTTGAGAATTAAATTTTAGGCCTTCCCCTAAACTACCATTTCGCTCAGCATGAGTAAAATGATTTATAGCCTAGATTGTAGAGGCTCATCCCCCGACTCCACATACCGATTTTCATTAAATTCTCTTTAACCGTTTTCTCGTGATGCGTGTACATACAGACAGACAGAAATTACGGAAAAGTAAAAAGTGCATTTTCTTGTTACTATGGACGTGACCGATACAGAAATACCATTATTTTCAGATTCTGAGCAATGTACAGACAAAACTCTTATTTTATATATATAGATTACATTTCAGGCCTTCCCCAAAACTACCATTTCATTCGGTGTGAATAGCATTATTGATAGCCTAGATTATAGCGACCTATTCCCCGACTTTGCATACCAATTTTCGTGAAGATACAACCACTAATAAAATAAATATTTGACAATTAAATTTTAGGCCTTCCCCTAAACTACCATTTTGCTCAGTGTGTATAGCCTATATTGTAGCGACTTATTTCCCATCTTTTTCTAGCGATTTTGATTAAGACACGACCACTAATAACATAAATATTTGAGAATTAAATTTCAGGCCTTCCCCTAAACTACCATTTCACTCGGCGTGATTAAAATAATTTATAGCCTAGATTGTAGCGGTTCATCACCCGACTTTACATTCCGATTTTCATAAAATTCTCTTCAGCCGTTTTCTCGTGATGCGTGTACATACATACATACATACATACAGAAATTACGGAAAAGTAAAAAAAAAGGATTTTCTTGTTACTGTGGACATGACCGATATAGAAATACTATTCTTTTCAAATTCTGAGCAATGTACAGACAAAACTCTTATTTTATATATATAGATTTGTTAAACGTAATCGTTCAGCACTAAGGCAGTATCTGAAAATCCCTAAAGTATAAAAACTCACCGAAAAATTGAGTTTCATTTACCCCCAGAAACTCTCTGTAAACCACGCTTGTGGTGTTGCCTTTTGGGGTTAAGATGACCATGTGACATAGAACTGTACATGTGAGAAACAGACTTTTCTCAAGTCGAAAACAAGTTTCTTTATTTTTAAAGGAGATTCCAAATACCTATTTCCACGTTTGTAACATCTCCAGTTTTTGAGATATACCGGTAAGTATCCTCATAAAAATAATTCAACATTTTTCACTTCTTTTCAACCCCGTTAAGTGCCTTTTCCGAAAACAAACCAAAATACATGTTCTGTATTTTTAAGGACTTTTCACGTCTGTGACATGTTAAGTATTTGATATAAACTGTAGATATACCGGTACTCACCTTAAAAATTCGCCCGCTTTTCCAATTCTTTTCATTCCCTTGAGTAGATTTTCCGAAAGAAAACTGCGTTTTTCTTTCTTTTTAAAGGAGATTCCAAATACAGGATTTCACGTCTGTAACATCTTCAGTTTTTGAGATATAAGTATCTCATAAAAAGAATTCAACTTCTTCAGTTCTTTCCACCCCTTTCCCTTAAGCGCACTTTCCGAAAACAAATATGCGTTTCATTATTTTTAAAGGAGATTCAAAATACTAACATTCACGCCTGTAACATCTTCAGTTTCTGAGATATAAGTATCCTCATAAAAAGAATTCAGCCCCTCCTTTAGTGATTTCCACTCCCCCCCCCCCCCCCCTTCCTTTAAGTATGTTTTCTGAAGATAAAAATACGCGTTTCTTTATTCTTGTCCATTTCACCCACTTTGGGGGATGATAGATCAATCAATGGTTAGTGAGTCGTGTTTTCCTGTGCCCCCAGTACTTTTTCATCCTTTCAGATCTTGTCTTCCCCTCTTTTTCATAAATTCTGTATAGTCGTTTGGGCTTCACTCCGTCCTAGAACCTCTTTATTTTATCTTTGGTTATTTTCTCGCGCATTCATCTACATGCCTCTCTTGTGTAATTTGGAACTCTCGTAGGTCCTTCTCAGTCTCCTTAAACCAGTTCGGCTTGGTTTCCTTATTGCGGATCTAGTCGAAGATTATTTTAGTTTTCCTTCTCGGGTCCATTCTTAGAAAGTGGTCATAGAAGTCAATCCTCGTTTTCCTTATTGTGTCGGAAATCCTTTCTGTTTTCCTATACATGGTTTCATTGCTGATGTGTGAAAGTTCGTTATTATGGAATTTGGACCTAGAATTTTTCGTAGTATTTTCCTTTCCTTGATCTCCAACTTTTCCATTGGACCATATGTAGTTATAGACAGTGTTTCTGCAGCATAAAGGGCTTCAGGCTTGACTACTGTATTATGTCTGATCTTGAATTCCAGGAGACGGATTTTTTATAGGTGTCTTTCGTAAGCTGGAAGGCTGTTTCTCTTTTGATTCGTCGAGATTCCGTTGCTTTCTTCTCAAGACCATTCCAGCTGATCCATTCACCAAGGCGACATGTAACATGTTAATTATTTGACATAAACTGTAGATATACCGACATTCATTTTAGAAATTCGCCCGCTTTTTCAATTCTTTTAACTCCCTTAACTGGATTTTCCGAAAGAAAAATGTGTTTCTTTTTTTAAAGGATATTCTAAATACAGGATTTCACGTCTTTGACATCTTCAGTTTCAATTCTTTTCATCCCTGAAGATCTCTATGTTTTGTTCCCCCACCTTGAAATGTTTTGGAGGATTCTTAATGTTGGTTATAATTTTGGTTTTTCCAAAGGCGATTTTGAGACCTATTTTCTCTGCTTGCTTCAGCAGTTCGATGGACTATTCCTTGGCTTCCTCCCACGTCTCAGTAAGTAAGGCCATGTTTTCTGCGAAAGCTAAACATTTGATCTTGATACCCTTGTTCATCGATCCCAATCGAATGCCACCACTGGTTGTCTTATCCCATTCCCTGACTACCTTCTCCAAGGCACAATTGAACAGTATGGGGGACAGTCCGTCAATTCTTCCATGAATTTGACTTTGGAAAATGTATTAGTGGGAACTTCCGTAATGAGGTTTGTTGTTTTGTTGTCTAGACCGAATTCTTTGAGTTCGGAAAGGAGATTTTCCCGGAAGTCAATAAAGGTGATGACATATGTTTTTATCCTAGATTTCTGCTATGCTATGAGATTTTTAAGGTTCAAGATTTGTTCTGGACAGGATCTCCCCTTTCTGAATCCCGCTTGATATTCTCCTAACTGATGATCTAACTATGGTTCTGTTCTATATTAAGTACGGCCTTTGAGAATATCTTATACGTAATATCCAGAAGTGATATGCCTTTATAGTTGTTGCGGTTCATTTTATCCCCCTTCTTGTGGATTGGGTGGGTAAGGGCCATCTTCCGTTCTTCTGCAATCCTTTCTTTGACACAGATTTCGTCAAAAACTTCTTGTAGGGATTCTACTGCTTTCTTGTTGGCATTCTTCCAAAGTTCGGCTGTGATTGGACTTTCTCCCGATGCTTTGTTGTTTTTAAGGCTCGAAATGATCTTTTCTAGTTCCACGAAGGTTGGCGGCTGTGAGTCGGAATTGGTATTTGTTGGGACGTTAAATGCCATTTTTCCGACTGGCGTTTCACAGTTCAGATTTTCAAGGCAGTCGGTTAGTATCCTGCAGTTATCAGTGTTGTTATATGCTATATTGTCGTTCTTATCCCGTAACTGTAGAGTCGGTGACTTGTACTTCGTTGTTCTCTGTTTAAAGATTTGTAGAGACTGCTTGTCTTGTTGATTTATGTTTGGTATTTTTATTGACCATCTTTCTGATATTCAAGAATTTTTGTCTATTGCTTTTCGTTCGTTGCGACTGCCATTTGTGCCATGCTTCCTTCGTTTCAATAGATAGGCTTATAATATTCTTCCGACCACCAAGCATGTTTTTTGACTTTTGTTATAGGGGACAATTATTCGGCTTTTGATAACAAGTTCCGTTTCATTTGATCCCTATCTTGTTTGTGTATATCTTTTGTCGCAAGATGGTATTCTTTTGAATGTAAGATTTTCTCCGGGTCATATCGTTTACCTGTGTGTTTAAGGACCTTCTCCCTCCTTCTGGGGATGATTTTGTTCTTTATCTTCGACATGTAATGGTCCGAGTCTAAATTATTAATATATCTCAAAAACTTAAAAGTTTGCAGACGTAAAACTGTGTATTTGAAATCTACTTCAAAAATAAACACGTATTTTTTTGTTTTTGGAAAAATCTATTAAGGGGGTAAAACAAGGTGAAAAAGGGGTTGAACATTATTCCAAATGCCAATGTTCACGTCTGTAACAGCTTTAGTTTTTTTAGATAAGTATCCGCATTCTAATAAATCAACTATTTTTTCATCAATTCCTTCTCCACCCTTAAGTAAAATTTTCCGAAAACAAAAAACGCGTGCTCCAAATACGAATTACCACGACTGTAATATCTTCAGTTTTTGAGATAAGTTATATGAATCCTCATAAAAAGAATTCAAATCTCCCCTCCCCCAACTGATTTTCCACCAAAAATACGTGTTTATTTTTAAAGGAGATTCCAAATGTCAAATTTTACGTCTGTAACATCTTTAATATTTTTAGATGTATCCTCATAAAAATGATTCAACTCATTTTTCAATTCTTCCATTTCTTTATTTTTAAAGGAGACTCTTCATACCAAAATTTACGTTTGTAACAAATAAGATCACTATCCTAATAAAAAAAATCAACCCCCTTTTTACACCCACTTACGTGTTTTTCCCAAAAACAAAAAATGCATGTTGCTTTAGTTTCAAACGAGATAAAATATACCAATTTTCATTTCTGTACCATCTTACGTTTTTGAGATGTTCTGTAGATATGCTCATTTTAAGAATTCACCCCCTTTTTCAGTTCCCCTTAAGTGGATTTAACGAAAACAGATTTTCTATGTTTTGTTTACTTTTAGTGAGATTCCAAATACCAATTTTCACGTCTGTAACATGTTACGTTCTTGAGGTATACTGTAGATATAGTTTTTTTTTTAATTCTCCCCCTTTATCACTCCTGTTCACCCCTTACTATTTGGAGTTTTTAGAAACATACCAATTTTCATGTCTGTAGCATTTTCAGTTTTTGGGATGTAAGGATCCTCAGAAAGATGTTCAACCCTTTTTTACGTTCTAATCCCCCCCCCTTAATGGGATTTTCCAAAAGCAAAAAATACGTGTTTCTTAATTTTTAAAGTAGATTTCAAATACACATTTTTACGTCTGTAAACTTTTAAGTCTTTGAGATATATAGTCATTTAAACAATTCACCCCTCACCCCTTTTCACACCCTCAGCAACGGAATATCCAAAATCCTCCCTTAGCGAGCACCTAGACTCTAATATAAATGTATCCCCAAAATTTCATTTCCTTACGTCCAGTAGTTTTGGCTTAGTGATGATGAGTCAGTCAGTCAGGACAAGTTATCTATATAAATAAAATCGTAACGACCGCGTGTCTGTACATTGGTTATTTTGGCGAAATTTCCGTAGTTATCCGTTTCAGTTGTAATAATGACCATCCGCATAATTTTTAGCTTTGGTGTCTGTTTGTCTGTAACTTGAAAACTACTGGATATATTTCTACCAAACTTCATATTTAGAATCCACCTGTCTTTGGATAGGTTTTTGGACCATTGTTTCTAAATCCCTGAATTGACTGCGGGTTTATACGAAACCGAAACCGTGATTTTGCACTCCCATGAAATATACACAACCGAACTTACTGAAAATGTACCCGCTTTAATGGAGATCAATTTCTAAACCTTTTTTCTCATATGCATCATTTCGATACGAGGATTATTACGTACTCTATAGCAGACTCCTTATCTATATAAATAAATTCGTAACGACCGCGTGTCTGTACATTGACCTTTTTTGGTTAAATTTTCGTACAAATATCTGTTTCAAGTGTAATAATGACATATTTGTTAGCTATAGTTTCCTGACAGTCGTCATTTTAACCCCCCCCCCCCCGCCTCTCAAAATCACGATTGATTCACAATCTGCCAGACGAACTAGAAAATTGAAGTTTGGGGAAGTTATATGTCTTAACCCTTAATCGACGGAAAGCTTCCAAGATTTTTAAATATTTCATTTTCATCCCCGAAAAATATCGGAATATTGAGGCAATTTTAATGACGGTGCAGACGTTCGTTGCGAGGTATTTCGCAACTAAACCGTAAGTCGTATCACAAAACGGATGACACAATCTCAGTTCAATTTGGATAATACCCACATTTTGCTCTTTGTGCACGTATAATTCGTAGTTCGAATCACTCATACGAACGGTAGAATCATCTAATTCTACACAAGCATGGCCCATACGTGAACCAAATTCTATGTTTGTAGCTGTCATATTAGTACCCAAAAGAAATGCACTGTGAGAAAACCTTACCCAAATTTCTACCTATTCAATGGTTCTAACCCAATTTCACCCATAATTATACGAGACAGGAGAAAATAGCTTAAGACCAGCCACTTAGACCGCTAAATGCGGCGTCTTATAGTACAATCCGTTTGCCGATATGATGTATCGTTTAACAGCAATTCATCTGTAAATGAAGGTTTGCAATACTGTAAACATGCATATACTTCGTATGTCGATCTATATATTCATTGAAGTCGATTTTTAGCGATGTAGAAAGTGTATGTTTGCCATTATAATTAATATTTTACATCGATAGTGATTCTCAGCAGGAGGGCGTCTGCTATGTAATCATTACTCCCCCCCCCCCCCCATGGACTTTGACTGGCAGTAGGAATGAGATTTGACTGCCAGAAGTCAAGGGAGCATGCAATTTTGTTCAAAACTCTCCTAACCGATTGTGTTTGGAGTAGGCAAGTGCGCCCTCCATTATAAACAAATTTACCCATCTAAAATGTGACTGGTATTAGGCATAGTGTTCTTGCTATTATAAAGGAAACTCACCAACTCGGTGTGACTGTCATTAAGAACAGGGGCCTGTCCTTATAATGATAACCACACAACTCAATCTTGACTGGTAGTAGGGAAGGTGCCTGATTTTATAATAAAAACTCCTCAACTGTAATATGTCTGGAAGCAGGAAAGGGCGCCTGCCATTGTAACGAAAACTCCCAATTGTGACCGCGCAGTAGGTAATGGAACCTCCAATTATAATGAAAGCTTTCTTACTCCATTGTGAATGGCAGTAGGCAAGTGCGCCTGCCATTATCACAACTCCGCAACTCGCATTGTACATTAGAAACAACGTATGAGAACCTCCACGTGCGGTTTCTGGATAACGCTAAGTGGCATGCGTATTAAAAAATCTCACTCACTGCATGTACAGTAATTTACTTCGATATTCGTATACAATGTAGAATATCGTAGCGAAGCACGGGTACCTTTGCTAGTTACATGTGTGTGTGTGTGTGTGTGTGTGTGTGTGAGAGAGAGAGAGAGAGAGAGAGAGAGAGAGAGATTTCAATCTCAATGCAGTTTCTGATCAACACGGAGCGTTTCCCTTTGTAGTTCTATGCATTCCTTCATTATTACCTCCTTACTATTGGTTTGTCAGCAACGAATACATTATGTTTCACGCCAAGTAAGTACCTACAAAAGAATCTATCGGATGACAGAGAACATGATTTTACGTTAGAAACTGCGGTTGCATGAATCCGAAGAAACGGGGTGGCTGAAGTGGAGATAACCTTTTCCGATTAATTGCTCCAGGAGGAAATACAGCAAATGCCTCAAAAGAAAAGCAAATTGCATTAAGTGTATGTATGTCTACTCCTTCGTCCCGTTTCTTGATATGGGGTGGAGGATAAGGTGAGATTAATTTATATGCACGTTTTACGACCGGACGCCCTTCCTGACGCCCTCAATTGCGGAGCTAATGAAGATTAAATTGAATGGTAGGAAGTGGAAGGAATCAGTTGTGGCCTATGAATAGAATTTGCCTGGAGATGAAAATGGGAAATCAAAGAAAATCATTTTTAACAGCCGACAGTGGTTCCACAGCAGACGCGCGCTACCACCCCGCCCAACAAAAGCAAATTGCAACAATTAACAAATTAAAGATGATTAACCATAAATACTTAGAATATAATTTATCAAAATGTATGCTTACAAATTACACAATATATCACAGAAGTGAACCATTTCACACTGGACACAAAATTGCATCTTAACCTAGTGAATTGGAATAATACTGAACAGTACCACACAGTCTTAATTATTGGTACAGTATGTCATTACTAGGACCCGGATTCATATGCACTAAAAACTCCGAAAATATGCATGCACATATGCACTAAAAATGTTAAAAATATGCACGAAAATATTCACTAAAAATAAAACATATTGCAATTACCAAACAAATTATTTAATATTAACTCAGTGTTAAATTGATAAACAAGTTTCATTCCTTAGAAAATGATGCATGGCAGCAGGTTTCAACAGTTTTTCAATGTTTTCAGAAGTCAATGACAATCTGTTGTCGGACAGAAGTAATTTATACGCTGCAAATGATCGTTCTACGTCGACGGACGTAATTGGGCAATACTTGTACACCGGCACTGACTGCTCAGAACATTCTTCTGGCAAAGACTTTAAGGCATTTTTGCAGTTTAATCTGGTAAAACCAGGAAAATGCTGGGGCTGTACGCTTCGTTTCAACTCCTAGGCCTTTCCTATCCCATCGTCGCCAAAAGACCTATCTGTGTCGGTGCGAAGTAAAGCCCCTAGCAAAAAAAAAAAAACCCTGATAAAACACTGCAATAGACGAAGAGCAATTTAACAGATGCACGCACTTGTTTATAAGCAAACCTTGAGAGGCTACTGTAGGAGGAGGAGGAAGGAATGTCAGAAAGAAAGATATTGCTATTGTGAAAACGTCATTATCCATCCTCCTACTTTTATTGCGACACTGAAAGCATTTTCCTTGATCAGGGAATGTTTCTCATGTTGCCAAGTGATGTGCAACATACAGATTTCATTAAATGTTCATTTCGTTCAGAAATCTTAGACAATCGATCACACATAAGAGAAAAATACGTCTGTATATGCACTAACGTTCAAAATATGCATTTGCATATGCGCATATGCATTTCTAAAAAGTCCGGGCCCTAGTCATTACAAAATTAGAGAGGCATCGTCAGTCTTCATACCATCATCAGATGAAAGAAATAAGATGCACTTTTAAAATATAGACCATCTGAAAAATGTTCTGTTTCAAAGAGCACCTGTTCTTCGGAGTGCTAAGCATAAATCAGTTTTTAATACAACTTGAAAGCTTTTCAGTCTGTCGTAACACTAATTATAACACACAACACTAACGCACACCTGTAAACATTAAACAAAAGAGTAATAATAGCATATAACGTACTAGCACAATTTTACATCTTACATTTTGAAGACAGCGATTGATACGTATGAATGACATGCCAATATAAATAGGAAGGACAGCAAAGCATTTCAGATTAAGCTACTCCTTCCTGGCGTCAAGTGGTTAGTATACGAAAGAAAGAAAATAGGGGAATGAGGAAGAAGTTAACACACAAACACATGATCGACATCTAATCAATTGCCTCCCATATACAAGTACTTACCTTCATCTAAAGTGTACCCTCAAGTTTAAGGATGTAGGCAAACAAGAATTTTATAAAATGGCTGAAAATTAGGTAGATCTGTGAGTGACTTAAGATAGGTAGCTCTTCATGAAAAACAGGTGCTTTAGCACAGACTTGGATCACGGGCCGCAATGAAAGACTCAGAAGCCAATATACGGTTATGCTGCTTCTCGAAATGTAGCCATATTACTTAACTCAATACTATTTGGTACAAATGACATTCCCAAAAAAGACTTGGTAGTTTTAAGGATACTTGTAGTTAACTCCTACGTAGTAAAGTAGGAACATGGACAGGAACACACAGCATAGTCACAATGACAGACCAGAGGTGGGAAAAGGAAGCAACAGAAAGAAGAGAGAAGGATAATGGAGGCGCCAAGACAGATTAATAACCCAATTAGTCACACAATACACTCAAATATCGCTATAAAGTTTGAACCAGACAAGAACAGAGTAAAGGTATCAATAGAAGACATTTAACAGAAAAAATTATGGAAAAAAAAAGTTTTGTCTGAAAAGAACGCAGCTGACATGCCACACTATATCTAATGATAATTGTTGTTTTACGTCCCACTAGCTACTTTTACGGATTTCGAAGACGCCTAGGTGCCGGAATTTTGTTCCGCAGGGGCAATTTTACGTGCTGGTATATATACAGACACGAGGCTGACTTATTTGAGCACCTTCAAATACCACCGAACTGAGCCGGAATCGAACCCAACTCTAACTTAGGTCAGCGCTCTACCGCCTGAGCTACTCAGCCCGACACGCAATCTCTTGTCACGATTTGAGACTACCGCATGTAGCAGATGAGTGACGTCTTCACTTGCTATTTTATAACGAATTTTGCTAAGAACAAACCTATAAACTGGGCCAGAAAAGGCTGCGACTACTTACGTATTTGTGAGTGAATATGGCACGTCTGAATTGCTCTTAGTCGTACGGCTGCTGTAAGTAATGAAATAGAGATGTGTCCCGGCGTCCTGGACGCGTAAATGTCCCGGTTTCCATCAGACAGGAAAGAAAAGTTTTCATTTCATACAATTTTATCTTCCACTTATGGATCGGACAGAAGCTGAAAAGCTCTCATCGAGTCAAGGCACGGCGTGAGGGGTGGTCACTCAAGCTCCTTCATTTATCACCCCTTTACCTTAATAGTCAAGCCTTCACGGTCTATCCCACACACGGGTTTGCCTGTTTGCCAGAATGATGAGTAACAGACATGCGAACTACAGTAAGAGTTGCTGTGAAAACTAATACCCTTTTGATGTTACACGGTGGTGGTGGTTCTACTTTCTGTTATTAATTCTATCTTTGGGACAAGTAAATTATTTCATCTCTAAGCAAGTGTATTTTAAAATGAACTCGTGTTTTGCGAAAAATTAACTTTCTTCCTTGCAAGCTATAATAAGAAATGCAAATGGCAGTTACACTTAGCTAAATGGAACCAACCCCAGGGGTGGAATTTCTTAAATGAGAGAGCTATTTTGTTACGCCTAGTTGCGATTTTATTCTTTCACGTTCTGCAGTACGTGAGTGGAGTGAATATTCCAGTATCCAGCGAGAAAACATGTACAATCATAACTGACTGCCTGTTGAAAATGAAAATGAATGTTTTATTTTATACGAAGGTGAAAAATTGATGATGGATGTTTCAGGAAAATGTATTTTTAAAAAAATGCAAATATACCCTGCGTCGATTGTCCAGAAAATTTATAGTTAATTGATATTTTTGGAAGCAACGGAAAAGTAAGAAACCTTTTCACGCATCTGGCTGGGTTCGTCAAAATGTACCTTTGTGAATTTGGTGGGTATCTAATGATCTCCTGGGCTGCTATCGTATGGTTTTCTCGTGAAATTGGCGCATTTTTTTCGAAAAAGAAGCAGATGTAAAAAAAAACCTCTCACGTTCCCCGCGAGGTGTGTCACAAGATGTTTCGGTTAAATTTGCAGATTTCTTCAATGCAAAAGTGCGCGGAAATAACGGAAGTGGACAGAGAGGCCAAATGAGTTGATTTATGGGCGGAAGGCTGTAGTTTCATATATAAATGATCTAAAGGAAGTGCGTAAAAGTGCCGGCCCCGCGGTGTAGGGGTAGCGTGCCTGCCTCCTACCCGGAGGCCCCGGGTTCGATTCTCGGCCAGGTCAGGGATTTTTCCCTAATCCTGAGGACTAGTTCAAGGTTCACTCAGCCTATGTGATTACAATTGAGGAGCTATCTGACGGTGAGATGGCGGCCCCGGTCTACAAAGCCAAGAATAACGGCCGAGAGGATTTCGTCGTCCCTGACCACACGACACCTCGTAATCGACAGGCCTTCGGGCTGAGCAGCGGTTGCTTGGTAGGCCAAGGCCCTTGCGCCATGGGGTTTGGTTTTCTTTTGAAGTGCGTAAAAATCGCAATGTATTTTTCATTTATTATGCAAGTGATTGGAACTGACACGAAATCGAACTGACTTTTAGAAAACTTTTATTCTGCTTTAATTAAGTTTTAGTTAACAAGTTATAGGAAATAATGTTATTGCTTTTACGCCAAACTAACTACATTTACCGTTTTCAGAGACAAAGAGGTGCCGGAATTTTGTTCCACTTACGTTCTTGTAAGTGCTAAATCTACCGACAAGAGGCTGGCTTATTTAAGCACCTTCAAATAGCATCGGACAGAGCTGGGATCGGACCTGCCAACTCGAGCACAGAAAGCCAGTGCTCTCCATCTGAGCTAATCAGCCCTATAGGAAATAAAACAGTTGCAGTTTCATGCATTATTCTTTTAAAACTCCCCATGTTAAATGATCAACTACTAAAACAAAAACCAGTTATAGCATTAGACTTTTTCGTTTTATGCGATGGTCAACTTCTGAAGCAGTCACAGGTTTTTGAAAGAAATTTTACATATTTTGTAACACACCTTAGTTTTAATTTTCTTTCACAATATAACCAAGAAGAGCTGAATAGTGATTTCAACCGTTCTATGTTGTTACTTAAGGGTCGAAACTGTTAATGGAGTATTTTCTTCAACTGGTCAACTATTGATACCTTTACCTTACACACCACATGAGCAAATCCACATTAACTAAATCTTATTTTCACAGGAACATACACAATTATAAGTGGACTTCCAAAAAATGCCATGAAATGAAACAAAAACTAGTAATTTACTTTATAAAAAATTTCCTTGTAAAAATACCTTATAGGCCTAGGTATCAATAACTAAGTTTCTGTACAATAATTCTTATATTATAATACATGAACACTAATACTGTGAAGTATTTCACATTAATTTGATACCAACATTATACCTATTAGGAAATGTATACAGTGGTGTATTCATAATCTTTATGGCATGAAGTCCTTTGCAGTGAATACACGTAAACAAAAAACTCCAACACCGTAAAAGGAAGGGCTTTATATTAACCATTGGGGGCTACCTCTTGGAAATTACATTGTACTAGAGTTTTGCCTTCAGCTTCTCGAAGTTAATAACAAATAACACATCTTTTTGTAGACATCTGTCATCTACAGCTGGAGTTCATTTGCAACGTAAACAAACATGACAGGACAATGGCCAAGTTCTTCACACTACATTGCCGTTCCTGATTTTAAAAATCAGTCATGAAATTTGTTAAAAAGTGAACTTTCTTAGTTTACAGATTTTAGGATAGGCTATAATTTTACTTTGGGCCCTTTAGCTTGTATAAACCACCTTATGCAAGGGTATAAAAGATTAAGTTTTAATCTCTAAAAATAAATTCATAACTGTCTTCTTTTCATTTTTCTAGATGAATAAAGACCCAATGTTTGACATTTTAAGCCTATCACCCTCTAACAAGTCAAAATTTACAGCTTCTAATGCTACCTTTTTCTTACATACATCTTCATTATAGACCGTTATGCCTTTCACCGATCAGTCTGCAAGCCTCTGTGAATTTATTAAACGCTGCCACAATCCTCTGTTTGTAACTAGTTCTGTGGCCTCGTTTAGTTTTGTACATCTTACCTTCAAATCATTAGAAACCGAGTCTAACCATCGCCGTCTTTGGTCTCCCTCTACTTCTGTGATCCTCCAACAACAGAGTCCATTATTCTCCTAGGTAATCTATCCTCCATTCGCCTCACATGACTCCACCGAAGCTGGTTTATATGTACAGCTTCATCCATTGAGTTCATTCCTAACATATCCTTTATATCCTCATTCTGAGTGCCCTCCTGTTTGTACCAGCAATCATTCTCGCTACTTCCATGTCTGTTACTTCTAGCTTATGAATAAGATATCCTGAGTCCACCCAGCTTTCACTCCCGTAAAGCAAAATTGGTCTGAAAATAGACCTATGTAAAGATAGTTTCATCTGGGACCTGACCTTCTTCATACTAAATACTGTTGATCGCAACTGCGAGCTCACTGCATTAGCTTTACTGCACCTTGAATCAATCTCACTAACTATACTATCATCCTGAGAGAACACAGATCCCAAATACTTGAAATTACCTACCTGTTCCAGCTTTGTTATCAGATCACCAATCTGACATTCAATTCTCTTGGATTTCTTACCTCCGACATCAATTTAGTCTTCAAAAGGTTAATTTTCATACCATACTCATTGCACCTATTTTCAAGTTCCAAGCAGTCTTTTGGCACAATCTGCTATTAACACCAAATTATCAGCATAGGCCAAACTGCTTACTACATTTCCACCTAACTGAATACCTCCCTGCCACTTTATACCTTTCAGCAGATGATCCATGTAAACTATGATCAACAAATGTGAAAGATTACAGCCTTGTCTAATGCCTGTAAGTACCCTGAACCAAGAACTCATTTTACCATCAATTCTCACTACAGCTGAATTGTCAACATAAATGTCTTTGATTTTAATAATCTACCCTTAATCCCATAGTCCCCCAGTTTGACGAACATCTTTTCCCTCGGTACCCTGTCTATGCTTTCTCAAGATCTACAAAAACAAACACAACTGTCTATTCATCTCGTAGCATTTTTCAATTACCTACCTGGCACATACTGAAAATCTGACCCTGACAGCCCCTCTGTGGTCTGAAACCACACTGGTTTTCATCCAACTTCCTCTCAACCACTTCTTACATGCAAATGAAAAAACTCTGCACTTAGGTAGGTCAACAGTATATTGGAAATACAGCACTCAAAAGGTTAACATAATTAACACCTATTATTTGCTTTAATATAAGTTATTAAGTTATAAGTGGTGGTGGCGATTTTTATTTTAAGAGGAAGTACAACTAGGTAATCATCCTCAATATTATGAGTGTGTAATTACAGTTAATGAGAGAGGCCAACTGCACAGTACTACATCATTTTCTACCTGAAATGCAAATCTACAGCCTGTTTCTAGTCATTTCACTGGGTCAGGAATAGAATGAATGAAGCCCCATCTAGCAGCAAGGACAGGAATTATGCCAGCTGCTGAAGCCTGTCACACTCTTGTGAGGTAATGGTTAATGACTGACAAATGAAATGAAATCTAGGTTTATGCAGCTGCAAATTTACTACAATACTGAAAAACATCACTTTCTCTTCCTAATCCAGATGTGTGGTTATGGGCTACGAGACTGTGGTAATCATAATCACCACTGTTAATTCATTATAGGTACCCCAAATGAACATTTAAAATTAGCACAGATAGGAAGAACACTTACATTACAACAGGAAGTGCACACACAGACCAGGAATACAGGCTGGGAACTGCCGACTGCATACCAAGCCTCACAATATCTCGCTTGGCAAGGGTGCTTGCCTGCTGCCATTTCTTGATGCATACAGTACTTTTGTAACCATCTCTTGTCACAGGCCAGAGTAAAGTGTAGCTTTCACCAAATTCCCGGCTCATCCATGGCTGTGACAATATGGAAGCTGCTGAGTAATGACATTCAGAGCGCAATTAGTGCATCTGAGTGTTATGAAAGGTGTTGCTTATAGGATCAGTCGTGCTGCAATAGCACTTTCTGACCCAGTGAGGAAAGCAATGGCAAACTACCTCACTCCTTGTCTTGCCTAGTACGCCTCATTTTGGTGCTGCCATTGGTTTTTGCGGTTTCCTTATAACCGCGTAACTTTTGGTGGTGCTATTTGAGGATCCAACCAGCCTCTTGGCTGATGACCTAACAGACAGACAGACAGACAGACAGACAGACAGACAGACAGACAGACAGACAGACAGACAGACAGACAGACAGACAGACAGACAGACAGACGGCAAGGGTGCAGTCAAAGTGTGATAGTTGATATACAAAGCACTTCAAATAAGTAAAGAATATTTGTAACTGGCCACCAAGTAACAGAATAGGAATGTGAGTACTGCCTATAAACTGTAATAAAATTATCGTTGGCGCCTGTGCAGGAGTGCGTGCTTAAGCGAGCTGCTGTGCTTCCTAATATCCGTTAGCCAATCAGGAAATCCCTACCCTTTCCTCGGTTTGGCTGAGACAGTTACTTTTGTATTAGGGTCTCCAGTGGGACATAATATTTCTGGAACACCTTACTCTGATGGAATAGGACACATTATCATGTTACGACATGTAACTTCCATCTCTACTCCACAGTCAAAAATTCAGAAGAGTATGAACAAGCAAGAGTGGCGGAGAATGTCTTTAGTCTTATTTCAATACTTTAAGGCACATGTATGATATAATCTACAGATTTAAAAAAACAGAGCAACATATTGGATAATATGATGTACGATTTATGTAAAAAAAAAAAGAGAGAGAAAATAAAACTATTGCTTAATTTTATATTAATCAAGATTCACTTGATGAAGATCAGTACAGCAAGATGAAATAACACTCTCTCTTGTACATTAACGTAACCACAGTGGTACCACTGCTGCAAATTCTAACTTAAACTGCGGAAAGATCACCTGGCAATTCAAAACTTGTACTTGGAACATCTTTTGACCCAGAATAGTTGAGATGAGTGACATTCTCCTGCTGGTCTATTTAGGATATATGAAAAGAGTGTCTTCCAAATAGACTGGTTACATTTTCTTCATTCTCTGAACACACTTTCCATTCTCAGTACCTCTCGGAGGTCTGTAATATTTTTGTTTGATACATGTAGCACAAAAGTCTGCCAAACATGAGAGTAACAATATCTATGAATGATAAATTATCTACGTTTATGTAAAATAATAATAATAGGTACCGGTACCATAAATAGGTGACTTTCTGAACATTTTTATCAACAATTTACGCTTACATTTTGAAACAGAATATATCCGAGCAACCCATGTCCACAGTAATGGGGTTTTACTGTACACAGGAAATTGTAGACATCCATGTCCTTTGCAGTTAAAACAATATGGGTTTAAAATAATTTTAAAAAATACTCCACAGTATAATATTAATTGAGAAGATGTTCAGTTGGTAAAGATACAACTTTCTGGTTCAGAAATCACACGATTTGGCCAACACCTCAATGTAAATCTTTGTCCTAGTGTAAAATTTGATTAATAATAGAGAATTTCTGAGGATCTAGATAAATATTTCCTTGATGGTACTCAGAATATTTCTCAATATGAAATTGGAGATCTCACCTCTAAAATTTGAACTTTTGTCTCATCATTAATTGAGCAATACACCACTGTAAGTATCACAGGTTCAAATTGAATCCAATGAGTTGATCACACAGTATTACAACAATATCATAATAATAAGTTGAATCACATTATTATGACCACCTGCTAGAAGTGCCATCTGCAGCACGTAGCCCATGACATATGCCGCATAACGTGTGCAGATGAAGAAGGTATATAATGCGACCGAAAGATAGGTTATACACATTACACTTCCAACTGTCATGGATAAGGGAATCTATTTAACAGAGCTGCAAAAAGGGATGATCATCGGTTTTCAAGCAAAACTGGTCAGCATTTTGGAAACAGTGATGTTCGTGAACTGTTCACGTACCTCTGTGGTAAACATGTATCGTTAGTTGACAAATGGCACCACTGGGAATAACCATTGCTGAAACTGCAGAACTCTATGCGCCATTGATATTCGAGTTGCATGAAGGCCAACTGCCACCTCACTGTCCAGATGAACCTAGAGGCATCCAGACACGTTGCTATTGCAACAGTTCAGCAAACTCTTCTGCCAGTGGGGCTCCGGAATAGACAGAGGGTGACTGCACCCATGTTCACACAGATGCATTAAGAAAAACTACTGGACTGCAGTTGATTAGTGACAGGTAGCCTTCTCCGATGAGTTAAGTTTTCAGCTGCAGAGAACGGATGGATGTCAGCGAGAAACATCTGAAAAATCAACACCCTGCAACCATTGCTGGACGGACACAAGTGTCTGTGGGGGTAGTTTTATGGCCTGGATGATGTTCTCATGGTATTCTCCAGGTCTTATCACCCTTGTGGAAGGCTCTCTCGATCAATTTGGTTATGAATCCATCCTCGGCGATCAAGTCCACACATACATGGGGTTTGTCTTTCCTTGAGAGGATGGAATCTTCCAGCATGATAGTCACACAGCGAGAAATATCTGCACGTGGCTGGAAGAACACAATCAAGATTTCAAAGTTCTTCTCTGGTCTCCAAACAGCCCCGATCTCAATCCAACTGAACATCTGTGGGACGACCTCGATTCATATTCGCTGTCTGTCACCTCCACCATACAACTATCAACAGTTGTGGAACGCACCGCAGACAGCACAATTTCAAATACCCATGGAGATCTATCAGCAACTGACTGAGTCACTGCCAGCACACCTAGCTGCTGTCCGTGCTGCGAATTGTGTTAACTCTGGATGCTAGCAGGTGGTTAGTACTGTAATGTGATTCGACTGTGTATATTGCAGTGAAAATAAATACTCGCATACTGTAAATATGAAAATATACAGTGAATATCTGGACTGCACTAAACAGGAAGACATGAGAAAAAGTACCAAATTAATTTACATTTGCTACGTTTTAAAATGAGCAACAGTTTTGTTACACAGTTGTTTTCTAGCAGATGGCTAATTTCAAGGTTGCCATTTCAGTCAATATTGATAAGATATCTCTGCACTAGAAAATAATACTGTAAAAAAGTTCCTAAGTTCATCTTGCTCAAATCAAATTTCTGATAACTGATTTTCAGAATGAGGTGTAAACTTCATTAGAACTGTAGGAAAAAGGTTGCAAAATAAAACAGTTGTTCAAGTGATTCAATCACATGGAGCCAGAATACTACAGTACTCCCTTCAATAATACCCCAGCCATTTGAAGGATGAGCTGCCACTAGTTTCTAATAAGTGTCCTGAAGTGCAATTGCATCTTACCTACATAGTTTCATCCTTGGATTCAACACTACAATAAGGGAAGTGGGTGATGTTGATAAACACTGTAAAGATGTATTTAATTTGCAGAAGTTGAACTGAACTAATAATGAACTGTAATAAAAGTAAATGTTCTAGGAATTCCTAATACACCATTTGGAAACATTCATCATTCTCTATAACCATTCTTACTGAAAGTTTTGGCATTTTACTTTTAAACTTTTTCAAAAATAATTCATCAAGTGTATCACCATTAATATTCAGTACTTCCAAACGTTTCAAATGGCCAGGCATTGCACACAAAAACGGTTTGATATCAAGTGTACCTAACAAAGATAGGACTTTTAAATGTTCTAGATTTAAAAGTGGCTTCAAACCTTCAGCTGTAAAGCAGCCCCCATTTAAATTGAGAAGTTTCAATTTATGGCACTTGGTGATGTACTCAAGTCCCTTATCAGATATAAGGCTACAGCTACAAAGGTTGAGATGTTGAAGGTCTGTAAGACAGCCAATCGTCTCAAGACCTGTATCAGTTAATTTTGGACAGTAAATTAAAACTAGCCGTCTCAATTTCTGACAGTTTTTAAAAATTATGCATGCTAATTGATCATTGAAGTTTTCACACACACTTAACTCAAGCTCTGATAAATTAGAAACCATTCCATATTCAAACAAATCTATCATGTGCTTAACATCAATTGACCTAAAATATGGAAGCGACAAATGTTTTAACTTAGGCAGAGACTTGAGAACTTGAAAGGCTTCATCTGTCATAATATCACAATATTCTTCCACATGTAAATACAGTAAATTCTTACATGGTTCTATTATGGGGACAACACAACTTTTACTCTCACTGCACCATCGTAAAGACAATGATATAAGCTGATGCTGCTTCTTACTGATTAGATACTTCAGGTCTGCATTTGCATAATCATACAAATTTCTAAGGTCCAGATACTGAAGTGATGGGCAACCATCAGCTATTGGTTTGAAGACACACACCTTATCATCAGGTACATTTCCAGTTAATCTTAGAGCTCTAAGATTTGAACATTTGCTCAGCAGTTGAAAACATCCTTTCCTATCACACTCGATTTCAACGATAGACAAGTCTTCTAAATTCTTGCACTCGCGCACTAAATCTCTCACAATGTTATAGTTAAGATCATCCATATACAACTCTAATTTCCTTATATCTTTGCAATTCTGAATCACAGTCTTCAATACAGCATACTTCATATAATTTTCAGGAATAAAGACTTTTAATTTCGGAGACACTTTTAAAATGTTTATAATTTCTGTTTCACTTGTAGTAGTACCAGGAGTATAACGTAAATTATTCCAAAGCTCTGAATCCTGAGCAAGCACACGCCAACGACTGCTGACATGGCACACAGATAAAACTATTTCTTTCAAATGAAGATAAGAAAATATTTTTATAAGTATTTCATCAGGTAAATCTTCAATACATTTACTTGTAGCCATGATGTCTATTGCCTGAAACAATAATGCAGAAAGACAGCATGAGATACCTGTTTGCATATTCATTCTCAACAACAACAATAACAAAATAGTAGTTTAAATTTTCAGACAAAAAAACTACCAACGGTTCCAAAATGTTTCTAATAAGACTACGATACGATTAAAATAATATACCTCTGAAAATCTTTGACATAAAAAAAGACATATTTCAGTAATGTTAAACATAAACATGTTTTGTTCAGGCCTTGTCCACGCCTGAATGAATTATTTACAAAGATTATTTCAATAACTTTTACATTTTATTTAATGCACATCTATATGTAACACTTATAAGTCAGAATTAACTTGAATTATGAAATAACATCCTATGTGGAGTTCTATACACTGATTTAGTTATCTTTTAAAGGAAATAATCATGATTGATATTTTAAAAAATCTTAAATCAATAATTCTAAGTTTACCAACGACCTTTAAAAATTAAGGTCTTCAAAACATATGCTTACAAACTATAAGTTACAAATTCACAAGGGAAAATGGAAATTGCAGCACCCTAAAGGAATGAGTCGTACATGCTGATATTGGAGATAGGGAATTATGACAGCTATGTATGTGATAATGGTGTCAGGCCAATTGAATTGTTTGTATGGCTCTACCCACCTAATTAGCCATGGCCAATACAGCTTACCTGACGTGGCCTGTGAGATGCTGTGTTAGCTTGTGAAACATGTCTTGTCGATGGGTACAAGCAAGATATCAACAACTGTCACTAATTGAGACTGCATCATACAGAACCGCAAGCAACAACAGAAAATCAAGCTCCTGTGGGACTACATGTTATGTGACAAACTGGTAATAGTTTGTATACAGATGGCTTTCAATTCCATGTTCCTACACCACGTGTTCCACTGACGCCATAACATCGTCATGTGAGGCTGTCCTGGTGTCGGGAACGGTCATGCTGAATAGACGAATGGCATAGTTCGCCTTCAGTGAAGAACCACGTTTTTGTTCTGGCCACAGTAATCATTGCAATTATGTCCAATGGTGTGCTACAGAGGGGTCATGCTTTCTTATTGTCAAGAGGCACACCAGGATTTTATCATGCATCAGAGTCTGGGGAACAATTGGCTTTCATGGAAAAAATCACCATTAGTGATTGTTGAGGAGACAATGACTGCTCAACAGTATATGGACAAGGTTGTCAATTCAGTTGTTGTCTCTCTGATGGCAACTCTTGTAAACGTGATGTCTCAGCAGGACAATACCTGCCATCACACTGCAGGCATTTTCAAGGAAGCGCTCCAGCTGAATGCACCTCGTTTGCATTGCCAGAATTCTAATAATAATGCTAATTGTTTTACGTCCCACCAACTACATTTTTAAGGTCTTCGGAGACGCCACCAGAATTCTAAAGCCATGGAAGAAATGCAACTTAAAATATGAAGATTTGGTCCTTTACTGCTTGATACCTTAACAACGGCATTTTATTTTCTTTGCGTCTTGCATGTCCCATACTACTTCTACAGTACAGGTTGAAGTTGTTTCATCAAAGAATACTATATGCTTCTGCTAGCCAACAAATTCCAGTATTTTTTCTACGCACTGTCTTATCTTCGACTTGTTTTCAATTGAATTTACCCTATAAGGAAGGTTGTAAACTTTCTTCAGTGTTATTAAGTGTCCATCCTGAGTTCTGGACACAGTCTGCTGTGAATTTTCCGCTATCCACTGAATAATGGAATCAACATCAGACAGTTTAGGATCCTGCTTACCACCACATTCTTTTCGTTGGCCACTGCCTTTTTTTGAGCCAGTCATAAGTAGTCTCCATTAGCTGTAGCCATCTGTTTCCAGTTTTCACCATTTTCTGCAGCATTCAGAATTCGGTTACAACATTCCTCTGATACCTTTTGATATTTTCCTCTTTGATGTCGAATAATTTCTCCTCTGTTTATATTGCACAGGTAAATTATTATTACTTAAATGTACATGAAACAATATGGAATTGTACGGTCTATTTACTTGTCACTAAGACAACTGTAGCATTGTTAAGCTTCTCAATGCTGAGAATAAAATACACCAATACAGTAATGCTTTGTTCAGGTTTTCATGGGCTGAACTGCTTTTTCTGAAATTAAAATTGCTTTTTCTGAAGTCAAAATTACTTTTTCTGAAATTGAGGTTGAAAACCAAGAGGTGCGCTGGTGGGTCCCTGGCAAGCATAACGGAAGGATCTCTCCTCTCTGCTACTTCAGGTAGTTTCACATCATATTCACATGTGTATCTCCTTTCATTACTAAATATGCACCCTTGTTAGTAAATTCTAGATTTTAATTCTGGACCGAGGCAGGAACAGAGTTCACTCAGCGTAGCTAGACTAAGGGGGTGATTGGTAAGAGTCATAGGTGCAGCCGCATCAGATGGGTATCTGTCGAGAGACCAGAATAACAAATGGTTCATTGAAAGGGGACTAGCAGCAAGGGTTGTTGCAAGGGTGGCCATCTGGATGACTGACTGACATTTACGTGCTTAGATGATGATATGGCAAACTACAGCCATAACTAACTACCGAGGACATGCGACTCTTATTATTTATTCTCAGGTACAATAATCCCCCATTTGAATCTCAAGGTGTGGACTACACAAGAGGGACAATCATCCAGAAGATGAATACTGGCATTCTGCAAGATGGAGCATGGAAATTCTGCCATTTGAATCACCGTGGTAGATTAGAGAACCTGAAAAGGGAAACGGAAGCCTAAAGTTAGATATAGTTGGTAGGCCTATATGTGAAGTACGTTGGCAGGAAGCTCAGAATTTTTGGTTGGGCAACTACAGAATTATTCAACACAAAATCAAGTAAGAAAAATGCAGGAGTTGGTATAATGAATAAGAAAACAGGGTAATCAGTATGTTACTATGACAAGCACAGTTAACAGATTGTTATAATAAACACAAAGACAATGCCCAACACAATGTTGCAGGTCTACATGGCCAGGGTACTTACTAGTTCAGCCAATGAAGAAGAAATTGAAAGAATATAAAATGAAGAGTTAGAAGAGTTAATATAACATGCAAGAGGAGGTAAGAACCTCTTGTGATAAGACTGGAAGGCAGTAGTAGGCCAAAGAAGAGAAGGGAGTGTAGTAGGAGAATATGAACTGAGACAAAGGAATGAAAAGATTAAGTCGGCTGATAGAACTCTGCAACAGATCATAATTTATAAAGATGGGATTAAACTGCTTTCAAAAAAGCTAAATCTACATTTGCAGTGCAGTGTATAGCTAACAAAAGACCGGTGGCAATTTGGATTATTAAACATAATCCGAGAAGGGAGCCAATATTTCATCAGGCAGAAATATTAGAAGGAGCCCGTAAATCTACAAGGGCATTATTAGCAATTTTTTAGTCCTTGCAAATATCTGGCTCAAAAACCACAAACAATAGCTGTATACATGGACAAGACCAGGACACACTGGAAGGTATTAAGTTACACAAACATCATTAAGATAAGGCAGATATTCAGAAACAAGGTGTTGGATTGCAGAGACCCTCCCACGAGTGGATGTGGACTCTTGACCACAACTGGGTGGTCGTGAAATGCCATCTGAAGTTACAGAAATTGAAAAAAGGAGGGAATGCAAGGTGATGGGATGTAGACAAGTTGAAGAAAATTTTTTTTTTTGCTAGGGGCTTTACGTCGCAGTTGAAGAAAAAGAGTGATCGACTGTATCAAGGAACATGTAGCATAAGGTCTAAATGAAAAGGATGAAAGAAACACAATAGATGAAGAAAGTATCAATGGATATCTCAGGAAATACTAGACCTTACTGATAAACAGTGAAAGTACAAGAATGCAAAAAAATGAGTAGGGTTGGCAACTAAAGAATAAAGGAAATAGAAAGTGCAGGACAGCTAAGGAAGACTGACTGAAAAAGAAGTGCAAGGATAATGAAGGCTGTAACGCTGTAGGGAACGTAGATGCAGCATAAAGGAAAATCATGAAAACTTTTGAAGAAAGGAAAACTAGACATAAATACATTTCATATTGTGTTCCGTATCGACTTACAATTAAAATATTTCCTTAAATAAGAAACTGTATTGGTAAAGTCCACCTTTCAATACAATCATCTAACAGTATGTGTCTCAGTCCTTTATTGGACCTTCTTCAGCTATAAGAGTTGAATGGCATTATGAAACAAAATGAATCAGATATTTAAATTATGAATAACAGTATAGCTTTCATATTTCAAATCTTGAAATTGTCCTACTGAAAATTAAGTTCACACAATTGATCGTTGAGTAAAATGTTATTTAAAATGGCAAAAATTGAAAAGGTTTAAAACTCCATGTAGTCTTGAAGAGTACTCGAATATTCATTCCTGAATCAAAATGCTAAATGGGGTTAGTCACCCTTGTTAGACATATGTTGTAAAATTATTATACGGTCTTCAGAACGGAGATGTTTTCAATAACTAGTTCAGTCTGCAAGCCTCTGCGAGTTTACTAAACGTCACCACAATCCTCTATTTACAACTAGTGTTGTGGCCTCACTTAGTTCTAACCATAATCGTCTTGTTCTCCCTCTACTTCTCTTACCCTCCACAACAGAGTACATTATTCTCCTAGGTAACTTATCCTCCTCCATTCACCTCACATGATCCTACCACCGAAGCCGGTTTATGCGTAGAGCTTCATCCATCGAGTTCATTCCTAACTTAGCCTTTATCTCCTCATTCCAAGTACCCTCCTGCCATTGTTCCCACCTGTTTGTACCAGCAATCATTCTCGCTACTTTCATGTCTATTATTTCCAACTTATGAATGAGATATCCTGAGTCCACCCAGCTTTCGCTCCCGTAAAACAAACTTGGTCTGAAAACAGACCGATGTAAAGATAGTTTCGTCTGGGAGCTGACTTCCTTCTTACAGAATACTATTGATCGCAACTGCGAGCTCACTGCATTAGCTTTACTACTCCTTGATTCAATCTCACTTACTACAATAACTCTTGAATAGTATGTTGATTCTATCGGATATCTCATTTAAATTTAAAGTCAGATTGCTTATTTGATCTAAAAGTGGATGATGAGGTTCTGGAACAAAAAGAGGCTGTTGGTGCTGAAGAAATGGGAGGACAAATTTTGAGGTCAGAACTCAACAGAGCACAAGTGTTATGTTCTGAACACTCTACCAAAATGATATATTAAATACAAAACATACTTTATTAAACTTGGATATGCATCTGCTGCACAGCATGGTGTATCTATTCATTACAATGAAAGTCCCAATGAGAAGAACTGTTCTCTCCAGAGAGATACTAGCACACTCAACGTTTTTGAAAATGCACTACATTCTCCTCCACTTAGACTCGTGTTACACACTGAATTTTAAACAAACACTTTCAAGCTGTGAACATGTCAGATAAGTAATATAGACTGAAATAAGAGGAAGCTCAGATAAACTACCGAATTTTAAAAAGGAACTTTACTTCTCACAGACTAGTTGAGAAGAAGAAAGTTAGGTATCCGCGTTGGTTCACAAAATCTCGTGACCACAAAGGCAGTCGACAGTCGAGAATGTCTCGATCTACGGACACCTACATTTGCTGGAACATCGGGATTCTGTCGTGGTGTCATTACCCTATCAGGAGTTGGTGGATTTTCTACTGGAACAACTGGATCTTGGCGTGGTGATACTGTCAAATTAGAATTAACTGAGACATGGCAATTTGGAGCTCTAGCCACACCGTATGACTGGGCTGGTTCAAATATAACTGACTTAGGTTGCATCAGTGTCCCATGCAGTTGGTCAATATGGCGTTTCAGTGTTCTTCCTGATTCATCCAAAATAACTAGGTAGTGTCATTGGCCATACTTCTTTACAACTTTGCCAAACTTCCAAGTGTACCCGTACTTGTTATTGCAGAAAAGTCCGGCTCCAAGGCTAAATGGTTAGCGACCGAGCTCGATAGCTGCAGTCGCTTAAGTGCGGCCAGTATCCAGTATTCGGGAGATAGTAGGTTCGAACCCCACTGTCGGCAGCCCTGAAAATAGTTTTCCGTGGTTTCCAATTTTCACACCAGGCAAATGCTGGGGCTGTACCTTAATTAAGGCCATGGCCGCTTCCTTCCCTTTCCTAGCCCTTTCCCGTCCCATCGTCGCCATAAGACCTATCTGTGTCGGTGCGACGTAAAGCAACTAGAAAAAAAATTGGTTAGCGTGCTGGCCTTTGGTCACAGGAGTCCCGGGTTTTGATTCCAGGAAGGGTTGGGAATTTTAACCATAACTAGGGTGGCCAACCGTCCGGCAATTGTCCTTTTTTCATGCTTGTTCTCTGTCCGGCAGGGATTTATTATTTGTTATTAAATGTCCCGCTTTTTGCATATTGTATTCTTAGTCATTCAGTTTCCCATTGCTTTCTCTGTTGCAAAGCTATTTTTGTTGCACTTCCTCTATCTCAGTCCATATTCTGGGTACCCCTATCAGACTAAGTCATTTACTCACTTAATAATAAATCACATCTTAAGTTAGAGCTGTCTGAAGGGCCTGTCACCAAAGTGGTGACACTGCCCGACGTGGTCTGAACGTGTTCGGTCAGGGCCGGGGAATTCTCGGCGGGGATTCACCAGTCAAGTAATGCTGGCTGCGGTATAACGTAGTTTTGTGTTTGTGCTATTTGGATTTGGACCTTCTGAGTGAGTGGAGTGTTTGTGATTTTATTATGAAATTTGAATAATATCAGAATGTCATCACTTAAAAGTGGCGAGGCACAAAAGAGGAAATGTAAGTTCGCGAAGAAACTGAAACAGAAGTAACCGTGTTTTAGAGAGGGATGTAACGAAAGTGAGGTGAAATGTTATATTTGTGACTGTTATGTAACTGTTTGAAACAAAGGTGCAGGTGATCTCGAGAGACATATTGCTAGTGAAAAGCATGGAAAAACAATTAGAAGCATTTCTTCTAGCAGTAATATTGATTAATTTTTCCCGATTAAACATTCCCCACTAGACAGGAAAGTTCGGGCAACAGAGGCAACATTGGCATATCACACTGTTTCTCACCATCAGTCGTATAGGTCTATGGACTGCACATCAAAGTTGGATAAAGTGCTGTTTGCAGATTCTGCAATTGCTAACAAAATATCATGGGCTAGAACCAAAACTGAAGCTATCATAAATAATGTAATCGCCCCTCATTCCATTGACATTATCACTAAAACATTGAATAATAGTATTCCTTTGTTTGGAGTGGGTATTGATGTTAGCAACCATGGGACCTTTCCTATTGTTATACAATATTTAGACTATAAAGAAAATGGTATTCAAACTAAAGTCTTAGAACTACAAACATGTCCTAATGAAACTTCAGAGACAATACCCAATTATGTTTCCGAGACTTTAAAGAAGCATGATATTTCTGCTAAATGCGTTGTTTTTAGTGGAGACAATGAAAATGTAAATTTTGGAGGGTTTAATCATAGAGAAGCAAAAACGTATTTTCAGCACTTAAAAGTAAATTTAATGAACATATAATCGGGGTTGGATGCCCAGCACATGTACTGCATAATTGTTTCCAACGAGGTGCTGATGTACTGCCAGTTGATGTAGAGTATAATTTTAAAAGTCTTCAATTATTTCCATATCTACACAATTTGCACTGAACAACTCAAAGAATTCTGCAAGTTTGTTGAAATAAATTATGAACAGCTTTTGTGTCACAGCAAAACAAGATGGTTAAGTTTGTTTCTTGCAGTAGAAAGAATGCTAAAACTGTTTGCAGCTCTAAAGTCGTATTTTCTTTCTCAGCTTTACCTGTGGTTTGTTCATTCTACTATGCACATTTTTCACAACAAAATTTCATACGCTACATTTAAAAAAAAATGCTCTCTGTAGCAGAAGTTTGTGATATAATAGGTTCAACTCTGGCCACACTGAATGATAGGATGGAAAATAAATTCATACCTCTTAAAGTCAAAAAGTCTCTGAAATCCCTCACTGAAAATGGCTTCAAAAGAGAACTCATTGCATTTGTAAAACATGTTGTTGGTTTTTATGAAACGTGCATTCAATACCTGTTAAATTGGTGTAACCCTATGATGGAAGAATTTAAGTGTTTCCAATGGATGAAGCTTCATAGTATGAAAGATATTCAGTTTGAAGATGTTCTTCCTTGTCTCGAGTGTTTGCAATCCAAAGGTGTGGAGATTGACGATTCTAAACTTTTTGACCAATTTTGCAATGTTCAGAATTGCACTAGGAGTTGCAAAATTGATAAACGTACAACATTAGATAAGCAGTGGTGCGAGTTTTTCAAATATAGCCCTGACATTGAAACATTTAGTGAGCCGCTTAAAATTTGTCAGTTTTATTTCGCTATTCCAGGTTGCAATGCTGAAAGAGTGTTTTCCTTGATTAATATACAGTGGTCAGAAGAAAGAAAGAAATAGTGAAGTACGACTTTAAAAACATGTCATGTGAAGAGTTTTAGAATTATTTATTACAAGGAAATAATTCGTCCTTGCTGTTGAAAGTGGGTGCAGTCGATAAGTATCAGAATAAAATAGCTACAAATTCAAAATCTTCATCAACATAACAGTTATATGATATGTAATACTAAATTTTGTATGTAAATATTAAAATTCCATTTGTCCTCTGTTTTTAGAACAATTTTATGAAAAATGTCCTCCATTTGAAAATTTAGAGTTGGTCACCCTAACCACAACTGGCAAGGGGGCTGGGTGTATGTGCCATTTTCATCATCATTTCATCCCCCATCACGAAGTGCAGATCGCTTACGGGTGTCAAATCAAGGCCAAAGGCCATTATTATTAGTGCAGAAGAAGCGGACCTGAACTATCTCCCCCACTTGAAACGATTGTCCTGGTTTGGCTACGGATAATGAAGGCTGAGGTCTGATAGAGAAGAAAGCATCATGAATCCTCATTTTTCGGTTCAGGTACACTCGTGATAACAAGAATTCTGGGTGGAAAGGAAACCAGATAACGTTTGAGCGTATATTTTGGCCAACCCTGAGGATAAAGGGGAAGTAAGCCAGGCAATGTAACATGTGTTCGTCTTCCAGGAGGTGTGGCCCGTAACATTACGCACTCAGAGCTCACTCCCATCACCATTTTCTCAGGAACTGATTTAAGATATTTCTATGGTTAAACATTCTGGCTACACTGGCTTATCAAGGAAAACAATTTATTAACTGTAATTTGTGAAGAAATGTGCACGATGTAATCCCATCCCAATACATATGGCATTTAAATGTTTGATCAGCGCTGACAATAACTCCATAGGAACCAGTTTTCCAAACACCCTTGCATCTCTGATGTTCATTATTATTTAATGCCAGGTTATTTTTACGTTTGTTGGGTGAAGATAAAACATGATATTATTATTAATAATAATATTAATACATCCTATGGGAAATAAACTCAGCAGTTAATTAAAATTCAACGGCTTTATAAAGATAGAAAAAAGGGTCATTATAAGAAGGAATATCTTTATACCAATGGCAAGTACCTTCCCCTCTGTGGGTGTTTGGTTCATGTTACATCTCCTGTCATTCGCTATCACCCCTCGCTCTTCAGACGTTTCCATGTGTTATGCATCAGCATGGATCTGACCAATGAGAGAGAGTGTCAGCTGGTACTGGGCAGTTCTGAGGGCTGTACTGATTTCCTTGCCTGAAATGAATATTTCTGGCCCGAGACTTTAATGATCAGTAGAGTACAGCTCTGCTGGCAGCTTTCCACATTCCAGGGATGTAGCACTATCGAAACAAAATATTTTGTATTTTCACGTGGATTAGGATGTTATCATCTGAGGCAGAACGGAGACGATTCTTCAATATTTGAACATGTCTGCTAAGCCATTAATGGCTGGGTGACCAGGTGCAATGAATTTTTTGAAAAATTTTGAACAATAGGTGCAAAATTCATTGTCTTGAAAAATGGTTGCATTATCTCCGACAACGCTTGCTGGAAATCCATGAAAAGCAAATGTACGGTTTAGCAACAAAATTGTGGAGGTACTTGGTGTATCCTGTAAAATTTGCACTTTTGCCCATTTTGACTTGGCATCCACACAAATCAGAAAGTTGCAGTTTTCAAAAGGTCCTGCATAATCAACATGCACTCTCTCCTAGTTCTCTTCTGGTTCGTCCTATGGATGCACTGGTGATTCTGGTGGATTTGCTCTTGTCAATGAACATGTTTGACATCTTTTACTAGGTGTTCAATGTCTCTATCAATTCCAGGCCAATAGATGTAGCGACGGGCCAGCTGTTTCATCTTCATGATGCCCAAATGAGTTTTGTGAAGTTCTGAAGTTCATTTAAAACCTGACCTTAGTCTGGAAGGGATAACAACTCTATCTTGTCTAAACAGCACACGCTAATTCAGAGTATATTAAGAAACCATCCGTTCAGTCTGTAACTCAAAAACAAGTTTACTCAGTTCATGATCTTTACATGTTTCATACGGGATGGTGCAAAACGTGATCTGTTCACTTGAAATTTGAAAAATTAGGTGCGTAAATAACTGGTTAACTTTATCTCCAATGGAGATCTCTGTTGATGAATGTACTTGCTGCAGGGAAGCCTGATATAAACAGTCGACGTTTTGGTTCTCTGCACCCTTCTTAAACTGAACTGTGTAATCAAATCCTGACAATTATAAGATGCTTCAACTCTGCCTACTTTTAACATTGCTAATAGCTGTTGTTTTCGTTCTACGGATACTCAACCACAACACAATTTTTCTCCATGTATGTACATACAGTCAAATATTCCACTTGCCTCATAACCTAACCAAGAATTATCAACAATATCATCACACCAACAAGAAGAGCTCGATTATCATATTCTATTGGAACTGTCACGCGTGTTTAACATCTTTATTTTCATTTTAACAGAACCAAACATTTGTGCTCCAGCATTTTAAGAACATTCTCCAAATTTTTATCATGCATTTTAACTGACGTATTCGGTAACCCGACTCGTATTTTACAGTGTATTGTCTATTTTACTTATTCTTACAATTATTTCGGCTGATGATGTCCACCAAGAAGGACGAAACATATCCCGACATTTGTTAGTTGCTAATTAAACAGGAGATCATTGCCCTTACGGGATTTCGAAGGCTAGATTTAGATTTAGAAAGGTGGAACCTTTGACTGTACCTTTTGAAAAAGCATATCGTAATAGTTGAGCAGATGTCACCTGTGGTAGACCTTTGTTTTGCTAAAAAATACGTGTTAGCAGCACATCGTCAGTCACTAATGTTAAGTGCCAGCCAAAAACATAGGCGTAAAAGTGGTTGTCAGCAAACATAATTGCCAAAGCCTCCTAGTCTAGTTGACTATAGTTCTGTACTGATACAGTCAGTGATCACGGTGCATAAGCAACCGGCCTCCCTTCTCCATCAATTAGATGGCTAAGCACAGCAGCAACACTTGTTAGACTTGCATCAGACATCAGAACTATTGGTAATTTTGGATCACAGGGCGTTAAGACCCTATCGCTACACAACTCTGCCTTTAACTTGAGGAATACAGCTTCACATTCTGAAGTCCATATGTAATGTTGACCTTTGCGGAGGAGGCGCCGTAATGGATGTGACATGGTGAGGAAATGTGGTATAAACCTGGAGTAGTATGTGATTAGTCCCAAAAATCTGCATTCATCAACGTTTGTAGGATGAGGCATGTCATTAACAGCTCTAACTTTTTCTGGAGATTTACTAATGGTATTATGCTGGATAACATGGCCCAGATATTCAATTCTCTCTTCAAAGAAAGAACACTTAGCTCGGTTGACATGCAAATCAAAATCAGATAATCTCTTCAGACATAACCAAAAATTGTGTGTGCTCTCCTTCAGGGTCGATCTGTGTATGATTAAGTCGTCAAAATAGGCTTCTGTTTTTGGAAGTCCCCTGAGGATTTGTGAAAGGATTCGATTAAATTCAAATGGCACTGTTTTAATTCCGAAACTTAAGACGATTCATTCTGTATGTTCCACGATGTGTAGATAGTCTGGATTGTAGCACTTTCATCATCGACTTTCAAGTGTAGATATGCTTTAAACAAGTCCAATTTACAAAAGTATTAGTAATGATGTAGGCTGTTCAACACATGATCAATTCGCCTTATGGAATAATTTGCACAATTAAAAATAGGAGAGGATTTCCACCAATCAATACTTATTTATTGCATATATTAAACTACAGGACCGGTTTCGACCTCGTATACAAGGTCATCTTCAGCTGAACCATACATACATATTTATATAATGAAGCTTTGATTAAGATTGTGTTGTTAAAGGAATGCTATATGATGATTATGTACGTTTAGTCACATACAAATGGGGCACGTCTTAGCGTGAACTGGCGTATATGTCATTCTGTACAATATTGCAACTGTATGTCTAAAATATTATGTTGAAGGTCTTAAAATTAGTGTATAAAATATGTCTTACTTAAACTTATATATATATATATATATATGTACAAGATAAATACAATATATAAAAACACTTCATGCATATGAACATTCGTTCTTGCTTGTTGGTCAATACATCGACTAACTTCCGTATTTAAGTCTTATTTACAGTTGTGCACTTCAGCTGCTATTCTTGGAGTTTGTAAAATTGCATGGGTAAAAAGTTTTGTCTTCCTGTATATATGTGGGATAAAACACTTTCAATTTTTAGAAGGTGCCAAATGTATGGATGAAGTTCAATTAAAATATGTTCAGCTCTGCTGTGTGTGTTGCCCTTTTATTGGAACCAATTCATGTTGTCCTGTGGCGTCCGTAAATTTGGATGACATTGGGTTCAAAGTAGTGGCTCCTTTCCCATTTGTAGCTGTGCAATGATGTTATGTTTATTGTTGTTGGTGTAGCTGAGTTGTGTTTGACGTGCGAGCCTGTAATAATTTGCAGCAACAACTTCCTCATTCACCCCACATTTGTAATCAACACATAATCTAACTCCTCCGCCTAGCTTGGGAACGATGACCAATGGCGACCCCCAATCACTTGACGATACAGGAGATATGACCCCAGCTGCTTCTAATGAGTCTAGCTCCCTTTTAACTCATTCACGAAGTGCATAGGGAACATCCTATTCTCGCGCGAATACTGGTTTGGCTCTTTCACGTAACTGTAACTTTACTTGAAAATTTGGAACACGTCCAATTCTCTCTTCAAAAACATCAGGAAATGCATTAATTATGTCATCAACTAAAGAGATAGCGTTAACTGAATACGCCATCATTGGAGTTTCCTTGCTAGCAATTCAATACCAAGTCTCCTAATCCACAATCTTCCAAGTAATGCCAAATAGCCCTTAGGGACACTATATATATCATCTTGGATATCTTGACTTTATATACAGCTGAGACTGTTACCTTTCCGCTAGGTGTAATGATATTGCCTGAATATGAACGTAAGGCAATTTGAGATTGTTGTAAGGGTAAATCTAGATCCAGGTCAGTAAATGCATATTGAAGAAGCAGAGTAAAACATGAACCCGATTCAACTTCAAAACACTGTGTTTTTTTGTTTAGTGATACAGTAACTATATATTTATCAGCCAGGAGCAAGTTCAAATATTTGTATATGTGACAGAGAAAAAGTACGTTCTGTTTTACTCACACTGTATGAATGATCCTGGGCATCACATGGGATAACTGAAATTGATTTAGTTGATTCTAGACCTATCTGCTTTGGATTTGGAATTTGCATTAGGTTGGTGATACACACTTTGGCGAGATGACCTTCTCTTCCACAAAATTCACATCTAATATCATATCTACTGACTCAGCATTCTGATATATGATGATTCGGCTCAGCACATCAGAAACAGAGGTCATCAATTCCTAATTTTCTGAAATCTTCCACTAGAGAGAGAGAACGTTGACCTTATCGGATACTTTGATTTGGTGAACGTGTGCTGCAGGGATGGTCAGTCCTCAACGAATGGTTACTCTTGCTGTAACTGGGGCTCGGAGAACGATAACGAAAACTGTGATCTTGCCGAGAATGATGGTCTGAGCCAGCAGTAATATTATATATATCGCTGTTGTCGAATTCAGATGCTGATGAAGAGGCTTGTCTGGTTAATTCCCCACTTTTGATTCTAGACACTTTCAATAATCTTGCCTTAGCCAGGATTTCATCAAAAGAGGCGACATTGGATTGCAGTAGCTGTTCTCGTAACCAATTATCCCGTAAATCTTTTATGAACATCTTAGAAACACATCCAAAATTGAAACTGTACGTTAACACTGCCACTTGACTGTGAATTCACACTCAGCCAAATTGCATTGAAGAGATGCGAAAAAAATCGATGATAGACTGTCCCTCTTTCTGATAGATATTTAAAAAATAATGCTGGGAAACAATGGCACTTTTCTTTGGAAAAAGCATTTGTGTGAACAGTTTAACCAGATCTGTAAATGACCGAGTTCTGATCGATTTTTCGGGGCCTAGAAACTCAGATAAACTGCTGTGATGCACAGAACATATACAGACGTATAGTAGCTGTACTTTCTTTGCCTCATCTGTGATATTTTTCATTGTTAAATAATTCTCAAACCTCTCCATATAGCATGCACATTTTTCCTTCCGAGAATCAAAATTTTCAAATGGTTGTAAGCTTGAACAGTTATCGAAATGTGAGACTTCTTTTCCTGATTCTCTTTGAAATGTTGTTATAAACTGAGTAAGCAGAGTTTGTTGTCAGTTGAATGCATCTAATAGTTTAGCGAATTGTTCTGCATCCATTTTTCTGAACGTAAGCAAGTTGTTTGTGTCAAAACAGCGGTATATAATTTCGGTGGTCAATTGATAGTACTGTGTGGGATATCAGCAATACTTGAAATAAAATTCAGGAAACTCAATCGTCAAAAGTTACCAGTGTATCGCCCAGAGTGCGGCATGGGTTCATCAGTTGGATACCACACCTCCTCGAAGACACTGGCCGGCTAGCACGCCGGTAGCGACACCACTGCAAGCCATACATGTGATAAGCACAATGCAGTGCCAACGTACTAGGGGAGAATTGCATCTCCACTTGCTATATTGCCCTCCCGGGCTAGCATGACCAAAATACGGCTTCCGATTGAGATAGCTAGAAATAAAATTCAGGATATCCAACTGATGAGCCCATGCCGCACTCTGGGCGGAACACTGGTAACTTTCGACGATTGAGTTTCCTGAATTTTATTTCTAGCTATCTCAATCGGAAGCCATATTTTTGATCAGCAATACTTATATTTTCACCTCGTTGCCAACTCTTATGTTCTGAACACTCCACAGATCGGCATGAAATTTCCAACTCACCACTGGCTCTTCTTGTTGATTTACTCGGTCTACAAGTCAAAGCCACTTGAACTGCTTTAATGTTTTGCGGCGAACGTACGGTACGTGCATGTGGCCGCTTACACTCCAAAACAGATCCAGTACCTGCAAATTTGTGACTTAATCTGCATATTGTCTGTGGGCGGAGAGCCCACTGTGTGCCAAAATAAGCACGAAACCTTCTGTGTCAACGTAACACTGATCGTTGCCGTGAACAGTAACACAATCTTTGTCTTTTGTGCGACGGTCAACCGCCGTCTGCCATCGTGGCAAACTGAAATGGCGGCCTCAAAACGGAAGCGATGAACTCGTAATGACATCTGGAGTAATTTCCATGAACTGCACGAAGTTAAGCGCACAATTTGAAAGCTATTGCCCCAATAGTATACTTGTAGGATCAAAATTCAATCGGGTGACTTCTCATGCACCACACTGTATATTAAATACTTCACATACATTATTTAACTTGGATACGTATCTGCTGCACAGCATGATGTATCTATTCATTACAATGAGTCCCAATGAGAAGAACTGTTCTCTCCAGAGAGTATACATCTGTGTGTCCTTATGCTGATGATGCCAGTGCACTCAATGTATTTGAAAATACATAATAAGGCACATGACATTGATGATATACCCTCAGAATTAATGACTGCCTTTGGAGAAACCTGCATGAAGAGGTTATTCCATTTACAATAGATTGTAAGATGTATGATAAAAGAGAAGCACTATCCAATTTTAAAAAGGAATGTTTTTATACCTATTCCACAGAAAGTCAACTAACTTACTTACTACTACCTATTTTCACTGGATCAGTCGACACTGGCTAAGAAAATCGCCAGGAGCTGAATCCAGGCCTCTTAGACTATTAAACAGAGTGAAAGAGGCACGTCCCAAAAATAACAAAATAACGCAGATCTAGGGCTAATTTAAATTAAACACATTTATTATCACAAACAGGGAAGAAATCAGTCCAAGTCTGGCACAAAGGAACAAATAAATAGGGATATGGGAAGTCAGTTACATACATGATGCTCAACAATGGACCATCCACAGGGAGTGTTACACAATCTCATAATTCTTTAGTATACTTCTAGAAAGCACAGTAGAAGAATCTGATTTACAATATAATATTTCTCTCACCACACAGTGAGCACAACGCTTAAATTCAGACTCCGAAGTATTTCATTCTCGAAATAGGAAAAATAACTGAGGTACATCATCAGAATCTATAGTCTCATCTTATTTTTTAACAATCCCCACGCAGATTAAATCTCCAATAAAATCAAAGATGCCAGTGAAATCAAGAGCGGCTGAAAAGAACAAACATGGAACACAAAAGAGTAATGGGAAGGGTTGCCACAGTAACAAGAAATAAACACGCGGCAGAAAGGCAAAAAAGCTTAAAATCCAAAACAAACAGATAAATCGGCTAGGAAGGCCAGAATGAAGTAAGACAAAATGAGAACAATGATGATGATGATAATAAATAATAGCAAGGTACTTAAAAGTAGCATAGGCCCGGTAATCACACCACACTCACGCACACACTCGAGACCAGTATACGAAATATAAAGTACAATATTAGTACAGTGGCACAACACATGACAAGAATCGTGCAGCATAAAATGCTTCTGTCAACGACTCATGAGTTTGATCTGAAAGCACAGATCAGAAACCTGGATAGCTACAAAAGGGGCATGGTACACCCAGTCCAAACACACAATGTAAACAAGTGGAGGATTTTGAGGGTTAAAACACTGTATAAGGGTTGAGGGGACCCAAGTAATCCTGATTCCTACAGATGTATAGTGCTAGAGCGTCTGAAGAAGTACTGGTAGGACCGCAAAGCCCGAATAATCCCTTCAAAGAGACCTGAACGACGGGCTGACTAAAGTGATCCTATGTGGTCATAAAAGAAGAAGAAGAAAGTCCTGACGAAACTTCTGATCTTGAAACTGACAGCCATAGTGGACAAGTGTATCCCAGAAAAACAGTTCGGTTTTAGGAAATGTCGATCGACAATCCAAGCAGTAGAATGTCTACAGAACGACATAAATGAGGCCTTTCGACATCCAAAAGGGAAACTACACATTATCTTCGTTGATTATACCAAGGCATTCGACACTATCAACACAACTAAGCTAATGACGAAACTCGTGCAACTTGTAGGAGAAGAAAACTCCTATGCGATTCTGGTGAAAAATTATACTTTCGAGGAACTATATTGAAGTAGACGACGCACTTATTACCTCTAACCCGATCGACCAGACGACTGGAGTCTTACAAGGGGACCCACTTAGTCCCCTCCTATTGAACATTGCTACATACGACGTGGTGCAGGCAACGAAGACAGAAGACGTAAAGGTATACTTGTACGTGGATGATACGGCCCTGGTTTCAACATCGATCACTTTGCTACAAAAAGCGTTTGATCACCTAGTGGACTGGGCGAATGACAACGATCTCCAACTCAACAAGCTGAAGACGGTGAAAATGACCTTCAAGAAAGGACGGCAAGCAGCAGAAGACATAAAATACTCGGGCCAGCAACCATTAAGCAATGTGAACAGATTCAAATATTTGGGAATTATTCATCAGGCACAGGGGAGAACATTTTCTGCAGATGTTAGAGATAGAGTGGCCGGATCTCTGATTGCAATAAATGATATCAGACATATCAGGAAGATTTCACTCCGAACAGCGATGGAACTATTTAAATTTAGGGTCATACCCACAGCTACGTATAGGTTACAGTTAATCTGGGAATGCCTTAAAAAAGCGAACTTGAAGGATATCGAAAATGTTAAGGCCACGTATATGAAGAAAGTCATCGGCGTCTCCAAATTTTCCCCGCCCAGATTGAGCTACGAGTTGTGCAGCGAAACAATGCTTTTCCGAAGATCTCCGCCTACAGCTGGGACTGCCATCCACGCCAGCTTACGAAAAAATAGTCTCCGAACATCAAAGGAAAAAAGACATCTGGACTGACTTCTACAGCACAGACGCGATGATGACAAATGACTGGAAGGAAGCGAACTATGAGCTGAGGAACCTTGTAACAAGTTTCGCGATCCACGGCTTTCACTTCAAATTCTATTGCACAGATCGATTCCATGAACGATGTGAAGACTGTAGCTGTTCCTTGTGTGGCAAGGCTATGTGATCGATACCATGTGCAACTTTGTGAGAACCGGCGTATGTTGCTTAAGAAATTCTGCTCGGAAGAGGGTTAATACTGTGCAGACTGAGAATTATCTAAATGAAATTGTAATTTGTAATCATCTACTTATATACAGTATGTAAGTTTCTCTATGGCCATTGGCTGCAAAAAACGTATTATTAAACAACTAACTCACTGCATAACAGGTATTCAAATCATGCAGAAAGGTGAACATGTACCATACAGTATCAGCGACAAAACACAATGCAGAGCACGAACTCAAGCCAAGATGTCGAAGATAGAGAAAAATTAAAGGTCTCCAACCAAACCCATCACGCACATGAACAACTGGGCTGATACCACCTTTCGCTCTTAGCCGAAACGAGCACACATAGGCAAACATGTAAAGGAAGGGGGGTAACTGAAAATAAGTCTGCAACAAGATATAAAAGAAATAACACACAAAACGAGGGACCTCCTTATATACAGGCTTACTACCTATGGCAAACCGGGAATGATAGGAACAAACATTTCAAACCGTGAATGATAGGAATAAACAGAACGTCGAGAAGAATTAGTCATAGTTCCGACTCCAAACTCTGAGAGTCGTACAGGGTAATGTTATAAAACAAAAAAAAAATCGTCTCCATCTTATAATTCTTTCTCACTGTCAGACTGTTAAAGATCACACAACATGCAGATGAGATAGAAAGAAATGCTTTGGCAATCCTCCTAGCATGAGCTGCCATCTGTCTAAATAAGGATATACACATCGGTCATGGCATACATGAAGCCAAGCAGCCACGACAGACTGACACAAGACATCACATAAAATGCGGTATCTGAAGAATATGAAAACAAGACAAGTAGGTTACGAGGTGTGGCTTAAAAGCTAGTGATAAAAATTGTAAAAATAACCACATTATTAGTTTAGTAACTCATGCCTACAAAATTTTAACACAGGCTAGGCCTCTTATTTACAGAAGAGGTAACTGGGATCAAATACCAACAAAGGAAGCTCATCTACAAACTGTACAAAAATCAGTCTGCAGTGCTCAGAATCGAGGGCTAAAAAAAAAGTAGCAGTAATCCAGAAGGGAACAAGGCAGGGCAGCAGTTATTGTCCCCTCTCCTTTTCAATGTTTAAACAGAACAGGTTGAAAATAAAATCAAAGAGAAATTTGGAAAAGGAATCACAATCCAAGGAGAGGAAATGAAAACTCTTGTTTGTTGATACTGTTATTTTGTCTGAGTCTACAGAATATCAGAAGAAACTGCTGCAAAGTATGGACACAATCTTGGGGAAGGAGTACAAGATGAAAATAAATAACTCCAAAACATAAGTAAGGGAATGAAGTTGAACTAAGTCAGGCGATGCAGAAAATATTAGATGAGGAAATGAAATCTTACAAGGAAATATATGAATATTGTTACTTGGGTAGTAAACAACTAACAATGGTAGAAGTAAGGGCATAAAATGCAGACTAGTACAAGCAGGGAAGGCCTTTCTTAAGAAAAGAAACTTGCTCACTTCAAAAATAGATATACCAAACAAATTAGAGAAAGATTTCTAGAGCATGGCATTGTATGGAAGTGAAACATGGACAATAACTAGCTCAGAATGTGATGTTACAAAAGAATGCTGAAGGTGAGTTGGGTAGACTGAATCACTAAAGAAGAAATACTGAATTGAATTGGCAAGAGGAGAATGATTTGGTGAAATTTGACTAGAAGAAGAACATAGTACTATCTGCGCACTTTTTAGCAATAGATTTACACCCTAGTGCTGAATCGGTCGACTTTGGTTATCTTCGAGATTCGTATTGGCAACCTTTGAAACACAAACTATGAATCGCTTAAGCATCGTTGATACCAATATAATGGTCCGTTATTGGACATTTACTCATTCAGGACAAATATTTTAAATTCCCTATGGGAATTAACATCTGTATTATAAGCATCGTTGTGCGACACCTGGCATACACTTTACATACTAGTACTGTTGTTGCTTACAAAGCAAAGCCAAACTATAGAACTCATGCTAGGAACAAGTTTCGCATAAAGAAATGTTATGTATTATATATTGTGTGTGTGACACAATTGTTGGCGAAAGATAATAAAGGTTTAGAAAATTCATATCGATCAATCACATTATCGATTCAATTCAGATTTTATTTCCATTCAGTTGGCAGTATTACCGGAACCGGCAATGCTCCCTCCTTACTCCTCAGTCGAGTACAAAAATCTATCACTAAAAAGTGCGCGTACAGTACACATCTTAAGACTTCCAGGACTGCTCAGTTAGTTTTTGAGGAAAACCAGTTATGGATAAAATTCCAGACCCTGCCAGAAATCCGGAAATCGAACCCACGACCCGTGACCAAAGGCCATCACGCTAACTATTTAGCCATCGAGCCAGATTGTGAACTGATGACCCAAACAAAAACATTGCTAAATAAATATGTTGGCAAAACTGAAATAAATGACATCCTGAAGAATTAGTTTTGTTACCCAGGTTCTTGTGAAGAGGGGCTCTTGCATATGTTCGCTGAACTGTAAAGAGAGTGCACATAATGAGGGAAAGTCACTGAGAAGTGAATTAGTTTGGAGGAAGTATTCAATATAAATACTGAAATACATTGAAATCAGTGGAAATTAGAGAGGAGAGGGAAAGACTGCATCTCATTCTCCATATCTTGTACTTTTAGACAGGTGGAGCAGAGGTCTCTAACATGAGTAGCTTAGTTTCAAAGACAGATCCATTCTCCACGATTTCTAAAAATTATACTTTTCTTTCTGATACAAATGATCAGACTTTACTATTTATATATGTGCCATAGGCCTATGCCTACAAATAAATTCATCTAGAAACACAATAGTTATATGTGTTGTAGTATAGATTTCTGAAATGGAAATTAAGAAAATGATGTAAATTTGAATCTAAACTTGTCAGCTGTCAAATCTTTAACACCTTGTCATTTCTGTATCCAGTATACATATTTCAAGAAAGTTTGCATTGATCATGTTCAAAAATACTTGTTACTTGGATTATTGCCAACATTCTAGCATATTAACCAATATGCAGCTCAGAAAGTAAACTACTGACTGCAGAAATAAATGGCTATCTGTGCCCAAATCAGTGGGTTCAATCCCTGCACAGTCTGGTGGTATTTGAAGGTTCATGAATACATCGACATTGTGTCAGATTTGCCAGCACATAAAAGAACTCCTACGTGACAAAATTCCTATATCTTGGAGTCTCCGAAAACGATAAAAGTAGTTGGAGGAGTGTAAAACCAGTAATATTCTTAAACTAATAGCTATCATCCCAGTTTCATGAATCACATCACAAAATTCAAACACTACCACTGGATGCCCAGTGAGACGTCCTCCATATCGCGATTACAGATTTGTCTACTTCTGAACCTAACACATTTGTTCTCTAGTTTATGATATCTTATTTCTTCCTCAACAAAGCAAACCATCATCATTAGAAAGAGGGTTCAAATAATGCAAGAATTCACTCAATTCATTTTCGATCATACAGGCAGGTGTCCATTTCTCATCCTAGGCTACTCATGTTGACTTGGTGATTATCGTTTTACGAGGGAGTACAAAGCAAATATATTGTATATACTGTATGTGGTGCCATGACCATGAAGCATGAAATGTAGAATGACAAATGGCAAACATTTTTCCGGCCACTAATCCCATTACCCTTTCATCATGGATGACAATCGCCTGCAAGAGTTCTCTATTTCAATGCTCAAAGACACAAATCCAACAACAAAAGATCCTTGAAAATGTGTGGAACCAGTTGGAACATCAGCTACAGATTCTGGAATATTTAGATATTTTGAGAATCAGTTATCAGAACCTATAAACTTGATCATATTAACGGCCTATAATGATCCGTATCAACTACTAACAGTGACAATCTTCTAGCACTGAAAAAACAGGAGATAATGAGTCCGCCTTGTCACTACCATTCAAGAAACTAATATATTTCACTTAATCATGTATGTTTCAAGAAAAGATCATTTTGCTGGGCTGAGTGGGTCAAACCGTTGAGGTGCTGGCCTTCTAACCACAACTTGACAGGTTCTATCCTGGTTCAGTCTGGTGGTATTTGAAGGTGCTCAAATATGTCAGCCTTACGTCAACAGACTTACTGGCATGTAAAAGAACTCCTGCAGGACAAAATTCCAGCACCTTGGTGTCTTCGAAAACCATCAAAAGAAGTTAATGGGACTTACATATAACAACATTATTATTAAAAGATCATTCTCTTCTTCAGCGAACTATTATTTCACAAATTCCAATAACTTGATTAAAATGATAAAATAATTTGTTTTTAAAGATCTTAAACTAATAAAATGGTCCACTCAGATAACATTATACACTTGTTCTTCTAGGACTGAATGTAAATTAGTTGTGGCAAGCAATGTAGTGCAGGTAATGGGAACGTAGTAGGGTTGTGACTTGTGACTTCTTAATTCTTGTTGGAAGTGTGTTCTAAACCTTACAGGAATAAAGGCTGTAGATCAATTATTATTTCATTTTTCTTTCTTTTTAACATACGAGTTTGCCAATTTAACCCGGCATTACTCGCTAGGTCTTTACGTGCACCATTATATCGATGACCTAGAATGAATACCTCGTATCTCACAAAGTTCTTGCTATCCATTATTTCCCTTAAGACTGGTTACGCCTTCCAGCCACACATGGATAAGCAGTCCATCAGAACAATGTTCGTTGTGTTCTTTCTTCCTATGCCGATGTGTGAAGGAAAATGAACCTTACCGTACTATATGAAAGTGTGTTTTCATGACTTATTTACTAACTCCTAGAGTATAATGTTTATAAGGTTCATTTTCCTTTACTCGCAAGCATAGGAAAATAAACCCACCGAACATTTTTCTGATGGACTGCATACTCAAATGTGGCTGGAAGGCGTGAGCAGTCTTAAGGGAAATAATGGATAGGAAGAACTTTGTGAGATACGAGGTATTTAATCTAGGCCAGCGATATATATATATATAAATAAAAATAATGGAGGTATTTTTAATACGTCAATTTGAGAGAGTTATTTATTTAGGAACACGAGAGAGTGGAGTGGCCACACGTGTTAACAAGCTACATCTATGGAGTCGAACTCTGCATTCGGGGGACGCATGGGTCGAACCCCTTCGTTGGCTGTCCTGACAAGGGAACTGTCCATACTGTCATATCGAAATCAACAATGAAATTTCGTCGAGAGGATGAGGGGTCCATAAGAAAGCAATGTACAAACATTCAGCCACCATTTTGATCTGTAAGGTCCTAAAATTGATAAGGAAATGTCCAACAGAATTGCACGCTTTAGCGTATAGCTAGACGTGGACAGCCCTGGTGTCCAGCTGAAGCGACCAGGTTACCATGAGCTTTCTGCGCTAGCCAGTTGACACATGTTCCTTTGAAAGAGCAGCCATGAATCCGGCTAATGTTCTAGAGCCGGGCTGGCCACAACAAGGACCATGAGCCGCATGTGGCTCGAGTCAGTCTCGTGAGGATCTTGACACCAAGCTTAGAGTAAAATTAATTTATATAATTAATGGAAACTAAGAACATCTCGCGGCTGGCGGCAGTCAGTAGCAGTGATGTGGAGCTTAATGTTATAGAATGATTTGAGATGACTTAAACCTTCATTTTCATTCCTGGAAAATCCTTTTGCTGTTGTTGTAGGGGATGGCTGTCCTCTTTCATCACCAATAAAAAGGATACAGCAGCTGTAGAGTTGGAGCTACTAGAAATGCCAGAGGACGAAGGAGTAAAAGGACTCAAACAAAGTTGCGTTTCTCCCATAGACTTTTGGACGAATGCTCCAAAAGAAGGGTATAGTGCGCATTGGTATCACCTAAATATCACTATAAAATTTGTCACAAATGGAACATAATAATTATTTTTACACATAACAAGTGAAAAATCCCTGGCAAATTAAGAAATATATGTTTTTTGGAGAATATTAATACGTACTTTACTACTTTACAAGTACATTTGGTGTTGTGCTCACAGTGACACACGTATGTCTTTTGTCTTGCACTTTGAACAATTTCGTGTGTGATATCTGTGTTCACTGAAGTTCTTTGCTTTCGTTTCATTCTTCACTTGTCAATGACATCATTTCATGAATTGTATCGCGATATGCAATATTTAATAGGCGACAAAATGATATGGCCAATGTATATAAGAAAAATTCAGTGGACTAGTGATTTCGTTCGAACAGAAATAAAAATATTTATTGGTCCAGGGATCATGCTATTTTTCTTTTGACCTCCATTTTGCTGTTTGTACTTGCTGTTTGTACTGGCCAAAGATAATGAGAATCTACAGACATAGCACTCCCATTCCACGGTGCTAGCCCTGGACCTGAATAAAGTAACAAAAGACGGCACCAGCAGCGAATGGACAAAGATAATGAGAATCCACAGACATAGCCCTCCCATTCCACGGTGCTAGCCCTGGACCTGAAGAAAGTAACAAAAGACAGCACCAGCAGCGTAGTACGACATAAACCAGTCCTGTCTACAAGCCTTAAGTATGTTTTCATATTTCTCAAATAACGACGGTATTTCTTAATTTGCCAGGGATTTTTCACTAGATATGTGTAAAAGCAATTATTATGTTCCATTTGTGACAAATTTTATAGTGATATTTGGGTGATACCTTTGCGCATCATACCCCAGAAGAAAAATGCCCACTAACAAAAGAGTATGCTAAGAGACTTATCTCAATCTTTGGGACTACATATGTGTGTGAATCACTGTACTAAACACTTAAATTCATTAAATCTAAATAGTGATCTTAACTAACTGATGAACATTTAAGTGAACTTGTGCAAACTGGGGTTACCAATTATCAACCAGATTTAAAAAAAAACTAACAGCAAAAATGAACACTCGAAAAAGCACTTCTCAAAAGTAAAATCTCATTCCTTGATGTGTACCTGAACAATAATGTTCTATGTAGTGTAGAAAATAAAGGTTCCTTCATTTGTTATAAAATGAAAAACGTGTCTTCATCTCATAAACCATTTTATAAACATGCTCCCAGATTTGTCTACTAAATTTGTGGCTCCCAAAATTAAGGTTAGTGGCCACCCCTGTTCTAGAGTATGCTTTACGTTATTTCCGTGAAAAAGGTTTCTCCTCTTCCCGTGAAATAACTTCAGAAGAAAGGGAGATGGGTCAACATGTGATCGAACTAATTTAAAATCATCCCATAGGTGCCAGCATCGTCTCATGAGTCTTGTCTGGAAAGAAAAAGTGACAGTGAAAGTGATAGTTGGAAGCAGAGACACCTCATCTGCATTATCTGAAAGGGAAAGCAGCACACCATTGCCAGGAACAAGATCTGTTACGGATCAATCCAGTGAAGACACACCGCAGTCACCTAGCAAATCTACTAGTTCAAGCTATTATTCCAGTCCACAGAAGAAAGTGAAACAAACTGTAGATCTTGCATACAAGAGGAAAGCTGTAAATTTATGGTTAAATAAGGGGAGTAAGAAGCGGCTTTCATTAACCACTGTTCGCAAAAGTTGTTGTAAGGTGACGTCACTACGACAACTGTACAGGTGGAAGAACCAATTAGAATCTACATCAGTAAGCCCCACTGAACACAGGAAATTGATGTATACAAAATTACTTTCTCGCTTTACAGAAGCAAGAAGACTGAAGCAGAATGTATACGATGAAGACCTGAGACTGTGTGACCTTGAAAATTTCAAGAGAAATTTCAATGGGGCGAAACAATTTCAGTGCATGTTCTAGTTGGTTGAGTACTTTTAAGAAAAAGTACAGAATAAAAAGTAGAAAAATTACAAAATTTGTATCCCATATGTATTTGCAAGAAGACAACGAAAAAGATAATGTAGCAAGGAAATTTGTGGAAGCAGTTACAGAGCAATTTTTAAAGTACACCCCTCCTTCAATATACAATACTGATCAGAGTGGTTTTGTGCGCGAAATGAAGGCGAAAAGGATTCTATCGTTTCTTGGTGAGAAACATACTAAAACAGTTGCTCAATCAGTTAGAGCACTCACCCATTTGTACACAATTATGCCTACAATTAGTATGGCCGGTACTCTTTTTCCGAAATTATTCATTGTACTACAGGAGGCAAATGGAACTTTCGGTCCGAGAGTTTCCCAAGAAATGTTTCATGCCAGAAATATAATTGTGACAGCCATAAAATCAGGAAAAATGAGGAAAAGGGAATTAAAGTATTGGTTTAAAGAATCCTTCTTCCCATTTGCGGAACAGAAGTGTTTGCTACTGCTAGATGCCTGGACTACATATAGTGAAAAGAGCTGTCTTGAAGACATTCCTCCAGGCAACAGTAAGCGGTAGAAATTCAGCATGACTTACCATACTTTTATAGCATGATAAGGATGTAACATGTTAGAAATCTTAGGTGGAATACCTTGTAGAGGAGATATGTGTTCACTGCGACATGCAAGAACCCACTCACCGTCCCCCAGAAGTAATTTTGCTTTTATAACCTAATGCAACTTATCACACGCCACTGTCCATCGCCTAACTCTGTACCAGCATTTCTATTGGGTAAGACACAATGGCATATGACGTCACTCCCAGTAATAAAGTGAAATGGATTCCGTTACCGCCCCGCGCATAAGAAATACACAACTTTGTCACTAACATACCCTAACGTATCCAGACCAATGGAAGTGTCACACAGGATACTAGAAGCCTAGGGCCGCTTTGCAGCTTCTAACCTGGAGGCTTACACCCCCAGACCCCCTTTGATCGATCCAGACTAATGGCTTTGTCACTAACCTACATATAATTTACAAAGTTTATTCCACCTACTCAATTCCATTGGGTAAAACACAAGGGCATATGACGTCACTCCCAGTAATGAAGTGAAATTAATTCCGTTACCACCCCGTGCACAAGAAATACACAACTTTGTTACTCACCTACCGTAACGTATCCAGACCAATGGAGGTGTCACGTGGGATACTAGAAGCCTAGGGCTGCTTTGCAGCTTCTAACCTGGGGGCTTACGCCCCCAGACCCCCTTTGCTTGATCCAGACTAATGGCTTTGTCACTAACCTACCCTAACCTACATATAATTTATAAAGTTTATTCCACCTACTCAATTCCATTGGGTAAGACACAATGGCATATGACGTCACTCCCAGCAATGAAGTGAAATGAATTCCGTTACCGCCCCTTGCAGAAGAAATACACAACTTTGTCACTAACCTATCCTAACGTAAATTATATGTAATCTTAATTCAATACAGAGCCAATAATGAAATTTATAACCTTGAATACCCTAACCTATCCAGACCGATGGCTTTGTCACTAACCTACCCTAATGTATCCGAACCAATTGTTTTGTCACTAACCTACCCTAATGTATCCAGACCAATGGAGGTGTCACGCGGGATGGATTCTAACATGGGGGCTTGATCCAGACCAATGGCTTTGTCACTATCCTACCCTAACCAATCCAGACAAAAACACTGGCGTACCCTACAATCGAACCAACAGGTCTAACTGAATTAAACTGAGGGGTTGGAGAACAAATAGCGAAAAGACAGCGCCAATTATTATGAAAATTCCCATAATACAAAACAGACCACGAAACCCTCCAAAAGTGAATTTGTCACTGAATATAGAATACCAGTGTATTAAACGAAACTGTATCGCTATAACGGTACCTTCAACTAGCCATTCGGAAATTAACATTGGACATCAACGTCGTCTGGTAGAAACACAAGAAAATAGTCATCAAATTCACACACAAGGAAGGGGCCACCAAAGAGTGTAAGTCACTGCAGGGAATAGGTGAACATTCCAAATTCCAATTTATATCTTCAGTGTTCATTTCTCAACACAATCAAACCAAACCTATGGTCACCGGCCACCGATGATCAAATTTGTTACACGTTGAACATGTCAACCAACTTACGTAGTACACATCATCCGCACACACTACCTCTTAAGCTTAAGCTACCTTACCTTGGCTTCGTACGAGTCGAAGAAATAATGTTGGCTACCCTTTCATACAAAAATGAAAATCGGAAATACAGCTGGTGGCCAGGTCCAATCACGAATCACACTCGAACACTCCCGTGCAATGAATTTCATGTAGTTCTGATCCGGTTGCTACACATTTTCTGTATTTCCTGCACAGTTCAGTTCATTTCCACTCTTTTTCTGTACCAGTGTTATGTGCTTAAGGAAATTCGGGTGCGAGAGATCAAACTTCACCATTGTCCAGTCTTTCCAATACTGATCATCAAGAGCAATTGTACTGTCGTTATAAAGTAGTAAAGCGGGGGGCGGGGACAGCAGTTGCGTCATTAGGCTAACATCTGTAGAAAATCATATGACTCAGCAGCGCGTTGATACAAACTGAAAACGTTATGGAGTTTTAAAGAATTTCCGAACGAGATTTCATAAATATATTAATGAACTTCTGCTCTAATTAACTACCGTAGTAATCAGCTGCGTAGCGAAATTGATTTAGGTATTCTTGATTGCTCAAGATTCCGGGATCGCATCCAGGCGCAGTCTATTTACGGTACAATCCATATCTACTGAAAGGACGTATGATTGTTGATATAATATTTACTTGCCGCATGATTTATCAGGATATTACTACTGATTGGCGATTACGATTCACCTGGAAGGACGTGTGTCCCCGGAAAAGATAGAAATAGCCTACACACTGAGAACCAAATTAATTCCAATAAGCAAAGGTGGCCAGGCACTAAAGCCCTGTACAGACGGCGACATTGCAATCTGTTGTTACCATTTATTGTACAATGTACTGGTATGCCTTCTGTCAGTAGCACATGAACACACGATACCTTAAATGGTACAAATTCTGTCAGGAAAATGGCTGATAATGAAATCGAGTCGGTGGTAGCTGCCGTACAAGTTGTTATTTCTGTGGTAATTTTGCGACGCCGCCGAAGAAGAAAATTACGCTGGAAGAGTAGAAGATGGTGGACAAAACCGTGGATATTACGGCGAGACGAAGGTGGACACGAATTACAGTCTCTTGAATGATGAGCTGAGGACAGAGGACACTGATTCCTACAAGAGCTTTTTGAGGATGAATGAACAGGCTTTCAACAAACTGCTACAGTTAGTTGCGCCCAAACTCACGAAGCAAAATACAGTCATGCGAGAAATTCTGAGTGATTGAACCGTGTTTTCTTGAAACATATCCTCGGCATCAAAGCATCAGCGCCCATGTGACAGTTTGTAGGGGGGGGGGGGGGGGGGTGCCAGACCAAGGATACCTACGTAGTATTTTTAATATTTTGGAAGATAAATGGCAACTAGTATTCTGTGGTAGAATAACCCCCGGTGTTCACTGCCTGTTGGTCGGGAACGGTACTACCGCTTCTACGTATTACCGGTACTGACTTTTAAATCATTTTCTTGAAAGGAAAACACCTGACTAGACTAGATTTTTGCCTTTCTCTGAGAGCTAGAGGGGGGGCCGCGGCCCTACCCTGCCCCCGGGTATGGGCGCCCTTGCGATCAAAGACAATGCTCGGCATTGATTGTATGATTATCTTTATAGGTTTGTCCTTGCTCTCCGATTTTTTTATTTGCTAGTTGCTTTACGTCGCACCGACACAGATAGGTCTTATGGCGACGATGGGATAGGAAAGGCCTAGGAGTGGGAAGGAAGCGGCCGTGGCCTTAAATAGGTACAGCCCCAGCATTTGCCTGGTGTGAAAATGAGAAACCACGGAATACCATCTTCAGGTCTCCGATTTTTAGCAACAGGAGAGAGCTACAGGAATTCAATGTTCTCATTTTGAATTCCTGTAAGTACAATCTCTACAATTATTCCCGAGACGTGTGCAGCAATTTACCACAGCTTGAAGGAAACGTACATGAAGGTATGCCCATATTTTTTAAAAATTTAGTATGCTTTAAGTTACATTTTATGTGTTTACCTGATGTTTTTATGCTAATATTATGTTTTTTCTCTAGTTCCCATCAACAGAAAACGAATGGAGGCAAATATCACGGCGGTTTGAAGAATCATGGAACTTTCCGAATTGTCTTGGTGCTTTAGACGTAAAGCATCTAGAATTCCGACCACCGAGAAGTATGGGCTCTTATTTCTATAATTACAAGGGGAGAAATAGCATTGTTTTGCTTGCACTTGTAGATGCACAGTACAGATTTATTTTTGTGGATGTTGGTTGTAATGACAGGATAAATGATGGAGGTGTATCATGAACAGTCCGCTTTACTACATTGTTACCCCCAACACAAACAATTTTTCTCCTCCAGAAATATTACCTGGAACTGAAACTGCAACACCTTACACAATAGTTGCAGATGATGCCTTCCCATTGCATGAACATATCATGAAACCGTACAAGGGCAATCTTACTCAACAACAGAAAGTATTCAATTATCGTTTAAGCAGGGCAAGAAGAACATCCGAAAACGCATTTGGAATATTTTAATGGAAAAAAATGGAACTTCCAGTTGAAACTGTAGAATTAATAACATTGTCTGCATGTGCACTGCATAATTTTTTATTGGAAACCTGTGGTAACAAGTACATGGGACAGTTGGAAATGGAAGATACAGATACGTGTGTCATTACTCCAGGAGAATGGAACAATGGTCTTATGAGGATTGATAGATCTAAAGTTGGTGTACACAGATCAGGAGGTACACTTTTATGATTACAAAACTGAGAAAATGTTGCTTGGATGTGTGATTTTAACAAAGTTTAGTCCAAATTGTAAAAGTGATATACTATAGAACGAAAATATTACTTGTAAGAATGTGTTATTTTTTGGAAAGAAGTAATTTTTGACAATTCTCTCTACTCGTTTTCTCTCTCCTGTAGGTCCTCTTCCTGTATGGAGAGCAATACTTCTGAAATCTGCCTTTTAGCTTTCAAAACCAATTTCCTGTTTTTTATACTTTCCAGTGTTATGGAGACTAGTTCCCCTAGGACATCCAAGTCATTTTTTACTTCTTTAGTTTTTCTTACATTCTCAAGAATGCTGTGTGCTTTGTTAAGAATGTCTGTTTCTTGCGCGGTTGTGTCTCTGTACCTCTTTCTTTTTTTAGTAGTTACTCCACTAGTGGATGGAGTGCTGCAAGTTGATGAAGAAATACTGGCAATGGTTACAGGCTGCAGATGTTCATTTGAATCTTCAGGAACCACCCATTCTTCAATCAGAGAGGAGTCTTCAAAATCAAAATCAGGGGAAACTGTCTGAGATTGAGACTTGTCCTAAAACGAAAAGAAATATGTGACATGCGGTTAATGCTTTCTTCATTATTATTATTATTATTACTATTTATAGCACGTATTTCGATTTGAAACAATAATGAGGCTATATCTAAGAATGCATGTGATCACTATAGCCTCTATGCACTAGTGCATATACGGTAACAGCTTCAGCAGCTGTGGGGCCGACAAAATTTCCCTATCAAAATCTGTCTCCCAATTCGAACAAGTGCGTCTTTTAACCTCATAAAAGTAATAAACTATTTAATAATATCGAATAGGTTTGACAATTGTATGTTGGGGGTACACGATCATGTTAATTATAATTATGTATTTAAGCTGACTCCTTATCTCCAACACACAATTACGCAATTTATTAGTCGTAAAAATCTATGTTTTGAGATGGAACAATTTCCTTACCGTCACTATGTCATCAGAAGCTGGTACCAAACTCACTTCTGCATTACAAGTTCCTCGCCTTGGGAGAACATGTTCTGCTAGAAAACGTAGCTTTTCAAAATACCAGCTTGTCGGCTTAGGCCTATATATTTGCCCTGAGCCTGCTCCACTTTTCTTCGACTGTTTGATCTTATTCAGTTCAGCCACAAACGAGGTTCGTAAATTTTTCATTTTCATCATGTCGCTAGCAGTTGAAGATCTAACCTCACTCAATGCACCTGCAATTCTTTCCAGAGCTTCTTTTCTGATATGTTTATTGTGGTAATGTGGAGACTTGGTGTTATATAAACAAGTCTCTTCTTTGTAGGCATTGATTAAAACTTCCACTGCCAGCCTGTTCTACTACATTTTATCATACACAGACACTGATAGCACTATTTCAATAACCTGTACTAAGCTGAAATGGCTAGGAAGATGGCACAATATCTGGCGTCATTTGTTGGCATGCAATCTACAAGGAAGTTCATTGCTTGCCACCAGATTGTAAGCAGTGTCAATGTTCACACGAAAACATTGTGTTATTGCGCCACACCATCCCTTGATCTATACAGTATCGACAGACGAATATTATATTTATTTTTTTTATTTATTTTTTTTAAATCTAAGAATTTCATTTTTGTCCGTATTGAACTGAGAATATTATACAACCTTCCTTCTTTGCTTTTCTTTATCATCAACTCCTCAAGGATCCTTCATGGCCTGTACGTAAACAGCTGTGCAATCACTCATTTACAAATACAGGGTCTCTCTTATAAACACAGACTGAGCGCATGGTGTTTGTACTCTACGCTACAGCAGCTGCCTCAGCTCAACTTACGCCGCGCGCGGCCGCCCTGCTTTAAGCGTGTATACAATCTTATATGAAATCATATCTTATAAAAGATACCAGAAGTGTCATCCTTCATAAACACCATTAGGATTTTCTGCACATCAATAGCGAGAGTTATAACTGTTCACACGACCATTAAGATGAAAGCAGGCCTCATCTGAAAGGAACACAAGCTGTGGGTCGAATAAACGATCATTCAGCGATGCAAGATACCACTCACAATATCTCACTCTTGTGGCTGGATCAGCAGGTTTTAAACAATGGGCCCGCATAAACCCATACAGTTTGATGTGTAACAGCTTTGCAGCTCTGTGTGCAGAAGAAAACAAAACCCCTACTTGTGCTAATTTTGTGAGTAATTTATTCGGTTACCATTCAAGATTCACACCAATGTCATCTAGCTTTTCTTCTGTTAACTGTTTGTGTGCACGCATGTTTTTTTATTGAGCACTGAGCCAGGAGTTTCTTTATTTACAGTTACATGAATCTGTGTTGACTTCACCAGGAAACTTCTGAACAAATGCATTGCGTCTCCATCGAACTGACTCATACCTATGGTGTTGCAATGATAACTGTCTCACCAAGTTAACAGCTGAGATTATTATTATTATTAAAGCGTCTTTATTGTGGCAAAGATTCAGGCTGGCTATTGATTCTAGGTTGAACACGTGCATACTCCTTGCAAGGTCAAGAACTATGTGCGCACCTCCCGTACAGCTGCTTAGGTCTCGGAGAGTAGAAACGCCTCTGGACGGTGTGGGTTTATAGTAATTCAATAATATTACAAAAGTTTATTGAGATCCACCTATTCAATACATATTGGGTTCTTAAAATTAAGGTTTACATCTTATCATACTAATTTAACAGGACATGTTTATAGTGTCAAAATCAAACTAATCAGATAAGCTGATGATGATGATGCTTGTTGTTTAAAGGGGCCTAACATCTAGGTCATCGGCCCCTAATGGTACCAAATGAGACAAAATATAACAATTTAAAAGTTCAAAATCATCCACTGACCAGAATAAAAAACGAGATGATGATGAATGAATGGATATGAATTTAAAACAATCAGTGGATCCGACCTGCAATGCCCCACCTTCCCAGAAACTATCATAAACAATAGTATTACTGACCAAGGGACTGCTTCTAAAGCACAATCCTGAATCGAGGATGCTTGATGTCTAAAGGGGTCCAAAGTCCAGGCCATTGGCCCCTCATAATGGTACTTATCACTAGTAAAGTAGAACCATGGTATTTATCATATTGCGGTACTAATCAAAAGTAGCGTAGACTTGCCGTATTCCACACATTATGGTACTACTCACAGGTAATGTAATGCGCGCATGTAACACAGACCTATGGTGTTTCTCACATTGCGGCCCTACTTACAGGCAACGCAAACCTCTGGTGTTCCTCACATAGTGGGTACTAATCATAGGCAATGCTGTCCCACTGTGCCGCTCATATAGTGGTATTAATCACAGGCAATGCCCAGACCTGTGGTGTTTCTCACATTCATTCATTCATATCCTACGTTGTTCCATCTGTACGATGAGTCAATGAAGCCCCTCCACCAACTTCTGTCTTTGTACTTTTCTCCTTCTTCAGTGTTGTCTCAGTCCCCTCCTCGTTGCTGAATGTCGTTTTTCACCATGTCTGTATATCGCATTCTTGGCTGCCCTCTTGGTCTTGAATATTTTAACTGCAGATCATACATTTTTCTGGGTATGCGATCAGGATCCTAACCATTCGAGTCTACGCAGAGTTATGTTATCCTGCATTCTGCCAACCTGAGCCATGTCCCTGATGTTTTCATTACAAATTTTATCTCATCTTGTTTTGCCAACCATCGCTCGGACAAATCTCATTTCAGCTGCCTGAATCCTTGCTTCATCCTTTTTCCTCGTAGTCCAGGTCTCACTCCAATATGTCAAAATTGGCATGTAATAAATCAGATAAATTGCTCGCTTGCATTTCAATGGTACTTTTGGATTCCATATTAGGTCTCTGACAACTCTATAGAATGTTCCTCCAGCTTGAATCCTGCTGGTAAGGTCCTCTTCAATGGAGCCTGTTGCTGATATCATGCTTACAGTATTTGAATTTGTTGGACATCATGAGTTGTTTACCCTCTATTTCAATGTAACCTTCAGGTTCACCATTTCTCTGCATAACCAACACTTCACTTTTTTCCTGACTGAATCTTAGGCCGTACCCTTTAGCTGTCACTGTCCATGCGTTGATCTGATCCTGAAGTTCCTCCTTGGAATCTCCCCATATACAGATGTCATCAGCAAGTAGCATGACTTTCATTTTGTTGTCACCAACGTTTTGGCATACTTGTTGAATCTCATTCATCACAATAACGAAGAGAATAGGTGACAGAACTCCACCTTGTCTTAGGCCTGTAGTTATTCTAAAGGGTTCCGTCATTCCTGGTGGTGTTTTGATGTGACTACTGATGTCTTCATATAAATTCTCAATTCATTTTATTATGTCTTTATTGATTCCACTGTTTCTCAGCACTTCCCAGACTTTGTCCCTGCTTACATCAAAGGCCTTTTTGATATCCAGGAAGGCCAGCCAAAGGGCCTTATTATGTTCATAATACTTCTCCATTAGCTGACACAGTCCAAATATTAGATCAACTGTTGATCTGCCTTTCTGGAGTCCATATTGGTCCTCTGATAGCTTTAATTCTATCAATGGTCTTATTTTCCTTTCTAAAATCCTTTCATACAGTTTTCCCACTTAGAAAGTTAATGTAATTCCTCTGTAATTGGAACATTTCTTCCTGTCACCTTTCTTAAAGAGTGGAATGATGATACCTTTTTTCCAATCTGCTGCTATCTGCCCATCCTTCCATATCTTGTGAACAAGTCTATACATCCACTGCTTTCCTGATAATTTCACCACAGACTTCATCAATGCCTGGAGATTTTCCTGTTTTGATGTATTTCCATGCAAATTCTGTGTGTTTCTCACATAATGGTACTAATTACAGGCAACGTAAACCCATGGTGTTCCCGCATGTAGTGGTACTAATCACGGGTACTGTAAATCCCATCCTGATTCACACTTGTTGCTACTAATATCAAACCTATTGTGTACCTAACGTACTGGTACTACTCGCAAGTAAAGGCGACCCATGGTGTTCCCCGCTTGATGGTACTAATTACAAGTAGTGTCATGGTTCTGAATCTATCATCCCTTGGGCGACCCTTATGACAGGCAGGGGATACCGTGGGTGTATTCTTCATCTGCGTCCCCCACCCACAGGGGGTTGTGTGTTTGGTCCACAAGAGCTATTTTATTTAGCTCAAGTCCATCGGCAAGCCGGTTAGGACTCCCCTATCCGCCACCTGGGAGTATAACCTTTCCCCCTGCTACGCCAGCGTAGTAGGTTCGTGGATCAAGTAAGCTACCGGTACCTGTAGTTCTTAACTATACCCATACATAACAATGTCATCAGCAAATAGCATACATTTTACTACCTCAATTGGCATCTCTTCTACATTGGTTTGGATTTTATCTCTGACTGTGTGAATAATAAAGCGTGAAACACACTTCCCTACCTCAAGCCTGTCCCAATTTTGAATCACATGGTTAGTCATAATTTTGTTCTCTATGCTTTCAGTTTCACTCTTGGTATGAAACTAATACCATTTGCATGATTTTATCAAGTTTGCTTTCCACAACGTTTTTAATACCAGGTTTCTTGGACAGATACTGTACACCTCTTATATACCTCTATTAGGTATTCACTGGGTATTGCTGTCATCTCTACTAACACAAAACACTCAGAATTATTCTACATATAGAAAAGTCATTAACCCTTCAGTCCTATGCATTGTTGGCCAAGTAATGTCTTGTTCTTTGTGCTTTCTTGATACTCTTCCTTTTTTTTTTTTTTTTTCCTACACACCCATTCTTCCTCTACACTTCCTGTCTCTCCCATTTATTTAAGGTGTGTCTGAAACATTTCCGTTATATATTTTCCCTACAATATGTTCTTTTACCACACATTTATCATAGCTATCAGTACTCTATGATTCTTCAAGATTCACTGGGTATCGCTGTCATCTCTACTAACACAGTATGTCCACAATCTGGAAAGTCAGTGGTCAGGCAAAGACAATGTGGTTAGGGAAATCAGTCTAATTTTTGGAAAATTCAAGGAATTTTCCCCAATTATTGAACTTGAGGGGAATTTTTTTCCCAAACCTGCTGTAACCCCAGTTATAGTAGATATTTGTTTAGATGGTCGACACTAATGATTGTTATGGTCAATTCATTATTGCCTCATTATCCTGGATACTAAAAGGATCTGCCAACTGCTTAGTACATAGTGGGTTGAAGTGCATAACTGCCACATCATTGAGCAGCCATTCAGCTTTTGCTGTGTTGGTCATTAATTTAAAAATTATTTTTTATTTGTGTGAAGTTTATAAAATAAACATAAAAACAAATTAAACTGAAAACCAGGAAGAGAAGAGTTAGGCTAGCTATGGAAATGGTGGAGGCTGGTTTTCCTTGCCTTCCTTTTTCTGAATAAGGAATTGTCCAAATGAAATACTGTAGCTGAATGTTCATTTTACAATTCACTGGTTGGTCAGGGAATAGTCAGGAATTTTTTCTTTCAAATTAGTGTGGACACCCTGCAAACAGTTTCTGACTCCTTTCCTTGATCAAACATAATCCATCATGATTCTGATTTTGTTATGCCAACTATAACATGTTATTTACTTCCTAAACAATGTCAATCAATTATTAATGATCTCCATTTAGGGCTGTCATCCAGGTGACAGATTCCCTATCAGTTTTTTACCTACCCTTTTCTTAAATGTTTTCAAAAAACTTAGAAATTTATCAAACATTCCCCTTGCTTGTTTATTCCAATCCCTTACCCTCTCATGCTATAAATGAATATTTACCTCTTCAATTCCAACTTTATCTTCATTACCTTTTCCTACTTTTAAAGGCTTGTATCAAAAATCAATCAATACTGATCTGCATTAAGCTTGTTCACCTACTAATGTCAATCCACACCACCTCTCCATTGACAGCTCGGAACCTATCACTTATCATAAGGGAACCTGAAATATTGGTCCCAAATGAGTAAATTTATAATACCAATATAGTTGGTCAGTTATTGGACATTATAAATTTTCCAGCTAACTCATTCCTAGTTGCCAGGGCGAGCATGTCCTCTCCTTATTCCCAAGTCTTCCCAGACCAAAGTTTGCAAAATTTTCATAACACTACTCCTCAGTAGGAAGTCGCCCATAACAAATCATGCTGCTTTCCTTTGGATCTTTTCCAGTTCTCATATCAAGTAGTCCTGGTGTGGATCCCTCCCATACACTAGAACCATACTCTAACTGAGGCCTTACCAAAGACTTATATGCTCTTTCTTTTACATCCATACTATACAACCCATAAAAATCAAATAATCATTAATGATCTGCATTTAGGGCTGTCACATAGGTGGCAGATTACCTGTCAGTTGCTTACCTAGCTTTTTCTTAAATGTTTTCAAAGAACTTCAAAATTTATTGAACATTTCCCTTAATAATTTATTTCAGTCCCTTACTCCTCTTCTTATAAATGAATGTATGTCCCAATTTGTCCTCTTGAATTCCAACTTTATCTTCATATTATGATCTTTCCTACTTTTAAAAGCTCCGCTCAAGCTTATTAGTCTACTAATGTTATTCCATGCCATCTCTCCACTGATAGATTGAAACATACTGCATGATAAGTAAAAGTCTTTCAAGAATAACATTTACTATGTCCACCTATTCAATACAATTAAATTCTGTAGTGATTAAATCCTACATGAATTACATATACTAATTAGGTACATGTTTCGCCCTAGTTTTGGGCATCTTCAGCCTAATGATAATCTTAAGGTCAAGTCTTTAAACCAATTAAACATTTGAACTTAAAACTAAACACAATGGTCTTATGCTTAAAAAAGTTTTTTACAAGAGGTTGTGCTTTAGGTGATATTTACATAAGTTGAAAATGTGCACATTAATTAAAACCCAGAATTTGTGACAAAGCAATTAAAACTATCATATATTGACTAAAAATTGTCCAAAGTGCAAATTGGAATTGATAGTTTATACAATTGTGTTCATCCAAAGGTGCTTATGATCACCTATGTCGTAAGTACGGCAGTTACAACACCGGAACCGTGGTATGTCGATCTTGTTCAGCTTGAATATTCCATTAGGAAGAAGCGCGGTTGGATGGTACTGTTTTAGAGGTTAAAAACGTGTATGTTGGAAAATGTTGTTAATATCATTCATTGATCAGGTGCTCATCTGATAAAATGTTTCCAGAAATTTTGTGCCGTTCTTATCGGATTAATGTTCCCATTGGTACATTGTTCTACCCTTGGGATGATTTATGAGTATTGTCTGTAGTTGTCCAGTCGGATGTTAACTGGAACCACTTGTTCCGGTTCCGTCTGAACAACTTGGTTTAAAGACTTGACCTTAAGATTATCATTAGGCTGAAGGTGCCCAAAACTAGGATGAAACATGTACCTAATTAGTATATGTAATTCATGTAGGATTTATTCACTACAGAATATAAATGTATTGAATAGGTGGACACAGTAAATTTTATTCTAGAAAAAATTTTACTTATTGTTATCTTCAATACGGAACACACATAAGATTAGTTACTTGTAACATACTACGTGGTCGAGCTCTTGTCTCCTTACTCCTAAGTCTTCCCAACCCAAAGTTTGCAACATTTTCCTAACACTACTCCTTTGTCGCAAATCACCCACAACAAATCGTACTTTCCTTTGGATCTTTTCCATTTCTCATATCAAATAGTCCTGGTGCAAGTCCCACACAGTGGAACCATACTTTAATTGGGGTCCTACCGGAGACTAATACACCCTCTCCTTTACATCATAACCCTCATAGCCATGTGAAGAGATCTGTAACCTTTCTTAACAACCTCATAAATATGATTACCCCAATGAAGATCATTTCTTATATTAATACCTGGTACTGTACTTACAGTGATCGCCATGAGGTACTATCACTCCTTCAACACAGTAATTAAAATTGAGAGGACTTTTCCTTTGGTGAAACTTACAACCTGACTTTTCATCCCGTTTTCCATCATACCATTGCTGCAGTCCACCTCATATTGTCTAGGTACCCCTGCAGTAGCTCACAATCCTGCAACTCATTTATTATTCTATACAGTATAACATCATCTGCAGTTCTTTACTCACATCATGTGTATATACAAAAACTTAAAGGTCCACTAATACTGCCCTGTGGGACCCCATCTTAATCATTATAGGATCAGCTAACACTTCACCTACACTAATTTTCTGAGTTCTGTTTTCTAGATATGTAGCCACCCATTCTAACTACTCTTTTGTCTAGTCCAATAGTCCTCATATTAGTCAGTAATCTCCCACGATCCACTCATCAAAAATCTTGGATAGGTCAATAGCAATACAGTCCATTTGACCTGAATCCAAAATGTCTGCTGTGTCTTCCTGGAATCCTACAAGAGAAATGATATAATGGATGCAGAAATTTTCTTGGGAATATTCATTCTGGTGAAAGAGGAATTTGTAAGCTATGAAGTTAAAGATGACAAACATGAAATTCTAGATGTACAGACTTGGAATCGTTGGCACAGTCTTTTCTTAAATAATTGCAAAGAATTTAGGAATGTATTGAACATCCCCCTTGGTAAATTATTCCAATCCCTAACTCCCCTTCCTATAAGTGAATATTTGCCCCAATTTGTCCTCTTGAATTCCAACTTTATCTTCGTATTGTGATTTTTCCTACTTTTAAAAAGATCACACACACTTATTCATCTACTAATGTCATTCCATAGCATCTCTCCACTGACAGCTCAGAACATACCACTTAGTCAACCAGCTCATCTCCTTTCTCCCAAATCTTCCCAGCCCAACTTTGCAACATTTTTGTAATGCTACTCTTTTGTTGGAAATAATCCAGAGCAAATAGAGCTGTTTTTTCTTTAGATTTTTTTCCAGTTCTCAAATCAAGTAATCCTGGTGTGGGTCGCATACACTGCAACCATACTCTAGTTGGGGTCTTACCAGAGACGTACATGCCCTCTCCTTTACATCCTTAATACAACCCCTAAATACCCTCATAACCAAATGCAGAGATTTGTACCCTTTATTTACAATCCCGTTTATATTATTACTCCAATGAAGATCTTTGATAATTGAAGGAGTTTGTTATATGTGACTCCAAAACATTCTACATAGTTCCTAATTTAGAGGTATACTGTGATCTGCAGCCAGAAGGGCAGTATAAGGTGTTGAATACACCAGCTGACATTGCTCATCGTTTGCTCCAACCATGGAAAGAGAAAAATAGAAATGTAACTTGTGATAACTGGTACACCATTTACCCTTTAGCAGTGTCTCTTTTGAAGGACAAGTTAAGAATGCACTCTTCTAGTTGAAGACCCTAAAACTAAATAATGCTGAAATACCGAGACAATGTGGAAGTGATTTTGAAGTGGTTAAGTTGAAGAATTTTAGGCATACCTGGCTGCATGTTTCATTTCAAAAAGTTTACAGAATAATTTAGTTACATAAAACAGTTTTCAAGTTTTAGAATCAAAGGATGAAGAGGTAAACATAGAATGTGACTCAATCGCAGTGTTGAAAAGACTAAGAAAATCCTGTCAGCGATCATAGCAGAAAGAAGTCCGTACTTTAATTAAGGGGGGACTCTATAACAAGAAATGTTGGACCCGAATTTGGAGAGGTTATTGTGTACTGCTATCCAGGCATATGAGCGGCTCAACCAGCAGCACGTCAACAGTCACAGTATTAAAGAAAATACTGACGCTTTGATTGTTTTATTGGCACAAACAATATTTCTCAATTTCCCAACACCCAGTGACATAATATCCGAGACTGATGCATTTATTACTGTGATAAAAAGGGGGTTTCCAGCAGCAAAGCTTTATCTCAGTGGCGTTTTATACCGACAAAATGTTGATTATCATTATATAGATGCTGTAAACTCAACTCTTGACTGGTTATGCCATAACAGAGTTCTTTTCGTCGATACTGATAGTTGGCTTAGAGACGACGATTTTGATAAAGATAGAAGAGCAATTTCTGAGTTTAGTAAACTTCTCAACAGAATATCTAGAAGAATGCTCTTGGGAAACTAATTTAAAAAATGGGGGGTGCTGCAAGTCCTAATGGCCAAAACTTATGTGATACAGTAATTGATTTAGAAAGTACAACCCACATCAAGAAAGAAATACATGTAGAAAGGGAATCAGTTCACAGAGGTCAGATACATAATCCTAGGAAGGCACCAAAGACATCAGTAAAAAGGTTAGTTGAACACTTTAGAGGATATTATCAAAATGTAAATATACTTCGAAGCAAACTAACTGAACTTAGACTTTATTCATGTTTAGCTGACTATGACTTTATGATATTAATGGAAACAAACTTAAATGATGAAATAAGTGATAAGGAACTTGGACTCGAGACATATTCAATTTTCAGATGTGATAGGTCTTCCTTAACGAGTATGAAGGCATCTCATGGGGGTGTAATGATCTCTATTAGCAAGAGGTTTAAACCTACTCTGTTACCATACAATAGCACAGTTGAACAGTTGTTTGTGCCCCTGACTTTTAACAACACAAAATTAATCATTGGTGCTGTATACATTCTACCCAGGTCTCTTGCCCAAAAATATTTAAACCACTGTGTTGCTGTTCAAAAATTATCTCAAATCATGACAACCCTTTCTTGCTCCTTGTTGGAGACTACAATCTGCACATCTTAATTGGGCAGTAAATGATGAAACATTTCCTGGCCTTAAGTCAGTAAGTAACCGTACGGTGCAATCCAGTTTGGTTATAGACACATTTACGTTTTCTTATCTTTGTTTGAATCAGTTTAATGATATTCCAAACATTCTGAATCAGTTTCTTGATTTGGTTTTCAGTGACTCCAGTTTTATTGAAATAAAACCTAGTAATTAAAGTATTGTCCCCCTCGATAGACACCACCCAGTATTAGGGATTTCTTTTTTACCTATAAATGAGCTTTACAATTCCTTATCTGCTGATAGTTATTAGTTTGACTTTTTAAATGGAGATTATAATGGACTAATTTACATCACCTAGAAAAGTTATGTTCCTTAATGAAAGCACACATTGTTCTCGAAGTGTGCCTAATATAAACCTATTTAGTAGGGAATTTAGAGATTCAGTAGATGATTGTCAAGAGTTGGAAACCGAAACAGAAGATAGAGAGGGAGAGAGACAGAGGGAAACAAGAAGCTTCTCATTCACAAACGAAGATATTTTCAGAGAAATCCAACTGCTTCAGCAAGGAAAAGCAGCAGGAAGTGATCAAATTACTGGGGAGGTATTAAAGACAATGGGGTGGTACATAGTGCCTTATTTAAAATTTCTCTTTGACTATGTCATAAATAATAGTGTAATACCAAAGGAATGGAAGGAATCTATAATAATACCAATTTATAAAGGAAAGGGTGATAAAAGGAAACCAGAGACTACAGACCAATCAGCCTGACCAGTATAGTTTGTAAAATTCTGGAGAGTTTAATATCGAAGTACATCAGAGGGATATGTGATGATAAAAATTGGTTCATGAGGAGCCAGTATGGATTTAGAAAGAAATTTTCTTGTGAGGCACAACTGGTGGGATTTCAGCAGGACATATCAGATCAGTTGGATTCAGGAGGTCAGATTGCATAGCCATAGATCTTTCCAAAGCCTTTGATAGAGTGGAACATGGAATATTATTAAAGAAATTGGAGGGAATAGGATTGGACGTAAGGGTTACACGTTGGATAAAAGCATTTCTAAATTCAAGGGTTCAGAAAGTCAAAGTAGGAAATAATGTATCTCAGGAAGAGAAAGTTTGGAAGGGAATTGCACAGGGTAGTATAATCGGTCCGTTACTTTTCTTAATATACGCAAATGATTTAGGGAACAATATAACATCAAAAATAAGACTGTATGCAGATGACATAATTGTTTATAGAGAAATAAACAACATTGAGGATTGTTCAGAATTACAAAGGAACCTTGAAAGTATCCAACAATGGGTTGAAGAAAATAATATGAAGGTTAATGGAGGCAAATCAACTGTTACAACTTTTACAAACAGGAGCTTTAAAACTGAATTTGAATATACTTTGGATGAGGTAGTTATCCCAAAAGATGGCAAGTGCAAATACTTAGGTGTGAGATTTGAAAGTAATTTGCACTGGAAGGGTCATATTGATGACATTGTTGGGAAAGCATACAGATCATTACATGTCATAATGAGGCTACTTAAGGGATGCAACAAAGAATTAAAAGAAAAAAGTTACTTGAGTATGGTTCGTCCATTATTGGAATATGCAAACAGTGTTTGGGATCCTCACCAAGAATACCTAATAAAAGAAATAGATAGTGTGCAGAGGAAAGCAGCAAGATTTGTAACAGGGGATTTCAGGAGAAAGAGTAGTGTATCAGAAATGTTAAAGGAACTTGGGTGGGAAACTTTAAGTAAGAGAAGGGAGAAAACTAGACTTTATAGGATTATATAGAGCCTATACAGGGGAAGAAGCATGGGGAGATATCCGTGAGAGGCTTCAGTTGGAAAATAATTATATCGGCAGGACTGACCACAAATATAAAATTAGAAGGAATTTTAGCAGAAGCGATTGGGGTAAATTTTCATTCATTGGGAAGGGTGTGAAGGAGTGGAACAGTTTACCAGGGGTAGTGTTTGATCCTTTTCCAAAATCTGTACAGATATTCAAGAAGAGAATAAACAGCAACAGAGAAAATAAATGAAGTGTTAGAGGGCATTCGACCAGTGCAGGTTATTGTAAATAAAAAAAATGTGTGTGAATAAATTAATTCCATCCCCTGGTCTAAGGAGTTTGGACAGCCAAAGTAGGGGACTGCCTGTAGGGGTGAAGTACAGTGGGGACTTCGAGGGCCCTGGGACCGCTACGGTAGCTGTAAAGGCCCTTCAGGAACTCTGAAAAGTGGTGGCAAAAGGGGCTCTGGTTAAGACGCAGCAGGTCGTTATGCTACTTAGGATCCAGAACGGGTAAAAAAAAAAAAAAAAGTAAATAAATAAATGCAATGTAAATATTAATGTTATACCAGTTGTATAGTATCATTTGAAGTAATTCCACATACTGTATATCAGTTGACTATATTTGTAAGTAGTACAGGAGATATTATAAGTAGAATTTTGTAAACAATATAAATTTATTAAGGATGAGCTGTGTGTTTAATAGAAAACATTGTTAGCGTAAATTGAATAATATTGTATTATAGGAAAAATTTTCTTCTCTTGTTAATTTAATATTTAGTGCTTGACAATAATGTATTTTAGTGTACCACTTGCCACCGAGGTAGACACCTCATTTGCAAATAAAGAGATTTTTTGATTTTTTTGATTTTTTAAACCTTGCTACAAGTACAGGGAACTCTGTAGATACCTGGTTATTGCAATTCAGGCAAACTGTCCTTAGTTGGTCACAGGAGTTACCTAATCTTTGTGTTAATTTCCTTTTGTAGAGCAGACACTTCACAAATCCCTCTAGCCCTGGTAGTTTGAGTTGTAAGGATACCATGCTTCTGGGCAGGGTGATGGTGAGAATCTGCGTGGAGATATCTATTGGTGTATCTTGGCTTACGGTAAATGCTGTGTCCTAAAGATTCATCCTCTTCCTTTGTGACAAGAACATCTAAAAATAGTATTTTTCCATCAGATTTCATTTCCATGGTGAAACAAAAGGAAGGGTGCTGGTGATTAAGGTGATCCGGTAAATGCATCTGCATCTCGCATCAAGGAACATAATAGGTGTATCAGACTCAACCAACCTAATAAATCAGCTGTTGCTGATCATGCTTTAACACCTGGTCTTGATGTCATGTTCCAAGCAGTGAATGTTCTTGCCTGTATAAAACAATATCATCCCAGAATAATCAGGGAGGCAGTTAAAATATATAAACACCCAGGTAATTTCGATACAACCTCAGAGAATCATTGTTACCTATTATCAGAACCATCAGAAAGTGATGCATTACTGCTGCTATTCGTTGTCCCTAGCACGGGGGCTGAAAATGGCGTCCCTTTTACATCTTGGCACCATTTTAAGCTAGTTGTTGCTTTATCTTAGCAACCATTGATGCGTCGTGTCTCTTTTTTCTGTTTTCTCCTGATGAAGAAAGGCAAGGTACCTTTTGAAACGCGTTGAGTGTGTTTATGTACCTAGTCTTGCCATAAATTCTGTTACAAACTTTTGACGCACGCTGCACAACCAATTTGATGGGTAAAGAACTGCCAGTGTGCTCACGTTAACCTTGAAACATTATGAGCTTGTCTGTGAAAGAGGAAGCATTTAGTTGCACGTTTAAACATGGAATGGGATGACTATGAAAATCGTGTTGCCGTGAGAGTCTTACGTAAAGTTGGAAAATCTGCAATTGACATTTTTAAGACACTACAAAAGCTCAAAATCAGCTGTATGTTTATGTAATGGACCATTGAGCGATTCACTGACACCGGAGCTGTGCAGGATCATCCAAGAGAGGGTCGCCCATGCAGTGTCAGGACTCTAGCAGCACAAAAAGCAGTAGTGGCTCGTGTTCGGAGAAATGCACTACTGAAGCAGGATATCATGGCCCGTGAAATGAACATTTTGAGAAGGTCAATATCCAGGCTTCTGTCACAGGACATGGGCTTATCGCCGAGGTAAGGACATTACCTTGATGCACGCTTAAAGAAGATGAGATACTAAAATGTCAAAATCTCCTGCAATGTTACGCCCATAATGATCATTGGAAAATCCTCTTACTTCTCAGGAAACCAGTAAAAAATTTCCAAAAGCTCAGAGGGCCCATCATCCCTCCACAGTGATGGTTTGATGGGGGGTGTGAGTTATTCTGGCGCCACCCAGCTCCATTTTTGCAAAAAGGGCAGTGCCCGAGTGTACAAAAGCACCGTTTTGGAGCCTATTGTGAGGAACTTAAGTGGCACATTGTTTCAAAACCAACCCTGGACTTTCCAGCAGGATTCTGCTCCAGTCCACAAGACAAGGGCAACTCGAGGGTGGCTTCAGCATCGTGTCCCTGAATTCATTCCTCCTGAAAATTGGCCCAGTAGCAGTTCAGACCTGAGCTCTTTGGACTACCGACTGTAGTCAGTGCTTGAGCGCATCGTCTGCAAGAGGAGACACCCAACCATTAAAAGTTTAAAGCGTTCCTTGTTGGTAGCAGTGGCGGAATTTCCCCTGGATGTCGTGCGTTCCGCCATAGATGAGTGGTAACAAAGAATTAGAGCCTGTGTCAGTGTAAAAGGTGACCATTTTGAAAAGTGATTGGTGCTGTGTGTAGTCAATGTATGTAAGAACAACATACTGAAAGCAAATTAAGATATTTCTCATGATAGTTGTGTTTTTCAGTTTTTAAGTTGTTACAGTATTTATGGCAAGACTAGGTACTTTATTACCGCATAATCCCAAAAATATTACATCGTGAATAGTTACACAGGCCGTGAAAGTCTAAATGATAATATTAAAGTGGATATTGATATATTTAATTGCTCATTGTCAAAATTTAGAAATCACACAATCTCCAGAAGTGATTATTACTTTCCTGTGCTTACTTGTACTATAACTTCTGTATATATTTGTACATCTATTTGACCTTGGTCATTGACAGCACAGACCAAGAACATGTTTGTTTATTCAGACTAGTGCAATAATATTTTGTTCATGATTAAATTTGGCAACCAGTCGAACTGAAGAATTTGACGGTTAAAAAAGTGGCTAGCAAGGTCATCACGTAACCAACAGCATAGTAGCACCAATGTTACATCACTTTAATTTGTGGATAAATTAGATGAAATTAAGGATTGTACGAGATTAAGAGGAGGAAATTCTAATTCATGAGAGATCTCAGAATTATAGCAGACTTAATTAAGGAAAGAAGAAAAAAGAAAACAGAAAATATTTTAAGAGAGTGACTAACTTTATAGGTGTTATTATTTTACGAATTGACTATTTATTATTTTACGATTTTAAGATAGTGACTAACTTTATAGGTGTTATTTATTATTTTAAGAATTGGAAACTATTTTATTTTAAAGGGTTCTACTAAATGACAAAGTAAATGTTAAATTTAGACATGATGAAACATTTTATTCTTTTTAGATGTAAATAAGGATGTAAAATTAACATATAGTAATTAATTTAATAGGTTTTTATTTATGATTTGAAAATTCTAGTTTAAAGTCTGTAACAAATGACATAGTAAGTAAGTGAAAGGTGAAACACAGAGAAATATTGTAACAATTTCAAGATTTATATATAATTGTTCTATTTGCACACTGACCCGGTGTGTAACATCTGGTATGGGTCCCAGCTCAGGGTTACGAGTGAAGACCTCAACGGCATCTACGGCGGAGAAGGTGGACTTTGGTACGGCAGAGATAGCGGAAGGGGCATACCCGTAGCGTCTGTACTCCAGAGGAGCGGCTACGAAAGGCGTCTGTCTCCATGTTAGGGGTGGCCTAATTTTGAACCTGGCAGTAGGTATAAAATGCCTTTGGGTGTGGCGAGCCCATCGTAACAATAGCCTATATGGACAAAGCAGATATGGTGCCTCGGAAAAGGTTAGGGCGTCCCCTGCTAAAAGCGACGCGCAGCTCTTCAGGTGCTGGGGGAACTGTGAAAAATGGGCAACCAGCACCAAACTACATCAAAATTACAACAGTTAATATACTGACACTGACGGGAAAGACAGAAGAACTGGTTGACTTCATGATAGAAAAAGATATAGCCATACTTGGACTGTGCGAGACCAAGAAGAGGGGGACAGGGGAGATCCCTCTGAGAGAAGGATTCAGGCTGTATTACAGCGGAGGACCTGAAGCAAAAAATGGAGTGGCCATCATACTTAGAAGAGAAATCCAAGAATATCTGGAATATACAAAGTACATCAGCGATAGGATGATGAAGATGAGACTCCAGTTTGAAAATGGCGTGAAAGATCTATTTCAGTTGTATGCCCCACAAACTGGTTGCATAGATGAACATCTAGAGGACTTCTTAGAGGAAGTGGAGAGACAGATAGAAGATAAGGAAGTACTATTGATGGGAGATCTAAATGCACAAGTTGGAATGGAAAGACAAGGAAAGGAAGATGTTGTAGGGCCCTTTGGATATGGAAATGTAAATCCAGAAGGCGAGTTGTTGGTGGATTTTTGCATGAGGAATCAAATGATTGTTGGAAACACCTGGTTTAGGAAGAAGAACAGTCAGAAGATTACAAGGTATGGTTGGGGAGACAGACGAACAAAGACCATGATTGATTATATAATCATAGAGAAAGGACACTGGAAGAACCTTGTAGATATAACAGCCATGCCTGAAGAAGCCTTTGGTGGAGATCATAGAGTTGTGATAGGAAAATTGAAAGTTGGAAAGATTGAAAAAACCCAATTAAGAAGAGAGAAAAGAATTAAAGTATGGAAGTTGAAGGAGAAAAGCATACAAGAAGAATTTCAAAGGGAAATAATACCCTTGGTACCCAGGACAGAGGTGGGGAATGTTGAAGAGGAATGGAAAAGATTTAAGGAAGCACTGGTTGGATGTGCAGAAAAGGTGTGTAGTAGAACATCAGGAAATGTGAAAGACAAAAAAACACACTGGTGGAATGATAGGGTAAAGACTAAAGTGAAGGAAAAGAAAATGGCATGGAAAGCATGGAAAACATCTAAGACTGAAGAAAGTAGAAGAAAATATGTGGAGGCAAAGAATTTGGCCAAGAAAGTAGTGGAGGAAGAAAAGAGGAAAAGCTGGGCCTTATTCACACAGAAATTGAGAGATGATATGCAGTGCAGCAAGAAATTACAGTATGGTATCTTAAGAAACAAAAAGAGAGATCAAGTAAACACCAGATTTGTGAAGGATGAAGGTGGCATAATTTTAACAAAACCAGAAGAAATAAGAAAGAGATGGAGAGAGTATTTTCAGAAGCTGCTGAACATAAGAACGGATGACAGTCATTCAATGGACGACCAGGAAAGGCAATTAGTTGATGAAGAAATGGATAAAGAAATTACAATGAATGAAATTGAATGGCAGTAAGAAAGATGAAGAATGGAAAAACTGCTGGAATAGACGAAATTTCAGTGGAGCTGATAAAGGCAGCTGGAGCTGTAGGCCTGCAGTGGACATATTGGGTTCTCAGGAATGTCTGGGAGAATAAGGAGGTCCCTGAGGATTGTCAAAAAGGAATAATCATCCCAATTTTCAAGAAAGGTGATAAGAAAGTTTTGAAGAACTACAGGGGAATTACTCTAATATCCCATGTTGCTAAGATAATGGAAAGGATACTGGAAAGTAGAATAAGGTTGAGGGTTGAGAATCAGATACAGGAAAATCAGTTCAGTTTCAGAAGTGGAAGGTCAACAATAGAGCCCATTTTCATTATGAGACAACTAATGGAAAAGCATTGGGAGTACGGGAATGATATGGTGATGACATTCATTGACATTGAAAAGGCATATGACAGTGTCCCCAGGATGAAAGTTTGGGACAGTCTGGTGCAAAAAGGAATTGGACAGGGATTAATAAAAATGATCATGCATTGTATAAGGAATGTTGTAGTTGCGTGCAAACACAAGCTGGCAGGACAAGTTGGTTCAAAATAACTAGTGGGCTGAGGCAGGGAAGTGTTCTATCACCAATCCTGTTTACAATAGTAATGGATGACATCATGAGAACAGCAAAAGCAGCATATGGAGGAAGAGAAATGAACATGATGTTATTTGCAGATGATATTGTGATTTGGGGAGAAGACGACAGGAAGGTTCAAGAACAGTTGAATGTGGTGAATGGGAAGATTGAAGAATGTGGATTGAAAATAAGTGTAGAAAAAAGTAAAACTCTTGTTATGACTAGAGGGGAGAAAGAAGGGAAAGGTCAGATTAGACTTGCAGACAAGCCCCTGGAAGTAGTGGAAACGTTTAAATACCTGGGGAGTGAATTAATGGAGAATGCTCGACTGGATGCTGAGATTAGTAAAAGGATTCAAGCTGGAAGTTGTTCCTATCATAGTGTAAGAAGCATGTTATGGGACAAAGATGTGCCAATGGAAGCAAAGGATACTATGTACAAGATGTATTACGTACCCATAACAACTTACGGAGCAGAAACTTGGACAATGACAAAGAAGGATGAGAGTCGAATACAGGCAGCCGAAATGAAATTCTTGAGGAGTATGATACAGAAGAGTAGAAGAGACAAAATAAGGAATGAGAAAATCTGGGAAGAAATTGGAGTGGAAAAAATGAATGATAGAATAGAGAAGAGCCGACTAAGATGGTTTGGGCACATAAAGCGAATGAGCAATGAAAGAATGCCGAAAAAGGTGATGGAAATGCAAATCCAAGGAAGGAGAGGCCATGGACGACCACGATTGAGATGGAAGGATACCATCCAATGCAGCATTATAGAAAGAAACCTGGACTGGGACACAGTGTTAGAGGAGAAGTGGTGGAAAGACCGAAGACAGTGGAGAGGAACCATATTTGCCCCTACCCGGCTACAGCTGGATAAAGGGAAATGATGATGATGATGATCTATTTGTACCAATGCACCAAGTCCAAAGATTAATTAATGTTTGGCACCACTGAAGAAGAGAGTAGTTGGTTCTCGAAACATGTACGGTAATTAAATATAATAAAATATGTAAAGTATTGACAAGGTGGGAAAGTGTTCTATACAGATTTGACAATGTGGTTGTGCGGGATCAAGTGGTACTCATACCATATGTGTTTGTACTGTTATCAAAATGTGAACTGTTGTTGAAGAGTGCAAATGAAGCAAACTAATGAAAGACCAAGGCATCCACCTCTACTTACCAACAATATCTTGCAAATATGATGTGCAGTTCACACAAAGTAGTGTTTCTTCCAAAAATGTAGTGAATGTCCAGGAATAAGCAAGATCATAGTGGAAAATGTACTAGAAGCAAATGTCATTGAAAATATTCAAACAGTTGGTATTATCACAGATATCCACACTTAACACAACTGAGTCATGTGAAGATTTCATTGACTTGCACATATGCAGGTTAACTCAGTTACACTTACATTCTTTCATTGCTGTTCAGCAGTCATCTTACCTGAAACATCTGAAAGATGATATAGAGATAGGTGAAGTCATTGTACTGTGCAATTTTTCAGAAAATTATCCCTTCATACTGCATGATGAGGCACAGGGATTTTATTGGAATAATGCACAAGCCACTATTCACTCATTTGCTATTTATTACAGAGAGACAAAACCAGAACATATGTCATGTACAAACTTAGTGGATACTGTATGTGGCTCTGTTATTCATACAGGCTTCAATTTCTTATCAAGTCTCGTATATTCACATTAACTATTGAAAAACTGAAATAAAACGTACATTCAGTATAAACATGGTTTTTCAATGATTATTCGTTAGTCAAAACCATACTTATATACTTACAGGCAGGAAGAGTGGATATGAATGTGCCGGCATTGACAAACGGGTGTACCAGTTGTATTCGTACATACGGACAGGATCAAGTGTACCGTTTGTTTGCGATGCACGGAAAAGTCGCAGTGACGGCATACGACTGGTCAAGTGCATTAGTCTCCTTCCTAGTGTACCTGTGGTGGACATGGGTAAGAGTGCAGAGTTGTGTATGGAGCATAAGAACACTATATTTAAACAGGTACTAAAAGGATTTTTCATTGCGGAAGATTGGACAGCCGTATCGGCTTGACAACAAGTTTTTATATCATTTTATATTATTCTTAATACCACCCCACCTGAATTTTACAAGAAAGGATTGGAACACCAAGGATACAGTGACCTCACATCACAGCAGGACGCAATGCTCAACATTTTAATTCATACAGACATCATCCTACTGTGTTTTATTGCATATGACAAGATGGAATTTAATTCCATGCCCCCATCCTTCAATTTTTAACCTGTTACATTGTACTGGTCATAGTTTTAGATTTCTTAATGGGGGGCCCCCCATTTTCACTAGGTCTTATTGTATACAGGAATTTTAATTGAACTAGCTGAAGAAGAGAATGTGCATATTCTCGAAACATGTACTAGACATAATGTTAAGGTGAAAGGTAAATATTAAAAAATAACACATAGTATTGACTAGGCAGATCATCCACCTCTCTATTTACTGCAATATGTGGTTGATAAATTTAAATACAAAGGCACTATTAAGAACACGCCAAGGAAACCCAGGAAAAAGTGTTTAACTGAAAGGGAAGAATGGTTTGTTGTTTGGCTGCCATGACATTTTATAACATTATTCATTATGTTTAATTTCGTTGTCAGTAATTGCTTTCGTTCCAACTCGATTTGAGTTTTATTTCTGGAATAGTGGAATAACACAGTACACTTAGCTTCCCACGCTGTGGTTGGGGGAGCGAAAGTCGCCTGACAGCAGAATGATGCAAAGATTCCTCGTACCAAGCTCGAGAGCTGCAGTCACTTAAGTGCGGCCAGTATCCAGTAGTACCTAACATTGTTTCAGTATCCAGTATTCGGGAGATAGTGGGTTCGAACCCCACTGTCGGCAGGCCCGAAGATGGTTTCCCGTGGTTACCCATTTTCATACCACAATTAGAATTAACAATTAGAATACGGGAAAATGAAGTTTTTAACTTATGACATTTTCATACCAGGCAAATGCTGGGGCTGTACCCTAATTAAGGCCATGGCTGCTTCCTTCCCACTCATAGACCTTTCCAGTTCCATCATTGCAGTAAGACCTATCTGTATCGGTGCAACATAAAGCAACTTGTAAAAAAGAATCATCGTAAAATGAGAGCACTGCATAACAATCAATTTTCACGGGCAGCAATGTTGCCAGTTATGGGTTTTTAGATGCCTGAGAAGAGTTTTTCAGACCGGGGCTGCCATCTCACCGTCAGATAGTTCCTCAATTGTAATCACGTAGGCTGAGTGGACCTCGAACCAGACTTCAGATGCAGATAAAAATCCCTGACCTGGCCGGGAATCGAACCCGGGGCCTCCAGTTAAGAGGCACGCATGCTGCCCCCACATCACGGGGCCAGCTGGACCTATCACTATTCCTCTTTTTCCTTGTTATGGATACCATCACGTGTGATCTACATAATGTCGTATAAGATTCAATGCTTTACGAGTTTGGACACCGCTTTAACATAGAGAATACCGAGTACATGGTAACAAGCCCAGCAAACAGCTACACCCTCCTAGTCAACAACTAAGACCTGGCAAAAACCAACATGTTCTGGTACCTGGGTTCCTGCCTGCAGAGTATTGGCAATATGGATGGCAACATGCGAGTGCATGTTAATGCAACCTAGATAAGATGGAGGGAAGTTATCAGAACATTTTGCAGCTGAAAGATGCCTGTACGTCTGAAATTTATGGTCTATCGTCCATCCAGTGACATTTTATGGTACAGATGTCTTCACATCAGGGAAATGCAATGGTTCATTGAACAATGGTCATCTCACAATTACAATCATATCCACGATGACTCACTGAGAAGACATTTTCGTATCGGCCCCATTCAGGAGAAAATTTGATAAGGTTGCCTAAGATAGTATGGCTATGTCTCAAGGGGAGTGCCTGGACCTGTCACCAAAATGGCCTATCTTACAACCTTACGGCTGAGCGATCAGTTCCACTGTCAATTGCAAGGCAAGAAATGGCAACACATTTACCACTTGCCAGCCGCTTGCACAACCCTTCCCTTACCTCCTACTGCTCCTCCTCATCCCTCTTTCCTCTGTCTTTCCATCTCTGTTTGTGTTGCCTTGCTTCTGAGTCACACACTAGACCTGCTTTCCCAGCTGTATGATCATTTTGTGGACTAGGCACACTCTCGCCGTCAAAAGCCAATAAAAGAGGTTGGCGTGTATTATGACATTATGATTTTTAAGATTACAACTCTAATAAAGTTCTATTGATCATAAACATTATTTTACTCTGTGATTATAACTTACAGAATTCTATAACGTATAAATCATTTTTAGTCCACCTCTGTGGTGTAGTAGTTAGTGTGACTAGCTGCCACTCCCCAGAAACCCAGGTTTGATTCCCGATTCTACCATGAAATAAGTGGTACGAGGGCTGGAACGGGGTCCACTCAGTCTCTGGAGGTTAAGTAAGTAGAGGGGGATTGATTCCCTTCTCAGCCATCCTCGAAGAGGTTTTCGGTGGTTTCCCACTTCTTCTTCAGGCAAATGCCGGGATGGTACCTATCTTAAGGCCACAGCTGCTTCCTTTCTCATTCGTTGCCCTTCCCTTCCAATCCTTCCATCCCCAACAAGGCCCCTGTTCAGCAGATGAGAACGCCTGGGTGAGGTACTGGTCATACTCCCCAGTTGTATCTCCCCCCGACCCAAAGTCTCGTGCTCTAGGACACTGCCCTTGAGGCGCTAGAGGTGGGATCCCTCCCTAAGTTCAAGGAAAAAACCAACCCTGGAGGGTAAATGGATTAAGAAAGAAAGACAAATAATTTTTAACATTCTGTAACAAAACGCACACATTATAATGAGCAAATATTTTCCTGGTAAATGATTTTATTACTTCATTTACTTATTTACATTTCATATCATGTTATATTTAAAAAAAACCTTTCAGTATTAACCATCTTATTTAATAATAAATCATCACATCAATCTTTGAAGAGTTTTACCGACTTACATCGTTTCTTCTTCACCATATTATATCGTTCATGCAGGGGTCAACATTTTCCTCTGTTCCATATCATTTTCTGAACAACTTACATACGAATTTCACCCGACCGTAATAGCTACACTTATGCAGGTTTTTTTTTGCCCTGTTTGATGGTGTCTGATCTCTTCCTCTTTACCAGGCGAGTTGGCCATGCGGTCAGGGGTGCACAGCTGTGAGCTTGCATCCAGAAGAAAATGGGTTCGAACCCCACTGTCGGCAGCCCTGAAGATGGTTTTCCATGGTTTCCCATTTTCAGCTGGGGCTGTACCACTTCCTTCCCACTCCTAGTCCTTTCTTATCCCATTATCGCCATAAGACCTATCTTGATGGTGTGACGTAAAGCCAATTGTAGAAAAAAAAATCTACATTTTCCTTTTCTTTGTTGGGATCTGCTGCCTGCTTTTGTCGTTGTGCCTCTAGCACAAAGGTAGGATCTCAGATTTTCATGCCTCGAACAATTAGACTGTCTAGAATTTCCGGCAAAATGCACTCCTTATAAAATTGTACTAATTTTGAAAGAATCTTCCTTTGACATAATTTCCTTTTCTATCCTCTCAACAAAGCATTCTCTTTTGATACACTATAAAATCGCTCCTTTTTCTCCTGCTTATATTCAATTGACCTTGAACCTGGAAGTAGTTGAGGCTTCGTTTCAATTGCAATTTTCCTTCCGAAAGTTCCAGGCACAAATCATTTTTTCCTTGTCTTTTTTTTTGTTTGTTTGTTGTCACCTCTTCTCTCAAATCTGATTCAGTGATGGAGGCAACGCATTTCACTTCTACGAGACCATCACAAGCAACCAAAACATCAGAACTGGCTCTGAAGAATGGATGTCCTTGGTCCATGAAGAACCCACACTTGGTGATAATGTCGCCAGTTCTGTTTTCATAGTTATATAACAACCTCCTCATTATCTCTCTCAAATGCGACAGCAACTAAGGTGATAATTTTTTGATATAAAATGGTTTTGGTGAGATTGTGGCAAGGGGTATAAGGTAAACATTTAATGACTGGACAAAACTTGGAAGCTGTCAACCGATTTACTTTTTTGGTTGTGCCACATCTGTTTAGTGTGCTGCTCAAGAGTTCAAACCTCAATACTTCAACGGCCATTTTCTTCAAAAAGGTTTTACGTCTTATTTCAAGGACTTAGTTTTCAATGTTGGGCAACTGCGCTAGTGGCGTATAGTTTTCGTCACACTTTTCGTCTTTTCTCTCCTGGTGTATTATGAGAAAATGCCAATCTCCTTCTTGATCGACATTTCTCTCTGGCGAGAAGACACTATCTGGGCTTCCGTTCAGTTTACTCCAGGGATATACTGAGAGGGTCTAGCTGTGCAACTCAGGCCTGAACCTTTACAACTTCTCAAGAAAGATCCTCTACTAGTGTAGTTTACGCGTTTCCCTCCTTTTAATTTAGCCATGATGCCCATTAAAAAAAAAAGAAAAAAAGAAAAAGGCAAACATTCAAAACAATAAATACAAACTTCGGAAAATTATTCTATGATGAAGAAGAAACATACAAAAACCTAATCCACTTTAAAAAGTAGGTATCTACTAAAAATTGTTACAAGACCTTTCAAATAGACAGATTGACCTATGCAATTTTATTTTGTATAGCATAATATAAATATCTTACACGTTCAAGATATTCTTTCAGAGTAGAAACTGGAGCTAGATGAAGATGAAAGTGTTAATCCTGTCCCATTCTGTAATCCAGCTTATAGCTTTGGCATTCGCGCCGCATACGTCAGAGGTCGTGAGCTAAAATAAGTGTTTTAAGCAGTTACTCTACCTGTTTATTAGTTAATTAACTTATGCTTATAAATTGTAACAATAGTTTACTTACCAACTTGCATCATGACTTGATAGGGCAGTGCTTACACCTAACAATTTGTTATACTAGATGATGTACCCTTGCTTCGCTACGGGATTCTCAGAAAGACTGTCTTAGTGGTTTTCCTAAATGAAGTCAACATAGGTCATTACAAAAACGTCAATAGGAATGTAGCGATTAAAAGCAATGCTATCATATAAAATACTTGATCAAATGAAAAACCATACATTTCCTCACTTTTAACGAACAGTACTACGGTGCCGATCTAACAGTCCAAAGTTCCAGAGCTGGAATGACCAGGCTGCAGACAGCTGTGAACACTCCTCTATCATTATTCCATTAAATATGCACACTGATCATTCCAATCAGTGTCTCAGAGTAGGGACTGAATAGCTCAAATGCTATGATGAACCAGTGTGTTACGTACCAGTAGTATCAGAACATTTATGAACCAGAGGAATGGCATGCTAAAGAATAAAGTTATCTAACTCCCCAGCTACTTCCACCAATATTCAGGCAGGCTGTTACACTCGGTATGACCGGGCAAGTCGGCCGTGTGGTTAGTGGCGCGCAGCTATCACCTTGCATCTGGGAGATAGTGGATACCCCCTGGGGGTGGGGGCGGTAGAATAACACCCACGGTATCCCCTGCCTGTCGTAAGAGGCGACTAAACGGGGCCTCAGGGGCTCTGAACTTTGGAGCGTGGGCTGGCGACCACGGGGCCCTCAGCTGAGTCCTGGCATTTCTTCCACTTACTTGTGCTAGGCTCCTCACTTTCATCTATCCTATCCGACCTCTCTTGGTCAACTCTTGTTCTTTTCCGACCCCGACGCTATTAGGTTTGCGAGGGCTAGGGAGTCTTTCATTTTCACGCCCTTCATGGCCCTTGTCTTTCTTTGACCGATATCTTCATTTTTCGAAGTGTCGGACCCCTTCCATTTTTTCCCTCTGATTAGTGTTATATAGAGGATGGTTGCCCAGTTGTACTTCCTCTTAAAACAATAATCACCACCACCACCAGATAGTGGATTTGAACCTCACTGTCGGCAGCCCTGAAGATGGTATTCCGTGGTTTCCCATTTTCACACCAGACAAATGCTGGGGTTGTACCTTAATTAAGGCCAAGACAACGTAAAGCAAATTTTAAAAAAATACTTGATACGCAGCAGTAATCCTATCTATCAGAGATGAGTAGCAACAGAAGATGCAAAGCACATCACAACAAATAATTGTCAATGTAATGCTACTGTTGATCAATTTAATGAGCTTTCTATATTGTAGGCCTTCAAATTTAGTTTTTCTTTCGACTCTGATATTAGAGCATCTCACAAAATTATTTATAGCATAGACTGTAGTTCTTTATTATCCGACTTAACATACCGATTTTCATTAAATTCTGTTTATCCATTTTCTCGTGACTCGGCGCTGATATGGACTTGGTAACAAAAATCCATATTCATTAATATCTCTGTAATCAGGCAGTACGGTAAAAATGTTGTTGTTATGTTATGTTCGGCCTCAGCCCTAAGGCTGGTTGGATCCTAAACAGCTCTGCCATCAGCTGTCATAGATGGCCTATGCATCACTGAAGAGGCGTACTAGGGAAATGAGGGGTGAGGTAGTTTCCCGTTGGTTTCCTCACCGAGCCAGAAGTTGCTATTACATATCAGTCTGCCAAGCCCATTGAAATGCATGCATCATCCGACCCTTTGAGCAACATTTTCACACCATTCATAGCAGTTACAAGTTGCTTTACGTCACACCGACAGAGATAGGTCTTATGGCGACGATGGGACAGGAAATGGCTGGAAGTGGGAAGCGGGCGTGGCCTTGTTTAAGGTACAGCCCCAGCATTTGTCTGGTGTGAAAATGGGAAACCACGGAAAACCATCTTCAGGGCTGCTGACAGTGGGGCTCGAACTCACTATCTTCCGAATACTGGATACTGGCTGCACTTAAGCGACTGCAGCTATCGAGCTCGCTAATGGCATTACTAGCATTACTATACCTCAGTCACTTTCATATTGTCAAAGCCAAGGGTAAGACTGAGATGGGTCAATGAAAGTAATAAAATTGCTCTAGCCTATACCAGAAGACATAGTGCACAGTAAACACTAGATCCTGCCAGCAAAGACATGGTAAAAATATATAAGACATAAATGATCAGAAATTTAATACTACATAACTTTGTAGTATTTATTGATACGATACATAAATATTTGAGAATTAAATTTTAGGCCTTCCCCTAAACTACCATTTCACTCAGCATGAATAAAATCATTTATGGCCTAGATTGTGGCGACTCATTCCCCTACTTTGTGTACCGATTTTAATTAAGATAGGACCACTAATAACAAATATTTGAGAATTACATTTTAGGCCTTCCCCTAAACTACTATTTTTCTTAGTGTGAATAAAATTATTTATGGCCTAGATTGTAGCGACTTATTTCCTGACTTTGCATACCGATTTTCATTAACTTCTCTTCAGCCATTTTCTTGTGATGCGTGTACATACAGACAGAAATTACAGAAAATTAAAAAGTGCATTTCCTTGTTACTGTTGACATGACGGATACAGAAATACCATCCTTTTTAAATTCTGAGCAATGTACAGACCAAACTTTTGTTTCATATATATAGATATATTTCCTCAGTCTTCCACTTGAACAGAATTATTTGAAACATTTGCTAAGACTTTTTTATTTTCTCCCAAGATGCCCTTTGCAGCTCAGACTTTATTGGAAGGTTTCCGTGGAGGATGACGTTTTCGTGGGATTACTGAATAAAGTGTGCATATTATAAAATGAAAAATAGTTTTATAGGTATAAACTCCACTATAACTTAGTCACAAAATTAGCAAATGAAAGGCGTAATGGGTGCGATAATATTCTTCTGCTGTTTTTTCAAGACTCTGGTGTAGACTGACTGGATGAGTCAGTGGGAGAGAGATGTGTATAGCAAAGGTAGAACTATGGGTGAGGGATGGTGAGGGAGGAGAGGACAGGTGACCGTGCGCACTCTTGCCACTGTGTATGTGTTTGATTCAGCTACCATTCTGCAGTTTGAAAGGTACATACACCTCTGGTATATCGCTGAACCAGATTTTTTGATGGAGCCTTCTTACTGCTCAGAATAAGAGCCATTTCAAATAGCAATAACTTTGAAGTTAATATACCAATTTGAAATTTGAATTTCGAAGTAAGAATTGTTGCTAATTAAAGGTACCACTTCAGGGGTTGTTGCACAGAAATGTCGAAATCTTCCAATTATTAGTTTTTGCGTGGTGTATGTAACTTTAACCCTCAAAATAGCCACTTCGAAGCCATGTCCTCAGCGAAAAAGCCGACGTTATTTCCTTCAAAAGGCATATAATATGTCACAAAGACCTATATTAGAGATTAAGGATAAAAACAATAATAAAATTTTATTTTTCTAATGTACAGCCTTAACGTTGAGGACCAACGGCCCTGAGACAGACCTAAATAACTATGGCAGGACACCATCAAGGCAGATAAAAAATCTGCAGCATACTTTCAACGAAAGCCCAAAACAGAGCAAAGATCTAACAAGCGGAACCTGCACCAACCAGGACAATGCTAGGGAGATGATTTACTGGCATGATGTTGCTTGGAGTTTGTGTAGGCCTATCTGAAATGAATTATTATTTTTAAAATCTTGGTATCCATATTCAGAAAAAGAAGGTGAATACTTATGTTTTTTTGAGTGAAATGTTATTTCTGTAACTGTAGTTAGTGTCCTGGGGTCAATATAATTTTAGGTTTTCATCTCATTTCATAGGCTTACAAAGTCAGTTGGGACTTAGCACACCTCCCAAGATGCAAAGCTAGTGCACACGAGGGCGAAAGGCAGGCAACCAAGAATGAGTTAGCTGGAAAATTTATAATGTCCAATAACGGACCATTATATTGGTATTATAAATTTACTCATTCAGGACAAATATTTGAAGTTCCCTATGGGAATCAACATCTATATCATCAATATTTCTGTTATCAATTTAATGGAAAGGATAAGTAATACAGCCGACCTATTTTTAACATGACCACAAGGTCTTACATACTTTTACGTCCACAAAAATAAACTTAAGGTTACTTACTATCTAACATTAAATAAATGTGTGCATCTGCCCCATTTTGCAATTAATACATTTAATAACAGAAATATGTATATTTTACACAGTTTAATTTTTTTTTACTCATAAAAAGTCATCTTCCTGGACTTCAAGCCCCTATGACTATGCACAAAAGTATTATCAAAAATAGAGTTAATACTTCGACAATCAATACTCCTTATTAATAAAAGTAACATATCTTATTTAAGTTACTTATAATCACACTCTTTAAGAAAAGAACAGCACTACATAAAATATACACAAAACTAATTACCAGTAGTAAACATCACAAGACATGAAAAACACAACTATGCTTGGAAAGAAGACAATTTTACTCATCAGGTGATGCTGGATGATCACCGTCTTGAAACAGTCGAGTAAGTTGTGGATCCTTTAAACTACCAACCTTATATTCTGTCATAATCTTTAGTTCTCTTGGTACCAGGAACATTCTCCCTGGATATTCTTTAGATACCACACGTTCTGCATCACGAACAACCCTCAAATAAAAGTTTACACAGTACTCCAGTAAATCCTGATGTATCTTGCCCTCCATTGCTTTCTTCAGTGGGAGTAGGAGAACAACGTTCATTACAGCCAATCGACAGTTCTGTAATGATAAGGGACGATTTATCCAGTTCATTTTTATCAAGTCTGATTTTATAAAACCATCACGTACTTTGAGCAGATACATAAGATGTGTTGGAACTTGCAAAATGTAACCCAAGACTTCAAATAAATTAGGTGCAACCTGTGGAAATTTCCCATACTTTTGTACTGCTAGTAGCATATTAGCCACCTGTGTATCAAAAACATTATTTAACTTCACATTGTAACAGTCAAAAAGAAGGTCTGATATTATGCGGCAGTTATGAATTATTTTTGTTATTTTCTCTGATTCTAGAATTGAGCGTAGGCCAGCATCAAACATAGCATCTCCCATTATTTGCACATCTAGAAAATATGCATGTCCTTCAACTGCAATGATCAGAACCCCAACTTCTTTACCAAAACCCAAGTCTGCAGCAACCATTTCCATAGCTATCTCTGACACTCCACTGAGAATCTTCATTACCCCGTCCAATTTTTCCAACTGATCGACGTACATACTGTTGCGCGTTACTTCCATCCACTTCTCAAACTTACCATAATGAGCTGAATTAGTCGAACGGTTCCTGGATCTATCATGATCATTACTTGTATTTCTTTTAGAATAGTTCTTGGCAGTTTCAGAAAGAAGTTTCGGTTGAACACCGCCGGGACCAGCTGCTGGAACAAATTCCATCAAGCTGTGATCTTTGGTGTTAAGTTTCGGTTCTAATTCGCGCACACACTTAATTTCGCTCGCGTAGAAATGGTATAAGCCTTTGCATTCTTTCCCAGGAGGATTGAATATAACATCATATATTGTGAGTCTATTACTATCTCCCGAATGATACTTCCCTAATACTGTTCCATCCCGCCAAGTTTCAATCAGAAGATGATTACCTTGAATAAATTCTCCATCCATTACGACGGTCGTGGACAGTGTCAAAGTCAAAACTTTATTAATATTAACGTACACTACCGGTACGTCTGTCTACACAGTGAATTTACGGAACCACTCAACAAACGAGTCAGGACATTGTCGTCTCGCCCACAGTATATAACAGTAACAATTAAGCAGTACCCGAGCAGTACGGTCGTAGTCGTTATGTTTCAAGTGTCTCAAACCGTAGTGATCACAGAACACCAATATATAACGTAGTGATGGACGATATTTCACGAACTGTGATTTTTCACTGATATCTAAAATTCACGTGTAACGAGTGTTACTTCCTACGCCCTCACTATAATCACCCGTGATTATAAGGTTTCTCTTCAATGTGATTAAAACTGATTATCGCGCGCCCTCATACGCCGAACTACTGAACGTTACTGCATAAACTGTGATTGTAATCACTAGCAATCAGTCATGCTCATGATATCACAGTATGTGCTGCCGTAACGGTATCCATCATGCGTAGCGATGTGATCTATGGAGGGGAGGAGCCAAGCATCACCATGATCGCCAACCGTATAGATATTAGTCATTCATTCTTTTTATATAATCCAACTTATTGTAAGTATAAAGTATTTAAAATATTGAGAGCACATTCGTCCCAAACATAAAAATAACTTAAAACCTTGGCAGTACTCGTCATCGCTATCAATATTAATTTTAGGAAATTGTCCTGTTGACTCATTAGTGTGGTATTATTTTTAAGCGCGCGTTCAAATAGCATCGTGGTTTACGAGACTCGCCTAATAGAATACCGGAATGTAGAATACTAACAAACATGTGTAAATAATAATTTTCATTGGCATATTTAGTAGTGATTTGCGTGTCTTATTTGCTCTGTTTTTTATTAATTCAGTTTCTATTAACAAGTAGCTTTTTTACTTTCGGGTCATATGATGCTTCAATACTTGAAGTGATTAATGATTTTGTATCTAATAAGCAAAAGTATAATGGCAACCCTAACCTTATCTTTTAGGTGACTGGGAACAGAGTTATCAATCATTATAGTTTTCACATGTGCCAGAAAAAGGTGGGTTTTTTTTCATTTTCCAAATAATCGGTTACGCTACAGAACACGACCAGTTACGTGAAAGAATCGTATTCATGAAATTTCATTGTAATTTTTGTCCTAAATGGAGGATAGTAATTGCTTTCACACAAATCAACAGTAAAATTTGCTGTAAATTAATAAATACCATTATTTCTAGAGAAATATAGATACGTAACTACGGCGACTATTTCACTTTAGACACGACTCTCTCTTCCTGTCTGTGGCATTCCACCTAGGAACTAGGAAAGGTTTTTCATTCCCCTCTCTGAAGGGGAAGAGCGGGCCAACTAGAAGGTGACGCCTTCTCTCTGGCCTGGGGCATTCCGCTTCATCGTGCAGTCTTTTGTTTTCTTCTCGAGGTCCAGGACTAGCACCGGCGAATGGAAGTGCTATGTCTGCGAATTTTTAATATCTTTGTCCATCATCACTAGCGCGGCCAGTTCAAACTGAAAAATGGAGGTGAAATGTATACCGTAACACAAAAAGATATTTTTGTTGAAAAATAAATAGCATGATCCCCGGACCAATAATTATACTAATTAATAGAGTTATGGACTCAAGTCAACAAGTCGCCCCTCCATGTAACATGAAGTAAAGCAAAAGAGTTCAAAGAAGTTCAATGAGCGAAGACTGAACACGCAAAGGTATTAACGAACAAAAGACATACTGAAGCGTAGTGATGTAGTAGAATTCAAGTCGTAATGTAGAAGTATGCATGTATATATTTATCTAGTAATATTGGAATTTATTAATTTACCGCTAATTTAATCTTAATTTGCATAAAAACAATTAATATCTTCCCTTTACGACAAAAGTGGTAATGAAATTGCTTTGATACGATTCGTTCATATAACCCCAAAAACATATTATAACTCTATTAATTAGTATAATTACTGGTCCGGGGATCGTACTATTTTTCTTTCAACAATTGAAAATTTACGACAAAAATGATAATAAAATTGCATGGATACGATTCGTTCATATACCGGTACCGCCCAAAACAAACTTAGATGCAAAAAAATATTATGTTTATGCTCCTGGAAGTAAATTGGCAACGGTCGTATTCTGTACTGCAACCAAAATGTTTGCATATAAGACCACATATGACTGATTTTATTATAAATATTTGCATAGAGAGAAAGTCACAATTTCAAGGCCTCTCGTGATCACAAGCTACAAATAACAAGTAGCATGGGCGTTCCAGAGATTGTGATCACGTCACTGTTAAAAATAACATATTAGAAAATCACGGTATCACATCCAGGGTTGCCATCTTTAGTATTTTAGTACTATATATAGTACTTCATGATCATTTTTAGTACGATTGTTCTTTTTATTGATATCGAGTCCCTTTTACGGAGGTAGAGTATAAACTCTTCTACTGCAGCAAAATAACAAGAAAGAAATTGACAAGAAGTTCCAGAGCCATGTTGAAGTTTGCGAACAGATTTTTAAGACGGTGGATTTTTGTGATCCTATTTTAAGAAATGTGTCCATGGTGAACCTGAAAAATCACTAATGAAATGGCAGTTTCATCAGTATAATCCCATTAGCTATTACCTATTGTAATTACAGAAAGTGTTAATGAAGGTAGATAGGAAACAGTGGTTAGCTAAGTCCACAGAAACTTAAAAGCTTTTCAGCCTGGTGTGAAAATGGGAAACTACGGAAAACCATCTTCAGCGCTGCCAACAATGGGGTTGGAACCCACTATCTCCCGGATGCAAGCTCACAGCTGCGCGCCTCTAACCGCACGGCCAATTCGCCCAGTGTTTTTGAAATTAAAATTCTTGTAGGCGACTACACCTTTCCAAATTTAACGAATTTTGTGAAGGCAGTGTTCTCTTTACCGGTACTACATTCTTCTGCTGCAACAGACAACAGAAACAAACTCAAATCCTGTATGTTGATTGGGCTCCTTCGGACAAAGGAGAAACTAAAACATTCGTCCCCTTCCTATAATGTTCACATTTCAAAACAGTTCATTGCTTTGGCAATGTTTTTCAAGGATTAAGAGAAGAGCAAAATATTAAGATCAAAACCGGTAAGTTCTGTTCTTATTTAATAAATGTGGATTTTTAATAAGTATACTTTGCTTTCTATAACTTACTGCCTTTATGAATAAACCTATTCCATTCTAAATAAATGATTTAGTACTTTTTTCCAAAATCTAGTACCTTTTTAGGGGAAAATTTAGTACGAAAATATTTTGCCCCGTGACAACCCTGATCAAATCACACTGCGACTCACAAACCATGGTATCGCTCATCACTACAGTCAAAAGGGAAGCAGTGGAATTCTCGACTAGTCCGAGTCCCCGGTTTGTTTTGATTTCATTTGGTTTGAGGTAGTGACGGGACTATCGAATGAAAACTACCGATAGTTGTCAACTACCATCAAATACAGTCTATTATATACTATATTTGCTACCGTTGCAACCGATTGTTTCCGTTTGCATTTGATTTTTCATTCGGGTCGTAAATTCCAATTGTTTCCACTTGTCGGTGCTGAAATCGGCCTCCTCTTTTGCCATGAAGTAAAGTCAGAGTTGTTTAGAGTTGAGAGTAGACACTATACTCTTTGGCATGAACCCCTTGACTGGCGCGAATTATGGTTAAACATAAACTAATAAAGCGAAAAATATGTTTGGATTTATTTCCCCCCCTCGCATTCTCTGACTCAGATTTGTATAATGATCAATGAAATGTGATTATTGTGCACTTAACCAATAGATAATCAGGTTATAGATTTTATAAATTCTTTCCATGTACTGGGAACTGATCTAGGGAGAGTCTCTGCAACCACCTTGAGACTCTGACTAAATGGAGGTGTGATGCGATTATAAGAACTCAACAACAGAGTTCTCTTAGCCTCTCTCACCTCAATTCTCCATTTCCTACCTACACGTGGTGCTCCTGTCCTGTTAAGCCGAGCAACCCAGTGGAAGGTTGGGTACCAATCCCAGCAGGAAGCTGGGTCAGTGAGCAGACTGGAAATGGGGTCAGTGGAAGGCAACGGGAAACCACCACTGTTAATTTTGCCAAGACCACCTCATGGCTTTACTCAATCATAAATCAGTATCCGGAGTAAGTCTCCCAGTCGGATCTCTGGGGGAGACATGGTTGAGAGCCTCTGAACGTGTAACTTAATCCAAACCAACCTTGCGCGTAGTTAGAAAGATTGCAACCTGGAATGTACAAGGTCTCTTACATACAGGAAAACTGGCTATCGTTGATAGAGCAATGAGCCTACATGATCTGGACATACTTGGACTCAGCGAGACACATTGAAAAGGTTGTGGCCACTTTTTTTTTTTTAAATACTTATTTATTGTCGCTTTAACTTAGAAAGTTATATTGCAACATTCATAATTATACATAAGGGATAATTACATTGATTACATAGAGTTACAATAGCAAAAATAACAACAGTACATATTGATCAGATAGTGATTACATGTCATTGAATAGATTTGCTTCTCTAAAAAACTTAATGATGTTTTTACACTGAGTATCTTTGTTCAAGATGTCACATACACAATTATTCTGGTTTAAATTATACAATTGTCTTTGTTGATCATATAGATGACATTCTAGTAAAATGTGGTCAACAGTTTTTCTTTTGTGACAGGTGTCACATATTGGTGGAGGTTTCTTAGAGAATATATGTGCATGAGTCAGTTTGCTATGGCCTATATGTATTCTAGTAATGAGCACTTGTTCTCGGCGCTGAAGGAATGAAACATCAAATTTATCTGTAGATCCACGCCTCATATCATGGAGTCTTGTGGGTTGTTCCCATGTCCACTCAGGTAACCATTGTTTTCGGATCTTTGTAGTAAGAAAAGGAGCAACATCGGTGTGAGGAATTGGAAAGTTTGGATCATGTACAGGAAGATGAGTTGCTTCTTTAGCTGATATGTCAGCTTGTTCATTGCCTTTTATTCCCTTATGTGAGGGGATCCATATTATGGTAACTTGCTGTCCTTTATTTTTCATATTGTAAGTCTGCAGTATGTCTTGGGCTAATGTATTTGAGGATGATGCATTTTGAATGAATTTTACTGTTGATAAAGAATCACTAAGGATTTAAAACGGTTCTTTTTGGGGGGAGCTCTTTATAAATTCCATAGCTTTTAGGATAGCATACAGTTCACATGTGAATACGGTATGGAGCATGTAGCTGGTAGTGCATACTTCACTGTGTGATCAGGGTGGACAACAGCACAGCCGCTGCCATATTTTCTGTTTTTGAGCCATCAATGTATATAGGAGTGTGTCTGGGCAGACTTTCACATTTTTCAGATAGAATTTGTTTAAATACGGTACTGTCTGTTGTTTCTTTATTGAATTCACTTAAATCTAATATTATTGGTGGTGGTTTAGCTTTCCATGGAGGGAATATGATGTCTTTTTTAGTTCTTGAAGCAATCAGGGGAACTGAAGAATTAATTTCCTGTAAGTATTGCGTAAACCTAACGTGGAAGGGTATATGTCTCTTTTGTTGCGAGGAATAACGTTGAGGCTGATAGCATGGGAACACATATTCGTGTGCTCTGGAGTGAGGAGAGGGCCGCTATCTTCACTGCGTAGTTGATAGTCAGTTGTTTTCTGCAAGTCCGAAGCGGGGGTTCATTAGCTTCTATTAATAAACTTGAGATCGTGCTAGTTTTGAATGCTCCCAGGGCAATCCTGAGAGACGTGTTTTGAATCGGGTCAAGCATTTTCAATGAGGATGCTGTAGCTGAATTATATATAATAGAACCATAATCCAGTTTGGTGCGAATTATAGATTTGTAAGTGCACATTAATACATGAAGAACTGCTCCCCAGTTGTTAGCTGCCAATGATTTGAGTAGGCAATTCCATGTAGGCAATTTTTTTAAAAAAATTTCTTTTTTTACAGTTTTTAGATGAGAGTTCCATGTTAATTTTCTGTCAAAGGTCATTCCTAGTATTTTTATTTCATTTACTATCTCAATTTTATTTCCCTTGAGGTACAATTCTGGGCAGTTACTATCACTCTTTTGTTTGGAAAATAAGATGCATTTGGTTTTGGTTGAAGAAAAGGTAAAGCCTGAGTGTTTTCCCCATTTGGCAATATCTTCAAGAGAATTTTGTATAATTGTTTGGGTGGTTGACAGGTTGTGACCTCTGCAAAAAATAGTCGTCATCAGCAAAGAGGCAAGTTTTTACAGGAGGGTTAACGCATGACGTGATGCCATTTATAGCTACTAAGAATAGTGTTACACTCAGAACTGAGCCTTGAGGGACACCATTTTCTAAACTAACTTCTTGGGATAGGACACCATTAGCTCGAACTTGAATGCGTCGGTCTTGCAGGAAGTTATAGATAAAACTGATCATATTTCCCTTAATATTATGTTGCAGTAGAGTTTTAATAACGTTTTCCATACCATATCATATGCTTTATGAATATCTATGCAGACTGCAAGGAGATGTTGACCATAATGAAAGGCATCCAGGATTTCTGACTCTAATACTGCTAAGGTGTCAGCTGTTGAGTGAAACTGTCGGAAGCCACACTGTTCTGCAGTGAAGAAATGCTGTTGTTCTAGAACCCGTTTTAGTCTTTTATTTATTATTTTTTCCATTAGTTTACACATAGTGCAGGTTAGAGCTATTGGTCGATAGTTATCTGGTAACATGTGGTCGCAGCCAGGCTTAGGTATTGGAATTATTATAGCTTTCCTCCAAGCTACAGGAAAGACTTTCTGTGACCAAATGAAATTAAATATTTCAGCGAGGAATGCTAGGCCTTCAGGAGGAAGTTCTTTCAAGAAGTCATATATAATATCATCAGGACCTGGGCTTGTACTTCGACAGCTACTGAGTTCAAGTAGTACTTCAATAATACTGATATTATTGTTGTAGCATTGGTCAGCACTTAGATGGATGTGTGACTGTAAATCAGGACAATCTTCACGAGAGGATAAAAATTTTTGTTCATAGTTGGAATCACTTGAAATTTTTGCAAAGTTTTCTGCTAATGCATTTGCAATATCGTGATGTGTAGTTATAACTGATCCAGTCGTTTTATTGAGGGCTATGATACGCGAGGGTTTTTTTAAGCCCTCTTATTTTTTGTACGTGTTCCCAAATTGTGTTTTATGGGGTCTGATGAGACAGAGATGACACATACTTCAGCCAAGATGTCGTTTACTCTCTTCTATGACTTTTCGGGCTGCAGCACGACTTTCTTGGAACAGTAATTTGTTTTGCAAAGTGGGATGGCATTTATACTTGTAGAATGCTTGGTTTTTCTTTTTAATTGCATCTTTACAGGAATCATTCCACCAAGGAACTGATTTTCTGTAAGTTGTATTGTTGGTTCTTGGAACAGAAGTATAATATTGGTGAATTCACTTACAATATAGTCAATGTTGTAATTTTTGAAATGAGTAGGTGGTGGTAATCTGTATAACTCTGCCTTAATATTTTCTTTATATTCTTGCCAATTGGCATGTTTAGTATTCCATTTATTTGGGCGTACACTTGGGTGGGGCTTGTTGTTTCCATTTATTATGATAGGAAAATGATCACTTCCAAAAAGGGTTTTGCTAGCTGATGATGTATATATCGTTGCTGCATCTGGAGTGTTCAGACACAGATCTATAGTACTAAAAGTTCCATGCTGGATATCATAGTGAGTAGGACCATTCGAGTCTATTAGGATCAAATTTTCAGAATCTAGCAACGATTCAATTATCCTTCCTCTTGTGTTAGTGTAGAGACAGTTCCATAGGATGTTATGGGAGCTGAAATCTCCTAAGAGGAGGAATGGTTTAGGAAGTTGATTTATCAGATCTACTAATTCGTTTAAATCCATGTTCTGGCTGCTGGGCAAATAAAGATTACAGATGCATAGGGAAAATGTTAGAAAGACGGTAACTGCTACTGCTTCCAAATTGGTTTTCAGTGGTATTTCTTTTTGAGGAACATTGTCACAAATGTAAGTAGCAACCCCTCCACTTGCATGAATGGGATTGTTGCGGTTTTTGTTATATGCTGTGAAATGTCTCATATTAGCTACGTAGTTAACTCGAAAATTAGTTTCTTGTAAGCAAATTATTTCAGGTTGGTGTTCATTAATAAGTTGTTGTAGATATTCGTATTGAGGGTAATATCCGTTCATATTCCATTGCAGTATCCAAGAATTCATGATGGCTTTTAAGAGATGTATTTACTAGATTTGATCCTTATCAGTTATTGGGATTGTCTGATCTGGGGCAGGCCTATTGCTTTCTCCGTTTATGGCAGTAAGTAGTTTCTTTACAAGTCTGGTACTCTGGTTTTTAATTTTTTTGCCCTGTTAGTAGGGGTATAGTTTATGCAGGGTCTCGATGAGATCTTCAACATGGGAAGTATAAGATAATGCAATAGGTAAGATATTTGTTGCTGATGTTCCTTTAGTATTTTCAAATAAACTTTTGAATTGTATGAAATTAAGAATAAAATTTGAGAGATTAGCTTCTATTACTTCCTTAACAGGAAGTAGTTGTTCTCCAAGACTGAGGGGATTTAATACCATTAGTTTCTTCTTAGGCTGTTTAAAGTCTTGGGTTTTATGTGATCCTAGAACAGGAAATTCATCATCTGTTTTATCATCTCCCGAGATGGAAGAATTATCTAAGAAGAAATTATTACCAGCCTTGGAAGTGTTATTTGAAGAGTCACTTGAAAGCAAGGGTCATTTTATTCCTTGAGGTTTAGTTACGGTATGAGTGATTCTTTATTTGCTTCATATATTGGGACTGATGTGTTCAAGTTGAAGGAGATGTCTTGTTCAGGGAGGTTTCTAGAGGAAGATGATGTGTCATTAGAATATTCAATAATTTGCTGAGGGTCAGTAGTTGGCTGAGGATTCATAGTTGCATTTCCTGGGTTGGAGGTGTCCTCCTTGGAGGAAACTGAATGTTGATTAGGTGGCTGGTTGTTTACTTCTAGAGTCTCAGGTAGTGAGGGACATACTCGGGCCAGGTGGCCTTCTTCTTTACAAATAAAACAGGTGGGAACGTCTGACGAAGTGTAGATCCAATAATTGGTTCCTTCAAAACATATTTGTAGTGCATTTGGTAGTTTATTGAAATCGTCAGGTTTAACATATAGTTGTTGGCGGAAGCTAAGAATGTGTGTGAATCCCGGAATATTAATTCCAGCCTTTAGGCTGGATATAGATGACATTGGTTTGATACCCAGTTGTTGTAAGTGTTCTTCAATGACTGTGTTGGGTAAAATAGGACATACATTGGATAATATCACCCTCTTGTTTGCGACAATTAACGGTCGGAGAGTGAGATCAATATTATTTATTCTAATTATAGGGTGACTGAGTGACAATTCCTGAACAATTTTTGTGTTCGATAGGAATATACAAATTCTTGAGTTTGAAATACAAGATATATAACGTATGTTAGCTGGATCTGTTATTTTTCCTACAGCAAGGATGTAGTCTCTTATTGGGATTCCGTCGTGAGCATCAATAATAATAATGGCCTGTTCTTTTTTTTTTTGGTGTTAATTGCATTACAGAAGCATAACTTATCTGAGACTGCTTAGGTACATTATGGGTAGAACTGTCGGTAAGGTTATGTACGGACTGATTTCCTTGGTAAGAAGCCATTTCTTTGAGGGTGGAAGGCTTTGAAGCCTCCCTGAATTACGATGTTCAACTGTTGATTATTGATATCCTAACAATTTTCTACACGTAGAACAGAAAATAATCAAACAGAAAATAATCAGTTTGACTCTAATTAAATAAAATTATGTCGAGTCCAGTCCTCAAAGTTTACACTGAGTGGTAATACATTTAGTCCAGTATTTGTATTGAGAAAGGACTTGAAGTATGTTTATTTAGATTAAAACTGGCATCAATAACACGTTTGTACTCATTCACTGCCAACTCGATCATTCTGTGGCCACTTTGTCACTCACTCAGGTAACACCATCGAATGGTGTTGCTGTAGTGATTCCTAAAATACTAGCCAATGTTGTCGTGGGATATGAGCCGAACAGGAAATTTCTATGAGGTATGATAAAGAACCTGATATTTTATTCACTGAAATTGCGAATGCTGTCAATCATTTGAGGAACAACAAAGCCCCAGGTATGGATGGTATTTCAGGAGAAATGCTGAAAGTGTTGGGGGAGGAGAGCGTGCATGTTTTACATTCGGTATGTAATATGGTGTGAAAAACTGGTGAATGGCCCTGGACAACATCAATACTAATCCCTCTTCACAAAAAGGGGTCTACAAGGGATTGTTCCAATTATCATACTATTGAATTAATATCCCATGCAAGCAAAGTTCTGCTCTACAAAATGAATCAACGCCTAAAACCATTCCTGGAACCTCAGATATCTGCGAAATAAGCAGGCTTTGTTGCAGGTAAGGGAACACGAGTCTATCCTGAACATGAGACAGATAAGTGAGAAATATCGCGAGTTTTGTGTCCCTGCCTTTATTTGCTTCCTGGACTACAAAAAGGCCTTTGATTGTGTTATGTGGGACAAGTTGTGGCAGGTGCTAAAGGAATTTGGGGTTCCACTGCATTTAATATCGTTATTGAAAGGCCTGTATAAAAACCACGCAGCAACCATAAAGGTGGATGGTGATCTCTCAGGCATTTTCAATGTGGCAAATGGAGTAAAGCAAGATTGTATATTATCACCTCAACTCTACAACATCTATACAGAGTGTGTCATCAAAAGAGCTCTCAATGGCTGGAATGGTGGCATCTTGATTGGTGGCAGAAAAATTATCAACCTGCGCTTTGCAGATGGCACTTCCCTCATTGCTGGAAGTGAAGAGGAACTTTCTGACCTTCTTACAAGGGTGAAGAACACTAGTCTTCAACATGGCCTAGAGATAAACATCAAAAAGACCAAACTAATGGTAGTTGATCAGCAAGGTCAAATCCAACTTACAGGATGCCTAAAGGACCTGGATATAGTAAAGGAATTTGTATACCTGGGGTCAGTCATCAATGACAAGGGAAGCTGTGATAAAGAGGTAAAAAAACGTATTGTCTTAGGTTGTGCTGCAATGGTTAAACTTACTAAGATCTGGCAGAGCCAGGCAATAACAAAAGCTACGAAGATGAGCTTGGTAGAATCACTAGTGTTCTCTGTCTTTTTGTACGGCTGTGAGACCAGGACCGTGAATGCTAAAGACAAAAAGTGCATTGATGCCTTTGAGATGTGGTGTTGGCGGAGAATGCTACGTGTACCCTGGACAGAAAGAAGAACTAATGATTCCATTCTGGATGAACTCTGCATCAAGAAACGTCTATCTTCCCGTGTGAGTGAGTGTTACCTCCAGTCCCTTGGCCACATTTTCAGACGAGACGGAGAGAACTTGGAATTTTTTTTTTTGTTTTACGTCGCACCGACACAGATAGGTCTTATGGCGACGATGGGACAGGGAAGGGCTAGGAGTGGGAAGGAAGCGTCCGTGGCCTTAATTGAGGTACAGCCCCAGCATTTGCCTGGTGTGAAAATGGGAAACCACGGAAAACCATTTTCAGGGCTGCCGATAGTGGGATTCGAACCTACTATCTCCCGAATACTGGATACTGGCCGCACTTAAGCGACTGCAGCTATTGAGCTCGGTGAACTTGGAAAAGATCATTTTACAAGGCAAAATCGAAGCAGAAGACCATGAGGAAGAACAGCAAGTAGATGGATGGATCAGGAGAAGAAGATCACTGGTCTGCCACTTTAGATCATATTAAAGAAATGTGAAAACTGCTCAGAAGGGAGACATCTCGTCAAGGTTGCAACACGGAAATGATATAGTTATGAGGTCACGACGCTCAGTAATGAGCATAACGATTAACCGTGATGTGAGTCTAATGTTGTGTCAGTAAGAGAGACGAAAACACGTTGCTTCTGCGCAGGTGACGTCACGCGGGGAAAACTGCGAGAAACTGGCTCCACGGCTATATGGCTTGCCGCTGTTGTATTTTTAGTGTGATAAACATGTGTTGTGTATTGAAATACATGCCATATATAATTTGAAGCTCTGTTATTCTCCTCATTAATCTGCACGGGTCACACTTTAGCAACCGAGCAGCATACAACAGCATGGCATACCAAGCCTTCAGTGTTCCAATGTCTAAAAGAGATCTCAAAAATGAGTTGAACATTATTCGTAATATAGCTAAATCCAATGGATACAACAGTTTCTTTATAGAAAAAGTAATCAAAAAATATAAATACTGCTCTTCTACCACTTGAAAATAGATAAGAAAAACAACTCCTCTCTTTCTATCTTTACCTTCAACGAACAAATCTACTAAGTCACCAACATCTTTAAAAAGCATGATGTAAAAGTAGCTTTCAAAACAAATAATAGAAAACACAAGTCTTACATAATGCCACATCGATAAACAAGTTCAATAGTTGTTCAAAATCAGGAGTATACAGAACCATTTGCAACAGTTGTAATTCTTCTTACGTCGGACAGACCGGGAGAAATTTTAATATAAGGTACTCGGAACACGTCAATGTCCTAAAATACAATAAATTTTCAGCTGTAGGACAGCATATGCATGACTATAATCACAAATTCACGGTCATAAGACAAGATATGGAAATTCTCAAAATCATCAGAGACCCCTCCTTAACATTACCGAAAGCTGCTTCATACATTTAGATCAATATTTCAACCCAAATCATAATCTTAATGAAATTTCAGAAAAGCCAAATATCCTTTTTGACCTTCTAATTCCCATTTTCAATAACGTCAAACCAACAAGTCATAATTCAGTTTTTCATAATATTCTACCTTTCCTGAACAGCCATCCCTTTTCCCACATCCTTCAGCCCCGCCTTAATTCCTCCTTCCCCCACCCCACACCTTCCCCTCTCCCTCTCCTTCAGGACCTTCCCCCTCCCCTCTCCTTCCTTTTCATTTGAATCTCACAACAGTTAGTCTGAAGCACACACACCTCAAGCTGTATTGAGAGGTAAGTCTCATATAACCTATGCCATCTAACTAACACATTCTCTCATTCATTTCATTAATTTAATTTTATCTAATTTATTCAGGTTAACTTCATGGGCACCGCAATGAATTGCAAATTTTATACCAGACACAATGTATCTGTATTAACCACATCTTCATGTGCCGCCCTGACAATGTCCAACAACATTTCAGCATGATTTAACAAGCACCATGAGAGCATCTCATTTTATTACAATACCTTGATTGATGATGAAACAACATCTAACAGTTCTCCATCAGCAAAATGCTGGGGCTGTACCTTAATTAAGGCCATGGCCGATTCTTTCCAACTCCTAGCCCTTTCCTATACCATCGTCGCCATAAAATCAATCTGTGTTAGTAAGACGTAAAGCCACTAAAAAAAATTTCAATGGTTATTTATAGCGGTGTCCAATGGCTTGCATATGACTAACACCACTCAAATAGATTTGGTGATGAACTACAGGATCAACTTTTACCAATTCCCATTTACTATTGAATTATTAATGATTAGATGTTCTGTGTATATAAATTAACACTTGAAATATTCTCAATAATGAGCATACTCAAGAAGTTAGAACCTAGTTTATTTTCGAATTTAATTATAATTTCATCCCAGCTTTTTAATGTCAGTTTCTATATATTTGTTTCATTTGTTTTATGTCAGCTGTGTGCATGTACATTTGTTTAGTTATTAGATGTTTTACATTAAGGCTGAAGATGGCCAACCCCAGCCGAAACTAGTCCCTAATTAATTAATGTAATTTAGAATATTACATATTATAGTATTGAAAGGTGGACCATTACTACATTAATTTAATAATTATATTGTTAATAGCTTCAGTCGTTTAAGTGTGGCCAGTATCCAGTATTTGGGAGATAGCAGGTTCAAACCCCACTGTTGGTAGCTCGAAGATGGTTTTCCATGGTTTCCCATTTTCACACCAGGCAAATGCTGAGGCTGTACCTTAATTGAGGCCACGGCCACTTCCTTCCCACTCTTAGCCCTTTCCTGTCCCATTATCACCATAAGATCTATCTGTGTCGGTGCGATGTAAAACAACTTGTAAAAAAAAAAAAAAATATGCTTTGTGGTTCCCAGCATTTAATAATTCTTTTTCCCGTCATATATTCCATCGTGGTTTTGTGATTTACAACTATGTAACCTGGTAATCATTGGTAGCTTTTGAAGAAAGGCAGTGCAAAATATTTGAACTTATAACTGAGTTTTCATTTTCGCTTTAAGCTTAAATTTTTCATGTTATTGTATGCGCTCTAGTATTGTGAAAATATAATAAAGCTTTAGAGAATGGATCATAACTTTGAAAACAACGGCAGTCTGTGAAAGGAGTATGGCACTGCCTATTCTTGGCAACATTGTTTGGTGGTGTTTATTTATTTTCTGTAGTTCACTGCTTTGCCACTGAACTGTCAGGCTCCAGTTCTTGAAAACATAGTTTAATGAGGCAGATTCACGTCTCCAGTCCAGCAGTTAAAGGCCAAAGTATAACAGTAACTTGCGTTCTGCTCTTTTCCACTAATGAGTGACCCCCCTGGCAGGCAGTATGACTTTTGGAAGGATATACCAACTTACCTCATCAAAAGTGGGGTAGCAGCCTTTTGAAAGTTACAAGGGCTGCACTCTGGATGATTGACTGATATAGCCTTGAATGAATGATGTAGTGATGAAAGCATCCTCTCAGGTAAAATATTCCAGACTCAGCCATCAACAGTAACATATGTATCGAGCCTAACCACTCTTGGGCAGACAAGGGCGAATACTCAACCACAACACAAGTATGTATGTAAGTATGTATGTACACATGTATGTACTTACCGTCAAATATTCCGCCTGCCTCATAATCTAACCAAGAATTATCAGCATCATCATCACGCCAACAAGAAGGGCTTGATCATCATATTCTATTGGAACTAATGTGTGTTTAACATCTTTATCTTCATTTAATAGAACCAAACATTTGTGCTCCACCATTTTAAGAACATTTTTCAAATTTTATCATGCATTTTAACTGACGTACTTGGTGACCTGAATTGTATTTTAATGTGTATTTGTCTTTGTCTATTTCACTTCTTCTTACAATTATTTTGGCTGATGATGTCCACCAAGAAGGACAAAACATGTCCCGACATATGTTAATTGCTAATTAAACAAAAAACATTTTAGTGTTGTAAAGGTGGAACCTTTGACTGTACCTTTTGAAAAGTATACTAATGATAATACGGGCTTTGCAATTAAATTTATTTTATAAAATAATAAATGATTGCTCACATTCATCAATCCACTTCCAACTATTGTTCTTCTTTAGCAGCTCTTGAAGATGCAACACAGTGTCTGTGTAGTTGGGACAGTGCTGTGCGAAAAATTGGCAAAGTCCAAGAAATTGCTGAACATTTTTGATTCTACAAGGGCTAGGAAAATCCATAATACACTGAATCTTGGCTGGATTCGGGCGGATGCCCTCGCCGCTGATGACATGACCAAGGAAAGGAATCTCAGTTTTGAAGAGCTGACTTTTCTTCATGTTAATCTTGAAGTTCTTTTCCCTTAATTCTTTGACGACCTTGTGAACATCTTCTAAGAGCTATGAGTGGTTATGGCTTTTACCTCTTCATAAAACTGACTTTCTAAAACTCTTTATCAGAACAGTGCCACAGTTTTTAATCATGAAGGGTAGTTGATTGAAGACATAAGTAATGTTGTCAAAAAGAAATCCATTAAAGAGCCTGCTGTGTTCGTCCAATAGGATGTGAAAGTAGGACAAGGTCATGTCCATCCCTGTGAAGTATTTCTTTCCATAAAATCGCTTAATTACATCTTTAAGCAGAGGAGGGTGGTCGTATTCTAAGACCAGACAGTCGTTTAGAGCACGAGCATCAAGGCACAACTGTAGACTACCATTGGGCTTTTTTACAATTGTGAGTGGATTAATATAAGGCATGACACATTTAGAAATAATTCCATCAGCCTCCATCTGACAAATGATTACCCTGGTCTCATCCTTGTACTTCTCGGGTACCGGGTATGGTTTACATTTGTACTGTGATGTATCACTGACAGTGAAGTGATTTTAGAACCCTCAGATTTCCCCCGGCTTCTCATCGAATACATCAGGGTAGGAATGATAAATCTCTTCTGCCACAGCTACATCTGGGTTGTGTTCTGGGGCTACAATCACACTGGTGCCATAGGTGAAGAAATCAGGCCCTTTGCCACATAAAATTTCTAAAATGGGTCCCTCAATTTCGGATCACCCTCATCAAGTAACAAGGGTCCCTCTTCTTCTTCTTCTTCTTCTTCTTCTTCTTCGGGATTACCCTCTTCATCTTGTACGTTGTCTACTGGGGCAGCATTGCCAATCACATCATCGACTTTCATACTGGGCAAAATAATCCCCAGGAGTCTACTGTCTTCACCATCTACCAACTGCAGTTCGACAGAACCAACCCTGCATAGACTAATGATGTTGGCAGAGTAGTCTATAGTTGCCTTATAGGCCTACTTCAATAGAAAATCTGAACCTAGGAGATAAGGTTGAATTTCATTTTGGAGATTATCAAAGAAATATGTCAATCAATCAATCAATACTGATCTGCATTTAGGGCAGTCGCCCAGGTGGCAGATTCCCTAACTGTTGCTTTCCTAGCCTTTTCCGAAATGATTTCAAAGAAATTGGAAATTTATTGAACATCTCCCTTGGTAAGTTATTCCAATCCCTAACTCCCCTTCCTATAAATGAATATTTGCCCCAGTTTGTCCTCTTGAATTCCAACTTTATCTTCATATTGTGATCTTTCCTACTTTTATAGACGCCATTCAAACCTATTCGTCTACTAATGTCAATCCACGCCATCTCTCCGCTGACAGCTCGGAACATACCACTTAGTCGAGCAGCTCTTCTTCTTTCTCTCAATTCTTCCCAACCCAAACATTGCAACATTTTAGTAACGCTACTCTTTTGTCGGAAATCACCCAGAACAAATCGAGCTGCTTTTCTTTGGATTTTTTCCAGTTCTTGAATCAGGTAATCCTGGTGAGGGTCCCATACACTGGAACCATACTCTAGTTGGGGTCTTACCAGAGACTTATATGCACTCTCCTTTACATCCTTACTACAACCCATAAACACCCTCATAACCATGTGCAGAGATCGGTACCCTTTATTTACAATCCCATTTATGTGATTACCCCAGTGAAGATCTTTCCTTATATTAACACCTAGATACTTACAATGATCCCCAAAAGGAACTTTCACCCCATCAATGCAGTAATTAAAACTGAGAGGACTTTTCCTATTTGTGAAACTCACAACCTGACTTTTAGCCCCGTTTATCAACATACCATTGCCTGCTGTCCATCTCACAATATTTTCGAGGTCACGTTGCAGTTGCTCACAATCTTGTAACTTATTTATCACTCTATAGAGAATAACATCATCCGCAAAAAGCCTTACCTCCGATTCCACTCCTTTACTCATATCATCTCTATATATAAAGTAACTTGTCCTGACTGACTGACTGACTGACTGACTGACTGACTGATTCATCATCGCCGAGCCAAAACTACTGGACATAAGGAAATGAAATTTTGAGGATACATTCATAATAAGATGTAGGTGCTCGCTAAGAGAGGATTTTTGGGTATTCCATCTCTAAGGGGGTGAAAAGGGGGGTGAAAATTTAAAATGAGTGTATCTATATCTCAAAACGTTAAAGGTTTACAGATATAAAAATTGGTATTTAGAATCTTCCTTAAAAATAAGGAAACACGTATTTTTTTGTTTTCGGAAAATCCCAATGGGAGGGGTGAAAAAGGGTGAAATAGTGGTTGAATGCCTTTAATGAGGATACCGGTACTTATATCTCAGAAACTGAACATATTACAGACCTGAAAATTGGTACTTTAAATCTCTTTTAAAAATAAAGAAACACGTATTTTTTTGTTTTTGGAAACTCCAATTAATGGGAGGGTGAAAAGGGGGGGTGAATTTTTAAAATTGGTGTATCTATATCTCAAAACATTGAAAGTTTACAGATGTAAAAATTGGTATTTAGATTCTTCATTAAAAATAAAGAAACACGTATTTTTTTGTTTTCGGAAAATCCCAATAGGAAGGGTGAAAAGGGGTGCAAAATTGTTCGAATGCCTTTAATGAGGATATTTATATCTCAGAAGCTGAAGATATTACAGACCTAAAAATTGGTGTTTGGGAGCTCCTTTAAAAATAAAGAAACATGTATCTTTTTGTTTCCGGAAAATCCAATTATTGGGGGGTGAAAAGGGAGCGAATTTTTAAAATGAGTGTATCTATATCTCAAAACTTTTAAAGTTTATAGATGTAAAAATTGGTATTTAGAATCTCCTTTAAAAGTAAAGAAACATGTATTATTTTGTTTTCGGAAAATCCTAATAGGAAGGGTGGAAAAGGGTGAAAAAGGGGTTGAATGCCTTAAATGAGGCTACTTATATTTCAGAACATGAATATATTACAGACCTGAAAATTGGTGTTTGAGATCTTTAAAAATAAAGAAGCACGTATTTTTTTGCTTTTGGAAAATCCAATTAATGGGGGGTGAAAGGGGGGTGAATTTTTAAAATTGGTGTATCTATATCTCAAAACTTTGAAAGTTTACAGATGTAAAAATTGGTATTTAGATTCTTCATTAAAAATAAAGAAACACGTATTTTTTTGTTTTCGGAAAATCCCAATAGGAAGGGTGAAAAAGGGTGCAAAATTGTTCGAATGCCTTTAATGAGGATATTTATATCTCAGAAGCTGAAGATATTACAGACCTAAAAATTGGTGTTTGGGAGCTCCTTTAAAAGTAAAGAAACACGTATCTTTTTGTTTCCGGAAAATCCAATTATTGGGGGGTGAAAAGGGGGCGAATTTTTAAAATGAGTGTATCTATATCTCAAAACTTTTAAAGTTTATAGATGTAAAAATTGGTAATTAGAATCTCTTTTAAAAGTAAAGAAACATGTATTATTTTGTTTTCGGAAAATCCCAATAGGAAGGGTGGAAAAGGGTGAAAAAGGGGTTGAATGCCTTAAATGAGGCTACTTATATTTCAGAACATGAAGATATTACAGACCTGAAAATTGGTGTTTGAGATCTCCTTTAAAAATAAAGAAACACGTATTTTTTTGCTTTTGGAAAATCCAATTAATGGGGGGTAAAAAGGGGGTGAATTTTTAAAATTGGTGTATCTATATCTCAAAACTTTGAAAGTTTACAGATGTAAAAATTGGTAGTTAGATTCTTCATTAAAAATAAAGAAACACGTATTTTTTTGTTTTCGGAAAATCCCAATAGGAAGGGTGAAAAGGGGTGCAAAATTGTTCGAATGCCTTTAATGAGGATATTTATATCTCAGAAGCTGAAGATATTACAGACCTAAAAATTGGTGTTTGGGAGCTCCTTTAAAAGTAAAGAAACACATATCTTTTTGTTTCCGGAAAATCCAATTATTGGGGGGTGAAAAGGGGGCGAATTTTTAAAATGAGTGTATCTATATCTCAAAACTTTTAAAGTTTATAGATGTAAAAATTGGTATTTAGAATCTCCTTTAAAAGTAAAGAAACATGTATTATTTTGTTTTCGGAAAATCCTAATAGGAAGGGTGGAAAAGGGTGAAAAAGGGGTTGAATGCCTTAAATGAGGCTAGTTATATTTCAGAACATGAAGATATTACAGACCTGAAAATTGGTGTTTGAGATCTCCTTTAAAAATAAAGAAACACGTATTTTTTGTTTTTGGAAAATCCAATTAATGGGGGGTGAAAAGGGGGTGAATTTTTAAAATGAGTGTATCTATATCTCAAAACTTCTAAAGTTTATAGATGTAATAATTTGTACTTAGAATCTCCTTTAAAAATAAAGAAACAAGTATTTTTTGTTTTCGGAAAATCCCAATAGGAAGGGTGGAAAAGGGTGGAAAAGGGGTTGAATGCCTTTAATGAGGCTACTTATATTTCCGAACCCGAAGATATTACTGACCTGAAATTGGTATTTGGGATCTACTTTACAAATAAAGAAACAGGTTTTTTTTTGTTTTTGGAAAATCCAAATAATGGGGGGTGAAAAGGGGGGTGAATTTTTAAAATGAGTGTGTCTACATCTTAAAACTTTAAATGTTTTTAAAGATGTAAAAATTGGTATTTAGAATCTCCTTTAAAAATAAAGGAACACGTATTTTTTGTTTTCTGTAAATCCCAATAGGAGGGGTTAAAAGGGTGAACAATAGGTTGAATGCCTTTAATGAGGATACATATATCTCAGAAACTGAAGAAATTACAGAACTCAAAATTTTTATATGGAATCTCCTTTAAAAATAAAGAAACACGTATTTTTTGTTTTTGGAAAATCCAATTAATGGCGGTTAAACAGGAGTGACAAATAGGGGTGAATTTTTTGAAAGACTATATCTACAGAATATCTGAGAAACGTAAAATGTTACAGACGTAAAAAGTAGGTATTTGGAATCTCCTGTAAATGTAAAGAAACATAGGTGATTTGTTTTTGGAAACTCCACTTAAGGGAACTAAAAAGGGGTGAAATTTTAAAATGAGAATTTCTACAGTATATCTCAAAAAAACTTAACATGTTACAGAAGTGAAAAATGGTATTTTTATCTCTAAAAATAAAGAAACGTGTACTTTTAGCTTTCGGAAATACCACTTGGGTGGAGGGGGTAGTTAATAATGACTGAAAATGGTGTTGAATTCTTTTAATTAGGCTACTGATATCTCAAAAATGAAGATGTTACAGACGTGAAATTTGATATTTGGAATCTGCTCTAAAAGTAAAGAAACACGTATTCTCGGAAAATCCAATGAAGGCGGGGGGGTTAAAGAATTGAAAATTTAATTGACTTATTTGTATGAGAATACATAAGCTAATAAAAACTAAAGTTGTTACAGACGTGAAAATTGGTATTTGGATTTCCTTTAAAAACAAAGAAAAACGCGTTTTGGGGGAAACCATCTTGGGGTGTGGGGGGGTGGGGGGTGGGGCTGGAGTGAAAAGGAGTTGAATTCCTTTCATGAGGATAATCTTTACTGGGTTCGTTTTCAAGAACCATCTTTTCCTTCGGAGAACGTTCTTAGATTACCGTAGATTCTCCTGGCATATAAATAAAAATTTTAACACATTTGAAATAAACGATAGGAAAGAGATTGACCGTCCAATTGTTCACCTCTATAATAAGGTCAATAATGCACGGGAGTATGTCATTCGTATCGCCAGAAATCCCGCACACTTGCCTTGGATCGTCGTCAAATGCGCGGATCCCGCTGGAAACGGCTCCTGGACGGGTAATGACTAAGAATGCAGTCCGGCCGCGGGTTCAGTACCGCCAAGGCACCCAAGAAGACACCACGCCGGATCTCCTGAAGGATTTGATCCATATTAAAAATGCTTATAGGAAAAGATGGCAAAGATTTAGGGACCCAACTGACCGGGTGGAATACCTGGACCTAGCCGGGAAGTACGAAATCGATTGCTGGAAAGAAAGATTGAAAAATGGGAGGAAACTTGCCGTAATCTATTAGAAAACGAGTCAGATCGCGAATTCTGGCGGATTTTCGCAGTAAACGAGTCAGATCGCGAATTTCGGTGGATTATATATCTACAACAATAAGCATTCAATTATAAATTTCAGTATAATACCGTAGCGAAGCACGGGTATCTTGCTAGTTTATATATATAAGAAAACATAAAGGTCCGATAACACTGCCCTGAGGAACTCCCCTCTCAACTATTACAGGGTCAGACAAAGCTTCACCTACTCTGACTCTCTGAGATCTATTTTCTAGAAATATAGCAACCCATTCAGTCACTCTTTTGTCTAGTCCAATTGCACTCATTTTTGCCAGTAGTCTCCCATGATCTACCCTATCAAATGCTTTAGACATGTCAATCGCGATACAGTCCATTTGACCTCCAGAATCCAAGATATCTGCTATATCTTGCTGGAATCCTACAAGTTGAGCTTCAGTGGAATAACCTTTCCTAAAACCGAATTGCCTTCTATCGAACCAGTTATTAATTTCACAAACATGTCTAATATAATCAGAAAGAATGCCTTCCCAAAGCTTACATACAATGCATGTCAAACTTACTGGCCTGTAATTTTCAGCTTTATGTCTATCACCCTTTCCTTTATACACAGGGGCTACTATAGCAACTCTCCATTCATCTGGTATAGCTCCTTCGGCCAAACAATAATCAAATAAGTACTTCAGATATGGTACTATATCCCAACCCATTGTCTTTAGTATATCCCCAGAAATCTGATCAATTCCAGCCGCTTTTCTAGTTTTCAACTTTTGTATCTTATTGTAAATGTCATTGTTATCATATGTAAATTTTATTACTTCTTTGGCCATAGTCTCTTCCTCTATCTCGACATTATCCTTGTAACCAACAATCTTTACATACTGCTGACTGAATACTTCTGCCTTTTGAAGATCCTCACATACACACTCCCCTTGTTCATTAATTATTCCTGGAATGTCCTTCTTGGAACCTGTTTCTGCCTTAAAATACCTATACATACCCTTCCATTTTTCACTCAAATTTGTATGACTGCCAATAATGCTTGCCATCATGTTATCCTTAGCTGCCTTCTTTGCTGTTCGAACATTTCCTCTTCTATGGCAAACTCAAAAAAAACTTGTTATTTACATTTGATGTTTCTGTCAGAAATGATACCCTTAATCTTCATTTGTGCCACTGGTAAGATAAGAATATTATGCTTATCCTTAATCATGGTTACTAACCAGAAATCAAAGAAATAAGAGTACCTGAATCTGCTAATGAGGAAATCTGGAAGTCTCTAATGGTAATATTAATGACTGGTAGGCTACATTATATTCTTTGATGAATAGGTGACTCATCCTCGTGCAGTAATCCGGCATAATCCATGTGCCAATAATTGACTATGTCAACATAGAATGATCCAATCTCCTCATTTTCAGACAGTCTTGTTTGAGAAATTTTGTTGTTGTTGACAACAGCAGCTGTGGAATCTGAAGTCTGACCAAAGGTATTGTTTCTCTTGGAATTCGAGAGAAGTTGCTCCAGGCTGATTACCTTCCTATGTGAGTTGCTGGAGATGGTCCTGCATCTCTCTCCATCTCTTGTTCAGGTCGGCTTGATTAGAGTCTCTAATATCTTCTTGCTATTCACCTTGCCTTCGCCAGGTAGGTTTTGGCTGGTATGGCACCTTGCCATGATATGGGCATTTTCCATACCTTCTATATCGCATAGGTGTAGCTGGCTGAGTATCTCTCTCTTCCCTTCTCTCAACCTGTTCTGTACTTTGGTTCGGTTGTTCAGGAGTGCTGATCTGAACTGAATGTGCAGCTAGGTTTTAGAGTACCTTGTGCATGAGCAGTATCAAGATGCCTCAGTACCCCATCTAAGTGGTCTAAGTTCTTCTCTTGGACATGAGAAGGATACTGCAAAGTAATAACCTGAATAAGTTCCTTCTCAGGTGAAGGAGGATCCAAATATTACATCTTTTTTAATTGTGACAGTAGAAAATCTGAATAATGAGAGGTATTAATAGAAGTGTTGTACCTTCTCGAATACAGTTGAAGTTTGATTAGGTGGTGTGTTTCTGCATTCCAAAAATGCTTAAGCAATGCATCCTTGAACTGTGAGTAGGTTTTAATGTTAAATTTGAAGACAGCATACCATGAAAGAGCCTTGCCTTCTAATAACTTGGCGACAGTTAACTTCCTATCCTCACTAATCCTATGCTCTTGGAAGTATTCCTCTACATTAAGCAAGAATTCCTTGGGAGTATATTCTTCCTTGCCAGAGAATTTAGGAGGTTTTTCATCTTGGACTTTGATTACTGTCATCTGATGTGAAGTCTCTCATACTCCCTCTATCATACTACAGACTGGTCTGGATATTTCTTGAGGCTCTAAGTTGACAAATTTGTCTGCCAGCTGGTCTATCTTTCCTTCCAAATTAGTCTTAACATCTCCTAATCAAAGCTGGACAATCCCTTCCACCTGTCTGACGTCATTTTTGATATCTGTCTTTAGTTCACTATCATCTTTACAAATATGAGTGATTTACTTATTCATACTTTCAGCTTGTTGAGTGAACTATTTGTCAAAGTTGCCTTGTTTAGCTTTTAACAAACTAATTTCATTTCCTACTTTGGAAAAGTAATTTCTGAACAACTCTCTAAGATTTTCTTGCACGGAAACAATCTTAGCCTGCACCTGGGAAAGCTGACCATGTGACTCCTGAAATTTGCTTTTAGAAACTTCAATGTCCCTCGTGAGCCACTGGAATGAAGGAAGAACGTCTTTTAAATCTTCCCTAACAACTTCTATTACTTGAGTTTTAATGGTTTTCCTCATCTCTTTGACATTATTAGTCAGTTGGGAGGTAATTTCTGTGAATCGGTCATCAACCTTTCGATTAGATTCTGCAAACCATTTCTCTATCTTGGCACTTGCTTGATTGAGACATAACTCTCAATTATCATTGGTTTCAGAAAATCTGGCCTCAAATTGAGTAAAATTAGCCTTAGACTCGGCTAAGAGTTGAGCATTAGATTCTGCCAAATGCCTATCTATGTTAGCATTAAGTTCAACTGCAAGGTTGGCAGTAGATTCTGCTAAATGCCTATCTAGGTTGGTATTTGATTCTGCCTGAGATTGGGCTAAGTTATTTAAGCGCTGATCTAAGTTAACATTTGCTTCAACATTGGATTGAGCTAAGTTGATCCAAGTTAGCAAGTTTAGCATTAGTTTGGACATTAGATTCAGCTATACTGGAAAGATTGCTATTGGTTTCTGTAAGAGGTTGCTCTAAGTTAGCACACATTTCAGTAAGCCTGGTTCCTTAATTAGCATTTGCTTCATTTACACACTTGGAAAAATGTTTTATGTTCAGTCTTATCAAAAGAACAAATGAAAAATATTCAAACACTTGTACAAGAATAATTTAGCTACCACGTCCAGGGCATCAATTGCATTTTACTTGAACACCATGTCCAGGGTGTTGCATTTATCTGTCTGACTCTGATAGCACTGTTTTTCTTAGCTATCGGACCCCACGCTCTTGTGTGCCACGCTTATCTATTCCTCTCTGTACCAGTAAAAGATACCCCGTAGTAACTTGTTATTTGAAAACAGCATTAATTAAAGTTCTCAAGGTGCTTCCTAGGCAAAAGTAGTTAGGGCTTGGTACAGGAGGATAGGTTCTATCTATAATAAGTGGAGATGTACTTTGAACTTTCGGTTTATTCAACATTTTGGCACGTTTGAAATTCATATCACCTTGGTACCGTGAACCGTTATCTCTCAAATCATCTTCCAGAATGGTTCTCCAGGCAACTTGTACTCCAAGGTCCTCTCATTGCCATGGGGTTGTACTTGTACTCTAGGATCCTCTTGTCACCATGGCATTGAACTCGTGCTCCCAAGTCCACTTGCTACCATGGAATCGAACCTGTACCTCGTATCTCAAGGTCATGAATTTCTCGGAGGTCTATGGCAATCTTGATGCACGGTATTCACTCGTAGTTTAGCTTTATACGAGTGTCCACAGTCGTACAGTCTCCCAACATGTTCACAATCACTTGTCATAAAAATTTGCAAAGTACTGCTTTGAGGCAGACAACATGTTATTGGGAATATGCCAATAAACTTCGCTTGACACTTGCAGATAGAAATTAATGAATGTCACTTCAAATGTTAAAGTTGAAAATGCAGATAGCATTGATTTAAGAAATGAAAATTGTTACCAAAAAATGAAATAATGATGGAACACAGTTTATAGTATTTACCAGTAAAATGAAATGTCGTATGGCTTTTAGTGCTGGGATATCCCAGGATGGGTTCGGCTCGCCAGGTGCAGGTCTTTCTATTTGACACTCGTAGGCGACCTGCGCGTCGTGATGAGAATGAAATGATGATTGAAGACAACACATACACCCAGCCCCCGTGCCATTGGAATTAACCAATTAAGGTTAAAATCCCCGACCCGGCCAGGAATCGAACCCGGGACCCTCTGAACCGAAGACCAGTACGCTGACCGTTCAGCCAGTGAGTCGGACGTATTTACCAGTGAAAAATGATGAAACTAAACACAGTTCATCCCCCATAAGTCCAACCCCTCGTCCACGTTGTGGGGGACGGGCAATGGTATGAAGTAGGGGATAGCCTGTAAGGGTTAAGTACAACGGGGACCTTGTGTGCCTCAGGTCCACTACGGTAGCTATGAAGGCCTTACAGGAACCCTGAAAAGTAATGGCTAATGGGGCTCTGGTGAAATCCTTAATGGCAACTGAGGTAGAGAAGGTGACCTTTGGTATGACAAAGTTGGCGGAGGAGGCAACTCTTCCTCTTGGGGTAAAATAAAGAGGAAAACCACTGCCTTGTGGTGAAGAGGGATCTTCAAAGGCTAAGAGAGACTACCCCAAAAGAAAACAGCAGGCTTAGAGGCATATGTGGCAGCCCCACAACCAAACTCAGGTGATATGGGCCAATAACTCGCACAACCTTAAATTACCTTATTACAGAAACCTCAACAATGAGAAACCAGGCTGATCCAAAGATGACAGCCTTTGGCTTGAAAAGGCTAACGAAAATTGGGTTATGGAATGTGAGGACTCTGCGGGAAAGTGGAAGGCTACGACAGGTAGTGGCAAGTTTGAAGAGTTATGGCCTGAAAATCCTAGGTTTGAGTGAGGTGAGATGGAGTGAGTTTGGGGAATTGGCAACCCATGATGGAGCTACATTTGTATACTCTGGAAGACCTGAGGGCAACGGAGCGAGTTATGGAGGTGTGGGTATATTAATGGACAAGGAGGCCAAGAGGAGCCTTATAGAGTGGCATACAGTGACGGAGAGGATAATAGTGGCATGTTTCAAGACCAATATTAGAAACGTTTTGTTGATAGTATGCTATGCACCTACGGAGTCGGCGGAGGAGGAAGACAAACAGGCATTCTATGGACGTTTTAATAGTATGGTTAAGAAACAGAAAATGAAGGATATCATCCTAGTTGGAGGAGACTTGAATGTAAAAGTGGGACGGGACAACGGAGGACTTGAACATATTATGGGAAGGTATGGTTTAGGAGAACAAAATGAGAATGGACAGCTATTTGTGGACTTCTGTGCAAGCCACAATTTGGTTATTGGTGGTACTGTATTTCCACATAAAGGCTGCTGCCATAAAGTGACATGGGTATCACCGGATATGAGGAACAAGAGAGGTGCGGACATCGGTAGTGATCACCATCTTGTTGTGGCTACCTTTAGAATGAAGATCCAAATTTGTGTCTTATAAAGGATTTGAATCTTAGTATTACAATACTCGATCTGGTGTCCCACAGGGCTCAAATCTCTTCTTACTACTTATTAATGATCTTCCTAAATGCGTACAGTATTCAAACATATTGCTATTCGCAGACAATGTAAAAATTTTCAAAACTGTTCGTTCACAGGTGGACTGTAGATTTTTTCAGAAAGACCTCAATAGCATATCACATTGGAGCGTTATTAACAAGTTAGATTTTAACATTAACAAGTGTCATGTAATGGTATTTTCCAGGAATAAAAATAAAATTAGTCACTCATATAATATTTTGAATACTAATCTGTCATCAGTGAATTTTATCAAGGATCTTGGCGTGCATTTTGACGCTAAATTGACGTTCTCTCTACACATAAACGAAGTAGTTGCAGATGCTTACAGAATATTAGGATTTATTAAGAGATGCACATGTGACTTCACAAATCCCGAGGCAATAAAGCTATTATACAACTCCTTTGTAAGAAGTCGGCTAGAATATGCATCGACCATTTGGAATCCCACCTTTAAACTATATGAAAACAAAGTTGAAATGGTGCAAAACAAATTTCTTAGATACCTTATGTACAAAGTAACTAATAATTACCCTAAATTTGATTCGTATGATGATTTAATGAAACAACTTGGCTATAAGTCCTTAGCAAAAAGACGAGTAATTGCAGTTCTTCTATTTGTCTACAAATTATTTAGCAATTTTATTGGTAGCTCTAACTTGCTCTCTCTGTTCAACTTGTCTGTCCCTAATCCATCTACACGCCTGAAATATGTTACTTTGTACTGCTCTAGATCAAGAACCCAACAACATAGTAATTCACCAGTGTTAAACTCAATGAAAATATTTAATAAATATAGCAATGAGTATAGACTAGATATATTTGCAACTACATACACATCCATAGTAAAACAATGTAAACAAATAACTTAATTGTTTTCTGTTCTAAGTTAAAATCCCACTTTGCTGATTCCTATTGTTAAGCTCATAACTTTAGTTAATATTCTAGTTTCTAGTTATACCATCTACCTCATCATCATTATTATCTTCGATAACATCACTACCATTATGTATAATTACAGTACTAATGCAGCTTTAAAGCAGTTCGTAAATAATTTTAATTGTAATATTTTAAATACCTTGTTATAGTATGTGCATATGTAACTGAATATTTGTAATACTATGTTACTGAAGAAAAGTGTATTTTTTATTTCATTTATGACTTTATTTTACAAGGACTTTCATAACAGATATTATCATTTTAATTTAATATTTGTTTTTATCTAATGTAATAGTAAATGTATATGTGTTTCACATCATTACGTTTGTACGTGTCTCAAGCAAAGTAAGTAAGTAAGTAAGTAAGTAAGTAAGTAAGTAAGTAAGTAAGTAAGTAAGTAAGTAAGTAAGTAAGTAAGTAAGTAAGTAAGTAAGTAAGTAAGTAAGTAAGTAAGTAAGTAAGTAAGTAAGTAAGTAAGTAAGTAAGTAAGTAAGTAAGTAAGTAAGTAAGTAAGTAAGTAAGTAAGTAAGTAAGTAAGTAAGTAAGTAAGTAAGTAAGTAAGTAAGTAAGTAAGTAAGTAAGTAAGTAAGTAAGTAAGTAAGTAAGTAAGTAAGTAAGTAAGTAAGTAAGTAAGTAAGTAAGTAAGTAAGTAAGTAAGTAAGTAAGTAAGTAAGTAAGTAAGTAAGTAAGTAAGTAAGTAAGTAAGTAAGTAAGTAAGTAAGTAAGTAAGTAAGTAAGTAAGTAAGTAAGTAAGTAAGTAAGTAAGTAAGTAAGTAAGTAAGTAAGTAAGTAAGTAAGTAAGTAAGTAAGTAAGTAAGTAAGTAAGTAAGTAAGTAAGTAAGTAAGTAAGTAAGTAAGTAAGTAAGTAAGTAAGTAAGTAAGTAAGTAAGTAAGTAAGTAAGTAAGTAAGTAAGTAAGTAAGTAAGTAAGTAAGTAAGTAAGTAAGTAAGTAAGTAAGTAAGTAAGTAAGTAAGTAAGTAAGTAAGTAAGTAAGTAAGTAAGTAAGTAAGTAAGTAAGTAAGTAAGTAAGTAAGTAAGTAAGTAAGTAAGTAAGTAAGTAAGTAAGTAAGTAAGTAAGTAAGTAAGTAAGTAAGTAAGTAAGTAAGTAAGTAAGTAAGTAAGTAAGTAAGTAAGTAAGTAAGTAAGTAAGTAAGTAAGTAAGTAAGTAAGTAAGTAAGTAAGTAAGTAAGTAAGTAAGTAAGTAAGTAAGTAAGTAAGTAAGTAAGTAAGTAAGTAAGTAAGTAAGTAAGTAAGTAAGTAAGTAAGTAAGTAAGTAAGTAAGTAAGTAAGTAAGTAAGTAAGTAAGTAAGTAAGTAAGTAAGTAAGTAAGTAAGTAAGTAAGTAAGTAAGTAAGTAAGTAAGTAAGTAAGTAAGTAAGTAAGTAAGTAAGTAAGTAAGTAAGTAAGTAAGTAAGTAAGTAAGTAAGTAAGTAAGTAAGTAAGTAAGTAAGTAAGTAAGTAAGTAAGTAAGTAAGTAAGTAAGTAAGTAAGTAAGTAAGTAAGTAAGTAAGTAAGTAAGTAAGTAAGTAAGTAAGTAAGTAAGTAAGTAAGTAAGTAAGTAAGTAAGTAAGTAAGTAAGTAAGTAAGTAAGTAAGTAAGTAAGTAAGTAAGTAAGTAAGTAAGTAAGTAAGTAAGTAAGTAAGTAAGTAAGTAAGTAAGTAAGTAAGTAAGTAAGTAAGTAAGTAAGTAAGTAAGTAAGTAAGTAAGTAAGTAAGTAAGTAAGTAAGTAAGTAAGTAAGTAAGTAAGTAAGTAAGTAAGTAAGTAAGTAAGTAAGTAAGTAAGTAAGTAAGTAAGTAAGTAAGTAAGTAAGTAAGTAAGTAAGTAAGTAAGTAAGTAAGTAAGTAAGTAAGTAAGTAAGTAAGTAAGTAAGTAAGTAAGTAAGTAAGTAAGTAAGTAAGTAAGTAAGTAAGTAAGTAAGTAAGTAAGTAAGTAAGTAAGTAAGTAAGTAAGTAAGTAAGTAAGTAAGTAAGTAAGTAAGTAAGTAAGTAAGTAAGTAAGTAAGTAAGTAAGTAAGTAAGTAAGTAAGTAAGTAAGTAAGTAAGTAAGTAAGTAAGTAAGTAAGTAAGTAAGTAAGTAAGTAAGTAAGTAAGTAAGTAAGTAAGTAAGTAAGTAAGTAAGTAAGTAAGTAAGTAAGTAAGTAAGTAAGTAAGTAAGTAAGTAAGTAAGTAAGTAAGTAAGTAAGTAAGTAAGTAAGTAAGTAAGTAAGTAAGTAAGTAAGTAAGTAAGTAAGTAAGTAAGTAAGTAAGTAAGTAAGTAAGTAAGTAAGTAAGTAAGTAAGTAAGTAAGTAAGTAAGTAAGTAAGTAAGTAAGTAAGTAAGTAAGTAAGTAAGTAAGTAAGTAAGTAAGTAAGTAAGTAAGTAAGTAAGTAAGTAAGTAAGTAAGTAAGTAAGTAAGTAAGTAAGTAAGTAAGTAAGTAAGTAAGTAAGTAAGTAAGTAAGTAAGTAAGTAAGTAAGTAAGTAAGTAAGTAAGTAAGTAAGTAAGTAAGTAAGTAAGTAAGTAAGTAAGTAAGTAAGTAAGTAAGTAAGTAAGTAAGTAAGTAAGTAAGTAAGTAAGTAAGTAAGTAAGTAAGTAAGTAAGTAAGTAAGTAAGTAAGTAAGTAAGTAAGTAAGTAAGTAAGTAAGTAAGTAAGTAAGTAAGTAAGTAAGTAAGTAAGTAAGTAAGTAAGTAAGTAAGTAAGTAAGTAAGTAAGTAAGTAAGTAAGTAAGTAAGTAAGTAAGTAAGTAAGTAAGTAAGTAAGTAAGTAAGTAAGTAAGTAAGTAAGTAAGTAAGTAAGTAAGTAAGTAAGTAAGTAAGTAAGTAAGTAAGTAAGTAAGTAAGTAAGTAAGTAAGTAAGTAAGTAAGTAAGTAAGTAAGTAAGTAAGTAAGTAAGTAAGTAAGTAAGTAAGTAAGTAAGTAAGTAAGTAAGTAAGTAAGTAAGTAAGTAAGTAAGTAAGTAAGTAAGTAAGTAAGTAAGTAAGTAAGTAAGTAAGTAAGTAAGTAAGTAAGTAAGTAAGTAAGTAAGTAAGTAAGTAAGTAAGTAAGTAAGTAAGTAAGTAAGTAAGTAAGTAAGTAAGTAAGTAAGTAAGTAAGTAAGTAAGTAAGTAAGTAAGTAAGTAAGTAAGTAAGTAAGTAAGTAAGTAAGTAAGTAAGTAAGTAAGTAAGTAAGTAAGTAAGTAAGTAAGTAAGTAAGTAAGTAAGTAAGTAAGTAAGTAAGTAAGTAAGTAAGTAAGTAAGTAAGTAAGTAAGTAAGTAAGTAAGTAAGTAAGTAAGTAAGTAAGTAAGTAAGTAAGTAAGTAAGTAAGTAAGTAAGTAAGTAAGTAAGTAAGTAAGTAAGTAAGTAAGTAAGTAAGTAAGTAAGTAAGTAAGTAAGTAAGTAAGTAAGTAAGTAAGTAAGTAAGTAAGTAAGTAAGTAAGTAAGTAAGTAAGTAAGTAAGTAAGTAAGTAAGTAAGTAAGTAAGTAAGTAAGTAAGTAAGTAAGTAAGTAAGTAAGTAAGTAAGTAAGTAAGTAAGTAAGTAAGTAAGTAAGTAAGTAAGTAAGTAAGTAAGTAAGTAAGTAAGTAAGTAAGTAAGTAAGTAAGTAAGTAAGTAAGTAAGTAAGTAAGTAAGTAAGTAAGTAAGTAAGTAAGTAAGTAAGTAAGTAAGTAAGTAAGTAAGTAAGTAAGTAAGTAAGTAAGTAAGTAAGTAAGTAAGTAAGTAAGTAAGTAAGTAAGTAAGTAAGTAAGTAAGTAAGTAAGTAAGTAAGTAAGTAAGTAAGTAAGTAAGTAAGTAAGTAAGTAAGTAAGTAAGTAAGTAAGTAAGTAAGTAAGTAAGTAAGTAAGTAAGTAAGTAAGTAAGTAAGTAAGTAAGTAAGTAAGTAAGTAAGTAAGTAAGTAAGTAAGTAAGTAAGTAAGTAAGTAAGTAAGTAAGTAAGTAAGTAAGTAAGTAAGTAAGTAAGTAAGTAAGTAAGTAAGTAAGTAAGTAAGTAAGTAAGTAAGTAAGTAAGTAAGTAAGTAAGTAAGTAAGTAAGTAAGTAAGTAAGTAAGTAAGTAAGTAAGTAAGTAGCCTTCAGGATAGAACTAAAGAATCGATTTCAAGCAGCCACTGAGGTGGAGGATGAAACTATTGAGGAAAAATGGGTGAAGACTAGACCTGTATTTCCTGAGGTGTGTGAAAATATCCTGGGTTTTAAGGACAGGAGGAAAAAAGACTGGATGACTGATCAGACAAGGGAAATTATCAGACAGACGAAAGAGATAAAGGAAGTAATGAATGCATGTACGACATGAGCAAGGAAGACAGAATTGCAATCCAAATATGCTGTGAAGGATAAGGAAGTAAAGAGAAGTGCGAGGAGAGATCAAAGGAAATGGATAGATGACCTATCTCAACAAGCAGGGGAGGCAGCCAGAAAGGGAAATAGAGAACTCTATACCATCACCAGAGTTCTGGCAAGGAAGCAGATGCAGAAAAACCGTCCAGTCAGAAACAAAGATGGTGTCCTCCAAACAATCTCTGAGGATCAACTGAAGCAATGGCATGAACATTTTTCTGCGGTGTTAAACTACTCCTTGGAGGAGCAAGTAGATGTGGAAGAAGAAGAAGAAGAAGAAGAAGAAGAAACCCAGTCTGACCCAAGGATTGAAGTCTGCATTCCAACAGTGGAGGAAATAAAGTGGGCATTGAGAAAGTTACACATTGGTAAGGCAGCAGGAGTTGACAATATTCCAGCAGGCTCCGACGGTAACAGGCAGGTTTTTGATCAAATCGCTCGTGTGTAGACCAAATAAATACCTTGAGGATAATTCTGGAGCAGAGTGCTGAGTGGTTATCTCACCTCTATGCAGTGTTCATCGACTTCAAAAAAGCTTTTGATTCGATCAACAGAGAAGCTATGTGGAATGAAGTGAAGGAGTATGGAGTGCCATATGGATACCACTGCCAATATGTTGCAGCTGCTATTTGAAAAGACATGGGTTAATGGAGAAGCTTTTGATTTGATCAACAGAGAAGCTCTGTGGAATGAAGTGAAGTGGTATGGAGTGCCATATGGATACCACTGCCAATATGTTGCAGCTGCTATTTGAGAAGATATGGGTTAATGGAGAAGCTTTTGATTTGATCAACAGAGAAGCTCTGTGGAATGAAGTGAAGTGGTATGGAGTGCCATATGGATACCACTGCCAATATGTTGCAGCTGCTATTTGAGAAGATATGGGTTAATGGAGAAGCTTTTGATTTGATCAACAGAGAAGCTCTGTGGAATGAAGTGAAGCGGTATGGAGTGCCATATGGATACCACTGCCAATATGTTGCAGCTGCTATTTGAGAAGATATGGCTAAATGGAGAAATGCCGACAGACTGGAGATGTGGGTTGCTGGTGAAGTTGCCAAAGAAGGGCGATACGTCAAACTGTAACAACTGGAGGGGCATTACACTTCTTTCAGTCCCTAGCAAAGTCTTCACCAGGGTTCTGCAGAACAGAATTAAGGAGTATGTCAACTTGAAGCTCCGACGGTAACAGGCAAGGCTATCGATCGAATCGCTCGTGTGTAGACCAAATAAATACCTTGAGGATAATTCTGGAGCAGAGTGCTGAGTGGTTATCTCACCTCTATGCAGTGTTCATCGACTTCAAAAAAGCTTTTGATTCGATCAACAGAGAAGCTATGTGGAATGAAGTGAAGGAGTATGGAGTGCCATATGGATACCACTGCCAATATGTTGCAGCTGCTATTTGAAAAGATATGGGTTAATGGAGAAGCTTTTGATTTGATCAACAGAGAAGCTCTGTGGAATGAAGTGAAGCGGTATGGAGTGCCATACGGATACCACTGCCAATATGTTGCAGCTGCTATTTGAGAAGATATGGGTTAATGGAGAAGCTTTTGATTTGATCAACAGAGAAGCTCTGTGGAATGAAGTGAAGCAGTATGGAGTGCCATATAGATACCACTGCCAATATGTTGCAGCTGCTATTTGAGAAGATATGGGTTAATGGAGAAATGCCGACAGACTGGAGATGTGGGATGCTGGCGAAGTTCCCAAAGAAGGGCGATACGTCAAACTGTAACAATTGGAGGGGCATTACACTTCTTTCAGTCCCTAGCAAAGTCTTCACCAGGGTTCTGCAGAACAGAATTAAGGAGTATGTCAACTTGAAGCTCTGACGGTAACAGGCAGGCTATCGATCGAATCGCTCGTGTGTAGACCAAATAAACACCTTGAGGATAATTCTGGAGCAGAGTGCTGAGTGGTTATCTCACCTCTATGCAGTGTTCATCGACTTCAAAAAAGCTTTTGATTCGATCAACAGAGAAGCTATGTGGAATGAAGTGAAGGAGTATGGAGTGCCATATGGATACCACTGCCAATATGTTGCAGCTGCTATTTGAAAAGACATGGGTTAATGCAGAAGCTTTTGATTTGATCAACAGAGAAGCTCTGTGGAATGAAGTGAAGCGGTATGGAGTGCCATACGGATACCACTGCCAATATGTTGCAGCTGCTATTTGAGAAGATATGGGTTAATGGAGAAGCTTTTGATTTGATCAACAGAGAAGCTCTGTGGAATGAAGTGAAGCAGTATGGAGTGCCATATAGATACCACTGCCAATATGTTGCAGCTGCTATTTGAGAAGATATGGGTTAATGGAGAAATGCCGACAGACTGGAGATGTGGGATGCTGGCGAAGTTCCCAAAGAAGGGCGATACGTCAAACTGTAACAATTGGAGGGGCATTACACTTCTTTCAGTCCCTAGCAAAGTCTTCACCAGGGTTCTGCAGAACAGAATTAAGGAGTATGTCAACTTGAAGCTCTGACGGTAACAGGCAGGCTATCGATCGAATCGCTCGTGTGTAGACCAAATAAACACCTTGAGGATAATTCTGGAGCAGAGTGCTGAGTGGTTATCTCACCTCTATGCAGTGTTCATCGACTTCAAAAAAGCTTTTGATTCGATCAACAGAGAAGCTATGTGGAATGAAGTGAAGGAGTATGGAGTGCCATATGGATACCACTGCCAATATGTTGCAGCTGCTATTTGAAAAGACATGGGTTAATGCAGAAGCTTTTGATTTGATCAGCAGAGAAGCTCTGTGGAATGAAGTGAAGCAGTATGGAGTGCCATACGGATACCACTGCCAATATGTTGCAGCTGCTATTTGAGAAGATATGGGTTAATGGAGAAGCTTTTGATTTGATCAACAGAGAAGCTCTGTGGAATGAAGTGAAGCAGTATGGAGTGCCATATGGATACCACTGCCAATATGTTGCAGCTGCTATTTGAGAAGATATGGGTTAATGGAGTAATGCCGACAGACTGGAGATGTGGGTTGCTGGTGAAGTTGCCAAAGAAGGGCGATACGTCAAACTGTAACAACTGGAGGGGCATTACACTTCTTTCAGTCCCTAGCAAAGTCTTCACCAGGGTTCTGCAGAACAGAATTAAGGAGTATGTCAACTTGAAGCTCCGACGGTAACAGGCAGGCTATCGATCGAATCGCTCATGTGTAGACCAAATAAACACCTTGAGGATAATTCTGGAGCAGAGTGCTGAGTGGTTATCTCACCTCTATGTAGTGTTCATCGACTTCAAAAAAGCTTTTGATTCGATCAACAGAGAAGCTATGTGGAATGAAGTGAAGGAGTATGGAGTGCCATATGGATACCACTGCCAATATGTTGCAGCTGCTATTTGAAAAGACATGGGTTAATGGAGAAGCTTTTGATTTGATCAACAGAGAAGCTCTGTGGAATAAAGTGAAGCTGTATGGAGTGCCATACGGATACCACTGCCAATATGTTGCAGCTGCTATTTGAGAAGATATGGGTTAATGGAGAAGCTTTTGATTTGATCAACAGAGAAGCTCTGTGGAATGAAGTGAAGCAGTATGGAGTGCCATATGGATACCACTGCCAATATGTTGCGGCTGCTATTTGAGAAGATATGGGTTAATGGAGTAATGCCGACAGACTGGAGATGTGGGTTGCTGGTGAAGTTGCCAAAGAAGGGCGATACGTCAAACTGTAACAACTGGAGGGGCATTACGCTTCTTTCAGTCCCTAGCAAAGTCTTCACCAGGGTTCTGCAGAACAGAATTAAGGAGTATGTCAACTTGAAGCTCCGACGGTAACAGGCAGGCTGTCGATCGAATCGCTCGTGTGTAGACCAAATAAACACCTTGAGGATAATTCTGGAGCAGAGTGCTGAGTGGTTATCTCACCTCTATGCAGTGTTCATCGACTTCAAAAAAGCTTTTGATTCGATCAACAGAGAAGCTATGTGGAATGAAGTGAAGGAGTATGGAGTGCCATATGGATACCACTGCCAATATGTTGCAGCTGCTATTTGAAAAGACATGGGTTAATGGAGAAGCTTTTGATTTGATCAACAGAGAAGCTCTGTGGAATGAAGTGAAGCGGTATGGAGAGCCATACGGATACCACTGCCAATATGTTGCAGCTGCTATTTGAGAAGATATGGGTTAATGGAGAAGCTTTTGATTTGATCAACAGAGAAGCTCTGTGGAATGAAGTGAAGCAGTATGGAGTGCCATATGGATACCACTGCCAATATGTTGCAGCTGCTATTTGAGAAGATATGGGTTAATGAGAAATGCCGACAGACTGGAGATGTGGGTTGCTGCTGAAGTTGCCAAAGAAGGGCGATACGTCAAACTGTAATAACTGGAGGGGCATTACGCTTCTTTCAGTCCCTAGCAAAGTCTACACCAGGGTTCTGCAGAACAGAATTAAGGAGTTTGTCAACTTGAAGCTCCGACGGTAACAGGCAGGCTATCGATCGTGTCGCTCGTGTGTAGACCAAATAAACACCTTGAGGATAATTCTGGAGCAGAGTGCTGAGTGGTTATCTCACCTCTATGCAGTGTTCATCGACTTTGAAAAAGCTTTTGATTCGATCAACAGAGAAGCTATGTGGAATGAAGTGAAGCGGTATGGAGTGCCATAAATATTATCAACCTCATTCAAGAAACATACCGTGATTATACATGCAGAGTCATTCATGAGGGCCATGTATCTGGGCCTATATCTGTACCTTCAGGAATATGTCAAGGTTGTATCCTGTTGCCAACCATGTTCCTGGTGGTGATTGATGTGGTAATGAAGAATGTAACACGAAATGTGAAATGTAGAGTCCACTGGGAATTGGCTAACACGTTGGAAGACCTAGACTTCACTGACGATGTGTATCTCCTATCTGAGGCACATGGTGAATTGCAATCAAAGATTGAAGACTTGGTAAAAGACGGGAAAAAGGTGGTACTAATGATCAACTCAAAGAAGACTAAGGCCCTAAGGACTAACACCAACAAACTAGACCCATTTGTCTCCAGTGATGAACCTATAGAGGATAGTTTCACCTATTTGGGCAGTGTAGTTACCAAAGATGAAGGAGCAGTACAGGATGTCTCTCAACGAATACAAAAAGCAAACGGTGCCTTTGTTCGGTTTTGTCCGGTATGGAAGAACAATAGAATATCTATCAGGACCAAACTTTGCATCTTCCACAGTAATGTCAAGGCTGTTCTGTTATATGGGTCCGAGACCTGGAAAGTGACTAAAGTGATTACCTCCAAGTTGCAGACCTTTGTCAACCGCTGTTTAGGAAGATATTAAACATCTACTGGCCAGAAGTAATCTCCAATTATGAACTACTAGCAAGATACCCGTGCTTCGCTACGGTATTTTACTGAAATTTATAATTGAATGCTTATTGTTTTAGATATATAATCCACCAAAATTCGCGATCTGACTCGTTTTCAGCGAGAATCCACCAAAATTCCCGATCTGACTCGTTTTCTATTAGAATACGGCACGTTTCCTCACATTTTTCAATCTTTCTTCCCAGCAATCAAATTCGTACTACCCAGACTACGCTCAGGTATTCCTCCCGGCCAGGTGGGTCCGTAAATCTTTGCCATCTTTTCCTATAATCATTTTTAATATCGATAAAATCCTTCAGGAGATCCGGCGTGGTGTCATATTGGGTGCCTTGGCAGCACTGAACCCGCGGCCGGACTGCATTCTTAGTCATTATCCGTCCGGGAGCCGTTTCCAGCGCGGTCCGCACATTTGACGACGGTTCGGAACATTATTATTATTATTATTATTATTATTATTATTATTATTATTATTATTATTATTATTATATGTTGCTGGCATGAATGATGACAGAGAAAACTGGAGTATCCGGAGAAAAACCTGTCCCGCCTCTGTTTTGTCCAGCACGAATGTCACATGGAGTGACCGGGATTTGAACCACGAAACCCAGCTGTGAGAGGCCGGCGTGCTGCCGCCTGAGCAACGGAGGATCCTTATAAGTACATTAAGTACAGTAAACTCAATTGGTATCACCTCCTTCTACACCCCAACGCCGTTAAGTTTATTTACCGCCACCCATCACCCAAAAAAATAATTAAAAGAAGGCGTGTTTCTTTATGTTTAAAGGAGATTCCAAACACCAATGTTCACGTCTATTACCTTCACTTTTGAGATATAAGTATCCCTATAAAAATAATTTACTTTTTTCACTTCATTTCACACTACTCCCCCCCCCCCCCCACCTAAGTGAATTTTTCCGCAAAAACAATACTTGTTTCTTTAATCGTAAAGGATCTTCTAAATACCAATTATTACGTCTCTAACTTCTTCAATTTCTGATTTATGTGTCCTCATGAAAGGATTTCAACTCCTTTACACTCCCGCCCCCCAAGATGGTTCCCCCCCACCAAACGCGTTTTTCTTTGTTTTTAAAGGAGATCCAAATACGAATTTTCACATCTGTAACAACTTTAGTTTTTATTAGATGTATGTATTCTCATACAATTAAGTCAATTATTTTTTCAATTCTTTCACCCCCCCCCCCCATAATGGATTTTCCAAGAATACGTGTTTCTTTACTTTTAAAGCAGATTGCAAATATCAAATTTCACGTTCGTAACATCTTCATTTTTGAGATATCAGTAGCCTAATTAAAAGAATTCAACACCATTTTTAGAAACCTTTACACCCACCCCCCCTCCAGCCAAGTGGTATTTCCGAAAACTAAAAATACACGTTTCTTTATGTTTAATAGAGATAAAATATCCATTTTTCACTTCTGTAATATGTTACGTTTTTTCGGACATACTGTAAAAATTCTCATTTTAAAATTTCACCCCTTTTGAGTTCCCCTTAAAAGGAGTTTCCAAAAACAAATCACCTATGTTTCTTTACATTTACATGAGATTCCAAACACCCACTTTTTACGACTGTAACATTTTACGTTTCCAAGATATTCTGGAGATATAGTCTTTCAAAAAATTCACCCCAATTTGTCACTTCTGTTTAACCGCCACTAATTGGATTTTCCAAAAACTAAAATATACGTGTTTATTTGTTTTTAAAGAAGATCCCATATACAAATTTTCAGTTCTGTAATATCTTCCGTTTCTGAGATATATGTATCCTCATTAAAGGCATTCAGCCCATTTTTCACCCTTTTACACCCCTCCTATTGGGATTTTCCGAAAACAAAAGAATACGTGTTCCTTTATTTTTAAAGGAGATTCTAACTACCAAGTTTTACATCTGTAAATTTAAAGTTTTAAGATGTAGACACACTAATTTTAAAAAATTCACGCCCCCTTTTCACCCACCAATAGTGGATTTTCCAAAAACGAAAAAATACGTGTTTCTTTACTTTTAAAGTAGACCCCAAATACCAATTTTCAGGTCTGTAATATCTTCAGGTTCTGAAATATAAGTAGCCTCATTGAAGGCATTCAACCAATTATTCACCCTTTTACACCCTTCCTATTGGGATTTTCCAAAAACAAAAGAATACCTGTTCCTTTATTTTTAAAGGAGATTCTAAATACCAATTTTTATATCTATAAACTTTATAACAGTTTTGAGATATAGATACACTCATTTTAAAAAATCACCCCCTTTTCACCCCCCCCCCATTAATTGGAGTTTCCAAAAACAAAAAAATACGTCTTTCTTTATTTTTAAAGGAGATCCCAAATACCAATTTTCAGGTCTGTAATATCTTCAGGTTCTGAAATATAAGTGGACTCATTAAAGGCATTCGACCCATTCTTCAACCTTTTCCACCCTTCCTTCCTATTGGGATTTTCCGAAAACAAAATATACGTGTTTCTTTGTTTTTAAAGGAGATTCTAAATACCAATTTTCACATCTATAACCTTTAAAAGTTTTGAGATATAGATACACTCATTTTAAAATATTACCCCCTTTTCAGCCCCCCGTTAATTGGATTTTCCAGAAACAAAAAATACGTGTTTCTTTATTTTTAAAGGAGATCCCAAATGCCAATTTTCAGGTCTGTAATATCTTCAGTTTCTGAAACATAAGTAGCCTCATTAAAGGCATTCAACCCTTTCTTCACCCCTTTTCACCCGTCCTATTGCGATTTTCCGAAAACAAAAAAATACGTGTTTCTTTATTTTTAATGAAGATTCTAAATACCATTTTTTACATCTGCAAACTTAAAAATTTTGGTGATATAGATTCACTCATTTTAAAAATTCACCCCCTTTTCACCCTCGTATTAATTGGATTTTCCAAAAACAAAAAAATACGTGTTTCTTTATATTTAAAAGAGATCAAAAGCACCAATTTTCAGGTATGTAATATCTTCAGTTTCTGACATATAAGTACTGGTATCCTGATTAAAGGCATTCAACCCATTTCCCCCCATTTTTCACCCTTTTTCACCCCTCCTATTGGTATTTTCTGAAAACAAAAAAATACGTGTTTCCTTATTTTTAAAGAAGATTCTAAATACCAATTTTTACATCTGTAAACTTTTAAAGTTTTGAGATATAGATACACTCATTTTAAAATTTCACCCCCCTTTTCACCCCCTTAGCGAGGGATTATCCAAAAATACTCTCTTAGCGAGCGCCTACATCATAATATGAATATATCCCCAAAATTTCATTTCTTTACGTCCAGTAGTTTTGGCTTTGCGATGATGAATCAGTCAGTCAGTCAGTCAGGACAAGTTATTTTATATATATAGATGGAGAAGGATGGGTGAAACCGACATGGACATATAGATAAAGCGACAGAAATGGAAATGGATAGGGCATACATTGAGGAAAGGGAATGAAGTCATTGAGAGAGAGGCACTGGATTGGAACCCACAGGGTAAAAGGAGAAGAGGAAGGCCCAAACAAACGTGGCGAAGATCTGTACACATGGAGGCAATGGAAGAAGGCAAGACCTGGAGAGAGGTGAAGAGGTTGGCTGGCAACAGGATCAGATGGAGATGCTTTGTTGATGCCCTATGTTCCACAAGGAACAACAGGAATTAAGTCAGGTAAGTCAAACACAGTTCAGTTGCTATATACTCTCTGTGGTTACTTGCCACAGCATAAAAATAATACTGTCACACTTGACACACAAAAAAGAGTTTATCTGTACAACACTGCTAATTAAAATTGAAATAATTGATAAGGAGATTCCACCTATTCAATACCAAAGAATAAGAAATGTAGTGAATTACATTCTCATTTAATAATAATTAGAAATGGTACCGGTTTCAACCCTAGTCCAGGTCATCATCAGCCGATTAAGAAATGGAAAACAATGCATAGGATCAGTAGAAGAGGCAATATGAAAAGGAAATGAATGGGGGTAGACACTGTAAAACTTAGAAGAAGTAACATACAAGTCATTCAAAAGAAAAACAGTGCGAAATTCTCTTAGCGCCAGCAAGGCACACGCAGCGCTAGGCGAAGTCCCACAATGATTATGAATAGCGGAGAACTGTTCAAAGCCAGTTATTTAAACACTGTCAGGCATAAAGTCACATCACAATCGAACACACACGAAGGTCCATATTCGTGTAGGAGTTGAAGACGAGCAGATTCAATGAAGCAACTTGCCAGCTCCCGGTGATCAGCGCGACACATTCAGTATCAGGCACTGTGGTTTCAAACACCAAAGTAAAATGGAGAATAGCTTGATGATCCAGTTATTTTCCTTGGTTGCGGGAAAGTAAGTATATAGATAAATATAATTATATTATATTATATTATATTATATTATATTATATTATATTATATTATATTATATTATATTATATTATATTATATTATATTATATTATATTTATCTATATACTTACTTTCCCGCAACCAAGGAAAATGACTGGGTCGTCAAGCTATTCTCCATTTTACTTTGGCGTTTGAAACCACAGTGCCTGATATTGAATGTGTCGCGCTGATCACCGGGAGCTGGCAAGTTGCTTCATTGAATCTGCTCGTCTTCAACTCCTACAGGAATATGGACCTTCGTGTGTGTTCGATTGTGATGTGACTTTATGCCTGACAGTGTTTAAATAACTGGCTTTGAACAGTTCTCTGCTATTCGTAATCATTGTGGGACTTTGCCTAGCGCTGCGTGTGCCTTGCTGCCGCTAAGAGAATTGCACACTGTTTTTCTTTTGAATGACTTGTATGTTACTTCTTCTAAGTTTTACAGTGTCTACCCCCGTTCATTTCCTTTTCATATTGCCTCTTCTACTGATCCTATGCATTGTTTTCCATTTCTTAATCGGCTGATGATGACCTGGACTAGGGTCGAAACCGGTACCATTTCTAATTATTATTAAATGAGAATGTAATTCACTACATTTCTTATTCTTTGGTATTGAATAGGTGGAATCTCCTTATCAATTATTTCAATTTTAATTGTGATATTCTTCAATACGGAACAATGAAATTTTAAACTTTAAACACTGCTAATAGCGATGAAATAAATAATAACTAGGCAGTCACTCTTAGCACAGTGAGTCTCATAAAATAACAAAGTCACTGAAGAATATTTAGAAGCAGTTATATACAATTATGTGCAGAAATCAGTTTGAATCCAGTTAAGATTAACACTGTAATGGATTATCAGTTTAAGTCACTCATATTTAATAGTATGGTTGCCAGAAATCTAACATTTGAGCATATTATAAGAGCTTTTATGACAGAAAGAGTTGTATCTAATTACTGGTAGGTTCTTATGCTAATCCTATGGTTGTAAGTTGTTGCCGGTTGCGTCACTCAGATGGTAGAGTACTGGCCTTCTGAGTGCATGTTGGCTAGTTTGATTCTGGCTCAGTCCATTGGTATTTGATGGCATTCAATTATGCCAGCCTCATGTTAGTAAATTTATCATTATGGAAAAAAACTCCAGTGAAACAAATTTTTTTGCTTTGGCATCTCTGAAAATCATTAAAGTAGTTAGTATGATGTAAAACCAATAATATTACCATTATTTATTTAATTATATATTTACTTATCTGACCCAAAGTGGGTTTGCCACTTTTGAGTTATGTTTTACAAAATAACACTACAGTTAATTAATTGTCATGCAGCCCATACAAATAATGATTAGTATGACTACAGAATATTTTATAACTGTAGTCACAGTATTATCTTGTAAATTTCACATTTACATAGGATGTTTTTCGGTTAACAAAATAATTCATCAATGTTCCCCTTGAGCCAGAAAGTAGACAAGTCACCTCAATATGTTGGATTTGAAATGTATCTGAAACGTATGCTTATGGTATAGCTGGCTCATAAATAATAATCTTTTCCTTGTTGACATCCTCTGGTTGAGCACCAGGCATCTCAAATTGAACTGTTAGATCAAATGATTTCTTCAACCTTCTCTTGACGATCAATAGAAATAATGTGTATTTCTCCAAAAATGCTGTTATTGTCAGCCAGTGTACCTCTGCATAGATTTTTAATCCCTTACTCCAGAGAGAATTGGCCAATATCTTTCATACAGTGTTGTGTAGTTTAATACTCAGTGTTCACAGAAAACAGTGCACTACAACATGAGGAAGAGTTTCATATTCGCTGCACTGGCTTATGACAAGTGGGGTATCCAGAAAGAGATTGTACAAGTGCGACTATGGTGTTCATCTTTAAAATATCCCTCCCGTTTGGAGCTTGGAAGACATTCTTTTTTATAAACTCCTTTATGGGGGTAAGTAACCAGACCATGTGATGTGCTCTTTGTTTTCCCTCACAGATGGTTTCTCACTTGCTGAACTGTTTTGTCTGCTGCCAAATAGTTAATTTACAGTTCAATAAGGCAGTGTTTATTTATATGGTCTCAAATAGCATTAACATGGGGCTGATGAAGATTTCATAGTTTATATTGTTGATTGTAATCTTCCAAAGAGGCATGAAATGACAGACCCTTGTATTTATGGCTATCAATAAGTTGATATTTCATGGTTTGATGTGATTGAAGCAAACAGGTCATTATTAGTTTTTCTAAGATTTATCTTTAAATTTTCTTAAGTCATTCATGTATTGATTATTAACGATACCTTGTTAAAGGTTGTGCTTACATATTATCTCTTGTTCTGAAATGAAGTCTGCAATCTTCTTATTTGTGGTTTCTATTACACTCTCAGCTGGCTCCATATTGTGTGTATTTTTTTTTCCTGAACAATAGAAATCATCATAGGTAGAGCCTAATCCTCACAGACGCGCAGGTCGCATGTGCAGGCCTCTCCAGAGACCCTACACTATTATACCTTGGTACGCTGCAGTAATCCTATCTATCGGGGATGAGAGGAAACAGAAGACAAAAAGCACATCACAACAAACAATGATCAATGCAATGTTATTGTTGATAAAGTTTATGAGCTTTCTATATTGAAGGCCTTCACATTAGTTTTCTTTCGACTCTGTGATATTAGGGTGTCTTACAAAATTATTTATATCGTAGACTGTAGTTCCTTATTCTCAGACTTTACATACCCATTTTCACTAAATTCTGTTTACCCATTTTCTCGTGACTCGGCACTGATTTGGACTTAGTAACAAAAATCCAAATTCATGAATATCTCCGATTACATGCGGTACGGTAACAATGTATAAGACATAAGTGATTGGAAATTTAATAACTTCTTACATAACTACTATAAACTTACGACATAACTAAAGTTATGTTAGTTATGTAGTATCGATACGACCACTAATAACATAAATAACTTATTTGAGAATTACATTTCAGACCTTCCCCTAAACTACCATTTCACTCAGCGTGAATAAAATAATTTCTAGCCTAGATTGCAGTGATTCATCACCCGACATTACATACCAATTTTCATTAAATTCTCTTCAGCCGTTTTATCATGATGCGTGTACAGACAGACAGACAGACAGACAGACAGACAGACAGACAGACAGACAGACAGACAGACAGACAGACAGACAGACAGACAGACATTACGGAAAAGTAAAAAATGCATTTTCTTGTTACTGTGGACATGACCGATACAGAAATACCATTAATTTCAAATTCTGAGCAATGTACAGGCAAAACACTTATTTTATATATAGATTACATTTCAGGCCTTCAACTAAACTACCATTTCGTTTAGTGTGAATAACATTATTGATAGCCTAGATTATAGCGACCTATTCTCCGACTTTGCATACCAATTTTCGTGAAGATACGACCACTATTAAAATAAATATTTGACAATTAAATTTTAGGCCTTCCCCTAAACTACCATTTTTCTCAGCATGTATAGCCTATATTGTAGCGACTTATTTCACATCTTTGTCTAGCGATTTTCATTAAGACACGACCACTAATAACATAAATATTTGAGAATTAAATTTCAGGCCTTCCCCTAAACTACCATTTCACTCAGCATGATTAAAATAATTTATAGCCTAGGTTGTAGCGGTTCATCACCCGACTTTACATGCCGATTTTCATAAAATTCTCTTCAGCTGTTTTCTCGTGATGCATGTACATACATGCAGACAGACAGACAGACAGACAGACAGACAGACAGACAGACAGACAGACAGACAGACAGACAGACAGACAGACAGACAGACAGAAATTATGGAAAAGTAAAAAATGCATTTTCTTGTTACTGTGGACATGACCGATACAGAAATACAATTCTTTTCAAATTCTGAGCAATGTACAGACAAAAATTCTTATTTTATATATATAGATTATTACACTGCCTGACAAAAAAAAATGAAGCACCCAGAAGAAATGGTTGGATGTCAATGTAACTTTGTACATATACACAACATTGGCGGGTATGTTAATGATTAGGGTTGCAATTCTCTGTGACAGGTAGAACGGCCACCAGAGTGCATTAATATTGTTACCAGGTCTGGTAGGGTATATAAGGGGCGTGAACAGTTTAGGATATTGAGTGATCACTTTGAAGGACACGGAGATGCTGCATACTCATGTGAGATTGCATTATCAGCACCTGACAGAGTTTAAAAGGGGCCTCATTGTGGGTCTCCTTTTGGCCAGCTGGTTGAATTGTGCAATATCCAGATTTGTGCAGCATTCAGATGTGACTGTGGCCTGATGTTCATCTGCATGAAAACGTGAGGACAGGCATACTCGTCATCAAGATTCCGGTTGACCATGTCTGACCACCTCAAGAGAGGATCGCTGTACTGTGCACCAAGCATATCATAACCCCTTCGCATCTGCGCCTGTCATCCAAAAACAAGTAATGGATTCTCTGTAACATTCTGTGTCATCCCGCACCAATGGTTGGAGACTAGTAGCAGTTGGACTAGGGAATTACCATGCCATGCATAGGCTGCCGTTAACATCACAGCGCAAACAGCTGGGTTTTGGAGTGGTGCCATGACTGGGAAGCATGGACTGCTGATGAATGTCAGCATATTGTGTTGAGCGATGAATCACGGCTCTGCGCTACCCCGGATGACCATCATCTGCAAGTATGGCGCCGACCTGGGGAGAGACCCCATTCTTCCAACGTTTTTGAGAGACACAGCGGTGTTACTCCTGGCATCATAGTGTGAGAAGCCATTGGGTATGACTTCGGATCACAGCTGGTAGTGATTGAGGGAACTCAGATGGCACAACGGTATGTCACAGATATCCTGCATCCTCACGCATTACATCTTATGTGGCAGTCTCATGGTGCCATTTTTCAATAGGACAGTGCTTGTCCACACATGGCATGTGTCTCTATGAACTGTCTGTGTGATGATGAAGTACTTCCATGGCCAGCAAGATCTCCAGATCTGTCCCCGATAGAACATATGTGGAACCAGCTCGGATGTCAACTCTGTCCCAGTGCCAATATTCAGTATATCAAGGACCAGTCACAACAGTTGTGAACCAGCTTGCCTCAGGAAAGGATACAACAGCTTTATGACACCCTTCCCAACTGAATCAGTGCATGAATCCAGGCCAGACGGGGTACAACGTCGTACTGATAAGTGGGCTTGTACAGCAATTTGTAAATTTGACTCGATTTTTTAATTACTGAAATAACAACACATAGTCCGACTCGTTGGCTGAACGGTCAGCGTATTGGCCTTTGGTTCAGAGGGTCCCGGGTTCAATTCCCGGCCGGGTCGGGATTTTAACCTTAATTAGTTAATTCCAGTGGCACGTGGGCTGGGTGTATGTGTTGTCTTCATCATCATTTCATCCTCATCACGATGTGCAGGTCGCCTACGGGTGTCAAATAGAAAGACCTGCATCTGGTGAGCCGAACCCGTCCTGGGATATCCCGGCACTAAAAGCCATACGACATTTCATTTCACAACACATATCCTCTCAACACTTGTTCATTTTGTTTCCTCCTCCCTTTCTGGGTGCTTCAATTTGTTTGTCAGGCAGTTGTATTATTATTATTATTATTATTATTATTATTATTATTATTATTATTATTATTATTATTATTATTATTATTATTATTATTATTATTATTATTATTATTATTATTATTATTATTCTGTGGTTCACAGAGCAATAGGAAGCGTGTGGGCTGAATGGCTAGACAGGGGCTTACTTAGAACAACTTTTACTTTACAAATTTGGAAATTTTCTTCCTTTCCTTTCTTAAAATTGAGAGAGAGAAATTTAATAGTATAACAAAGAACAGTTGAAAATATTAACAACGAGCTTATCAGCTCTAACAATGCTCTAACAGTCCTAATTCAAATACAAAATAACTTGGGAGAAACTCTTAGTCATGAAATTACATACGAAAGAGCATAATTGCACCTGACAGGTAAAATATTATGAAAGGGCAAAGTTTCTCTGAACAGGTACAACTAATAGGAGTCTCAGCTCCAAGATACAAGAGGTTAGCCTCAAACTGGCAATCGGTTACTTTTACACTCTTAGTTACACTAGGCAACCCATAGGGTGACCCCACTTCAAAGTGTTCTTACACGATTGCTCCTAGGTGGCTTATTTATTACCAGGTTCCACAATTGGTTTAAGAACTGTTTCTAAAGAGAACCAAAATGCAAACACACTTACCCTAAGAATTATACAGAATAAACAGGGGCATAATTACTCATACTACAAGGCCTTAAGGAAAAAAAGAAAAGGTTACACATAGCAGGCCATTAACAAAAGGCAAGGAGGCAAAACACCATCACTCCTTAAAGAACATTCTGGAAAGACGAGAACCTAAGTGGGCTTAAGGCCTAATGATACAGAGGCTAATCCCATACTAAAAAGGGTGACTAAAGAGGGAGAATTTAAAAGCAGAGAAAAGATTTCTAGAATTTAGAGGTTGAAAACTTTAGTCACCCAAATCAAAAGTTAAAGGGGAAACAATTGAGGGTCACAACTCATGCTCCCTTACATTAAATATTTTCCCAGTAGGGAATAGAAATAGAGTCTGAAGACTGCACGGAAGGTCCTACATTTCAACCCCAAAAAGAAAAGATTACATGTTAAATATTAAGAAAAGAGCTAAAACCTTCCCCTCCAACTAACCTGCAGGCACAATCACATGTTTAGGTAAATTCTGCCATTACCTTTTAGCACTGGATCTTCTTCAAGCAGCTGCGTCCTGCCACCTAGCCCTCTCTGGCCTCTGTCAAGTCACAGTCCCAAGAACTGGAGCAATTCAGACAAGTGGTGGTGGTGTTTATTGTTTTAAGAGGAGGTATGACTAGGCAACTATCCTCTATATAATACTAATGAGAGAGAAAACTGGAAGTAATCCGATACTTCAAAAACTGAAGGCATCAGCCAAAGAAAGACAAGGGCCTCGAAGGGCATGAAAATAAAATACTCCCAAGGTTTTGAGTGCTCTAATACCATCAGGGCCAGGAAAGAACAAGAGTTGACCAAGGAAGGTCAGATAGGATAGGTGAAAGTGAGGAGCCCAGCACAAGTAAGTGGAAGCAATGTCAGGACTCAGCTACAGGCCCCGTGGTTGCCAACCCACTCTCCAAATTCAGAATCCCTGGGACCCTTTTTAGTCATCTATTATGACAGACAGGGGTTACCGTGGGTGTTATTCTACTGTCCCCACTGAGACAAGATGGCCCTAAAATATTCTCCTTAAATAGTTCCGTAGGGGAAAGTTCCAGACTAATTTAAAATACAATACACTGATAGGCTGAATTTCCATACATACCCCCAGGTTTGATTGGCTAGAGAATGTAGGTACAAGCATGTGATAGGTAGATTACAATAGAGGAGGGACCAGGTGAAGTGTTGACAACTTCAGTACATTAAAAAAAAACAATCCTCGAAAAAGAAAAGGTTTACCAACTCCCAAAACAAAATTTCTCTGGCAATTAGTTTGTTTTTAGTCCACAATATATTATTAGAAAAAGAAGAAAGATTTTAAAAGATTTTAAAAGTTCATGTCCGCTGGCATAGACTGCCGTAGAGAAGGCGCACAGTTTAAGTAGCCAGAGAAGGTGTACTCCTGGTACAGACCCAAGGTTTTACAGTGGAGTGAACAGTTTTGGAATCTTGAAGACCAATAAGATTTGGAAACATTTAGATTTAGAAATACATTGGCAATCTTGGTTAAGAGTCTTTTCTTGTTTGTTTGTTTGTTTGTTTGTTTGTTTGTTTTGGTTTTCTGAATAATAATAATAATAATAATAATAATAATAATAATAATAATAATAATAATAATAATAATAATAATAATAATAATAATAATAATAATAATAATAATAATAATAATAATAAGAAGAAGAAGAAGAAGAAGAAGAAGAAGAAGAAGAAGAAGAGGAGTTGTGATGGTTACAGCACTGAGGTAGTTCAAGTTCGGGCTGTAGTGCCCAGTGCAGACGGCAGGGGCGGCTATAGGGACTGATGTCCGAATGTGATGCTCGGACCCGTTGGGTACCCTGAGATACCATCCTCCCAACATAGTGAGGGCTGGAGCCGAGGTGATGAGAGGCCAAGACCAAGAAGCAAAGTATCGCCCAAGGATTGAGTGGGAGGTTGAGTGCTGCATTCCAGCATCTTCCCACGATGACAGGTCCAAAGAAGGTGGAGTTTTGGAGTCTTAGTCGGAGCAAAGCGGGCCCGAACCCCACACCAGCAACCCTCCCAGGTTGACTGCCCATAGCCTCAGATGTAATGTTGGGCACTGTAACATAAAATTCTGTGGCCAGAGTTACTGTTGTACAAGGTGGTACATTATAGTCTAGAACGTGACTGGTGACATCGGAGGAGGGGCAACACAGAGTTTCTGATTAAGTTTGGTGGCAGGGACGGCTTATGCAGAATACGTAGAAATCAGAGAAGGGAAGGTTTTTACAAATGAAGCTTTACAACAAAACAAAAGTTAAAATTTAGGATGCAACTTAACCATATGAATAAGTACTAATTTACATACATAAGTTGTGATGAACAAAAGGAGCAGAAGTCCTCCTGATCTTTACTTCATCCTAGATAAGTAACACTAGTTTTCCTAATAATACTTAAACTTACACTCATAAAATAATCTAAGGAAAGAAATATAATTAATCCAATGGTTTAATAACTTGGTGGCTTTTAAGCAATCGGGGGGGAAAGGCATTCACACAGGCTTTACTTGAGAAAGGGGAACACGAAAAATGCTTTCAGTCTTCGGATTACTCACCAAAAGGGTGACAGGAGTGAGAAAATCCATAATTACACAAGGTCCATGAAATTTTGGAGCAAGCTTGCCCAAGGGAACAAAAATTTTAACCATGATCTGATCTCCAACTTTTAAATTGGTGGGTTTTCGTTCACGGTCATACCTCGTTTTTACTCTCCTGTGAGAGGCTTAAAAATTATTCCTAGCTTTCCTCCATAGATCCTGGATGTTCTCTGGATCTATTGTCTCTGTTAAGAGCTCGATAGCTGCAGTCGCTTAAGTGCGGCCAGTATCCAGTATTCGGAAGATAGTAGGTTCGAACCCCACTGTCGGCAGCCCTGAAGATGGTTTTCCGTGGTTTCCCATTTACACACCAGGCAAATGCTGGGGCTGTACCTTAATTAAGGCCATGGCCGCTTCCTTCCCATTCCTAGCCCTTTCCTGTCCCATCATCACCGTAAGACCTATCTGTGTCGGTGCGACGTAAGGCAACTTGCAAGAAAAAAAAAAAGAGCTCATTAATAGACCACAAATCAGACAAGGAAGTGTTTGGAATGAACTTGAACATAAGTGAAATTGTTGAGAACTTATGGGACTCATGAATGGCCGAATTAAAAGCCAAAGGTAACCAATGCAAGGATGTATCCCAACGAGAATGGTCTTCATGGTGGAAGGCAATAAGTGCTGATCGAAGATTTCAATTAGCCCTCAGCCTGAGATGGCAGGGGGTAATAGGCAGAAGTTGTGATGTGTGAACTAGAGATCAAAACAGAACTTACAAAATAGGCTGGAAGTAGAAGCTTTAGCGTTATCGAAAACTATATACTGACATGGTCCAAATGATGCAAATATTGAATTGAGACAAGAAATAGTAGTTCGTTCAGTGGCAAGCCTAGTAGGGAACAACCATGAAAATTGGGTAAAACCATCCACACACACCAGGATGAATTTATTGCCATTTCCTTTAGATTGAGGGAAGGGTCCCACATAATCTATATACAGACGCTCCATGGGGTGAGAAGCTTGGTGTGATGATAACAACCCGACTTTGGTAGACAATGGGGCTTGCTAATCAGACAGGTTTTACATGCCTTCACCACTTCTTTAATTTTGCCATCCATGGCCTTCCAAATGAACAGCTCCCTAATTTTCTCTCTGGTTTTAAAAATGCCCAGATGCCCCACTAATGGAGTCTCGTGGTACTATTTGAAGATCATGGGTACTAAGATGGATGGAATAACAGTTTTCATCTTTTGGTCATGCCATGATGGACAATGTAGGACCCCATTCCTTAGCACGTAAGGGACCACATGTTCCCCAGAAGAAAGGGTTTCAATGATGGGAGCAAGCACCGGATCTTCACGTTGATATTTACCAATATCATGGTATAATATAGGGGCGTCAGTAAGGGTAGCATTAACGCATGAACTGGTCAATACTGGACAAAACCAGATGTATGCTACTGGGGTCAAACCTAAAGAAAACATTTTGGATAGATGGTGGTGGTGGTGATTATTGTTTTAAGAGGAAGTACAACTAGGCAACCATCCTCTAATTTTGGATAGAGGCAGCCATGACTGCAGTATACTTGATTAACAGGAGCCCAACAAAAGCTTTGGAGGATGGTAAGACACCTTCTGAGTTGTGATATGGGTATCGCCCTAATGTCAGCAAGCTGAGGGTTTTTGGTTGTGTAGCCTATGCTCACAAACATAAGCCTGAGATCAAAGGAAAGTTTGATGGTCGAGGTAAGAAATGTGTGCTACTTGGTTTTTGTACAAATGGGTATACACTTTGGAGCTTAGAAGATAGGAAGGTCATTGTAGCTTGTGATGTTACCTTTGATGCAAATAGGAACAAGTTTTCAGGAGAAGTAGGGAAGGAGCATGGGAAGACTCTATGGGAAAAGAGAAGGCTCAGTCTTCAGGAAAGACAAAAAGAAGGGAACATAGAAAGGTCACATGTAGGAGGAGAAACTGATAATGAGGATTCTGTAGATGAAAGTGTAAATAATGAGATGGAAGATCAGATAGGAATTGGAGGATTAAGAAGGATTAATAGAATAACAAAAAATAAGAAGCCCAGTTATTTGAGGGATCTGAGGGACTTCACTTGCTCAGGCAGAAAATTACCAACAGTTTTTAAGTGGAGAAAATTAGGAAAGAGAGATGCACGCATTCTTCATGACTGTTTCAACTGAGGGTAGAAATGATACTGAAAGTAATAGCTGGAACACTTGGGAAAAAGAAAGTCTGTATCTTGCTCTGAATGCTATTTCTTATTGTGAAGGAATACCTCAATCCTATGAAGAGGTACAGGGCAGGAATGACCAGTTACACTGGTGTGAAGCAGTAAATGAGGAAATGCAGTCATTGAACAAAAATAATACATGGGATCTGGTAGAATTACTGAAAGGTCAAAAGGCAGTTAAGAGTAAATGGGTGTTCTCACTAAAGAAAAATGCTGATGATAATGAGGATCGTTATAAAGCTAGGTTAGTTATAAAAGATTGTTGTTGACAGAGGAAAGGGCTTAAATATTCTGAGACATATGCACCAGTTAAAAAACTGGCTACACTCAGAATAGTGTATTGTTGTATGTAATAAATGCTAAGCAGTCCTTTGCTCATCAACTTGATATAAAGGATGCCTTTTAAAATGGAGTCTTAAAAGAAACTATTTATATGCATCCACCAGAAGGAATGAAGGTCAAGGAAGGTCTCTACTGTAAACTTAACAAGAAGTTATATGGGCTAAAGCAAGCACCCAAAGAGTTGAATGTTAGGTTCAATGTAGTTATGAAATCCCTTGGTTTTGTGCAATGTCAAACTGATAAATGTCTGCATGTAAGAGTGGAAGGAGATGTAGTTATATATTTGCTCTTGTCTGTGGATGATTTTATAATTACAAGTAACATGCTTGAGGTGTTAATGGATGTGAAGCAAAAGTTGACGAGAGAATTTGAAATGCGAGATCTATTGTTGGGCCCACGAGAGTTGAAGTCTGACATTTAGTGCCACCGCCGAGAAACAGTTGACTAACGCTGCTCGAATATGGTCCGTTGCTATGGCAACGACAACAGAGATGCCACATTTAAGGAAGATATTGCCATGTGGGTTGGCTTGCTCTGTCGCTTTTGTGATATTATTCGGAGTAGTACAGTGTTAGCTGTGTTAGTTGTTGCTGGTTTATGTAATATTTTAAGTGTTTGTTTTTTAAATATTATTTTTGTTGTTAGTATGTTTTTTTTTTTTTGGTAAGTATATCAGTGGCTATTTGTACAGTCCTATTCTCTATTTAACATGTGCATTTGTTGAGGTTATTGTCATTTTAGTGAATATGAAATCTCATATTTATTGGCAATGATGTGTTCTGTCTTAAATGCCGGAATTATTAGCACGAGCTTAGGAATGGGACAAAGTGTATTAAATTGCATTAGGCCAACATAGCTGATTAAATATTCAGCCTGTATGAAAGAGTGATATGCCGCAGAATGAGGTAACTATGACAATGCAGCATACGTCGTAGTTACTGCTTTCTCCACTCAAATGTCAGACTTCAACTCTCATGGGCCCAACTATAGGAGAGCTAAGTTACTTTCTGGGAAGCTTCATATAAGTTGTGATGTATAAGTGTTTTTAAGTTATGTAGTAAAACAGCATCAATATAACTGTTTTATTATTGATGAACAGTAACCTCTGAGGACAGTTAATTCACCCCACTAACAGATACTTCCAGAATCTAAGAGGGATGTGACAGGTTCATGGTTTATTCAATTTTGAGGAATGGCACAAATCCTGGAGCATCAGAAGCAATTTTCAAAAATTCAGTAGGGCCTTCAAAGAAAGCCTTATATGGTCTTTCTTTCCCAACACATGAAATGGTATAATCAGATTTAAACTGGTCTGAGCCTGGAGACACTGACTGGGAAGAGGACTCAGCCGGGCACTCTAGTCAAATTCCATTACTATTATTACTTGAAGTTGAACAAGAAGGCGTAGTATTCAAAGAATTACAGTTCTTTGCCAAATGCATAAATGAGCCACATTTAAAACAGCCTGAAGAGGCAGAAGATCAATTTTTAGAACCTTTGGAATTTAACAGAGGTCCGCAGACCCACAAGCTTAACATTTACAAGGAGAGAAAGTTCTGTGCGGGGGTGGCCTAGAAACATGGGAAGAAGGTGGTGGATTGCGCACAATTTTTAAAGTGTCAGCCTATTTCACTCCCTCCGCAGAAACAGACCTGGCCTCAAGTTCCTTAAATGTTTGAGGACAGGAAGCAAAGCAAAAATAAGAGCAATAAAATGGAGATATTCCTTCTATAATGGTCTGTACTATCTGACATTCGGAATAGTGCAAGGCAAAAACTCTGGCGTAAAGTTTTATGTCCTGAACAAAATCAGCTAGATTTTCATCTAGCCACTGAACTTTGAAATAGTATTTCTGAATTAAAGAAGTCAAGGCTCTAGAAGGAATAAAGTTAGCCAGCAGGTGTGCATGAAATGTCTTAATGGAGCTCCTTTCCATTATAGCTTTAACGATCTTGTCTGACACCAATGGTGTAGGGATGGATGATTTGCAAAATTTGAGAGTGTGAGAGAGCAAACACCAAAGCATGATCTTGGAATTCTACTAGGAATCTTAAAAATGAAATGTCATTCATGGGGTTGACCAAAAATCTTGAAATCCATTTAAGCATCATGGCTAGAGGATGTGACAAACTGCTAAAGCCTGGGGATAATACCAGTGAGGTTGCCAGAGGGTGAGGTGTTTCAAAAGTGACATTGGTAATGAAAAATGGGAAGCTGTTGTGGACTGCCCACAGTATTAGCCATCTCTTCAGATGGGGCAGACGCATGCTGTTGTTCAACCGATTCCCCACTATCCAAAGACTTATTATGGTCCTCGTCTACATTCATAGTTAATGGGGAACATAATCACTCTTCCCACTCATAAACCCAGACAACAATTGATTCACTTTATTAGATAGCTCAGAGATATGTTGGCATAATGAGTTTGCCATACTAGAATGTTCTTTGCTCAGAGCAAGAGACAACAGATCCCCCCACTCTGTTATAAAAATGAAACAGCCTAGCCTGAACACGTTTAAACTGGTTACCGGAAGGTTCACCTCCTTCAGAAAAACTAACAACAGAAGTAAAACCAGCGATATTAGTGGTGATCATGGACAATGATTCACAAACTTCCTTCTTTCCATAAACAGGAATAGAAATAGGTAGATCTAAAGAATCTTTTAATCTTGACGTGTCTGTTGCAATCATGCCACCAGACTAAACCTTTCTAATTGCTAGCTCATAAAATAGCTCCTCCTTATATAAGTACCAAGGAGCAAGAATGTCACTGGCACCAAACATGATGAATGGTAATTTTGACAAAATTTAGAAAAATAGGAAAACTGAAAAATTTCTAGTGTTCGAATATCAAATTTATTGAAGATAGTAAAAAAGTGCTTTGTCCAGACTCATTCAACCATGCTCTGCTGCCACTTGTTATGGAGATTCCATGGTTCACAGACGAATAGGAAGCGTCTGGGTTGAATGGCTGGACAGGGGATTACTTAGAGCAACTTTTACTTTAACAAATTTGGAAATATTATTTCTTTCCTTTCTTAAAATTGAGAGAGAGAAATTGAATAGTATAACAAAGAACAGTTGAAAATATTAACAACGAGCTCATCAGCTCTAAAAATGCATTGGACTTAGAAGTCCTAAATCAGGTACAAAATAATTTGGGAGAAACTCTTAGTCATTAAATTACATACGAATGAGCATAATTGCTCCTGACAGCTAAAATATTATGAAAGAGCAAAGTTTCTCTGAACAGGTAAAATTAATAGGAGTCTCAGCTCCAAGATACAAGAGGCTAGCCTCAAACTGGCAATCAGTTGCTTTTACACTCTCAATTACACTAGGCAACCCATAGGATGACCCCACTTCAAAGTGTTCTTACACGGTTGCCCCAGGGTGGGCTTATTTATTACGGTACCAGGTTCCACAATCAGTTTAAGAAATATTCGCAAAGAGAACCAAAACGCAGACATAGTTACCCTAAGAATTATACAGAATAAACAGGGGCATAATTACCCATACTACAAGGCCTTAAGAATAAAAAGGAAAGGTTACACATAACAGGCCATTGACAAAAGGCAAAGAGGCAAAACACCATCACTCCTTAAAGAACATTCTGGAAAGATGAGAACCTAAGTGGGCTTAAGGCCTAATGACACTGAGGCTAATCCCATACTAAAACAGGGTGAATAAAGAGGGAGAATTTAAAAGCTGAGAAAAGATTTCTAGAATTTAGAGGTTGAAAACTTTAGTTACCCAACTCAAAAAGTTGAAGAGGAGACAACTGAGGTTTATCACTCATCCTCCCTTACATTAAATATTTTTTGAGTAGGGAATAAAAATAGAGTCCAAAGACTGCAAAGAAGGTCCTACATTTCAACCCCAAAAAGAAAAGATTACATGTTAGATATTAAGAAAATATTTGAAACCGTCCCCTCCAACTAACCGCAGGCACGATCACATGTTTAGGTAAATTTTGCCATTATCTTGTACCACTGGATCTTCTTCAAGCCGGCCTGGTGTTGACCCCTAGCCCTCTCTTGCCTCCATCAAGCTGCACTCTAAAGAGCTGGAGCAATTCAGACAAAACAGCCCTAAAGTGCTCTCCTTAAATAGTTCCTTAGGGGATAGTTCTAGACTAATTTAAAATACAGTATGCTGATAGGCTGAATTTGCATACACATCCCCGGATTTTATTGGCTAGAGAATATAGTTACAAGCATGTGATAGGTAGATTACAATAGAGGAGGGAGCAAGTGAAGTGTTGACAACTTCGGTATATTAAAAGAACAATCCTCAAAAAGGTTTACCAACTCCCAAAACAAAATTACTCTGGCAATTAGTTTGTTTCTAGTTCACCAGATATCATTAGAAAATAGATGACAGAGCCATCTCACCATCGAAGAAGAAATATTTTGAAGGTTTTTAAAAGTTCATGTCTTCTGGCATAGACGGCCCTAGAGATGCCGCACAGTTTAAGTAGCCGGGGTGGATGTACCCCTGGTACAATTATTATTCCAGTATGATTTCTGAGTTTTCCACTAATGTGTTATTGCAATTACATTCAATTTTTGTTATTAATTTACAGCCCACTCTCTTGCAACAAGTTAAAATCCATTGTGATGCTTGATGATGATGGTTATTTTTTAATAATTAATATTATTGGCTTTATGTCCCACTAACTACTTTTATGGTTTTTAGTGATGCCAAGGTGCCAGAATTTAGTCCCACAGGAGTTCTCCTACATGCCAGTAAAGCTACCGACATGAGTCTGATGTATTTGAGCACTTTCAAATACCACTGGACTGAGTCAGGATCGAATGTGCCAAGTTGGGGTCAAAAGGCTAGCACCTCGACTTTTGAGACACTCAGCCCAGCACTTATTGTTTAAAGGGGCCTAACATCAAACTCATCGGCCCCTAAAACCATTGTAATTAGAGCTGTAGCAGTATTGACATCTCTTCCTACTATCACCAAATCATCACCAAAATAGAGTGTTGTTTCAGGGTCTGTGTAAGCTGGCAGTTTAAAACCGTGAGTTTCAGTAATGCTTCTTTCAGAAAGGGGAAATATTTTGTCAGTAGTATGTAAGGATAGTTGGACATAAAAATTATTTTGGAGACTCCGGGTTGCCGAATTGAGTCCCAAAGGAGTTCTTTTTCATGCCAGTAAATCTACCAACACGAGGCTGACGTATTTAAGCACCTTCAAATACCACCAGAATGAGTCAGGATCGAACCTGCCGGGTAGAGGTGACTAATACCAGCAAACTACTGAAATTTACCTTGGCTAGTGCCTAATCAGCAAATCATTTATAAAAATGAAAATAAAATAATTGTACCTGGTTCTAGTACCCACTGTCAAAAATTACACTGGATAATTACGTGCATTTTCAAGCTGGCAAACTGGAAGCCTCTTCAGTTCAGACAGGATCATTTCATACCTTGAGAATAGCATCACATGATGGTATGGGAGAAAATTTGAATAAAGTCATTTCATCTGAGGAAATTCCAGTTTAAAATCTTTGATATTTGCTTCATATCCATAAAGAATGTCATTTATCTTGCAAAGCATAGAGTAACCTACATTAGACAACAGCACAATTTTGCACTAATTGCATCAGCCACTTCACCTTTTGCTCAATTTAGATCATCCTGTTTATTTTACAATTTCTAGTGCATAAAACTGTGGAAGCCCAGCAGTTTCAAGATGATTGATCTTTATGTTCTGCCAAAGTCTGATGTCATGCATGCCAAGTTTCTGACCAAGCTCTCAGAAGAAATCAAATCTTGCACAATTTTAATACCTGGCAAATTAGAAGGATCAAACTCTGAATTAACCTCTCAGAGGATTTATAATTTCTGCAGTAATGTTGAATATTATCGAGTCACATCCCTCAGCAAGTAAGGATAGGTTGAGAAGGAAGACATAGGGCAGGAGCTGTTTCTTTCACCTTCTGTACTTGAAGTGGAGCTTTCAGGAACATTTTCATCCCTTTTGAAATTAGCCTGTCTTTATTGGGATAGTTGCTTCAAACCTCTTCTGCCACTCTATGCAAACTATGCATGAGATACATAACCTGGTCCTCTTGGGGTAAAGTACTTGTAGTTGAAGTCCTTTCCCTATCTTTGTCATGTATGGGGCAGCATTGGTTACAAACAGTAGAATGTTTTTCCTCTTTGTGTTGTCTGGCCAGAGTAGCTTCATACCATCATCAAACAGCACTGCATTGATTTACTTTCTCCAGAAATGAACTTAGAAGAAAGACTTCACTAGGCTGGTCCTCTTTCATGAAATTAGACCGATAATAATGTTAGCTACATATCTTCCATATACAGTGGTTGTTTCGTCCACCAAAACTTATATCTTATTGTGAGAACTGTAGATCTTCTTAGCAAGAAGATACATATTCTTTGATTCACTAGGAATTGTCTGACTGATGTACTTCTCTAAGAAGGATCTGGCACAAGACCATATTTCAAGACGCTCCCTCAAAAAGTAAATGCTGCCTGTTCTCTGCAGCAGGAAATCTTTTGATGTTTACTGGTATCAGAGTGTTGTTGCACATTAATGTGCTTTTGATCCAATAACTTAATTTCACATAGTTTACAGTATAAAATAACACCATCACTACTAACAGTCTGTTCCCCAAATTCTTGAATGAATTGCCTCAGTTTCACACTCTCTGAACCCTTTCATTTAGTCACACTGAAACCACACTGAAAGGCTGAAGTTATGATGTCAAACCAAGGACAGTTGAAGGGTGAAGGGGAGGTTAGCATAGCTGCCCTTGCTTTTCCAGGAAACAAAAATCCTCGCAATGTGACCATTTGGATGAGAACAAGATTAAGATGTCCCATGCCAAGCTGCCTCATTCAAAATACTGTCTTTTTCTGTGAACGTTGAGCTCATTAGGAATTTCCAATAAGCCTCCTTTATCCATACTTCTACTGCTATCTGCTAAAAATAGATTAAAACTGAGAAATATGCCTTCCACAGGCTCATGTTCCAGTAATATAAAATTCTATGGAATATGACAAAAATTATGATTTTATGTAGGATTAAGCAGAAATATGACCAATATCTCTGAAAGGTCCAAAATATGACTTTTAAGGCAAAATAAATACCCTGCAATTTTCTTCAGAAGACTTACACATATGTTTTTACATAGAAATCAAAATAAAGCTCTTAGAACAAATATGTCATGTCATAGAAGTCTGCCTCTTAGTTATGAGTGTATTTAGGGGTTACAGTAAGCTTGTAGAGATGGCATATAAACCACTGGTAAGATCCCAATCAGAGAATGGTTCCAGTGGATGCAACCCTTACAAGGATTACTTGATTCCAGAACTGGAAAAGATCCAAAGGAAAGCGGCATAATTTGTTCTGGGTTAATTCCGTCAGAACATTAGTGTTATGAAAATGTTATAAGCTTTGGTGTGGCAAGACTTGGGAGTAAGGAAACGAGTTGCTTGACTAAGCTGTATGTAATACACCATGGAAAATCACTGGTAAGAATCTTTGTCCCACCTTATTAATACTATAAAAAATTATTTAATCTATATTAATAAAATGTCATGCATGTTTTGAGAATCTAAATTATTCTGTTCATCAGCGACCAACATTCAACCAAAACAAATTGCAGACTTGGTACCTAACCTCCTAACAATTTACTCTAAATAAGTTATATTTAAAATACAAAAAATGTCATCTACATAAAATACAACCTGTGACAATAAAGTTCGGTGAATGAAGTCAGAACGGTCGATCCAACAACACTGGCGACACACAATGCTGCACCTGCGTAGCAAAGCAGGTTTTGACCACCTGCTCGCAACGTTGTTCGGTTGAACATCGTGTGTGTGCCGTATAGACCTGTTTGACACATTGCGTGTTTAGTGCATTGGTTCTGAACGGCGAACAGGAACATGAACAACCAAAAGATCAATGTACAGTTTTGTTTTAAGCTTGGCAAGACACCGAAAGAAACGCGGCACGTGTTTATGAAGATCAAGCACTGTCCTTGAAGTGTGTGTACAAGTGGTTCGCCAATTTTTGAGGAGGGCGGGGAAGTGTTTCTGACAACCCCCTAGCGGAAGACCGGCGACCGCCGTCAATGACAAAAACATTGAGAAGGTGAGGACATTCATCACAAATGATCGGCGATTAACTGTGCGCATGATAGCGGATGAACTGCAGATTAACCATGAATCTGTGTGACAAATCGTTACCCAGAAGTTAGGGAAGAGGAAAATGTATTCTCGTCTTGTGCCACATCACTTGACTGACAATCAGAAGCAGGCACGTTTAGAGGCTTCACAGGATTTTGTTGAAACGGCGGATGCAACACCAAATTTCTTGAACTGTATTGTCACTGAGGATGAAACCTGGTGTCTCAGGTACGACCCTGAAACAAAACGACAAAGCATGGAATGGCGTTCTCCGGGATCCTCCAGACATCTTCCTATTCCCATGACTCAGACTCGCTTTGAAAGGAAAAAGATTTGACGATATTCCTGACATCCAACGAAACGCGACGAGGCTTTTGAACACCATCCCAAAGGAAACCTTCTTGCAAAGTTTCCAGGACATGTATTGCCGATCTCAGCAGTGCATAGTTATGGGAGGGGACCATTTCGAAGGACAGTAAGGTCACTGTTAGGCATTGTTTATCTATTTTGATAGTAGAGGACTATTCACCGAACTTTATTGTCACAGGTTGTATTTAAAATTACATTACTCTAAATAAGTTATAATTAAAATGAAAGACTTGTCATCTAAACAAAATATTTAAAATCAGATAAAAACCACACATTTTTACATAAAATAAGCACCTCTTCTTAACATTCTAGTAATGTCACTAAAAACATTGTGTGCGTCTACAATTTATTTTTTTAATTTCAGTTCCTTCTGTTTGAAACTTGCTCCAAATGACTAATCTCTTTCTGGTCTAGTGTGATATACTTTACCATTACATGATATGGCTGCTTGTATGCTGTCAAATCATGAATACATGTGGCCAAACTTTACTTGTGAATAGATACCTTCCTTCCAGAAAATACGAGCTAGTTTTTAATTCTTGTGCCCTATAAAGCTGAAAAACAAACTCAGATCCATGAAGTGATGAAGAGAAAAGAAAATTTTGAAACTAGAACAATGACTATCTTACTGTGTGACAATGTGTCAATAACAGCTGGCTCGCATTTTCTGGAAGGAAGGTATCCATTCACGAATAAAGTTCGGCTGCATGTATTCATGATTTGATATGTAGAGTCATATCATGTAACAGAAAGCTATATCACACCAGACTAGAAAGAGGTTAGCCATTCGGAGGACATTTCAAAGGAGTTGAAATTAAAAAAAAAAAAATTAAATTGTAGATGCACAAAATGCTTTTAGTGACATTATTAGAACTTTAGGAGTAGATGCTTATTTTATGTAAAAATTCATGTTTTCTATGTAATTTTAATTTATTTAGATGAAAAGTCTTGTATTTTAATTATAACTTATTAAGAGTAATGTAATTTTAAATATTTTATGTAGATGATATTTCTTTTTATTTTAATTATTACTTATTTAGAGTAAATTGTTAGGATGTTAGGTATCAAGTCCGCAAATTACTTGGTTGAATGTTGGTTGCTGATGAAGAGAATGATTTAGATTCTTAAAACATATAGAACATTTTATTAATCTATATATTAAAAGAGTTTACTAAAAACAGATTTGGCAAATCCGTCCATCCATTCTACTGGACCAATTTGCTTCATTTTTGTTTTATTCTCTCTGGAATTACCTGCCAGCAAATAATACCAATATAAATGGTCCGTTATTGGACATTATAAATTTTCCAGCTAATCATGAGACAGTGATAGGTCTCTAAGTTCAGCCAACTTTGAGCAATCATAAAATCAAATCATTAAATGATCATTCCAGTAATTGCAGGCGAAGGCTTACCCTACCTGCAATACATTCTGTTCTTAGCAGGTTGTGAATTAACTAACACTTTCGTTAATGTTCTGATATGTATGATTTTCATCCTTAGAAATGTCATTGCATGCAGCCATGAGTGATTACTACCTGTTAAGCCAAAGAGCCACTTCCTCTGATCACAAAAGAATATTATTCCCTGCTAGATACTCTTTGATCCACTAACCTTTTCGAGCTTCTAAATATATTCAACAAATGGCAGAGCGTTTCTAATAACTTACATGCTGCAAAGAGAAAAAATCTATGTACAAACAGACCCCAATATGATATATGCCTTAGGCATTATCTGGGAACAGTTCTATATAGAACTGCTATAGAACTATGACACAATATCAAACTTTACATCAAGAACTGCAAGATAAAAAAAGTAAATATATGGATAGATTTTTTTACCAAACAGACTGCATGATGACGTTAGAATGGATGAATTCTAACTACGAACTGTGGCATACATAACGCACTTCTTATTAAATTTTTCATAAAACCGTTGAAAAGGGCAGGCAAAACAATATGACTGCGACAGGCATATCAAGATGTGTTATCTGACCTATTTATAATGAATGTTGCGGAGCAGTGTGGGTCCTCTAGTATAGATTACATTTTTTTATAGTATTGACACGGTGGACAAAGATCTTTTCAGTGATTTCAGTGTATTATATATGTCAATAAGGAGCAAAAATAAAACAATAATGGTTAAAATAATAAGCAGTATGTATCAAACTGTCACTGGAGGGGCAGTGAGGAATGACATTAGTACATGAATAAGCTTGAATACCTTTTATAAAAGTAGGAAAGATCGTAATGTGAAGATAAAATTGGAATTCAAGAGGGACTTCACAGCGGTGAGAATAACATTGAAAACTGGTGGCCAATATCTACCTGCTCTATTCTGAGATGGATTTTTGAAAGAAGACTAGATAATAAAAATCAATGTGAATTTTCTTCTATTCCTGGAACTTAAACTAATTTAGCATTCTACATTCAGCTAAACTGTACAAGGATAATGCCACAGTAGTTTTTCTTGATATTTCAAAAGCATTTCATGCAATTAGACAAACACACATAGAAAATACACTACAGTATAGAAATTTATCACCAAGATTGAGATCAGTCATATTGCAATTACAGAAAGGACATTAGAAACTTATCAAAACTAATGGGCAGAGGACAAGGCCAGTGAAATTAACTGTGGAATGCTGCAGGGGGCACCCCTCTCATCTGCTTAATACAACCTGGCAATGGATTTTGTCCATGAAGAACTGTCTGAAGAAACAGTATCCTCAAAGTATGGATATCAGCAGCAGCCGAGACCACACTGCAATACTGGCAAGTACAGCTGTTGAATTATTTAGTGAAATAAGGCTCCAACTTAACCCTTCTGAAGCCATCAACATTGTGAAAGGAAAGATCCATAGTTCACCCATAATTATAAATCACAGTCTCATAATTCGCTGTATAGATAAAAATAAGAAGACCCATTACCTAGGCATCGATTCTGCTGATACATTAATTTTAGAAAAGCATAAGGTATTGAATTATTTAAAACAGAAACTCGATCTTCCATTGAACAGCACTCTTCTAAAATTGATCAGAAATTTCTGATTATTAATCAGTTTATCTGGCCCACACTTACCTACTCACTACAGAATGCTGGCTCCTCCAGAATGTTAATAAATCAATCAGAAGTGCCGTTAAGGAAATTCTCCATCTTCTTGCTGATACGCCAGACTGCATATTGTACTCTTCTAGGAAACTAAAAGGGCTAGTATTTGTAAAGTTGAATGGGAGGCAGTGTTACAATATCTAAACATATACCACATTCTCAGAATGTCAGAAAATGAATACATTGTGAAAACATACAATCTTGATGCTGAGCAGAGAAGTTGCATTATCAAACTTAGTCTGCCAATGAAGCAGAGGAGCATACCAAAAACAGCAAAGAATTAAGAGGGCCGTTAAGAAAGCGAGAGTATAATGAATGGTGTGAACTGAATGTTCAAGGGAAAAGAGCTATACTTTATCAAGAACATATGTCATCAAACCGTTGGATTAAGACTCTGAATGGTTTGTCAAGATCTGAGTGGACAGAAGCCCTCAAGCTACAATATAACATCACTGCAGTACATGCCCTCCTAAGAGGAAGCCGAGACGGACCCGCTGCAGAGAGACCAAAACCCTTGCACAAGTTCTTGGATCTTGTCCAAGACGGGAGCTCCTTAGAAAAACCAGACATCACAGTATCTGGACAAAGATTGCAACTGGCCTTTCCCAGCAAGGTCTAGAAGTTAGGAAATGCTGGCAGCTCGACAGAACTCATGAACACTCACTTTGTTTCTCCTTTATTTTTTGTTGCAAGCTCTGAGAGTTGTAATGGTGGCACCGCAGATACAGGTTGTGTTTTGAAAGAATGCCTTGAATACTATGTAACAAATATTAACAGTACAGGTATTAAAGATAGTGAATGCAAATAATTAGATACTTCTTATATTTACTGCATATTCTGGTGAGTGTATGACTGTATGAGGCAGTTTCATGTATTGTCACTGGAGGGAGCAACAGGCAGATTGACATAATTACTATCAACTGAAGAAAGGATAGTGCTGTGATCTTGGATCCAACTATTAGATTTGAAGTGAGCTCCATCCAGCCAGTAAATGAGAGCCATGTATGAGCCAACAATAGAATATTTCAAACATTCCTACAGAATTTGTAGTGTTAAAGTTGTTGGATTGTTAATCAATGCCAGAGGAATAATGCCTAAATTTTGTGTGAAACATCTGAAAAATAGCATCCTCCTAGATGTACAGTATCAGTATTAGCGTTCAAGGGGTCACTACAAATTATTTGCAATCTCCTTTACAACCAATTTTAACAACCACTGTTTAATATTATTATTATTTTCAACACTGTTGATATGGTGTAATTTCTCGTGTTCAGCGACCCATAAATTGGGAAGGAATAAATTAAATAAATAAATAAATATGAAGGGGCAAATACTCATTTATAGGAATAAGAGATTGGAATCATTTATGAAGGGAAATGTTCAAAAGATTTCCATCTTCATTTGAAATTATTTAAGGAAAGACTAGGTAAACAATTGATCAGGAATCTGCCACCTGGGTGACAGCCCTAAATGCAGATCAGTGATGAGTGACTGAGTAGAAATTCTGTATCATCTTTGTTAACCTTTTAACTTAAGAACAGGTCACTAGGGAAAATTTGTCAAATAACTAGATACAACTTCATATAATGTAACTGTGTAATCTTATATTGAAAATCATGTTCAGAAAAATATACAAGAAATTATGTACAGCTTAATATTTACAATCAATTCATATATCAATATGTGTAAAACTTTTCTGGTAACAAACACAACCATTGCTAAAAGTGCTGATGATGTACAGAACAGCTTTGATATAGACAAATATAAACATGCATAGGTACATGAAATACAAAGCTAATTATATTGAAAAAATGTAACATTTTAATATTTAATACATCATTTTTTCAAATAATTTAAATGTTCGTTACATATCAACAATAAAAACAGTTTCCGTAAATTTGTGAATCTTAACATTTAATACAGTAAAAAGTGCTCTTATATAATAAATGTATACATTGAAGTGCATCATAATTCATTATTTATTTTTATTATTTATATTCTCTAAGTCACAAAGCTTGTAAAGGCATCAGTAGAAACACGACTATTTACACAGTGTTTCTTAATGGATGTACAATATATATACACTTGCCCATGCACACAAAGATCTAAAGTGCTGACAGTGAACTTATCCTTTGACTAACTACCAAAAGCCTCAAATTTGATTTTTGAACCAATTTTTCGTTGTTCTGAAGTTCCAAAAAACACTTCGATAGATTTATAATTAAACTGTTACATCTTCAGTATGGAAGTCTGCTTTACACATGGAAAGTAAGAGGAGAGCAATTTTGGTCACCCTTGGTGCATGTATTCAAAAAGACAAGATTATACTACTGCTTCTGACAATGTTTAATTTGGTAACTTTATAATTTATTTCAGACGAGTTTAAGCAACTACAGTACTTGTTGTACTATTTGATAAGAAAGTCAGTTACTTGTATATAATACGTGCATGCCAGTTTTTAATTTATTATTCATATTATAGTGCAACATTCGGTACCTGACTTTAAGAGTGCAACTCCTTAACTGAATAGTCAGCCTTTGGTTCAGAGAGTCTCAGGTTCGATTCCTGGATGGGTTGGGTATTTTCTGTGTATGGTTAATTCTTACAGCTTGGAGACAGGGTGTTTGTATTCGTCTCAATACAAATCTTCATCTACATGCAGCACATAACATTACTAACCACCACAGAAGCATGCAATAGTGATTACATCCCTTCACATAAGGTTCGTATCAAGAAGGGCATCCGGCTGTAAAACTGGGTCAAACCCACACCCATTCCAACTCCAAGAAGTTTGAAAAAATGCCAGGAAGAAGAACTGGGTATCTTTAATATTATTTATTTCTCTAATTTCCTCTTAAACATATTTACAATTGACCTCAAGATTATAGAGAAACAGTAGCCACTGATGAATACTTGATGTTTCCAAATGATGAAGTTCCTCTCATAATATTTTGAGCTTATAAACAAGTTATTGCAAGTAAAAGTAAAACAACACAGCAAATAATCATGCTGTTTTCTCCATAGAACACTACCACTCACCAAAGTAAAACAAAGTTTTTTTCATCACTGCAGTTACACTACCTCTGGAGCCTGATTAAGTTTAGTTATAAGCATGACTTTTGTGTAGAGTTTTTTTGTACTTACAGTACTTTAAGAGAGAAGAATACATTACCTAAAGTCCAACAGTAATCTTAGGTCCAAAAAATTACTTCTGCAGAACCATAATAATACTCACTATCACAAAATTTAAAACAAAAATGCATGGAACCAGTGATCAAAAATATGTGTAGTCCCTAAATAAACCTGATATAATAACAATAAATTAACTTTCCTAGTCAGTCTTATATTCACATACTCATATTAACAGTCAATCTCTAAAGTTCATTTTGTTACATATCCATACAGTACATTCTTACTCAGCCCTTTGGTGTAGAGTAGCATGTCTGCTTTTTAGTCAGAGACTTCAGGTTTGTTTCCTGGCCTGTCCAAGGATTTTAATCCTGGATTGAGAGCTGGAATAGGGAGTTCAAGTAGGGAACAGTAGACTCAGTGAAGAAAGCCAAGTAATATGGCTGAGGATTTTGTCACATTGACCATGTGACACTAACATCTCCAGGCCATCTAGCTGGACAGTAATTATCTTGGTTGGCTAAGTCCCTTAATGAACAGAATGTGTTTCAGATTTATTATACATTCCTTTGAACTGAAATTCATTTTTTGAACTGTTGGAGATAAAATGATAAATATTATTTAATGGGAAATGAAAGAAGAGGTGAAATCAACAAAAATTCTGAAATGATGTTTATTAGAGTTTGATAAAGAGAAGCTGTATAGAAAAAGGAAAAAAGTTTTAAAATTCAACTTCATATGCATGTAAAACTCCCAAATCACAAAAGCAGTAAGGAATTTTGAATACTTCAATGGAAAATGTTGCCTAGTTCTTCCCCCACACCTCTCTTGTCACCGTTAATAAGTAACTAGCATCTGCTATTTTATGTGAAGTGAGAACATTTGGAATGGTTTCTTCATGGTACAGATTCATTGTACTAAACACTTTGGTTATTGATGAGAGGCCATTTTATCAGTCTGTTCCTTCTTCCAAGTCAAAGATATGACAGTACACTAATCAACTCCACAGTCAGATGTACATGTTTTCATCTTACTTTGAGTATGTACCTGTCATCATCATCATCATCATCATCATCTGTGTCCCACTCCAGTTGTGCGGGTGTAGTTAACAAGCGTCCTCCACTCCCTTCTGTCCTTCCACTTTTCCTGCTCCATTACTTCCGCCACATCCAATCCAGCTTCTCTAATGTCCTTACAAATCTGATCCATCCACCTTCTTCTTGGTCTTCCAACTGGTCTCTTTCCCTTAAATTCCTTAACTTCTCTTTCCAATTCCTTTCTTGTTACCCATTTCTTTCCCATTCTTTTTACATGTCCAAACCATCTCAGTCAGTACTTCTCTGATTTTGACTGTATGAAATGTTTCCGAGTCACCACTCCCCACTTGTACACTGCTTTTACTCTTATGATACAACATTTTTATATTGTTAATTAATGATTTTGGTACATTCCTTTTCAGTAGGCATTCCCATACATGTTTTCTCTTAACTGTAACATAAGGTTTTTCAAATCCAAAATACTAGTATGTACCTGTATAGATCTGAAATATTTGTAACTGATGATGGCTGTAAGGTATTTAGAGAATATAAATTCACTTATTCAAAGGATTAAAATACAGATTCTTCCCTCAGTTTTTTTTCTATAAATCTTCATTTTAAGTACTATTAATATTTTTTATGGTTCTATAATATATGTATTGGTAATGCCAGGAATAAGCAACTATTTAGAGCACTTACTGCCAGGAGATTCCAGATGCTCAGTTGCTCAAAAAACAATGAATGCATAGTATTGTATGACCCTCTCATTTAATATTTTATCAGACTTAATTTCAAACATATATATCTACAGGTGTAATTGTTTCTGAAAAAAGTGTACCTATGAGGAGCTTGTACAATACCATGAGCCCTTCCATTTTTTGAGTGACTGTACTATTCTGTTTCCTACCTACTGTTTCGTTATCAGGTCAAGAAATTTACTTGGAAATTAAATAATAAACCCAATAAATAATTAAGCATGAATGTAAGTTGTCCGACTCATTTGCTCAGCACAATAATGTATTTTAATATACCCACACCAATGAATCTATAGTATATAGAGACATGCTCCATAAATTTATGGTTTCTATTTTAATTTATTTACTCTAAAAAAAAAAAAAATCTTCCATAATTTATTTATAGAAAATACTAGTAGATCATATTTATCACCAAGCCTAACTTTCCTGATACTTTCCATCTGTAATTTATTTCTTCAATTCTTTGAAAAACTTACCTGATTTTGTAAAATATTCACAGGTAACACTTATATTGAATTTAATAGTTGGCACTAAAGGAACATTATGATATCTTTTGGGAAAACGAAAATCACTCCAATACACAATGAAAAAATGTGTTATTTTATTCCTGAATCTCTCTCTCTGGAATTAAATCAAATAAGCCTTTTAATAGCATAAGATGTATTTTTTTCTACATTATATCCATATAGGTATATCGTATATTAACATTTTTGAACTCTTTTTTTTCCTAAGCAGGTGAGCATTGTCTTAGTTTCTAAGCTACAGGCCACGCATAATTTAATAGCTTATTTTTGTTGAGCAATTTTTCATGTACATTTACAACATAAGAAATCTTTCATAAATGAAGTAAATGAAATATTCTTTGATCTGCATTTCATTTTCTAGAAATCCAATAATATTCACGTAATATTTTTGCAAGATTACATTCTATACACCGCATTTCAAATTATAGTACGGTAATGTTAGGTGATAAATTGGTTAACTCTGAAACATATGGACGGAGATTCTATAAAGGTTCATTTAGTGAATAAATAGAGCCTGCTACTATTCTGAAGTAAAACAGCGTCATGTGTATTGTGGATTAACATAAGTATCCACAAGCATTAGAAACACAGATATAAAAAACAAGAAATATTAAATATCTTTCCTCTAAGCCTTCAATAAGTGTATTAATAATGTAAGGGAAAAATTGGGGAAAATAATAATTTATAGGAATATTATAGGAGGAGGAATTAGAGTTAGAATCATTTATCAAGTGAGATGTTCGATGGATTTTCAACTTCTTTGAAATCAATTAAAAAGGAATCTGTCAAACTGGTCAACAGTTCTAAATGTAGATCAGTGGTGACTGATTGATTGATTGATTGATTGATTGATTGATTGATTGATTGATTGATTGATTGATTGATTGATTGAGTGTAATACTCCTTAATGCAAGGGAGAGTAAGGAACTACGGTATTGTCATGATAAGTTTCAAGTGATAGAAGGTTCAAGACTTCACTTCAAATCTAGACTTTATATTAATATTTCCTTGTTTACAGTTCAAATATCATGCTCATGCTCATTTGTAAGTTCTTTTCACTTTAGACAAAAGAGTAAGGGAAACAGTATAACTCAGAGGAAGAGGGGAATATGCCTCTTTCCAATGATAAACATGAATTGGATCTTTTCAATAATATTTTTTATTCATTAATATAATTTTTGTTTTTAAATATATTTCTTACATATATAGGACATTAATATCCCAATGTAAGTATAGATACTACTATTTGTTGAAAGATTTTGAAAATAAAACTATAAAAAACCTACTATGCTGAAGTGTGCATCCATCTATCTAACTTGATAAAGCTATTGTGTTATTATTGATCAACTTTTACCTTTTAAGAACAAGTAATTAATTATTGTGTTACTGGCTTTATTTTTTAGTTTACCAATGTGTAATAACACCAATATTTCTTTTGTTGCAACTATTGTTGAAATGTTATTTACAACTTGAGAATATGTTGCATTTTAAAAATAATAATCCTAAGTGGAAATATTATTAAATTATAAAACATTTATTTAGTATGATGTTGCTGAAATGTAAGAATTTTAGGGACGTTAAATATTAACAAAGTTTATACTGTACTAATGAAATATGAAGTTAGATAGTTGTGGAAGATCCCTACCTTGCCCAGTTGCGGTATCTTTACAATATTTTGGGTGTTGAATGCACATCTTTCTAGGGTGACAGGTATTAAATAGGTTTGAAGTATATTTTGTGAGAGTTCATGCTATCTTAATTTTACAAGCTTATAACACAACACTGTGCAACAAGTACTTTCTAGGCTAAAGAGTAAAATTAATGGATAATTTATTGTACTTCTGTTAATAATTCATCTTCATCATCATCATCATACCATTACCAGCTGACACCGGGTGGGAGCAAATATGATTCCTCTCCACTTTGTTCTGTCGTTCCACCATTCTTCTTCCGACACGAGTGTTCCAATCCATGTTTTGTTTTCTAATGCTACTCTTCACAAAGTCCATCCACCGCATTTTTGGTTTTCCTCGTCCTCTCTTCCTTGTCATCCATCCTTCCAGTGTTCATCTTGGTAGTCTTACTTCATTCATCCGTTTGACATGTCCAAACCATTTCAATCTGTTTTGCTCCAGTTTGTCCTTTAATTTCTGTACTCCCAGTTCTTTCCATATATCTTTGTTTCTTACTCTGTCTCTCTTCGTTTTTTATACCATATTTCTCAGGAATTTCATTTCAGCTGCTTGTTCTCTGTTCTCATCCCTCTGAGTCATTGTCCAATTTTCTACTGCATATGTCATTATAGGAACATTATAAGTTTTATGCATAACTTCTTTAGCTTTCATCGGTATATACTTGTTTCATACTAGTCCTCTCACCTGTTGATAGAAAGCACTCTCCACTTTTATTCTTAATTTCCAAATCTATTCTTCCATCTTCAAACAATACACTTCCCAAGTATTTGAAGTGTTTTACTACTTCCAATTTCTTATCTCCCACTTTGATAATTCCTTTTCCTTCTTTCTTGCCTCTATTCATCACCACCGTTTTACTCTTCTCCACATTTATCTTCAATTTTTCAATATTTTTATTTATTGCATCTAACTGTTCTTGAATCTCCACTTCATCCTCACCCCAAATCACCACATCATCTGCAGACAACATCACCTTCGTCTTCTTCCTACTGTAATCGTTCATTGCTGCCTTCATGATGTCATCCATCACCATTAAGAACAGTAAGGGTAACAACACACTTCCTTGTTTTAGTCCATTCTCAATTCTACTGTAGCAATCTTTGTACATTGCATTTATCATGTTTCTCAATTCCTTGTCAATCCCTCTGTTTATTAGGCATTCCCAAACTTTTTTTTCTAGGAATGCTATCATAAGCCTTCTCCAAATCGATAAAGGTCATTATCATATCCTTCCCATATTCCCAACTTTTTCCCATATTTTGTCTCAAGATGAAAATGGGTTCCACTGTTGACCTGTTAACAATTATAAAACAGAAATTAATTCAATGTTCTTGTATCATATAACTGGGTATAAGTAAATTTCTACTCAGCAGTAAATGTTGTGAGGTGCAGAAAATCTCACAGTATCATTATAGTTCAGATCAAGAAAATTACATGGATGACTTCCAAATAAATCTAAATCATTTGAATATCTTTATATTACAATTATAATATTTAAGAAAAATTAAAATTGGGAGGAGATTTTCTCAATAGTCTAGTCTTCTGCAAAGTAGGTCCTTATCTGATTCTACAGTTTGAGGTTACTTTGAATTAATTCAATTAAGAAAAAATAACAAATGTTGGTGTAAAAATAAATTCATTCACATTATATTTAGGAATGCTAATATAATGCAAAGTGCACTTATTAACAGAAATGAGTAATCTTATAAATACTAAATACAGTCAATAAAAAGTGTATACATCCCTAATGGAAAGATAACTATGTGTTAGCAAACGACATCACAAACAAACAAATAAGTTCTTCTCTCCCTTGGATTATTACTGGCTTCTGAAATTGTGAATAAAAACTAAATACATTACAGAGAATATGTGCCACTTTGTAAGATATCGCAAGACATTGATTGCCAGCGCGCCTAGCGGAACAGCCTTGAAACTGAGTGTAGTAGTAATACCGATCATCTTATGTAGTGTGAAATCTTGTTCTTGGATTTGCATTAAGAAGAAGATTTTTGTGAAAAATTAATTTATCCGGTGATAAAAGTTTTTGGATTTACAATCATACAAGCATTGAACCATGTCTGGTAAAGTTTGTGCTGTTTTTGGCTGCAACTTGTTTAGCTATCGAAATCTTTCTTCCACTTACCTCGAGACAAAACAGTGGGGTCTTTCTTAACAATAGCAAATTTATTATCAGTGAAAAACATGCTCTGTCTTCTTAATGTATTCAGTTTTAGCCATGATTACCGTACAATATTATTTCCTTTATCTGCCTTGGTGAACATTAAGTTGTTGTGCTTGATTTTTATTTTAGTTTGTTAAATTGTTTGTTAGCTACTGAGTTATTATTATTGGCCTATTGTTTACGAATATTAACGAATTTGTGTTGATATATTGTTATTTGATGAAGAAAATTAAAACAAAATATATAAAACAAACCTTGTTCTTGTTCTTCTGCCCCTTTTCCCAGATGTGGGGTTGCAGGTGCAAGCTGTGTCGCACATGTGGATTTGGCCCTATCTTACGGCGGATGCCCTTCCTGACGCCAATCCTATATGCAGGGATGTAATCACTAGAACTCGGATTTTAAGGCAAGACCTATTTTGTTCCTGAAAAGATAACTTAAAATGAAGCTGTATTTACATGTTTCATGTATTTATAAGGTTAGAAACAATGGTCCTACAGTGCCTAAAAATGCCTGAATTGACGTTAAAACCTATATTCCTATTATTTGTATTTTTATCCCTAAATGGGTTAAAAATGCTTTTAATATCCCGAGAAAATAAAATATTTGCTCACTCGTTGTCAGTGTCTTAAACAAAATCTTAAATTTGGAAAGCTGTAAACCACACTCCCCAGAAAGTCTGAGGAACCTCCCACAGTGAACACACCCGTAGTCTGTCATGAGACAGGAGACAGTATCCATTCACCTGCTGGGAAAATAAACTCCATTTCATTCTTTGAGAACATTTCGGTATTCCCGTTTGTTTAGTGTGTGAATTATGCCGAAAGTGTTAGGTTCCAAGTTGTCTTTAATTCAAAAATAGTTACAAATGTTTGCCCATTTCACATCGGATGGTAAAGTTATATTCTGTGATGTTTACAGCAAAGAGGAGAGTTAAACTTGTTTTATATTTCCCCCTAACAAGTTATTATCAATTTAACAAAATAAACATGGTATTTTAATTGATGCCTATTAAAATATCTAAAATTGAAGTTGCCTTAAAATATTTTGCAACCTATTTGAGAGTCTCTTTTAGGCAGCTACAATAACATTTTAGCACCTAAAAATTTGAGGTCTAATAATTACTATTGAATGCTTCTGTGGTGGTTGGAAGTCTGAATATGAAGAGAAAGGTGTTGAAACAAACACAAACACCCAATCTGGCCAGAAATCGAATCCGGGACCTTCTGAACCGAAGGCCTCAGCGCTGACCATTCAGCCAAGGATTTGGACAAAACAAAATCATTATTTTCATTATTTCTATCAGTATTAACATTCAACTTCCATAGTAGAACACAACAAAAATCATTATTTCTATCAATTTTAACACGTAACTTTTGTAGTTTCAATCTTGTCGCCTGATGTTTAAGATCAGGCCGCCAGGTGCGCCACTGTCAACAGTCTCTCAGTTTAGTACAGGAGGATATGGAAGTGTCCAATATTGTCTATAGTGCATTTGTAAAAACTAACCTTCTTGAATACTTAAAATATATATGGTACCCTAATAAACAAACATGAAAATGTTGCAGAAAAGCCATCTTATTAACTCATTTGACACTCCAACTTCAAATGAAAACTATTTTCCGCAGCAGTTATTTATTTTGATCTCAGTTATTGTTATTTTAAGCTATAATACATATTTAAATAGAATCTGCAAAACTTAGCAAAGTGTTCACAAGTGTTCACAAGTGATGCAGATTTCCCTCTCACACATTTTTAAATATGATGTCTAGAGGCTGGTGACTTTCACTGTTCAATAACATATCAGTGGTTGGATGTTCGAACTGTACTTTGACTTATTCTGACAATATGTTAGCATCTGTTATGGTGTCTAAGGCTGTACATGATGAGTCCAAATGTTCTTAAAAGCCAAGATGGCTTTTTCATTTGAGGAACTGGAATATGATTCCAAGTTTCAACTATGTTCAAGAAGCTACTGAGCCTTCCTTTTTTTATGATAACTTGAGAAACTCTAAGGTTCAGTATATCAGTAGAATATTGTTAGTAGAACAAATAACCTAGTAAACTCAAATACAAAATCATTTTGTTTATTTCTTCACTGATGCAAGTCAGTATCTTCCACTCTTATTCCAAATTACAGAATAATTCTCTCATTCTATCAAAGGCAGCATTATAATATGTTATGCAATAATGTGTACCCAAAGGATCATTTTTATCTTCATAAAGGTTTTACTGAATCTCTATATCTCACATAGACTTCATTACATACCGGTAATGACAATTATTTGGTATCCTGCTTTAAGATCCAGACTCAATATAATTAGTAGCCTGTATTTTATACTCCAGGCATAGGGTCATCATTAAAACTTCATTTAAGGAAAAGTTGCAAATAATTGTTCTGGTTCCCATTGGGGTTCAATAGGACCAAGCAATGCATAATAAGTTTTCCAAAACTTTTGTGGAAGATGTTTCTTTACTGTCAGTGAAGTTGTAGTTATAGAGAAAGGAAGAGGAATGCTGCATACCTAAACAATCGCCCAGGACTTACCTAATGTGCATAAAGGAACATATTAGAGATTCCAGGAGTATAAAATGCTAAACTATCCATTGAAAAGTATTCTAATAACAACAACAATTATGGTGTGTTGTTATACCGAATAAGTAACATCACCTAAATAAGAATCTAAATGTGGGGTCAAGGATTGGTGGAAATGATGGAAGAAATAGATTTAACTATAAGCTGAGAAATATTACAACATCTTAGTGCAAGATAGCAGATGATGGATTGGATATTTACATCGATTGGTTATTTTGCTTCCTCAAGGAGATATTAGTGAAGACTAATGAACTAGAGTACCTACTGTACTTTTTTATCTACCTGCCTGAAACTAAAGGTGGCCACAAGAAGGCAGAATAGTACAACATGTTTTTAAATGAATAGCCTACAGCTATGAATAAAGGAACTGAAGTATAAATATCAAAGAGAAAGATTTGTTATTTATGATACATTGAGTGCATTAACATGAGGATGCATGTAGATGATGTCTCATTAATCATTATTACCTACATACCGTATTTCTCTTATGATATCATTTATTAGAACTCTTACAATAATCCGTTTGAATTTCTTAGTTTGCAGTATTAGCTTAAATTCATATTACTGTATTACATTGTAATAAATTAATGAAATAGCCCGCCTGGTGCCCACGATTGTTTAGACGTTGAAGTCTAAACTGTCTGATAACCTGGTTAGCCGGTTCGAGTCTTGTTGGTCGAAAAAAATTTCACCATCAGAATGTTGGCTGGCAGGATAGAGGACGTGGTGGTATACAATTTCTAATCACTAGATTGCATGCCAAAAGCCTGGATTAAATTGCAAACCTTTCCGTAGCTGTTGATGGTGATTCATCCATCGGATGGAGATGTCAAGCCTTGAGCAGATCCCTTGGTGCTATTCAACAGGAGTAGGTCATGTGCTGGCACTGGGTTTCACCTTCTCCCTTTCTACTATCATATATCTCAACATTCATTTCATCTTATTAACTCCTCTGATGAGGTTGACATCATTAAGGGCATCTGGTCATGAAAACCCACCACAACAGATTCATCTCACCTCGTACCCAACCCCGTAGAGAAACGGGACAAAGGTCGTCAAACAAACAAACAAACAAATGAATGAAATTAACAGAGAGGGAAAATAATGCAAGAGAGAGATTTGATTTCACAATATATAATACTTCCCCAGTTATCATCTGAGATCCATTTCACGATGCCACATTATTCAAAACAGAAATAAATAGGTTAGTTTTGGGATTTAAAGAATATAAACATTTGTTTATATCTTATATTGATAGAGGCTTTGGGAAGTGTGTATATATTATCATCTATATTACTATTTTTTCTAGAAAGGGAACCTGCTGGATTTATTGATTGTAGAAAAGCTAAATCTATAAATACTACCAAACTGAAAATGAGGAATATTGATTTTGGTAGGAACTGCTGGCAACTTTAACTTTCTATCAATGTTATACTGTTGTTTAAAATGCTAGGTTCTGGGAAGATACAGCTCCATGTAACTGATAAAGAAAGTGAATAATTACTGACTGATCATGGTATTGCAAATGCATATTTGATACTCATTTATGATAAGAAATGCCTAAAACAGCCACTTCCAGAAAATTTTATGCAATGATTTGAATGTTTCTTTTGATTTTCAAGTATTTCTATAAAAAATTAGCCATATACACACATTTTCAAGCTCAAGCACACATACACATATGCACAATCTTATCCCATAACAGTTTTTAATACATAGGTTCTTCAGTTTGATTGGACACTGTAAATGAGAAGTGGTTGAGGTAAGAAATATGTCAGATCTCAGCATTTGCTTAAAAGTTATAGTATTATCTATCTATATAATTTAATGGAACTCTGTGATTAAAATAAGCCATTTACAATATATTCTTGCCCATGCAATAGAAAACTGTACAATTCTCAACCACAAGTTAATTGTGGTTCACTTATGATGGTGTTCACTTATGTCTTTCAATGTAAATATTTATGAAATAATTGCAAAAATAAATTCAAAGTTAAGAAACATACCTGAATTTTACAGTAAGTTTTGTTTCTCATAAAATTATTCTTTAAGGAGGAATTTTCAATAATAAGGATCTTACAGAAAGCACATTTCAACTGTGTTAATATGTGAGACAGTAAGATACTGTAAAAAAAAATTAAAAAAATTAAAGGACAAGTTTTATGTTTCAAAGAAAAAGCAAGCTGTATATATTCCACTGTCTTAACCTTTTTGCTCCCACACATTTTGGCAGGGTATGTGCAAGAAATCCTAGGCCCTTTTCTTGCTTTGTTGTAGTATTTTACTAAAATATGCATATTTCACTTATTCATTGCCCAAATTGAACAATTTTAAAATGTTTTATTTGTAAATAGATACTCCAAAAGATACTAAATGCAAAAATTAAGTAGTAATGCAAAAAAGATATATAATTTTCCAAAATCTACTGACCACATCAGAAAGGTTTTGTATTTTTTTTTTTCACATTTCTTCAAAATTTCAAATATATATATATATATAGCTGGCCTCCAACCAAGAACTTTTGAAAAAACACTAAATTTCAGAACTACAGAACTAAAAACAGCACCGTTCACTTCCCTCCAACAATGTAGTCAGCTGGCGCACAAGGTCAATGCCTTCTAGATTTTGCTCGTTTCATTCGGCACTGTATACTATATTAAAGTTTGTTTAAGCAGTTCATATGAGTAGAACATTTCTTCCCTATTCATTTGCTGTGTGTATATTTGAGAGCGTATTCTATTTTCAAAACATTATTAACGCAATGTCCTTATATACGGACGTTGGGATTTCTTGTACATACTGCCGACTTCTGTATATACGGACGCTGGGAGCGAAAGGGTTAAAATCATAAATAATTACAATCAAACATCCTGCAACAATTTTAAGTTTGTTAACAAAATGAAAAAAAAAAAATTGAGTCATTTTATTATTTGTATACATTTTCAACAATAATGCATAACTTTTTTCTAAACAATGGTACATTGTATCAAAAACAATATAAATAACTGGCTCTTTGGAACAACAATGTTAAAGAATTTGAACTGAAAGTGATTAAAACAAAGACTGCAGAAATTACTATGAACAGAAGAGGAACAATTTCAAACCTACTTGGAGGGAACTAAATTAGAATCAGCTTCCCAATTCAAGTATGGTACCTCAGAAGTATGATCTCAAAAGATAAAATAGTCAAACAGGTATTTCTCATTAAGACCCAGAAGAGTATCTAACTTTCTCCATCAAGTTAGAAACCTACTTCGGAAACGCAAAATACCCAAGAAGGCCAAAGTTAATACATAGTTAATGTATTACATCAATTTTGTGCAAACTCTCATCTATGGTTTGGAGACATGAACTCTACCAAACAGTGACCCCAGAAGAATTCAAGCAACAGGAATGAGAAATGAGAATCATCAGAACTATTAATCAAATGACTAGAAATGACAAGATCAGAAATGAAGCAAATGGGAAGGAAGCCAGCATCAAGGTTCATATAGCCAATGTTACAGAGAAGCGTAGACAAATAACGAGAATGGACAATGGCAGAACTGCAAGGAAATACTTCAACCTCAAAGTGGAAGGACATGTATCAAAAGGAAGACCAAGGAAATGTTGGATAGTGTGTGTGAAATCAGATGTGGAGGAAAAGAGATTCACAAGGGAAGATGTCCATGAACAAAAAATGTCTGAAGATAGGAAGAACTGGCAAGTGTTTGTATATCTCACCTGGTAAACTGGAGCTGAGAAATAATGATGGATGTATCAATAACTACCAATATATGTCCTTTCATATATTCACTGTCCCTCCTGAAATTACCTTGAAATATGCCACTGTTTATAACCCTCGAGAGATTCCAGTTTACAGGTTTTAAGACAAATCTCTGCATCTCACTACATTCATTCTTAACAGGATTGTGTATTTGGATACTAAAGCTCATTTTCCTGTTTATCACAGTAAAGTGGCCTTAAATCCAAATATGAATTTCCTGAGAGTCAATGAAAGCTTGGTTGAAAAGCAGTCCATTATTCTAGTCAAGACAAAAGGAAGTTGCTTTCCTTGAGTAAAATTTCATTCTGACACTTTAATTCCAGTAATCAATAAATTGTAATCATCTCAAAGATGTGAGCAGTCTTTATCAGCCAATAAGCTTATAAACATTGGTGCAAATGGGTCCTCATCCTGTCCTGAGACTTGGCAAATGAGATTAACAACATTTACATTTAACTCTCAGGAACTCAGATAACCATGTCAGAAATAAAGTAATTACAGTTCTTAATATGTTCAAGGGGTAAGGGAGTTGACACCACTTCACAAAAATTCTTGTTTCGAGAAACATCTTTCTTAGTAACAACTAGAATCTTGCCTAATGGTCTGATGCTTCATAATATCAATGTACCAGTACTCTATAGAATATTCCCAAAATTATTCTAAGTATGAAAAAGTTTCACCGGCCCCGTGGTGTAGGGGTAGCATGGCTGCCTCTTACCATGAGGCCCCGGGTTCGATTCCCGGCCAGTTCAGGGATTTTTACCTGAAACTGAGGGCTGGTTCGATGTCCACTCAGCCTACGTGATTAGAAGTGAGGAGCTATCTGATGGTGAGATAGCGGCACCGGTCTAGAAAGCCAAGAATAACGGCCGGGAGGATTCGTTGTGCTGACCACATGACACCTTGTAATCTGCAGGCCTTCGGGCTGAGCAGCGGTCGCTTGGTAGGCCAAGGCCCTTCAAGGGCTGTAGTGTCATGGGGTTTGGTTTGGTTTTATGAAAATGTTTCATTGTTTATGTAGTATAAGTTTTTGATTTGTTGGTGATAACATGCAACTGACGCATTTCACCATATATTTGAAATAGAAATGTGTTTGCTGGTGTACCAGGGCTTATTTATTTTAACCCATTCTGAAAGAGGGTAAAAAGTCAGTTTTAATTCATACTTCAATCTGTCACTAATGTAAACTGAGTTGTGTAAGTTCTCATTCTTGATCCTACAAATCCAGTAACTCCATATTGCCATGTGTGCAATAACTCTCGAGTTCAATAGTTTCTTTTATACTACAAAATCTACTGGGAATTCATACATATTTACATGGCAAAGTCTGGCCTGGCCCATGAGCTGCTTTGGCAATAGACTGCAATGTGCTGTGAAAGGCTCGAACATACAAAGCCCATGACGTCATCGCACGGGCCGGTCTGGGCAGTTCTATGTCATTCATATGTGGTGAGCCAAGGACAGCCCTGTGGTAGTTCTATGGGCTGAGTGCTTCAATGTGTATAGTGTACTGTGTGTCAGCGGAGTGCGTTGCATTACGGTCGAGTGGAGACTATCAAGTTTGCTGTGATTTTCAGTTTGACTTCTCTGTTTATCCTGTTATCGGAAACGAATGTGGACTGTAGTTCCAAAAGAAAAGAAACCGTGGCAAAAAACGTGAAGTAAAAAAAAAAAGAAGAAGGAACAAACAAACTAAAAACCACACAATATAATGCTTCTGAACCGGATCCTAAACTTAAAAGTCGTATTTGGTTGGTATTCAAGCCTGCAGTTGACGGTGATGGGAAAGACATTAATATTGTGAACTGTACGATCTGCGGTGAACTTTATGTACACACTAGCAGTTATCCGCGGCTTCTTGCATGGATTTCGTAATTTAATCAAAGTAATCATTCCTCGGTACTGTACTAAGACATTATCTGAAAATCCTAAAGTATAAAACCTCACTGAAAAATTGAGTTTCATTTACCCCAGAAACTCTTTTTAAACTACATTTGTGGTATTGCCTTTTGGGGCTAGGATGACCATGCGACATAGAACTGTACACATAAGAACGTCTTCTGTCAAGTGAAAAAAAAGTTTCTTTATTTTTAAAGGAGATTCCAAATACACATTTCCACACCTGTAACATCTTCAGGTTTTGAGATATAAGTATCTGCATTGTAGATAGATATTTGCCTGATTTTTCAATTCTTTTCAGTCCCTTAGGTGGTTTCCCAAAAACAAAAAATGTGTGTTTACTGATAAAGAAGCTGCCAAATACCAATTATCATGACTGTAACATCTTCAGTTTTTGAGATATTTGTATCCTTATGAAAATAATTCAACACCTATTTCAACACTCCCCCCCCCCCCCCCCGAGTTGATATTACTCCTCAAAAATGAGTGTTTTTTTAATTTTTAAAGGTGATTTCAAATACCTATTTTCATGCCTGCAACATCTTCAGTTTTTTTTTTTTTTAGATATAAGTATCCTCATACAAATAATTCAACTAATATTTCAGTCCTCTCATCCCCCCTTAAGTGGACTTTCCGAAACCAAGAGAGTTCACATTTCTTTCTTTTTAAAGGAAACTAAATACCAATTTTTATGTCTGTAACAACTTCATTTTTTGAGATATCAGTACCCTAATAAAAATAATTCAACCCCCTTTTCAGTCCCTTTTAACCCCCAAGTTCAGTGGTTTTTCCAAAAACAACATAATACCTGGTTTTTTATTTTTAAAATATTAAAAATATAATTTTTCACATCTGTAACATGTTGCGTGTATGAGAGATATACTGTAGATATGCTCATCTTAAAAATTAATGCTAATCCACATTTCAGTCCTTTTTAACTCCCCCAAGTGTTTCTTCCGAAAACATAATAATACATGTCTTTTTATTTTTAAAAGAGATTATAAATACGACTTCACGTCTGTAACATGTTAAGTTTTTGAGATATATTGCAGATATGCTCAGGGATTATGAGTTACAAATTTTAGTTGGCAGCTATACCCAAACGTACACGCATAATCTCGTTGCTGTAGAATCCTGGAGCTGACGTTTCCATGATTACGGCAGTTATTTTCTTTATCCAATTCAGAGAGCAGGGGTAGTGTGGTGCCAATATCTCCATAACAGTTGGTTTTAGGGCCCGTAGGGCTTGCCGAGTTTTGTTCTCTGCATCAAGGGGCTTAAAATGAGCTTTGTCTCATCCTTGGATGACAAATTCAATATTTTGCCTATATTAGCCTATTATTTTTATATCTCCCGCGTCGCCCCACCTACCTCGAATTGTTTTGAAAATAAAATACAGCCCATGTCCTCAGGTATAATGTATATTTACATTAGTAAATGGATTTTTAGAATCGGTCCAGTAGTTTCTGAGATTACCCTCCAGATATACACACACTAACAAAATTCGCACTCTCTCTTTATTATATTAGTACAGATTAAAGGAGTTGGATTGATTTTGTCTTTTTATGATTAGATAAAAAACTAGTGATGAACGAGGTGTGTTTGAATGATGAACATTCTAATGTTTCTGTGTCATCAGAGTCCATGACTATGCCACAACCTGCCAAAGTAATGAAGTTTTCTTCGTGACTGATGTTCATGATGCTCCTATTCAAGTACATAAACTGGAAAGGTATTTAAAGCAAAATTGTGGAATGGAAGAAGATAGATATAGCATCCTATTGGAGAAGAAATGGACAAAACTATCCAAAATTTCACCAGATCGCTAAGAAAGTGTTATGTATGCAAGCATCAATTCAGTTTCAGAGATAAATTTCAGTTCAGCGGGCTTCATTCTCAACGCACGACGGTCTTTTCTACAACCAGACAATGTTGATGCTCGTCTTTTCATTCACAGTAATTCCATTCCACCACCATTAGTAACGACCAATAAACTACGCACACTAAGTAAAAGCTATGTTCAGGTTCGCTTCTGTTGTTGGCATATTGCACGTTATTTCAGTTTGTATTTTATTTTGAGGTAAACGCAAATGAAGTCCTATGGATATGCTTCATGTTATTTAGATTCATTTTCAGTTAACTTGATGTCAATTGCAGATGAATATTAGTTTATAATAAAGTTTCTGTTTGTTTTTAATTATTATTATTATTATTATTATTATTATTATTATTATTATTATTATTATTACAGTGTAGGAGAAATCTCTACCGTTTGATTTCAAAATGCGATTAGACTACTTTGAAATATGTTATTAGCATATGGGAATTCGTAGAGTGAGTGATCCGAATAGTAGTGTGACGTGAACATTTCGTTGTGCACAGCGCACACGTTATTGCGGGAAAGTGTACAAGGTTATTCTACTGAGCCCACCCAGTGTGGTGGACTGCGGTGGGCTGTGTGAGATCAGTGCTGTGGGCCAGTATGCGGCTGCATCAGAAGAGAATGGCACTGCACGGGCTGGGCTGCCGGAGCCCGTGGGTTTGAAGAGCTGCATGGTGGGCCTGGCTGCAGGACTCTGTTACATGGCTCTCAGTATTGCATAAAATAAATTTCATTATAAAGCCTGTATTGTTGTTCGTATACTTATTCAAAGGGTATAGTCTTTCAGTATTGTAAAGGTGGAACATTTGACTATACCTTTTGGCCCTCAGTAGACCTAAAAAAACATAGGACTCAGCTTCAAAGTATCCAGGACTGCATACATTTCAGCTGTCTACTGTTCACAGCTCTGAAATTTAATGCCAATTAGTTGTGATCTCTGAATCACTGCAGCCCACCACTAACTGATGGTCGTAGCACCATTGTGCAACCTCACTTTTGTTGAGTTGAGGTGTTCCTGAGGAAACAGAACAAAACTGTATCTAACAGCTACTCATTTATAATGGCATTCAATGATTTTAAAAGTAAACAAAGTTTTGGCATCAGTCTGTTGAATTCTAAATTTGTAAGTAACTGGATTTTTAAATGAATATTATAAAGAGACTTGGCTATGCTATGATATTTTCAGGCTTAAGGAGAGGATAAATTACTTTGAGGATGAGTGTCTATAGTGATCATATAAGAAGAATATATAAAGATAGAAATTGAGACCTAAATGATGATGGTCAAGGAAATGATTAGTCATGTTTGTACAGTTTCCTTTCACTTGTATCATTGAAAAATAAGGAATAACTCCACTATTTAAATTACTTGTCAATCCTGAGAAAACATTTCATGGAGTAAAGAAACTGATCAGCAGTGAATACATAGAAATAGCAGAATAAGTGTAGTATTTTGGAGAAAAGAAGGGAATAAAAATATTTGCTAATATAAAAACATATTTTTGAATCTCTTATTGAAAAAATGGAATATTCTGTAGAAAAAAGAAGACTTTTTTAAATCCATGTTATACAGAAGTTAAAGATTACATTCATAACAAGCCTTTTCATAAGTAACTTATGTCTTCAATATTATTTGAAGAATACAATGTGAAACTCAAAACTGATGGTTATGAAACAAAAACAAAAAATTCTCTGAATACAAAACAAAATACCATACAAGAAAAGAGTTAACTGTATTCAAATTCCAATCAAATTATAAATACAAACTGTGGAATTTCAAACAACATTAACAGTTGCAGTGAGCAAGAGTGTGCCAGAAAGCATTTCATTCAGACCGAATTAGGTTACTATGTAGGTACCAGTAATAGAATAGTACGGTAAAGCAAATTAAATGATTCAATTGTAATGTACAGTAAATGACTTCAATTCTTTTTCCCTTTTATTGTTGATTGTGGTTAAATGATGGTTTTCGAATTATCTTGATAATCAGTATACCACATGAAGAAACTTCTAAACCATCATTGATCTTTTGGTGTAGGCATGAAGAAACCACAATGCTACATATGTTAATAAAAATAAGTGTAACAGAATGTGACCTCAATTATTCTGAATTGCAGATTTATTTTTCCAATTAAGTTAAAGATTAAGATTGAATATTCAGAAATGCCATACAGTTACAAATAATATCATCCCTTCAGTAACCCAATACACAATATTTATCATCATACAAATGTATCTTAAAGATATATTTTGAAATTTATTTGGTGTACTTCTTTAAAAATAAGAGATGTTGCACTCCAATGCACATTAGTCCCTTTTTTATTTATTTTATGTATGAAAGATGCAATGATATACAGTGTAGGAAGCAGAAAGGCACAGTTAGATTAGAAGCTTTGTTGTAGAGATACTTGTATTTTCATATTCAAATACAGTTTTTTAAGTTGATCAAATGATGCTTCAGCTCATCACATAATACTGTATTGCAGTGGACATCTGAGGAATAAATAATTTTAGAGTACCCAAGAATCTTCTTTGAATTTAAACCAACTCAAACTTAAATTTTACTTCTTTATTTAAAACAAGCAAAAAGTATTAAAGCAGTGGCAAATTCCACCAGTGATAAATGTCTCAAAATATGAGGGTTGGGGCTTAAGTCATAGCAACTATTTTTTTCCCTCACATTTGCATGATACTACCATACAATGGTCACATGTCCTGGAAACCATGACATTCATAGTACGTGGACACAACATGAGATGGTGGTGCTTTGGACAGGTACCACACACAGGGCGATGAGATGGGAGCAGTGAGTCAGGCTCCATTCAGAATGAATGCCATGAGGTAGGAAGAGCATTCGTACGTCAAATTGGCTGTTCGCTGGGGTCACAATGCCAAGGAATTTTATAGACAGCTTGTCTGTTGCAACATGAGTAGCGGCATTTCAGCATCGATAAGAAAAGGCAGTGACGTGAAACAGTCTGGATGACCTGCTAGTGTTCAGACTGATGTGTCACGTGCAGCAATTACCTGGTGCATGGACAGAGACAGAAGATGGACACTACTTGAGTTATAAACCAAAACAGGCATCCTTCTCCATGACGATGTGACACCACATGCAGCAGAGGCTGTGTTAAGGCAACTTCAGCATTGGAGTGGGAAGTATTGCAACACCCGCCATACTCACTGGGCCTATCTCCATGTGATTTTGATGTCACCCCAGAGTGAAAGAACCATTGAGTGGGAGACAATCTGGGACACAAGAGGACACTTCTAATACTGTGAAATAATTGCATATTCACATATGGTGAGGAGACTGGTATCCAGCATCTCCTGCATCATTGGCAAAATGCTGTGGACAATCTAGGGGCTACTTTGAGGGTTTACTTTAAAGGTTACTGTACTCCCTGAGAATAAACATTAGGTAACACAAGGATTTCCTGCCCGACAGTTTCCTTGCTTTATATCCTACACCTGGTAAACCTACTTGGCACAATCCGTACATTCCACAGCTCCTTATGCTCCCCACTCTCATCTGTGTATTTTCATTTGTCTGATGGACCCGACATTTATGTGAAAACAATAGTTGCCATGCCTTATGCCCCAAGCTTCATATTTACTGAATAGTTAAAGGAATGCATATATGGGAAAGTAATTGGAAATACAATAAAGAAAATACAAGATAAAATTAAAAATGCTTTCCTTTTGATTTAGCAGTTAGCCAGCTAGCTTACCCAAGATAAGTTCATGTTGCCACTGTAATTTACTGTAGACACTTTGGGTTGTTATAGCTGAAGAACATCATAGGATCAAGAAAGAAATTGATGGTGGAAAAGGGATGTATACGTTTATAATAATGGTATGGTTTTTATTCGGCAATATGAAATTCAATTTCACCAGGAAGTCAGCAGCATAGTAATAAGAATTCTGTAATTCTGACAATTCACTAAGGAAACAATAACATTTTAGCTGCATTCACAGGCTATTTGTGTACATTTCAATCTAATTGAACTAGAGTTTATAAATAAGTCATTACACAAACCTCTCTGTGTTGAATGTTTTAGAATTTTCTGGATAACATCACCAATAAAATTTATATTTAATTATCAGTAACTTAATTTTTTGTATGTATCACTTACTTGACCACCATGTTACCCCATCAGGAGATGGTAAAATATTAACTTACATTTCTTCATGGTCGCCTCCAAGCATAGGCATACAGAAAATGGAAAACTTGTTATATATTTCATAATTCTATTTTTCATTTTTTTAATGCATTAGATTTCTGTTTGGAAATATAACTCTGGACAATGCCTTATTTTAACAATATGAACAAAACTTTAAAAGCCTGCATACTCCACTTTAATACAGTAAATATTAAAATATTTCTAAATACATCTTTCAGATTTCTTAACACAGCCTTAACAAGATCAAGGTTTTCACTCCATGTACATATAGTTATTTATAGCACAACATATTTGATATGCAAATTATAGCATAGTAAAAATAATCTCAAATCTGCTTTCAGATTATTAAATAAAGTGCTCTCCTTTAGAGCCAAGATTATGTCAATATATTTCAAAATTACTTGTAGTAATAATTATGATATTAAAGGTACCAAAATCGCCAGCGAAATGGTAAATTAATCTTTTACTTCAAACATTTTTTACGTATTTTTATATACTGTATATAAACTTCACATTTTGCACAAAAATATATACATATTAGCAAAGTATATGACAACTTTATACACAAGGGAATGGGATTACAGTAATAGTACATAATAAAAGATGCAGTCAGACAGCTGAGTTTCATATGTTCTTTTGCAATCATGAATAAAAGCCCATTGTCATAAAAGTGAAAGTCAAAAATAAAAGAAAATTCACATCGCTGGATAAAACAGAGCTTGCTGGTCATAAAATATGAAAAGAAAGGTAGTGTCCATAATGTTACCTTATGCTCTATTAGAAACATGTATAAGAAAAAAAATGGCGTATGGCTTTGGGGGAGTGTCTGAGGACAAGTTCGGCTTGCCAGGTGCAGGTCTTTCGAATTGACACCCGTAGGCAGCCTGCGCGTTGTGATGAGGATGAAATGATGATGAAGATGACACACACATCCAGCCCTCGAGCCAGTGGATTAACCAATGATGGTTAGAATTCCCGACCCTGCCGCGAATTGAACCCAGAACCCCTGTGACCAAAGGCCAGCACACTAACCATTTAGCCATGGAGCCGGACATATAAGAAATATATACCATTTACAGTATATAATGAATAAGTTCAAGTGCAATTTATCTCCACAACAGTTTCATTACATTCCATATTATCAATGGGAAATTATATGATCAGTGTATCATATAAAAAAGGGAAATTTTCTTAATATAAATTGTACTCCCATTGACATAACTAAGTTCCACTACAAGATACTGACAGAACTATGGCTCCTTATGAATATCCTCAACAGTGTGATCTTTGATGTGACAAAGGACTCTTTTTAATTATTCATCATCAGCATCTTTACTTCTAGCTTTGGAACTTCAAGATTATTTTCCTTGAGACAGCAACCACTTAACATTGTATCAACCTGTATCCTTGTGGTCATCTGCAATTATTCCAGATAGACAGAACATAAATTTCTTTCAAAAATTATGTATACACTTCTAGATAATACACACCTGAAGGCTATGAAATTAACAAGTTTTATGAATCAATAAATAAGTCTTATGTACTGCTTGTGACTGCTATCAGAAGCTACAAATACACTCTCCTGTATCATTTTACCTTACCTCCTTATTATGAAATATGATCCCTAATACATAGAGGATAAGAGATCTTTAAATGGCATGCTAATTTCATACAAGGTGTACTTTATATTATCCTGACCAAAGCAAACTTTATACAAAAGTCACCTTTGTCCAAACTACAACCTTGCCCAGTAGATATTTTCTTTCACATTTTCGTTTTACATTGCACAGACACAGATAGGTCTTATGGTAATGATGGGATAGGAAAGGGCTAGGAGTGGGAAGGAAGTGACAGTGGCCTTGATTAAGGTACAGCTGGCATGAAAATAAGAAACAATGGAAAACCATTTTCACGGCTGCCGACAGTGGAGTTTGAACCCACAGTCCCGAACGCAAGCTGACAGCTATGTGACCCAAAACGCACAGCCACTCGCTCAGTATCTAGCTAGTAAATATAACAGTATGAAATGAGAGAATGCCATTAAAAGCCAAGTTATGCATTATGGACACCAAATGGCTCTTATAAAGAAATATAAGACTTTCAGCAAGGAATAGATTCAAGTGTATGTGGAGGGAAATGAAAACTCGAAGGCCTATTCTTCATTCTAAAAAGACAAAAGCTTACTAAATTCATATATTCAAAGTATAGTTCATGAAGTTCTTGGAAGCTTTAAATTATGGAATCATGGTGCTTGCTTGGCTCTATCACCCATTTCTAACAGAGTGAGAAATTAAAGTTTATGATGGATAATTGAATTAAAGTGATAAGAAACATTAGAGATCCCAGAGGAAAGCTGCTTCAACTTCAAATTCTGAAGCTCAAAGATTATACAAAGTAACAAGGAGCCGGGATATAATCTCTTGAAAGATTGGGGAGGGAATCCTTTCTTTATTATGTCTAAGCCTATCAATTATCTACATATGTGTATCTATAAGTACTGTAATATTATGATGTGGATACTAGTAACAGTCAAATTAACAAACTTCCAATTAATTTTAATTAATAATGAATGATAAATAATTCACTCCAGATTTTGAGATAAATAAATTACATTCTTGAAACACTTTCATATAATCTTCTTTGGCTATCATCAGCAGAACAACATCAATTAAAAGTGTGTTAATGAGATATCTTGTTTACCATATAAATATGTGAAGTCATTATTGTTCATTGTTAATTCTCATCAATAACATGATGGATGTGAACACTGAAGAAATTTTTTGTTGTTGTTGACCAGACAAGCTCCAAATATAAAAGAGAAAGCTAGTAGCGACACTTGCACAACATGAAAGACAGAATAGGATAAATATTTTGATTACATCCAGCATTAATGCTCAGACATACGAAATAACGACACTTATTAACATCAGCTAAGGGAAGAAGAGTGGTTCTCTCAAATTCCAAGACAACATTTCTCTCACATGGTTGATAATGGTGTAACTAAATTATCTATCACAGGTGTTCTGTTACCACACTATCTGGTTCATTTTGTCCCTTCTTGATGACTGTAATATGTGGTCATCATGATCTGTTTTAGGCTATGGTTATCAATGTATGGTAAAATGAATGAATCTTCAGTACAATGCAAATGATAATATTTTTTTTTTAAATTGCCTTGATAAACTAAAATAAATATTACTAATTAAGACATCAAATTAACCTTGAAAAGAAGATAATAAGTGATGCATTTTGGGTGTCATGATTATCACGTTAGAAATGGATGCATGTGCAGTTCTATTTTTTAACATATTCCACACATAATATCTCAAAGCAAAAGCATAACTCTTAACATAATCATAGCCAAGGCACCTCCAGTTTAATGTGGAACCATAAGGACAGGAATTTTCAATTAAATCTCATATACAGTACGTTGACCAAGATTGGTGTAAAGAATGATTATGTCACTAGGCTATCAACAACACCCTCCCTCCAACTGCACTATAGTTGCTTTGGTAAAAAATGCTACTGATAACATTTCTAGGCTATCACTCCTCCCCCTTATATCAGCTTATTTACAGTGACAAATTGTCTAAACCAAAGACCACTCTTCAATTTTACCTCTCATATCTGCCTGTTTCATCTGGTCATCAGCTCTGAGGCTGGTTGCATCTGGAAATAGCACCACCAGAGGTTATGAAGTTGTAGGAAAACTGCAAAACCGACAGCAGTGTCAAATTGAGGCATACTAGGTAAGGTGAGGAGTGAGGTAGGTTGCCATTGCTTTCCATGGGCCAGTACGACCAGCCCTATGTTTAGAATATCCAGACACAGTCACTGTGCTCCGAATGCCACTACTCAGGAGTTTCTATGTCAGAGCCATGGATATGGCTGAGACTTCAGTGGAAGCTACATTTTTCTCTAGCTGTCATATACACTGGGATTAAACTTAGCATTAAAGTGGTTGAATCATAATTTTATTTAATGATCATGCTTTCATGTCTAATGTATATTGTACTGATAAAGAGATTCTGAAAAGTGCAGCTGAATACATATGAAGCCCGCTCTGTTTCTGACTGGACATATTAAAATTTCTGCTAACTTAGTAGCAGTACTTGCCATCTAACATTAGCATTGGTCCTGAGAATAAGAAATATGGATACTTATCAATAATGTTTAGGAAATGGTAATTAATTAATTCATTCATTAATTAAATAATACACAATTGTTTTGAGCAGCTTTGGCATCTTGTGATAGAGACTATAATGTATAGAAATTCCAAGAAGAGATTTAACAATACTGCACTTAATACCAATATTATAATAATTATTATTTGAATTATTAACACTAATAAATAAGAAAAGTATCATTTATGAAACTAGTAATTTGGTTTGTTTCTGACTATACAGGTTAATTAAAAACCTGCCTTTAAAATATGGAAATGAAAGTAATTGATAATAAAATTAAATCTGATGCAACATTTTGACAAGTGGACTAGGTAAAAGTACCAAAATTCCAATTCTGCAGTTTCATTTAACTTTTAACTCTTCAAATAAAAATAGTATCATCATCATCAACAACAACAACAACAACAATAATAACAATGCAATCTTGCTTTGTCAAATACCCTGAATGAAAATAGGGGATATAAGAAATGACTAGCTTAAATAATACATATATATGATATATATTCAAACCAAGCACATCACAGAATCCTTCCCATTTTTTAAGAAATGGAATGATGGAAAGAAATGAATAATCAAATGAAGATGCAACCAACAGCAAACAAAGAAGCCTGGTGTGTACTGACTTAAAATATGCGTTGTTCCTCATATGAGAGCAACCATTGGCTCCTTATACAGTATAGTGCCTCTTTAGGCACTTATCTTAAACTGCATTAGTGTTTAAAACTCAGACTTTTGTGTTTATATGGTAGCAAATTCAAATATTATGATGCAGGGGGATAGAACAAACTTCCTAAATTAGAAAAAAATGAAAAAAAGGAGCAACAACAAAGCAAGGTGAATATTATTTTTCAGAAGTTCAGGCACACACAAACATCCAGACATTCATTCAAACATACAAAACACAATGACTTGGAAATACAGAGAATGAAAACAAATCAGAGTCTATAACAAAATGTCTTTATATGGCAATACTATTTCTAAACTTTGAAGCAATCACAAAATATGGTTACTTATCTCCTTCCATTGTTTATTTTTATTTTTTTTTCATAAATGAGTCCTATGAAAAATCAATATGTGAATTCACCTTCGTTTCCTTCTTCTGTTTTATATTTTACACCTTTGACCTCTACATAAAAATGTGTTGGGTGAGGCAGGGACAGGAGATAGGGAACACAAAATTCACAAGTGCTTGCTGAAGTACGAGTTTGTATGTAGTATTGCTGTATGTTTCTCTTCTTTAACCACTTGATATTCACTCTTCTTGTATGATGCAACTGTTAACTAAAAGTATTTGATATCACATTCAGTAGGTCCTATTTGATATTAATATTACTGATATCAGGGTCAGTAACTTGAATATGTACAATAAAGTGATTTTTATTGAACTATAAAGATATAATGCATTTTTTTGGGGGTGTTTTTTGTTTCAATAATGCACTGTAATAATTTCTAATTTAATTTTGGGGACAACTTCTTAGAAAAGCAATGAGACTGTTTTGACATATTTTATATTCTTTGGGTATCATATACTTTGCATAATTCAACTCCATTTAGGGAATGTAGTTCTCAAACTTGTTTAAAATTGAATTTTACAGTATATTCTTTTAACATACACCTTCAGTCTCAACAGTCACAATAGTTCTTACTAAAATTTGGTAAATACAATTTCCTTCAAATAACGATCTGATATAAATTTTTGGCATATTAGGTCATTATATCATAACCACTGATATCAGTTATTGGAAAATATCAAATATCCTCAAGCCTTAATTTCTTTTCACCACTAAGCTTTGGGTGAGGAATTGTGAAGACATCACAGTTCTCTAAAATACACATGTTTTTGAGTCTTCAGCCTTCACTTGTCTATGAGAACCCTTTGTAGTGGATGAAGAAGAAAATAAGAAAGACGGCATAAGCACACGGGAACGTCACCCTGGCAATCACGTCTATAGTCTTTGCTACTCGGATCGGATGAGGAGGCTCCTTCTTTCGAACCTGAAATTTGAAGTACATTATTAACTAGGAAAGAACTATCATAGAAGTAAGTATGTGTGTAATGAACAAGAACAATAAATTGAAAACCTGTCAGAAGTAATTGATTTCTAACATAACAGTTATATAGAATTTGTTTGATTGTTTGGATACATACACAAAGATGAACTGAACATTTATTAAAGTTAATTTTAAAATATTTTACTGCATTTTCTTTCATCAAACTTCCCTAAAATAAGGGCTTTTGCAGACATGCAACACTACTTAATTACAGAGGAAGTAAGACACTAACATGTATTTAATGACTGTGTCACCATTTAGCAAAAGTTATTGTCTTCAATTGCCATAGATTATTAGAGATCTCAGGGAAGTTTTATCGTGCCATGAATTTGTAATTTTTAAAAATAATGCCACCGACCCTGTTAGGATTGTGGATAGAAGCCAAACTATCTGACTGCACCAGTGAGGTCAGTTACAGGGAACAAAATACAGCACAGGAGATGTAAAAGAAGAATATGCTAAACAAGATTTATGTTTAGGAAGCTGTTATTTTCTTCCTAATAACAATAAGACAGACATATACAGGGTGGGCAATATAAAACTGGTCTGGAAAATATTTACAATACAACTAACAATGGATTGTCCCTTATTAATGAACATCACAGAAAAAGCTGGAAATGGCCTCATCTGCTGAAGAAATGAAAAACTGAGGATCCAAAAACCTGACTCCACTTAATTCATAAACTACCAGCAGAACTCAACATGCGAAGGTTCATCTGGATGCTTTAACACATGCACAACAGTAAGTTTATACAGATACACATGCAGGACCTTTCTGATAATGTTACAACATGACCATCTTTTAATTCCCACTTACACATTGAGATTTCGTCGGACTTCATTCCAGGCTTTCCTTCACTCAAGCAATGTTTTCTGGTTTTCAAACTCTTTTTGGATAGTTACAGTCTTTATTTGCTACAGAGCCTGTTTCACGCCATTTTGCCACTAAGTTTTGCATTGCAGACTTTGCTGGAGATTTTGCAAAAACGCTTCCAGTCTTAAACTCTTCTGCAAACAGTTCTGCACAGGTTTTCCATCAATCATGCTTCGTACAACACTCAATAATGAACTTGCATGGTTTTATTGTGAGCACCATTTTGTGTTGGATTCAACTGGTCACTAAACACGTCTGCTCCTTTCACTCACTCACATGTAATGTCACAGCAACGTACTTGGGAGATGCGCATACGCAGACATGTGACAGCAACTGATTGGTGCATCAAAAACACAGTTTCCAGCATTTCCTGTGATGAGTAGTTCTCCTGTTCATTAACAAGGGCCAGTTCCATGTGAGTCTTGCTTTTTTTGCTTGTGGCTTTACGTCGCACCGACACAGATAGGTCTTATGACGACGAAGGTATAGGAAAGGGCTAGGAGTTGGAAAGAAACGGCCGTGGTCTTAATTAAGGTACAGCCCCAGCATCTGCCTGGTGTGAAAATGGGATACCACGGAACGCTATCTTCAGGGCTGCTGACAGTGGGATTCGAACCCACTATTTCCCGGATGCAAGCTCACAGCCGCGCGCCCCTAACCGCACGGCCAACTCGCCCAGTGTGTGAGTCTTATAAATAATTTCTGGGCCAGTTTTATTTTTATTTTGCCCACGTGGTGTAAGGTCTGTTCAACTGAAACATAGACAATTGTTGTCAACATTGAAAATAGTTAACAGGGCAGCCATAAAGTAATAGTACTGCTTGGCACGAAGTTTGTGAAAACAGTACAGAATGTGGTCAGTCTGAGACATTTTTCCATTATGTAGAGGAGAAAATTGATGCAACAGTGGTATGTAATAGATACGAACAAACAAATACAAAGTCGAATGATTCCATAGTTGTACAAAGAAGATTTTTTGACAACTGAAACCTTTGGTTGAATGCAAGCCTTATAAAGGACAGCATTTTTAAAACGTCATTCACGTATTGCCATTTATGGGCCTCTTCTTTCACAAGAAAGTTGATATGTAATGGATACAGCCACACAAGTACATGGAAAGATGATGTTTTGGCAAGTGAAATCTTTCGTCGAATGCAAGCCATTGCCAACTGTTTTGATAGGAGGCAGTTTGGGTTTATGAAGGGTTATTCCAGTAAGGCTCAAACTTTTAGGATTTCAGCAAGATACAGCTGATAATTTAGATTTAGGAGGTCAAATGGATATATTGCCATTGACCTATCTAAGGCTTTTCATAGGGCAGATCATGGGAGACTACTGATGAAAATGAAGGCTATTGGTCTCGACAAGGGAATGATTGAATGGGTGGCTAAATTTTTAGAAAATAAATCTCAGAGAATTAGAGTAGGTGAAGGATTATCTGATCCTGTAAAGATTAAGGGGGTTCCCGTTAAACAATATTATTGGACCTTAATGTTTTCTTATGTATATAAATGCTATGAGTAAAGAACTGGTGTCAAAGATGCAGATTTTTGCAGATGATGTTATACTGTGTACAGTATTAAATAAGTTACAGCATTGTGAGCAACTACAAAAAGACCTCGACAATGTTGTGAGATGGACAGCAGTCAGTGGTATGGTGGTAAATGAGATGAAAAGTCATGTTGTAAATTTCACCAAGAGGAAATGCCCTCACAGTTTTGATGACTATGGTAATGGGGTGATAGTTCCTCACAGGGATCATTGTAAGTACTTAGGTATTTATATAAGGATCTTCATTGGGGTAATCACATTAACAAGGTTGTAAATAAAGGTTAGAGATCTCTTCATATGGTTAGAAGGGTATCTAGGGATTGTAATAAAATCCTAATTAGAGTATAGTTACAGTGTATGGGACCCACACTGGGATTACTTGATATGAGAACTAGAAAAAGTCCAAAGGAAAGCAGTATGATTTGTTGTGAGTGAATTCCAGCAAAACAAAAGAGTAGTTTTACAAAAAATGATGCAAACTTTGGGCTGGGAAAACTTAGGAGTAAGAAGACAAGTTGGCCTAAGCAGTATGTTCTGAACTGTCTATGAAGTGACATTAGTAGGTAGGAATGATGATTATATGGAGGTAAAGTTGGAATTCAGGAGGACAAATTGGTGCAAATATTTATTTACGAGAAATGGAGTTGGGGGTTGGAATATTTAACAAGGGAAATGTTCCATGAATTTCAAAGTTTTTTGAAATCATGTAAGAAAAGACTAGGTAATCACATAATAGGGAATCTGCCACCTGGGTGACTGCCCTAAATGCAGATCAATGATTGATTGATTGGTTGATTGATTGAAGGGTTGCGTCGAAACAAAACTTTGTGTTCAACTGGTGTGCTGAGTTTTGAGCTGGGTGGGTATGCATGGCAGATCTTCCACAATCTGGACAAGTGCCTGTAATGATGCAGAAAAGGATTGCTGTTGTGGACATGAGGGTAATACACAATTGCCATATTGAGCCATCGGTGGCTATCAACCTCAGTGTCGGATCCGCACAGAGCATTGAGCAAAGAGAACTGGAGTATCAGAAAGTGTGTTCCGAATGGGTACCCCTGCAACTCACCGAAGAACAGAAAGCCATACAGGGTGGGTGAAAAGTCCCTTTACACTATATATAATAAGGTGCTGACAAAACTTTTTATGGATCTACAATATCTGTATACATCCCTCCATGTTTGATGCAAAGGTTTATGTGTCCCTACATTATTTATTGCATCCACTGAGCATAACAGGGCTGACTGTTATTCACATATTGCCATTTAAGCACCTTTTCTTTAACAAGACCCCAGAGAATGTTGTCTGGTGTGCTGAAGTCCAGGCTTTGTGGGGGCCATGCCAATGGGGCAGGAAAGTCTTGTGATCCACGTCTAATCCAGAGGTTTGGAAACTGTTCGTTCATCTATCTGCAGACATTCAGAGCAAAATGTTGTGGAGCACCTCCTGTTGGAATGTAACTATGTAAGCTATTCCTCTAGCTGTTAATTCCAGAAACAGAATATTTATGGGTTAACTTTAACAGCAATCATTCTATTAACTCTGACACAGCAACACTAGTGCAGGTGTTTGGTCTCCCATTACATGGTGTATTACGAACACTTTCCGTTGCAAAGGCTATCTTTACCCATACCAATAATATTTGCCATGATGACGAAGGTTCCCTAAAACACATAGCAAAATCCATTATAATATCTTCCATTGTCTTACGTGCTATTGGATGTTCGTGAACCCACATGCTAGCCATCACATGCTTCACAACATTGAAATCACTTGTATCCACCATTGTGTTACTCCCCTGATTAAACCGAATGGAAATGATGAATAATAATGAAAGCTGCTTTCAACTCAAGAACATTGTTGTTAATTACTGTGTTAAGGGATTGCCTATATGAATGTTTTAAAAATGTCTACACATTAATTTTTATTATAGGCTAGTGTAAAGGGACTTTTCACCCACCCTGTTCACACCTCACACACATGTACAAATATTTCTTGGAGTGAATTGTGACCAAAGATGAAACCTGGTGATACCCTTTTAGGCTGGTGATGGAGAGGATAAGCCAGGAATGGAGTCAACATTCATCTTCAAGAGCAAAGAGGGCAAATCATCAGCTTCAACTGGCAAGATTATGTTGAGACTATTTGTTGATGTCAATGGATCTCTGCTATTGGAATGCCAAACAGCTGGTGCAACAATCAGCATTCAACGTTACTGCAATACCTTACAGAAACTTCAAAAGGCACTGAAAATAGACAGCCAGGAAAATTATTATGAGACATGCTCATGCACTGTGGTGGCAAATGCTTACATACTGACAATGCAACACTTCTACCACCAATGTGGATATCATATTTTAATGACAACTCAAAAATATTTCCTGGTGATAGAGCTATTGTGTTTGCATCTTATATTAAAATATACAAATCAGATGTTCATTCGATAGTAAAGACATTTCCTTATCATTTGATTTATTTACACAGGGTTAGAGTGCACATAAGTCACATCTGAACATGTGCAGAGGCCTTAAAAATTCACATAAAAAAAGAAAACCAAATAAACAAAACAACACTAGACCATATATGTATGTGAGGTAGAACATAACTTAGAGTGTATGTCTAACACTGGTTATTTTACAGCAATACTGAAATTACTGTCAATTTACTACTTAACTTCTCCTATGTTCTTATAGGAGAAACGAATATAGCTCAAGCCAATCTCATATAACAAATTGACTACCATACTAAAAGATATGAATGAAATGAAATTTGTTCAACTCTCTATCCTTTCTTCCAGAAAATTGAAGAAATTGATGATGACGGTGCAGCTTCTGTAAAAGACGTCAATGCAGCATTATGAACAATAAATCTGAATGAGCCTTACCTACATCAAGTGCCACTTTGTTGGAATTACAAATGATGTCATAGATCTTGAAATAACACACTACTAACTAAGACAACCAATACTGTTATGCGCTTCCAAACGTTTTAGAAAAAATTCTATGCACCACAAGCAAAATAAACAACAACAACAACAACAACAACAACAACAACAACAACAACAACAACAACAACAACAACAACAACAACAACAACAACAATAACAATAATAATAATAATAATAATAATAATAATAATAATAATAATAATAATAATAATGGCAGAGAGAGTTTGAAAAGTGTGGCAGGAGGAGAACTGTTTGTTTGGAAATAACATTGTTGATAACATCACTTGTATCTGTCATCGTGTTACTCTCCTGAATGAATTGAGTGGGAATAATGAAATAATGAGCAATAATGAAAGCTATTTTCAAGTCAAGAACTCAATGAAATTTTTCTAGTTATAAAAATATTCTGACCAACAACTCTCCAAACTCATGAGTAAACATGAGAATCCATTGTAATGCGAGATGTTGCAAAGAGTAAATAAATATATGAACTAGAAATTACATGAAACTTGTCTTAAATAATCAGCTAATTAATACTGTGCAAGTAACTCGGACCAAACGCATGCTGTTTGTACTCTACGTTATGGCAGCTGCTTCAGCTGAACATGTGTCGCATGCGGCCGCCCTGCTTTAAACGTGTATACAATCTGACATGAAATCTTACCTTATAAAAGATGCTGGAAGTATCGTCGTTCCTGGGTTATACAAGCATTGTATCTCATAACCACATTCTGGCTGATATGAGTGAGTTCTGTCACTGTAATGTTTCTGATTTGATTCGTAATGTTTTCTTTCAGTTCCTCCAATGTGTGAGGATTTGTTTGACACACTTTTTCTTTCAGTTTACCCCACAAGTAAAAATCGCACACTGTTGGATCTGGAGAACAAGGGGGAAACAGACCAGCACTCATCACTCTGTCTACAAACACTTCCAGAATTGTAAGAAGGGAATCTTCTGCTGTATGAGCAGGGGCTGAATGTTGTTGAAACGACCCATGTGATTTATCTTCTTCCGTTAATTGATCGAAGAACGGTGCCAAAATGTCATCTTGATACCTCTCTGCATTTACTGTTGTCTAAAAGTACAGGCCCAATTATTCGTCTTGCACTAACAGCACACCAAATACCAATCTTCCTATCATAATGAGGGACTTCGTAAGCACCATTAGGGGGGCGATGACCTTAGATGTTTGGTCCCTTTAAACAACAAGCATCAAACACCATTAGGATTTTCTGCACACCAATAGCGAGAGTCATGACTGTTCGCGGGACCATTAAGATGAAACCAGGCCTCATCCGAAAAGAACACAAGCTATGGATCAAATAAATGATCATTCAATGATGCAAGATACCACTCACAATATCTCACTCGTGTGGTTGGATCAGCAGGTTTTAAACAATGGGCCCGTGTAAACCTGTACGGTTTGATGTGTAACAGCTTTGTAGCTCTGTGTGCAGAAGAAACCAAATCCCTTACTTGTGCTAAGTTTTTGAGTGATTAATTGGTGACCATTCAAGATTCGTACCAATGTCATCTAGATTTTCCTGTGTTAAAACTGTTTGTGTATGCGCATGTTTTTTATTGAGCACTGAGCCAGTAGTTTTAAATGTATTTACAATTAAGCGAATCTGTGCTCGTGAAGGTGGCACTTCACCCATCAAGCCAACTCGTACTTAAAATAACTTTTACATTACTGTACAAAAATACTGTGTTGCAATGATAACTGGCTCACGATTTTAACAGCTGAGATTCAGACTGGTGACTCATGCTTACCACGTTGAACACACGCACGCTGCTTGCAAGGTCAAGAACTATGCGCACGCCTTTCATACTGCAGCTGCCATAGCCCAGAGTACAAACACCGTGCATTCAGTCTGGGTTTATATGAGACACCCTGTATACTTCATTATTAAAAAATTCCATGTTCATTATTTTGTCTATTATAGAGACATCATTAGAGAAAGTAATTATTTTGATTAACAGGTTGTTTTTAGCAATAGGTAACATCATCTAGAACATTATTAACAACCAAATAGGCTAACAAGTACATTTTCAATCTATATATTTAAAAAAATGATTTCTACTGCACCAATTTGCTACATTGTTTTATTCTCTCTGGAACTGCCTGTAGATGAGCCAAGCAATGATGGGTCTTGAAGTTTAGTCAATTCTGAGAAATCCTAAAATCAAATATTGCCTATGTGTACTTCTTATGGAAATAATGTAAGCCTTAATTTAAGGTCGAATTTCAAAGATAGGTTACATATAAGTTGATAAAAGTGGATTTAATATTCCAGAAAAAACTTATAATTTTATTGTCTTTCACTGCTTACTGTAAAGAAAAACAACAAACAATTAGCCTGTGCTCCATAGCCTCCTTGGTCATTTCTGATAATATAAAGCAATCATATCAGTTGCTATCCAGATATCTTCGAGTCAACATCACTATGGCGGTGCACAAAAATTTTGAAGTGATTCATATTATTGGTGATGGTTTGTTTAATGCAGTTTCTTATTGTGTATATGAAAATGAATATTATTCAATTTATTCAAATTGTGTTAGCAATGTGATCTGTATTAAGACTTTATTATTGGTGATGAATCGTATGCATGACGTGTGCCTACCAAGAGGCCTGTTGATAATAAATGCATAATAGTGATAGATGGTGAATATGCTGGGCATGCTGAAATGAGTAGTATTAGTGATTTGTTTCCCCAGTGTCTTTTCAGAGTGTGTTACACAAATAATGATACAACTGTTCACTATGGCTCCAGCAATGTTGTCCATAATATACTATTCTCATGGAATTTAAAGAATGGGCATTACTCTCTCTTGAGAAATTGTATACAGATACCTGCAATTTCAAAAAAGTGCTGATGAAGACGACATTGGGGGGAAAAAAAAGACCAATTTCATAGTGATGACTCATCACCTATATTGGATTAAGATGACGTACCTCAAACCGTTGCTGAGAACTGTAGGCCGAAAGGAAAAGATCCAACAACAACTCATTGCGAAGCGACGAAAAAAATGAAAAGTGACAACTCACCTCCTCTGGATGATGATGTACCTCCTACTGTTGGTGTTGGCTTAAATAAAAGGCTGTTTTCAGAGTTGAAAAAATTAACAATCCAAAAATATTAAAACCAACCTTCAAATGCATTGTACAGGTGTAATGCCAACTATAAATCCTTATGACACAAAATAAATTTCATGGTTGAACCCCGTATTGATGATGAATGTCTATATAGTAAAATGTTTGAGAGAAGTCTGTCTCTTCAATCCTAAACAATGTATTCACTTATTACAAGAATATACAATTATAGTTCAAGTAGGACATGTTTCATTCTTTTATCTAGAACATCTTCACCTACATACAACATTAGAACATATTCCAAAAATATAAAAAGATATACACTGCCTGACAAAAAGATTGAAGCACTCAGAGAGGGAGGAGGAAATGAAATGAAACTTCGTGTTGAAAGGGTATATAATGGTATTTCAGTGATTAAAAAATTGAGTCAAATTTACAAAGAACTTGGGAGTATGAGCCCACTTATTAGTATGATATTGCACCCCCTCTGGCCTAGATGCATGCACTGATTTGGTTGGGAAGGGTGTCATAAAGCCATTGTATTCTCTCCTGGGGTAAGCTGGCCTAAAACTGTAGTAACTGGTCCTTGATATGCTGGATACTGGCACTGGGATGGGGTTGACATCTGAACTGGACCCCACATGTTCTATCAGGGACAGATATGGGGATCCTGCTGGCCATGGGAATATTTCAACATCACACAGAAAGTTCATAGAGACATGTGCCATGTGTGGATGAACATTGTCCTGCTGAAAAATGACACCACAATACTGTCACATGAGAGGTAACACTTGAAGACTTAGGATGTCTGTGATGTACCGTTGTACCGTCAGAGTTCCCTCAATCACTACCAGCCATGACCTAAAGTCATACTCGATGGCTCCCCACACCATGACGCCAGGACTAACACCGCTGTGTATCTCCAAAGCAATGGAAGAATGGGACTTCTCCCCAGGTTGCCACCATACTCACAGGTGATGGTCATCCAGTGTAGTGCAGAACCATGATTCATTGCCGGGAACAATGCGATGCCATTCATCAACAATCCATGCTTCCCAGTCACGGCACCACTGTAAACGCAGCCGTTTGTGTTGTGGTGTTAACAGCAGCCTATGTATAGGATGGTATTTTCCTAATCCGGCTGCTGCTAGCCTCTGACCAATGGTGCAGGATGACACAGAATGTTTCAGGGAGTCCATTACTTGTTCCCAAATGGCAGGGACAGATTTGAAGGGGTTGCGATGCACTTTGCACAATACAGAGATCCTTCCTTGTGGTGGTCAAACGTGGTTGACCAGAACCTTGACGATGAGTGTGCCTCCCCTCACATTCCCATGCAGTCGAACATCAGGCCACTGTTACATCTGAATGCCCCACAAATCTGGATATTGCACAATTCAACCAGCTGGCCAAATGGAGACCCACAATGAGCCCCCTTTCAAACTGTCAAGTGCTGATAACGCTGTCTCACATGAGTGACACGTGTCATCTCCGTGTCCTTCACAGTGATCACTCAACATCTGATGCTGGTTTTTTTTTTTTTTTTGCTAGTGGCTTTACGTCGCACCGACACAGATAGGTCTTATGGTGACGATGGGACAGGAAAGGCCTAGGAGTTAGAAGGAAGCGGCCATGGCCTTAATTAAGGTACATCCCCAGCATTTGCCTGGTGTTAGAATGGGAAACCATGGAAAACCATCTTCAGGGCTGCCGACAGTGGGATTCGAACCCACTATCTCCCGGGTGCAAGCTCACAGCCACGCGCCCCTAACCGCACGGCCAACTCGCCCGGTACTGATGCTGTTCACACCCCTTATATACCCTACCAGGCCTCGTAACAACACTAATGCAGTCTGTTTCACCTGTCACAGAGAACTGCAACTCTAATTATTTACATACCTGCCGATGGTGTGTAGGAAGTTAAAATTGATATTTGGCCATTTCTTCTGGGTCATAGGCCATCTCAACAATGTTTGAAATTTATTACTTATCAACCCATGTTTCTCATACAACCTCATTTCTTCCATTACAGATTAGAACTTCATTGACGGTTTCCACTAGATTACTACAATTTACTATGCATCTGTCTTCCACCTAACACAGCTTCTCATATTTTTATATGCGGCTCTTCCGACCCCTCTATAATAAGGCAAAACACCAGCCAACATTATGAAACAATAATGAAGAAAGGGACCGCTAGATTGAGAAGATATTGAGAATGCTGCTATTTCTAAAGCCTTAAATTTCATGGTGTTTTTTTCTCCTTATCACAGGCTTTTCGCCTGCAGGTTAATTCAGGCTTGGTTTCTCTCAAAATGTTTTGCTCCCGCTCTCCTCCTGACCAGTTTGATGTGATGGATTTCCACTAAGATGATTTTGACAGCGATGTCAAACTGTTTTGTGATTTTTATAAACCAATAGTTTGTAAACTATGAGGTCCACAACCTCACCATGTGCTACTATCATTCATTTCCATCTACATCATTTGTTTTCTCATTCCCTTGTTTCTTAGGTTAACGCAGTTTTTAGTATCTATTATTATTTCAAATTAACACCTGTTTCACTGAATTTTGTCACAATAAGTTGTTTTTTGCTCTGCATATTGATGTAAATATTGTATATTTGTGCTAATTTTGTTTCCGTATAGGCTCTCTTTTGTTTGTTTTTTCATTTGCGCTTTCATTATGTTTTTTTAGCATTTTTTCAACTCATATTATGTAAATTATTCCAACCCCCCTAATTTTTTTCACTGAAGATGGCTCAAACGAGCCGAAACATGTCTGATCTTGTTTACTCCGTCTAATGACGGAATATATGATGTATTGATTTGGAGGATACTTTCATTCTTCGCCATTGTAAAGTGAAAACCGTCAATACGGAATGATTCTAATATCTTGTAATAATAATAATAATAATTTGAATGGAAGATGGCAAGTGTAAAAAAAAAGATTTTCCCAAGTCATTTGTTGAGCAGACAAAAGAAAATGTAAATGACCAGATAATGGCCAAACTGTAACTCAGCAGATTCAGATTCAGGGAGAGAATATTGAAATAGGAAATTAATTCATTGTTACCTACAATCATTTCCTTTCACAATACTTCAAAGTACATGTTAACTTGGAAATCTGCTCAAGCGTACACAGTATTAAATACACTAACTGACAGAGCAAATGCAACACCAAGAAGGAGTGGTTCGAAAGGGATGAAAGTTGGGGAAAAAACAGAGACGGCACGGACGAATAATTGATGTTTATTTCAAACCGATATGCAGGTTACACAATGCGCACGGCATCGACTCAGTAGGATGTAGGACCACCGCGAGCGGCGATGCACGCAGAAACACGTCGAGGTACAGAGTCAATAAGAGTGCGGATGGTGTCCTGAGGGATGGTTCTCCATTCTCTGTCAACCATTTACCACAGTTGGTCGTCCGTACGAGGCTGGGGCAGAGTTTGCAAACGGCGTCCAATGAGATCCCACACGTGTTCGATTGGTGAGAGATCCGGAGAGTACGCTGGCCACGGAAGCATCTGTACACCTCGTAGAGCCTGTTGGGAGATGCGAGCAGTGTGTGGGCGGGCATTATCCTGCTGAAACAGAGCATTGGGCAGCCCCTGAAGGTACGGGAGTGCCACCGGCCGCAGCACATGCTGCACGTAGCAGTGGGCATTTAACGTGTCTTGAATACGCACTAGAGGTGACGTGGAATCATACGCAATAGCGCCCCAAACCTTGAAGCCGCGTTGTCTAGCGGTAGGGCGCTCCACAGTTACTGCCGGATTTGACCTTTCTCCACGCCGACGCCACACTCGTCTGCGGTGACTATCGCTGACAGAACAGAAGCGTGACTCATCGGAGAACACGACGTTCCGCCATTCCCTCATCCAAGTCGCTCTAGCCCGGCAGCATGCCAGGCGTGCACGTCTATGCTGTGGAGTCAATGGTAGTCTTCTGAGCGGACGCCGGGAGTGCAGGCCTCCTTCAACCAATCGACGGGAAATTGTTCTGGTCGATATTGGAACAGCCAGGGTGTCTTGCACATGCTGAAGAATGGCGGTTGACGTGGCGTGCGGGGCTGCCACCGCTTGGCGGCGGATGCGCCGATCCTCGCGTGCTGACATCACTCGGGGTGCGCCTGGACCCCTCGCACGTGCCACATGTCCCTGCGCCAACCATCTTCGCCACAGGCGCTGCACCGTGGACACATCCCTATGGGTATCGGCTGCGATTTGATGAAGCGACCAACCTGCCCTTCTCAGCCCGATCACCATACCCCTCGTAACGTCGTCTGTCTGCTGGAAATGCCTCCGTTGACGGCAGCCTGGCATTCTTAGCTATACACGTGTCCTGTGGCACACGACAACACGTTCTACAATGACTGTCGGCTGAGAAATCACGGTACGAAGTGGGCCATTCGCCAACGCCGTGTCCCATTTATCGTTCGCTATGTGAGCAGCACAGCGACGCATTTCACATCATGAGCATACCTCAGTGACGTCAGTCTACCCTGCAATTGGCATAAAGTTCTGACCACTCCTTCTTGGTGTTGCATTTGCTCTGTCAGTCAGTGTATATACATAAATATGTTTAGAAAGGTCATGACTTCTGTGATGTACATGTAGCTGCAAAAGATGATAGACTTGATAGATAGATTGATGAAATCAATCTTTTCTTGAATGCCAGATATTTTGGTCTAACATAAGCTGCATGGAGGATGTTTGCATACTCCATGCATGTTCAATCACACAATGTAGATCATTTGCCAGTTTATTTAGCAGATTCCCAAAATATGTTCTTTAAATACAATGCTCCTGAGGATGCTTTAATTCAAGCAGAGCTACATACTACCAAGTTGATTTCATGGTTAAAGTTGAACAGTAATCCAGCCACAATAAATCCTCATATATATATCCATACATTGAAGGGCAATCAGTGGCACAGATGGAAGAATTATCAAAAGATCACACGTTGCATGTACATACATGTTTCACAATCTGATTCAGAGCAGTATCATTTACATTTATTACTGCTCCACGTAGTAACTGTTACCTGTTTACAGGATTTAAGGAATTACTTAAATGCTGTACACCGTACTTTCAAATCAGCAGCTATGGCACACGGCTTAGCAGCGAACTGCTCTGAATGGCAAAATTATTTACGAGAGCCAACTTCACTTCAAATGCCATGCCATTGCAACAGTCATTCTTCTACATATGCTTTTATTCAGATGCCAGGTAATGCTTTGAATTTGTGGCACCCCTTCTTGGATTATTTACCTGAAGATTACTTGCAGTCCCACTCTGAAGAGATTTCTTATCAACTCGCTCTTCAGAATATCTCTTAAACACTAAAACTGTATGGATGTTTGCTGTCTTCTTTTGATCTGCTCTCTGTTGAAAATTTGTTAGTGAATATGGAAAGCAACAACATGGAAAAAGTAGCTGAAGTCCAAAATTTTCAAAAATATTTTGGCAATGGTAAATGGAGAACAAGGTGTGTTCATTGATGAAGTTCCAGGGTTCAACTCAAAGTTCAGTAGAAATGTGAGTAATGTATACTTCTTAGAGGTTCAAGTGGTACTTGAAAAAACTTTCGTGTACCTGTGTTTAATTAGTCTCTGTGAATAACTTGGAATAAATGTTATTTCTGTAGCATGGATTGGAATTGCTGCAATGTTACTGTTACATGGTCATACTGCTCATAGCATTTTTAAATTGCCATTAAATTTACGTGAAAATTCAGTATTGGGGATAAAAGTGAGCAATAAAGAGGCATAACTCATTTGATCCACCATTTAATGTGTGTAATCAGACTTTTAAAAGATGTAATGAATTCTGATGTACCTTTGGCTGGAAAAATCATAGTATTAGGAAGTGATTTTAGGCAAGTACTATCTGTTGTGCCTCGAGCATCACAAGCTAAGACAGTTCAAAATTCGATTAAATCCTCTCCTCTATTGTTAGTTTTCAAAAAATTAACTCGTTGCAAAAAAGAGCACCTGAAGCCTGAGGAGAGATAATATGCTAACTTTTTGTTAGACATAGGTAATGGTCAATACAATTCCAAAGATGGAGACAATTCCAATTTCATTGATTTACCTACTTCTTTGGTGTCAAGAGGAGATATTATGACCAAAACTTATGGTGAAGACTTTTTGGTACTGCAAAATACTCATATGTCTAAAATAGCTGAACGGCAAATGAATGAACACTGTGTTGAAATAAATAACAAGGTTCTAACTCTAATAGCTAGAGAAGCCAGAAATTATAAATATGTGAACAACTTAATAATCGAGGCTGAAAGTGAATTAATACAGCTTCCACCATAATTTTCTTAAAGAGCCTAGAGGTCAGTGGATTGCCACCACATCAGCTAAACATGAAACTAGACTGTGTTGTAATGCTCCTGGGCAACTTCAATGTTGCTCAAGGTTTGTTCAATGGCACAAGAATAAAGGTGTGCAAAATGTATGATAATACTTTGGAATAGGAATTTTATAATTTTTTTTTTTTTACAATTGTCTTTACGTCGCACCGACACAGATAGATCTTATGGTGACGATGGGATAGGAAAGGGCTAGGAGTGGGAAGAAAGTGGGTATGGCCTTAATTAAAGGTGGTGTGAAAATGGGATACCATGGATTCATCTTCAGGGCTGCCGACAGTAGCACTTGAACCCACTATCTCCTGAATACTGGATACTGGCCGCACTTAAGCAACCGCAGCCATCAAACTCGGTAACCAAATTATTAAAACTCTCATTATTGTTCTGAGTTTTGCCATGTAAACAATGTTTCAGAAGTTCTGGATCAGCAACAGATGGCTTGATGGCTAACATCACAGCCTGTAGAAGTGAATTATGTGCTTGTAGGCCTGACTATCTCTGTTGTACTGAGCGAGTGGCCGCATGGTTTGGGTCTGAATCCCACTGTCAGCAGCCCTGAAAATAGTTTTCCATGGTGTGGTGTCCGTATCAAGTGCACACAACTTAAGAAGAACATAGGGACATTCAATTCAAACCAAATTAAACAATAGAACACTATATCTGATGAAAAGGAATACCTATTCAAGTTACAAATGCTCCTCTTGAAGCTTTTTTTTTTTGTTTTTTTTTTTTTTTGCTAGCGGCTTTACGTCGCACCGACACAGATAGGTCTTATGGCGACGACCTCTTCAAGCTACACACAAATCATTACTCATATTACTATTGAACAAACATAACTTATAAACCAAGTGGCTCATCTATACAGATGGGGATGTCAACCCCCAGATCAATTCAGGAATGTTTGGTTGCTGTAGGAGCGATGACATAGTTCGGCACCAACCATCGCAGTTTTGATGTGCCATTTGGTTTCAAATTTGGATGTGTTGTTTGGACTTCATCAATGTTTTAAAATTGGAATTGTAAATTGTGACATACCAGATTGTTTACTTTGTTACTGGTTATGTGAGCATATGTCTTCCAATTAGAGCGTGGCTGAAGATGACCCAATATATATGGGGCAAAAACTAGTCCCAGTTATACAGGACAATATACAAGCTAATGGTATTGAATAGGTGGACCCTTCCCTACCCTTTAATACTGTGTGCGAGTATGAGAGAGAGAGAGAGAGAAAATATGCAAGTAAAAAAATCATTGAACAGATAAAGTTTAAAATTTGAATGATTTAAATCAGGTTTTCAGTTGGAATATTTCTGTTTATTTATTAATACAACTATTCGGCTATAACTTAATATAATTACAACTTTCATCATGCTTTTTAATCCTAGTAGAGCCTAAATGAACAAAACAACCACTTTTAAAATTTTTGTTGCAACTAACATTCACTTTCTGTAGTATTCGAAAAACTATTTGAATACTCAATGTCTTCTATTTTGACTGTCATCTTCAGAATCATCACTTACACTATGCTTCACAAACAGCAAAGAAGTACAAAAACAACTTGATGCAGAAAGTAACAAATCTTTTCTGGTATAAGGAAGTACCAAGGAAGTGCAAAGAGAGGGTGTACAAAATGTATTATGCGCCTATATTGGCTTATGTGGCTGAGACCTGGACAATGACAAGTAGGGAGGAGAGTAGAATTCAAGCCAGAAAAATGAAATTGTTTAGGCATGAAGTCTATATGGTCTGACACCATGATTAGCCAGTTCGAGCCCGTTGGCTGAAAGAAATTTCACCATCCGAATGTTGGCCGATAGGGTAGATGAGCTGGAAGTATAAAATTTAAAATCACTAGACTTTGTGTCAAAAGCCTGGATTGAATTCCAAACCTTTCCACAGTGTTGATAAGGAGTGAGGGTATATGATGCTGTTAATAGTGATACATCTGTTAGATGGTGACATTAAGCCTTGAGCAGGCACCTAGGTGCTAATCAACAGAAGTAGACTATGTACCAGCACAGGGTTTCACCTTTTCCCTTCCTATGACATTCATTCCATCTCCTCTGATGAGGTGCACATTAGGAAGGTCATCTGGTCGTTAAAGAAACTCACTACAGTGATTCATCTCACTTCATACCTGACTCCAGAGAGAAATGGGGCAAGGACTGAAGACACACAAAAGTTGAGCACTGGAACAGATAAGATTTCTGCAGATATGAAAAGACAATGGGTTGGGATATAGTACAACATCTGAAACATTTATTTTATTACTGTTTACATGAAGGAGCTATACCAAATGAATGGAGAGTTGCTATAGAAGCTCCAGTGTGTATGAAAAGAAGGGTTCCTAAAATAATGTTAGGAGAGGGATTGGCATGGCAATAATATGCAGCATGGCCTTCAGTTGGAGCTGCGACACCGTTGTTACTACAGTGGTGTGAGAGTGAGCCCCATGCTCACATGTCGACTGGTGGTGTAACCAAATTTTTCATTGACATTTTAATGTGAAAAGTAAAATTCAACCATGGATAGATATGATGTTATCAGGGAGTGATTGGAAGAGAGTGATAATGAAGTGAACATGGAGTTACCTGCAGAATTAGAGGCAAATGAAGATTCTGATATTGATGTTCCTTATAATAGTTATCACGACAGTAACAGTGAGACTTCAGGAGATGACATTCTTTCTACTGAACCTGTTGCCCCTCCTGCTTCCATAATTGCAAATATTCCCAGTCCTCAGTATGTAGGGAAACACAATATTACTGTATGGAATACTCATCCATCATCACAGTGCAGGAGGAGAAGAAGAGTCAGAAACATTGTGATCCATCCGCCAGGAGTGGAGTCCATAGCAAAGAATGCTTCTACTATTTATGATTCCTGGAGTCTATTTTTTCCTGATCCTGTAATTGAAAAATAACCCATTTTACAAGTGTATATCTACAAAGTATGAATTTAAACAACTCTCGAGATAGTGATGTTGTGGAGATGAACACTGTGGAAATAAGGGCTATCATAGGCTTGTTATACCTCGCCGGTATACTAAAGTCTTCTCATCAGAATGTAGAAGATTTATGGGCTACAGATGGGACTGCACCTGAATTTTTTCAACTTTGTATGACATACAGGAGGTTTTTGATGCTTCTGAGACCCCTCAGGTTCGATGATGTGACAACTAGAGAAACACGAAAGGCCCTGGATAAACTTGCACCTATTAGAAGTATTTTTGAGGGATTTGTTGCATGCTTAAATAATACTATAGTGTAGGGGAGTATGTGACTATAGACGAAATGCCCAAAAAGCCTGCTAAGTACAGGTTGAAGATATTTGCAATGGTTGATGCGAGAATGTACTACAAGTCAACAATGGAAGTTTATGTAGGCAAACAAAGAGATGGGCCACATTTTGTGGAAACGAAGCCAGCAAGCATTGTAAAAAGACTGGTGCAACCCATCAAGAATTCAGGGAGGAATGTGACAATGGATACTTGGTTTTCGTCAGTGGACCTAGTGAATGAACTAGTTAGAGATCAAAATCGTAGCTCTTGTTGCCACCCTGAGAAAAAACAAACATGAGATACGGCCTGAATTATGTGACACAAAACGAAGACCAGTTCACTCTAATTTATTTACCTTCGAAGACTGCATGTTAGTATCCTATGTACCCAAAAAAGAAATGTCCTTTTCATCTCCAGTATGCATGACTTGGATGAAATTGATGAAACATCAGGTGACTTGACAAAATCTTGCGTTAACACCATCACGAAAGCAGGTATAGATATGGTAGATGAAATTCACTATATACTGTTTCCAGAGTGTGCTACAGATGGCCCCTCTGTATCTTCTTCAATATGCTTGACATTGGTGGCATTAATGCCCAGGTCATTTTTAGGTGCAACACCGCAGAACAAATGACCAGGAGGAAATTTCTGAAAAGTTTGGCAATGGAGCTTACGAAGCCCCATATGACTGCAAGGGCGTCAGCACATGCCATTCATGCTGATTTACGGATCAGCATACAGAAATACCTTGGACTTGAATGAGAATAAACAACTCTGTAGCCAGTTCAGACCAGAGATAGGATGAATGTGCCTTCTGCCGAAAACAAAAAAATAAACACGCAAAACTACGTCAAGGTGTGGAAAATGTGAGGTGCCAATCTGCAGTGAACACACTATAATGCTTTGTCATCCATGCCAAGAAAAGGATGGAGAGTGGGACTTCAGGGTGGTTCCAGCCTCTAGTTCAGCCTTTTAATGTGCTCAATGTAGAGTCAGGGTTGGAAATGTGTGTGTTAGAGTGACAGTAATTTCATATCAGTATACATAATTTTTTGAATTTTCTTACTTATGTAATATGTAATATTTTATAGAAAGCTGCCTCTGTGGATCAGTGGTAGAGTGTCGGCCTCCGGATCCCAAGATAGCGGGTTCAAACCCGACAGAGTTAGTCGGATTTTTGAAGGGCGGAAAAAAAGTCCATTCGACACTCCATGTCATACGATGTCGGCATGTAAAAGATCTCTGGTGACACATTTGGTGTTTACCCGACAAAATTAATTAAATCTCAGCCATAGACGCCCACACGAGTTTTGGTTTACTCGGTCTGTCATCTAGTGGGCCTAGAGTAAAACGGAACATCGAAATTGACGAGCAGACAGCCAGATGGCATCAAATTGAAATGTCTGCACAAGGTAGCTGAGGCCATACGATTATTATTATTATTATTATTATTATTATTATTATTATTATTATTATTATTATTATTATTATTATAGATAATTGGTATGTTTCCTTGTTTGTAAGAAGAAATCATTATGTAACATATATTTTATTAAGTTCACATTAAGTTATCACCTCACTACATTATCCCCAACCTGTTAACATAAAACTAAATAAACTTATGACAAAAATCATACTGAAAAACGTAAATTTAAAAAAAATGGGGGCGAGCGCTGCGCTTACATGTCGACCGACGGGGTGACCCCATTTATGTCGACCAGTGGCGGGTTAACACTGGTAACAGCTTTTTCTATCATCATCATCGGTTTGCCCTTCCAGCAAGACGGGTAGGGTGTTTGAAAATGAGCGTCTTCCAAAGTTGTCTATTCAAAAAGATTTTGTTGTCCATGACAGATTCCCAATTCTATCCTCTTCTCTCCATGTCTTCCCTCAGTTGGTCCATCCATCTTCTTCTTGGTCTTCCAGCTGGTCTTCTACCTGTTATTCTCTTTTCCAAATAAGCACATGGTAACCTTGTGCTATTCATTCGTTTAACATGCCCAAACTATTTAGGTCTAGATGACCTCTTTCCTCCATTGATTCATGTAGACCTAGGTTAGATCGGATCTCATCATTTTTCACGTGATCAAGTCGTGTCTTTTGGAGGTCAGTTCTAAGAAATTTCATTTCACAGGCTTGAATCCTACTACAATCCCTTTAATGTGCAGTTTTCCAGAGAATATGTATGGATGGGAATGAAATATGACTTGTACATGGTCATTTTTGTTCTTTGTGGTGCCTTCTCATCCCATAGTAAGTGTCTAACGATACTGTAAAAGTTAGAGCGTTTGGTTACTCTGTTGGTTATTTCTATCTCAGCTCTATTATTACTAGCCATTACACTTCTTAAATATTTGAATTGGTGTACTACTTCAACTTGGTGGTCCTGTATTTTTATGTTGCATTCTGCTGATTTTCAATGCTACTGTTTTTGATGGGTTCAATTTCATTCCATAATCATCAAACTTCTTACACCATGCATTCAGATTATTTTGCATTTCCTCCTCTGTTTCATCCCATATTGCCACATTGTCTGCAAACACCAGAGCCTGAAGATCTTAATTACCTTTTCCTTTTAGTTCCTTTAAAATGGTATCCATAACTGCTAGGAATAGAAGAGGTAATTAGACACTTCCCTGTTGTACCCCTTTGGTTGTATTGAACCATTCAAAGTGATCATTTCCAATACTGACACAGCTTTTGCAATTAGTATATAGCATTTGTGTCTTCCTAATAAGGTACTTCGGTACACCAAGTTTTCTAAGACTTTTCCAAATAGTTGATCTAAGAACATTATCATATGCCTTTTCAAGGTCCATAAACACAATAATTAGGTCTTTTCCTCTTTCCTAGTGTTTCGGTGCCAACATCCTCAAAGCAAATATCAGATCTGTTGTGTTCCCTCCAACCCTAAAGCTATGTTGTTCCTCTTCTAAGATAGGCTCTAGTATATCCCTTACTCTGGCTTCAATGATGTTCTCCATAATTTTAAGGCCATGTGATAAGAGGGTAATGCCTCTGTAATTTCCACTTTTCCTTCTACTCCCTTTCTTAAAGATAGGAACTATCACCCTTTTTGTCCAATCTTCAGGTAATTCATTATCCTTCCATATTGTTCTGAGAACTCTATACAGCCACTGTATTCCTGGCAGACTAGCAGCTCTAATCATGTCAGCTGTAACTTCATCAGCTCCTGCTGACTTACCATTTCTCATCCTATGGAGAGCTTGCTCTACTTCTGTCCATGTAATTGGGATATCTTCCTCTACTTTTTTCTGTCCTACAACCACAACAGAGATCTCATTAAGGCCATGAGCTTGTCAAAATACTGTCCCATTGTATCTGTGATATCTTTCATATTGCAAACTATATTCCCATCTGCTGTCTCCAGAGCTGTAATTGCTTCTTTATCTGAGCTTTTACTTTTTACTATTCCATATATCATTTTCATATTCCTTTTACTGTCTTCTTCCAGTTTAGTTGTAAATTATTTCCAACTTTTCTCTTTTTCTTCCCGTACAATTCCCTTGACTTCCAACTTCCTATATCTATATTCTTTTGTCATCTCTTCCAATTTATTGTTCTCTATTCGGTTGCTGTTGATTCTTCTGTCAGACTTAGCCACATGACTCCCAATTGTGCTTGCCCTCGTGTTATCCTTAGCTAACTTCTTCACTAGATTCAATTTCCTAGCAAGTTCCATCAATTTCTTCTTACTTCCACAACCATATCTAACTATATTTCTCCTCAACTTGCACCTCTTTCTTAGACTTTTTACTTCCTGCTATATTGGGTCTTTACTACTCCTTACTACCTTTAAAGATCCGTACTTGTTTTCACATTCCTCAGCAATATTATCTTAAACCCATCCCATGGACTGTTTACATTTTTATTTACCATTTTCCACTGATTATATTTACTTTTTAAAAAGTCCCTCATGTCTGTCTTATCTACCGTGTGGTACTGCATTATAGTCCTAGATTTACAACCTTCTTTTCTATCACATTTACTTTCTAACTGAAACAGCTTCATGATCACATATGTCATCTGTTACTTCAGTTTCTATATAGAGCTCATCTGTTTTTACCAGCACCATGTCCAGAATATTCTTCCCTCTACTTGGTTCCATCACTTTGAGATTCAGCTGTCCTTCCCAGATTAACTTATTTGCCATTTGTTGGTAATACTTCCTGTCGTTCTCATTACCTTACCAACTGACGTTTGATAAATTGAGATCATCCGCTACAATCACATTCCTTTTGTTGTCGTTTCCCACATGGGTAATTATCTTATCAGATAATTCTGCATCAGCATCAGCACCAGCCTTGCCAGTTTGGTATACTTTAAAAAGATTGAGTTGCCTACTATCTTTAGAGATGAGCCTTACTTCTAGAATTTCATGTTTCTCATCCTTAAGTTTTTTATAGCTCATAAATTCTTCTTTCACTGGAATCAATATTCCCCCTCCTACCATTCGTATCCTGTCTCTATGATGAACACTCCAGTTTTGTGAGAAAATTTTCACATCCATAATATCACTTCTCAGCCATGATTCAACTTCTCTTACAATATCTGATAAATATGTATCTTTTAAATTACTTAATTCTATTCCTTTCTCTACAATACTTCAACAGTTTAAAGCTAACATTTATATGTCATCCTTAATTGACTTCCACATCCTTGTACTTTTATCACTGTTCGCTAGTCCTCACCATTTCCCTGAATGTACCTCTCTATAACCATTCCAAACAAACCTAACTCTTTATGTAACAATGCACTTCAACTGAAGGCCAGTTGAGTGCAGATCCCTATCTCCTACCCATTAGGATCTACAAATCTCTCTTGCATTTTCCCAGATACCCAATCCATAGTCTCATTTAAATCCCCAATCCCCTTCCAGTCAGTATCTCTCCTACACACTATTCCACTGATGACAATCTCCACTTCCTTTAATTTCTCCCGTGCTGCATTAACTAGATCGCACACACATCCCGAACTATGCTGGTACCTTACCTGCTTGCCTTACATTGTTGGTACAATGTGAAAAGCTACCACCTTATGCTTACCCTCCTTCTCCTCCTTGTATCTCTTTGTAAATATCTTCAATATCATAGGTAAACTTTACTAGTATTAGTCCTCTACTACCTGGACATTATTTTTATGTTCAAATATCTTTACTTATTGCTGACTATATACTTCTGACTTTTGTAAATATTCATATAGAACTCCCTTCATCCATTAATGATTCCTGGAATATCATTTCTCAAACCTATCAGCCTTGCCATCATGCTATCTTTAGCTGACTTTTCTTGTTTGCTAGATTCACTTTCCTAGTGAGTTCTTTCAATCTCTCCTTACGTCTGCAACCATTCTTAATTCTGTTTCATTCTAACCTGCACCTCTTTCATATCTTCTTATTTCTCTGTTATAATACAGTGGGTGTTTACTATTTCTTAACAGCTATAAAGGTACAGGGAAGTTGGGGGAATGGCATATACTTTTGGCACATGGAAAATACATTTTTTTTACATGCCACACCATGGGGCAATGCCCATTCACTATAGAGGGCAAGGACACACAGTATGTTAGGTTCTGAAGATTAATAAAAGACAGCACATTAATTATAAAATCAAAAATTATAAAATCAAACAATACATAAACATTTGGGGAAAATATTAGGGCCTTTCATAACTTTTAAAAATGAGAAAAATATTGGGACTTATGTGAATAATTCACAAATTTGTCACGATTAAGCCTAAGATAGATAGAACTCAGTTAAAATATAAAGTTTCGTCCTATTCAATACTGTATAATGTATAAAATATTGTCTTATAGATTACTTGATTAGCATATTATACTATTAAATTGTACAAGTTTCGGCTCTCTGAGCCATCATCAGCATTGGAAAAGACATACAAATGAGTATACTGTACATCATTGGATGTATGTCTGTAAAATCATATATGAGATAACTAACATAAAATTGCAGTAAAATATGATGTAATGGCACTAAAATGTTATGAATAAAAATTATTAGCTCCATCCAATGAAATCTTTGTTTCATAAGTATATTCTTGCTTTAATGTTATGGCTGTCTTGTATATAGTCAAAACGGAATTGAAAGGTGATTGATTAGAAATTATTCTTATCACTGTAGAAGGTGTCTGGAAATAGGTCCATGTACTTTTGGATAAATAGGCCTAAGAATGAAGAAAATATAAATTAATATGTTAAAACAAATGAATTATAATATATCGTGGTAGTATGGGAATGTGCATTGAATATCTACTCACCTCATGGGCTGGTGGAGCGTCGTATAATAAAATGTATGTGTGTCGCTACCCAGCACAGACTGATCTGAAGTGGAACACGCAAAATAATATATAATAGAAATAAATAAATAAATAAATAAATAAATAAATAAATAAATAAATGTAATATGTTAATCAAGTAATCAATCAATCAATCAATCACTACTGATCTGCATTTAGGGCTGTCATCCAGGTGGCAGATTCCCTATCTGTTGTTTTCCTAGCCTTTTAATCTATAAGATTATATAGTATTGAGTAGGTTGTCCCTCTTCGGTTAACAACTGTAATTGTAAATCGGAGCTTGCTCCACCCAAGGTAAACTACCTTCGAAAGTCAACCATGGAAAGGTCTTTTAGGAAAAAATTCCACCGTCCTGTCCAAGAATGCAGGAGAAGGCTACATCGGATTCGGTGGGTAGCCACCTTGAAGGCATCAACGAGTCGGAACGTTGGCAATCACCCATTCCTTTGCCAGCAGGTAAGAACAGGATCAAACAAGATCAGATCAACTACATTGCAACTTATAATATTAATTCTCTACTTAAAGCAGGAAAACTAAAGAACTTGATGGACGAATTAGATAAACAGAAAATTTTAGTAGCAGGACTCCAGGAGATGCAAAATACTACAGAAGAACCATTTGAATCTCAAGGCTACAGAATTTACAACGGGAAACCTGGACTAAGGGTTATGAAACAATGTCCCCAATTTGGAACTGGGTTTATAGTCAAGTGACTGAGCTCGATAGCTGCAGTCGCTTAAGTGCGGCCAGTATCCAGTATTCGGGAGATAGTAGGTTCGAACCCCACTGTCGGCAGCCCTGAAGATGGTTTTCCATGGTTTCCCATTTTCACACCAGGCAAATGCTGGGGCTGTACCTTCATTAAGGCCACGGCCAATTCCTTCCCACTCTCAGCCCTTCCCTGTCCCATCGTCGCCATAAGACCTATCTGTGTTGGTGCGACGTAAAGCAACTAGCAAAAAAAAATATATAGTCAAGTGAAAATAATAGATTCGATAATTGATTTTCAAGCCATCTCACCTAGAATTGCAACTTTGAGTTTAAAAGCATCCAACAAACTTTATACCATCATAAATGCCCATGCCTGTACTAATGAAAAGAATTTTCTAACAAAGACTGGGATCTCCTTGACCAAACTGTAAACCAAATAAATATTAACAACGTTAAGATCCTATTAGGGGACTTCAATGCCCAACTCGGAAGAGAAAAGAAATACCGAGATATCATTGGGAAATGGGCTCCACTTAAACATACAAATAAGAAGACTTGTTGAACTCTGCAGAGAACACAAACTGATCTCAAAGTCCACCTACTTCAAAAGGAGGTCCAACAAACTTAAAACTTGGAAACATCCTGATTGGAGAAAAGGGGAATGGCAGCTGGATCATGTATTTATGAACAAAACCTTCCACAGAGAAATCTACAGTGTTAAAGTATTAAGAGGAGTAGATATAGGTTCAAATCATTACATAGTCAACATCAAAATTAAGTTCACACCACTAAAAAAGAAACCAAAATGCAATAAATGAAAGAGAAACTTTGATCCACACCAATTAATTAGGAATGATAAATACAGAGAAGTCACACAAAACATAAAACTGACAGATACTTTAGAAGAACTGGTTCCAATTCTCAGGCAACAAGCTAAAAATGTAGCCACATTGAACACATGTAAAAGACATGCTCGGTGGACTTCAAATGTGACAAAATTCATGAAGAAAGACATCAGGCATGGTTAAAATTTCAAACACACAAAACAGAAGAAAGTGCAACCAACCTCAAAAATATCAGGGAAAAGTTCACACAAATTATCAGGCAAACCAAGAGACAATCACAGAAAGATCTACTCAACTCAATAGAAGAAAACTACCACAAAACCAATTCCAGAGACTTTTACAAAATGTTTGGAAGACAAGTACAAAAATTTGCCTCTCCCACATTAATGCTGAAAAGTGAGGATGGAAAAACGACACAATGTGACAAGGAAAATGCCGAAAACATGGCAAAAGCATTCATTAAACTTTTGAATTGTGAAGAACCCCAGGAACTTTTAGCATTTAATACAGACACACCCATCAAAACCCCACCTGAACTCATAAACCCCACAAAAATCAAAGAGGTGGAAACAGCACTCAAAGAATTGAAAAATTATAAGGCATGAGGAGAAGACCTTCGCAGAAATGTGGAAATATGCCAGTGATACAGTTCGAACATCCTTACACATGGCCCTAACAACAGAAAAGTTCCACAAACATTGGACCACAGCCATAATCCACCCACCCCACAAAAATGGAGATAAAAGCAATCCAGATAATTACAGAGGTATCTCTCTCTTAGCAAGATTTTATCCAGAATCCTATACAGGAGGATCAGAAAGCAACTAGAGAAAGAATTAGGTGAATACCAAGGAGGCTTCAGACCTTGGAGAAGCTGTGCAGAACACATCATCACTTTAAAATTAGCCATAGCATATTACAAGAAGCAAAACAAACCTCTTGCAATAACCTTTGTGGACTTTAAAAAAGCTTACGACTGTACTGTATCCATAGATCTTCAATGTTGAAAATTTTAAGAAATTTTGGGTTCCATCCAAAATTAATCAAATTGATAGAACTCACCTTAACTACCACTAAATCAAAAGTCAAATTCAGAGGGGAATTCTCTGAGCCATTCATCATAACAACAGGCTTAAGACAAGGAGATTGCTTGTCACCACTGCTGTTCAACTGTGCCTTGAAATATATAATGAGGGAATGGTACATGAGTAACCCAACATGAGTAACATCCGAATTGGAAGACCCAAAGACAACATGTTTAAATTGCCTAGGATTTGCAGATGATCTTGCTCTCTTGTCCAACAATATTCAGGAAACCAGACAACACTACAGGAAATAGCACAGAAAATTGGTCTTGGAATATCTTTTGAAAAGACAGTAATCATGTTTACTTACCCACCACTCATAAACAAAATTGCCATAGGAAACCAAGAAATCAAAATTGTAGATAAATTTAAATATCTTGGAGAAATCATAACATATAACCTCAACGAAAAGCCAGCATGGCATAACAGAATAAATAAACTGACCAGAGCACAATGTCACCAAGAATACCTACAACAAAAAGGGCCTGTCAATAGCAACAAAATTAAAACATTACAAAACAGTCACTCAACCAGAAATAACATACGCAAGCAAAACCATCTTCAAAACAACTAATACTGCACAAATAGACAAAATACTCAAGATAGAGAGAAGAATCATTAGAACGTGCATCAACAAATCATACCAAAAAGATGGACACTGGAGAGTAGCTTCTAATGAAACAGTCTACAAGGAAATAGAACCAGTAATGAGCACAATCAGGAAGAAACAGATTTCATTTTTTGGACATCTAACCAGGACACCAGAGAACAGGATCATCAGGAGGATAATAGAAAAATTATGGAATAGTAAGTGCAACATTAAGTGGATTACAGAAATCAAGGAAGATATGGATGAACTACAAATTACAGTGGAAGACCTAAGAAACAAAACCAACAAAATCAAGAGACTCACAGACAAGCAAACCAGACTGCAAATCAGAATCAACAAACGGACAATAGGGAGGGTGATTTCTGATGAAGAAAGAAGGATAACATCAGAGAGAATGAAGAAGTACTGGGCTGACAGGAAACTGAAAAATTCTTTGTATAAAGTTGGCTAGAGTGGTCCAATGAAGGCCATAAAATGTAAATAATAATAATAATTGAGTAGTTTGAAACTTTACATTTCAACTGAGATATTACAGTGAATATGGACCTTGAAAAATGAATTTCATTTCTAGTAATGGTTTGACAGAACACATAAAAAAATATGATGATAAAATTACCATTAATGAACTGACAGTTTTCAATCAATTTTTCATTTGCAAATGTCACATTTAAGTTGTTTGCACACTCTGTACCACTATACTCAGAATGAATCTAACCACTACAGATCACACAATAATAGTGGTGGTGGTGGTGGTGGTGATTGTCTTAAGAGGAAGTACAACATGGTTCACTGTTTTTACCAAACTCTCCATATAGAAGACATATGTCTTCAGAGTTATATTATTTTGTCCTAGTTGATGCGTCAGCGCCACTGTTCATCCAGTCCATACCAATTTCATCTCAATCGGACAGTTCAAGTTCATCTGATTCCTCATCTGTTGAACGTTCAAATGTCATATTTCACTTCATAATCTTCTTTCCTTGCATGCTTAGGCCTACATTTTTCTCCTTCTTTTTTTAATTTTGTCTTTTGTGTTTTCTTTCTTAGTTTGTGCTGCAGTCAGTGCCTTTTCTGCTGGGTGTTGCTGTAAATATGACAGAATATTGTCTTCATTCTGAGGAGCGAGTATCAGGTCTACAACTTGGCCCTGGCCCTGGATAAATAGCACTAATTTTGTGTGATGAAGATTTGAAGAGGCCCATTTTCTGGCTTTCTTCTGCTCGATTGATTTCCATTTGCTTCAATAAGCCCTCTTTCCCCAGTGGAATCTTTGAGCTCATTTTCCATCTCTATTGTAGGAAGTGCGAGTCTAGCAGTGCTTTGTGAGGGAACAGAGTCGTCAGCACTGAATTTGTTGATAAACTTAACCATAATAGGTATTTTATTTGATCCTGTATTGACTTGTCTAAATCTATTAAAGAAACTTCACTGATGTTGGCAATGCATATTGTTCCTGCAACATGTATGATAGAATAAATAATTTTTAATCATTAAAAATATATTGACAAGGTTGACCTAACATAAACTATTTTAAATAGTTTCTTTAATAGATTTAGCACTGAATTTGTTTGTATCTAGAGCAGCCATTCCCAAACTGTGGTCCGCAGACCCCTGGGGGGCCATGATGATAATCCAGGGGGTCTGCAATAATAATGTAAGTTGTAAATACTTAAAGAGGGAAATTTTATTGTACACACACAATTCAGAGATTTTTTCAAAAAAAATTCATGAACTATGTCTTCACTATTGTTTACTTACATACAGTATACAATGTAACTCTTAATGTAGCTGATCAGTGGACTCTTAGTAACTTTTAAAATAGCTGATACATGGCATGGAGTGTCTTCATTTGTAGTTCAGTACACAGCTAGTTGCGACAACACGGTCAAATGTATTACCTGATGCTGGCGTCTGAGTTGTGATCCAACATCTAGAGAGTGACATGCAAATATAATAGCTAACCAGATTGCCTGCCAGTTCGTGAAAAATAGTAAACCTGACCACCATATATGTAGGTCAAACTTCAAAATTGTACGGTTAGAAGAATTAGAGTCTAGTCAACTTGTGTGGCCTTTTTGCATGGCGGAACTGAAGGCAGCCATTGACATGTGTAAGAGCGGTAAGGCAGCAGGGGTAGATGACATCAGATTAGAGCAGATTAAACACCATGTGTTTGGTGTTTAAGCAAGAGAGTGGGTCTGGAAACTATTTAACACCTGTGTAAAATCTTGTAATTTTCCAAAATTTTCCTATTTTAAAACCTGGAAAAATGTCAACTGAACCCAAAAACTACAGGCCAATACCTTGTTGTGTCATTTGCTTAAAATCTTCAAGCGAATGTTGCTGAACCGTTTAATTCATGTTGTAGTGCCAGTTTTTATACAATTTCGACCAGTCAAAGAAAAACCACATCTTGAAACACCGGGCGTATATGAAATTCCATGTGGTTGTGGTTGTTCATATGTTGGCATGACCAAAAGGCTTGTTAGCACCAGGGTGAAAGAGCACATCAGGTCGGTAAAGAATGCTGCTCTTTCATCCCCCACGGAGAACGTTATAAGCCAGTCTGCCATAGCAGAACATTTCTACAGTACAGACCATGAAATCCTCTTTGACCAGGCGAAGGTCATCGCGCCTGTAAAAGACTTCTATGTTCGTCTTGTGAGGGAAGCCATAGAGATAGAGCTGCACCCAAATAACATCAATAGGGAAGACGGCTTCAAGTTATCAAATACAAGGAGACCTGTACTGCAGAAATACATGCATAACACCACCATGGCACAGCCGGATGCACTCAAACTGTCGACAGAGGGCAGTGAATCAGTAACTTCCCTCCCAACCACCACAGCACAGTGCCACGATCCTTGAGTCTAGTTAGTGGGGTAGGCCGTGGATAGTACGGGCATGACTTCCACGTTCCTTCAGAGAATTTCTTTGCTCACTGTCGGAGGCAAAACTTCACATGCCCTGATGAAGGCCAATGCAATTTGGATGAAAGCTTGTCTTCATTATTAAATAAATATATATATAGTGGCTTTAATCCAGTTCATTTATTTCTTTATGTGAGATACATTGTTGGAATGAGTAAAACCTGGTTAAAACTATGCTCTGCAGCTCCATGAAAGCACTGATATTTATAACAATGCAAACATTAATTTTCATTTGATATGAATTTGAAAACATGATCCACGAGGATGTTATTTTGTTCAATCTTACCCACGCATGCATATACTGAGAGTATCTTTACAGTCCTCACCGCATTCATGACTCAAAATGGACTGAACTGGGAGTAATGTGTTGGATTAACTATTGATGGTGCAAGATCCTTATCTGAAAAATATAAAGGTGTAATTGCAGACATGAAGACCATCGCCACTTGTATAACATGGACGTATTGTTGTATCCACCATGAAGAACTAGAAACTCGCAACATGTTCCCCAAACTGGATGATGTGCTGAAAGAAGCTGTGAAAGTTATTAATTTGATCAAAGCCAGGTCTCTAAATTTTAGGTTATTTTTGAAGCTATGTAAAGAAATGGGAAGTGACCATGAAGATTTGCTATCGCATACAGAAGTTAGGTGATTGTCGAGGGGAAAAATTTTGACACGCTTGTTTGAACTGAGAGAAAAAGTTAGGCTATTTCTTCTTGATGGGAAACGCAACTTCAGAAACTCCTTCAATGACTTCTTGTGTCTCGTGAGACTTACTTATTTAGCAAATATTTTCAGCCACTTGAATGATATGATTCAAGCCTGCAAGGAACATAAGTCACACTCTTCACAGTCCAAGACAAAAAGATGATGATGCTTGTTGTTTTAAGGGGCCTAACATCGAAGGTCATCGGCCCAAGACAAAAAGAAATGAAACAATAGGGAATATGAGTATATGGACATGCGGAATCACCAAAACCAAATTTGATTTTTCACCAACACTTGATTTCCTGTCCACAAATGAACATACGCTACCAGACCATGTACATGATGTAATGGTGAATTGCAATTAACCATGCTCAAACAATATTTTCGACCTCTGGTTGAGAAAATATCATTATCGAATATTCAGTTGACAGATTGGTCTGTTGTCAGAAAATGGTGCCAAGCTGTACGGTTGTTTGCAGCCCTTTTCTTTGCTATGCAGTTTCCCATTCCGGTATCTTCCTGGATTTATTTGAGATATGTGTATCTTGTTATCAGCTGAGAATGGCAGGAAGATCAACAAGCCGATGTATCTTTGGATTCTTCTTCTGTATCACAGCTCCACATCTCTGATTGATTTCTGGATCCATGCACGTTCCCCTATACCCTGCAATTTCTAGAAAGGCCATACTGCATTTAATGCCTTTCATGAAAACACATCTATGTGGGTGCACTTTCTATGATCTCACATAAATGAAAACGAAGTACAGAAACAGAACGAATATCAAGGTTGATTTTTGCATTCAAGTGACTACGCTAGAACCAAACCTAGAAAGGTTGGCCTCTGGAAAACAGCACCCCCTGTCTCATTCATCCAACAGCTGTACCAAGTCAATTTCCAGATCCAGGCTGTTGTAATAATTAGTCAAATGCCTCACTGTTTTATATTTTTTATGAATTTAGGAAGTATGTTTTAAATGAAGTTACTTTAAACTATAAAGGAAAGTAAATAGTAGGCCTAAATTATATAAATACAATTAAAAATAATACCATTACAAAATTCTGTCTTTTATTTACAGAATTAAGTATAATGTTCTGCAGGTAAGGGGTCCTTGGACATGCATGAGGGGGCCTCGGACACAAAAGCTTTTGGAAACTCTAATCTAGAGGATAAATGCCAGTATGAGAAAATCCAGAGATGCCTTTCTCAACTGTAGCTACTTGCATGAAAGCCTCATTGATCATTGGTGCTACATCATAAGGAGTGATATTTTTATGGGAATGCACCCTCAGATGTGTATCACATTCTCGATTAAAGACAGCCTTTAAACCAAAAAGAGGTGACATCAAGTGGCTGTAGCCGGTGTGACATGCAGAGGGGGATTGTCATTACCACAATTCAATTTTCTTTGCAGTAATTGTATGCTACAAGTGTTGTATGGGTAGTATTATTATCCATTATATAAAGTATCAGTTGGGAGTGGCGACCCCATCGTACTAACAGCCTATATCTGCTTCATTCATTTATTTATTTATTTATTCACGAAGCACAAGATACAGCTACACTGAGCAAATTTCACTTGCACTGTCAACAGACTATTTAACAAACGTAAACTTTCATAATAAAACATAAGAAACATAACAAAATATAACAATATCAGGTACACAGCCTACTAATAACAACTGTCCAAATCGAAAACCATGAGAATGTCCATGTTTATAGCCAAGTCGTCGTGGGTCAAGATGGCGGTATAATCCCTTCACATCAACTTATCTTTAAGATACTATTTACACACCTCTCGAATACACTTTTATTTGATGCTAGATCAAGCTCTTGTCTCCTATTAATATTGTTAAAGAGTGTTGGGAGGCGGATTAGGAAAGATCGTTGAAGTATTGAGTGCTGAGTGTGGGGAATGTGGAGAAGGTCTTTGGTTCTGGTGGAGCGGGAAGGAACACGGAGAGAGAAGAGTGAGACAAGATGTTCCGAGCGGTAATGTCCATTTAAGATCCCGTGAAGCAATCTCAGGTCAGCTACCTGTCGCCTGATGTGCAGCGGTGACATATTAATTGCCATTAATACCTGCTGCGTAGACAGATTTCTGAGCTTGGGGTTTCTGTTCCTTACAATTGCAGCAAAGAAGGACACTGCTCGGTCTAACTGCTTAGTATTGGAGGGGGAGGCTGTTGTCCAAATCGGAGAGCAGTAGTTTAAGAGAGGTTGAATGATCATGAGGAAGAAGTAATGAAGAGCAATGGGGTCAGAAATTTCTGTGAAGCGATAGAGAATGCCTAGTAATTTCATAGCCTTGGTTGTATATATTTCTATATGGGTCTTAAATTGTAATTTTGTATCGAATATTACACCTAGGTCATGCTGTTGCGTAACCACGGTGATGGGCTTGTCGAGTAGGTAATATGATGTCGGTAGAGGAGATTTACGTAGTGTTATGGTCATGTGGCTGCATTTTTGTGGATTGAGGATAAGTTTTCAAGTACGGCACCAGTTCGAGAGGGCACTAAGTGAGGACTGTAGCAGAGCTGCATCTGCTGGATTCCTGATCTCCCTAAATATCTTGCAGTCGTCAGCAAAGAGTAGGGTATTCGCTGTTTCATTGAGTTCGGATGGCAGATCATCCATAAACAAAGAAAACAGCAAGGGGCCAAGAGTACTGCCTTGTGGGACACCGGAGGTGACTGGTAACCATGAGGATGAAGTGCCTGATATTACCACTCTCTGCCAACGGTTATGTAGGAAGCCAGCAAGAAGGGTCAGAAGACTGCCATGTATATTAAATCGTTCGGAGATTTTATGGAGCAACAGAGTATGGTCTACAGAATCGAAAGCTTTCGAAATGTCTACGTAGCAGATATCCAGCTGTGATTTAGCTGCAATGGCGTGTGAAGCAAAGCTATGCAGAGTGGCCAGGTTTGTTAGACAAGAGCCACCTGGTAGAAAACCATACTGCTTGGTTGAGATATATGGCAAAATGAATGCGAGGAGACGCTGGTGTATAATTTTTTCAAAGATAAAGGATAGTTCGGGGAGAATAGAAATTGGTCGGTAAGATGAAACATTAAATTTGTTGCTTGATTTGAGAAGTGGAACAATATTTGCCTGTTTCCAGGTAATAGGAAAATAGCCCGCGGCAAAACATCTGTTAAATAATTTAGAGAGAGGGACGCAAAGAGTGCTGGCAGTATTTTTTAGGAAAAGAGGACCTACAGTGTCAGCACCGGTAGCTTTGTTGGTACGAAGAGTTTGAAGAAGGTTATGAACTTCACATCCCTGACTGGAAAACAGGTTGTAGGTTTTTTTCATATAAAGTATCAGGTCCTGTACTGTTGATTTTGCAAATTTAGTGAAATGTTTTAGCCAAACGAGAAATAGGTCTTCATTTATCCAACCGTTTTTGCTGCAGTGACAGGCACTTTCTTCAGGACGACCTCTTCCTAAAGCAGGATTCATTCTGACCCTTGGGAAAATGAACTTTAAAGGAGTAAAATTGCTACTGGCACTCACTGCACAGCAAACTAACATTTTTTTCCATGTTCACAACTTGTAGCAGACCCATTTGATTCTGATGTTTGGGTCCTAGGATATGACCTGGTTTTTGCACTGTTCAGATTGTAGTCTCATCCTTATTAAATATTCTAGAACCTTCAAATTTGTACTTTACAGCTTTACAGCTTTCACATAGGAATAAAACTGTTTAACTTCTGCTCCATTAAATGCCATGATTCGGCTGATACTAGCAGCTTCAGGCTTCCTAGGGCTCAACCCAGGATTTCTATGGAGAAATCCTTGAAGCCAATCCACACCTGGTAATTTAGTGGATTTTTAAAAGTCACTGTTTTTCTCCATTAACTTCTGCACATTCAAATATTATCTTGCATAATTCTCAACAAGGTATGCCATAAAACTTCGCCACATGGAATATGTGATCTTATTTCCACTTCCTGTACCTTTGTGAAAGTAGGATTCTTTCCCAGCTGAATGCAATCAGATTTCCCTGACTTAAGCTTGTCTTTTAGTGTTGTGAGAGGAATTCTGAATGCCCTTTCAATTTCCCTTTGCTTCCTGCCCTCATTTACAGCTTTCAAAGCTATTGTCACAGTGTGCGCTGACTCCATTTCCCAATGTCTGTTTTTCAAATTCTTTGTCTCACTATCTCTAAAAATATAGTGAAATTACTTATACAGATGATGATGATCATGATGATGACGGTTATATGTGCCACTAAAATAATTTTATAGCTTTTGGAGATACCACTTATACAGATGACGATATTGCTAATAAGGGGAGTAGAATTAAATACAATTTACAGTGTAGTCCAAACTGCGAGGTAATGACATGCACTTACCGCACAGTGTACGCCATTATCCCAGCCTGCTATTGCACAGTTCACAGCCTGCTGCTTCTAAAACGTTTGACTTTCGGAAGCTGTTCTACAATAATTTTGAACATCAAATTGTACTTTATATAGTACTCTGAAATTTGTAATATTGAGTTAGTAACACTTACCTTACTCCAGCAAGAGTGGCACTATTATAAGAAAATATTGAAAAACACAAGAACAATATTAGCACAGGACTCGCATGACCTTCCATTACCTTATCACTCAGGGAGTGGTTAGGATCATTTCTGATAGGTTTCAGTTCAAATAAATTTTATCTATTCTCACACAACATCTGGAAATGTAGGTGCATGCCATTCCCCTGGTATATGCCATTCCCCCTACCTCCCCTATGTATTTTCACACTCCTCAACAATTGCTTTAAACCCATCCCACAGATTATTTACATTTTTATTTGCCATTTTACACTGGTCACGAAAACTCCTTCATGCCTCTCTTGTCAACCACAATTACGTTACTGCCTAAAAGCCCTACTTCTATAACCTTCCTCTCTACCACATTCATTTTTATCTAAGACTAAAGCAGCTTCATTATTACATTTACCATCCATCACTTCAGTTCATCTGATTTTATCAGCACTGCACCTAGAATATTCTTTCCTCTAGCTGCTTCTATTACTCTCTGATTCACCTGACCTTTCCAGATTAATTTATTAACTGAAATGACATTTGGGCTCAGAGCAGAGTAGGTGTTAAGGATCTGCAGGATGCTGTAATGAGATTTTGAAGGCTCTGAGGATCTTCCGGTTGCTGAGCATACGCTACTTGTTTCAAGTGGCCCTACAGGAAGAAGTCCATTAAATCAGATGATCTGATGAGCCAACTGACAGGTCATTCCATTTCTCTCCATCAAGCAGGGTGTGTAGCATTCAGGTTGCTGTGAACAACTGCTGATTTGTGGGTTGGAGCTCCGTTATGTTGATACCACATGGTTACCCACACAGTCACCAACGGGGACATCCTCTAGCAACAATGGTAGTTGATCGCAGAGAAACTGTAGGCAGTGGGCTCTTGTCAAATGGCTGTCAAAGAAATATGGACCAATTAGGTGGTCATCCAGTATACCACACCAGTCATTTACTCCCCATCATGCTTGAAATACTACCTTCCCTTACCCAGTAGGGATCGTCAACACTCCAGTAGTCTATGCTATGATGGATTCACAGTGCCATCATTATGATATTGTGACTCGTCCAAAAACAAGACTTTCAGCTAGAATGCACGATCATTTGCCACTTGTATCAGTATCCATGTACACTACAAAAATCAACTCAAGCTTCAAAATCTCACTTGTGAAGTTTCTGATATAGCTGTAGGTGATAGGAGAGAAAGCGATTGGCATGCAAGATCCGTACGACAGATGACTGGCTGATGTTAGCCCACTGTGCTACTGCTGGGGCACTTGCATGAGGATTCTCCTGAATAGCTTCAAGAAAAATCTCAGCAGTATCACAGGGCATCACTGGCATTTCTCTAACAGGAAGTATTCAAGAAAGTGACACTGTTGAACACAAATGTCACTCCATACTTCTAAACGTATCTGAGGTTGGTTGCCATCTGTGTGGAAATCTCTCATAGCACAGGTACTATGCTTGTTGTGTGCCTGCTCTTGCTTCACCATAGATGAGGAACATGTTGACACAATCATCTGTTGAATACATAGTGAACGAATGATCAGCATGACTGGGGCTGTGCACCAACTCTGGGCAGTAAAAATCCATATCTTAACAAAAGCTGTGTGCTTTTTGTCCAATGTGGCATGGATATTCTTGTGTTTGATCTTCGAAGCTCTAGATGCGTGGTTTGGGTGGGATTTAAGCTCCCCACTGAACAGCGAATGTGTCGGCACTTCTGCACTTATTCCATGGCTTCATGCTGACAACTATTACTGGCTTCTAGAAACCACTTCCATTTCACCAACTTGTACCTATTTCCTATCTCTGCATCATCCTTTTCAGCATTACTTTTTTTTTTTTTTTTTTTTTTTTCTTGCAAGTTGGTTTACGTTGCACTGATACAGATCAGCATTACTTTCATATCCTACTCAACCTTATTGCTTGGCACAACCTATTTATGTCACCATATGACAGGTGATATAGATGTTGATTTCCATAGGCAACCTGAAATATTTGTCCCAAATGAGTAAATTTATAATGTCCAATAATGGACCATTTATATTGGTATTACCATATGACAGATCAATGCTGTAACTGTAACTACCTGAATGGACTTACTGAGACACTGTGGCCTATTGCTAGAGACTATGATTCTCTGCAAGATATAGTCTGGCTCAGTACAAAATGACGTTTACTATCCCCTTCTCTAAGTAACAATACCCATGTGTCACATACTAAAACCTGGGTTACAATGTTACTAAATGGGGGACAGTATGAACAGACTGAAGAACAACCTGCTGATATTCATTTAGCAATGCCAGGTTCTACTGTGTTGCTGTGTACCTGATATAAAACAGACAAGGGGTAAAAGACTGTACTTCCAGTGAAAAAGGTTGTTATGTTCTGAGCCAGGCTATGCATCCACAGTGCCTTGGTACAATATCAGAAGCAAAGAACTATTGACCTCGTATTCTGGGTGTTAAAAGGGTTGCCTAATGTCGAGAATAATAAGGGGCAAAGGGTTCAGTTGGTGTATGATAAGATTATAAGTTTTATCTATTTAGGTAAGTATGACAATGTAGCACTGTTGTGTATATGGGATCAGTCCCTTTTTTAAAAATATTGTCACCTGTAATGTATTGCACCCTGATGGCCTAGTCCATGTCATCATTTGATATACCAAAGGTATATTATAATTCTAGGCCAACATATGATTTCATTATAGGCCGTTCATCTACAATGAGGTTTGGTAAGACAGGGTCTGGACAATTAATAGAGAGACAGACGTGTGTCTTCATGGGTAATAAAGGTGCCCGTTGAGTAACAAAATGTGTATGTGGAAATTCTGGCAGGAAGGGCCTTATCTTCCTAAGGAGCTTATGTGAGGCAAGCTCGAGCTGGGATCACAGGAAGCTGCCAGGCCACTTACTGTTAGGTGGAAAGAGGCTAGAAAATCTAGCTCCACTCACCCCTTTTATGTATGCTAGGAATACCAGGATGTGAGGTGAATGACCACCCCAAGCCCAGGGACATGTCATCAAGATGGTAACACCTTTTCCGAGGGAGACATTCAAACTCCTGCCCAATTTGCAGTACTGCCACCTTAGATTCTGCAAGGGCATAATCCAGCTAACTTCACTATTAATGATAAATAAATTATTCTGATTATGGAGTCATGACATTTGGAATTTTAGAACTTCATCCTCATAAAAGACTCCAATAACTTTCATAATCCAACATATTAATTTCTGAGAATTCAACCCCAGCTAACTCCTGATTGGCTGAATGCAAAGGATGTCAGGGAAGAAGCCAATTTTCCTGTGAAAGGGCAAGGATAAGAATTTAATCATAACTTTGGATCCAACAACCAACTGTGAATCAAACTCCACATATATGGACAGATAAGGTCTCAAATGAGTGGGCCATGTTTCATGGCCTGACTCAGTCTGGAAACCTCGATATGGGAGAACTATAGTCTCTCTCTACCATGGCCTCAGTTAAACCCAGAAGTGCTGAAAAAATATTATATAAGGAGATCTTTGGGTGCAAGAAGACATTACCATCACTACTTCTGAACAGTCAGTCAAGGGATGAATACATACTCGTCAATGGATCACTATTCATGCCATACCTAAGTAATTAAAATATTCTGTGTGTTAGTGAACATAACAATTATTGGACAGTATTATTTTTTCACCTACTGGGTGATATTCGCCTGGATACTATTTGCTGGTGCATGCCAGACCAGAGATAGCATAGACAATGTATGTGAATTTCCAATTTCTTTGAAATCATTTAAGAAAAGGCTAGGAAAACAACAGATAGGGAATCTGCCATCTGGACGACTGCCCTAAATGCAGATCAGTATTGATTGATTGATTGATTGATTGATTGATTGATTGACAAGTAGATACTCACCCTGCATTCACTCATTGTAATTACGTACATTTGTTTGCACAGGCTGTGATAGAGATAGGCATATGCTCCCTCATGGCACTAAATGTCAGAAAGGAATTATAGTTTTTGTGAAATTAATTTGGACGGTGTTGGACATTTAGCAACAGGGAAATACCTGGTCAGCCATAGGGACACTAGCTGGCAGGGACATAAGACAGCTTCTGGGAGTGCCGGGTTTGACATTCCAAGTGCACGTCAGGCCGTGTGATACTAATGTACTGTGGCTTCTCTATGCGGGAGAGAAATAACTTCTGTTTTCTAAGTGTCAATTTAAAAATGTGTAATTTTAAGGTGCCCATGGGATTAAATCATTGCACCATGGAGACTGTCAAGATGGCAGGCTAGGTGGATGCTGGGAGCGATAGCCCCCTCGTCTGAACAGCATGCCGAAGAAAAACATGAGTATCCATCAGTTGAAATTATGTAGGTTTGCTATCCTATTAATGGGGAGGAGAGGAGTGGGGACAAATTTATATAATTCTTCTTCTTATTATTATTATTCCTAGTGTTTTCCCACTGGTGCAGGGTCCGCTGTTCTAATCTTGGCTTGCCATTTTGCACGGTCTTGGGCATCGTGTGGTCTTAAGTCCAGAGCCTTCATATCCGCATTCACTGTGTCATGCCAGTGCTGCTTTGGACATCTGCGTGGTTGTTGCCACTAATTTCAAAGGTGTGGGTGAAATTGGCTACTGTTCCATGTGCAGCACACAGGACATGACCAAACCATTGGAGACATTTTTCGCATTTCTTCTCAGTGATGGGTGCAATGCCCATTTGCTGGTGGACGGTGTTGTTTTTTACATGATGCAGGAGTGTGATGACCATCGACCAGTGGAACATGCGCATTTCCATGGTGGTGTAATTGGTGCTCTGTAGCTTTGTTAGCTGGTTGACATCAACACCGTATAAAGCAACAAGACGTACTACCATGCGGTATATTTTGGACTTCAGATGTAGTGGAATCCTTCTGTCGCAGAGTATGCCTGAGGGTGACTTCCCTCCATCTCATCCATGCTGTTGTATCCTACTTTGTACTTCATCATGTATCCCACCATCAGTCTGTAGGCAAGATCCTAGATACCTGAAGCTTACAGTCTTAAGGTCTCTCCATCAACTTGAGTTGAACTGTTGCTTGGGATGGTTTCCAGGTATTCGGTCTTTGTTTTGTTCAGTCTAAGACCGTACTGTGAGAGATGGCTGTTCCAATCTTCAACTTAATGCTGCAATCCACTTTTGGTGGTATCAGCAAGTGTGACATCATCTGCATATAAGAGAGTCCAAGGGACACTCTTTTGCAGGTCCCATGTTATTGTGTCCATGACAAGAACAAAGAGCAATGGGGACAATGTAGAGCCTTGGTGTATGCCGACTTTCACTGGGAAGCTCTCCGAGGTGCCAACAACGCAATGTACATGACTTGTGTAAAGCATCTTGATCCAATTGATAAGCATTTCTGGTGCACAATAGTCACAAAGTGCATACCAGATCACATGATGTGGAACACGGTCGAAAGCCTTTTCAAGATCAAGGAAGGCAATATGCAGTGGCCGTTGTTTCTCTTGATGCTTCTCAATGAGCATTCTGGCAGCAAAGATTGTGTCGGTTGTTCCAGCACCCTTGATGAATCCGCACTGGTTGATACTAATGCTGACAATATCACGTAGTCGTCGATTGAGAATTCTCTCAAATATCTTCATTGTGTGTGACAGGAGGCGAATTAGACAGTAATTAGCACATTCTGCTTGAGTCACCTTTTTGCTTAAAGATAGGCACAGTGATGCTTGTGGTCCAATCACTGGGAACAGAGCCAGAGTCAACTATGGCATTGAAAATGTTGGTCAGCCACGTGATCGTGGGTTCTTTTAATTCCTGCAATTTCCAGAAGTCTGCCGGAAGATCATCGGGTCCTGGCGCTTTTTGGTTCTTCATACTCCTGATGGCGTTGGTGACTTCCTCTGGTGTGATGTGTGAGATAAGACCTGCTGTTGGATTACTTTCTGGAAGATGAGGATGTGGGAACTCAATGTTGGAAATTTCTTCAAAGTGTTGTTGCTATTGTTTGAGGAGGTCCTATATGTCTAGTAATTGCTGACCATCTTTGCCTTTTATGCACATGTAGTGCTCAATATCCTGTGCAGACTTTATTATTGCTTTGGCCAGATGGAAGATAGTTTTCTCTCCTTCCTTTGAATCCACTGTTGCATACAGGCCATTATGGTGACTGTGCCTAGCTTCAGCGACAGCTTTCTTGGTCTCATGCTTGTCTATGACATATCTTTCCCTGTTCTCTAGAGTCTTTTGTGAAGCCCAGTTTATTTATGCCTTCTTCTGTTCATGCACCTTTTCTTGGACTTGGGCTGTCCATAACAACATTTGCTTGTCAATATGGTGGGAACTAGGTTTTGTTGTACCCAAGGTTGCTGTGGTGGTTGCAGTGACAGATTTGCAGAATGTGATCCATGCATTGTCAATCGCATTCAGGTCAATGGCAGGGAAATTTACACTGCCTGCTAGGGTCTCCTTTTTGTCTTTAAGCTTCAACCACTTGATATTTTTGGGGGCATTTATCCCTCCATTTCTATGATGTTTATAGATTCTTAAGTCTCCCGTGAACAGCTTATGTTGAAGGGCTACACAGTCAGATGGTATGACCTTCACATCTAATACTGTCTGAGATAACAGCGTCGAACAAGGATAAAGTCAATTTGGCTGCTATAGTCACCACTAGTGTAGGTGATGAGGTAGTTGATGCAATTTTTGAAAAATATGTTACCAATAACCATGTCATCTGCCTCAGCAAAATAAAAAATTTGAGTACCATCATCATTTTGGATACCAAGAAGTAGAAACTCATCTTGATGACATGCTGAAACATTGTCTTGGAGCTCCTGTCAAAACTGTTCCTTTTTAGGTCTATAACTATGGTTACTTAAATGGTTGTGCGATTTACTTCTCATCTCATGATTTAGATTTAGTTAAGATGAAGGGACATGTAATATGTAAATACCTTGATCAGGTATTAATTTAGCTTAGATGTTTAGACTTGCTTGGATTTTTGATATGGACTGAAAGCTATTTATTTTTCTAATTTATGAATTAATGACTGTCACTGAGCTATTAAACATAAGTGTTCAAATCTAGAAAAAGAGGTGGATGCATTGGGTAACTTTGTACTTTTTTAATAACTTCAGAATTTTGGTAAAACTCTGTTTAATCTCTTTTCTAACCATTATTTAGCATAATTCGAACTGAGTTTTACTACTTCTCACCCACCTTGTAGAAATAATGATTATATGGTACAAACAGAATTACAAAGATGATTAATATGAAGTCATAATACATGTTGGAAATTACACTGACCTACAAATTCAAACTTTCTGATCATTGCATGAAGTTTACATAGTGATATTTTATATTTCTGGCATGCTGATTATAGAACTGAAGTCAGTTTTCCCCTATTAAATCAGGTTTTTGTGCAAATTCAAAATGGAAATTTGATAAATATGCAGCATGCGCATGCAAGATTACTATTATCAAATGTAAAGAATGCTTCTTTATTATTTTCACCCATCTGAACACTCCTATCTTACACTGGTATTTTTATGAACATAATATAAAGATATGTAGTGTATTGTGTTAACAGATCTGTAGAAAAAACACAGCCAAATGGACCAAAATTTACCATGCATTAAGCCTCATAACGTACTGAGAATGGTAAGTCTACGGTTTCAATTTTATAATGTCCTTAGTATAAGAAATATCTTCGCCTTGAATTATGTGTGTGAGAAGTAGTTGGACCTTCTCTCTTTAGTAACCAGCAGTAATCTGCCAGCATGTTTTTGTTCCATTTCCCTTGATTTCTGCGTTCCATTTCCTGTAGATCCTGATGGAATCTTTCTCTTTGCTCTTTGCTCAGCATTCCTAGGTTCTCAGTGAAATAGTCCAGATGCAAATGTAACATGTGCACTTTCAAGCTCATTTTGCAGCCTAAATCTTGGAAAGAAACAAGCAATCTATCCACCATAGTAGTAGTCCGAATTCTTTTGTTTCCAAGAAAGTTTTTGACCACATTCCAGAATGCTGTCCATGCCGATCACTCTGCAGCACACATAACGTCTTCAAAATTAACATCAGAAAGAAGTTTTCTGATATCTGGACCTCTGAAAATACCCTCCTTGATTTTGGAATTATTGATGCCTGGGAATCGATGACACAAGTACTGAAAGCATTCACCTTCATTGTTTAGGGCCTTGACAAATTGCTTCATAAGCCCTAGCTTGATATGAAGAGGAGGTAAAAGTATTTTGGTCTTGTGAACAAGGATTTCTTGTTTTATTCTTTTTGACCTTACAATCCATTCTTTTTGAGTTCAGTGATGTAACCTTGCTCGACTGTCTCACTCACACAGAAAGCAGGAGTAATTTGTGTAACCTCCTTGTAAACCTAACAGAATACCTATCACTTTGAAATCACCACATACTTGCCACTTGTGTTTCTGGTATTTCAGTTTACACAACAGCATTTCAAGATTTCCATATGTTTCTCGCATAATAACTGAATGAGCAATGGGAGTGGATACAAGTTTGTTTTTATTGTGAAGAAGGACGCACTTCAAACTACACTTGGAGGTGTCGATGAAAAGTCTCCAGTCAATAGGGTCATACTGTGGTGCTCCTAGTTTTAAAATAACCTCCGGCATGTTGTTGCAGTAAACCAAGGCTCCCTCTTCAGAAAAGAAGGGTGTAAATTCTTGTTCGCGATGTCTGTATCAATAGCACGTCGTGCCTGGTGCCAACATGTTTCTTTCACGAAGTCTAGATCCAAGTAACTTGACAGATTCCTTTGTAAGGTCAAGATTTTGAACAAAGTCATTTAATGCACTTCGTTTGATCAGTCTTGGTTCTTTTTCAACACATTCAGGGGAGAAATCACAGTCACAGTTAGTGCCCGCCATTTCTGTGTCGGATTCAGAAGAGGGACAATCCTGTAAATATTCTGGACGCTGTGATACTGGTGTATCAGGGCCATGAGAAACAGGTTAAATTGCAGATCGAATATTGCTTGGATACACAATGTTACCTTTGTTGCTGCTGTTAAATCCCTTCACATTCACAGAACAGAAAGTAGCAGTGAGTACTGTAGTCTGGGGGTTCTCGCTACACCATTGGAATACCAAATGGCAACGCAGTTCGCTTACAGTTCACCCATTGCCGTAACTGCTCTATACAGGTTCTACAAACCTTATGTGTTGCCCATGGCTTGTCTTGGTCTCCAAGTTTCAAGCCAAAGTAGGCATAGTAGGCCTTTCTCACGAACTCGGTTATACGAAATCCACATACATAGCAGAATACATCTGGATTGTTCTTGCAGCCACGTCGTGGCAGGTTGATAGAAGTAAGTTCAATAAAAATATTAATTACATCACTCACATATAGAACGCTTATGAAGACAAAAATATCTTTTCACTAGCAAGCAAAACACAACTCAAACTGTCGCGGACGAAGCACAACGAGAGAATGATGCCACTCAGCCAAAACCGCCCGTTGCTGGCTATGTTGTACATTATTGCTGGCTCTACACTCTGAGCGTGATAATACAGGACTACGAGATGGCTGGAGGATGTCGAATTAATGAAATAATAAAATAAATTAATAAAAGAATATGGAAATCTAAATTAAAGCAACACTCTTCTTACCAACGTAAGAAGTGCATTAGTGCATGTGATGAAATAAACATAATATAGGATTTTTGAGAAAATGTAATGTGATGGGGAAAAATTAACATCAGATCCTGATTCAGGATGCAGAAGTCATCCTAAAAAGCAATACAGGATGGTGGCAATGAAACCATTGCTAGACAGTGTTATCTGTAGTAATACAGTATGTGACAAAACAAACAGTATTGAAATTACCAACATGTTCTAAACATCAGACAGTATTGAATATTGCTAGAAACCTGCCACTGCAACAACAATGGATGCAGTAAGATGTAGCTACAGCCCACACTGCAAGGGGGATCATTTGTCCTTCTGCAAGAACACTTTGGAAAAAGCTCAGTTTCCCATGAAATGGAATTCTTAACCCCTTCCTGCTCCCTAGATGCCTAAATATTGGATATGCTGAAAGAATCGACTTTGTGGTCAGACAACCCACCTACTAATGTTATCTGAATTATGAGAGAAGATACCGGTACAGTAATTTTTTGTGTCCTTGAAACAACCTGTGTTCCTCAACAGTTTCTGCCCCGCCTAAAATGGTCTTCGGGGGTGGGGGGCAGAGTGCCATTTTGCCCCTCCCCCCTCCAATTCTCCTCCTAGATATTAAGTCCTCTTAAGACGAGGAGTTTGGTAGTATTCGGAGCCCCAAGTAGAGAATTACAGCGTAACAAGATTTAAAAAGAAAGTCCCAAGTCTGGTTCTGTCAGGTCTGCTGCGGGATGGTTAAGCTGCGCTGATGGGGTTGGGGGGTTATGCCCAGAGGTTCCAGTGAGCTCTCGCTAATGGGTTTGGGAAGAGAGTGAGGTACTTCCCTTGAAACATAGGTTGAACGATGGGTTGACGGGTGACTCGAATTGACTCGCAATTCTGCACCTCTTTTCATTATACTAGAAAAAGACCTGTACCAGATCTCTCCAGAGACCATATGCCATTATTATCATAGGATTTGCTCTCAGAACTGTTCAAGTTTTGAAAATAGTGATGACAATTCCCATGACAACTTGAACAGCTGAGAGGTTTTTCTCAGGCCTTAAAACTTAAGGCTTATTTCCGTACAACTACGGGATAGCAGAGATTGAATCTTCTGCATATAGCCCTACAGAGAGAGGCTACTAAGGAGTTAAATGTGGAGAAGGTGGCACATGATTTCATATCACTGAGCGAGTTGGCCATGCGATTGGGGTGTGCAGATGTGAGTTTGCATTCGTGAGATAGTTTGTTTGAACCTCACTGTTGGCACCCCTGAAGATGATTTTCCGTGGTTTCCCATTTTCACACTGGGCAAATGCTGGGCTGTACCTTAGTTAAGGCCAGGGCCACTTCCTTACCACTCCTAGCCCTTTCCTATCCCATCGCTGCCATTAGACTTATCTGTGTTGGTGCGACGTCAAGACAATGGTAAAAAAAAAAGAAGAGGATTTTATATCAAGAAATGAGTTTAGAAAGCGGCCATTCCTTCAGAGAACTATATTTCTCAATGGAGACTGTTCAGGTGGAACATCTGGTAGTAGAGCTTTTCACATTTTGAACCATGAAATTAATAGTATACAGCAATAGGACATTTATTCAGAAAATGTAGGCATTTATGAATTAAGGTGTACTTATTTTACTTGTGATAATTTTTGATAGCTTTGTACATAAGACATTCCTTCAAAATATTTATTTATGAATCAAGTTTTATTTTTCTGTTTACTTGTGAATATTATTGAAAAATCTGTACATAAGGTTCGTTCAAAAATGTATTTGAGGAACAAGCTGTATTGTTCTGTTTCTTCTGCTTGTTTGTGAATACTGTTATGTGAATGATTACATTCATATTTTTCATCAAATAATTAATTCATCAACATGTTTGACAATTTACAGGACCATTATGAATAATGCACGAGACTTGAGGCTGCACATTTTGAACACATGCTGTACCGATACAGATAAAATACGTGTTGCTGTCATCACCTTGCATGTTATAATGATATATCGGAATGTTTAGAGTATGCTTGTAATTTCAGTACTATTTGTCTTGCCACAAACTTCAGAACTTATCTATAGAGAATCTGGAACTCAAGTATTTATTTTGACTATTTAGCAAATAACAAAAAAAATTAAATAATGAAAGTGCATAAATATAAAACAAATCAAATAAAATTTTCAGCATGAAAATATGCTTTTTTATTTTAGCATTTAAATTCTTCGGGCTGCAGTCTACCAGTATGTCATCTTTATCAGAATAATACAGTTATGTCCTGTTGACTGTGCAGTCTGTAGTCAAATATAATATTGAAGATGTTTCAGTACTCTATTCTAATGCATGTACATAAAAACAAGTGTAAGTAGGTGTGATAAAATTAAAGTGATAACACAAAAATTATAAAATTGAGGTAATGGGCAGCTACTGATTGGTTGAAGTTCCTGATATGCTTATACTGGACTGATCATTGGAGCCAGATATTTCTCCAGATATTTTAAACATTAAATCTAGAAAATTTCTGAAATAATATATCATTTTGTGTAGAGAGTTCCTACTGCGTACAGTATCATATACTTTACAATAACAGAAGCTTCCTGGCAAGTGGTCAAAGAGATCTCTTGCTTCAAAATTGATTTCATAATCGTACACCTCATTTTGAATGTAGAGGATGAGTTACGTTTGGATAATTCCTACTCTAGCATGTAAATGAACCTGTAAGATAACACAGATACAGACAACAGTTGAACAAGGCGTCAAATGAGCTTTTGAGTATTTGAGTGACACTCTGATCCACATAAAATCAGAGGCATGAAGTTAAACTGTTTGTACTATACAGTGTGTCTCTCTCCTCTGTGGCAAAATGCAAGGAGGTGACCGGAGTGATAATGAGAAGGATAGTAATCCAAAAAGTATAGTCCAATGCACTACTAGTTTAATTTTTTTGCTAGTGGCTTTACATTGCACCGACACAGATAGGTCTTATAGTGATGATGGGATAGGAAAGGCCTAGGAATTGGAAGGAAGAGGCCATAGCCTTAATGAAGGTACAGCCCCAGCATTTGCCTGGCGTGAAAATGGGGAAACCACAGAAAACCATCTTCACGGCTGCCGACAGTGGGATTTGAACCCACTATCACCGAGATGCAAGCTCACAGCCGCATGCCCCTAACTGCATGGTCAACTCATCTGGTACTAGTTTATTAATTACTCTTTATCAAAGTTGGAGGAGAAAACCGTCTTGCAAGCAACTAATGCAGAAGTTACCATTGCGCTGTTTGACCTTGCTCATCACAGCTTGCATGTGCATAAGCATTACAACTTTGCTATGCTAGATAAGAAAATATACAACTAAAAGATCTAATGTAGTCAATAAATACACTGACTGACAGAGCAAATGCAACACCAAGAAGGAGTGGTCAGAACTTTATGCCAATTGCAGGGTAGACTGACGTCACTGAGATATGCTCATGATGTGAAATGCGCCGCTGTGCTGCGCACGTAGCGAACGATAAATGGGACACGGCGTTGGCGAATGGCCCACTTCGTACCGTGATTTCTCAGCCGACAGTCATTGTAGAACGTGTTGTCGTGTGCCACAGGACACGTGTATAGCTAAGAATGCCAGGCCGCCGTCAACGGAGGCATTTCCAGCAGACAGACGACTTTATGAGGGGTATGGTGATCGGGCTGAGAAGGGTAGGTTGGTCGCTTCGTCAAATCGCAGCCGATACCCATAGGGATGTGTCCACGGTGCAGCGCCTGTGGCGAAGATGGTTGGCGCAGGGACATGTGGCACGTGCGAGGGGTCCAGGTGCAGCCCGAGTGACGTCAGCACGCGAGGATCGGCGCATCCGCAGCCAAGCGGTGGCAGCCCCGCACGCCACGTCAACCGCCATTCTTCAGCATGTGCAAGACACCCTGGCTGTTCCAATATCGACCAGAACAATTTCCCGTCGATTGGTTGAAGGAGGCCTGCACTCCCGGCGTCCGCTCAGAAGACTACCATTGACTCCACAGCATAGACGTGCACGCCTGGCATGGTGCCGGGCTAGAGCGACTTGGATGAGGGAATGGCGGAACGTCGTGTTCTACGATGAGTCACGCTTCTGTTCTGTCAGTGATAGTCACCGCAGACGAGTGTGGCGTCGGCGTGGAGAAAGGTCAAATCCGGCAGTAACTGTGGAGCGCCCTACCGCTAGACAACGCGGCATCATGGTTTGGGGCGCTATTGCGTATGATTCCACGTCACCTCTAGTGCGTATTCAAGGCATGTTAAATGCCCACCGCTACGTGCACCATGTGCTGCGGCCGGTGGCACTCCCGTACCTTCAGGGGCTGCCCAATGCTCTGTTTCAGCAGGATAATGCCCGCCCACACACTGCTCGCATCTCCCAACAGGCTCTACGAGGTGTACAGATGCTTCCGTGGCCAGCATATTCTCCGGATCTCTCACCAATCGAACACGTGTGGGATCTCATTGGACGCCGTTTGCAAACTCTGTCCCAGCCTCGTACGGACGACCAACTGTGGCAAATGGTTGACAGAGAATGGAGAACCATCCCTCAGGACACCATCCGCACTCTTATTGACTCTGTACCTCGACGTGTTTCTGCGTGCATTGCCCCTCGCGGTGGTCCTACATCCTACTGAGTCGATGCCGTGCGCATTGTGTAACCTGCATATCGGTTTGAAATAAACATCAATTATTCTTCCGTGCCGTCTCTGTTTTTTCCCCAACTTTCATCCCTTTCGAACCACTCCTTCTTGGTGTTGCATTTGCTCTGTCAGTCAGTGTACACAATTTGTCTGAAAAAAAAGGATTAAGTCACTAAGGACAACATGGTGTACTTTATATGAGAATGAGCTATACATAATTCATTTAAAACCTGTGCAAGCACTCCTGCCTGGGGATGAGGAAAAACTGCTCCATTTCTCTCAATGGCTGCTGCATAGACTTCATGACGAGCCTGACATTCTTAGCCACGAATTGTGGTAGGACAAGTCACAATTCACAATTCACAATTCACAAAGGATGGCATAATAAACGTTCATAATGCACAGAGGCTCTGGAGAACCCTCATTCTGTGCAATATTGCTGCTATCAAGAAAGATTTTCATTGGATGTCTGGGCAGGAACAGTAGGAAATACTTGGATTTGACCCTACATATTGGAAGGACATCTTCAAAGTAATCACCATCTTTACTTTCTTGCAGAGATACTTCTGAGATTGTAGGAAGAAGTTTCTCTTAATGTACGCATGTCATTTCGACATGACAGTGCTTCTCTCCATTACTCTCTTCATGTTCGTCAGTGGCTGAACACAAACTATCCCAGAAGAAGAATTGGTTGTAGAGGGCCAGTGGCCTGGTCTCCAAAGAAGTCCAGATTTAACTCATTTGTATTTCTTTCTGTGGGGATCTATAAAGGCAATGATCCATGCCACTGATGTTCATTCCCGTGAAGAGCTCCTCAAATCACATACAGAATGTTGCAGATAATATCAGACATCAGCCTTTGCTAATGTTGTTTACTCCATCAGACAGTATTGTAAAACTTGCCTGCATATAACCATGCATGCATGCTGACGGAGGTTACTTTGAGCAACTGCCCTGACGTCGTTTCTCTTCTGATCCAGTGCAGACCCTGTGACATGAGGCACACTTATCAACAGCCTACCCTGAGATTGCAGTATGGAAAGGTTTCATACATACCTACTATTCATATTTATGCTTAAATTCCAAATATTATGAATGAGTGTTATTATGGGCTCTAACATCTATAGATGCAAGCCTGAGTAAGCAAAAATTATTGTCTTAGCAGCATTCTGTCTTTGGTGGTATTTCCTTCCTTCCTTCCTTCCTTCCTTCCTTCCTTCCTTCCTTCCTTCCTTCTTTCTTTCTTTCTTTCTTTTTCTATTTCTTCTTCTTTTCATCTTCTTGCTCCTTATTTCTGAGCTTACCACCTTCCTGTTGGTCTCTTCTTTTATGTTTTTCTCATTTCTTTCTTTCCTCCTTCTTCTTCTTCTTTTCCATTTCCTATTTTCCTCCTTTCTTACGGCTGGTATCTGGTTATATTTCCTTTATCCCATGTTTTCTTATTTTTGTTCTTATTTTTCTCCTTTTCTTCTGTGAAAATTCTCAGTTCTTGTCACATTCTTGGGATTTTTCTCTCCAGTTTTGACCTATGCCTCCTTCCTTCCCGTATTTCACCTCACCTCATAAATTGCTGATCTCTTTTGAAGAAACATTCATTTTATGGCCTATGGCTAGTTAAATTTCTAACCTATTTCAATGTTTTCTTATGTGTATTCTAATGTCATCAGACATTATTTTTACCCTTTCAAGTAATATTATTATTATAAATTTTAGAAAGAAAGCTGAATGGTATTTCATTACTCCTTTGTTTTCCAAATTAACTCAGGCACTCTACCTTATTGTTCTAATATGTCATTTGTTTCCCCACCCTATTATCTTAGGGTGTGTTTTGGATTTTTTTAATGAAGGAGTTGTTACGGGGCCTTGACTTCAGATTGGTGAATCTCCTCTTCAATCTACTAATTGTGTGGATCTATTTAAGATTTAATTTGGAATTATAATTTTATTCTTTGGAGTTGTGTTATTAGAATTGTGAAGTAATCACAGTGTGCATTAATTTTTCATTTACTTGAATTATTTTGGGAATATAAGTTGAAACTGTATTCAACTTTCTTGTTGGTTTATGATCCTACAATTCAATGGTATTAATTGTATCATAAACCTAAGATCATGATCTTAATAGGTATCATCTGATATGAGAATAATTATTTCATTAATCACACTGTTCCTAAGGAAAATTGATTCTCCTGCTAAATTCAAGGTAAAACTTATCTTGTGGTTGCTAATGAAGCCCTCACATTCATTTAAAGTAATTTATAAACTTTGTGGGCTGTGTTGTGATATCAGTTCATATAAAATAAGAGTTTTGTCTGTACATTGCTCAGAATTTGAAAAAAAATGGTATTTCTGTATCGTTCATGTCCACAGTAACAAGGAAATGCATTTTTTTCTTTTCCGTAATTTCTGGCTGTCTGTCTGTCTGTATGTATGTATGTATGTATGTACACACATCAGTTGAAAACGGCTGAAGAGAATTTAATGAAAATCGGTATGTAAAGTCGGGGGATGAGCCACTACAATCTAGGCTATAAATCATTTTATTCACGCTGAGTGAAATGGTAGTTTAGGGGAAGGCCTAAAATTTAATTCTCAAATATTTATATTTTAAGTGGTCGTGTCGATAAATACTACATAACTAAAGTTACGTAGAATTAAATTTCCGATCATTTATGTCTTATACAATTTTACCGTACCGGCTATGATAACACTGATATTCATGAATTTCGATTTTTGTTGCTAAGTCCTACATCAACGCCGAGCCATGAGAAAATGGGTGAACAGAATTTAATGAAAATCGGTATATAGAGTTGGGAAGAAAAAACTGTAGTCTAAGCTATAAACAATTTTACTGAACCGGGGTGAAATAGTAGTTTAGGGGTAGGCGCCTAAAATTTAATTTTTAAATACCTTCGTTATGGCTCCTATAGAAAAGTACTACATAACAAAAGTTATAGAGAATACAATTTCCGATCATTTATGTTATATTCAGTTTTATTCTACCGACTGTGATACGAGTAGTATTTCAGAGTCGGAAGAAAACTAAATGCGAAGGCCTACAATATCGAAAGCGCCTAACAATGATCAACAATAACATTACATTGACCATTGTTTGTTGTGATGTTCTTTGCCTCTTATCGTGCCTTCAACTCCGATAGATGGGATTACTGTTGTGTACCGAGTATAACAGCCTGACTCAATATTGGCGGGAAAGAGCTGGGGAGTTAGAAAACTTTTTTCTTTAGCATGCCATTCCTCTGGTTCATACATTGTCGGATACTGCTGGTACGTAACACAGCGGTTCATCAGTATTCCAGCTATTCGTTCCCTACTCTGACGCGCTGTTTTGAATGAGCAGTGTGCAGATTTGACAGAGGCTCACTTAGTAATAGTAGTATGACCTGGTCTAGAATTACAATTTAGGCCTATTCCAAATTATAGTACTACAATTCACTAAATAATTCAACCCTGAAAAGAGAAGTTACTTAAGAAAAGCGTCTTCCTCTTCACTTTTATAAAATTCTACATTCATTTTGTTCCAAATTAGCAGTGAAGAGAGGTTTTCTCCTCTGGTTTGGAGGAAAAATTTGCCTCCAGGTCAGTTAGATTTTTCCGCCACCATTGTAGTGAAATGAGATTTTCCGACTCAACGGGTACTCCTAGGAAAGAGATTAGTGAAAGGGCATAGATTTGTCCTCCTGGGATTCCCTGCTATTCGACCCCCCCCCCCTCCCCGACGAAAAAAGACAAAGAGTGTTCACGGATCAAGGCTGTGCGGCTTGGCCATTCCAGCTCTGGAACTTTGGACTGTTAGATCAGCAGTGTAGTACTGTTCGTTAAAAGTGAGAAAATGTGTGGTTTTTAATTTGATCGAGTATTTCATATTACTTTCAATCGCGCCATTCCTACTGACGTCATTGTAATGACCCATGTTCATTTCACTCGGGAAAACCACTAAGGCAGTCTTTCTGAGAATATAAAAAAGCAGGTGGAGAGTGAGTGTCTGCCATTATAATGAAAACTCCCCAGCCTGATTGTGACCGATAGTAGGCAAGCAACCGAGCTCGATAGCTGCAGTCGCTTAAGTGAGGCCAGTATCCTGTAATCGGAAGATAGTGAGTTCGAGCCCCACTGTCGGCAGCCCTGAAGATGGTTTTCTGTGGTTTCCCATTTTCACAATAGGCAAATGCCAGAGCTGTACCTTAATTAAAGCCGCGGCCACTTCCTTCCACTTCCTAGGCCTTTCCTATCCCATCGTCGCCATAAGACCTATCTGTGTCGGTGCGACGTAAAACAAACAGCAAAAAAAATAGGCAAGCAGACCTACCATCACAACGAAAATTCCCTAACCCAGTCTTCATATGAGAAAAGACGTTTGGTGACTTCCCCGTCGCGTTTCTAGGGTAACGTTTCTATGCTATATAATACAATCTTGCTCACAAGGTGTACACTACTTAACATAGAATTCTGTATACAGTGTAGAATTCCGTAGCGAAGCACGGGTACATCAGCTAGTCAGTTCACTATACCTGACATTGACCAAATTGAGTGTTATAATTTAATTAAATGATTCATTCCAGTTGTTTATCAAGCCCGTACTAATTTTTATTTTTCATTTTACCCCTTCCTTGTTTAATTGTGTGTCATATTAATACCCTTGTTTTTACTATTGTATCATTCATTAAATATTTTTCTTGTACCCTCACTGAGTCTGTTTTATTCAATCCTTTATTGGTCAACCACTGTTTGTCGAGTGTTGCTTAGGCCTTGTTCGACACTCCTTTCAGGATTTTTTCTTGGCCCTCTTTCATATTTTCTAACTTCATTATAAAATGCTGTGACCAAGGTAAGTTATTTAATTGGTGTTTATGTTTAACTACCTTTCTCTGATTAATTTCCCTTATTGTGTTTGGTATTTCTTGTGTGTCTTTACCCATCAAACTTATCACCTTCTTGCTTTCTTGCCGTACAGGTGAGACATCAAGTAGTGTGTATCTTACTGGGAAGATCAAGAGCAGAAGCCAACATCTTAACCACCAAGCCCTGGAAATAAACTTGATGGTGCCTATCTGCAGAATATACTGCTGGATATACTATAGATCTACATACCTGTTCTTATAGTAGTTAGAAAATAGTAAACGAATACTACTGACTAGGAAATAATTGATCTTCCAGAAACTTAATATCTCCATAGTCTTGTTTGGCACACTGATCTCCTTCTATTTCTACCACTTTTCCCAAACCTGTGGGGTGTGGGTGCAAACTGTGTTGCACATGTGGATTTGGTCCAGTTTTACAGCCAGATACCCTTACTGACGCCATCTGTATATGGAGGGATGTAATCACTATTGTGTGTTTCTGTGGTGGTTGGTAGTGTGGGGTGTTGTCTGAATGTGAAGAGGAAAGTGTTGGGACAAACACAAATATCCAGTCCCTGGGCCAGAAGAATTAATCAGAGGCAATTAAAATCCCCGACCTGACCAGGAATCAAACCCGGGACCCTCTGAACTGAAGGCCTGTTTAACACATTGATAATATTATAAATTTTTAAAAACTAAGCAGAATCCTTGTATTCATTTATTTCAAATGACGTAAAGGTGGACGAATATTCACTCTGAAACTTACCTGGGGATTTTTTAATTTTTATTTTTATTTTACATTTTTTGATGTTCTGAACTCTGCTTTTCATTACCACTAATGTTTATCTTATTGTTACTAGCAGAAAAATAAACAAAATTTAATATTTGCATCCTTAATTTTATATTAAATCTTATCCATATTACAAAATTTGATACATTTATATAGAACAATAAAATAAAGGCATGCTTAGTAAACAACAATGAGGAAATACTGGACAGGTGTTTTTCTTTTAACATCCTCCAAAAACAAACCAAAATTCAAGCAGTAATATGGTGGGGAAATTTGAGAAATATCTTCCTGGTATTGTTTGATAATGGCTCGGTGCTTTTCAAACATGACAAACGTGAAAAAAGTCTTTGTTTGGAGTGACTTGCTGGGTAACATGCTTGCTTCAGAAACACATTTTGGAGTAAATAACAACTCAATATGGATTACATGCACTTTTCCTTGCCCACTTCCATCGTCTGTTTATCAAGTTTGTTACATATAAGGCTCTTTCATTTTAAGTGAAGGAGGAAGTGATAAATCATCCAGTGATAATATGCAAGGAAAGGGCCAAAACACTGTGAATGGGTTGTGTTCACAGATAATACAGCAATGACAATTGCATGCAGTGTCCTGAGCCTTGGTTAGGGAGGGCAGTGGATACACACCAGAGAGCTGACAGGGGTGTTAACTGGCGAGACAGCTCCGATGGTACTGGTCTCTGCTGCATCCTTCTCGCAACTCTATAAGAATGTTATCGATTTATATTATTGATAAGCCATGTTAAGACAGAAACCACACATTTCCTAATTTAATGAAGTATGATGTAGAACCTATGAAGCAGTCATTCCTGTCAGCTGGCTCTATTTGCTACCAATATGCTGTCAGGTGAACTTTCTATTTGATTAAATGGCACATGCATCTTTAAAATGATGAATTATTCTGGCATATCTATGAATATATATTATTATAAGTTACACTTACTTTTGATCTTTTGAGTTAGCTGATGAGAAAAAGGAAGGTCTCATTCAATCAAGTTATATATCAGCTCTATACTCACCTCAGTTCAATAAACAGACGTACTAGTCTTTCCTTTAAATTTAAATAATGATTTTCTATGTATACTTTAATTTACTTTTGCTTCATAGTAATATTTAAGAACTAACCTGATATCTGGTAGAGCATGAAGATAATTATGGAATGTCTTTGTCCTCTCCTTTAAATCGTTCCCTCTACGCACATGAACAGTTATTGTGTCTATTCTTCGCGATCCTATCCACTTTATTAGTGACCTATATTTTAAACATATTCGTACACTTGAAGTTGGTCATTCCTTTTGATTATAATATAAAAACCTTTAGTGGTACATGATAGGTAAGTTATAATAATGTTATTAGTTTTATGTCTCATTATTTTATACAGTGTACGGAGGTATCAAGGAGATTTAAATCTTGTCCTACAGGAGTTCTTTTATGTGCTGATTAATCTACCAACAAGAGACTGGCGTATCTAAATACCACCAGACTGAGCTGGGATCAAGAATGCCAACTTGTGCACTCCATTCCCTGAGTCACTCAACCCAGCAAAGATATGTGACACATCTGCCTCATCTAACACTTAACTGCCTTTCTCCTCATTCCACAATCCTCACATCGAGACTGATGATCCGATAAGAATGGCCTACTCAATAGGAGTGGATTCCCTTTCCAAGGTGAACTTGAACTCATTAACAGGAGTGAAATTTAGTACACTGATCATGTGATACCTGTGATACCCATGACTATGCTGAATCAACTGTCAGAAGGCTTTGACCTAAGATGGTTGTTGTGATGAGAGGCTTCTATTGATTGACAAAAATTGATGAAAATAAATGAATTCACAGAACCTATGAAAAGAATGTGCATAAGTATAGGGCTAAATAAAAACAAACTTTTTATTAACTTTAATCCATGTTGTTATTAACATTAGTTTATTGATTTCCATTTACAGGGTTATTCGCTTGCACTAATACATTAAATACTAAGGAATTAAAGAATACGAGTGAGTAAGGCAGATATAGGGTTTCATCCAATATATTTTTGATTCAGATTATTTTCAATTACACTTATCAGAGTCAGTGTCTATATATACATTTAGGGGTACCAGCATGAAAGATGTCCCTAGCAGGAGCAGCAACAGAAACAAAAATAGTTTTACATGACTGTTAATGTCAAGATCATATAGCCAACAACAGAAACAACTTTCCTCTAATTATCAGTCCTTGTAGCCACAAAGTTCTTTTTTTTTTTTCTATTTGGTTTATGTTGCACTGACACAGATAGATCTTATGGCAATGATGGGATAGGAAAGAGCTAGAAGTGGGAAGGAAGTGGCTCTGGCCTTAATTAATTTGCCTGGTATGAAAATGGAAAACCACTGAAAATCATCTTCAGGGCTGCCGGTTCGAACCCACTATCTCCCAGATGCAAGCTCACAGCTGTGTGCCCCTAACCACATGGCCAACTCGCCCAGTCCACAGAGTTCTAGTGAGGCCAGTGCTGTCATATGCTTTTTAGTCTTGGATTCTGTGAAAATCTTATGAAAGATGCCTGGGAATATTTTAAAGGAAAATATTAAAGTATATTTATGGATCATTTGAAGAACATGGGGTATGGAGTAGAAGATACAACTTTGAACTTTACGAACAGTTTAATGAACCAGACATTATTGCACCCATAAAAGTTAAAGGGTTGGAATGAGTTAGGTACTTCCTGCATATGATCAACAACAGAATGGTCAAGAAGATCTTCAATCTCATGCCAGAAGGAGCTAGGAAAGTTAGAAGATCTAAGCTGGGGTGGAAAAAATGTGTGAGGCAAGACGTATGGGCTCTGGGAGTTCAAAATTAAGAAGCCTGGCTTTAATTAGAGTAATGGGGAACACATCTGAAGAAGGCCAGGATCTACATAGAGCTGTTTAGCCAATGATGATGATGATGATGATGATAATGATGATGATAATAATAATTTTGTGTGGCTATTTCTAGCCGAGTGCAGCCCTTGTGAGACAGACCCTCCGATGACGGTAGGCAGCATCTGCCATGTGTAGGTAACTGCGTGTTATTGTGGTAGAGGATAGTGTTGTGTGTGGTGGGTGAGTTGCAGGGATGTTGGGGACAGCACATTGGAATTAACCAATGAAGGTTAAAATCCCCAACCCGGCCGGGAATCAAACCTGGGACCCTCTGAATCGAAGGCCAGTACGCTGACAATTCAGCCAATGAGTTGGACATGATGATGATGATGATGATGATGATGATGATGATGGTGCCATAGAATATGTATGAAATGGTGCAGCCAACTTAAAGGTTATAATGGTACACATCATTACTTTTAAGAAGCAATGATTTTTGCCATATTTTTAGGAGATGAGGAGCAATAAGGAAAGATTACAACAGGCCACTTATTTTAATGTGACTTGTATTTTAAAGTAACTTGCTAATTTATTTGTTATTCACTAATCGGCCAACTAGGGAACACTCTAAGTTTCATTATACATTCTGGCATTTATTCAATTTTCATTTGATCCAGCAGGTTCTCATTAGATCACGGTGTTGAGCACATGTTCATCTGACGACTTTGTACCAGTTATCCATTTCTCATCCCGGAAAGTCCCAAAAGTCATGATGCCTGTTCTGAAAAGGTCTTGTTTGTGCGAGTCATCTGGTTGTAGGACCATTTCTTCAAGGTCTTTCTTGACACTAATGTTCCAGGGAACTGTTTTTTGTTTGAGTCAAAATAATTAAAAATGCATTTTGTCCATTAAAAGTCATCCATTCATCATAGGTGACCACAGAACCTAGTCTTCCCATGCAGTTATTTAAGAAAAGATTAGGTATACTTTTTTTTGCTACTTGCCTTACGTCGCACCAACACAGATAGGTCTTATGGCGATGATGGGATAAGAAAGGGCTAGGACTGGGATAGAAGCAGCCATGGCCTTACTAAGGCCTGGTGTGAAAATGGGAAACCAAGGAAAACCATCTTAAGGGCTGCCGACAGTGGGGTTCGAACCCACTATCTCCCGGATGCAAGCTCATAGCTGCACGCCCCTAACCGCACGGCCAACTCACCCGGTGACTAGGTAAACAACAGATAGGGGATCTACCACCTGGGTGACTGCCCTAAATGCTGTTCAGTGGTGATTAATTGATTGGTTGATAGACTGATGATATTTTCAAGTGAGCCCTGCATTTACATATTGTGTCCATGATCTTCTCTATGATAGAAGAGATTTCTTGTCTGGATTTTCTTATGTAGATCCCGTTTTTGTAGTTTGGGCCAAGTATTTTGTGGAGAATCATTCTCTCTTTTTGCTCTAACTTAACGAGTGCACATTTCTATGAGAAGTTAAGGCATTCCGACACATAGAGAGATACATGCTTGATGGCAGAGTTGTAGTGATGAATTTTGGTATTTACAGAAAAGCACATTTTGTTGTATGTTCCAGGTGGTTTGGAAAGCTACTTCAGTTGTTTTGCTCTAGGTGCTAAAGCCTCTGTATGTAGTCTATTTGATTAGATCCACTCCAGTCATGTTTTCTTTGATGTTTGACATTACTCCCGCCTTTTCAGAGGATATCTGCAAGCATGTTTGCTCTGCTACTTCTTTCAGGACATTAATTTCGTCTTCATCCAAATTCTTAAAGGTCCGAACAAGTTTCTATCTTGTAGTATCTGACGCCATTCGTGTAATACTTTCTCCAGTACCGTATGCAGTTGAACAAGAGTGGTGAGAGTCCATCTCCCTGCCTAACACCCATTTTAATTTTAATTTCAAAAAGTGCAGAGAAGCATCCTTGGAATTTTTTTTTTTTGCTAGGGGCTTTACGTCGCACCGACACAGATAGGTCTTATGGCGACGATGGGATAGGAAAGGCCTAGGAGTTGGAAGGAAGCGGCCGTGGCCTTAATTAAGCTACAGCTCCAGCATTTGCCTGGTGTGAAAATGGGACACCACGGAAAACCATTTTCAGGGCTGCCGATAGTGGGATTCGAACCTACTATCTCCCGGATGCAAGCTCACAGCCGCGCGCCTCTACGCGCACCTTGGAATTTTACTTTGGTGATGGTATTTGTTAGGGGTGGTCATATTACCACTAGCAGTTTTTTTGCCAACTCCCATTTCTGCAATTATTTGAAGCAACACATTGCAGTCAATGGAGTGGTACACCTTTCTGAAGTCTACAAGTTGTACACATGTATGTTCATTCTCCCAACATATGATATTTTGTTATCATTTTAAGATTGTAGATTTGCTCTGCAGCTGATCATCTTTTCCAAAAACCTCTTTGGTATTCTCCAAGTGAGCATTGAACATGCTGTTCTAATCATTCTAGGATGGATAACAATAGAATCTTGTATGTTACTGAGAATAATGAGATATCATGATATTTACATCCACAACCATTAAAAATATTTCTCAGTCAAAGTGAGCTGCTAAACAAAACTCTTATCATAGTTTGCATTCTAAATGGTACTAAATTCTGTCAGCTTTACAAGGTATAAATGACAATACCTTATCTTAATATGATCAGGCCCAGAGTCTCATGCACCACTAAAAGGATTCTCCTCCATTAGTTCCTGTTTCTTGCCTTTGGTTGCCAGTTAGTCAGCATAATGCCAATACAGAGCAGAGCTTGCAAAGTCCATCATTCCACCTATTCTGCAGCCTACCTACTGGTCTCTTTCCTTGAGGAATGAAATGCGTCAGAATAACAGGCTATCAGTTGCTGCTCATTAATGTGGCAAGTCCAATCCCCACAGGTTATCTGCTCTGCATCAGGCTGATGATACTCTTATCACTGTAGGAATCCTTCAGTTCCTTTAGCTCATGATTATATCAAATACATTACAACTTATAAATTTCATTGCTGGTACTGTATTAACATTAACAATATTAAACTTAATTTTTAGAAAGAATTTATTGTGAGGTACAACCTATTCAATACTTAATATCTACTATTCACAATCAAATAGTCATGCTTAAACTAGTACATGTTTTGGCCTCTTTATGGCCATCTTCAGCTAGGTTCAAAAAGTTTTTATTCATAGGATGTTATAAGTAGAATAAACGTACACATTAAAAACCACGGTATGAGTTCAAATAGGTAATTACATTGTTTTATAAAAATTGTATAAAAAGCTTATTTGTTTGAAAAGTATCATGGCTTAATGCTTTTTGGAGTTGTGTGCATCTGTTGTGCCATCTGTAAAAATGAGAGAAGCAAGATGCCAGTCCTGTGCTTTAACCGACTGATACACGCACCCAGAGAAATAAATGTAGGTTAATAAACTGAAGTTAGTACAGAAAGATGTTTAAGTTATTTCTGTCAACAAATAACATGTTTTAAGGAGAAATATGAGATAATTAACCTCTCTTAACACTAAGAGTAGGAGAAAGAACTGGAGGAACAGCACTTAAAACAGAGTTGCTCATGCTGGGCTATTCGTCTCGCAGGCACACACAGCATACAAGTGGGTGGGCGAGCAGGCAAGTGATCAGTGCGTACACTTCAGCGACAGCAATGTTGTGTATGTCACAGGCCATGAAGATCAATGAACGGTGAATGTTCATTTGAGTATTAAGGGGATAGTGTTATTTTTAAATTTCCAGTGGATAGAGAAACAGGTGATTTTCAGTATCATTTGCATTATAAAAATTAGTTATTTCTGTTCTGTTTACACATATTGACTGGATAAATAAGGAGTTTACTGGTACCTCAAAACATTTGTGTACTCTATGCAATGAATTACAATTTTTGCTATGATATTTTAACACATTCACGTCCTATCCGAGTTATTGCCTATATCGCGTGTCCATGCTCTGGACCATATCCAAGTTAGCACGGATAAGCGCAACATTGAATTGTAGCTGTTCGTATGCAGCTATGGTTTATTTTTGTCACAAATATCTGCAACAGAGATGAAGGTTATGCCCTTATGAATGCTTCTACCTGCTTCTGCTCACCGGAAATCACATGGCCTTGGAGAATTTCCCTTTCAATTCATTTTTTCATTCCGTTTCTGAACAAAGGCTAGTGATGGCCAAGCTAGCTGTGTAGTTGGTTTGCGATTGCACAAGCGTGTGTATAGTCACATTCTGAAGTAGGGACAATATAAGTGTTGACAAAATTGCTGACATCCTATTCAATGAAGACTAAGGTGATGAACTACTTCCTGAACTAAGTGAAAGTGACAGTGATGACAGTGAAGAAGATTCTACTGGACATGTGACAGAAAGCACAGTACCTGAAAGAGTAATATTAGCTACCACACCTTCCAGAGATACTCGAGGACTTCTTTAAGATATGTGCAAAATTTTGTTTCCATATCTTGTTTAGTTTAGAACTTATTGTGAAAATAATGTGTTGTTGTTTGGTGTGCCACTAACAGCTGGAATACCTGAGCCAGCCATTTAAATAGCCCACTCAGATGAATGTATTAAGATGGGGTATACTTTAGAAACATTCATCATATAATAAGGAGTAAAGCAGATAAGCTGTGGTTTGTTGCTGCTTGAGTATAAATGATCTGATAAACTGATAAAAGTCATGTTTACTTGAAATAACATTAGTTAGTTATTTATTTGAAGATATATTGTATACTAGCAAGATACCCGTGCTTCGCTACGGTATTATACTGAAATTTATATTTGAATGCTTATTGTTTTAGATATGTAATTCGCCGAAATTCGCGATCTGACTCGTTTTCAGCGAGAATCCACCAAAATTCCCGATCTGACTCGTTTTCTATTAAATTACGGCATGTTTCCTCCCATTTTTCAATCTTCCTTTCCAGCAATCGATTTCGTATTTCCCGGGCTAGGCTCAGGTATTCCTCCCGGTCAGTTGGGTCCCTAAATCTTTGCCATATTTTCCTATAATCATTTTTAATATGGATAAAATCCTTCAGGAGAACTGGCGTGGTGTCATATTGGGTGCCTTGGCGGCACTAAACCCGCGGCCGGGCTGCATTCTTAGTCATTACCAGTCCAGGAGCCATTTCCAGCGCAGTCCGCACAACTGACGACGGTCCGGAACATTATTATTATTATTATTATTATTATTATTATTATTATTATTATTATTATTATTATTATTATGTGTTGCTGTAATGGCTGATGACAGGGAAAACCGGAGTATCTGGAGAAAAACCTGTCCCGCCTCCGTTTTGTCCAGCACGAATGACACATGTAGTGACCGGGATTTGAACCACGGAACCCAGCTGTGAGAGGCCGGCGCACTGCCGCCTGAGCAACGGATGATCCTTATAAGTACATTAAGAACAGTAAAATCAATAGGTTTCACCTCCTTCTACACCTCACCGCCACCCACTCCCTACCAAAAGAAATTAAAAGAAGGCTTGTTTTTTTTATGTTTAAGGGAGATTCCAAACACCAATGTTCATGTCTGTTACCTTCAGTTTTGAGATATAAGTATCCCCATAAAAATAATTTATTTTTTCACTTCATTTCGCACTACTCCCCCCTCCCCCCCACTAAGTGAATATTCCCACAAAAAATACTTGTTTCTTTAATAGTAAAGGATCTTCTAAATACCAATTATCACGACTCTAACTTCTTCAGTTTTTGATTTATGTGTCCTCCTGAAAGGAATTCAACTCCTTTACACTCCCGCCCTCCAAGATGGTTTCCTCCCAAAAACGCATTTTTCTTTGTTTTTAAAGGAGATCCAAATACGAATTTTCACGTCTGTAACAGCTTTAGTTTTTATTAGATGTATGTATTCTCATACAATTAAGTCAATTAAATTTTCAATTATTTCACCAACCCCCCCACCCATTTATTGGATTTTCCGAGAATACGTGTTTCTTTACTTTTAAAGCAGATTGCAAGTTTCAACTTTCACGTCTGTAACATCTTCATTTTTGAGATATCAGTAGCCTAATTAAAAGAATTCAACACCATTTTCAGTCACATTTACCCCCCCCTCCACCCAAGTGGCATTTCCGAAAACTAAAAATACACGTTTCTTTATGTTTATTAGAGATAAAAAATACCATTTTTAACTTCTGTAACATGCTAAGTTTTTTTTAGATATACTGTAAAAATTCTCATTTTAAAATTTCTCCCCTTTTGAGTTCCCCTTAAGTGGAGTTTCCAAAAACAAATCACCTATGTTTCTTTACATTTACAGGAGATTCCAAACACCCACTTTTTATGTCTGTAACATTTTACGTTTCCAAGATATTCTGTAGATATAGTCTTTCAAAAAATTCACTCCAATTTGGCACTCCTGTTTAACCGCCATTAATTGGATTTTCCAAAAATTAAAAAAAATACATGTTTCTTTATTTATAAAGGAGATCCCATATACAAATTTTCAGTTCTGTAATATCTTTCGTTTCTGAGATATATGTATCCTCATTAAAGGCATTCAACCCATTTTTCACCCTTTTACACCCCACCTATTGCAATTTACAGCAAACAAAAAAATACGTGTTCCTTTATTTTTAGAGGAGATTCTAACTACCAATTTTTACATCTGTAAATTTTAAAGTTCTAAGATGTAGACGCACTCATTTTAAAAAATTCACCCCCCACCCCTTTTCACCCTCCAATATTTGGAATATTCAAAAACGAAAAAATACGCGTTTCTTTACTTTTAAAGTAGATCCCAAATACCAATTTTCAGGTCTGTAATATCTTCAGGTTCTGAAATATAAGTAGCCTCATTTAAGGCATTCAACTCATTATTCATCCTTTTACACCTTTCCTATTGGGATTTTCCGAAAACAAAAGAATACGCGTTTCTTTGAAAAGAGATTCTAAATACCAATTTTTACATCTACAAACTTTAAAAGTTTTGAGATATAGATACACTCATTTTAAAAAATCACCCCCTTTTCAACCCCCCCATTAATTGGATTTTCCAAAAAAATACGTGTTTCTTTATTTTAAAGGAGATCCCAAACACCAATTTTCAGGTCTGTAATATCTTCAGGTTCTGAAATATAAGTAGACTCATGAAAGGCATTGGACAACTTTTTCAAACTTTTCCACCCTTCCTATTAGAATTTTCCGAAAACAAAATATACATGTTTCTTTATTTTTAAAGGATATTCTAAATACCAATTTTATCTATAACCTTTAAAAGTTTAGAGATATAGATACACTCATTTTAAAATATTACCCCCTATTCACCCCCCCTTTAATTGGATTTTCCTGAAACAAAAAAATACGTGTTTCTTTATTTTTAAAAGAGATCCCAAACACCAATTTTCAGGTCTGTAATATCTTCATTTTCTGAGATATAAGTAGCCTCATTAAAGGCATTTAACCCATTTTTCACCGCTTTTCACTCCTCCTATTGCGATTTTCCGAAAACGAAAAAATACGTGTTTCTTTATTTTTAATGAAGATTCTAAATGCCAATTTTTACATCTGCAAACTTTAAAAGTTTAGAGATATAGATACACTCATTTTAAAATATTACCCCCTATTCACCCCCCCCCCCCCATTAAATGGATTTTCCAAAAACAAAAAAATACGTGTTTCTTTATTTTTAAAAGAGATCAAAAGTACCAATTTTCAGGTCTGTAATATCTTCAGTTTCTGAGATATAAGTACCGGTATCCTGATTAAAGGCATTCAACCCATTTTTCCCCATTTTCACCCTTTTCACCCCTCCTATTGGGATTTTCTGAAAACAAAAAAATACGTGTTTCCTTATTTTTAAAGAAGATTCTAAATACCAATTTTTACATCTGTAAACTTTTAAAGTTTTGAGATATAGATACACTCATTTTAAAATTTCACCCCCCTTTTCACCCCCTTAGCGAAGGAATATCCAAAAATCCTCTCTTAGCGAGCACTTACATCTTAATATGAATATATCCTCAAAATTTCATTTCTTTATGTCCAGTAGTTTTGGCTCGGCGATGATGAATCAGTCAGTCAGTCAGTCAGGACAAGTTATTTTATATATATAGATCTACTAGTTGTACCTGGATAGTGCAGTAAATATCTGTGTCTTCACTAGTGATGAAATTACACAGAAGCTAGGAATTATCAATGGATGTCTGATGATAAGTTTTAAATACTATTTTCAGAAACTCAATGAACGGGGAAAGTCTCCTCACCACTCCTGTTCTGTGCCGAGTGTTTTCTTTCTCTCTTGCTTGACTGTGATGTGCTCTTGGTATATAACCTACCTGCATTTCAGACAAATGAACGGGCTGCGTTGGGCTAACCTCAAACGGGTGCCTAGCTGAGCAACCCTGACTTGAAAGATTTAAAGATAAACAAGACCATGAAATGTATGAAAATTAATATTCCTCAAACCCATCAAGCATTATATCATTGGAGTCAGAAGAGAACAAGAACTGACCAAGGGAAATCAGAAAATGAAAGAGGAAAAGGAGCCTGGCACAAGTATAACCGGAAGAAGGTGTATATTGTGATAAATAAATAAATAAATAAATAAATAAATAAATAAATAAATAAATTAATTGCACACCACATAGTTTGGTTTATGTAAGGCGTCCCATGCCCTGTATACAAGCACGAGCCTATTATGTAAGCTCATATGAAAAAATTACTCCAATCCAAATCTTCATTCAATTCAGCAAATGCAAATACAGTGGTTATAGATCAAATCTGTACTCTTGCTATAGACCAGGGTGCTACAGCCTTGCTGAACCTTGGCCTGCCAAGCGACTAGTGCGCAGCCATTAGGCCTGCAGATTATAAATGAACATGTGGTCAACACAATGAATCCTTTCAACCACTGTTCTTGGCTTTCTAGACTGGGGCTGCTATCATGTCATCAAGTTGTTCCTCAATTCTTTTGATGTAGGCTGAGTGGACCCCAAACTAGCCTGACCTAGCTGGGAATCAAATCTGGCATCTCAGGGAAAGAGACAGGTTTGCTATCCCTAGACCATGGTGCCAGAATTTAGTACACCTCAGACCCATCAAGTATTATGCTGTTGGCATCAGAAGAGAACAAAAATCAACCAAGGGAACAAAAGTAGCTGGAAAAAATGTCAGACTGTAGCAGAAGCCCTGTGGTTGCCATTCCATATACTGTATCAATATTGGGAACCCTAACAGAGATGGGTGCAAAAGATGTACCCTATTGCCTTTTCAGGACAGAATAGTTGTTCGTTGCTCTAAAAGCGACATTTTACTTTTCAGTAAAGATTAATAAAAGCTCACATTTGTCTCTGTGCATGTCAAGATTTTCTTTTTATAGACAGTGTCCTCATTTTATCACCAAATCAGGAGAAGTTCATAACCAAACCATGAACAGTACCAAGTACACAAAGATTACAGTCAAGAGCTTTATTTCTTACAACTTTAGAAAGTGGAAGTTCTTGTGTAATTTTCATGCATCTTACCTCAAAATTAAGACTGTTGCATTCACAAAGTCAAATAATTTGCTACTGAATAGATACCTTTCAATATTCTCCCTTCAATAGATTTCATTATATCAAAAATGTTAGATTACTCACCTCAGTAGCACAGCCATTATTGGCAGAATGTGTGCAAGGATTGGGCCCGCAGTTGGTACAGCTTACAATCTCATTTGGGCCTGAAGTATCTCGTTTACTTTTGTCACCCTGGAAGCAATTATGTTTTTGTCTTACACAGTTGACAATAATAATATGGTATGTCACTATAATTACAAATTATGATTATTAGCTTACAATCTAACTTGTAAGTTCTTTAATTGAAACTGAATATTAATAGTGAAACGTTTTACAATAACTTTGTACAAGTTAATAAAATGGAAGAATTTTATTTTGATACATAAAATAGTACTGTATGAGTAAATGGTTCTCCTACTCCTTTTTAAAACATAAATGTCTTCAGAATACATGTTAAGAGATAGAAAAATATTCTAAATTTCATCAAGTTACAAAGGTAAACCATTTCCATTAACTTTAAATATACTTATTAGAAAAATCCTACAGGTGTAATTAACAAAAAAATTTATGGGATAATATAATTCTGTGATTCAGAATATTTATGAATATTGTGTTTCAGTAATTCATTTTACTTAGCAAATGACCTGATAGTGTTATATATCAAAAGTTCATTAGTAAGGGGGAAAAAAAAGAAAAAAGAAGAAGAAAAACTATCGCATGCATCATTACAATCAGTAGCCAAGTCTTAATATTATACTACTCTTTAAAAATGAAATGGCAATACTTCTTGCTTAGATTCCACACTAAATACCAGTTACACAACATATAATTTAACATGAAGAAAGAAAGAAAGAAAGAAAGAAAGAAAGAAAGAAGGAAAGAATAATGGGTTATGACAAGCAACATGAAATACAGAAGGACATAGATCAAATACATTCAATTTTTATTTATTTCATACTCTTAAAAGATATAAATTTGAAGCTCAAATGGGATCTAAATGTTGCCATTTGCTAAAAACGAGAGATACTCAAGTAAGCCTTTAAGAAGAATACATACAGTACACAGACTAAACTATCAGCACAAACTTTCTTGAACTCTGTCATAATTTTAGCATTTAGGACAAGTAACGATAACTTATTTCAAGGAAAGGGCTATGTTCTGAATTTCACATATCTGAATAGGTCAAGAAATTGTTAGTCAATATCCACAAATATATTACTAATCAACTTGTTCCATAACTTATGCAATAATAAAATAAACTGATGAATAATAAAAATATGACAGGTAGCCTTGATAACCTGAAAGCTACATAAATTACTGTAGAATTCTTCCATGAGAATCTAGATGTAGTAAATTACTCTGAGAGGAGGTGAACTGGACAATAGTACTGTCTACAAGACAACAAGCCTGCATATTCATCCCTTCTGATCTCAAAAGTTTTTTGCCAAGCATCCTGGCTATTCACCCAATTTAGCCTTCTGCAGTTTTGACTTCATTTCAACAATGAAAACCCACTGAAAGGATGTTCATATCAATCAACAAATGAAGTAGAAGCAATATCACAGGGGATTGTAAAAGATGGTTTCAAGATGTACTCCCAGAAGCTTTGTTAATGCTAGCCAAAGTTGACAGTAGCTCAGGAAGATTACTTAGAAAGTGGTTATTGTGCATCAGTGTTTTAAAGTATTCATGGTAAGGAACTCCAGAACTAATGATTCCTCCCTCATACATAGGTTTTTATTGTCACTTGTTTGTTCTTGTTCCATTGCTTAACTTACTGAGAATGTTTCACATATGAGCTATAGACCTGCAATTCATTCGTGATAATGAAAATGGTTTCATACCCACGAGAATTGGTTATTCATAAAATCCTGGATGTAGTTCTTTGCTCAGTATACTGTCTGTTACTTATCTTGTAAATATTCAAGTTAATAACAACTAAGCTGCTTAACAGTGCAAAATCCAGACATTAATAATTACAGCTAGTAGATGTCACCTTCTTTTGGATGGTATTTCTCTTACAATAGTTCAGTTTGGCAATCCTAGCTAAGAATAACAGTTAACATGCATTATTATGCTTGCGCGCCCCAATGAAGAAGATAGCCAAGCCACAGGTGCAACCATATTGGATGGGTATCTGTCGAGAGACCAGACTAAAAAATGGTTCATCGAAAGGAGGATACCAGCCTTTCGAAAGTTGCAAGATGATTGTCTGATATGGCCTTGTAATAATACTCAAATGTGTTAAGACTGTTACATGGCTGAAAACAACCGGAAACTAAAGCCGTAACTAACTCCCGAGGACATGCAGCTCTCTTTATGAACAATGTACTGATGATGGCTTCCTCACGGTTAAAATATTCCAGAGGTAAAATAATACCCCATTCAGATCTCCGGGTGGGGACTACATGAGAGGGGGCAATCATCAGGAAGATGGATACTGGCATTCTGCGAGTCGGAGCGTGGAATGTTAGAAGTTTGAATCATTGTGGTAGGTTAGAGAATCTGAAAAGGGAGATGGACAGACTAAAGTTAGGTGTGGTTGGTATCACTGAAGTACATTGGCAGGAAAAGCAGAATTTTTAGTCAGCTGACTACAGAATTATCAATACAAAATCAAACAGGGGAAATGCAGGAGTTGATTTAATAATGAAAAAAGGGGCAGCGGGTAAGTTACTATAACCAGCATAGTGAAAGGATTGTTGTTGACAAGATAGACACCAAACCAATGCCCACCACAATAGTGCAGGTCTATATGCCTACTAGTGCAGTAGATGATGAAGAAATCAAAAGAATATATGAAGGGATAGAAGATTTAATACAATATGTAAAAGGTGATAAGAATCTAATTGTGATAGGAGACTGGAAAGCAGTGGTAGGCCAAGGAAGAGAAGGTAATACAGTATGAGAATTCAGATTGGGACAAAGGAATGAAAGAGGAAGTTGGTTGGTTGAATTTTGCACCAATCATAATTTAGTCCTTGCTAATACTTGGTTCAAACACACAAACGATGGCTGTATACACAGACAAGGCCTGGGTATGCTGGAATGTATGAAATAGACTTCATTAGGCAGAGATTCAGAAACCAGGTGTTGGATTGCAAAACTTTCCCAGGAGCAAACGTGGACTCTGATCACAACCTGCTGGTCATGAAATGCCATCTGAAGTTGAAGAAATTGAAGAAAGGAAGGAATGTAAGGAGATGAGATCTACACAAGCTGAAAGAAAAGAGTGTGAGGGATTGTTTCAAGGAACATGACACACAAGGACTAAATGAAAAGGCTGAAGGAAACACTATAGAGGAAGAGTGGAGAGTCATGAAAAATGAAGTCAGTAGGGCTGTTCAAGGAAGTTTAGGAAGGAAGAAAGAAAATATCAAGTAAGAATCAGTGGATAACTCAGGAGATCCTAGACCTGATTGATGAACAACAAAAATACAAGAATGCAAAACATGAAAAGGGCAGAAAAGAATACAGGTGATTAAAGAATGAAGTGGATAGAAAATGCAGGACAGCTAAGAAAGAATGGCTGAAAGAGAAGTACAAGGAAGTTGAAGGTTGTATGGTCCTAGGAAAAGTAGATGCTGCATACAAGAAAATCAAGGAAATGTTTGGAGAAAGAAAAGGTATGTGTATGAATATTAAGAGCTCAAATGGAAAATCACTTCTAGAGAAAGAAGACAAGGCAGAAAGATGGAAGAAACATATCCAACAGTTGTATCAAGGTAAAGACTTAGATGACATGGTTCTGGAACAAGAAGAAGCTGTTGATGCTGACAAAATGGGAGACCCAATTTTGAGGTGAGAATTTGACAGAGCTTTGAGAGACCTAAACAGGAACAGGGCATCTGGAATTGATGACATTCCCTCTGAATTACTGACTGCCTTAGGAGAAACCAGCATGGCGAGGTTATTCCATTTAATGTGTAAGATGTATAATAGAGGAGAAGTGCCATCCAATTTTTGGCAGAATGTTGTTATACCTATTCCCAAGAAAGATAATGCTGACAAGTGTAAAAACTACTGCACTATTAGGTAGTTTAGTATCTCAGGCCTGCAAAATTTTAACATGTGTTATTTACAGAAGAATGTAAAGGTAAGTTGAAACTGAGTTGGGAGACAATCAATTTGGCTTCAGAAGAAATGTAGGAACACGTGAAGCAATCCTGACTCTACGTCTTATCTTAGAGGATTGAATTAAGAAGGACAAGCCCACATACTTGGCATTCATAGATTTAGAAAAGGCATTCGATGATGTTGATTGGACCAAGCTATTTGAGATTCTGAAGATGATTGGGATCAGATATCGAGAACAAAGAATTATCTATATGTATAAAAAAAGAGTTTTGTCTGTACATTGCTCAGAATTGAAAGAGAATGGTATTTCTGCATTGGTAGTGTCCACAGTAACAAGGAAATGCACTTTATAATTTTCTGTAATTTCTGTCTATCTGTATGTACGAGCATCACGAGAAAACAGCTGAAGAGAATTTAATGAAAATCAGTATATAAGGTTGCGTAATAAGTCACTACAATCTAGGCCATAAATAATGTTATTCACGCTAAGTAAAATGGTAGTTTAGGGGAAGGCCTAAAATTTAATTCTCAAATATTTATGCTATTAGTGGTTATATCGATAAATACTACGTAACTAAAGTAACATAGTATTAAATTTCTGATCATTTATATCTTATACATTTTTACAGTGCCACCTGTAATAACAGAGATATTCATGAATTTGTATTTTTGTTGCTAAGTCCATATCAATGCCGAGCCACAAGAAAATAGGTAAACAGAATTTATTGAAAATCAGTATGTTAAGTCAGGGAATAAGGAACTACAGTCTACATTATAAATAATTTTATTCACCCTGGTTGAAATGGTAGATTAGGGGAAGGCACCTAAATTTTAATATTTAATTATGTATGTTATTGGTCCGATCGAAAAGTACTACATAACACATATTATAGAGAATACAATTTCCAACCATTTACGTTTTATTCAGTTTTATTGTACCAACTAGGATAAGCTTGGTAGTGATGGTGATTATTATTGTTTTAAGAGGAAGTACAACCATCTTCTATATAACACTAATTAGAGAGAAAAATCGGAGGGGTCTGACACTTCGAAGAACGAAGGTATCTGCCTAAGAGAGACAAGGGACATGAAGGATGTGAAATTGAAGGACTCCCAAGGTCTCCATACATAATACTGCTGGGGTCAGAAAAGGACAAGAGTTGACCAAGGGAGGTCGGAGAGCATAGATGAAAATGAGGAACCTGGCACAAGTAACTGGAAGCAATGCCGGGACTTATGGACATGGGAAATTGTCAAGGTGATTATAAAAATTAGGAGAAACCATAAAGGGACAATCGCTTCAATAATAAGACAAGAGGGAGTCATGAAAGAAAGGAGGATTCATTTTACATTAGATGCCCTAATATCACACAATCACAGAGTCGGAAGAAAACTAAATGTGAAGGCCTACAATATGGAAAGCTCATAAAATTAATCAACAAAAACATTACATTGACCATTGTTTGTTGTGATGTGCTTTGTGTCTTTTGCTACCACTCATCTCCGATAGATGGGATTACTGCTGCGTACCGAGTATAACAGCCTGCCTGAATATTGGAGGAAGTAGCTGGAGAGTTAGATCTCTCTCTTCTTTAGCATGCCATTCCTCTGGTTCATAAATTTTCTAATATTACTGGTATGAAACACACTGGTTCCTCATAGTATTCCAGCTATTTGATCCTTACTCTGAGGCACTGATGGGAATGAGCAGTGTGCACACTTATCAGAATAATGACAGAGGAGTGTTCACTGCTGTGTGCGGCCTGGTTATTACAGCTCTGGAACTTTGGACTATTCGTTAAAAGTGAGAAAATGTACGTTTTAATTTGATCGAGTATTTCATATGATAGCATTGCTTTTAATCGCGACATTCCTTCTGACATCATTGTAATGGTGTATGTTGACTTCAGTTGGGAAAACCACAAAGACATTCTTTCTGAGTATTCTGTAGCGAAGCACGGGTACATCAGCTAGTCTACAATATGTACAAAAATCAGTCTGCAGTGATAAGAATTGAGGGCTTTGAAAAAGAAGCATCAATCTGGAAAGAGTGAGGCAAAGCTGCAGTTTGTCCTCTGTCCTTTTCAATGTTTATATAGAACAGGGAGTAAAGGAAAGCAAAGGGGAATGTGGAATGGGAAACACAATCAAAGGAGGAGAAATCAAAACCCTGATATTTGCCAATAACATTATTTTATCCAAGACTGCAGAAGATTTGGAGAAAAAGCTGAATGGTAAGGACAGAGTCTTGGGGAAGGAGTACAAGATAAATATACCTGTAAATATGTCCAAAACAAAAGTAATGGAGTGCAGTCGAATGAAGTCAGGTGATGCAGGAAATATTCGATTAGGAAATGAAGTTTTAAAGGAAGTAAGTTAGATGAAAATTGTTACTTGGGTAGTAGAATAACTAACGATGGCAGAAATAAGGAGGACGTAAAATGCAGATTAGCACAAGCAAGGAAGGTCTTTCTTAAGAAAAGATAAATGCTCATTTCAAACATTCATATAGGAATCAGAAAGATGTATTTGAAGACTTTCGCCTGGAGTGGCATTGTATGAAATGAAACATGGATGATAACTCGCTCAGAAGGAAAGAGAATAGAAGCTTTAGAAACGTGGTGTTACAGAAGAGCGCTAAAGGTGAGATGGGGAAATCGAATCACGAATTAAGAGAAAATGAATCGAATTGTGAAAGGAGATTGATTTGGCCAAATTTATATAGATATAATATGAGTCACCACCTTATCAATACACTATTTTATTTACTACCAAACTGGTAAATAAGGTCAATACCGGTTTCGACCCCTAAGGGGTCATCCTCAGTTGACACATACAAAATATCTACAAAAACATCACATATAATGGTTAATGTTTAAAATTCATATGTCATTAAAATGCTGGTAAGTACATCTTAGTTTGGATATGCATATATTATGGGATTTATAAGTTTGCTCTATTTGAGCATTTATATAAGTCTTCTGTTCCCTTGTATACAGTGTCAAAAGTATTGTATTGAATGTAATTCATCCATTTGACAAAATGCTAGTGGATTGACTATTAAGTATGTACATTTACTGAGAGGTACATGCTATTCTACTTTACAATTTATATTACACAATATGAAGTAAAATTATTGCATTTGCACACATATGATGATATTAAGTTCAATGTAGGGTCTTAAAGATGTACTGTTTGGATTTTCAGTATCCTGATTACATTTCATGTAGTGGTTTATAAGGTTTACTTATTCACTTATTTAGTTCAGTTAAATACATAGAAGAACCTTGTTGATTTGAATTCTTATGACTAAAATATTGGTATTTGATACCTTGTTGACGTGGATCCTTAATACTAATGTATAAGTTTGTAGCACCTTCTATTCTTGTTTTTTGTCTTAAAATAGAGTTGTGTCTTGACACTGTTTATTTTATTACGCATATAAAAGTCTTGTTAAAATGAACCCTTAGGGCTAAAACACCGGTATGAGATACCTGTTAAAATACTTTAGATTAAAAGTACTGATATGTGGTGCTATGTGCATATTCTTGAAACATATATGAGTTTAACATAGTTTGATAACAGTACTTTAGGTTATTATGATTAGTTGTTGTAGTTTAATGGCTGATCCATTAGAAATATATAAATATATATTGACTATTAAGTATGTATATATTATATATTATATTATATATATAAACATTTATATATTTCTAATGGACCAGCCATTAAACTACAACAACTAATCATAATAACCTACAGTACTGTTATCAAACTATGTTAAACTCATATATGTTTCAAGAATATGCACATAGCACCACATATCAGTACTTTTAATCTAAAGTATTTTAACAGGTATCTCATACCGGTGTTTTAGCCCTAAGGGTTCATTTTAACAAGACTTTTATATGCCTAATAAAATAAACAGTGTCTAGACACAACTCTATTTTAAGACAAAAAACAAGAATAGAAGGTGCTACAAACTTATACATTAGTATTAAGGATCCACGTCAACAAGGTATCAAATACCAATATTTTAGTCATAAGAATTCAAATCAACAATGTTCTTCTACGTACACTGACTGACAGAGCAAATGCAACACCAAGAAGGAGTGGTTCGAAAGGGATGAAAGTTGGGGAAAAAACAGAGACGGCACGGACGAATAATTGATGTTTATTTCAAACCGATATGCAGGTTACACAATGCGCACGGCATCGACTCAGTAGGATGTAGGACCACCGCGAGCGGCGATGCACGCGGAAACACGTCGAGGTACAGAGTCAATAAGAGTGCGGATGGTGTCCTGAGGGATGGTTCTCCATTCTCTGTCAACCATTTGCCACAGTTGGTCGTCCGTACGAGGCTGGGGCAGAGTTTGCAAACGGCGTCCAATGAGATCCCACACGTGTTCGATTGGTGAGAGATCCGGAGAGTACGCTGGCCACGGAAGCATCTGTACACCTCGTAGAGCCTGTTGGGAGATGCGAGCAGTGTGTGGGCGGGCATTATACTGCTGAAACAGAGCATTGGGCAGCCCCTGAAGGTACGGGAGTGCCACCGGCCGCAGCACATGCTGCACGTAGCGGTGGGCATTTAACGTGCCTTGAATACGCACTAGAGGTGACGTGGAATCATACGCAATAGCGCCCCAAACCATGATGCCGCGTTGTCTAGCGGTAGGGCGCTCCACAGTTACTGCCGGATTTGACCTTTCTCCACGCCGACGCCACACTCGTCTGCGGTGACTATCACTGACAGAACAGAAGCGTGACTCATCGGAGAACACGACGTTCCGCCATTCCCTCATCCAAGTCGCTCTAGCCCGGCACCATGCCAAGCGTGCACGTCTATGCTGTGGAGTCAATGGTAGTCTTCTGAGCGGACGCCGGGAGTGCAGGCCTCCTTCAACCAATCGACGGGAAATTGTTCTGGTCGATATTGGAACAGCCAGGGTGTCTTGCACATGCTGAAGAATGGCGGTTGACGTGGCGTGCGGGGCTGCCACCGCTTGGCGGCGGATGCGCCGATCCTCGCGTGCTGACGTCACTCGGGCTGCGCCTGGACCCCTCGCACGTGCCACATGTCCCTGCGCCAACCATCTTCGCCACAGGCGCTGCACCGTGGACACATCCGTATGGGTATCGGCTGCGATTTGACGAAGCGACCAACCTGCCCTTCTCAGCCCGATCACCATACCCCTCGTAAAGTCGTCTGTCTGCTGGAAATGCCTCCGTTGACGGCGGCCTGGCATTCTTAGCTATACACGTGTCCTGTGGCACACGACAACACGTTCTACAATGACTGTTGGCTGAGAAATCACGGTACGAAGTGGGCTATTCGCCAACGCCGTGTCCCATTTATCGTTCGCTACGTGCGCAGCGCAGCGGCGCATTTCACATCATGAGCATACCTCAGTGACGTCAGTCTACCCTGCAATTGGCATAAAGTTCTGACCACTCCTTCTTGGTGTTGCATTTGCTCTGTCAGTCAGTGTATTTAACTGAACTAAATAAGTGAATAAGTAAACTTTATAAACCACTACATGAAATGTAATCAGGATACTGAAAATCCAAACAGTACATCTTTAAGACCCTACATTGAACTTAATATCATCATATGTGTGCAAATGCAATAATTTTACTTCATATTGTGTAATATAAATTGTAAAGTAGAATAGCATGTACCTCTCAGTAAATGTACATACTTAATAGTCAATCCACTAGCATTTTGTCAAATGGATGAATTACATTCAATACAATACTTTTGACACTGTATACAAGGAAACAGAAGACTTATATAAATGCTCAAATAGAGCAAACTTATAAATCCCATAATATATGTATATCCAAACTAAGATGTACTTACCAGCATTTTAATGACATATGAATTTTAAACATTAACCATTATATGTGATGTTTTTGTAGATATTTTGTATGTGTCAACTGAGGATATGACCCCTTAGGGGTCGAAACCGGTATTGACCCTATTTACCAGTTTGGTAGTAAATAAAATAGTGTATTGATAAGGTGGTGACTCATATTATATCTATATAGTGATACCAATCAATACGGATATGAAGCTTATAAATAATAAATTGGCCAAATTTGACGAAAATAAGAGATAGAATGGTAAGACACATCTTAAGACCCAGGACTTGTTCAGTTGGTTTTTGAGGGATGTGTAGGCAGTAAGAATGGTAGAAGTAGGCTATGGTATATGGCAAGCAGATTAGAGCAGATGTAGGATGCAGTAGTTACATAGAAATGACAAGTTTAGCAGAGGATAGGGTGGCATGGACAGCTGCATCAAACCAGTCTATGGACTGATGACTCAAACAACATTATTATGTTACTTGCATCTCCAAAAATTGACATGAAGTAATTTAATAGCATTTGAGAGAACTGATGTTAAAAAATTGTTGGAGGAATAAAACACTTAAATTTGCTGTCAAATGTTACTGGTACTGGTACTATAATGTGATACCAAACCACTAAATTTAGGCTCCCTGGAACTGCTACAGTGCCTGTTCTAATATACATAACACCACAAAAGCATGCTTTGACAGAAAGTTAAGATCAGTCTAGGTTTATTGCATGATTTATAACTGAAACTATTATAGTACAGAACAAATATATAATGTATATATAGTATATCAAGATCTCCCAAAGAGGATAACTTCAACACATGTGATGTTCATGACAAGCTTTTGTCTTGAGAATTGCAAATTGCAAGAAATAAATAAAAAATGCTATTGAACATTGTGTCACAAAGTCACAAGAACCAAGAAATGTTCCAATTTAACCCAAATAGATTGTTATACAACTTCAAAGCTAGCTGTAAATCTTACAGTATGGTATGGAAAACCATATGATACCGCTAATTAATTATGATTATGTTCTCAAAGATGGTTACTAAGATGTCATTGAGTTACACAGTGAAATTAATTTAAAAAGTCTCTCTGTTGAGCGACACAGTCCTATGGGTACAGACAGCTCAACCACCCACTAATAAGCTTGGAATGGAAGGTCAGCCAAATAAAAGGAAATGGGGAAGCGTTTGATATGATGCTGTTCAGTTGTACATGTGTAAGGGATAAGCTATGGTACAATTTACTAGAGAACAAACGGATTTTATTTGTTGCAACATTATAAAACATGGATCAACTGCTATGTGTCATAGAGTTCGTTCGTTGGCTGTAACTCAATCCGAGTATATATATAACTTCTTCCTGCATACATTGACCAGTTCAACTCAGTTTATGGATGTGTTTACGATGACTAAACAGACCAATCCTGGCATAAAACGTACACCCACACAAATCACACTAAATGGATGGAGGAGGGTGGGGTTGTAATTGATGGAGTTTTCTTGCTTGTCGCTTGACCTCTTGATGTCTGCGGCATTCTCTTTCAAACAAGTTGACACCGGTGAATGTAGTGTTCCATCACAGTCAGCGGTCCACAGCACATTCTTCCCATGTCTGCGTATCTATACCAGTTGTCTTCATGATGTGTTTCAGCTGGTCCTTAAAATACTTAAGAGGGGCTCCATGAGGTCTACTGCCGGAGCAAAGTTCACCATCAAGAATTTGGCAGGGAAGCCTGGTATCACCCATGAGGTGAACATGGCCTAACTATTTCAGTTGATGAGCGATGATTATTGCCTCAAAGCTATTTAGCCGCGCTTTGTTGAGAACTGCCATGTTGGTCACATAGTCCTCCCACTTAACATTCAAGATGAATCTCATTTTGGTGGAAGCACTTAAGTTTTTTGATATCACGTCCATAGAGTGCCCAAGTTTCACAGTCATACAGCAGCGTGGAAATGACAACAGCTTTGTACACCATGAGTTTGGTACCGTATGCAGTTTTAGGTTGTTATTCATGAAGACTCTGTGCATTAACCGTCCGAATGGTGCATGAGCAGCCCCAATTATTTTAACAACGTCTTGTTCACAGGTACACTGTTTAGACAAGATGCTTCCAAGATATGAAAAGTGATCAACCTGTTCGAGTGTTGTGTCTAAGATGGAAATACTGAACTCAGGAAGTGTTAATCCTGAGGCAGGTTGTGCAAGTACCTTCGTTTTAGTTGCATTAATGACAAGACCAAAGTGATCACATGCAGTTTTAAAGCAGTTGACTGACTGTTGTAGTTCTGCAGGTGTTAGAGCAGGAGATGCTGTGTCATCGGCATACTCAAATTGAAAACTCCATCAAAACAAAATTTAATCTCCATGCCTAAGTTGTTTGCAGATGACTCATGCAGCATGGCAACCATGTACAGTGCAAAGAGTGTAGGAGCAAGCACACAGCCTTGTTTCAATTCATGAGTGATTGGGAATGAATCTGATACTGAGTCCCCATGAAGAACCTGTCCAGACATGTGATCATGAAGAGCTTGAACCAATTCCACATAACGTTCAGGACATCCAAAATGTCTCAATACTTTCCACATAGCAGATCTTTGTACTGAGTCAAAGGCTTTTCCAGATCATAGAAAACTAAATACAGAGGCTGCTCTTGTTCTCTGCATTTTTCCTGGAGTTGTCTAGCACAGAAGATCATATCTGTTGTGCCTCTGGAGGTTCGGAAACCACATTGAGACTCAGGCAAAATGCTCTCTGAGATAACTCAAAGCCAGTTTAACAGAATTCTTGCAAGAATTTTACCTGCAATTGACAAAAACGATATACCACAGTAGTTCCCACATACACTACACCTTTCTTGAAGATAGTGATGAAATGTCATATGGCTTTTAGTGCCGGGATATCCCAGGACGGGTTCGGCTCACCAGGTGCAGGTCTTTCTATTTGACGCCTGTAGGCGACCTGCGCGTCGTGATGAGGATGAAATGATAATGAAGACAACCCATACACCCAGCCCCCGTGCCATTGGAATGAACCAATTAAGGTTAAAATCCCTGACCCGGCCGGGAATCGAACCCAGGACCCTCTGAACTGAAGGCCAGTACGCTGACCGTTCAGCCAACGAGTGGGACAAGATAGTGATGATGGGGTACTTCTCGAGTTTCCCAAATCAAGAGGATGAGTGTGAAAAGTCTAGTCTTCAAGGGTATACCTCCATTTTGTATCAGTTCCAGAGGGATGTTATCAGGACCAGGAGCCTTTCTTGGTTTTAGTTGATTGAGTGCTTTGGTGAAGTCTCTGTATGTAGGTGGAACTGCTATCCATGGTTGTTGGGGCTGCTGAAGGACATTATGAAGAAAGTCCTCAGCAACATTGGAGACATGATTTAGAAGTGAAGAGAAATGTTCCTTCCAATGCTCTAGAGTATATCAGGAACAAGTTAATGGACAGGGACTAACAGAGGAGAATTCAGTTTTGCATCTGGTTTCTTGAGTCCATATGTAGCGGCATTACAAAACCTCCAATAATGGTTGGTTAGCAACGAGGTGTGGTTTCACTTGCATGGACGAGTTAAAGCTCATGATAATTGCTACTGGGAAAACAAAATCAAAGACTTGTACATGAAAAACCGCTATATGATTCTAAGGTTGATGTGCAGTGTGTCATAAATGCGGTTAGGATAATTGGCTGTATTCTCTTCCATGAAGTAGTTAAAGCTGAATGATACCGAGCCTTAATTTTGGAGTAGTTTTTCCTTCAATTGACTGAAGAAGAACAAATGCATACCACTGTGTTTTTCAGCAAGATGGTGCTATAGCTCATACGACCTGGACTTCTTTGAAAGTGGTTGCTGACATATTTTTTTATGACAGAGCAATTAGTGTAGGGTTGTGGCCTGCTTGATCTCTAGACTTAACGCCCTGCGATTATTATTTGTGGCACATTTTAAAAGACAAAGTGTACAAATCAAATCTGCGTACAGTGGATGAACTACAGAATAGCATTCAGAAAGAAATAGACAACATCTCAAAAGAAGAGTTGCAACGCCTTAATGAAAATTTATCAAGACGTCACATCGCTTGTCTTGCAGTACAAGGCAAATATTTCCAACATATTCCTTGAAAGGTAAGGAATTTTAATTTGCTAAATAATGTTACTAAGGTAGCTTTGTCCTCTCATCTGCTTTATGTTGATGCATGAGGGAGTGTGCACATTGACCTGCCAAAGGGACTGGAATGTTGGTAGGCAGGCAAGCAGTGTATGCCTGAGACCACGGTGTAGCTGCAAATAGGATCAAATAAAATCATGACCCTGTACATTATAGTGTACTTTCATAGCACTAAAGCAAATTTCTTTGAGTAGAGTCTCTGGCATGTAAATGTGTAATGGGTTGATGGAGGACAACATTTAACCACCTATATACCGGTAATAAATATAAATGAAATATATGTTAAATCTTTATTGTCTACCAAATAAAATATAATAATGTTATTTGCTTTACGTCCCACTAACTACTTCTATGATTTTCGGAGATGCTTAGGTGCCAGAATTTTGCCCTGCAGTAGTTTTTATGTTCCAGTAAATCTACCGACTTGAGGCTGATGTATCTGAGCACCTTCAAATACCACCAGACTGAGTCAGGAAAATTGAAGATAATGATTTAAGGAAAAGAATGGCTTATTTTCATCATTGCTGACAAATTTGGGGGCAAATAGAATTATCCATACCTACATAGGGAATATTTATATATATTTGGGTTTTTAATCTGGTATGCTGCAACACACAATATGATAGAAGGATCAATTTGTCTATGTGATTTCTGATGGGTACTCATACTGTGTAATACATAGAAAGGTGAAAAGACTTGATTGTGTTATCCCATGCAAGAAACTTCACTAATCTGCACATTAAAGGATTGGATGCTTGACAGAAAACATATAACAAGGAAACAACAGAAAGAGTTGTTAACATTCATTTGCATGCACACATTTATCTGAAGTGTATCATTCTAAGTCATGGTAGAGTTTTAACCGACTATTATGTATGTATAATGTATTTGTGACAACTGAATTTTAGTCTTCTATAATTCTATTCCAATTTTGTTTACTTCTCCACCTAGGGATACCAATATTTAATTAGTATTTCCCAAGTTAACAGGGATACAGGATTTAGACATTACAAAACTATATATTAATCTTCAGGCTATTAAGCATGAATGAGACCTGTCTGATAGGTTATTGCTGTTAGATGTAGCAAAATTGATTTGTCTATAGCTACAGTACATAAAAATTATGTAGGAAATTATTTATAGGAAATTTTACAATTTATAACAACTTCTTGTTTTAAGAACTTAACGTTACAACTAAAATATTTCCTCTTTTGCCATATCAATGAATAATGATTTTTTTCTGCCCACCTACTATTTTAAATTATTAACACAGAAATAATATGATAATATGATTGAAATGGTTCAGTCTTGTGGATTAAGTGTTCCTTCTTGATACTAAATTTTATAGTTTCTTCAAAGCAAAATATTGAGCTATTCAATCCATATTTTGAATTCAGTAAATTCTAAGTTATTAAATGATGTTATTTGTAAACACATTTTCCAAACAAATTGCTTTCCATATTAGATAGACAATGTGTTCCTTGAGTATCGGTACATTAAGACACTGCCATGACTTGAGATACGCTCTTTACTGGTGAAGAAGGAAGAATTTAGCAAAAGAATCTACTCAGAAGCACTTTCAGCTAATACATACCTTCCAGTTATAAGATAAGATAGTACATGGACCTCAATCAGAGGAACAATTCACTTCAGACTCTTATCTTTCTGCTAATAAAGCTGCAGAAGACATCTTTAGTCATCAGTACCATGTACTGTACTTATAAGTTGCTGTCATAGCTATTTAGACCTCAAGTATCTGCATATTGTAGTTTTCAGTTGTATTGTGATACAACTTATGATCTAGTGTGCTGACTACAAAGTTAGTTAGTAAAAATAACTCACAGGGCTAATTTCTGTGACAATTATATAAATAAAAAGGAAACTTGGTCAAGTGAGTTGTTACTTTCCAAGTCCCTTAACTCCTAGAAACTCACTGATAAAAAGGGGTGTACTATATTGTATCATTGTGCCTTTCTTCCATGTACTTACCCCCTAAGAGTTAAAAACTGTTTATTACCAGTTTAACCCTTTCAGAAGCACTGTCCATTATCTGTTTACAACTTTGGAATGGGCTTGCATCTGCTTTTGGTATCATAGTGGTAAAGTACCAGGACTTGGGATAGTGTTATCTATCAGAAGTTAATGAAAGTAGTAGAATAAATGAACATTACCTTGAAAAGACAGCCTAGTAAAATAATCTCAAATGCCTCAAATTTATGAGTTAAAAAAGGATATTTAATGTTTTAGAACTGACAACTGCCATGGATATAATTTACCTTTGGTTTAGCATAGCCATAAATGGTAAGAAAAAAATTGGCAACAATACATTTTAAGATGACTTGTATGTGGTCGTGGACATATCAAAATGACATTAAAATTAAAATTCATCATCATCATAATCATCATCATCATTTCCCTTTATCCAGCTGTAGCCGGGTAGGGGCAAATATGGTTCTTCTCCACTTTCTTCGGTCTTTCCACCACTGTGTCCCAGTCCAGGTTTCTTTCCATAATGCTACGTTGGATGGTATCCTTCCATCTCAATTGTGGTCGTCCACGGCCTATTATCATTAAAACTGGTGCTCAATATGTGTCTTTCACAGGGCCAAATTAAAAAAAAAATCATCTTTACATATGTGGAGAAATTCTCAAATGTGAAAGGGTTAAGATTTCATTTTTTGAAAGTAGTATCTAAAATTTTCAGTATTACAGCCTGTTCTTTCAGATTCACTTGAATGAGCAAAATGTGACCAATTAAACATTCTATGGTGTTCATAGAATACTGGAAATGAAGTGTTTTGGACAAACGATCTTTTAATGTTGTTGAAGGAATTTTATGTCTACGGTATTATTGTGCCCTTTTTAATAAATAATTTTTGATTCAATACACAAAACCAAAAATACATTTAAAATAACTTAAGAAATATTGCCATATTAAGACTTGACTCAACATCTCAACAATTCACTACTACCAGATACCAGGTAAATGTTAAGACTAAGACATTTTTCAATCTTTTTTAAAATATGAAATATATTGAATTACATAACAATATGGTAACATACTAGTTTTCCACTAATTTTACAATCTTATCAATGAAAAACAAAATAAGAATTTTACAATTACTATCAAGCAATATAATATCCTGAGAATAATTTGGTGTGTTTAGTTCAGCATTTCTGGCTTCTGGTGACAAAAGCACAAAGGAACAAACAATATTACTCAAGCTGCAGGCAAGCATAAGCATAATGCAATTGAAAAGCGAGCTAGCCAAGACTGCAATAATTCAAGCAATATTTATGACTGAACATTTATTCCCTCACTTATTACAAACCGAAACAGGCTGAATCCCAAGAAATGTACACACATAATTAATACGAAAATATTACCACATTTAAATGTCTGCTGTATAAAATTTAGGAGATATATTCATAGTATTGCTAAGGTCTGATTAATACAATATTGGCTAAGAGAGTTTATTGCATATTTCTTTTCCCTCTCCACTTAATTTTCAACTAAGCATGAAGAGGGAAAAGCAACAGAAAACAGTAACATTTATTCAAAATGCACCATGTAAAAGATCAGTCAAGAAAGTCAAGAAAAATCAAGAAAATGTAATCTATTCCCAGTTATACTTAATTGGCATAGTACTAAATATATGAATGTGGCTTTATAGGTGTTAGTGTAAGTTATCTGAGGGAAACCTCCTACTTTTTCTATTCCTTTATATTGTATTCCATGATTTGCAAATCATATCAATCCCAAGAAAAAACAATTTTGTAGAAAAACAGATACTATTCTCTAAATTTGTCTTTGTGTTATAACTCAGTAAGTAATACACATCTAAATGCTCATGTAAGTAAGCTAACAGGAGCAAAATATGCATAGGTGTAAGAAACAGATGGAAAGCAGTAATTTACCATGTAGGAACACAGCAAAGAAAGGCATGGGACCAACATTTTCAGCTGCAGCCTTTGTCATTGGAGGATAGAATAAGAATGGTAGCAGTCACAGTTGATTAGTAGACAGTGTTGTGAGGTAAAGTGAGGTGGGGAGGGGGGATAGGCAAGACAAGAGAATGGAATAAAAGAGCAGTTTTCTAATATTAAGGCTGGGTACTACCTTAGACCTTAGCACCAGCTATTGTCCAACTTCGGTATCTCTAAGGGCAAAAAGGTGGGAAGTTGGGGGTAAATGCTTAAGGACTTTTCACTGTGAAACAATCATCTTATGTTGTTGCTGCTTTATGTGAACACGCACAGGAATATCATATTATGGGTTTTGCAGGTACTGTGGTGGCTGCATATTAATATTACTAGAGTGTTGGCGGTTAAGCCAATGTAGATAACTGGGCAGAATCTACATTGCACCTGGTAGATAATGTTGGATGTAGTGCAGTCATGACAACATGGTAATGGGGTAAGACTTATTGGTGATGCAACTGATGAAAGTGGTGCTGGATTACTTAGACAGCAGACCTTACAGTAGTTGTGTTCACAGGGGAAAGAGCCACAAGGGGGTAAGTTTTGGTGTGGTTCATAGCAAGTGAGAATGTTTTTTATGTTTGTTGGGCACCTGAATGTGACTGTGGGAATTTTTGGAAGAAGATCACAGGTGTAGGGTGAGGATGAGGGGGAATAGTAAATGTTTGTTTTAAAATTTGATTGATTTTGCATAGATTAGGATGATATGTATTTATGAAGTTGCTTAGGGAGACTGGGGACATAGTACATGGCTCGGTCAATCTGGTGTTCAACCAATTCAGTGGGGTAGTAAGACTTTCCCCACAATTTTTATGAACTCCAAGGGGCAATTTTTCTACCAGATTTGTGTCTCTGCAATGGGAACTAAGATGGCCCCCTCCTATGCTAACCTCTTTATGGAGAACCTTGAGAAGAATTTCCTCTACTGAGTCTCCCTGCTACTAGTCTGGTGGAGGTTCATCAGTGATATCTTTTTCATGTGGAACCATGAAGCAAGCCTACTTGACACATTCCTGCATCACCTCAACTATAATTACAGTGTCCCTTTCACTTAGCAGATCTCCTTCACTTCTCTTACTTTCCTGATGTTGACATTCACCTCTCTACATATCAAACCCACCAACTATCCAAAGTATCTCCACTGTTCACCCATATCACACAAAAAGATCTGTACCATTCAGCCTTGCCACTTGGGGAAAACAAATTTGTTCAAAACCTAAAGCCTGTGCCTCCTACAATGACAACCTGAGGAAGGCCTTTATTGCTAGGGATTACTCTACCAAACTGGTTGACCACCAGATCTCCTGAGCTATGCACTATATTCCCAGACTCCTTAAGCAGCCTAATCATCCTAGTCTACACAAATTCAATCACATTTTAAAACAAGCATTTAATATTCTCTCATCCTCACCCTACACCTGTGATTTTCTCAAAAGTACTCTCATTTGCTATGAACCACATGAACCCCGACCCCTTTGTAGATCTTTTTCCTGGTAACACAACCGCTTTGAAATTATTTAAGAAAAGACTAGATAAACAACTATTAGGGAATCTGCCACCTTGGTGACAGCACTAAGTGCAGATCAGTAATGATAGCTGTAAGGTCTGTTGTCGACGTACAGAGTGTATAAAAATTCAATGCTCCAACTTCTACAGATGATAAAAGAGACCTAAACAAACAGTTTTGTTAAGTAACCATAGGTATGAGATGAATTATTGACTGACAAAATCAGGAACTGTACTGTAAGGATATAAATTAATAATGACTCATTTTTCAAAACCATCAAAATTCTGTTAAACATGCTAAGACGTGAGAATGCAATGTCTGTGCTGTGATAACATGCAGTGAGCAGAGCAAGAGAATGTAGGCGTCTTCACCTAAATCCAAGACAGCCTGTCGCTTGGGTGCTTACAGTTGAGTACTCTCTACATCGCATGCCTGGCGTCTTCAAAATGGTAAAATTTGTTAATGCCTGGGATCTTTGAATATCTACGACAGGCAATGGCACATTGGTGCAGAGTGTGTATTGAAGTAGGATGACACACTTTTGAACATTTTTTGTAAAAGGTTACAATTAAATTGACATTTAATAGTTTAATTCTCAACTACCTACCTCATAATGTATTTCGGTGTCAATTTCCGACCTATGGTTATTTAATGAAACATGTACGTTTTTTATCTCTTTTGTCATCCCTAGAAGTTTGAATAATGAATTTTGATACACCCTGTATATCCAGCACCACTTTTACCACTAGCATCACCAACAAGTCTTACCCTATACAATGTTGTCATGACTGCACTTCATCCATCATCATCTACCAGCTGTAATGCCAATTCTGGCCAGCTTTCTACATTGGTTTAACCACCAACACATTGGTCAAATGAATATGCAGCCACCACAATACCTGAAAACCCATAATTGAGCTTCCTGTTCTATTCACACCCAGCACCACTAACAAACCTCATTTGATGATTGTCTCACAGTTAAAGCTCATGTCCGACTCGTTGGCTGAATGGTCAGCGTACGGGCTTTCAGTTCAGAGGGTCCCGGGTTCGATTCCCGGCCGGGTTGGGGATTTTAACCTTCATTGGTTAATTCCAATGGCCCGGGGGCAGGGTGTTTGTGTTGTCCCCAACATCCCTGCAACTCACACACCACACAACACTATCCTTCACCACAATAACACGCAGTTACATACACATGGCAGATGCCGCCCACCCTCATCGGAGGGTCTGCCTTACAAGGGCTGCACTCGGCTAAAAATAGCCACACGAAATTAAAATTAAGTTAAAGCTCATAAATATTTATCCCTGACTTCCCACCATTTTGACCTTAGAGACACCAAAGTTGGACATCAGCTGGTGCTTAGGTCTAGGGAATCAGCCGGTACCACTTTTTTTTCCCATTCTCTTATCTTGCCTGTCCCCCACAATCTCACTTTACATCACAACAGCATTTACTAGTCGCTGATGACCACTACCATTCTTAATCTATCCTCTACTGGCAAAGTCTGCAGACAAAAATTTTGGACCAATGTCTTTCTTTTGTGTGTACTACAGCCACACTTTCTTACTTGGCAAGTCAGTGCTTTCCACTTGTTTTCTATACATACATATAATACACAACTAATTACACAGATTCACAAAACTTAATTCAGTACATAAATTACCACACATCAATGAGTGCTTTCAGCCATGAATACATCCATCATCATCATCATCATTAGCTGACTCTGAGATCAGTCACAGTTGATGTTCTGTGTTCGTTGTTGTTGTTAGTATTCCAGTTATAGAATGTGACCATACAGGACTTTGGTGGATACAATTTGTGTCTATTAATTATCCTGATGATGAACATATTCATTAGAAAGCACTCCAATGAGGTAATCTCCTTAACAAAATAAGCTGAAGTCTGTATAATTAAATGTATATTAATACCACTATTAGATAACAATGTTAAAGAATATTTTAAGTTCTTAATAATTCTTTATAACCACATTTAGCAAACAAAACTATCTATTTATAATTCTCTTACCACATTTAAAACACAAAATATCTATTTCTATAATTAATAAAAGCTTCTAAATAGTTAACCAGTACACTAATCAGTATCTGAATCAAATTAGCTGACATACTTCTATTCATCGTGGTCCAAGAGGTAGTGAGTGCTAATTTCATGTATCCAAATACATACTAATTCTGGAAGTAATTTAAGAACTCAAGAATTATTTCCAAGCTATCATTATTGTGATTAATATAATTAGTTATAGTTCATACTGTTCTAAGACATTACTGATCTATTTTTGCATTCTTCGCAAGCAAATGAGTATGTCTAATGAGGTTATATGATTTTTCTATGCTAAAGAAGGGAGCTAGCTAAAGTTAGTTAAAGAACGTGGTGCTTTCTTCTGGGTGATCGCCACCTTTTTGGGGACTGGATATGGCACTTGAAGGAGAGGAAGAAGAAGAAGAAGAAGAAGAAGAAGAAGAAGAAGAAGAAGAAGAAGAAGAAGAAGAAGGAAGTAAAGAATAGGACTTTAGTCATTAAGCTATCTTGGAAAAAGAGGAATACAGGAAAATGAGCTACAAGAAATGTCAAAATGCACAGTTTGGTGTGATTTTCTAGCAGGACATGACTATGTCAAATTTGGAGTTTAATATTCTCAAATATATCATCACTTTGTTCAAAATAATTATTATACATTGGTATTAATAAAAAGAGTATGTTTAAGACAATAGATATTAAATTTTCATCTCAAATATTCACCTATTGTCACTTTAATTAAAAATAAATTATAAAGCAAGAAATAATAAAATATGCTTTCAAGGGAAGGGTCCGAAGTGTGACACTCAGATTTTGATGAAACTTGGTATGACTGTGGTTGTGTCTGACTGAAATCCCACTGTGAAATCATCATTTGCTGATATTCATATTTTTCCCCTTTAATGGTGTATTTAAAGTTTGATGTTTGAACAGCTCATCTGTGGTGACAAGACTCCCTGCAGGGACGATTGTAGAGGAAGTGTGCATTTGACTTGCGAATGTTGCTGTTAGGTCGTCATGTGAGTGTCAGTGACTTATTCCTGTCATAGAATAGTACGTTTTGTGGTCGTTAGTGGCTTCTTAAACAATGACTCTTTAAAATTTAGACTTTATAATGGAAGTGGTAGTGGTATGTGGTAGTGGTATGTTCGTTCACCACCAGATGACTCCCAGGAGGTGGCAAAACGCTAGCATTCGAAGCGGAAGCTGACCGAACCATCAGAAACAGTCCAAGCAGTTCTTTAATTATTTCCTCGAGCCAACCAATATTGTATTAAATATAGTTGGACCCACACTTATAACTTATAACTTAATTCATCCAAGTTTGAATCCATGTACATTTTTAACAGTTTTCCATTGTACTTGTTGAATATATTTTTAAGATTGAAGCTATGTACATTTTATCATAAACTACCATTGCATTTGTTGACTGTATTTTATCTCAGATATTTTATGTATCACTGTTTTTGTTTATGTCTTTCTTCTTTATGTTATTTTGCTGCTAATGACCTCTAAGCTAGGTTGAAACATGTCCTAGGTATATTTTAAACAACTATGTAACTTTTTAAACAGACCATTTATTAAATGGCAGAAGTGTATTGAATAGGTAGACCTAATATAATTCAATTTTTTTTTTAATTTTATCTTAGACATTATCATACAATTGAAGTAATTTCACATGTCTTTTTTGTAAGTAGACCATGCCATCACCATCATGAATGACTTAATTTAGAATTTTGTGTGTACAGAAATCCCCAGTATCTGATGTAGACACTGCATTTGGAAAACTTTGAGCTTGTCATTCAGAGCCACACAGGAGTACTGGGAGGATAAGTGTCCAAAAAAGGTGGATTTTAGTCTTGATACAATATTCTTCTTCCAGAGGTAAGACAAATGCTATGGCTGCCAGTCCAATTCTGCTGAGGGTATCTATAGAGGACACTACTTTCATGTCTTGGATCAGAGACCCAAGGTACTTGAATTGTATCAACTTATTCCATCAGGACTCCTGACAGGTAAACACTGACCTATGATCCATCAGTTGCCATTACCTTGATCTTCTCCACGTTGACTTTGAGGCCATAGGACTGTGCGGTATGGGCAATATTGTACAAGGTGCTGGTAGCTTCCGCATCAGTATTATTATTTTCGACGAAACTAGTGATTGTTCAAATCAGAATCAATCGTCCACTTTTTTAAGGTATGTAGTCGGTAACGGCGATACAGAAGAATGATTTATAGGTTCCACAAATGTCAGTTTAGGAAAAACTGCTGCAGATTTATTTCAGCATGTGGAAAATGTTATGGGAGTATAATGTCAGCAGCAAGTTGATTGCACAAACTTATGATGGTGCAGCAATGAGGGTGGGAGATATTAAAGTTCAAGAAAAGTACTCGCAAGCACTTTTTTGTCTATTTTTATTGTGTCAGTCATGTTCTCTATTTGGTTTTGCAACAACCCATATCATCCATACCACAGTGTCGAATCATTTTTAAGACACTATCTCACATAACTACTTTCTTTTCTGCATCTCCCAAAAGATAGGAAAAACCCAAACAATTCATGAGCAAAACACTTCTGAAAGTAGCACAGACTAGATAAAATTTCATATCTTGGCTTGTAAACACAGAAAATAAATAACAAGAGCAACTCATTGACTTCTTTGAAAATATGATAAGTGATGACTCTGAAGAAGACTGGATGCAGATACCATTCTACAGGTCAAAGGATATTTGAACATTTTTTTAGGGAGTTACAGAACATATTTCTGCTTGAAGTTTTTAAAATAATTTTTGCACATTCAGATGTTCTCTACAGTATTCTTCAAACTAAGGTTCTAAATATAGCATACTTCTGACAAGAGGTACTCAAATTCAAAAGCATTATAGCAGGGTTCAGTCAGATGGATTTTCTTCAGTATGGTATGATTTGAAAACTGGGTATTCTTCAGACAGTAGAACAGAGCCAACAATGAAACAAAGAAAAAGAAATGCTGAATTGAGATACAAGCAGCTTTATAATTGTGTACTAGATCAGGTGCACATAGAAATTAATGTCAGATTTTCTGACTATGGGGAACTTCAGTTCACACATCTCCTACATGCAAATAAATTTTCAGTTTATAAGTAAATCTTTCCAAATGAGGCAATAAATTATTTCAGACATATAATAGTCACTTTGATAAAGTAAGTTTGAAAAATGAGTTAAGTGTCATATATTCAAGAGAGGTATTTGATTTCTCGAAAAAAAAGAAAAGCAGTCCATGAAATTCTTTCTGCCATATATGAAAACAGACTAAACCAAGTTATTCCTGAAGTACTAAAATTGGAAATATTAATTGTGACAGTACCAGCAACCTCAGCAGCTGCAGAAAGAACATTTTCTGCGCTGAAGAGGATAAAGTCATATTGTCGTTCAACGTAGACACAAGAATATTTTTGCGGTCAATTGAAAAGTTATTTCTTCAGAAACTTTACATGCGGCCCGACTACAACTTAATTGACAACATCATCAATGATCCAAAACCAGATGTCTCAACTTCACATAAAAATAGACAAGATCTTAAAAAATGTAACTTCATGTTTTGATTGTTACTAGGCTGAGTGGTAGCCCAGATTTTCAGACCAGTATATGCCACTGTGATGAGGATTTACAAAATCTTATCTCACAAGAAGATAAATGAGCAAAAATGGAGACTATGTGGATAAATAGCTGAAAGTGTGTAGAATCGAATGAAATATAAATTGCCCAAAAATATTCAGTAGTTTTTATTTTATTGCAAAACAGACCTTACTTAAAAAATAGTCTTTGTAGATTTTCGTGACTGATAATGGTTTTACAAATTAGTAGTTCCTGTTATGTCGATTACTGGTACAGTTTCTTGTTATTCTAGCTATATTTGGAGCCTAAAAACTTCAATTCTGAAGAGTTTTCTTTGCACAGGCACAGGAATATATACATATTATATTTCTGTTCCAAGGATTTCTCATTTTTTTTTCCACAAATCATTTCATTTTTATGACAGTTTTTGTTCTTAGTTGAAAACGGTTCCAGTAGATAAGTTAGCAAGCTAATGGATACGAGCATGGTTTCCAGTTTGAGCTTGTGCATTGTTATGCAGGATATATGAGCAATATCATATATTACATCATTACTTAAACTCAGAAATCATTTCTTTTCAAAATTAGAATGGCAATGACAAAATTTACATGAATATTTTCAGAAAATTTAGCTGCAACTTTTCAAAATTTCAGTCATTATCATAAAATGTTTTCAGCAATTCATTAGCAATAGAGTACAATCACTTCTAAAATCTTTCTATGCAAAATTTCCCAAAAGGAACTCTTTTAAGCAAATAGGACATGGTACTATTTTTTGTAGAATATACTAGCTATCATACTAATCATTGACAGGGTAGTTTTTGTATAATTGCAGCAATAATACCATCTAGGAGAGATGAGTGGCAGCAGAACATCTCAACTAACAACAATAGTTGGTGAGTATAATGTTATTGTTGATAAGTTTTAGGGACTTAGCACATTGCAGGCCATCACATCCTATTTTCTTCCAGGTTTGTGAAATTAAAGTATTGAAGAACTAGGTTGCCAACCCACTCTTTTATGATTCCTTTCTTCTTCTCTTTCTCTTCATATTTTTCTTCTCATTTCAACAGTCTCCTCCATTGTCTTCTTCATCAAAAAGGGATAATAGCCACATGGCTTTTCAGCTTATACTGTAAAAATCCATTACAATCACCACCACCATCATCAGCTAGTTCATTATTAATATTTCCACGTCAGTGGTGCTCACAATTGATTAACTTAATTCAATCTATAATTCACCTTATCAATGCAAGATTTAAAGTTTAATTTATATTTTATATTTAAAATATAGTACTAGTTTAGACACTTTAATTGGGTCACCCTCAACTAGATACATAAATTCTTAAATACTAAAAATATCACTCTTTTATGTAAATATTGTTAAAGAATTATTAAAATATATCGTAGTTTTTGTCCATAAATTGTTCACTATGGTTGTTAAAAGTATCTTGTGTGCACCAGTTGTTGTGAACTGTCCTTTAAAAATAGTATGAAAATTTGTACTTGAACTGTATAGAAATCTATATATACAGTGCTGTGCAACTTAGCTTAATTCAGGTATAGCTCATTACATTATAATATAATGTTCACCTGAGGGAACATCCAAGGTTGCTATCAAGATGCTATGAGAACTGTTGCCAGTTAAGGAATCATCAATATGCGTATCTGTTGCAAGTCTGGATTGAACAAGAGTGAATAGGTGGATGTTCCCTTGCTTGCGCTCACCACAAAACACAGCCTCTGGGAACAAGCCCACATGAAACCCTGGTGATGGTGCACAACTACTTGAAGGATTAATATCAATGAGAAGCACTATAAATTTTAAAGACCTACACATGGTATAACATTTTTTCAGGATTATGATTTGAATATTGTATTTATATTGTTCATATTCTCCATTAATTTTATTATTATTATTATTATTATTATTATTATTATTATTATTATTATTATTATTATTATTATTACCTGCATTCATCAAACTCAAGAGACTCTTTATTACACTAGCAGAAATGGAAAGTGTTACACCATGAACACCTCGACCAAATGCCACCAAACTGATACCCCAGTATTTCCGTGCCTATGAGATGTTGATTAAAATTTCATCCTCATACGACCTGTGTTAGTACAGGAAAACACCATTCCTAAAGATGGCGGCTAGTGTGTGTACGTGATGGTTGTTGGGTGTGTCTAAAGTTACTGTCTCTTTTAAGGTAGAGATCGCAACAAGCACGCCTAGAGGATGTGCACGGGCAGCTTATCACCATCTTTCGGACTTTGTGAAAGGTCGAATTATTGGCATGAGGAATATGGGAGCATCATACTGATAATTGTGCAGACAGTTTGCTGTAGTGCAATGACTGCAGAATGAATAGTGAAAAGATGGACTCAGGACAACAGTGTGGCACAAAGAGCAGGCACGGAACCCTCCAGAAGGACTACACAGAAGATCATAGGATTTGTTGGCTGGCTCTGATGAACAGACGGATGACAATAGCTGAATTCCAGGCAGAGGTTACAGGCAGTGTGTCACCACAAACCGTCAGGAAGAGATTACTGGAAGCTGAGTTGTGATTTTGAGTTGGCATGTGTTGTTTACCGCAGACACCAAACCATAGACAATGGAGACTTCCATGGTGTCGAGCCAGAGACAACTGGGACATAGAGTGGCATTCTGTGGTGTTCAGTGATGAGTCTTGCTTCTGCTTGTGGCGGTCAGATTGAAGTGAACATGTCCGTAGATGACTGATGAAAGGTCATAGGAAGCAGCGATTATCGAGGCGCATTCCTCTCCAACTCCTGGAATCATGGTGTGGGGAGCTATTAGATATGACAATAGGATGGATTTGGTACTTATTATCAGTTCATAATGGGAAGAATATTCTCCAGTGTTCATAGTTCATAACCACGTGTTCAACTTGTCTGATGCAGGGCTTACACCATTTGACTCTTCAGAAGAAAACTTCTGCCATAATGTTACACCAAATAGTGATAACTGAAAATGAGTTGAACCAATTTTGTGTATAGTATATTTGATGTGTCTTTTTTTTTTTTTTAGTGTAAAAACATTGTGAATTAAATTTTTGTATATCTGTATTGTATGAGTAATTTATGCACCCAATATATTTGCCTGTATTTTTAGTCAAAAAGTATGTTAATTCTGTGAGAATACGGTATCTAAGGTGTCCCTCAATCAATGTACCAGGGTATGGTATGTATGCAAGAGGGTAAGGAATAAAAGGGAGGAGTTTTGGAAGAAAGGGGTGCTAATGTTTTAAGAGGAAAGAAAATGAGGGCTAAGAGTTCTCATCAAGAAGCGAGTTCAGGAGAGGTGTCAGTGAGGAACTGGTATTGGGGAACAGGGAAGTGATACAGAGGAGGAGCAAGGCAAGGGAAAATGGGACAGTAGGAAAGGGAAATGTAGAGTAGAGGATAAAAAGAGGGTTGTAAGAGGGAGAGCAGAGAAGAGGAAGTAGGTTCTGCAAACATCAGGGAAGTTCAAGGAGACCAGGAGGTGAGGAAATCTAGGTGGGATTGAGGATCTGGTCATGGGCATCTCTATTATTAAGCATGAGGGGAAAGTGTGTAAAGAAAAGGGAAGTAGGGTAGAGTGTTATGCAGAAATTAGGTTAAGGCATATGTTGAGGAAAATAGAATGGAAAGAGGAGGGTAAGGAGAAGGTGGTCATTTTTCATATTGGTACCAACAACATAAGGCAAACAGGAATAGGTACTAAGATAGTTGGGGATGTGTGGGATGTGGTTATGAGAGCACGGGAGTTTAGGGGAGTGGGTAGTTGTCAGTGGGATACTGTGTAGGAGTGATAATGGGGCTTTGGAGTAAAAGTCTGAAGATTCAAGGGAATGATGTTAAGATCCTAGAATCATCAATGAAAGGAAAGTCCTGACATTCACCTCCCCATGGTCCTGCTTCATGGCTAAATGGTTAGCGTGCTGGCCTTTGCTCATAGGAGCCCTTGGTTCAATTCCCAGTAGGGTCGGGAATTTTAACCATAATTGTTTAATTCCGCTGGCATGAGGACTGGGTGTATGTGCTGTTTTCATCATCCTCATCACAACACGCAGGTCACCTGCAGGCGTGAAATCAAAAGACCTGCACCAGACCTCCCCGGAGGCCACATGCCATTAATTAACCTCCCCGTGGTAGAGAGTGGGCTACATTTGCACTGCAAGCAGTTAACGGATGCAGGGACTGAATGTCCCTCTGGGATAAGGGGACCCCTTTTTACCAGGTGCCAAAAGCCTTGTAGGAGGGTGGAAGAACAGGTGTAGCAGAGGGCACTCTCTTGTTCTTGGAGTAGGAAACTGCTCCTAAAGGTGGATGAACCAGCATGGTCAACGGCATAGGTTGGAGAAGGCCGGAGGGAAACCATTCCATTAAAATTTTGCAGCAATGATGATGGGCTTAGGAACTAAATTGTAATTCTGGCCATAAAATAGTCTCCAATTTGGATCTCTGGCTGAGGTCATGTACAAAGCCTGGGAAGCAGTACAAGAGATGTTATGATAGGAACTTGGAATGTAAGATATCTGAACATTTGTGGAAAGCTAAAGAACATTTAAAAAAGCAGATGGTTAAACATGACATAGATATACTAGGAGTAAATGAAATAAAATGACCTGAGAAAGGAGATTTTTGGGAGCAATTATTTTAGAATTACACACTCTGGAGAAAAAGGAGTTAAGAGCTATCAGCAATACAGTGATAGGATAGTTATGGTGAGAATAGAGAATGAACCAGTTGACACAGTAATAATACAGGTGTATTGTACATGCCAACAACTAGTCGTGCAGATGAAGAAGTGGACCAAGTATATGATGAATTAGAGACAGTTATGGAAATTATTAAGGACAATGAGAACCTCATTATTCTTTGAGACTCAAACACTCTGTAGGTGATGGGGAAGATGGGTATACTGCGGTTCAGTTTGGTCTTGGTGAGAGAAATGACAGAAAACAACTAATAGATTTTTGCAAAGTAAACGGACTGGTAAAAACAAACACTTTGTCCCAACAGCCCAAAAGATGAAGGTACACCCAGACTGCACCTGGACATAAAGCATGATACCAAATACCTTACATTATGGTAAGGTGAAGATACTATAACCAAGTCAGGCAATGCAAAAGTTACCCTGGAGCTGGTGTTGTGAATGACCACGCCTAGTACTGGTAAAAATCTGACTTAACGACTAAGAAAGAAAAAACTGAAGACACCAGAATGCAATGAACTGACTGGAGAAATGATACAGGGATTGGATGATGAAACATACAGTTAAATTTTTAAACTGATCACAGAAATACATTAAACCAGAGTAATTCCAGAAAATTTTGAAAAATGTCTCAATATCCCAATACCAAAGAAAACTGGAATTCTAAAATGTGAACAACATCACACCCTGAGGCTATTGTCTTGCAAGTTAAAATTATTGACAAAAATAATATACAACAAAATAAACACCAAAGTTGAACCAAATTTAGGTGAAGACCAGTTTGGATTTAAACAGGAAGAGGTCCAAGGGAAGCTGTCTTAATGTTACAACAGGCTATAAGACAAAATGCTGGACATAGGAAAACTATTGTTTGTTGCATTTGGGGATTTAGAAAAATCTTTAATAATGTGAATTTGAAGAATATGTTAATGAAGAATATGACTAGTGTTCAGAGACAGATGAAGAGTACATGATCTGCATAAAAACCAAACAGGCATCATAAACATATATGGTAAAGTACAAGATGCTTACATACAGAAAACAGTGATGTAATTTGTCATCAGTGTTGTTCAACTTTATATTGTGAAGGCATCATGGAATGTAAAGAGGGTATGGAAGGGATAGAGATCAACGGATAAAAAATATAAAAATGGTAATATTTGCTGATGACATAGTTGTCAATGGGGAGAATGAAGAGTAACTACTAGGGACTGGAATAATTTACCAAGGGAAATGTTTGATAAATTTCCAAATTCTTTGAAGTCATTTAAGAATAGACTAGGTAAACAACTGACAGGGAATCTTCCACCTAAGCGACAGCCCTAAATACAGATCAATGATGATTGATTGATGATTGTTGATGTTTTTGTAATTATTTGAAGGTAAGAAGCTTAGAGGCAATTGAGGCCTTATTATTGACTACAAATTGAAGATTGCGGAGGTGCTTGGAATACAAAGGCTTTCAGTTTGAACTCCGAAAGGCATGTGTATATGTGTGTACACACTCTGCCGAAAAAAAGAAAAGAAAAAAAAAAAAAAACATGCAACATCCTCAAGGACTATGTTCAGTGGCACCAGGGTATAATATGTACATTCTGAGGGTTTATTGTGTTAGTGATTCATCTGTCATGGACATCAGTGATCAAATGATGCTTTGGAGTCCTGTCCGTGTGGCACTCTGTTCTGACTCTGCAGGCAGTGATCGTGCTGAAGTTAGAGGTGAACTGTGTTTGCAACATTCATTCTAGGGTACAACCATGCCCCGCCGCTAAATACATGCTCCTGTTGAACAACTGCAGTCATGTACAGCCCGTTGGCTGACCGGTCAGCGTACTGGCCTTCGGTTCAGAGGGTCCCAGGTTCGATTCCCGGCCGGGTCGGGGATTTTAACTTTAATTGGTTAATTCCAATGGCCCGGGGACTGGGTGTATGTGTTGTCTTCATCATCATCATTTCATCCTCATCACGACGCGCAGGTCGCCTACAGGAGTCAAATAGAAAAACCTGCACCCGGCGAGCCGAACCCGTTCTGGGATATCCCGGCACTAAAAGCCATACGACATTACATTTACATTACTGCAGTCATTTGAACAGGGTTGCATTATGAGCCTGCAGGAAGCTGGATGGACGTATTGACGGATTGCTGCACATTTTGGGCACAATGTATCGGTGACATGTTGCTGCTTTCAGCAGTGCACTGTGGAGAACATTCCTACACCTGTAGATCAGGCTCCACGTGTCCGCGTAGTACAAATGCACGTCAAGATTGATGCATTGTGTGAAAAGCGGTGCCCAACCAAACATCATCCGGGAACGAAATCTGGTTACATGCTGCACCTGCTGTGTCACCAAGGATCATTGTGAATCATCTGTTTGCAGCAGGATTACAATCACATGTGCCTCTGGCCAGGCTACCACTGACACCACGACACTGCCAAGCACAGCTACTCCTGGTGTCGTGAAAGAGTTGACTGGAGAGTGGAATGGCACCCTGTTGTCTTTGGTGATAAGAGTAGGTTTTGTCTGTATGCAAGTGATGGATGTACACGTGTATGGCGTAGACTTGGTCAGCGACCTATTCCAGTGTGCATTTGCTCATGGCACCCAGGTCCCACCCCAGGCTTCATGGTGCGGGGACCCATCAGTTACAACTCGCGGTCAATGTTGGCATTTCTGCAGGGAAACATAACTGGTGTCCACTACATTGCACAGGTTATTGTTCCCGTGCTACTGGCATTTATTCGATAAGATATATTTGGAGTGTACAGGTCGGGAGAGGGTAGCACTGACGCGGATTTGGAATTATTTGATAGGATAGTCAGCTATGTGGGAAACGACATGGAAAGAAATGTGATTGTAGTGGGAGATCTGAATTTGCCAGATGTCAATTGGGAAGGAAATGCGAATGACAGGAAGCATGACCAACAAATGGCAAATAAGTTAATATGGGAAGGACAGCTGATTCAGAAAGTGATGGAACCAACCAGAGGGAAAAATATCCTGGATGTTGTGCTGATAAAACCAGATGAGCTCTATAGGGAAACTGAAGTAATAGATGGTATTAGTGATCATGAAGCTGTTTTTGTGGTAGTTAAAAATAAATGTGATAGAAAGGAAGGTCTTAAAAGTAGACTGTTAGGCAGTACCATATGGCTGATAAAGCAGGCATGAGGCAGTTTCTAAAAAGTAACTATGATCGGTGGAAAACGGTAAATAAAAATGTAAACAGACTCTGGGATGGGTTTAAAGAAATTGTTGAGGAATGTGAAAACAGGTTTGTACCTTTAAGGGTGGTAAGGAATGGTAAAGACCCACCTTGTTATAATAGAGAAATAAAGAGACTAAGAAGGAGGTGCAGACTGGAAAGAAATAGAGTTGGCTGTGGAAGTAAGGAGAAATTGAAGGAACTTACTAGAAAATTGAATCTAGCAAAGAAGGCAGCTAAGGATAACATGATGGCAAGCATAATTGGCAGTCATACAAATTTTAGTGAAAAATGGAAGGGTATGTATAGGTATTTTAAGGCAGAAACAGGTTCCAAGAAGGACATTCCAGGAATAATTAATGAACAAGGGGAGTGTGTATGTGAAGATCTTCAAAAGGCAGAAGTATTCAGTCAGCAGTATGTAAAGATTGTTGGTTTCAAGGATAATGTCAAGATAGAGGAGGAGACTAAGGCCAAAGAAGTAATAAAATTTACATATGATAACAATGACATTTACAATAAGATACAAAAGTTGAAAACTAGAAAAGCGGCTGGAATTGATCAGATTTCTGGGGATATACTAAAGACAATGGGTTGGGATATAGTACCATATCTGAAGTACTTATTTGATTATTGTTTGGCTGAAGGAGCTATACCAGATGAATGGAGAGTTGCTATAGTAGCCCCTGTGTATAAAGGAAAGGGTGATAGACATAAAGCTGAAAATTACAGGCCAGTAAGTTTGACATGCATTGTATGTAAGCTTTGGGAAGGCATTCTTTCTGATTATATTAGACATGTTTGTGAAATTAATAACTGGTTTGATAGAAGGCAATTCGGTTTTAGGAAAGATTATTCCACTGAAGCTCAACTTGTAGGATTCCAGCAAGATATAGCAGATATCTTGGATTCTGGAGGTCAAATGAACTGTATCGCGATTGACCTGTCTAAAGCATTTGATAGAGTGGATCATGGGAGACTAATGGCAAAAATGAGTGCAATTGGACTAGACAAAAGAGTGACTGAACGGGTTGCTGTATTTCTAGAAAATAGATCTCAGAGAGTTAGAGTAGGTGAAGTTTTGTCTGACCCTGTAATAGTTGAGAGGGGAGTTCCTCAGGGCAGTGTTATCGGACCTTTATGTTTTCTTATATATATAAATGATATGAGTAAAGGAGTGGAATCGGAGGTAAGGCTTTTTGCGGATGATGTTATTCTCTATAGAGTGATAAATAAGTTACAAGATTGTGAGCAACTGCAACGTGATCTCGAAAATGTTGTGAGATGGACAGCAGGCAATGGTATGTTGATAAACAGGGTTAAAAGTCAGGTTGTGAGTTTCACAAATAGGAAAAGTCCTCTCAGTTTTAATTACTGCGTTGATGGGGTGAAAGTTCCTTTTGGGGATCATTGTAAGTATCTAGGTGTTAATACAAGGAAAGATCTTCATTGGGGTAATCACATAAATGGGATTGTAAATAAAGGGTACCGATCTCTGCACATGGTTATGAGGGTGTTTAGGGGTTGTAGTAAGGATGTAAAGGGGAGGGCATATAAGTCTCTGGTAAGACCCCAACTAGAGTATGGTTCCAGTGTATGGGACCCTCACCAGGATTACCTGATTCAAGAACTGGAAAAAATCCAAAGAAAAGCAGCTCGATTTGTTCTGAGTGATTTTCGACAAAAGAGTAGCGTTACAAAAATGTTGCAATGTTTGGGTTGGGAAGAATGAGAGAAAGAAGAAGAGCTGCTCGACTAAGTGGTATGTTCCGAGCTGTCAGCGGAGAGATGGCGTGGAATGACATTAGTAGACGAATAAGTTTGAAAGGCGTTTATAAAAGTAGGAAAGATCACAATATGAAGATAAAGTTGGAATTCAAGAGGACAAACTGGGGCAAATATTCATTTATAGGAAGGGGAGTTAGGGATTGGAATAACTTACCAAGAGAGATGTTCAATAAATTTCCAATTTCTTTGAAATCATTTCGGAAAAGGCTAGGAAAGCAACAGATAGGGAATCTGCCACCTGGGCGACTGCCCTAAATGCAGATCAGTATTGATTGATTGATGATTGAAGAAGATGATGCTTTTTCAGCAGAAAAATACAGGTCCACCTACAGCTACTGTAACGCAATGTGCTCTACGTGGTGTAGAACAACTGCCCTGGCCAGCAAGATCACCGGATCTCTCACCAATTGAAGATGTATGGGACATGATGAAGCGGGAACTTACACGTTCTCCAGAGCTTGCAAGAACCATTGCCGAATTGCATCAAAAGGTGCAAGATGCTTGGAACGATCACACGCACCTTTATGACCATTTGCATGCGTGAATACATGCCTGCATTGCTGCCAGAGGAGGGTACAGTGTGTATTGATATGGCTTTCTGGGCAAACTTTACTGTTACATGTCTGTTTCATGTGGTCTGAATTTGTAATCATATACTCCTATAATGATGAACTACCTGTCACATTGCTTCTGAATAAAATGACCTTGTCCTTGAGAATGTTGCATGTTTATTTTATGGCAGTGTATTATATTTCCAATCAACAGTATTTGTGGGTAACTCATAATCTATTTCTTCTTCTTTTTTTTACAATTGGCTTTACGTCGCACCAGCACAGATAGGTCTTATGGTGATGATGGCATAGGAAAGGGCCAGGAGTTAGAAGGAAGTGGCCATGGCCTTAATTAAAGTACAGCCTCACCATTTGCCTGGTGTGATCTATTTCTTCTAATCATTATAATGCTGTTGTTGATGATTTACTGCTTAAAAATCTAATGTAGAGAATGTTTTGTGGCAAACTATAATGTTGTTACAGGGCTTGTTATTTGTTTAACACCCATCCTATGCAAGTCTTAACAAATGCAGTAGACAATGTAGAAAATAATGACTTACTGGATTTACGTCCCACTAACTACTTTTACAGTTTTCAGACACGCTGAGATACCTTAATTTTCTCCCACAGGAGTTATTTTACATGCCAGTAAATCTACCAACACGAGGCTGACGTATTTGAGCGCTTTCAAATACCATTGAACTGAGCCAGGACTGAACCTGCCAACTTGAGCTCAGAAGGCTAGAGCTCTACTCAGCTCAGCGTACAATGTAGAAGTGATATCGTATTATAACCTGCAGACTTCATATGTGACAAAGAAGTATTTGTTTCTTATAAATGGCATATGAGCTGACCAAGTTCAGATGATATGACATTTATTTTCTCAGATGATACTGATGATGCCAGCTGAAATTTATAAAAATACATCAATCTTTCAGTTGAAAGACCATAAGACAGATCTCATTAACAACTTTTTTCATGTTCTGTAATATCTTACTAAACCTAACTGACCATCACAATTTATTTTCACTAATTTTTTTTGCATTTGCTTTACGTCGCACCGACATAGGTAGGTCTTATGGCGACAATGGGACAGGAAAGGCCTAGGAGCGGGAAGGAAGTGGCCGTGGCCTTCATTAAGGTACAGCTCCAGCATTTTCTTGGTGTGAAAATGGAAAACCATGGAAAACCATCTTCAGGGCTGTCGACAGTGGGGTTCAAACCTACTATCGCCCAGATGCAAGCTCACGGCTGCGCGACCCTAACCGCACGGCCAACTTGCCTGGCCAATTTATTTTCACGTTCTGTATCATCTTAATAAACTGAACTGACCGTCACTTGAGATTTCAGTTTAGTATCCACAGCTGGTTATTGTTATTGCTATGATTATTGCTAGAAGAGCCTTGGCTGTATGAATCCTGTCTTCATGTAATTCGTAAAATACAATTGAGCAAAAAATAAATTGGTTCTGAATACCAATATGGTAGTCTTACTTTCTCTCCTCTTTTCTGTGTATTAATGGGCCAGATTCTTTAATAAAGGATAGGACATTGTAATTTAACATCTTCTAGCAATTAAATGATCATCATCATAATAACCTAATGATCTCTTAATGATCTAGTGAGCATATCTGATTTGAGAGTCATACCACAGCCATGCCTTCACAAGTTTATTTATTGTCCCAGTCATGATGTAGTACCTATCGATAGTGAGAAACTCAGTTTGCTACTATGACTGCAGAGGGCTGTATTCATCGTGATTTATACAACAATGTTTAGTAAGCAGTCAGCCATCAAGTAATGGTACTGTTACTCTGAGTGTGTGAATAAAATAAGGTAACATCACAATGGACAGCAAATCATGTCTAATGTCATTAGAAGTATGATAGAATGATTATCAGTACCTTGCTGACTTTGTTATATACCGTGAGCCTTCTTTTGGAGCAATGTTGCTACTGACAGTTTACCATGTAAGTTACCACTTTATCTACATTTGTCTCTTTGTGTAGGTATACTGTAATTGTATAATACATATTTTAATGGTGCATGATCTACAAAGGTATTTCTAAATGAACTGAGTAACAAAGACCTAAATTTTCTAGAGAAACTATAGAAAGAGTATAAAAGAGAACAGATAACTCTCCAGAATTGGCTACCACTCAATCTATGTGAAGACACAAGGTTTAAAGAGACAGGTAATATTAATACCAATAATAAGAGCAGTTCGCTGTCAGAGCCCCTATCTCTGTGGCATACCTGTAGTGGAACAACAGAACAACACAAACATGGGATCAGACAAGTGCACAGAAAGTAGCAGTGGTTTCTCATTAGCTCTCCTTATCTTACCATTACATTATCTAAATAAATAAGTAAATAATAAATTCAAAAGTTTATACAATTTCTCAAAGTTTTATAATCAAAGGAATGTTTTTCACAGTAAACTTTGATGCTCCAATTCAGATAGACCTAATCATTGTATTAAGTTGTTATCACTCAGAGGGTAGGGACACTCTTCTACTTGTACTTCTGGACATGAAGTCTATCTGACTGTGGCATCTATATTAGGTTACATATTTGTACTTTATTAGAACTAAAACATTTCTACAGGACTTCAAAGAGAGTAATATCTCTCTCTCTCTCTCTCTCTCTCTCTCTCTGATAGCTCATGAAATTCCCCAAAGTTGGTGATTGAATCTCTTTATAGTAACTATCTGACTCATGCCTTAGACCACAAACTGGACACTGTATAAATGCTCAACTTTTAACCACACATGGATGCATAGGAAGTAGAAAGAGGTTTATAGAGAACTGAGGCAGAAATAGTTGATGCCTTCAGAACATGAGCATACATTGGTATAATTTCTAGAATGGTGCAACGGGTATTTTTTGAGAGCAATTACCATGTGGAAAAAAAAAAAAAGTTCTCCTCTTTAGTGCCAAGAGAAAAATGCATTTTTCCAAGAATTATGTTATAACCATTTAGAGTGAATGACTTTCAGTATTTCTTCTGCAAACCTTGGTACCTAATTAAAAATGTCTTCTTCTTCTTCAGTATTTCTGTTGAGACAATTTAAAGTTGGAATGATTTTCAATAAAAAAAAAAGAATCTTTGCTATACCTCTAATATGAAAGAATCCTAATGGGGTAGCACTGTAGATAGAGCATAAGATATATAAGCAGTAAGTGAAGGTCAGCTAATTAAAAGCTGCAGGTTTTCATTAGAGTTCATTATGTCTCAAGCTGCATTAATAATATGTTAATATAATTGCTCTAATGATCTTGAGAAATGTTTTAATTATTCAGAATTGAGATAATAATTATAGATGATGTAATGTTGTGTTCAGTTTTCTCAATCTTAGACCAAATATCTTCAGTAACATTTATCATAATATGAATTTTAATTTCTTTGAAAAAAAAAAAAAGTAATTTTGAATTGGTGTAAATACATTTTTAAATACTAATGAACATGAGAGAATAATAATTATTCTTTTCCATCAGTGGTGAATTTCCAATAGCTGGGTACTTTTCCTTGAGGCTAATCTCATACTTCACAATTAGGTTTATGTTTTATTACTGGTCATCAACCTCAAGCCAAACTATTCAGACTGAGAGATTCTAAAGGTTGTGCAGAAACTGAGGTAGTCCGTAGAGAGGTCAAAGGATAACAAATTTTTAATAGGAACGTGTAGTCTAGGAGGAAATCCTGCATCAGGGTAAGCCTGAGAACATCAGGAGCTGCTGAAATTCACATGAAGCTCAATATCTGTGCCATGAACAATATCTGACAACACACCATCTACAGCATTGTACATTTCAAATCATTCACTGCCAGGTTCATATGATGTATGGTGTATTTGGTAGAGAGTGTCAGAGTTTACTATGCTGATGTAATGATTGCACTGAAAGTGGTGGGTGACAGTTCAAACAGCTTTCATAAACAACATTTATTGTCCAGTGTCTAACTTCACTGTGTGTACACACGACCATCACTTTGTGGCGGCATTGGGAAGAATGAACTCGCCCCACATACACAACACACCCTTGTGCATGACGCAACATTGCATCAGGGTATAGCTTGCTAAACTAGCGTCATTCAGCTGCGTGGAGTGAGCATGAGCATCACGTCTCTTTGTGTCTGGTTGGTGTAATCAGTGTAACCTATCTCACATGCAAAGGTGTACTAAAACTGTATGTGGTGTAAATAAATCTATTATCCATGAGGGCTGATTTATTTATGGATGATGTGGATCGCCTACAACCAAGACTCCATAACTTCATTGTCAGTTCTGAATTCTTTAAGAATATAGAGTATTTTAGAAAAATAAATTTATAATTTATTGTCCATTATGCTATTCTTAGCATTTCCAGTCTTGCCCTGACACAGGGTTTCATCCCGGATCATATTTTCCTGTTCCAAAGTTGGTCTACTTTGACCCCTCTATGAGCTCTTCAATTCCTGTGCAACCTCTAATCACCCTGTATAATATGAAAAAATAAAGTTATAACAATGAAATAGTACTGACTATTGCTTCCTTAAAGGAAAATAAAACTGAATTAAGAGCAAACTGATTTTAAATAATGAAACAATGAACAGAAATTCTGAAAACAGTACTCCTATCATTAAATTATCATGAATATAATGATAACAATATGTATAGATACTTTAGGGCAGAATCAGATACCATGAAGGACATTCCAGGGATCATTAATGAATGAGAGAACTTACAAAAGACAGAAGTATTCAGCAAGCAGTATGGAAATGTAGTTGGATATAAGGATAATGCCCTGGTGGATAAGGTGACTAATACTGGCAAATTACTGAAATTTACTTATGATGATAGAGACATTTACAAAAAGATACAATAATTGAAAGGAAGAAAAATAGCTGGGATTCATAAGATTTCTGGACAGCATTATACACCCATCCCGTGAACCATAGGATTAACCAAGGTACAATAAACAAAGAAAATAATATGATCCACCTTTTCAATACTATATATTATGTTAACATTTCTACATTTCTGTTAAATCATCATGTTTATGTATTGTATTAATGACTATCTGCTTATATATGTAAATATTAATTTTAGTTTTAACATGTATATTTTCTAAATTACTATTATGATATAAGAGTCACGATCAATGTATTTTATTGTCTTTGTAAAATTTGTGTAGGCTGATGATGACATATAGTTTTGTCGAAACCGGTACCAAAAGTTCATAAACGTGATGACTTAACAGAAATGTAGAAATTTTCACGTAATATATAGTATTGAAAAGGTGGATCTTATTACTGTATTTTCTTCGTTTATTGTGAATCTTGATTCAATACGGAACCCGAAAAATGAAATTCTTAACGTAAAAAATAAAATAAAAATGAACCAATGAAGGTTAAAATCTCTGACTCGACCAAGAATCAAACTCAAGACTACTTGGGCCAAATACCAGCATGCTAACCATTTAGCCATGGAGCCAGGCAGGGAAAGGGTGATAAACATAAAGTAGGCCAGCTTGACATGTGTTGTTTGTAAGCTCTGGGAAAGCATTCTTTCTGATTAAATTAGACATGTTTCCAAATTACCAACTAGTTTGGTAGAAAGTAGTTCAGGTTTTGGAAAAGTTATTACACCAAAGCTCAACGTGTAGGATTCCAGCAAGATATAGCAGATATTTTAGATTCAGGTGGTCATATGCACTGTGTTGCTATTGACCTATCCAAGGCTTCTGATAGAGCAGATCATGCGGGAAAAAATGATGAAAATGAGGACTATTGGACTAAACAAAAGAGTGATTGTATGGATGGCTAAATTTCTAGAACACAGAACTCAGAGAATTAGAGTAGGTGAAGCATTATCTGATCTAATAATGATTAAGAGGGGAGGGGGGTCCCACACGGCAGTATTATTGAACATGTATTTTAAAATTCGCGTATATCTACTGGCGTATGACAAATACCGGCAAGAATTTTTCTACATATCGACTACATACAATCAGCAACTAATTCAGAGTGATATAGAGAATCAAAAATGTTTTATTGTTGATATTAAAATTGTCGATAACGTATATTTTTAGGAAGAGAAAAACATTTTTGCACTTACTCTCTCAATATCTACTTTGAAAAAATCATTTACGATATAAAAGAATATACGTAATGATGTATGTATGTTGGGTATTCAGCCCAAAGGCTGGTTTGATCCTCTGCAGCTCCGCCAACAGCTGTCATAAATAGCCTAGGCGTCACTGAAGAGGCATACTAGGGAAATGAGGAGTGAGGTAGTTTCCCGTTGCTTTCCTCACCGAGCCAGCAGTTGCTATTACATATCAGTCTGCCAAGCCCACTGAAATGCATGCACCAACCGACCCTATGAGTGATAGTTTCACACCATTCGTAATAGGGACTGGCTGCATAAGGAATGGTATTACTAGCATCACTCATACCTCAGTCACTTTCATATTGTCAAAGCCAAGGATGAGACTGAGACAGGTCAATGAAAGTAACAAATTTGATATAGCCCATACCAGAAGACATAGTGCACTGTAAACACTACATCTCGCCAGCAAAGGCATACGTAATGATATATAATGTATTCATAAATACAATTCTATAGAATAATTACTTTGAACGAGAAAAATAAAAGCACAAAAAATAAAAATTCAAACATATGGCACTAGTAAAAACAAGACACCGATAACATTCGCGTACATGTTTCGATGTATGGCAAATACTGACAAGAAATTTTCTGCATGCAGACTACAGAGTACAAAAATAATTCTAAATTATTAAAAAGTAATAGTTGATATTACAGTTTTTGTTTTCCAGAAAAACCTTTTCTCGTTTTCGGTTCTAGAATCTATTAGAAAAAGAATTTTACAATACAACAGAATATACGTAATTAAAAAATCTATGGCACTAAAGCCCTGATTTGCTTTGAACTACCAAGCGACCGCTGCTCAGTTCAAAGACCTGCAGTTTACGAGGTGATGTATGGTCCATGTGACGAATTCTTTCAGTAATTATTCTTGGTTTTCTAGACTGAGGTTTCCTCTCACCCTCAGATATCTCCTCAATTGCAATCACTTAGGGTCACTTAGGTTGAGTGGACCTCGAACCAACCCTCAGGCCCAGGTAAAAATTCTTGACCTGGCCAGGAATCGAACCCGTGACCTCCGGGTGATAGGCAGGCACGCTACACTTGGCCCACGGGGACTGGCATTTGTGTAATGATAGAGGACTATATGTGACTGTAAGTTTTATGAGAGAAAAGTAAATCGAAGTATGATAAGGGCGGAGAATAGGACGGAGAGGCATGTTTAGGTCCAAGAAGTTCCATGAAGAAGACAGGAGGTTGAGGAATGTTGTCGGGTTCATTGGGAGAAATTTCCACAAAATGTTCTCCAGAGACTATCATCATCATCATCATCATCATCATCATCATCATCATCATCTTCGTTATCACGAGTTTCATCAGCCACCATATTTACAGTAGCTTTAGTGCCATTAGAAACAAATAAATGTCTCATCTTTAGCTGCGGTGATTCCTGGAGTATGTCCAGTATAATTTTGTCGCTACTCTCTGAACTAAATTCACTATCACTATCCACCCCGTATACAAAAGGAGGCTGAACGTGAACTCTAAAAATTTGTCACTATTCATCTCAGCAACCCTGAAAAGAATGGATTCAATACTATTTTTGCACTGTTCCTAATACTGCATTAATTTATCGTCATCAATACCTGCTGAAAAAATATCACATGAACCACTTGCCATTTTGCTGTCACAAATCCACTCACTGCAGGGAGCAATCTCTTCCTGACCGGTTAGCGGTATTTGTAAACACAGGAAATGACTCTTGTGAAAGCAAGAATACCATCTTAAAACTGCCAAAGCAAGGTCAGGCACACAATAACTTGTAGCCCCTTTACTATAGGCTGTCACAAAAGTATGCATGTCACTATAGTTTGCCACAAAATTATGTATATCACATAATTTTAAGCTGGCCGATGTAATCGGCTCTGGCAACTTCCGATGGGATTTTTAAAGGCCGACCCAATCGGCTTTGGCAATTTAAGGGCGGGTGCTCGCACTACCGTTTGGCTCCAAGAGGGTTAAACAGTATCCAGAGTGTCACAGATCATCTCGGCGACTCCGAAAACTATGGATTCCACACAAATATTGGTCATTTTTGGTTATTTTTACCCCCAAGGTATTATTTTCCAGATAGTAAGTCATACTTGTATCAGTTTTTATTGAGAGCTATGCTGGAACATACACACATACGTCCATTATCTCGGTCATTTTGAAAATTTAGTTTTTCACCTTTTTCACCCCGTATACAAAAGGAGGCTGAATGTGAACTTCTAAAAATTTGTCACTATTCATCTCAGCAACCCTGAAAAGAATGGATTCAATACTATTTTCGATTATTTTTCCATCTCACCCCCTCCCACCCCCACTCCTAGGGTTGCTACGGTTGTCATACCTCCATGCAATTTGTCTCCTTAAGTCATAAGTGTACCAAGTTTGGCACAAATCACTCCAGTAGTCCTGAAAACTATGGATTCAGCACTTTTATTGGTCGTTTTTATTTATGTTTGTATTTCACCCCTTACCCTAGAGTTTCTAGGGGTGTCTTCCCCCACAGCATTTTTCATAGATAGTATTTGCACCAAATTTAGTTGAGAGCTAAGCTGGAAAATACACACATATATCCATAATTTTGGTCATTTTATTTTTCACCTTTCTCACCCATATGCCAAAGGGGAATGACATGGGCCAAAAAAATATTCTGGAGTGTCACTGTTCATCTCAGTTACCCCTAAAACTTCAGATTTGACACTATTTCCGATTATTTTTATACCTCACTCCCCTCTACAAAGGGGGCTGAATTTGGACTTATAAGAAATCTGGAGTGCCACTATTCATCTCAGTGATCCCGTAACCTATGGATTCGACACTATTTTTGATTACTTTTATACCTCAATCCCCCTCGCTCCCCACCCAAAGGGGGCTGAACTTGGACTTATAAAAAGTTGGAGTGTCACTATTCATCTCAGCGACCCTGAAAAGTATGGATTCGACACTATTTTCTATTTTTATATATCACACACTCCTCGTCCCCCACCCCAAAGGGGACTGAACTTGGGACTTTTAAAAATTCCAGAGTGTCACTATTCATCTCAGTGGCCCCAAAAAGTATGAATTCGACACTATTTTCGATTATTTTTATGTCTCACCCCCCTCGCCCCCTGCCCCTTATTGTGCTTGGCACGTCTTACCACCACGCGTTTTGTCTCCTGATACTAAGTCAGAAGTGTACCACGTTTGCTTGAAATCGCTCCAGTGATTTAGGAGGAGATGTGGTACAAACCTGCATACATATACAGTAGGTTGTTTAGGTATAGACTCGCCTTTGCTCGTTGGGAGGAATCCCCAATTGCTCTTCGTTAGCAGTGGGTGATAACTCGTGTCATTCCACTGTTGATATTCTACATCTGTTACACAGCTACATTCTCCAAACTGGGCAGACCTATCAAAGTTGGTCCTATGACATAAAAGTACATCTTGATCATGGCATGTTGGATTGCTATTTCCAAATAACAGGCACGGTCATGAACCTCTAAGCAAGAAAGGTACTTTATAAAACATGGCGGCATGTTCCCATCCTCCTGTATACAGCATTTCTTACCGGACTATCATAATATAGCATAAGCTGCTGTCACCTAACGACAATCTGTCCATCAAATTGATCCAATCTTGGTGCAGCTTTGCAATTAAATTAATTGCATAAAATAACTCATCATAAAAAGTAGCCATCAGATTTCATTCAGTCCACTTTCTAAACCCCCCCAGGAGTAATAAGAGTAAATTGTGAATTTTTCAGCAAAATCGTCCTGTAGTTTTTGAGTCATACAAACAAACATTAATATATATTTGTCTTAAAAAATTTAAATTATGTGTGGGACTGCTTTATCTTCAGATAAGAAAGCAATATTGCCCTTCACAACTGTGATGCATGACTGTTTACTGTATATAAAGCACAGGCATAATTTGCAATGCAGACCAGCTATAAATCTAGCTTTACCTATTCAAACATACATTTTCATTATAAACTCTTTTGCCTTTTAGTATTCTGTCTGCAAGCCTTCATGAATGAAACACAATACCTCTGTAACCCCCTGTTTGTTTTGGTTTCTTCCGTATCTATGCCCCTTACATTGAAATCCGTAATACTAATAAGGTGAAGCTACAAAAGCAATATCATGAAATATGACAAAACTAACAAGAAGTAATAGACAATGGAACCAAATGACAGGTCACATTCCCATAGCTTGCAAGGAATGAAGGTACTGGTACACCATATAATCGGTGACCACAACGCATACTGCTGTACACGCAAGGCTGAATGTCCTGTGTGGCAATCGAGTGGTTAAGATGCAGGACTAGTAAGTGAAAGATCAGGGTGCAAAACTTGCTAAGTCATTTGTTTCTGGTTTGTGTACCATTATACCATTTTGCCAGCCTTGCAATGTTTATATTTACAGGCAAGTGAAACAAACAATTTTCCGGTTACAAAACTGTTCCTTTCTCTTTCTATAGCAACCACATATCTATTTGCAAGAGGATAATGTATCCAATCACAGATTAATTTTCTCCTTTCACTGCCTAAATTCACAGAGATGTTTAAATATGCATGGTTTGTGTTCAAGTTGGTGGAAAACCAAAATATCTTCAAAAATGTCTATGAAGTTTTCTTTTTCTGAACCCATAAGCAAAGTGAGGTGTGCATGCAAAAATGTGTCATTTTCAAGAGTTCATGGTGTCATTATTTTTATACTTTACGAATTTCTATGATGCATATCATCCAACAGCATATGCAAAACATTGCAGTCAATGAGCATAAATTTAGCTTTACCTATTCAAACACACAGTACATTTTCATTATCAAATGTTTTTCCTTCTGTCTGCAAGCCTTCGTGAATGAAACAGACACCTCTGTAACCTTCTATTTGTTTTGACTCCTCCTCCTCCTCCTCCTCCTGCTGCTCTGGCACCAGTAAGATACTGTATTAGGTATATCATCTCAATAATTAATCAAGCTCAGCCATTACAGATCTGCATTTAGGGCAGTTGCCCAGGTGGCAGATTCCCTGTCTGTTGTTTTCCTAGCCTTTTCTTAAATGATTGCAAAGAAAATGGAAATTTATTGAATATCTCCCTTGGTAAGTTATTACAATCCCTAACTCCCCTTCCTACAAGCGAATATTTGCCCCAATTTGTCCATTTGAATTCCAACTTTATCTTCATACTGTGATCTTTCCTACTTTTAAAGTCACCACTCATACTTATTCATCCACTAATGTCATTTAACGCCATCTCTCCACTGACAGCTCAAAACATACCACTTAGTCAAGCAGCTCGTCTCCTTTCTCCCAAGTCTTTCCAGCCCAAACTTTGCAACTTTTTTGTAACACTAATCTTTTATCGGAAATCACCCAGAACAAATTAAGCTGTGTTTCTTTGGATTTTTTCCACTTCTTGAATCAAGTAATCCTGGTGAGGGTTGCATACACTGGAACCCTACTCTAGTTGGGGTCTCACCAGAGATTTATATGCCCTTACATCCTTACTACAACCCCTAAATAACCTCAATCATGTGCAGAGATCTGTATCCTTAATTTACGATCCCATTTATGTGATTACCCCAATGAAGATCTTTCCTTATATTAACACCCAGGTATTTACAATGATCCCCAAAAGGAACTTTTACCCCATCAACACATTAATTAAAACTGAGAGGACTTTTCCTATTTGTGAAACTCACAACCTGACTTTTAACCCTGTTTATCATCATACCATTGCCTACTGTCCATCTCACAACATTATCGAGGTCATTTTGCAGTTTCTCACAATCCTGTAACTTATTTATTACTCTATACAGAATAACATCATCCGCAAAAAGCCTTATCTCTGATTCCACTTCTTAACTCATATCATTTATATATATAGCAAAGCAAAGTCATCTCCATACAGGCCATGAAGGCCCTTGGAGGGGTGGAAGGTAAAGGCTTCCACTATCCGTAACCTCGGCACTTGATGGGGTAGAGTGGTTAGCTCTACGCTCAGCTGCCTTTGCCCCCAGGAATTAACCTGGTACTCATTTTTGGTGTAGGCTGAGTGAACCTCAGGGCCATGTGCACCTCTGGAAGTGGAAATCCCATTTCTTAAATCTAACAATCATAGGATATAAACTTCATGGTTTTGATCCATACTGAACTGTGATCACAATAATAATTATTAAATTAATGTTGTATGGTCCACCTTTTTCAATACTATATTATGCAATATTATTGAATTACATTACTAAACTAGAGACTATTTTCGGCCTTGGCTGGCCATCTTCAGCCTTAATGCAACACATCTAATAACTAAGCAAATGTAAAAACACACAATTGACATGTAAACTAATGTACAAACACACAATTAACATTAAAATCTGGGATGAACTAAGTGTAAAATCTGAAAAATAAATTAGGCTCTATATTCTTAGCATCTGTAGTATGCTCATCATCCAGACTCTTTATTGTATTGATATTCATAGAATTGTTAGTTCCGTCACTGCTAATCATTACAATTTCAGTAGCAAAACAGGAACTGGTAAATGTTGATTCTGTAGTCAGATCATCAATCACCAAATCTACTTGAGTGGTGTCAGCAGTATGCAAGCCACTGGATGCCACTGTAAATAACCACCAGCTGACGCAGAACTGCTAGATGGTGTTTCCACATTGACCAACGTAAATAAAATGAAATTTTCCCGTAGTGCTTGTTAAAAACATGCTGAAATGCTGTTGGACAAGGTCAGGATGGCACGTGAAGATATGGTTTAAACTGGCACATTCTTAATTTGTGGCTGGTATAAATTTGGAATTCAATGCGGTGTCCATGAAGTTAACCTGAATAAATGATACATAAAATAAGATAAAATTAATGAATAGAAGGAGAGAGAGAGAGAGCATGTTAGTCAAATGGCATAAGTTATATGAGACTTACCTCTCGTTGAGGCTTGTGGTGCATGGTGTATTTTTGTGTGCCTCATACTAGCGGTTGTGAGATTGAAAGGAAAAGGAAGGGGCGAGGGGGTGGGGCAAGAGGAGAGGTCAGGGAAAGGAGAGGAGAGGCTGGAGGGGAACGGGAATTAAGGCAGGGCCGAAGGATGTGGGAAAAGAGATGGCAGATGAGGAAAGGTGCATTGAATATTATGAAAAACTGAATTATGACTTGTTGGTTTGAGATTTCTAAAAATGGGAATTAGACGTAAGAAGAATTACAAGAAGAATTACAACTGTTGCAAATAATCCTATATACTCCTGATTTTGAAAAACTATTGAACTTGTTTATGGATGTGGCATTATGTAAGACTTTTGTATTCCTATTTTTGGTTTTGCAAACTACTTTTACATCATGCTTTTTAATGATGTTGGTGACTTTGTAAATTTGTTCATTGAACGTAAAGATAGTAAGGGAGGAGTTGTTTTGTTTATCATTTTTCAAAGTGGTAGAGGGGCGATATTTATATTTATTGATTATTTTTTCAACAAAGATACTGTTGTATCCATTAGATTTAGCTATATTATGAATGGTGTTCAATTCATTTTTGAGGTCTCTTTTAGACATAGGAACATTGAAGGCTCGGTACACCATGCTGTTGTATGCTGCTCGTTTGTGAATTTGGGGGTGTGAAGAATTTTGATGGATTGTAGTGACTGTATCTGTTACCATATCTTCATGTGCCATACTGAACTTGTCCAACAGCATTTCAGCATGTTTTTAACAAGCACTACAGGAACATTTCATTTTATTTACGTTGGTCGATGTGGAAACACCATCTAGCAGTTCTGCGTCAGCTGGTGGTTATTTACAGTGGCACCCAGTGGCTTGCATACTGCTAACACCCCTCAAGTAGGTTTGGTGATTGATGATCTGACTACAGAATCAACATTTAACAGTTCCCGTTTTGCAATTGAAATTGTAATGATTAGCAGTGATGGAACTAACAATTCTATGAATATCAATACAATAAAGAGTCTGGATGATGAGCATACTCCAGATGCTAAGAACTTAGAGCCTAATTTATTTTTCAGATTTTACACTTAGTTCATCTCAGATTTTAATGTTAGCTGTGTGTGTGTACATTAGTTTTCATGTCAATTGTGTGTTTCTACATTTGTTTAGTTACTAGATGTATTACATTAAGGCTGAAGATGGCCAACCAAGGCCGAAACTAGTCCCTAGTTTAGTAATGTAATTCAATAATATTGCATAATATAGTAATGAAAAAGGTGGACCATACAACATTAATTTTATTATTATTATTATTATTATTATTATTATTATTGTAAATCTGACGACTTCCTGATGAGTATTCGAACCCATGTACTTCCAGGCGAACCGAGCATGCCTTTACTGCCTTGGCCAGGCAACCTCTCATTTATATATATAATAAAACATAAAGGACCAATAATACTGCCCTGACGAATTCCCCTCTTAATTATTACAGGGTCAGATAAAGCCTTGCCTACACTAATTCTCTATTTTCTAGAAACATAGTCATCCATTCAGTCACTCTTTTGTCTAGTCCAATTGCACTCATTTTTCCCATTAGTCTCCCATGATCTACCCTCAAATGCCTTAGATAGGTCAATCGCGATACAGTCCATTTGACCACCAATATCCAAGATATCTGCTATATCTTGCTGGAATCCTACAAGTTGATCTTCAGTGAAATAACCTTTCCTAAATCCGAACTGCCTTCTATTGAACCAATTATTAATTTCACAAACATGTCTAATATAACTAGAAAGAATGCTTTCCCAAAGCTTACATGCAATGCACGTCAAACTGACTTGCCTGTAATTTTCAGCTTTATGTCTATCACCCTTTCCTTCATACACAGGGGCTACTGTAGCATTCATTCATTCATTTGTTTGGTATAGATGCTTCATGCAAAGAATAATTAAATAAGTACTTCAGATATGGTACTATATCCCAACCCATTGTCTTTAGGATATGATTAAGCATATAGTGCAGTGGTGGTGGTGATTGTGATTATTGCATTAAGAAACAAATTATAGTGTTATCAGTGGTTAGTAACAATAATTGAAGGCAAAAACGAAAGAGTTCCAATATATTGAAGAATGAAGGTATGGCATAAAGAAAGAAAATAGCCAACGAAATGTGTAAAAATAAAAGACTCTTTTTCATCACAAACTAATATGGTTGGGGTAAACACAGAAACAGGCCTAACAAAAAGAGGTCAGAGAGGAAAAAGAGGAAGCAAAATCAAACTCCGTTGGGACCCATTTGTTGCCACATTCTCATAGTCATAAGCCTTTGAGAGAAGCTCATAATTAAAAACATTTTTCAACTCTTTCATTGAATATAAGAATGAGCAACAAGAGCAATGTGGCATGAGGATCACTCTTTGTTGCTCACAAAAACAGTTTGTATAAATATTGTTTATATTCAGAACTGGAACAAAACCGTGTAAATTCTGTTTTAATACATACTTCTAGGGAACTAAGATCTTTTAAATTACATATGAGGCATTTTCCATATAGACAGTCACTGTTGCAACTGCAAGAAAATATTTTTTTTTTTTAGTATTTATTGATGAACAACACAGGCGTTTAGCCCCAATACATGTTCACAATAGAGTCTTACCTAAGCCACCCTACAACTAAATAAATAGCTGAATAAATAAACAAATAATATAATAATAATAATAATAATAATAATAATAATAATATAATAAAATAATAATAATACGGGAGTAATAATAATAATAATAATAATATAATAAAATAATAATAAAGGAATAATAATATTAATAATCAACTGGCCAACGGTAGATTCCCTCTATGAGCCGTTTGCCTTACTTGCAATATCTCACATATGTGATCCCGTAGCAAGATTACACCTTCCACCAACTGTCCTTTCTTACTCAGCACATTCCCACACCGCCATTGTTTTTTTTTCTGTTGACCTACTCTGCTTTGGTGTGCTCAGGCCAACCATGCCTATGTTTACCTTCAGCATTTACATCAGCTTCATTGTTCCCTGACCTACTCCAAAATAAACTACCACAGCAACATTACACGAATACATACCAAACCAGCCAAAATAACAACAATATTCCGTCATTACATTCCAATCCACCATACCACAACTTTCACAAAACCTCGGTAATATTGCTTCATTTCATTTCATTCCGTCATACCACTCCATAATAACATTGAAATTTCGACACCTCTCCAACAACATATTTCTTCGACCCTTCTGCACCAACAAACCAAAATTTACAAAATGATCCTCAATCATCAATACCACCTCCTAACTCCTACGAATTCAGCCGTAAATAAACCATCTCAATACCAAACCATACATCACCTCATAACCACATTTCCAACACCTCCTTTCCATATATACCACTTCTACTTCTCCGACAATTACACTCACCTTCTGCTTTCCACTATCTTATATCACCACTTCCAACTTCTCTAATTTCAATCTATTTAACAGACATATCACATATCATAACTTAATCAATTTACCATACACTCATACTCCTCCTATTACCCATCATAATTACCTACCGAAAACTCCATCTTCCACCAAACCAAAATTTACAAATAGCCAAATTACATTACTACAACTTCATACTTTTCCCACACCACATTTCAACATCATCACGAGTACACCCCCACTTCTCCATACCTTTCCAACACCACATTTCCACATTTACCACCTCTACTTCCAACACCACATTTCAGCCCTAGCACACACTCGTCATCACAACATTTAATAACTTACTTACTCGCTATATTACAAACAAACCAAAAATTTCAAACACCAATACAATATACCACCTCCCAACTCCCACGCAATCATCCGTAAATAAACCATCTCAATACACATAATAGCAAACCATACATCACCTAATCATAAATACTAGGCTATCAGCCCTAACACACACTCGTCTGCCATCACTCCGCATTTATACCAGTCACCAATACAATACAAAATGATAATAAACTCACCTGTTTCCCGCTCCAAAAATTAAATAGCCATCAACACCACATTTCAACCCTATAACATAGCATAACTTAAATACTAAGCCTTCAATACTTCCAACACTACACTTCACCCTCTTATACCACCATTTCTCCCACACCACATTTAAACTCTGTAACATATCATAATTTGCTCAATTTGCCATACACTCATATTCATCCTATTACCCATCATAATTACCTCCCGAAAACTCCATCTTCCACCGAACCAAAATTTACCAATAGCCAAATTACAACACTTATCCAACACCACATTTATCATCACTCCTCCAGCTCCAAATAACAACAAACTGCCATATCATAACTTGCATACCACTTCTCCATCACAACATTTCAGCCTCCACGCCCTTAATTACTTACTTACTCACTATATTATTGTTTTTTTACTACTTTTAACCTAGCTCTCATCATATTGTCCGTATATCTTCTTCTATCTCTCCCTATGCTCAAACTCAAATTCTGTGCGAGGTACTCATAGGTTAACTTTGGTCTTACTTTTATACCCTGATCTTGTCTAACTACACCACTACACCCAGCTCTCTCGGCTTCTTGTTGCTCGTTCTCCTTTCCCTCAATACCCCTTTGTTCTTCAGCCTCTCTCCTGCATTGTCCGTCCACTGCTCTTTCCTTACCGTTGTTCGTACTTCCACTTAGCACCTCGCTCTGTCTCTCTTGACACTTTTCAGAACTACTTCCTATAATTACACTTACACTGTTACTTCTTGTATTTTGCCTATTCTCTCCACTACTCGCTGCACTGCTCCCTTCTTCTTCAGCCCGCTTTGCCTTCATCTCTAAGTCCATACTAATACTGATATCACTCCTCACTTTCCTACCTTTCGTTGCACTACTCACTTTTTCTTCGTCTTCTTTTATCCTCCTGTCTAAGTCAATCAGTCCATTTACAGTCCAAATTTTCTTCCAATTTCTGCCTGCTACCACTAGCTCTTGCCCTTTAATAGTCGCTCTCAAACCTTGATTTATTGCACGAAACTTATGTTTTCTAAGTATTTTCTCGTTCCTAATCGTCTCCCATCCAACGTCTCTCTTGATCCATATTTTCTCTCTCTGCATGTTACTCGCATTTCTTACCACAGCATCAGCCATCAACGTAGAAAACAGTTCTAGTTTGATAGGCCTTTTGCCCCTAATTTTTCCCACCCTCTGCACATCATCTATATCTACTTCACTAAAATTAAGTTTCAACTTCCCCTGTATTAAATCCACAACTTTGTAAGTTGTCAGTACTTTGTCTTCTCTCAACTCTTCAGGCACACCATAGATAAATAAGCACTTCTTTCTTCGATGTACAGTATTTGCTTCCACTTCTATTTTCAGCTTCAAGTTTTCCTTTTCTATTCGTCCTATTTCCTCCCTTAATGCTGCCACTTCTCCGGTGTTATGTCTCACTTGTACTGTTATGCCTTCCGTTTTCTCTCTTAACCATACCTCCATTCTTTCAAATTCCCTGGTTTGTTCCTTAATCATATTTTTAATTTGCTCAAAAGGGCCAACTTCTTCCACCGCCTCTTTTACAGCTCTTTTGAATGCGTCCATATTTTCCCTTTCTTCATTTCTACTAGGGGTCGGGCCTGGGTTCAATTCGACCCCCCCAATACATAGCAAAATTAAAATCACCGCCGCTGATAGCAATAATTCACCTTTTCTCTCCAAATCCATATAACACCTTCCTAATTTCATTTCTTCTTTCTTCATTCTTCTCTGCCATCCTCCTACCGTCGCCCTGTACTGCTCTATACTAATCATAGTCGGCACACTTCTCCACAAACTTCCAGCTCTCGGCACTTTCACCCACACCTCCCACTCCCGGGACCCTCCGCTCAACGCGACCTCACTCGTCCGTGGCTTAGGCAAGACTGTACTGCAAGAAAATAGATAATGATAATGTATTTATTTTTTCAGACATGCCCAAATGATACTTGGATCAACTAAAAAATAACATTATGAGATTCAGTAGATGTAATATAAATTCCAGTACTCTCACTCCATTCTTGAAAATATATAAAAATGTAATTTGGTGGAACATAGTTCAAACAACAACAGTAAAGACAAAATTTTATGAAGAGCGTCCATCACATGCAATGTAATTATGTTATTTTCATTTTATTAATATTGTTTATTAAACATTTCATTCAGTGAATAGTCTTACCAAATATAACTCATGGTTTTGCCTTGTTCAGATAATTTCCCTCAAGCTTTGTGCTCATGAAATTATCGACAAAATGAAACCCATTATATTACCCTTGATTATTTCTAACATGAAATTTCCACATGTAAGTAATTTACTTGTATCGTGCATAATGAGAAACCACTGTTCAATAGATTAACTAATGCTACAACAGACTTTTATCACAGTGAATTTCTTAACATAAATTATGGTCTACTGGAATATTGTAAATAAGAGTATCAAATATCAAAACTGTACTTGTGTATGGAAGAAAGATGATATGTGATTCTTGCATGAAATTAGAATGCTTATCAAGTAATATGTTTCTCAATTAACATATGCAGAATATGATATAATATATGGCAATTACATCAGCAATGGATTCAGGAACAGAATGTAATTTTTATTTATAGTAAAATACAAATGTTTTTCAACTTAAGCTTTTCTTTTCAAATTGAAAATGACCTCCTCTTGCATGGTACAGGCCTGGAAAAATCTTCGCTATTGCCTCTTTTGTAATTAAGACTCTCCAGGATTTTTAGAGGTATGCTGTTATTCCTACAGCAGATAATACAAAACTTATAATCAAAACAGAATAAATATTCTGCAGATATTTGCAGGCTAATGGACTACCATGATCTAATATGATATCTGTTAGTTCTTGGTTTCAATAAGAATGCATCAACACTTAATTTTGGTGCAGATTCACAATTTACCATTCAGGACAAACATGCAGAAGGTGATGTATTTAAAAACCTACCAGGAATGAGTGACTGGTGTTTATTGTTGTTTCAGGAACAAAAATAATGGGTTTATGAGTTCCTCATATCCCTAATAATAGAAGAGAGAGGTCTGACTCTATGAAGAACACAGGTATTAACTAAGGAAAACTTAAAGGAGGGATTTCACAAAAATGCAATTAAGGTCAGAAGAAAACAACAAGTTGAAGGATAAGAAAACTGAAACAGAGAACCTGGCACTAGGGATGGGAATTATTCTCATGCAAGAGTTGGAAGAACAGTGCCAAAATATCATTTCTAAATTCAAGGGTTCAGAAAGTCAAAGTAGGAAATAATATATCACAGGAACAGAAAGTTTGGAAGGGAATTGCACAGGGTAGTATAATAGGTCCATTACTTAAAGGATGAAACAAAGAATTAAAAGAAAAAAGTTACTTAAGTATGGTTCATCTATTATTGGAATATGCAAACAGTGTTTGGGATCCTCACCAAGAATACCTAATAAAAGAAATAGATAGTGTGCAGAGGAAAGCAGCAAGATTTGTAACAGGGGATTTCAGGAGAAACAGTAGTGTATCAGAAATGTTAAGAGGAACTTGGGTGGGAAACTTTAAGTAAGAGAAGGGAGAAAACTAGACTTATAGGATTATACAGAGCCTATACAGGAGAAGAAGCATGGGATGAAATCCGTGAGAGGCTTCAGTTGGAAAATAATTATATCGGCAGAACTGACCACAAGTATAAAATTAGAAGGAATTTCAGTAGAAGCGATTAGGGTAAATTTTCATTCATTGGGAAGGGCATGAAGGAGTGGAACAGTTTACCAGAGGTGGTGTTTGATCCTTTTCCAAAATCTGTACAGATATTCAAGAAACGAATAAACAGCAACAGAGAAAATAAATGAAATGTTAGAGGGCATTTGACCAATGTAGGCTATTGTTAATAAAAAAATTGTATGAAAAAAATTAATTCCATCCCCTGGTCCATGGTGTTTGGACAGCCAAAGTAGGGGACTGCCTGTAGGGGTGAAGTACAGTGGGGACTTCGAGGGCCCTGGGACCGCTATGGTAGCTGTGAAGGCCCTTCAGGAATTCTGAAAAGTGGTGGCAAAAGGGACTCTGGTTAAGACGCAGCAGGTCGTTATGCTATTTAGGTTCCAAAATGGGTAAAAAAATAAATAAGTAAATAAATGCAATGTAAATTTTAATCTTATACCAGTTGTATAGTATTATTTGAAGTAATTCCACATACTGTATATGAGTTGACTATGTTTGTAAGTATAGGAGATATTATAAGTAGAATTTTGTAAACAATATAAATTTACTAAGGATGATCTGTTTGTTTAAGTCAGCTGTATGATTAGTGGATTCCTTGCAGGCCTCATATCGAAGTGGATTCGGCCCATCGAAGTGAACAACAAACGGCTGAGGCATGGTGTATACATGCCGAGGACTACCTCCCGGACAAAGTCCAAGCAACAGAGCAGCAACTGGTGAAACAACTACTAACAGTCCATGGTTAGTCAGATACAGTGAGAGAATCTCTTCTAGATGTGGGAGAGGCTGATGGCAGTGTGACACCGATGACCCAGACACAGGGCAATCTGGTCATCACAAGGAGGAAACCGAGGGGTACTTACTAAGGACCACCCTACCAGATAAGGTCCACGCAACAGAGCAGTGACCAGTGAAACAACCACTAAGAGTCCAGGATGAGCCAGATGCAGCAAGGGAATCTGTTCCAGCTGAAGTGGAGGCCGACATGGGGTAATTCGGTCATCATGAAGAGGAAATCAGGCTCACCAAACTGGAGGAAGAGCTGGAACCAGGAAGCACAATGGGTGAAGATACTGAGCTAAGATACAATTTACATCCTAAGAAGTGTAGGCGAGAGGTGAAAAACTGTTATAATTTAAAAGGGGAAACTGATGCAAATTGGGTTGTGTGTGTTTAACTGAAAACAAATTCGTATGTTATAAGCTAGGTTTTATATTCAGATTTAATCATGTGCACATAGCTCATGCATTATAAATTAGGTTATATTTATCACTTGAAAATAATCTTTTGTGTATTCCAAGTTGCTCAGGATACTTTCAGTTATGTGTGTGTTGATTTACGTGAACTCTGGAACCTTGATGTACTAAGGACATCAATATAGCTATATAGTAACTCCACGTCTTTCTAGATATCATGAGGTAGTATAAAGATGTAAAGATAATTCTAGAACATGAACTAACCTAGGATTTCCGGATGTTAATTGCAGAACCTTCTAGGTCTCTTGCATTAATATTATGTTGTGAGAAACTGGAATTATCCTGAATCGTAGTCAGTATGAACGTAAAGTGTATTAAAGTCAGCCAGTAGGTGTTCAGTTGATGTTACGGTATGTTATATAGCGAGTTGTCGTAGATCAGATGTATCGATACTAGTCAGTGGATCAATAGTGATTTACTATACATATTTTTAAAGAGGTATGTAGAGAGTTGTAGTAGTGATGTGATGGTATTATGAGTACAACGGAGTTGAGCTGTGCAAGTTTAATTTTGATACTGCTCAATGAATCAACTGTCAATTGAGAATTCTATGTATTTATTTCTACATTATAGTGTATGTGCGTTTAATGAAAATATATACAAACGAGTAGTCTTTGATAGTAGTGGCTTTTAATTACAACATCATTGCACCTATGTCAAGGTCTCCTGCATTTCCTTAATCTATCTGTTTCGCACATAGCCTTCCACAATCTCTAATTACTATTCCAGGCAGAACATCACTTTTTTGAAACGATAGGCACAGGACTAAATAGGAAGACAAAATAAATCCAGAACGCTGCACACTGGTGCCACTATGTCACTAGACTGCACAAGAGGTGACGTAACATTGCCAGACAGTTGGAGAGTCAACAGACAGAGAGCAAGGGGCTATGGCCTCCTCCAAAGAGCATGGCTCTCTTATAGTCCACTCTATTACCTACCATCATAAGTAGTCATATTGTCTGGCTCCATGGCTAAATGGTTTGTGTGCTAGCCTTTGATCCAGGGGGTCCTGGGTTAGAAAAAGGCAGTTAAAATTCTACAGACACCTGAACAGAATGGATAACAACAGGCTGACAAAGAAACTTCTAAACACAGTACTATCCCTAAAAAACTGCAACAATTTGTTAGTGGTAATAAACAAAGATCTACAAAAAATTGGAATTACTGAAAAACCATTCAAGATAGAACAAAGTTTGAAAGCCTAGTAAGCAAACATAAGTTTGCAGAGAAACCTAAAGGAAAATGTACAGGATGGACAGAAGAGCGCAAAAGGAAACTCAGTGAATGAATGAATGAATGAATGAATGACTGACTGAATGAATGAATGAATGAATGAATGAATGAAGAGATATGGGAAGAAAAGAAGAAACACTGTTCAAATGTGCTCCTTAGTTGGGCATAACAAATCAATAATAATAATAATAATAATAATAATAATAATAATAATAATAATAATAATAATAATAATAATAATAATAATAATAATAATAACAACAAATTTTACATTCCACTAACTACTTTTACAGTTTACAGAGACACCATGGTGATGCAATTTTGTCCTGTAGAAGTTCTTTTATGTAGTGATAAATTCACCAACACGAAGCTGGTGTACTTGATCATCTTCAAACACCACTTGACAGAGCTGGCATCAAAACCACCAACTTGGGTTCTACTGTCCAAGCCCCTCATCCTGGCTCTCCATAAATGCTGTTGATGGTGATTTGTGAGTTGGATGGCAATGTTAAGCCTTGAACAAACCCCCTGGTGCTCTTTGACAGGAGTAGGCTATGTGCTGGCACCAGGTTTCACTCTCTCCCTTCAGATATCACGTCATTCATTTCATCTCGTTAACTCCTCTGATGAAGTTGATGTCAGGAAGCACATCTGGTCATAAAAACTCACTACAAAGATTCATCTTGTTTCACACCTGACTCCATAGAGAAATGGGACCAGGTCTGACACATGCACACTGGATGGTAATAACTGACTAGGTTTATTAACTAAAATGAACAAGTTTTTTTTTCTGTTGTAACTGTCCACTTTCTCCAAATATTGGCTTGCTGAATTACTGCAAGTCATGTTTTAATCTGAATTCTTAACTATACGAGGCAAGTATAAACAAGACATATTTTCTCCAAATTTAGCTGTTCCATACTGATGCCCCTAATCTATGCCGTAAATATCTCTTTCTTCTATTGCTTTTGTCCTAATTAGTTTTGATATTTCATACTCCATGACTCAATCCTGTTTTCTTTCCTTTTACTTTCTCAAGATCAGTGGAAAACATGCAGGCACAGTAAGATAGCAAGCAAGTCAGCATGCTAAAGCTAAGCTAGCTGGTGGAAGCAAAAAAGCATTTGAATGATGGGAAAGATGAATGAATAAAATTATAATTTTCCTCTGGATAATATGTAAGTGGAAAATCAATTTTTCTTTACCTTTATCAATTACAATCTCTTCAGTTAATAAATAGAAAATAATAGCAATGAGTGATTATTAATAAGGAATCTGTGACATTTTTACATCTATGCAAAATGACTACTTCAGGGATTAGTGTTTCATAAGATTATTTACACTTAATTCTATACAGTACAGAGTGTTTATTGGTATGGTTCCTGTAAACTACTTTGTGTATAGAAACACACACTGTATTACATGCTAAGTTCAAGGTCTAGGTTAAATAACAATTAAAATATCTTTACAAACCTGAAATTGTTAATGATCATTTACACTTGAGATAAAAGGTTTTAATCTTACTTTGATTCAAGCTATATTCATGATATACGGTGTGTATATGGCTCATATCTAAGCATTTTATGCATAGCCTTCTTCAAACATTAATATACCAGGCGTATAACCTTAACCAGTCACACAACAGACCACAGTAAAAAGAAGTAACACACATTAAATTCACACAAATTCATAAAAGCAATCATATAATTTTACAAGATAATTAAGAATTTTTTAAAATTATAAAAAAACAGAAAACATTAGCAAATATTGTCATAAATAAAGCTAATAATGGTGCTCAAAAAGCATAATTGGTTCTGGAATAATTTTATTTTGCCCTTTTCTCATAAGAAGATACTTTTAACATGTTGTTGCTGCTATTATTATTTTTATTGAGGAGAATAATAATAACCCCATTATATGTGAATTAGCTGTCAATACAGATCAATATAAAATTTATTAAATAAAATAATAATGTTATTGATTTTACATTACACTAACTGAGGTGCCGGACTTTTCTCTGCAGGAATTATTTTATGTGCCAGTAAATCTACCGACATGAGGCAGTCATATTTGAGCACCTTCAAATACCACCAGACTGAGCATGGATAAAACATGCCAACTTGACCTCACAAGTCCAACGTTCTACCATCTGGGTATTCAGCCCAGTTTTACTGAGAAGACTCTTACAAGTTGGGTATGAATAATTGAATGAGTGCAAAGTACTTCCTGAGGATGCTTCAGGAACATTCTATGTATTTAACACTCCTAGAATGGTTATACACTGCAGTAAATATTTGTTTTTAAATCATGCAAATCCAGGAAACACATTTTATTTGTTTTCTGGTGTGATTTATTCAAAATTCTTAGTTGGTAAATTTTTTATTGTTTGGGATATTTTACCTTTCGCTTAATTTGTAATAGAGAAGAAGAAATGATTGCAATGATCTGTTCATATGTAGCAGAACTACATATTCCTAACTAGGTATTACAATCAATATGCACTCAAAGCACCTGAAGATTTTCATCATACTGAGATTAAAATCCTGCTCTAGGAAGCCAAGAATAACGGCTGAGAGGATTTGTCATGCTGACTACACAACACCTCATAATATGCAGGCCTTCGAACTGAGTAGCGATTGCTTGGTAGGCCATGGCCCTCTGGGGCTTATGCACAATCGTGTGTTTTTATTTTATTTTTATAGATTAAAATCAGTTGTTGAAGTAACCATGAATATAGAGAGAAACACTAATAACTTCAGAATAATAAACATGTTTATGTCAGAAAAAGAGCTATGCACGAAGTAGGACAGTAGGCCTCTTCTGCCTCAAATGCAAGTGGTTATACAGGATCTATAATTGGTGTATGACATTCTCAAGGACACCTGATACATTGATGCACTAATTTACCCACATATGTCCTAGGGGTGGTGGTGATGGTGATTGTTGTTTTAAGAGGAAGTACAGCTGGGCAATCATCCTCTATTAACACTGATCAGAAGAAAAATGGAAGAGGTCTGACACCTGAAAAAAATGAAGGTATTGGCAAAAGAAAGGGAACAGACATGAAGGGCATGAAAATGAAAGACTACCTAGGCTTCAAAAACCTAATACCATCACAGCTGGAAGAGAACAAGAACTGAGCAAGGGAGGTCAGATAGGAAAGCAAGGAGCCTGACACGAGTAAGTGGAAGCAATGCCTGACTCAACTAGGGAGAGCCGTGGTTGCCAACCCATTTTCCCAAGTTGAGAGGGCTTGGTCCCTCTTTTAGTTGTCTCTTACAACAAACAGTGAATACAGTGGGCATTATTCTACCACACCCATCCACAGGGGGTTATAAAAATCCAAGGATACAGCAACATGAATGGCAACACTACAGTATGTTTATAGAATATTGTTGACCTACAGTTGTCAAGTACGGTGCTAAGGAGGACAATCAGAAAGACCTGAGTACTAAGTAAAATGATACTTCAGACTTTAAATTCCTGTTTACAAACTGTGTGGGTAACTTATTCGGTGGTGGTGGTGATTATTGTTTTAAGAGGAAGTACAACTAGGCAACCATCCTCTATATAACAATAATCAGAGGAAAAAAATGGAAGGGATCCAATACTTCGAAAAATGAAGATATCGGCCAAAGGAAGACAAGTGCCACGAAGGGCATGAAAATGAAAGGCTCCCTAGCCCTTGCAAACCTAATAGTGTCGGGGTCAGAAAAGAACAAGAGTTGACCAAGAGAGGTTGGATAGGATAGATGAAAGTGAGGAGCATTGCACAAGTAAGTGGAAGCAATGCCAGGACTCAGCTAAGCCCCTCATGGTCACCAACCCACGCTCCAAAATTCAGAGCCCCTGGGCCCCTTTTAGTCGCCTCTTACGACAGGCAGAGGATACCGTGGGTGTTATTCTACCGCCCCCACCCACAGGTGGAGGTAACTTATTCCCAGGCATATCTATGCTACAAGATGAATCTGTATGGCCAGATCAATGACTGTTGAAAATTCGACCATTGATATGTTGTTACTCATGTAGTAACAGCATACATGGGACGTGTGAAGTATAATGAGGTCTTAATGGATGTGAGCTTAATCCAGTGTCCCATTGTGACTGGTTATGACTCCTCTTATAAGCTGCTGTGAACATTACCTGGCTGATAATAGTTGCTTCATTGTTTTTATATATATTGAAAATTTCTTGAATTTTTACTGTCCATGTATTTGCCATACACTTCATACATAAAATGTCTATTGTGATCAAAGGAACTTAGAACATAATAGAACTTACATCTGAACATAATTCATTTCCACTCCAATTCATCCACCTCAAATGCCAAATAATGTAGTGATCTGATGAACTGGCCTATTTTACCCATTAATATTTTTCTTGAATCATTATTCAAACTCCTCAGCTGGTTTTTCATGCACAAATTTCATGTGAAGATATTTCTCACAATGAAAGAAGATAAATGCAACCAAAATACATTGTAGGGTTTTGTTCCTTGTGCAAGTTCGGCTCTCCACAAACACCACTCTAATGCACATATATAATGGCTGTAGCAGTCACTATAAGACACTGGCTACAAACTTTTTATTGTTTCCCATTTTCAGTCTTTCAGACTTGAATACAAAGTTTCATTAATATTGTAACGTATAGCATTAAAAGAGAAAACTTTACTATAATCTTTTGTTTTTGTCAGTGTATTAACATTTGTTCACAAAACTTAATTAGAGAAACTGATCAATTCATAATTTAGTTACAGAGCAATTGAAACAACAAATTTCTCATTTCTTACATTCAATGCAGTTGCAAATATGAAATAATAAAACTTTGGGATCGTACATGATAAATTAACTTTACTGCATATCTCAAATTTCGACATTTACTTTCTATAATACAGTAATCACTGTTACAATAGTCTAAGTCTGGTTTCCAAATGAACAATTTTCAAAAACAGCAGCTATGTAAGTTATACTTTTAAAAAGACTTTGATGAAATATAACAGTACATACAGTTTTCATTTAAGCACACATTTTGTTAGATATTTCCCTATCAACACCGGACATGAACTTAAGCTAAATTCTTAAGATTAATAACTCTAGCAGGCCAAGTGCCAGCAAATCTGTATAAGAGATGCCAAACTTGTTTGATAGCTGAGGGACGTCACCTTGAGCATCTCCTTTAATGCCACGTAAGCTTTTAGTCCCTAATTTTACCAGAAATAATTTGTGTATGACTGTTATTTGACACCGAGTAGTGCAAAGGCACGACATATATTTTACTAGACAGCAGATTAGTGGTGCACAGTTATACAACAAAGACCCTGTATTATACTTGTAATTAGGTGAAATGCAACACTTCCTGTTTTATAGGCATTCATTTGACTGTCTACCAATTTAGATGTGAATTATTTTGGTATTCATCTTGCTAAGGTTTTGCTAATTAAGTTATGTGAACGTGAATGAAATACATAATAGAAGATAGAATATATCCAACAAATTAATCATCTCTGAAACTTATCACTAATTTCATATACCAGATTTTACAATAAACTCATTTAACTTCAACAAAATTACGTCTGGAGTGTCTGGAATATGGGGATAACTGAAGAGAGGAGAATAAGTCAAACCTGCAAGTAATTTTTTTATTATGCTAGTCATTTCTTTATTCTCCCCTGTGAACCTTGTGACCTTGTGTTGGTAGGGAGGCTTGTGTGTCCAAATGAAACCGGTAGGCAAGCCGTAGGTGCAACCATATCGTACCAGTATCTGTTGAAAAACCAGACTGGCAAGGCCAAATACTTTAATACACCAATACCGGACAGCTCTATCTCAACAGCATTGAGCGGAGTGCGAACAACGACGGTGGTGACATCTAGCGTGCAGGTGTGACAAGCCCAGGAACTGCATACTTATCTATGCTACAGTTGAGAGGAATGCATCTACACACATTGGAAATATTTTTGTTAAAATAACTGAACAATCATAATAATTAAGAATTAAAATTTAAAATATGAAATGCCTCCTTCATAAAAACTCCAAACGAGCACTGTGTTAGCCATGCATTTCGCTATGTCTTAAAAAATAAAATCAGAATTTCTTTGAGTATTCGCCTAGCCTCTGGGAGGAATATTCACCTACTACTCTCTTCTCTTCTTTCTAGACTTTTCCCAGTTACCTCGGGCAGCACTTTGTGTAGACTTAGCCTAATTTTCCGGCTGGATGCCTTTCCTAACACCAACCCTATGTGGAAGGATATATGTATTTACTATTGCGTGTTTCTGTGGTTGTTTTTCGTGTGATATGTTGTATATATTTGAAGAGGCATATGAATACGAATACAAACCCGTAGGCCCCGATCTACACGAATTAACAGAAGAGATTTAAATCTCCGACTCAGCCGGGAATCGTACCAGGGCCCTTTGAACCGAAGGCCAGTGCGCTGACCATTCCGTGGTGGTGATTATTTTAAGAGGAAGTATAACTGGCCAAACATCCTCTCAGAAGGGAAATGGAAGAGGACCAAAACTCCGAAGAATGAAGGTATCATCAAAAGAAAGAGAAGGGCCACGAAGCGCTAACCATTCAACCAAAGCGCCAGAGGAGGCAGACACCTTAACAATATCCATGGTTTATGAAGATTTCGGGAAAGAGAAGGTGTAATTAAGGAACAGGAGTTTTGGTTCATTGTTTCTACTTCTTCCCCTTTTCATTTTCCTTCTTCTTCTTCCTCTTCTTCGGTACCCGGCCAATCTTCCCGAACTCTACAGAAGAACTCACCACAAGCTGCTGTCTCACCTTTGCCGGACTTTTAATGTTCTGTTTCACCTCTGAAGACAGAAATACTAATCTGTATATATATAATACATATTGGGGTTACGTGAGTGACCTACGATGTGCCTAACATTTAAGAAGTGTTCATAATTTCCTAAAGTTTCTTTCACATATGTATGCATGAAGAATTACCCTACATGCGTATTAAATTAGTTGGACTGGTGCTCAAGCCTATGAAAATAATACACTGAAATAATTTTCTTACGCCGGGGTGAGTAGCTCATACGGTTGAGGCGCTGGCTTTCTGATCCGAATTTGGCAGGTTCGATCCTGGCTCAGTCCGCTGGTATTTGTAGGTGCTCAAATATGCCAGCCTCGTGCAGACAGATTAACTGCCACGTAAAAGGATTTTTGTGCGATGGAATTCCGGTACGTCGGCGTATCCCAAAAAGTAGTTAGTGGGGCGTAAAGAAAATTATTATTATTATTATTATTATTATTATTTTCTTACAGTAAAAAGAGCCGACTGGATTCGAAACTCATGGCCTTCAATTTTCAATTTCAAGACTACCACGATAACCACTACACTAGAGGCCCACAAGTTTTCAACAGTGAAATTTATGGTAGCCTACTATTTAACAATGTGTACCCTCAAGTTTGAGTGTACTAGAGTTCCATATTTGTAAATGTTATTGGTTTTACGTCCCACCAATATTTCAGTAGAGTATCTGATTGATTTCTTAATGTAAGGGGCATAGAATGTAATGTCAATATAGATGCGAGGTCATTACTTTTTCTAATACTTGCGGTCCTGATCAGTTCCCATACCATGATCTTGTTCGTTAATTTGTTCAGCACATAACGCTTTTCTTGCAATATAAGCTTAACTGCAATGTAAGATTATTTAGTGACAAACACTAATACATTATAAGCAACACGCCAAAGCGCCAAGAATCATACAGATGGCAATATGTTACTGAAGAGTTAGACACACCAAGCCATGTAGGTAGCAGCACTATCGACTTTCTCGCTGAAAACTGCAAGCTGTCCGGTATTATCATATTAAAGTATTTGGCAAGGCTTAACTATGTTGATATTGTTGCATAGATAAAAGGGGGAAATCACAGCCGTAACTCACTCCTGAGGATATGCAGCTTTCTTTGAATGAATGAATGAATGATGTTACTGATGATGGCTTCCTCCTGGGTAAAATATTCCAGGGGTAAAATAGTCCCCCATTCAGGGGGCTACGTGAGAGGGGGTAATCATCAGGAAGATGAATACTGACATTCTGCAAGGTGGAATGCAAAATGTGAAAAGTTTGAATAGTTGTGGTAGGTTAGATAATCTGAAAATGAAAATGGATACAATAAAGTTAGATACCATATAGTTGGTATCAATGAGGTATGTTGGCAAGAAGAGCAGGATTTCTGGTCAGGCAACTAATGAGCACAAAATCAGACATGGAAAATGGTGGAGTTGGTTTAATAATAAGAAAGTAGGGCCACAGTTACTATGACCAGCATAGTGAATGGATTATTGTTGTCAAGACAGACACCAAGCCAACAATGCAAGTCTATATGTCTACTAGTTCAGTTGATAATGAAAACATCAAAAGAATATATACAGAGAGAGAATATTTAATACAATATGTAAACGGAGATGAGAACCTAATTGTGATGGGAGATTGGAATGCAGGGGTAGACCTAGAAAAAGAAGGTAATGCAGTAGGAGAATTTGGACTGCAACAGAGGAATGAAAGAGGAAGCTGGCTCGTAGAATTCTGTACCGATCATAATTTAGTCTTTGCTGATACTTGGTTCAAGCACTGCAGGTGGTAGATGTATACATGGACAAAGCCTGGAGATAATAGAAGGTATCAAATGAACTTCATTATGATTAGGGAGAGATTCAGAAACCAGGCATTGGATTGCAAGACCTTTCCAGGACCATATGTAGTCTCTGACCATAACTTGCTGGTCATGAAATGCCCTGTGAAGTTGAAGAAATTGAAGAAGGGTAGGATTGATTGCAAGGAGCTGGAATCTAGACAAGTTGAAAGAAAAGAGAGTGAGGGATTTTTTTAATGACTATGTTGCATAAGGACTAAATGAAAAGGGTGAAAGCAACACAATAGATGAAGAATGGACAGTCATCAAGAATGAGATCAGTAGGGCTGCATGAGAAAGGTCAGGAACAAAGGAATGATCAAAAAGAATCAATGGATAACTCAGGAAATACTAGACTTGATTGACTGATGAACAGCAAAAGTACAAGAACAGAAAAAAATGCTACTTCTTTAACACAGCACTGACACAGATAGGTCTTATGGCAACAATGGCAAAGGAAAGGTCTAGGCCGTGGCATTAATTAAGGTACAGCATTTGCCTGGTGGGGTTCGAACCCACTATCTCATGAATGCAAGCTGATAGCTACATGACCCTAATCACACAACCACTTATTTAGTAGGAAAAAAAATGAGGAAGGATGAAAAGAATACAGGCATCTAAAAAATGAAGTAGGTAGAATGTGCAGGACTGCTAAAGAAAAATGGCTGAAAGAGAAGTGCAAGAACGTTGATGGTTGTAGGGAAGTTAGATGTTGCATATACAGTAGAAAATCAGGGAAACCTTTGGAGAAAGGGAAACCAGATGTATGAATATTAAGAGCTGAGATGGAAAACCACTTCTAGAGAAAGGAGACAAGCAGGAACATATTCAACAATTGTACCAAGGGAAAGAAGTAAATGATAACATTCTGGAACAAGAAGAGGCTGCTAATGATGAAATGGGAAATCCAATTTTGAGGTCAGAATTTGACAGAGCTTTGAGAGACCTAAATAAAAACAAAGCACCTGGAATTGATGTCATACCCTCAGAATTACTCACCGACCACCTTAGGGGAAACTGGCATGGTGAAGTTATTCTATTTTAGTGTGCGAGATGTATGGCACAGGAGAAGTTAAAAAAGAACAGAATATTGTTATACTTATCCCCAAACATTCAGGTGCTGACAAGTGTGAAAACTACTGCAATATTATTTTGCTGGCAAATGTGCCCATGCTTTGCAACTATTTTTTTTTTTACACCGTGTATGGATTTCTAAATAAATTACTTTACACACCGTAATTGAAATTTCATTAACACGTTGGGTGCCACGTGCCGCCATATGGCGTCACGGTGGTCTTCAAATTTGAGATGGGGTGACGCCATATGGCGGCACACCGTTTTTGAAATCAGAGTTGGCGTGACGCCATATGGCGGCACAGTTGAGTTTCAGGCGATGCACCATAGATAATCAGCTGTGATATCTATGCGCGTAAAATTGGTACTACGTGAAGGGCGAACTTCTGGGTCTATTTCAGCTATGTATTTTTACTCTATGCCACCATGTGGCGCCACAGTATTCTTCCGAAGCCACTGACTGGCCAGTGGTCATTCTCACAGGTGAAAGCGTGCCAGGCATTGTTTACTCCTCGTTTACGTACGTATTATCACTCAGTTTATATAGTTGTGCAAAAATATAAAAAATGGAAGATATTGGTAATAATCTTACGAGGGAACACATACATGTGTTACACTCGGATTCGGTTGAAATTTGGTAAGAATATTCGTGGGAGGCAGTAGAATGCTAAGGTGAAAACTGCATGTACCCAGCGCAAGTTTAAACGCCAAAATTAAACAAATAAATAGTCATAAAATTAGAAGTGCCGCGGGAGTATCGGGGTGTGGCGGAGAGGTAGTGAGGAGCGAGGCAGCGGACGTGAACCAACCGGGCTGTATCGAGCTGCACTAGCAGCCAGGTAGCGTATAATTAGCGCGTTCCCTTTAACTTCCCGATCAGATGTGCAAAACGTAAATATGAAAATAGCACATGAAACAAGTGTACAAAGGACAATGTTTGAACAACGATGCCAATAAGGTTTGAAAAATTACAACGAGTAACAAGAACTCGGGCGTGCCGAGACGCATATTTTCATTGTTTAGAGTTATCAGAAAACTGTTCACAACAATATGTAATGTAATATAAGTACTTGTTTTGCATTTTACTAGGTTTTCATAAATATTGCGTTAATTTGAATTAGCAAATAAATATCCCGTATTTGAAATTCGTATTGCACATTCCATGACAAAAAATTCTGTGACACCATATGGCGTCACGCTATATTTTATCTTTCCTAAAAATTGATGTGACACCATATGGCGTCACACATGACCATGGTATGGTGAGATAAAATTTACTTAGTACATCATATAAATACATCCCAAGATTATATAAACAGACTACAACGCGTACAATTGCTTTGGCACCAGCGGAATGCAATTCAAAAACATGCCTGGCACCAGTGGAATAGTGTGCTACAATCGGCTCGGCACTCAACGTGTTAAATTTATTAAAGTGCAGACCTCCACTTCGTTATTCACTACTCCTACATGGTACACGATATTAACAATCGCTTTGCGCTATTAGATGCCCCTTTTATCCTTCTACATGTTTGGTTATAAAACATTTTCTCATATCTCCCATATTTATGGGTTAAATTGAGCTCGAAACTTTGAATAGGGTAAAATTTGAGTACATTTTTAACGCTTTACATTATTTTTTTTGCATACTTATGTACAAGCTAGAATCATGAAATTTGGTTCACATATGGCCTCCGATCGTGCCGATGTGCGCACCTAAACTTGACTCTATCCTTCTTATAAGTGTGTCAAACAATGAAATATATGTGTAAAAGTCACCAAATTTTTTAACAATCCAGAAATACAGCCAAATCTAATTATAAGGGAGAGAGATATGACAAAAAGTCATAGGACCAAAGTTGTAGATCACTCCAAATTGAACGGAGAATGTGCCATCTGTTTTTTGACAGGACTTACTGTTTAGCCAAGAAATAGCTCCAAAAGGAATGTCTGCATAGTCATTAAAATTGCCTCCATATTTCGATATTTTTTGGGGGTAAAAAGTGAAAAATGTGAACATCTTGGAATTTTTCTGTTGGTTGCAGGCTAAAAGCTATAATTTTGCCGAATTTTTAATTTTCTAGCTCGCCTGGCAGATTGTGCCACCATCTTGATTTGGGGGGAGAAAAGGGATAAAAATGAGGAAATTCATGAATTTTTTTTAAGCCCACCAAACCTATAGGTTGTCACTTTGGATAAATTATACGACTTCGTTCTTATGCCGAGCCCACAATTTGAAGCCCTCCAGTGTGCCCCCTTCAGGGAATTTTGAGAATTTTTGATTTTTCTAGGGATGCTGGGGTCATTAGCTTCTCCGGTACCAAATTTCAAATTTCTGAGAATTCTGGAAGTGCCTCATTAATTCACGTCTATTTGCATTTTTATACCTTTATAGATATATAGATCACTCCAGACCGACTTGCTTTTATATGGAGGTCGAATCGTAAGTCATAGCAACTCTCGCAAACAGGAGACAACACGGAAAATCTAAGATATACATTTGGAAAAGTATGGTATGTATTTGCGTATGATGCCACTAGAGGGTGTAGGGTGTATGTAAACAACAGCGTGGGTCGAAGCATGCCCCCAAGTTCAGTGTGTGAGTGAGTGTGTCACAAAATGGAAGTCAACAAGCAGGAGCAACAATCGTATATTAAAATACCAGTTCTCTGTGGCAGAAATGCACGCTAATGCCATGCAAAGCTGTGGGAAGCATTAGGTGTGTGACTATGATCTAATCCCCAAAGTCAAGAAGCCATTACGTGGACAACGGTTTGCTAACACAGAGGACATCGTAACTGCATTTCGCAGAGAGGTATCACACGTTAGCGATACACATGCAGCAAATGGTATTCAGTGCCTACCCCACCGCTGGCAATGCACAGTGAAAACCTTGGGTGATTATTTCGAAGGTCTGTAACCAGTGGAGACCTGTCCTTTGTATGTAGTCTTGTGTATTTGCTGTCTATAAAACCAAACCAAACCCCATGGCACTGCAGCCCTTGAAGGGCCTTGACCTACCAAGCTACTGCTGCTCAGCTCGAAGGCCTGCAGATTACGAGGTGTCGTGTGGTCAGTACAATGAAACCCCTTGGACGTTATTCTTGGCTTTCTAGACCGGGGCCGCTATCTCACCGTCAGATAGCTCCTCAATTCTAATCACGTAGGCTGAGTGGACCTCGAACCAGCCCTCAGATCCAGGTAAAAACCCCTGACCTCGCTGGGAATCAAACCCGGGGCCTCCGGGTAAGAGGCAAGCATGCTACCCCTACACCACGGGGCCGGCTGTACCATAATAAAACAATGTTTACCCATGGCCTGTGATCTGTCACTTTCCTACGAGAATCTCCTGAAGTCAGAATTTGTCTTCAGGCACTATGCACAAGTACATGCCCTATATTTCCAAATGCATATTGTAGATTTTCCATGTTTTCTCCTGTTCGCGAGAAAAAAATAGTTGCCATGACTTATGACTTGACCCTCGTATATATAGATGACATAAGCAAAAGCTCGTTTATTAGTGCAGAAGTGCAGACATCCACTTTGAGATTCACTACTCCTAAACGATACATCATATTAACAAACGGTTTGCGCCATTAGAATCCCTTTTATCTTTCTACACATTTGGTTCTGTAACATTTTCTCATATCTCCCATGTTTATGGGTTAAATTGGTTCGAAACTTCAGATAGGGTGAAAATTGAGTACATTTTTAACACTTTACATTACTTTTTTCACACTTAAGTATAAGCTAGAATCATGAAATTTGGTCCACAATGGCCTTCGATCATGTCAATGTGTGCACCTAAACCTCATGACTCTATCTTTCGTATAAGTATATCAAACAATAAAATATGCATGTAAAAATCACCATTTACGAACAATCCAGAAATACAGCCAAATGTAACATATAAAGGAGAGAGATACGACAAAATGCTGTAGGACCAAAGTTGTAGATTACTCCAAATTGAGCAGAGACTGTGTAATTCGTTTTGTGATACGATTTATCGTTTAGCCAACAAACAGCTCAAAGGGAATGTCTGCACTGTCATTAATATTGCCTCCATATTTTGATATTTTTGGAGGTAAAATTTGAAAGATGTGAACATCTTGCAACATGAAACATGTCCTATATTTCCAAATGCATATCTTAGATTTTCCATGTTTTCTCCTGTTCGCGAGAAAAAGGTAAAAGCTTTAATTTCACCAAATTTCAATTTTCTAGCTCGCCTGGCAGATTGTGCTACCATCTTGATTTTGGAGGGAAGGGGGATAAAAATGAGGAAATTCACAAATTTTTTTTAGCCCACCAAACCTATAGGTGGTTGCATGGATAAATTATATGAGTGCGTACTTATGCTGAGCCCAATATTTGAAGCCCCCCCCCCCAGCATCCCCCTTTTGGGGAATTTTGAGTATTTTTGATTTTTCTAGGGATGTTGGGGTACCAAATTTCAAATTTCTGAGAATTCTGGAAGTGCCTCATTAATTCACGTCTATTTTCATTTTTATACCTTTATATATATCGCTCCAGACCGACTTGCTTTTATATATATATATATAGATATCTCATACTTGCAGAATTTTAACACATATTATTTACAGAAGAACAGAAAGACAAATGAAAGCTGAGTTGGAAGAAAATTAATTTGGTTGCAGAAGAAATGTAAGAACAAGCAAAGTAATACTGGTACCATGTATTGATATATATTGCTTATATCATAGCTATATAAATAAAATCATAATGACCATGTGTCTGTACATTTAATATTTTGGCGAAATTTTTGTACAGTTATCCGCTTCAGGTCTAATAATGACCCTCTGCATATTTTTTAGATTTGGTGTCTGTCAGTTTGTTTGTGTGTTTGTTTGTTTGTTTGTTTGTTTGTTTGTTTGAGTTCTTATAACCAAAAAACTACTGGATATATTTCTACCAAACTTCATATTTTGAATTCAACTGTTTTTGGGTAGGTTTTTGGGACAATTTTATTTCTAAATCCCTGAGTGGACTGGGATTCGATAGGAAGATCAAAACTGATTTTACCCTCTTACAAAATATACATGACCAACCTTTATGGAAATCTACCAGCCTTAATGGAAATCAGTTTCAAAAACATTTTTCTCATGTGGACCTTTTTGATAGGAGGATTAATAAGAGAGATGATGTTATTAACAGATGGTTTTGCAGAAGCAGGTGCACTCTGTAATTTATTCATTCAGGATTATGTTATCAGGTTTATATGACATCAAGCTATCACTTTGAGTTAGCGTTTATAGAACAATTATTCCCAATAAATATTTGTTAAATTAGATCTACCAAAAGACTATATCACAAGAAATGAATTTCATAGTTAGTCCGTATTGTCAACCTTAACAAGTTAGGAGTTCTTAATGGTTGGGCGGGCCGATGACCTTCGATGTTAGGCCCCTTAAAACAACAAGTAAGCAAGTAATGGTTGGGTAATTCCACATTTACAATACTATACAATTTTTATTCCTTTTTACTATCAGACTGAACGCTGAAAGGCATAACAGTCTATAATGATAATGTATGTATGTGCGTTTACTATTTAAAAAGGGACATGTTTCGTCTCTCTTATATGAGACATCTTCAGCCTTAATACAATTATATTAAAAAACACATAATATTCTGGATAACAGTTCCACACACAGGCCAGCCAGGCAAGAGAGAGAGGAATGGGCCAAAGAGATTAACTCTCACAATTCTCAATATATGGAATAACATGGTTTGTCCGGCAACACAACCAATACATTGAGGAAATTCCGCCTAGATGAAATAAGCCCTGTTTGACTACAAACATATGTACTTCAAAACATCAATTAGCCTGTGACAAATTCAATTAGTCACACAATACTAAAATATTATTGTATTCAGAATGTTGTTACTCTAAAATTGAACTTTCTAATTTAAGAATTATAAATCCCATGGAACTTACAATTTCCAGCAGTCTACATTTATACATACATACATACATTATCATTATAGACTGTTATGCCTTTCAGCGCTCAGTCTGCAAGCCTCTGAGAATTTACTAAACGTCGCCACAATCCTCGATTTGCAACTAGTGTTGTGGCCTCATTTAGTTCTATACCTCTTATCTTAAAATCGTTAGAAACAGAGTCTAACCATCGTCGTCTTGATCTCCCTCTACTTCTCTTACCCTCCATAACAGAGTCCATTATTCTCCTAGGTAACCTATCCTCCTCCATTCGACTCACATGACCCCACCATCGAAGCCGGTTTATGCGTACAGCTTCATCCATCGAGTTCATTCCTAAGTTAGCCTTTATCTCCTCATTCCGAGTTCCCTCCTGCCATTGTTCCCACCTGTTTGTACCAGCAATCATTCTTGCTACTTTCATGTCTGTTACTTCTAACTTATGAATAAGATATCCTGAGTCCACCCAGCTTTCGCTCCCATAAAGCAAAGTTGGTCTGAAAACAGACCGATGTAAAGATAGTTTCGTCTGGGAGCTGACTTCCTTCTTACAGAATACTGCTGATCGCAACTGCGAGCTCACTGCATTAGCTTTACTACACCTTGATTCAATCTCACTTACTATATTACCATCCTGGGAAAACACACAACCTAAATACTTGAAATTATCGACCTGTTCTAGCTTTGTATCAAAAATCTGACATTCAATTCTGTTGGATTTCTTACCTACTGACATCAATTTAGTCTTTGAGAGGCTAATTTTCATACCATACTCATTGCACCTATTTTCAAGTTCCAAGATGTTAGACTGCAGGCTTTCGGCACAGTCTGCCATTAAGACCACGTCGTCAGCATAGGCCAGGCTGCTTACTACATTTCCACCTAAGTGAATCCCTCGCTGCCATTTTATACCTTTCAGCATATGATCCATGTAAACTACAAACAGCAAAGGTGAAAGATTACAGCCTTGTCTAACTCCTGTAAGTACCCTGAACCAAGAACTCATTCTACCATCAATTCTCACTGAAGCCCAATTGTCAACATAAATGCCTTTGATTGATTTTAATAATCAACCTTTAATTCCATAGTTCCCCAGTATAGCGAACATCTTTTCCCTCGGTACCCTGTCATATGCTTTCTCTAGATCTACGAAACATAAACACAACTGCCTATTCCTCTCGTAGCATTTTTCAATTACCTGGCGCATACTGAAAATCTGATCCTGACAGCCTCTCTGTGGTCTGAAACCACACTGGTTTTCATCCAACTTCCTCTCAACGACTGATCGCACCCTCCCTTCTAAGATGCCTGTGAATACTTTGTCTGGTATACTAATCAATGAGATACCTCGATAGTTGTTGCAATCCTTCCTGTTCCCTTGCTTATAGATAGGTGCAATTACTGCTTTTGTCCAATCTGAAGGTACCTTACCAACACTCCACGCTAATTTGACTACTCTATGAAGCCATTTCATCCCTGCCTTCCCACTATACTTCACCATTTCAGGTCTAATTTCATATATTCCTGCTGCCTTATGATAATGGAGTTTATTTACTATCCTTTCCACTTCCTCAAGCATAATTTCACCAACATCCTTTTCCTCCTCCCCATGAGCTTGACTGTTTGCAACACCACCATGATGATTTCCTTTTACATTGAGAAGATGTTCAAAATATTCTCTCCACCTCTCCAGTGATTCCCTGGGATCTATTATGAGTTCACCTGAATTACTCAAAACACTGTTCATTTCCTTTTTCCCTCCCTTCCTAAGATTCTTTATTACTGTCCAGAAAGGTTTCCCTGCTGCTTGACCTAGCCTTTCCAGGTTATTACCAAAATCTTCCCATGACTTCTTTTTGGATTCAACAACTATTTGTTTCGCTCTGTTTCTTTCATCTACGTACAAATCCCTGTCAGCCTCGGCCCTTGTTTGGAGCCATTTCTGATAAGCCTTCTTTTTACGTTTACAGGCTGCTCTCACTTCATCATTCCACCAAGATGTTCGCCTTTTCCCATCTTTACACACAGTTGTTCCTAGGCATTCCCTTGCTGTTTCTACTACAGCATCCCTGTATGCCACCCATTCACTTTCTATATCCTGAACCTGCTTACTGTCTACTGTTCGAAACTTCTCACTAATCATATCCATGTACTTCTGTCTACTTTCCTCGTCCTGGAGATTTTCTACCCTTATCCGTTTGCAGACAGATTTCACTTTCTCTACCCTAGGCCTAGAGATACTTAGTTCACTACAGATCAGATAATGGTCTGTATCATCGAAAAATCCCCGAAAAACTCGTACATTCCTAAAAGATTTCCTGAATTCAAAGTCTGTTAAGATATAGTCTATTATGGATCTGGTACCCCTAGCCTCCCATGTGTAGCGGTGAATAGCCTTATGCTTGAAGAATGTATTCGTAACAGATAAACCCATACTATCACAGAAGTCCAGTAAACGCTTCCCGTTCCCATTAGCTTCTATATCTTCCCCACATTTACCAATCACCCTTTCGTATCCTTCAGTTCTATTCCCAACTCTCGCATTGAAATCGCCCATTAGCACTATTCTATCCTTGCTGTTGACCCTGACCACGATGTCAGTCAATGCTTCATAAAACTTGTCAACTTCATCCTCATCTGCACCCTCACATGGTGAATACACACACAATTCTTGTCCTAATTCCTCCCACTGACAAATCTACCCACATCATTCGCTCACTTACGTGCCTAACAGAAACTATGTTGCGTGCAATGGTATTCCTGATAAAGAGCCCTACCCCAGACTCTGCCCTTCCCTTTCTAACAGCCGTCAAGTACACTTTATAATCTCCTATCTCTTCCTCCTTTTCTCCCCTTACCCGAATATCATTTACTCCTAGCACATCCAGATGCATCCTCTTTGCTGACTCAGCCAGTTCTACCTTCTTTCTTCCATAAGCCCCATTAATATTGATAGCTCCCCATCGAATTCCATTTCGTTCGCCAAGTTGTTACCAAGGAGTCCCTCGCCTGTCAAATGGGAGTGGGACTCCATTACTCCCATAGATCCGAGGCTTGCTTAAAGTGTTCTGAGCTCGGTAAATTCATGAAGCAGGATGCTGCCCTACTTGCACATAGTCCAAGTGAGGATCTCTCCTCTAACGGGTTATGGACCACCGGTGAATTGTGTAGTCCTAGCCGCCTGAGCACAAGGAGGGCCACGACTCAGAATATGTCCGAGATGCCCACTCCCATTCCATAGCAACTGGTATCCCGACTCTCAGGACCACTTACTAGGCCACTCAGCCGTTGCCCATGGTTCACGAACTAGGACGTGACTACAGTAACCCACAAACATGAACCATGTCTACATTTATGACAGAATATTTTCATCACAAGATATTTTAACTCTGTTATTTTTATGCATGATTTGACTGAGTCATATTGACTCGTAGATTTATGAAAAGTCATTGTTTTTGATTGTTATCAGGAATATTATGTTTTTCCCTATAATTGTATTAAGGTTGAAGATAAGAGAGACAAAACATGTTCCTTTTTAAACAGCAAAAAGGACTAGTATTATAAAGGTAGAATTACCCAACCATTAAGAACTCCTAACTTAAAAAGACTGTACATAACAAAGGTTTAAGAATATATTATTTATTTCTGTTACTTTATGTTGTATATGTATTTATCATACAAGAGTAAATAACAGAGATGCTTACGAAAAACTGGATTTTTAGTCCAAGTTCTGTGGAATACTTGGTGCATGTCACTTCAAGGTGGGTTAACGGGAAGAACTAAAGAGCCATTTTACGTTTTTTGATAGAATAGATAACAAGGAAGTTATCATCAATGATGGGTTTCATGAGTCAGTGGTAAGAGAAACAATAATAAGTAACAGAGAAGCAGGGAGAATTTCACACAACTTCGGACCAGGAACTATACCATACAATAAACTCTGTAATCCTTCTCATTCTGTCTCTATTTTGTTCATCTTTATTGTACTTCATGTTACTGCCATGTGCCTTCATAGAAAAATATCAGTTTAACATGCTGTATTAAATGTTTGAATACAGGCATGTAACTTCACATAAATTCATGAAGGTAACATGTAATCCAATGCAAATTCCTGTGTGAAGAATGGATACAAATGCTAGTAATAAATAAAAAAATAACCTTGTAAAAGTTTTTAGAAAATTTTGATTGGACCAAACTATTTTAAAATTTTGAAGGTGATCGGGATCAGATACCGAGAAAGAACTACAATCGACATAAAAGTCAGTCTGCAGTGCTAAGAATCGAAGGCTCTGAAAAAAAAGCAGCAATCCCTAAAAGAGTGAGGTTTGTTCCCTCCCCTTTTAAATGTGCATATACCAAAGAGGATACATACTGACTGAGATTAAACTCAATAATAAATTTTGGTGCCAAGCAAGATGGCACCTGTAGTTCTAGTCTGCAATCAGAGATAACACAACAATGCACATTGTGTGCAATACCGGTACCTTACTATATTATTAACAGATAGTGCAAGAAGTAACTTCCAGTGTAGTGATGCACATTTGGTCATGCTCACCACGGCTCCTCCCTCCCTTCTCCTACCCATTCCAACCCATTCACCTACTATGACGATTATGATGCAGTTCTACTATTTACATTCCCAATACATTACAATTCATATATTTTTATTTTCAAGTACTTACTATGATGTAAATAAAGATCTGATACCTCTTGTTCACATGGCATACTATGTTACTGAGAGCATAACGTCACACCATAAAGTAGCTTTATCTTGAATTACATGACTGACACATTAATTCAAAGCTGATATTGTGACAAATAATAAATCCCTTCAAAAGCAAGACAGCAGAGCACAGCATATGTAAGATTACGGGTATCTCATCAATATCAAAGTAACACATGAAAATAAAAATAACAATTAAATGCACTGAGATAGGAAATATGAGAAATATGTGAAATACAGAATCATTCATGCGAGTTCCCTGCTTGTTCGCTGTACACAGGAATGGGATTGCATGCTATACCAATACATGTTTTATTCCCTGATCCCCACCTTTGTTTTATGTGGGCGCAAATCCCTGCTAGCTGGCCTTGTACATGTGTCTGATATCGCAGTCATATTTCAGCTGTTCCCAAGTATGTGTGTGTGTTTTTGTTCTTTTCTTAATTCTGTAATTAGTAATAAAGAGTATTATGGCTCATGCATTTTCAATGGCACAGTGGTCTTTATGTATGATTCATATGTATTAACTCAGTCAGCTCATGAAGTTCAAAGATGGTTTAAAGGAAGATTCCTGGGTGTAGACATTCCAAATCATAAAACAGCTCATAATCTTTATAATAAATTTCAGGAAACTGGAAGTATCCAGCCTAAGAAACTGAAAAAGTTGCATAGGGTTTGGTACATGACATTGGTTGGAAAATTCTCATTCAAATCACTTTGTCGTTTTGCACAACAACAAGTGGGAATTTCATATGGATCTGTGTGAAATGCTACGCAATTACAGTATTACAATTAAAACCATATAAAATAATTGTGGCACATGCTCTTCAACTAAGTGATCTTGTAACTAGTTGCAGATTTTGTGAGTGGAGTCTGGAAAATGTATACACTGGACACATGGATCCACATTTAATATTCTTCTCAGATGAGGCCTGATTCCATTTCCATGATTATGTGTGTACACAAAATTATCATTACTGGGTGCTGCTAAACCTGACTTCATACATGAAATACCTCTCCATGACACAAAAAGTAGTGTATGGTGTGCCATCAGTGGTGAAAGAATCATGGGACCAATTTCCCGGAGAGATGGTTGATTCTCTTAAGGGGGCTGATTCACCTCGAATGCATGCATTTTGTAAATTACTCTATATCTACAGAAACATAACAGGGATTTGAATTAAAATTTGTACATTTATAGCAAAAATGCTGAGCATTCATTAGATGTATAAAGTTGTAAAATTCAATATATACAAGTGTAATAAAATTTGCAGATTAAAAAATTCTTGAATGTTGCAAAAAACATTTCTTGAAAACTATCAATGTGATTGGCATAAACTATTTTTTTCCCCTTAAAGACAACATTAAATACCCAGGATAGACCTCTATAAACTTAGCTGAAGAATAAGTTATGCTTTTATAAGTATTTAATTTGATTATTTAACCCGCGAGTGGTTGCTATATGAGATTTTCTCTCACATTATTTTTTATTGTGATATTACTTCACAGTGATGAAAGGAAGGTGATTGTTCCCTCTTCTAGCTGAGTTTATAACTGTCATGAGTAGAGAGATTCACATTTGAAGGGTAAGCACACCCTCCCCTAGTCAGAACAAAGGTTCATATGTGTCCATGCGCGCTGCGTGAGACTTTCTTCGCGCGACCAATGACGTTGGTGTTATGTTCAAGTGGAGCGGGAAAGTTACTCCTGTTGTACGCATTAGTATTTGTATTATGAGCACTTCTTGTTTTTGAAGATGTTATTGTGTTCAGAAACCTTACTTTGTACGTAAATATTAATAGATATAATGCATGTGTGAGATTTTATTTTTTACAACTTCAGGACGGAAGTTATTTTTATGTACATTGCATATGTTATTTTAAGTAGTAATTTGTGTCTTTAATAAACAGCTAATCATGTCATTTTTATGTCCGGCTCCATGGCTAAATGGTTAGCGTGCTGGGCTTTGGTCATAGGGGTCCTGGGTTCGACTCCCGGAAGGGTCGGGAATTTTAACTATAAATGGTTAATTTCACTGGAACAGGGGCTGGGTGTATGTGTCGTCTTCATCATCACTTCATCCTCATCATGATGCGCAGGTCGCCTACGGGAGTCAAATCAAAAGACCTACACCTGGCGAGCCGAACTTGTTCTTGGACATTCCTGGCACTAAAAGCCATACGCCATTCCATTTTTCTTATTTCATTTTTATAGAAAATATATAAGGTAGAACTTGCGTTTCATTTCAGCAGTAAATTTCAGCATTATGCCCCCCAAAAATGTAAAAAAATGTCATACTACTTTAATGTGAGAGAAAGTCTCACGCGCGACCACTCACGTTACATTTCTGCTAGCGACCACTCGTGGGTTAAAAAAATTAAGAATTTCACATGATATTTTAGACACACTGAGCATATTTTTCAAAGGACTTCAATAATTGAGGTTCATCCTATATAACTTAGTTCCAACAAAGGGAATTCCATATTTCATGCATTTTGGATCATTAGTTCTTGAGTTATTGCATTTGTGTGAAAAAATTAAACTTTTGAGAAAATGGCTCTAAACATAGTATATACATTTCCACTTACACATAACACTAGAGGGCACCTGCTGCATATTTAGTGCTCTCTATCTCCATGTTCTTGCCATGTTCTTCCATCCTCAGCCTCCTTCTTGTCCTTTGTTACTCCTTTGAAGACTCTCAAAGCCATTTAAGATTTTCACACGATATTTTAGATGCACTGATCCAAAGAACATCTCGTTCAGAGAGAGCAGATGTTGCACTTTTCCCAACTTTGATGCCTAAACATTCTAGCACTTCCTGTTTACTTTTATTACCATCATTAAACGAAGACACAGATTCAGCATCTGCAATTTTCAGAACTATCCTCCCTGAATTTGAGTTTTTAGGGCAAACAGTCCATACTTTGTTGTTAAAGGACTCATTACCATTTTGAGTCTGACATTTCAGACATCTCCTTAGGAGGGCAGTAACAGCAAGGTCTTGGAATTTTGGCTTAATTGCCTTCATTACAGCCATTGGAATTGGGTGAGGGTGCTTATATTCCTTCTCAGTTCTATTTGCCAGGACTTGACGCCACCCACACCATGATCCTGAACGTTTTGGACAACATTAATTTTGAGGGTCAATGTCAGTAGAGACTTCATGGTACCATTTAGCCCATATAGCCTTCCTCAAGTCTTCCAAGTTGACTTTATTTTCCCAACACTGCAGCTTGTCGATGATAGCATCAGTGGGACGACCCGCATCCACCAACACCCTTACCACCTTCTAATTTTATGCCAGCCATCTTCTTCTTCTTTTGTCTGACACGATTCAAAACAAAACCTCGTGGTTAGGTTACAGGCACAGAATAACAAAGCAAGACAAGCCCAAGTCTATCATTTCTGGTTCAAAGATAATTATTAAATGGTCCTGATGTCTTCCCAAAACAGTGAAAAGTGGTGGAACACATAAATGCCACGCCCACACAGCTGACAGTTCAGTACATGCATGAATTTAAATCGAAATATCTTGGTCAAAATTGGAAATTTCACTTTAAAACTTCAGATTTAAGTAAATAAATGTGTATTCTTTCATTCAAGATCAAAAACAAAAAATGAAAATAATTCATATTTCCAGGTGTACTGGCCCCCTTAAATATGTGAATACCATACTAAACCGCTGTTTCAGAGAAATAATCAACAAGGAATGTGGTTTTAGCATATTTTTCAAAAGAACTCTGCTACTGCTCAAACTGTGAATAATTTCACAACAGAAATTCAGCAAGTGTCTCCACAGAACAGAGTTATTAGTAGGGATTTGTGGCCCCCTTGGTCTCCCATTTATCTGCCTGTGATTATCTCTGGGGTAAATTAAAAAATGCCATGAAGGAGACGAACCTGCACATCATACAGCAACTAAAACATTATGTTAGAAAATTTCCAGGATTCCTCAACGTGAACTACAGTGAATGATGAAAAATTTCCTAACAAGGTGCCATAAAGGTGTGTAGAATGAAGGTGGGCAGTTTCAATACCTCCTTTCATAATCTGATATGTAAAGAACTTCTTAAAATTGTTTGTGTTACTGTTGCATGGTTTACCTTACTGCTACTGACCTCGATCTGCACGTGGCAAACAAGCGCACACTCACACATAGTGAAAACACAACGCACTGGAGTAAAACATATCTGATTACCCTGTAGAACAGGTAGTAATGGAAATCAAAGAGGAATTTGGAAAAGGAATCACAATTCAAGGAGAGAAAATCAAAAGTCAGAAATTTGCCAATGATATTGTTATTTTAACTGGGTCTGCAGAAGATGTGGAAAAATTGCTCAATGGCATGGATACAGTCTTGGAGGAATACAAGAGGGAAAGACATAAATCCAAAATAAAATAAAGGAGTGCAGTCAAACAAAGACAGGTGATGCAGGAAAAATTAGATTAGGAAAATAATTCTTAAAGGTAGATGAATATAGTACTTTGGATAGGAGAATAATTAACAATGGCAAAAGTAAGGACATAAAATGCAGACTAGCACAAGCAAAAACAGCCTTTCTTAGCAAAAGAAATTTGCTCAGTTCAAACGTGATATAGAAATTAGAAATACATTTCTGAAGACTTTTTTTTTTTTTTTTTTTTTTGCTAGTTGCTTTACGTCGCGCCGACACAGATAGGTCTTATGGCAACGGTGGGACAGGAAAGGGCTAGGAGTGGGAAGGAAGCGGCTGTGGCCTTAATTAAGGTACAGCCCCAGCATTTGCCTGGTGTGAAAATGGGAAACCACGGAAAACCATTTTCAGGGCTGCCGACAGTGGGGTTCGAACCTACTATCTCACGAATACTGGATACTGGCCGCACTTAAGAGACTGCAGCTATCGAGCTCGGTAGACTTTTGTTTGGAGTGTAGCACTGAATGACAGTGAAGTATGGACAATAAGTTGCTCAGAAAGTAGAAGCTTTTGAAATGTCATGTTATAGGAGAATGCTTAAGTTGAGATGGATAGATCGAATCATGAATGAAGAGATAATGAATCAAATTAGTGAGAGGAGAGAATCATTTGGTAAAATTTGTCCTGAAGATACCCAGGACTTGTTCAGTTAATTTTTGAGGGAAGTGTAGGCAGTAAGAACAGTAGGGGTAGACCAAGGCATGCATATGATGAACATATTACAGTAGATGTAGGATATATTCTTTATGTGGAAATGAAAAGAATAACACAGGATAGGGAAGCATGGTGGGCTGTATCAAACCAGTCTATGAACTGATAACCAAAAAGCAACAAATTCTTCCATTTTTTAGCTGGACATCACAAAAACAGAGTCAGTCTATTGAAAACACTAATTAAAACATGTAACATACCAGTACCTGTAAAAAATACACACTATTAAAGTGGCATGTTTCCTTCTACAAGAATATCCTCAAATTTTATCAGATCACTTTAAATCATGCACATATATGTACAATATTGTTTATGTTTCCTCAATGATTATGAACTGGTGATTTCATGTACAAATGCAAAAAATAATGAATATAGTAATCCTCTACTGTATTTAAGTAATTTATGGAAATTTTTCTGTACTATCTGCTCCTATTAGGGGGTTGAGGAAAAATTCTGTAGGCAGAAACTCTGTTTCATGGAAAGGGTAGAGGAAGCAGGAGTGCTGCTTCTTCATCTTATAATGTATTTTTATGTATTAGGGCATAAATGTAAGTTAATGATTTTGAAGAAATGAAAGCAAAGAACTAACTGACTTGAAGAATATCTTGTGTGATATTATTTTTAGTGATCAGTAATAACATACTAATATGTTTCAATTGTCAAAGACATTGTAAATTCAGAGAATTTACTACAGATAAGAATATCCACCTCATATTCCAGACATTAAGTCAGAATAGCTCCTGTGGGATTCATAATAATTAATGTTACTTGCTTTACATCCCATTAACTACTTTTACAGTTTTTGGAGGTGCCGAGGTGCTGGAATTCAGTCCTGCAGGAGTTCTTTTATGTGCTAGTAAATCTACCAACACAAGGCTGATATATTTGAGCACCTTCAAATGCTACCGGACAGAGCCAGGATCGAACCTGCCAAGTTGGGCTCAAAAGGCCAGCGCCTCAACCGTCTGAGCCACTCAGCCCTGCTGTGGGATTCATTAGGCGCTAATGCAATACCTGTGAAATATGTACTGTGGCAATAACATTGTGCTGTGTAGAGGGGAGGGGATGTGGAAGGTGAGGTGAATGTCATGGGCATCGATTCTGTTCACTGGAGAGGGGAGTGCAAGTGTTGCTTCTGCATCTTATACTGTATTTATGTGTATAGGTAGTAAATGTAAGTGTTTTTGATGAAATAAAGTATGATATTAAAAAGTAATATTTAAGACCTTTTTATTGATAAATAATAACTTACTGAAACATCTCAATTAGTGAAGATACTGTGTAAATTTAGAGGATTTATGTCAGATAAGAATATCCTAACTCATATTCCGGACATTTAAGTCAGAGTAGCCTCCTGTTGGATTCATTAAGCGCTAAATCAAAAAAATGTTGTCAGAAAATGAATTTAGTACCTAGGGCGAGGAGGGACGAATTCTTTAAATTTGTGTGATCATTGAGGTTGGTTTAATTAGCTTTGTTTTACGTAAACTCCTGATTTGGAGAAAAGGTCTTTTTTTGTTTAGGTTGCAATTTTTTTTTTTACAAGTTGCTTTACATCGTGAGGTGTCATTTGCTGATGTGTCTTTGAAGTGTATTGTTCATTTCAAAGGCTACTTTTAGACCTTGTTTTTTGAAAATGTTACTTATTTTATAATGTGTTCTTACTTATGTATTTTCTCATGTGTGGTTTTTCTGGTCTTTTTCCTTTGTTTATTTAACACTTTACCTACTGTGTCAGAATAGTGGTGGTTTTCTTTCATGATTTGTTTTATCATTTGTATTTTTTCATTGAAAACTGTTGTGCTCATTGGTATAGAAATTGCTCTGTGTATCATTGTATTCAGCCTCGTTAATTTGTGCATGTATGGGTGATTAGATTCGTTGTCAACTGTGTGTGATGTCTGAGTGGGTTTTCTGTACTGTATATTTTGTATGACAGGTTGTCATTATTCCTACTGATCGTGAGTTTATTTTCTAATTAGTTTGTGGTTCCATTGTGAATTTGATTGACTTGTGTACAGAATTCAGTGTGTTTAACAACTGCTGTGCATTTGTGATGTCATGTACATATCTGCTCCAATGTAAGATTCCTTAAGAATGCAAGTTGGTTAAGAAATTGTTTTTGAAGTTATTCAGGAAAATGTTTGCATTATACCTGAAAATGGTGAGCCCATGGTTAACCCTTCCCTCTGACAACAGATTTTGTCATTGAATGAAAAACAGTTTTGGTCAGTTATTTTTGTTTATTTCATGTAGTGAGTTGTTGCCTTTCAGATGTTTTTCTAGAATTTAAATTGATTCTTCTCTTAGTAGTTTAGTATACATACTATTGATGTGAAAAGATATCATTCTTGTGGATAATTTAGTTCACTTATCCTCTTAAAAATACAAAGTTCTCTTAATGCTGGTAAATTTAGAAATGCCCTTGAAGAGATAATTTCCTAGCTGATACTGCAGGCTATGTCTTATTCTCCAAAAATAATCTGTGTTGAAAATGTAATAGGAATCTGTTCTGTAAAATATTCATGTACTGTATGTCATGCACCTGGTGAGCTGAACTTGTCCTCGGACACTCCCGGCACTAAAAGCCATACGCCATTTCATTTTCACTGTATGTCATACATGACTTTCCAAAGAGTTTCTCAGTTAACAAGAAACTGGTAGATGATATTATATGAAATGCATTCATGGTGACCTTGTTTTGGGTATAATTTGTTGGTTATATTGCAGGTGAAAGTAGTGTTGGGTTTATGTACATGGCAGGTCTTGTAGCAGTTATGTTCACAGGGGAAAAGAGCCAGTAGAGGTTGATGTGGTTTTGAAGTTTGGTGGGTGCTTGGCAGTTGCGTATACTGAGGGCTACCAAGGCTATCAGTGAAGCCCAAATCTCAATTGAGAATGATGGAAGTCTAAAGCACATTATAATGTAAGCATCTGAAACATTGTTCCATTTACAAAACTTAAAAGCAGTGAGAAAAAACGTCGCACATATTTCTGAGAGCAAGGCATCGGAGACTGACATTGCAGCCCAGACTCTCACCCCTCTCCCCTCGACTCGCCACATGCGGCTTGCTGCTGGATATCAGATAGGAGCGGGGACCGGCGGAGGATAGGTGTGCTAGGCTTCAGTCCATCAGATCGCCAGTGCTAACTATCAAGCATGCGTTACTCATCGTATATACTTCCTCACCTCATACTTCTGGTTTAATAATATAGATTTTCTTGTTACTGTGGACATGACCGATACAGAAATACCATTATTTTCAAATTCTGAGCAATGTACAGACAAAACTCTTATTTTATATATATAGATTTTGCTAAAATGAAATGCCATCTTCCAGGTTTAATGTTTTGTAGGTTGGAATCGAACTCGTGATCATGGGTCGGACACCACCACTGATCTCCCGAGGAAGCTAATTAACCAGTGAACGATGGGTACGACCGCTGTAAAATAATAATAATAATAATAATAATAATAATAATAATAATAATAATAATAATAATAATAATAATAATAATAATAATAATAATAATAATAATAATAATAATGATGGGACATGGAACATGGCATCTATTTTGGCTTGGTGTTGACCTAATGGGGATAAAATGAATGGCAAAGACGTCATAAACACCCAGTCCCCAAGTCAGGGGAATTAACAGTATGAGGGGGTTGATTCTGGAAACTGAACCAGGGCCATCGGACCCACGGCAAACGTTCTATCCATTTAGTCACAAAGTCAGACTTTCATTTGTTAAATCTTAGGCTACCATCTCCACTAATCAGGGGTTGAGCATTATCAGTAGCAGAGGCTGGGGCAGTAGCTTGTAAAGCAGCCTTGACAACACAGCAGGCTTCTCCGTTGGCTACTGGCTGCAGCTCAAAATGCTGAAGGCTTGACGTTCACTAAACCAACCATCGAAAAGAGGTAACCTAAGTCTAGTGGTGGCCCATGTCTTAATCCCAGCATACGCCACTGGTGCTTGGATATGACTATGGGGCTTTTTGAGAGAAGATCTCAGGTGTGGGAGGAGGATGAGAGAAAGTTTTGTTTCAATATCTTACAGTAACTATTTTACAGAGACTAGGATAACATGTGGTTATGAACAATACTGGGTTTGGTTTCTTGGGAAGCCTACATCTAGAATTCACAGCCTAGGAAATCTGGTGCTTAACCAGTTGAGTAGGGTAAAGACATGGTATGGGTAGTATGGAGCTACTGTTTAGAGTTGAGTGTTTGATGTGTGTAGAGGGTCGAGTTTTCAGCCATGAAAGTGGAGGTCTGTGTCAAGGAAAGTGAGAGAAGTAGAGACATCTGACTAGATGAGGCAGAGCAGTATCTACAGTATATCCCTTCCAATCCAAAGTAAATTATAACCTCTTCCATGCTTCTTTACTTGTCCTTCACCTGCTCACCTAGTTCACTTACTATATTAAATCTCTTCAGTTCATGGCATAAAAACAATTTGTCTCTCTGGTCGGTTTTCCTTGTCACTGTCCATTGTTGTGTAAGTGTTCTTAGTAGCAAAATTCGTAGAAATTTTCCTTCAACTGCATCTGGTGTATCCTCTAGGTGCCATTTCCCAGCAAATGTGTATTTAGTCTACGTTCAAGGCACCTTATCTACCTTCCTCCACATTTGGCGTGAGATGAGGGGACCCTGAAGAGGACTGTTCAGTCATGAATGTGTTATTTGCCATCACCACACAGGTCATGAAGGCTTATGGAGGAGCAGAAGGTAAAGGCTTCCACTATCCGTATTCCACTGTTTGTAACCCCAGCACTTAGTGGAATAGAGTGATAAGCTATATAGCCGGCTGGCTGCCTTTGCCTCCAGGAATTAACGTGGTACTCAATTTTGGTGAAGGACGAGTGAACCTCAGGGCCATGTGCCACTCCAGAAGAGGAAATCTCATTTCTTAAATTTTTCAACTTCCTGCCAGGGAATTGAACTCAGGCCTTTTGGGTGAACCGAGCATGCTGTTATTACCTCAGCTAGACAGTCTCTTCAGCTGTGATTGTACCACATGTATTGTTTTACAGCCTTCATTCAAGCAAACTGGTAATTATGCTTCCATTGTGTATGTGCCTGTTTGTCGGTAGAAGCTCCCAGGCTTCACAATCCTGCTCTCATCGTAATGCCCTTTTCACCACAAGGCAAGTCCTAATATGTTAGATCTCATTATGTAAAACTTTACTAGGTGCGAGTGCCTGCAGGTTAAAATTCCACAAGTAAGGGAAGATACTCACAAGAGAAAGATCACATAACACCCTTCAATTAGTCTCAGAGCATACATTACATATACATCTAAAGCTGGGTTGATTTTATTGACAAGTATCTACATGTACTTCCAATCTACCGATGATCATACAAAATTTACTTACCAGTGTGAAAAACCTGTAATTACAAGTAAGGGAAGGAAATGGGAGTGCCAAACACGTATGTATCAACAAAGTACCAAACAGCACATGACCTACTAAAAAGGGCACATAAGCAGTTAAAAGCTGAATATAATTTCTAATGTGGGGTCCAGAAACAATCAAGGTAGCACAAATATTCAAGCATATTCCCTCCATTTTAACAAAAGAATATATCTTTCTACTTCACATATGTGGATGTATCACTGGTACAGGAAAAATCATGATTTGAAGATTAAATAAGAATATTCAAAATGATTAAACCTGTAGCCAGAAGGACTTGATTAGTATCAGAAAGTTGATTACTGAAAAACTCTATGTTGCAAAACTATATTACAATAATACAGCAATACTTCCACTAATCAGTCATCACACTAATATTACATACTGCACAAATAAGTTAAGCTCATCAAATATTAGTAACAGATACAATAATTAAATGTTACAGTTTTGAAAACTATTGCATTATAAATATTTCTGCCACACAAAATTCAACTCACTAAACCATCCAGTAATCGAACATTAGAAAAACATATACACACCAGCATTCTAATACAAATAAATCTATTTTAATGAACATTGAGGGTTTTGCATTTAAAAATACTGTAAAATAGGCAACAGAATGCATTGGGTGTATTAGAATTACTGCTGCATGATTTTGCAAGTCACAATACCAGAGTTCTGAAATATGATTTAAATCATAAGAACATGAAAGATGAACAGTTCAGTAGACATAAACTCTAGTTTTGATGTGAAATCCATCAGCTGTGTCCTTGGAAATTATTAGCATTCTTTCTTAATAATGTATGTTGTTGTAATACCTTCCTCTAAACTTCTTGTTTCAAACTGCATAATTAGCACTGATTTAGTGATGTCGATTGTATATTTATAATATATTACATAAAATACAATTTGTACAATACTCTTGGAAAGAAAAAAGGTACGGTTTTAACAGGTGTGAAGAAAGGTGAATAATTTTTCAACAGATTGAAATTTCATTCCTCAATCTTTGTCATTTATTATTCATGTTCTATGCTGGTATATGAAAAATTCAACATCTGTTTTACTTGTTTTCTACATAATGTGAAGAATAAAAGTTCACTGAAAACCCACATCAGCAAATCTGAGAAATTCATCTGTTGCACAATCACAATTAAGGTAATTATACCATAAATAAGCACACCGAACAAAAAATCAGTCACTCAATTAAAGAGCACACTGGTTGCTTTAGAGCAATGTACATGAGCAAACAGTGAATGAAACTGTCTGATTTGCTGGTGTATCAACATGGACTGCCCAATGTGTCTACAGGGAATGATGAACCACTCACAGCCATAAAACACAGTATAAGAACTGTGGTCATAAAAAGATCCTGCAGTGTTTGGAGGGTTTAGTTCAGGCTGGACGTGGTTCTGTGATGTTTTAGAGGTATTTTTCAAACTATGACTTGAGTCTACTCATTTCAGTCATTGTGAACATCAACCGAGATATTTATTTCAACAACCCATGATGATCAAGTGTTGACCCTCATTGAACATCTTAATGATAAGTATGCTGTGGACACTCCCGTTTTTTCAACATGACAACATCCATGTTCACAGGAATGCATGCACGTGACTGGTTTGACAAATATCCCTCATATTAATCTCACAGGAAATGTGTGGGACTATTTGCAACAGTGGGTGAAAAGCCTACATCAGCATCCTCACAATTTTGTCCCGCAGGAGTTCTTTTTCATGCCAGTAAATCTACTGACACAAAGCTGACATATTTGAGCACCTCCAATACCACCGGACTAAGCCAGGACTGAACCTGCCGAGTTGGGGTCAGAAGGACAGTGCCTCAGCCGTCTGAGCCACTCAGCCCGGGAATAATAATAATAATAATAATAATAATAATAATAATAATAATAATAATAATAATAATAATAATAATAATAATAATAAAAAATTCTATGTATCAGTATCGTCAACATTTTATCCCTATGGATTTCTCAAAAATGCAATGTTTAACAGCATAACAACAAAAGGTCCTCCTTTCTATACTGTTAAAACACAACAATTAATTTACTTTTTATTTAGAAATCCATTTGTCGCTACTTTAATTATGAAAAGTCTTTCAACACAGTTTCATCACAGTCTTTTTCTTCCTCACTATACCTGCTTATTTTCATAGTTGCCAAAAGTTATCTTTCATTCTCCTGGTATAAGTTTATTAGACATTTGAACTGTAAGGGGGTAAAGTAATCAGAATATGGTTAGGATATTCTACTTAAAACTAATATATTTTAATAAAAAATTGATTATGATTAAATTCCAGTGTTCAAGAAGCTTCTAAAACTTGCTGTGCCTCTAAGCATTGTACATAGCCTTCACCTTAAAAAGAACTCCATAAACTCATTCCTAATGTGTTTTGCCTCTTGAGAATTCCGATGTGATTTGTTTCCCAGAGACCCCATGCCTTTATCTGCTTGGTTCACTCCATGCCATGAAAATGTCCGGGATGATTTGTGTACCTCTAAGCATGGTACATAGCCTTCATCTTACAAAGAACTCCATAAACTCATTCCTAATGTGTTTTGCTTCTTGAGAATTCTGATATGATTTGTTTCCCAGAGACCCCATGCCTTTATCTGCTTGGTTCACTCCAGGCCATGAACATGTTCGGGATGATTTGAGATGCTAGGTTCAGAAACTCGAAACAAATACATCAAGGAAGCATAGCTGCCACCAGTAGCCAAAAATCAAAGGGTAAGCAACTCTTGGCAGTATTGCTTCACGAAAATTGGTATCGGACTTTGCAGTCATCGGTCCAACCTTCTCTAACAAAATTTCAAAATCTTTCTGGTTCATCCGCGTAAAATTTTTGAAATGTGCTTTGTAGTCAGCTAACAACTCCTCATCTAATTCAAGCTGTACTTGATTTGATCGAATGAATAAATCTTGAATCCACTACAAGAGCTGTTTCCTCCTATGAATGTGCTGAATAACGATGTGTGCTGTTGCTGCAATTGTTTGCAAAGACATCCTCCAAGGTCAAATTTGGGTGAGAAACTGTTACCTTGATAGAATAACGTTTGTAGTTGGCAACACGTTTCCACAAGTGACACATGCTACACCCGGCAACACGTGTAGCATGCCACATCTTTTATGTCCTGCTGACAACAAGCCGCATGCTACAAATAGCAACATTTGTTGCCAGCTGCATGCTACGTCACCCTTTGCTGCAGGCAGTGGAATTGTACCTCGACAAGTGTCGACCTGTTGCTCCAATTATTCTTGAGTTATTAAGTGTTAGTTCAGGATATAATTCTTATAATGCCTCCACATGCGTACACAGTACAGGTAAGGATATTTATGTATTTAAAAAAATTCATCGTCAGAATGTTGGTCGGCAGGTTAGGGTAGGTGGTGGTATACAATTTCTAATCAGTAGATTACGTGCCAAAAGCATGGATTAAATTTCAAACCTCTCCACAGTGCTCATACGGAGTGAGGGCATATGATGCTGTTGATGGTCATTCATCTATCGGATGGAGACGTTAAGCCTTGAGCAGATCCCTTGATGCTCTTCGACAGGAGTAGGCCATGTGCCAGCACCGTATTTCACCCTCTCCCTTCTTACTATCATATATCACGTCATTCATTTCATCTCATTAACTCCTTTGATGACATTGACGTCAGGAAGGGCATTTGGTCATAAAAACCCACCATGACAGATTCATTGTACCTCATGCCCGACCCCATAGAGAAACGGGAAAAGGGTTAGACAAACAATAGTTGTGTGAAAACAGAGTCTTGCAGGGAAGTAATTAGTCAATTCATAACACAATTTCCACATAGATAATGATGATGATAATGATGATGATGATGATGATGATAATAATAATAATAATAATAATAATAATAACACTAGCCAACATGATTTTGCAGTGACATAGAAAATATGTAATTCTTATGGAAATCACTGCCCTGATTCCGAAAATGGTGTTATGTTTTTCCTATCATGTCTAGTTTTGACGCAATTCGGTGTTTTAGTATCTGCATGAATTCGTAAGATGTAATGTTGAGAGATGTTCTCGCGCAACTTTTTTTAGAATACAATTATGTGATTTGATTTGTTATTGTTTGCATTTTATTATAGGTTTATTGCTGTCTAAATTTTCATTTTGTAGTTGGGGATTTCCTGGTAAATTCATAACAAACTCCCTCAGATACGCAATAGACCGCGAGGTATGTAGGATTGAAGATAAGACAGTTGAGAGTTTGTCTTTCATCTTAGACCACTTGAATAAACAGATGTGTTAAAAGCCCCAGCCCTTATGCAATGTTTATGATGGACTGATAAAGCAGTTTCCTTTCAAAGGTAACAGTCCAAAAGTATTATACTCAAGTAGATGAACTTGTATTTTGTACGGATGTTTCAAATCTTCTACGTCGATTGGGAGAGAAAGAGTATGATCCTAGTAACTGGCGAGTTTTTATTGACTCTTCCAAAATAAGTTTAAAGGCTGTTTTGCTTCATAATACAAATGTTCTGGCATCCGTCCACTTGCACACTCCACAAAAATGTCTGAAACATACGAGACCTTAAAGTTGGTGCTTGAAAAAATTAAATATCGTGAGCATCGGTGGTAAATTTGCGGCGATTTGAAGATCATTGGATTGTTGCTGGGACAACAAAAAGGCTATACAAAATTTCCCTGTTTCCTATGCGAATGGGATAAACGGGATAAACATTGAGATACAGTGAATTGGACAGAAAGGAAACATCTACAACCAGAATCCAAAAATGTCTTGAATGCAAGTCTTATTGACCGTGAAAAAATTCTACTTCCACCCTTGCACATCAAATTTGGATTGATGAAACTGTATGTCGAGGCATTACATAAAAGTAGCCTATGCTTCCGATATTTATCCACTAAATTTCCCTCATTATTAGATGCAAAAATCAAAGAAGACGTATTTGATGGACCACAGATTCGTAAACAGATGAAGGATAAAATTTTCACAGACGCGATGACCAAAATTGAGAAAGAGGCATGGAACGCATTCAAAGATGTAGTGACTAAATTCCTTGGCAACATTAAGGACCCTCAATACAAAGAAATTGTAAGGAAAATGTTGGTAAAGTTTAAGGAACTCTGTTGTAATATGAGCCTTAAGCTTCATTTCTTAGCTTCACATCTGGATTATTTCCCTCTAAATTTAGGAGCTGTCAGTGAAGAACAAGGTGAAAGGTTTCACCAGGATCTCAAAGATGCAGAACGATGCTATCAGAGACGTTGGGATGTGAATATGATGGCCGATTACTGTTGGTCGATTGCACGAGACGACCCTTCTAGAGATCATTCAAGAACTTAAAAAACCTGGAAATTCCACAGAAAACGCGAAAAGACGGAGGTGTGAATCTAACCTGCACATAATGTAAGTAACAAAACTATGTATGTTTAACCATGTAATTTTTATTCAAGGTACGGTTATATTAATTTAAAAGCAACTGTACAGTCAAAACTAAATAGGCGCTTTATGCTTCAGTTTCACAAATTTCAATATACATTAAAAATATAATACATACTATCTACTTGCTTACAAAGCAGCATTTATGAGTATTCAATGCATGCAGAATATGATTACGTTTTGCAAGCTGAAATTTACATTAATACGTCAAATTTAATCAATACTAAGTATCAACAATTTTATGTAAGAACAAAATAATATTTTGTTAAATTGCCACCAAACCAGACGTGATTCACCAAAACTAATTTTCTCGAATTCTGCATTAAGAAATTCATAAAACCCACCTAGTTTCATTTTTACTGCACAAAAAAAGTTTTATTTTGCAGGCTAGTGTAATATAAAATCAATCAATCAATACTGATCTGCATTTAGGGCAGTTGCCCAGGTGGCAGATTCTCTATCTGTAGTTTTCCTAGCCTTTTTTAAAATGATTTCAAAGAAACAGGAAATTTATTGAACATCTCTCTTGGTAAATTATTTCAATCCTTAACTCCCTTTCCTATAAACAAATATTTGCCCCAGTTTGTCCTCTTGAATTCCAACTTTATTTTCATATTGTGATCTTTCCTACTTTTAAAGACACAGCTCAAACTTATTCATCTACTAATGTCATTCCATGCCATCTCTCCAGTGACAGCTCGGAACATATCACTTATGATATAGATGTTGATTCCCAAAGGGAATGGTCCAATAACGGACCATTCATATTGGTATTACATACCACTTAGTCGAGCAGCTTGTCTTATTTCTCCCAAGTCTTCCCAGCCCAAACTTTGCAACATTTTTGTAACGCTACTCTTTTGTCGGAAATAACCAGAACAAATCAAGCTGCTTTTCTTTGGATTTTTTCCAGTTCATGAATCAAGTAATCCTGGTGAGGGCCCCATACACTGGAGCCATACTCTAGTCGGGTTCTTAACAAAGACTTATATACCCTCTCCTTTATATCCTTACTGCAACCCCTAAACAACCATGTGTAGAGATCTGTACCCTTTCTTTACAATCCCATTTATGTGATTACTCTAATGAAGATCTTTACATACATACATACATACATACATCATCATTATAGGCTGTTATGCCTTTCAGCGTTCAGTCTCCAAGCCTCTGAGAATTTACTAAACGTCGCCACAATCCTCGATTTGCAACTAGTGTTGTGGCCTCATTTAGTTCTATACCTCTTATCTTTAAATCATTAGAAACAGAGTCTAACCATCGTCGTCTTGGTCTCCCTCTACTTCTCTTACCCTCCATAACAGAGTCCACTATTCTCCTAGGTAACCTATCCTCCTCCATTCGACTCACATGACCCCACCATCGAAGCCGGTTTATGCGTACAGCTTCATCCATCGAGTTCATTCCTAAGTTAGCCTTTATCTCCTCATTCCGAGTTCCCTCCTGCCATTGTTCCCACCTGTTTGTACCAGCAATCATTCTTGCTACTTTCATGTCTGTTACTTCTAACTTATGAATAAGATATCCTGAGTCCACCCAGCTTTCGCTCCCATAAAGCAAAGTTGGTCTGAAAACAGACCGATGTAAAGATAGTTTCGTCTGGGAGCTGACTTCTTTCTTACAGAATACTGCTGATCGCAACTGCGAGCTCACTGCATTAGCTTTACTACACCTTGATTCAATCTCACTTACTATATTACCATCCTGGGAAAACACACAACCTAAATACATGAAACTATCGACCTGTTCTAGCTTTGTATCACCAATCTGACATTCAATTCTGTTGGATTTCTTAAGTACTGACATCAGTTTAGTCTTCGAGAGGCTAATTTTCATACCATACTCATTGCACCTATTTTCAAGTTCCAAGATGTTAGACTGCAGGCTTTCGGCACAGTCTGCCATTAAGACCAAGTCGTCAGCATAGGCCAGGCTGCTTACTACATTTCCACCTAAGTGAATCCCTCCCTGCCATTTTATACCTTTCAGCATATGATCCATGTAAACTACAAACAGCAAAGGTGAAAGATTACAGCCTTGTCTAACTCCTGTAAGTACCCTGAACCAAGAACTCATTCTACCATCAATTCTCACTGAAGCCCAATTGTCAATATAAATGCTTTTGATTGATTTTAATAATCTACCTTTAATTCCATAGTCCCCCAGTATAGCGAACATCTTTTCCCTCGGTACCCTGTCATATGCTTTCTCTAGATCTACGAAACATAAACACAACTGCCTATTCCTCTCGTAGCATTTTTCAATTACCTGGCGCATACTGAAAATCTGATCCTGACAGCCTCTCTGTGGTCTGAAACCACACTGGTTTTCATCCAACTTCCTCTCAACGACTGATCGCACCCTCCCTTCCAAGATGCCTGTGAATACTTTGCCTGGTATCAATGAGATACCTCGATAGTTGTTGCAATCCTTCCTGTTCCCTTGCTTATAGATAGGTGCAATTACTGCTTTTGTCCAATCTGAAGGTACCTTACCAACACTCCACGCTAATTTGACTACTCTATGAAGCCATTTCATCCCTGCCTTCCCACTATACTTCACCATTTCAGGTCTAATTTCATCTATTCCTGCTGCCTTATGACAATGGAGTTTATTTACTATCCTTTCCACTTCCTCAAGCATAATTTCACCAACATCATTTTCCTCCTCCCCATGAGCTTGACTGTTTGCAACACCACCATGATGATTTCCTTTTACATTGAGAAGATGTTCAAAATATTCCCTCCACCTCTCCAGTGATTCCCTGGGATCTGTTATGAGTTCACCTGAATTACTCAAAACACTGTTCATTTCCTTTTTCCCTCCCTTCCTAAGATTCTTTATTACTGTCCAGAAAGGTTTCCCTGCTGCTTGACCTAGCCTTTCCAGGTTATTACCAAAATCTTCCCATGACTTCTTTTTGGATTCAACAACTATTTGTTTCGCTCTGTTTCTTTCATTTACGTACCAATCCCTGTCTGCCTCAGCCCTTGTTTGGAGCCATTTCTGATAAGCCTTCTTTTTACGTTTACAAGCTGCTCTCACTTCATCATTCCACCAAGATGTTCGCCTTTTCCCATCTTTACACACACTTGTTCCTAGGCATTCCCTTGCTGTTTCTACTACAGCATCCCTGTATGCCACCCATTCACTTTCTATATCCTGAACCTGCTTACTGTCTACTGTTCGAAACTTCTCACTAATCATATCCATGTACTTCTGTCTAATTTCCTCGTCCTGGAGATTTTATACCCTTATTCGTTTGCAGACAGAAACTTCTCACTAATCATATCCATGTACTTCTGTCTAATTTCCTCATCCTGGAGATTTTATACCCTTATTCGTTTGCAGACAGATTTCACTTTCTCTACCCTAGGCCTAGAGATACTTAGTTCACTACAGATCAGATAATGGTCTGTATCAATAGAGTAAAATAATATATTATTATTGGTCCACCTTTTCAATACAAAATGAAAATTACATAGGGACTAGTTTCGACCTGGAAATAGGTCATCATCAGCCTGAAGTAAATTAAAGCGTAAATATCGAAGAAAACATATACAATGTAAACACAAGTACAGTCTTTTTAAAGGTACATACCATGTGGGAAGTTGAGTAGAGATATATTAAAAATAATAACTCTTCCAATTGACGAAGCACTGAGCGGAAGTTATGTAAAGTTCGGTGCGCCGTATATTATAAAAGACCACTGTGCACTAAATGATGTAATAAAGAAGAATAGTAGGTTGAATGCTGGCTTCTTCTTAGCTGTTGTTCCAAAAAACTGAAGAGCCTTTCCAACATCCATGTATTTTGACGTCTATCAATACCTTATAAAATACGACGTAATCTTCTTCGAATTTGATGAGTCATCTCAATGATTCTTAGTAGAGTAAATTCAATTAGTTATCAGTCAACAGCTTATTTTATTAGTGCATATTACCTTATTATTTTCAGGAATGAAAGAGTGCCAGGTAAGGTTATACCAGCAGAATTGGACTCTCGTCAGCTCATGATCAGGATCAGGAAGAAGATATTTCATTCTCAGTTCAATTGATGCTTATTTTCTGTAATTTCATTACCGTGGCATCAACATTTATTTTCAGAGTCATTTTTATTCATAATTTAAGCAAACAAGGGGGCAAATTCTTTTCTTAGCACCCAATAAATGTAATCATTCATATAACTAAGTTTGTTTTCAAGTATTTCAGCAAGTTACAATTTGCTTAGAAGTACAGTGAAAAATGAAATGTCGTATCGCTTTTAGTGCCGGGAGTGTCCAAGGACAAGTTTGGTTCGCCAGGTGCAGGTCTTTTGATTTGACACCCGTAGGCGACTTTAACGTCGTGATGAGGATGAAATGATGATGAAGACGGCACATACACTCAGCTCCTGTGCCAGCAAAATTAATCAATGATGGTTAAAATTCCCGACCCTGCTGGGAATCAAACGCGGGACCCCTCAAACAAAGGCCAGCACGCTAACCATTTAGCCATAGAGCCGGACAGAAGTACAGTGTAAAGGATGGACAGGTGCTAACTTGAAGAAGGATTTGAGATACCGTGTTGAAAGGCTTAAAGATGAAGCAATAAACACTGAATATCAGCTGCAACTTAACAACCACTCTGAAGCACTCAGTGGATGGGATGCAAGTGAAGACCCTGAATAAATATAGGGAAACATCCAGAGCGCAGTGATTGACACAGCGAAGGACACAATTAAGGGAGATATAGTAGACAAGAAGATATGGTTTAGTAAGGAATGCGCAGATGTCTTGGAACAGAGGAAGAAAGCCAGGAACAAGTGGCTGAAGGAGACAGATCTGGCAATGGGTAAAGCAAGATTTGATGAGGTTTGAAGAACTACCCAAGCAACACTGAGAAGAACAAAGAGGAAAATTCTTAATGATATCACCATTGGGGCAGAAGCAGATTTCAAGGGGAATAAGACCAGGGAAATGTTTCAAATGGTGAATTAATTTAGCAAAGGGTACCAGATCAGACAGAAGTTTGTCAAAGACTCTGAGGATGCACTATTGACTAATGATAGTGACACTACTAAGAGATTGAAGGAATAATCAATTCCTCAAATGTGATGAACCTGACATATTGTTTTGAGTTCCAGTTCTCAACCACAGCTGACTCAGATTACTCTCCACCAATCCTGGACAAAATCAAGACCCAAATCAAATGGCTTAAGAAGAATAAGAGCCCAGGTGAAGATGGAATACAGGCAGAGATGATCCACAAGGGAGGAAAGAAAACTTCAGACACTATCTGATACAAACAGTCTGGGCCAATGACAAACTACCATCAGAATGGAAAATGGCTCTAATCTGTCCAATTCATAAGAAGGGTGATAATGTGATAACTATCGAGGAATTGTCTTGCTTAATGTACGCTACAAGATCCTGTCCAACTGCTCCATAGATAGAAGTCAACCCTTGACAGAATCAGTAATAGATGAATAGCAAGGAGGTTTCCGGCCAGGGTGGTCGATAGAAGATCACATCTTCGTTCTCCGACAGCTTACGGAAAACTGAGAGAATATGGTAAAGAACTGCACGAGCTATTTGTAGATTTCAAGACGATCTACGATTGCATATGCCCAAGAGAGTTTGAGGTGGCTAAAATCTCATCAACCCGGTAAGGATCTGTCTGAGGAAAACATGTGGTAAGGTGAAGATGAGAAATAGAGTAACACAGGGCTTTGAAATTGTGATGGGTCTAAGACAAGGAGATGGGTTATCTCCTACCCTGTTCAATTTTGCCCTTAAGAAAATAATACACGAGACTTTCCGAAAGAATTTCAGAGGGATCCGAGTCAAAGGGAAGAACCTGATGCAATTATCCTATGCAGACAATATCTGTTTACTCACCAGCTCTGAGGAGGAGTTGATACAAATAGCCAGAGCACTGGAAATGGCTGTCACCAGCTTTAGGCTCCTCATAAACGAAGCTAAGATGGATTACCTTGTTGTGATTCGATGACAAGGTCAAGTTGCTCGACAGCTATTGTCACTGTGCATGGGAGATCGGTACGACAAGAGGGTCCATGAATTCAAATACCTGGGAGTGCATTGACTCTTCATGTGAATCAGAAATCAATGCCAGGATCCAGGCAGGAAACCAATCTTTCTACAGCTTAACACAACTGCTCCGCTCCAAAAATCTCTTGAAACAGTTCAAGATTCAGCTGTACTGAACAAAACCCTGATTCAGCCCACTGTACTATACAGCTGTGAGAAGTGGAGTATCCGAAAGCAGGACTTTCATAAACTCCTTGTTTTTGATAGAGAAGTTTTGCAAAAGATCTTTGGTCTGACGTTGCGCACAAATGCAGGTGAATGGAGGATCAGATACAACCGTGAGCTAGAGAAACTGTACCAAGATGCCATCATAACACAGACTATCAAAAGCAAATGACTGCAGTGGGTTGGACATGTGGCTAAGATGGAAGACCACAGATGGCCATGGAAGCTCTTGGATTTCATCCCCACAGGAAGAAGCCCCTGGATAGACCAAGACAGATATAGATGGATGGTGATTGGCAATGAAGAATAGAATAAGATGGAGGAGGAGACTTGTGGAGGCGCATGGTCTGTTGGGCCTGATTGTGTAAAATAAATAATCATAAACAATAATTTCATTACATAAATGAAAAATAAAATCTACCAGAGATCTGGATCAATGACAATGGAATTTTTGTGGATAGCTTAGTTTGCAAACACATATGTAATGTGGAAAACAATGACAATGAATCTAGTATATTTAGAATTTAAAAATATGTATAAACTGTGTATTTTGTTGCTTGATGACAATAATCATATGAAGTACCAAGGATAAAAGTGTTTAAACATCACTTTCATTTATTGACTACTAAACCCCCTCAAGCTGCACCGATTACATGCTTTATTTCTAGCCTACTCCCAATGCTGAGTATGATATCATGTGAATTTCACTATAAATTCCAAACAGGCAGGTGAAAACTTATCAAAAAATGTGCAATAACATATTACAAAATATTATAAAACATATCACAAACATATGCTAAACTGATTATTCTTGGACAGCTGCATGTCAATACTGGGACTTTATGTGGTAATCCGCCCATATATTTGCATTTCTTGTGTTATTACATCATCAGCGTCACTATCTTCACTGGAAGTTATAGTGAACTCATCCTCTATATTACTGTCACATGCTGAATTATCTTCATAGGCACTATTAAGGAGTAAATTAGCTATTTTTTCATCACCATTAACTATGCCAAGATGTGTCACGTTTGCAAACAAACTTGAAATATGTGTACAGAGTTTAAAAAAATAAATGACTGTGTAGATATGAGACATCTCTTGACAACATTAATTAGCTCCGAGTGTAGCTAAAATCTACCTCTTCCCGTCTTCTTAGGAAAAAGCAAATAACAATTACAAAATCCATGTAGTGGGTGTTTCACATCCAATGGTGTACCATTGCGCAGTACCTGTTGTGATCATAAAAGACCAGTGGACACAGTGTTGTGCCACATGCACTGCAGGGGGATTTTGTACCAAACAAAATAAGATAGTAACATTTCTTCTTTCACCATATATTTGACTTCAGCAAGGCACATGCAAGACAGGAAAGCAATAGATAGTGAAAACCTGTTCAAAATAGAAATTGCCAGTACACTAATAGCACTTTACAATGGCTGATTTTCCACACTGTAGCACTTGTATGTGGCTTAAGTAGTAGGCAAGCATTAGTGTTATCCACTTCTAGATGTTAGCTACAGTTTTTGCTTCCCATATATGATTGCAACCTAAGCCATTGCTAGATCTCTAGTGTTCATTCCATCTGATTTGAGAAATGTATACCTTGTGTATTTTTTTAATGTGTACCATAAATGAATGGCAAGAATAAATTTATCTTCACCTCAGTCTCTCTTGAAGATGCTTGTTAGTCTGTGTGAAACATGTTGATAACCAGTGTGTATTTTAATTTATTGGGAGGACAGCAGCTGTGGGTTATAAATCATGTAACATACTGGTATTTGACTGGAAGAGAAGTGCAAAACCATGGATACCCACTTGCAGGATGGTTAAGAGTGGGATTTTATCTCACTATTCTCAATTGTGTTACTTGAGGGTTAGAGTTTTCAGTTCTTGTACCTCTATTCACAGCTTGAAATTTGTAGAAGAGATAGTAATTTCATCAGGGCCTACTAGATGCAAAGCAACTATGCTAAACCAAACACCATTGACTCTCTTACAAACTCAAATGTTAGCTTAAGGCAATAACTGATTGCACACAAAAGAATACCAGAGTTTTAAATGGTTAGTACGGCTATGTAAACAACCTTAGTCCTCTGTTTTCTACATCAATTTTGGCATTGTCTGAAGTACAATTTGGAATACAGCAATTCACCATATTCACATACATTTGTTAATAAAAACTTAGTAAATCAGTTTCCTTTCTTCACTAATTTTAACTTCAGCAAATTACACCTCAGTTAACCGACATCAAGCAGTGAGATTGTGAGCTCGATGTGGACAGTTTTTATGATCAAAACACAAGCTCCTTTCCCAGTCTTATGCGAGCTCACTGGACAAAAAGTTATTCACTGTAGTGCGCACACACAAATGGATCATTAAGCCTGTACAGATGGCGCAGCAAACGAGTCCCGTGCTCAACCGCACACGCACTGCCTCTACGTGAGAATAAGGCAGTAGAGATCAGTGAGACATTGATGTTTCAAGCAGACAGTGTACATCAACATGGGTAGATGTAAGGATGTGACAGACTGATAAAAAGGGGCAATCGTACTTGGCTGTGTCCATAGCCATACAGTGTATAAAGTTGCTGAATTTGATGGTGATTCGCTGTAGACTGTTCAACCTGTCTACAAGTAGTGGTGTAATGCATGTGGCCACAAAACATGCCATTAGAATTGTGGTCGGAAAAAAAAACCTGACCGAGAGGGACTGGAGAAGTGTTTCATGGCTTGTGAATCAAAACTGGTTCAAAACCCGACAGGAATTGCTGCAGTCAGTGAATGAACGTTTTTCAAGTAAGGTCGTTCATATTTAACTTTGCTGAAAGATTGTTTGCAAGAAGTGTTAAACTACATCTTTAAATATATGTATATTTGTTCTCCTATGTTTTTTTAGTCCAAAAGGAACTTCCATTTCAAATACGGACAGCAACAATGGACATTGATTCCGTACAAGACGTTATGGCAGGCTTGTCAATTTCAAGTTAATTTCATTTTTTAACATTGAAGACAAAAGTTTTTGCAAGAAGTGAGGTCGTGTTAATAATGTATACATATTTATATCTTTTGCATTTCTCAAATAGTCCTTAAAAAGACATTGGTTTCTTCCATTATTATTATTATTATTATTATTATCATTATTATTATTATTATTTTTACTTTTATTTTTTTTACATTTTTTCAGTTTCTGATTTGAATTTTGTAATCTACCTCGTGATTTTATGGCTGATGAAATCTCAAATAGAGACGAAACATGTCCCTAAATATGTTTAATATGTTTTTAATTAAATAGTTCACTTGTAAAGTGATGTTTATTGATTGGGTGGACCAAAACCTAACATTGTTTCTTATTTTTTATAAGTGGTATGTTCTGAGCTGTCAGTGGAGAGATGGCGTGGAATGACATCAGTAGACGAATAACTTTGAGTGGTGTCTTTAAAAGTAGGAAAGATCACAATATGAAGATAAAGTTGGAATTCAAGAAGACAAATTGGGGCAAATATTCGTTTATAGGGAGGCGAGTTAGGGATTGGAATAACTTACCAAGGGAGATGTTCAATAAATTTCCAATTACTTTGCAGTCGTTTAAGAAAAGGCTAGGAAAACAACGTGTAGGGAATCTGTCACCTGGGCGACTGCCCTAAGTGCAGATCAGTAGTGATTGATTGATTGATTGATTGATTGATTGACTGATTATTACAGGGTCAGATAAAGCTTCACCTACTCTAATTCTCTGAGTTCTATTTTCTAGAAATATAGCCACCCATTCAGTCACTCTTTTTACTAGTCCAATAGCACTCATTTTTGCCAGTATTCTCCCATGATCTACCCTATCAAGTGCCTTAGATAGGTCAATCGCAATACAGTCCATTTGACCTCCTAGGTATGGAGCTTTAGCAACATATTAGGTATTTTGTGTAGTTTGTTCTTTCACTGTTAGTCAGCACGGCATTTTTATGAGTTTCTCTATTCTGTGAGTACATTCTTAATACTGTGAAGGAGACATGCCTTGTTTTGTAACTGGTTGTATTTCGGGTTACGAGGAGCAATAATGAGACAAGAAATTTGTTTGTACTAGCCGGAAAAAGAAAGAGCAACATGGTTTTGAAGTGGATAAATGCTATTCTCTGGAAGGACAGAAATCTCACTGCAAAGTCCTAGGCTGTCATGGACCATAAGTATGAGGAACAGGATAAAATATAATGACTAACTTCTGGCAAGGATGAGTACCGATAATGAATCCACAATTATAATGGGTATACAATCACCTTATCTATGCAGTGGCAGTAGAAGTGGTACTGGAGCAGATGTTCGTGAGCTGTGTTAGTACCTTGGAAATTTTCAGCAACACTTTCACTGGGTTTGATCTTAGAAGGTAAGTGCATTGAAACTCTAGGTCATTATTTTGGAAAGAAGGTTTCCCATTGCAGAGATAATAGCATGAATGCAGTATTATTATTCTTCTTTTACAACTTGCTTTACATCACACCGACACATACATACAGGTTTTATGGTGACAATGGGATAGAAAAAGTCTAGGAGCAGGAAGGAAGCAACTGCGACCTTAATTAAAGTACATCCACATCATTTGCCTGGTGTAAAAATTGGAAAAACCGGGCGAGTTGGCCGTGCACGTACAGGTGCGCGGCTGTGAGCTTGCATCCGGGAGATAGTAGGTTCGAATCCCACTATCGGCAGCCCTGAAGATGGTTTTCCGTGGTTTCCCATTTTCACACCAGGTGAATGCTGGGGCTGTACCTTAATTAAGGCCACGGCCGCTTCCTTCCAACTCCTAGGCCTTTCCTATCCCATCGTCGCCATAAGACCTATCTGTGTCGGTGCGACATAAAGCCCCTAGCAAAAATAAATAAATTGGAAAACATGGAAAATTTTTTCAGGGCTGCCAACATTACGGTTTGAGCCCACTATCTCCTGAATGCAAATTGACAGCTATGATCCAACCCACATAGCCACTTGCCCGGTACACCATATTTTTATTTTCTTTGTCTCCAGAGCTGAATTTAAAACTTTGGAATGTGTTTATGTGTATATATCACACTGGTAAGGAAATTCCCTAGGGTGGTGCATAAGAAAAGTCATGTGTTTGTAATAACATAACTTCTTTTTCATAGCATCTTACATTGCAGAACGCAATACTATGATTGGCTGAAACAGGAGAAGTGAGCACACTTTCTCTTCTGTATGCTATGCAAACAGTTTTATTTCTGCCTTAGATACATATGTCACCAAAAGTTCTCTAGGGATGAGCATACATCCTTTGAATAGTATCTATTGGATTTGTCCTAACAGTGGTCGGTAGACTGGCAACAACAGGCAACAACAAGTTGTGGGCATGTGCCATTTATATCAGTGACCATACCAGTACAGTGCTATACAACAAGTTATGAGGAGTTGGCAGATTGCAGTGCAGTAACACTCACAGTGAATGTGTTTCAAAAGCAGTTTTACTTCACAAGTAATCCTCTGCAGGGCTCCTCTTTGACACAGATTAGAAACATTTTTCTATATGATGTGGACAAAACTATTGAGAGGAGCAGTGAAGGAAATAATTGAGTTTTCATACGACTGTCCTGATGGGATGATGTAAAGCCTATAAAAATCTTGTGGCTTAGGCTTCATGACAGAAAAATGAGAGGCTTGCATACAGCACTTCAATGTTTTTTATTTTTTATTTTTAGATTTTACAACTGATTTTACATTGCACCAACAGAGATAGGTCTTATGGTGATGATGGGATAGGAATGGGCCAGGCGTGGGAAGGAAACAGTCATGACCTTAATTATGGTATAGCCCCAGCATTTTCCTGGTGTCAAAACTTCAATATTTGCAACAGATTGCTTTGTGTCAAAGATGCCCCCTTTTATTCCATCCAAGATCTGGAATGTGAGATCCAATCAGTAATAGAGAACCTCAACTTTGGTGAGCCAAACAACAACCAATGGACGGGTAGGCAAATAAGGAAAGTTCTGAGAGAGCAAGCTTTCCACATCTGGTCCTCTCATAAATTAAGGGGAAAAGCCATTGCATTATATGCAGACCATCCCAAATTGAACTTCTGGGTGAGCAACTGAATGAGATTATCAAACTCTGAATGGACAAATGTCCAGAAAATGACCTCCAATATTTCAGTGGTTTGAGCAGTACCCATTAGATGCCCAAGCATAACCCAGTGCTGTCATCCAGATTTTGATGAGATCAAAACTATAGGACATGTCCTTGGATTCTGATGTAAGGGAGAATCGCAAAGGAACGTTTGCCACCACAAAGTGAGAATGGCTTTGGCCTCTGCAATGCACGAATAAGGTTGGCAAGTCTATTTATCTTCTACTGGATCTGTAAGAAGAGCAGACATCGTTGTGATCCATTGTCAATTGCATCAAGCTGCGGCAGCTGATCCAACTCTCTGGTTTGAGATAAATATTGAACAAGCCAGTAAGGTCAGCTCTGAAGAACAACTACAAACCGTACATCCTGCACCTCAGTAAACACTACAACATCTGTCCAGACAGAGGTCTGTACTAGGCTTGTTATTCAGTTGCAGAGGCACACATGGAGTCTCATGAAGGGGTCAGGTATACACCACTCTGCATTAGAGATCATCATAGTGAATATCATAAAAGACTCACTCAGCATCCTAAATCAGCACCTTCATTATACATAGCTCACAGCATTTTAGAGATTCTGATATGTGCTGTTTACAATATTGTTGTGGATCATTTTATTCTATTGAGTAGTATGTCTCTAATAATCTGACTTTCATTTAGAATTCAAGATCCTTGTGGTCACTAACAATTGGATGGTGTTATACATCAACTAACCAAGTGCCAAAATGGATTTTTTAGATTATTGTGCCATCTGGTAGCTAAAGGTGTAAACTTTACATAGGTTATTGTTCGGACTTTTATTCTCAATATGATTGTGAAGGAAATGGATTTCGACCAAACGCCAACCTCTCAATCATTAAATTGAAGTTTTGCATCAAGTGACCAACCACCATTTCTGAGTCTGAATTACGCATCAAATGACCACACGACAAGCTTCAGTCGCTTAGTCGTGTGATGCTAAATGTAGATTCCCGCGTAGCAGATTCCCACATAGGTTTCCCTCCCTGCAGCATACTCCCAGAACCTAAAATCCTCTGATATGGAAAAATCGAAGTTGTATGAAAAACTGGAAACATTTTGTTTTGACCTTGACAAAACACTGCCATTGCCCCGTATTCCCACAGATGTGGTTTTTTACAAGCGCCAGTTGTGGTTAGGCTATATAACTTAGGGATTCATAGTGGGAAAGATAATAAAGGTCATTGTTATGTCTGGTTGGAAAGAGAAGCAGGATGGGGGGCTCAGGAAGTTGAATCCTTCAATCATTCAATACTGATCTGCATTTAGGGCAGTCACCCAAGTGGCAGATTCACTATCTTTTCCCCTTCCTATTGGCCGATACCTTCATTTTTTGAAGTGTCGGATCCTTGCCATTTTTTCTCTCTGATTAGTGTTATATGGATGGTGTTATGCATCAACTGACCAAGCATCAAATCTACAAGCAACTCATGGAAAACGTGAACAAAGCCAAAGAAGTCATATTATGGTCAGATTCTTGCGGAGACTAGAATCGTAATATAAAGATTGTTCTACTTCTGAAAACAGTTCTGGAACAACACCCTACCACTGAAAAGATTATACAAATATTTCTATTTCCAGGCCATAGCTTCCTCCCTAACAACAGCGACTTTGGAGATATAGAACGTGCTTTCAAATTTCAGCAGCATCTCTATACCGCTGAAGACTACATAAATGTAATGAAGATGTGCCCAAAGAAGAACCCACTTGTGTTGCACAGAATGACTGGACCGGATTTTCATAGTATCAGTACAGCTCATCCGGAGGAGCACATTGTAAACAGGAAGACAGGCATAAACAGTGAAAAGGTAAACTGGCTGCATGTGAGAGAAATAGAGTTGAAGAAAGATAAACCTTTTAGCAATTTCTTCAAAATTCATTTTGATGCAGAAGGCACTGTTGAAGTGAACAGTAAGAAATCTACAGTTGGTCGTGGCTTCAGAATGAAAATGGATCAGCTCTACATGGTCTGCTCACTCTGTTATAGCCCAATGGAAGACCAGTTTCAGAAGCAAAACTGAATGACCTGCGCTCTCTCATGGAGCTAATTCCCAATGATGCTAGGCCTTTCTATAACGGCTTGTTTAGTGATCCTGGAATAGACAATGATATAGATGGGTTTGAATGTGGAAATATGGATTTTGAACTTGAAAGTTCTTAATATCCTGCATTATGTTACACTTGAAGAAACTGTGTGTTTATGATGCCTTAATACTATGATCTACCAGTGTAATTCCTGTACAACTGTATATTCTAAAATTCATGTTTTCTCTATGCCATGTTGTATTCTGTTATGTATAATTTAATCCTGTACTTAAATAAGCAATAAAATTAATAAACAAGTACCATATTTTACACTGTACTGAATTTTTAAAAGTCAGATTGATCACTAAATAATGACAAATTTATTTGTTGGTCAAGTGATGCAGAACAAAAAACGAAGGTAACCAGAATAAAGCATCAAGTGACCAAGCACCATTAACTCAGATTACGATATACTTCAAATATCCCTACATTTAATACATTAATAAGAAAATTTATATTTTCTGTCTGTCTGTCTGTCTGTCTGTCTGTCTGTCTGTCTGTCTGTCTGTCTGTCTGTCTGTCTGTAAGTGTGTATGTACACATATTACGAGAAAACAGCTGAAGAGAATTTCATGAAAATTGGTATGTAAAGTAAGGGGGATAAGCCGCTATAATCTAGGCTATAAATCATTGTATAAACGCTGAGTGAAATGGTAGTTTAGGGGAAGGTCTAAAATTTAATTCTCAAATATTTGTGTTATTAGTGGTCCTATCGATAAATACTACATAACTAAAGTTATATAGAATTAAATTTCCGATCATTTATGGCTTATACATTTTTTACGGTACCAGCTATGAAAACACAGATATTCATGAATTTGTATTTGTGTTGCTAAGTCTATATCAATGCAGCCACGAGAAAATGGGTTAAAAGAATTTAAAGAAATCGGTATATATAGTCGAGGAATAAGAAACTACAGTCTAAGCTATAAACAATATTATTCACCCTGAATGAAATTGTAGTTTAGGGGAAGGCACCTAAAATTTAATTTTTAAATACCTATGTTATTGGTCCTATCGAAAAGTACTACATAACATTAGTTATAGAGAATGTGATTTCCGATCATTTCTGTTTTATTCAATTTTACCACACCGACTATGATAAGAGTGGTATTTAGAATCACAAGATAACTAAATGTGAAGGCCTACAATATCGAAAGCGCAAAACATTGCTCAACAATAACATTACATTGACCATTGTTTGTTGTGATATTCTTTGTCTTACTGTGCCACTCAACTTCGATAGATGGGATTACTGCTATGTACCGAGTATGACAGCCTGACAGAATATTGGCGGGAAATAGGTGGGGAGTTAGAAAACTTTTGTTCTTTAGCATGTTATTCCTCTGGTTCATACATTTCCTGAAACTGCTGGTATGTAACACATTGGTCCATCATATTATTTCAGCTATTCGATCCCCACTCTGACGTGCTGTTTTGAATGAGCAGTGTGTACATTTATGGCAGAGACTCAGTAGTAGTAGTAGTAGTAGTAGTAGTAGTAGTAGTAGTAGTAGTAGTGGCGGCGGCTGTGAGCTTGCATCCAGAAGATAGTGGGTTTGAATCCTATTGTCGGCAGACCTGAAGATGGTTTTCTGTGGTTTCCCATTTTCATACCACGTGACTGCTGGGGCTGTACCTTAATTAAGTCCACGGCCGCTTCCTTCCAACTCCTAGGCTTTTTCTATCCCATCATCACCATAGGACCTATCTGTGTCGGTGTGACGTAAAGTCACTAGCAAAAAAGAATTACAATGTAGGCCGACTGCGAATTATAGCACCACAATTCACTAAATAACTCAAAATTCAACCCTGGAAAGAGCCATTTCAAGAAAAGCTTCTTCCTCTTCACTTTTATAAAATTTTACATTCATTTTATTCCAAATTAGCAGTGAAGAGGGGTTTCTTCTCTGGCTTGGAGGAAAAATTTACCTCCAAGTCAGATAGTTTTTTTTCCGCCACCAGTGTATGAATTGAGATTTTCCGACTCATCAGGTACTCCTAGGAAACAGATTAGTAAAAGGGCATAGTTTTTGCCCAGGGACTCTCCACTATTCCACCCCGCCCGCCGAAAAAAGATGAAGAGTGTTTACAGATCACGGCTCTGTGTGGCTTGATCATTCCAGCTCTGGAACTTTGGACTGTTAGATTGGCAGCGTAGTACTGTTCGTTAAAAGTGAGAAAATGTGTGGTTTTTCATTTGATAGAGTGTTTCATATGAAAGCATTGCTTTTAATTGCGCCATTCCTACTGACGTTTTTGTAACGACCTATGTTCATTTCAGTTTGGAAAACTACTTAGACAGTCTTTCTGAGGATGTAAAAAGGCAGGTGGAGAGCGAGTGTCTGCCATTATAATGAAAACTCCCCAACATGATTGTGACTGATGGTAGGTAAGTGGGCCTACCATTACAATGAACGTTCCCTAACCCAGTCGTCATATGGAAAAGACGATTGATGACGTCCCCATCGCGTTTCTTGGGTAACGTTAAGATCTCTGCAATTTAATACAATCTTGGTCACAACGTGTATACTACCTACTCTGGATTTCGGTATACAATGTAGAATTCCGTAGCGAAGCACGGGTACATCAGCTAGTATATAAATAAAACTGAAAGTTTACTGTTATTTGTGCAATGAGTAACAAATGTAAATTTTCTAATGTTTGAATTTCATCATATTTTTAAAAACTAAAAAATTAAACAGAAGATAAACATGTCAAAATTATGCAGATAAGGCTTCTTCTAATGGCACTGACATGATTACAACTGAAAAGAGAAAGGATCTGCAGATGATGAAATAAGGATAAGTCCTCCTAGTACTTCATTAGTTAACATTTCCATTATTGCAAATTATATTGAGATTGTTGCAGGGAAACAGATAGGCAAAATTAAACAGCACCTATGTTTACTAGTAAATAACATATTATTATTGTTATTCTGCGATTTGCTATTTGCTTTATGTTGCACCAACACAGATAGGTCTTATGGCGAAGATGGGACAGGAAAGGCCTAGGAATGGGAAGGAAGCAGCCGTGGCCTTAATTAAGGTACAGCCCCAGCATTTGCCTGGTGTGAAAATGGGAAACCATGGAAAACCATCTTCAGGGCTGCCGACAGTGGGGTTCAAACCCACTATCTCCCGGATGCGAGCTCACAGCTGCACGGCCAACTCGCCTGGTATTTATTATTATTATTAATTCAAAACAAAACGCACACATTGTCAAAACAGGTGAATACGTAGTTGCTAGTAGTGGCTTGCATGACTTTGCAGCCTTAGTATATCTTCCATGTTTACAGTAATCTAATATGTAATAGGAACAGATATCTGACCCAGTGAAACAATATTCCTGGAGACAGGAAGTGAGCAGTATTTCACCCATTATATAAGAAGGGGGATGAAACTGACATAAATAACTACACAGGTATTCCCCTATTAGCAGTCACAAAATTCTTTTAAAAATCCTACTAAAAAGACCTGAAGTGCAAACAGATACTTTGATTGGAGAATATCAGGCAGAGTTCAGAAAAGGCAGGTCGTGTGTAGAACAGACTCTTAATCTCACGACCATCCTACGTATTTGTAGAAGCATGCAAACTGTGATTATGTGTGTGGATTTCAATAAAAGATGATGATGATGATGATGATGATGATGATGATGAATAAAACACATGACTCGATAGACAGACCGACACTTTTCCGTGTTCTGGAAGAATTCAAAGTAGACAGGAAAACAAGAAAATTAATCATGCAAACACTAACAGGCTACTTCAAAGATTAAAATCTCAGGGGAATTGTCTGAACCTTTTGATGTTTAATCTTGGGAAAAAGAAGTTGCTGATGACTTAGCAGTCTTGTCCAATAACAAACAAGAAGCATGCTTGAAGAAACCTAAAGAGCTTAAATGTTTTTAAACAAGAAGCAATTGTATCCACTGAAAAACTCAATGAACAGGATTCCAGATCTCATATCAGAAAACCTACTACAGGGAAGGATCGATTCGGTATCTAGATGGACAACCAATGAAAATTCAATTTGGCAAGATATTTTAAGTTTCTACATTCAAATACCTGGGAGAAGTCATCCAACCTGAATCATGAAGCAAACAAAGAAAGGATCTCTAAACTACAAAGAGCATACAGACTCACTTGGAACAGATATAATAAAAACCCACATCCCGAAATGCAAAATTTACAACACTGTAATCAAGCCTGAAGCAATATATGTACCAGAAACACTGATCATTGAAGGCAATCATTGATTAAAGGTGTAAGAAAAAAGAAAGAAAAATCTAAAGGGGAAATTTTGGACCAGTCTATACAGGGAGAATCTGGATGATAAAGAAGTCTCATGACTTATACTATTGCCTTCTGCTATACACTACATGCTCCTCCACTCTTCTTGTGCTTTTCAGCGAACACGTGATAGTTACTCTATTCCCCACAGGAGCGCTAGCATGATGTCATCTCTCTGCGTGTATAGGATCCAGGGAACCTCTTGCTTAATGCTGAGACCGTGGTTTTAAGTTGAAATTAGCTGGTGTTTTATACTGTAACAGTATGTACTGCGCGTAGTTTGGTGCGAAATACTGCAGTGTTATTATCTTCTGAGTGGTATGCACGAGAATTTATCATTATACTGGTGCGTATAGTAGTCTATCTATACATATGTAAATTTAAAATGTTATGATATTCATTTGTATCTACAATTGCATGCCCACTTAAGGTCATGATTAATTCACACCACTATTACTTTAATTGAATTAAGACCCAGAAAAATAACCAGGCCATAGTGTAGAATATTTTATATTCATTTAATACAATGTACGGTCTACTTATAAAATGAAAGCTGGCAACCATCTAACCTATATATATAAAACAACAGTTATGTCTGTACATTGCTCAGAAATGGAAGATAATGGTATTTCTGCACCAGCCATGTCCACAGTAACAAGGAATTGCATTTTCTAATTTTCCGTAAAGTCTGTCTGTCTGTATGCATGTACGCACATCACGAGAAAACGGCTGAAGAGAATTTAATGAAAATCGGTATGTAAAGTTAGAGAATAAGTCACCACAATCTAGGCCATACATAATTTTCTTCACGCTGAGTAAAATGGTAGTTTAGGGGAAGACCGAGCAAGTTGGCCGTGCGATTAGGGGCGTGCAACTGTGAGCTTGCATTCGGGAGATAGTGGGTTCGAACCCCACTGTCAGCAGCCCTGAAGATGGTTTTCCATGGTTTCCCATTTTTACACCAGGCAAATGCTGGGGCTGTACCTTAATTAAGGCCACGGTCGCTTCCTTTCCACTCCTAGCCCTTTTCCGTCCCATCCTCGCCACAAGACCTATCTGTGTCGGTGCGACATAAAGCCAATTGTAAATAAATAAAATAGTTTAGGGGAAGGCCTAAAATTTAATTCTCAAATATTTATGTTATTAGTGGTTCTATCGATAAATACTACATAACTAAAGTTATATAGTATTAAATTTTCGATCATTTATGTCTTATACATTTTTATCGTACCGGCTATGATAATGGAGATATTCATGAATTTGAATTTTTGTTGCTAAGTCCATATCAACGCCGAGGTATGAGAAGATGGGTGAACAGAATTTAATGAAAATGGGTATGTAAAGTCGGGCAATATGGAACTACAGTCTGCACTATAAATCATTTTATTCACCCTGGTTGAAGTGGTAGTTTAAGAGAAGCCGCCTAAAATTTTATTTTTAATTACCTATGTTATTGGTCCTATCGAAAAGTACTACATAACAAAAGTTATAGAGAATACAATTTATAATCATCCTCTATGTAACACTAATAATCAGAGAGAAAAAAGGGAAAGGATCCGACACTTAGAAGAATGAAGGTATCGAACTACGAACGACAAGGGCCACGAAGGATGTGAAAATGAAGGAGTTCCTAGGCCTCGATACATAATACTGTGGGGGTCAGAAAAGGAAAAGGAGGATTCACTTTATATTAATGCCCTAATATCACAGAGTCAGAAAAAAGCTAACGTAAAGGCCTACAATATAGAAAGCTCATAAAATTGATCAACAATAACATTACATTGACCATTGTTTGTTGTGATATGCTTTGTGTCTTCTACTGCCAATCACCTGCGATAGATGGGATTACTGTTGCATACCGAGTATAAAAGCCTGCCTGAATATTGGCGGGAATAGCTGGGGAGTTAGACCCCTCTCTTCTTTAGCATGCCATTCCTCTGGTTCATAAATTTTCTTATACTACTGGTATGTAAACACACCTGTTCATCATAGCATTTCAGCTATTCAATCACTTATCAGAGGCACTGATTGGAATGAGCAGTGTGCCGCAGAAGAGTGTTCACAGCTGTTTGCAGCCTGATCATTCCATCTCTGGAACTTTGGACTGTTCATTAAACGTGAAAAAATGTACGGCTTTTCATTTGATCGAGTATTCCATATGAAAGCATTGCTTTTAATCGTGGCATTCCTTCTGATGTCCTTGTAATGGTTATGTTGACCTCAGTTGGGAAAATCACAAAGACGGTTTTTCTGAGAATCCCGTGGTGAAGCATGGGTACATCAGCTAGTCAAAGTATAATTTTTTACTTGTAGGTACCGGCACTGGCATATTATTTACACAATGTTTATTGCTGTGTGCCGTATTGCTAAAGCCAAAATGGGAAAAGTAAAGGCATGTTGTTTCACGAAGAAGTAAGATAGAAATGGCTTAAAAATGTGTCACGGGATAGTTTCGTTCCAAATTTTGAACCCAGAACATCCTTTGTTTGTAGTCTGCATTTTGCTGAAGCAGATTAATGTCCTAGACTAAAAATAAGGAAATTGAAAGACAATGTTGTTCCTTCCATATTTAAAAATTATCCCGAGCATAAGATGTCAAATTCAAAATTAACACCAGTTAGGTGACCAATAAAGAAACATGAACTAGGGCAAAACACGGGAAAGAACAGGAAGAGAGTAGAGAATTTTGATTATGAATCAGCTGTTTACAATAACTATGCTTATGTCAGATGGCAGACAGTGCCAGTAAGTCCACTGGAGTGCAGACAACCAGCAAGTGTTTTGAAGCCAACAAAGAAAAACAAATGTTTGAGACTGAAATTGTGGTGTGCCAATCAGAAAGTAAGAAAGTGAAGGCTGATTTAGAAATACAGAAAGAGAAGATGGATGAGTTCAGCAATTAGTATGATATTCTTTTAAAAACAATAATGGACACTGATGAGCTCAGTCCTGAAGACTCAAAGACCTCATTCATACTAGACCAAATTTTAAGATACAACAAGCTGTTGCTCCATTAGTCAGAAAACTACACAAAACAGTGGTAATTTATTTATCTGAATGGTTATGCTTATGCATAAAATCATTTACCTAAGTTGCCTTCTAAGAGCACACTGAGTCATGCCAAACAGGAGCGACAGATCTCAGACTTAAGATGAATGACTTTACAAATAAAATGTAAAGTGATAACCGTCAATACAGAATGAGATTTATAACATGCAAAGATGAATGAGGATGAAATGCCTTACTGATGAAATGGCAATAAAGCAGCAATTCTCATATGACAAGAAGTTGGACACATTTTTTGGTCATGAAGGTACATCAACACTTATGGCGGTATGTCCATTTCAATAGAGAGCCAATAGTTTATTAAGGCTTCCTTACATGTGGCATATCAACCTCTTACAAACTTCCCGTTGCCTACTTCTTTTCGAAGAGGCTGCCTGGTGTTGAAGTGTACGGTATGACACTGTCAGTCAAACAGGTTGAAACAGTCGCCGGTGGTGAGAAATTAATAACGTGAATGGAAATTAAGGAACTCAGACATTTCCGAAGAATTCAATTAATTTTTTTTTTTGTTGCTGTAAATTTATGTAAATTTTTGTGTGTTTTATTTGTTGTGAAATTTTGTGGATTTAAAGAATTTTCAGGACTCACAGAAGAGACAATTATATTTATTTAATAATGGAGTGTTAAAAGAAAAAGAGACATTGATTTTGGTATTTGAAATCTCCAATAGTGTACATGTTGTAACCCAGTTTTGTATCACCCTGTAGTTGCCACGTGGAGGCTTCGATCACGAAATCGCTGAGTTTTGCAATCAAAACCTCTAGAATATGTTTCTCACATTACCATATATGGTGCTGTAATTCTATTGGATAGAATAACGATAATTTTTATTGGTGAAAACTTCGGGTCGAATCATAGGTAGCTTCCCTGATTGGCTGTTTGAGTGTTTCTCAATTTACGGCCTTTGGCTACTTGGTAGTAGCGGGGCTCTGTTCCGCGTCTTTCGTTTTCGTATGTCTTAACGATCAGACGCACCTTGTAAGGTGGTCCGCTCAGTGGCTCCAGTCATCCCGGGGTAAGCATGTTTTCTTTTCTCAAATGTTAAATTAATATGTAAATTCATTTGTTCGGAGTTTACCTTAGACCCTGGTTTTCACTGTTTTGGTTTTGTAATGCCTTAGTTCGTCAGCTAGGCATATCCTTTGTTTGGGAGGCAATTCCTTTTATTAACCTTTTGTGTAAATGTAAATTTTAATTTTTCCTTTCGGGTTGCCTCCAGTAATGTAGCGTCAATTTAGTGTACACCTGTTGAGCTATGCGTCCCTCGCTGATGTGTATTAGGAGAGGACTGCACCTCTAAAGGCCTCTGCGCTAAATTTAAATTTTTGTTGTTACTTTCTTTGTAAACTCTTTTCTATTTGCCTGAAGAACCACTGATAGGAACCTCTTGAGTGGTTCGATTTAACCTTTTTCTTAATTGATAATGTTATCCTTTTAATTGGTGTCTTTATACCTTGTTAAAATTCTATATGTTGAGTGAACCAGACTAAAGGGTTAATGCTCTCAAGTTTCTCTCCCTACAACATCACATAAGATCTCTTCCTCTGCAGGGTTTCCCGGCCTGCTTCCCTTGCATCCTTTCTTTAGTTGTCATGTTGGTAACCCTGGGTAGTCATGTGTATGTTGTTGAAATTTAAAATGTTTTTCCTGGTGTATCATCGGCTGACGTTGTTCCTTCAGGTTTGTTATTTTTGGATTATTACATCATTACTTGTTTTATATGTACCTTATATTATGTGTACTCTTCTGCAAATGGGGGGGTGACAGAAACAATTGGTTGTGTAATTTTCAGAGTGGTTAGAGATAACCACAAGACAAATATGAATATGATGAGACGATTATCCGAAGAAAACATATTAATGTCTGAGATTCCTCACCCGACCAATCAAGACCGACCTCTATTCCTAGACTTTGACCAGTGTCACATTCCTAAAAACATCAAGACATCACTTTTAGTAAAGACCATGCACGATGGGGAAGAAGAAATTAGTGCCTGCCAGCGTGCTGGCCGACCGACTGACATCCTAGTAGTGCTGAGATGTTAGTAGAGAAACTGTATGCTAGGTCAATGTTCATGCTCTCAGCTGGAGTGGAAAGGCGTGTAGTGCACAGCAGAAGGCGATGCTTATACCAACACTCCGAGAAAATCTTAAGACACGTTTAGGAAAAGACATTTAAAATTTTATGGACACATTCTCAGAATGAGTAATTAGAGATTGACCAAAAGAATTCTGAACCTTGCCCTATCAATGAAAGTAAAAAAAACCTGGCTGCTTGAAGTTGGAAAAGTTCTTCAGGAAATAGGCATCATAGATGACATTGTATTAGACAGAACTAAGTTGAGAAAATCAGTTGACAATCACCACTTTGCAGACCGTCCAAGTACTACCACCAACAAAATCTGGTCATAAAGTAGCAAGAAAAGCCACAGTGAGAAGATGAAGAGATTTTGGGAGAAGTACAAGGCAATGATATCAGCTAAATAAGTACAATCACGCACCCTGGTTGGGCACAATAAGAAAATGAACAGAAACTCACTAAATTCTTTGACGATGTCCCTTCATATTACTTATGTAAGAAAATTATTAATATTGAATGCTTAGTGCAATTTTGACCATCATATAACAATGAGAATTATGAACGCTTTGATATTAATGAAAATGTATGGGCTTTTAAGAGTATGACTTGTTGAATGGGGTATGTAGCCTCTTATTAGGGTTCTCTCTTCTTGCTTTGTTACAAAATGCAAATGTGTTGTTTTTGCTTTGAAGTATGATGTTTAAAAACATAATTTATCCCTCCCCTATTTATGGAATCCTGGATCCGCCTCTGCCCTTCTATGAAGGTTGCCTTTCCAGGCCTTCCGTTATCTAGTAGGCGATGATTGTGGATACTCTGGGGGGAATAGTTTGAGTGTTCCTAGAGTTCATTTGTATACTTTTTTTCTTTTACTGTAGTGATAATGTATGCTTTCAGACTGATAAATTCATGTAACATGAGACTGTCCTTTATGGATGTTTGCCAAATTTCCTATCCTACACCTGGTACATATAATCTGCAATGTTCTTACATTCCATAATACCATACACTGCCCTCTTCTATCAGTATATTTCTGCATTTCATGTTGGTCTTGTATTCTTGCCAAAAATAATAAATGGCATGACTTATGCCCCAGCCGTTGTATAGTACATCATGTCAACAAAAGTTCACTGTTGAAGGTTATAGGGAGGTGAGACATATAACATACCCAGATGGCCTAGGTTTCACATCGTAATTAGAGATATCAAAGGAATATTATAATTTTACTCTGGGATATATTTTCATGGCCCACAGTTGTTTGCTGTGGTGAAATATTCATTAACCTCAAATAGTTACAGAAACAGACAACTGTCTTCATGAGCATTAAGGAAGTTCAACTCTTTAACAATAGAGTATTGGTAATTCTTGACATTAAAAGCATTCCTAGTTAAGAAGCTTATGTCTTGAGAGATTGCCAAGGCAGATAAACTGACATTAGAGGGAGCCGCATGGCCACTTAGTGTAATACCAGGAGAGCAAGAAGCCATAAGACCTATCTTTGTCAGTGCAACGTAAAGCAACTTGTAAAAAAAAATAAAAAATAAAAAAAAAAAAAAATTGAAAAGCATTAGTCCTACTTTTACGACCTTCATTTCTATCACAGTTATTTTTAACTATGACAAAAACAGCTTTGCAATCACTTATACAATTTATAACTTTAGTTTCTCTATAGAGATCACCTAGTTTTATCAGCACCATGTCTAGAATATTTTTCCTCTCTAGTTGGTTCTGTCACTTTTTGATTCAACTGTCTTTCCCAAGTTAATTACCATTTGTTGGTCATGTTTTCTGCCATTTCCATTTCCTTCCCAGCATACATTTGGTCAACTGAGATCACCAGCTACAATAACATTCCTTGCTGTGTCTTTCCCCACACAGCTGATTATACTGTAATTCTGCATCACTGTAAGCATTACCCATCTCAGGCCTGTACACCCCCAAAACATCAAGTTGCCTATTATCTTTAAAGACAAGTCTTACACCTAGAATTTCATGTTTCTCATCCTTAACTTATTTGTAGCTTATGAAGTCTTCTTTCACCAGTATGAATATTCCCTTTCCCACCATTCCAGTCTTGTCTTTATGAGAAAATTTCCACTTCTATTATATCATTTCTCAGCCATGATTCAACTCCTATTACAGTATCTAGTAAATATATATATATATCTATTAATTTACTTAATTCTTTTCCTTTCGTTACGATACTTCTACAGTTTGACACTAACAACTTCATGCCATCTTTACATGTCTTCTTATATTCTCACCAAAGCTCCCTGGTCAATTCTGTTTCCTGGAATGTATGTTTGGCCTGGGGATTAAATACCCTTAAAAAGTATCACTGTTGTATATATGGATGAGGTAGTTTATTGCTCTCCTCACAAAGCCAGAGAGTGCCTGGGATGCTACTGACTATGAGAAACACCTTTCACAGCACTCGCAGATGCTTGCAGTATCCTTAAATGTCATTATTCAGCATTACCTATACATCAGTAGCTTCTATATTATACAGGGATCATTTCATAAGGGGAGCAATTGAAAAATACACACAGAGAACACAGTGTTGTATTTTTTTATGCACACATTAAACACAAATGTGTATTACAAACAGCTAACTTCCTTCAAAACAGTCCCCCATCGCATCATCATATCGCTGCGAATGATGAGGAAGATGTAGAATGCAATTGGCAGTGTTGTTTGTGTTAATGTGTGTCAGCTGTTGCCAATACGCCATAATCTTATGAATAGGTGTGCTTGTGTACTAGGTCAGTGACAAAAGGCATAGTGTGGACTGTAGCATTACTAAGGAGGAGTCTGGCATTGTCCAGCACTGCTAGATGTTTCAACCATAGTGTATGATGCAGATGGCCATGTAGAAATATGCAGCAGTAATGGGCATTGATGAAGCGGTCCTTACGAACAGGATGACATTCAAGAACCCTTTGGTTGTCATAAGCATGACCTTCATGAGTAATGGATTCTGATGCACTTTGCATTGTCAAGGTGATGTTGGATGGCAATATTCAGCTGGTTGATGCTTCAGTTCTGGTTCATTCACTTGTCTCCAGGTTTTTTCAATGTGGTTTATCATGTCATTACCTTCATGCTGAAATCACTCCAGATGGATACAGCAGATCTTGTATTATGTCAACTTCTGCACTCACTCTGTAAACTTCTTGTGCACCTGCGAATCCTATCATAAAATATACAAAACTGTCAACTCTGATATACCCATATGTATGGATAATTTCTTCACAGTCCAATGTCTGTTTTCTGTCAACCACTGCTCTGTAATGACTATGGCTACATCTGTATGGGTGGACACTTGTAGTAGTCCTCAGTTATTATGCGTCCACACTAGAAGCCTACCACTCAACGTGCAACAGTTAGATATGACAACTCGATATCATCACAACTTCTCGTAATTTCCTATGACACTGATGGGCATTTCTGCCACCATGGAGAACTGCAATTTTAATGTACCGGGTAAGTTGGCCATGAGGTTAGGGTAGCACAGCTGTGAGCTCGTATCCAGGAGATAGTGGGTTCGAATCCCACTGTCGGTAGCCCTGAAGATGGTTTTCCGTGGTTTCCCATTTTCACACCAGGCAAATGCTGGGGCTGAACCTTAATTAAGGCCACGGCCGCTTCCTTCCCATTTCTAGGCCTTTCCTGTCCCATCGCCACCGCAAGACCTATCTGTATCGGTACAATGTAAAGTAAATAGCAAAAAAAAATAATGATTGATCACTCTTCCATGTTACTTACATCCTTCTTGGATCACGGCTGGATGATCTACACTGACTGTGTCGTATGGAGGTACCTACCTACCCACACGTGTCCACAGATGTGGCCTGTTGGTGGCCTTTGGTATCGTGTGTCACAGGGTTTCCAACATAATACCGGGTTTATTGTGCTGCCACATGTTTGGATAATATTACACCATTGCCATGACTAATGAAACAACCTACATAACATATGTAAATGAGACTGAGGGATGGTTAATTTATAGAAGAGAGAGAAATATTATTCTTAATGATGTACTGTATGATTACTGATCTGACATAGTTAATTGTGAAGTTCATATCCCAGAGTTAAGTTCACAACTCTGGCTGGGCATTTCTTTCCTTGAGATTAGAATTCTGGGATACGTTTCATTCATTCTTGTGGTGATAACTGAGGAGTTACCCGATAAACAGTTCATGTCTAGATTACATGATGTGAAGATGGGTTTTATTACACTAATCATAAGACTCTAAGCACCCTAACAGAAAGACAACTTCTGATCAGGGAGTTTTGGCACCTTACATATTATAGAGTTTTCTTAAATACAGTAAGTTCGTTAATATCCAGATATATGAAATAAAAACCTTTATAAGAAGGATAAATATGACTAGTACTAACAAAACAGAATTGCATAGAATGTATGAAAAACACTTTCACTGTCATGCTTCAAATTTACTTGAAATTTCAGTCATGCAATGTGCTCTAAATGCAGAAAGATGATTAAAAATTCTAATAAGAGAAACACATTCATAAGAATATCTCAATACATACAAGTACTAAACAGTAAAATTTAGTGCTGAACAATATGTTCTGTTGACCATTTTAACCTCTTGCATCAAAGAAAGCATGAGCATTTAACCTTAAATCATTGTATGTTGCCTATATTAAGACTATGTACCCAAAATTATAATGATCACTTCCAGTTTCAAAAGAAAGAGAATTCCAGAAATCCTAGGCAAGCAAGCTTGTAGTTTTATGTGCCTGTTGATATCATGGTCATAGTCACGAGACTGACCCATAAAGTGACTAAATGGTCTCATTTCTTCAATTTTGTACTTCATATGCAAAGATTGAACAGACAAGTAGGCTTAAACATCAATACTCTACATTTATATAACATAACGAAGAAACTCTAGAGGCTACAAACAGTGAAAATAAATATTGGTAATGATAAAGGTATTTGCTGTACGATAGGGTAAAGTATGAATACTTTGTGTTATGTTTACTTCGATTAATTCTCAGAAACACTAAAGCTAAACTCTGTGAGATTCTGTCCTGTGATGATAATACTAATTGTAAGTCATCATTCACAGAAACATTTTTGCAATGATTTAATGTTGTTAAATAACATAACCTACACCACAGCAAACGTATGGTACTGTAGCGGAACATATTGAAAAGGGCATATGAAATACACTGTTCTTTTAAAGGTAACTACTGTACTTCTTAACTGAAATCCAACTCATTCTTGTTCATTTTTCACTTTCCCAGAGAATTTTATTCAATGAATAATAAATGACAATTAGTAAGGAATTGTTGTTGACAAAGTGATTTAAAGAAAAATCTTCATCGAAAATTAACAAATATTCTACCCATTAGAGAGAATTAGTTAAGAAAGAATAGGGAATGCGATAATTTACATTTCTCCCATTAATTTATTCTTGGTTCCCTTACTTCATGTTTCATAAAAATGTAATAGAATTTCAGCAGTTTTCACATGCAAAAGAAATTTTGAGTCAGTAAATGTCGGGAGTATTTACACTAACTTATGTAAACATAATACCGTACTTAATGAAGTGTTGCCTTTATGGTGGAAGGTATTAGTTGTATTAGCTGAAAATTGAAGTACAGTAAAATATCTATTTCCTCATTGTTTTATTATGCTTCATGTATCCATTAATTAGCAGCAATTCATAATAACTGGAAAATTTCATTGCATACATTCAGGCCTATATACACAGCCCATATTTATTCAAGTATAAATCCTTGAGTATACCACAAAATTTCTCAATAAACATGGAAAGTTAATAATCAAATTACATATCTTGATGAAAGGACTGAAGAATGGTTATGTCTAAAATCTACCAAGAGAAATGTTATATACACAAGAAATCTTTAAGTGTCACTACAGTCAAGATGCACTCATGCAAAACTGTTCTGCAGCCCAGGCTCCACATGCCACCATCAGTGAAAGAGTACATCCCACAACATTTAACAGGTAAACAGGTTTGTTATTTAGGCTAGGAGAGTTCTACTTGATTCTTCATCTAAGGAAATATTACTACTATTTGATACTGAATACCAGTTTAAATTTTATCAATAACTTTTATTGAAAATGAAGATAAGATACATCTTTGAAATAATCCATTGTACTAATTTGCTAGAATATAATTATATCATACATTATATTTTAGCAAACGGGCAGTGACGCTACCTCTAAATTAAAGTAATATGTACTTTTATATTCTATAATTATTCATTGCTCACATAAGTTTAGTGTATTTAAAGATAAATGTTTATTAACGCTGTCACCACGTTTCCATGTTGTGAAAGTGTTTTGTGATGTAAACTCTTCATTGTGAAAAGTGACACTGAAACCTAAAGGCTTGCACAAACATATGGTCCAACAGTTTGTAAAGACTATACAATGTATGACCACTATATAGGCCCAACAGAGTTAGATCAATTCTAATGATGATGAGGGGAAGGGCAGGTGACATGCAAAACGAGATGTGATGCGATGCAATGCGCGGCACGGCTACGAACCACCTGAGCTACCTGTCTTACCAGCGGGCTGGCCATTATAATGCCTATCCTGCTGAGGACGGCTGGCAATCGCTGTAACATGAACCAGAACACCAAAACACATGTTGACACACAATGCACACGTCCTAGGACACAAACATAGAAGGCGTGTGCAGGGACTTGACAGGAAAAAGATTTCAAGGTACAAAAAACTAGTTATCTGTGTTTGGAGAAGGCAGTGCAGGAAACAGAGTACATAAGTGAGACACATACCAAGTGATATACAAATGGGTAGAAGTTTCAAAGGATAACTGTTCATCGAATTTATCTGAATTTTTACTTGAAATGTTCAATTACCTCAATTTGAACAATTTACAATTCCCCTAACATGTAGTTAATGGAACATATCACTATGCTTTAAATTTTTGAAATTATGTAACATTTCATCAAGATAAAAAATGCGTTTTATAGTATTCTGATTGTATTCTAAGAAAATGATAAATCAGATGCATGGACAGTTAAGGTAAATACTGTTTTGAGATCATATGATTTACCAGGACAATAAGAGTTATGTTTTTTACTGTAAAGTAGAACACTACAGTTTTCTTGGTGTAGGTAAATGCAAGTTATTCTATGAAATGGAAACTATGAAATGCAAGCTTATTTCCAAAGGATGACTTGTTCACAGAGTGGTGGTATTTTTGTATTAGACAAGTCCTAAACGTTTCTATAATTGCTGTATATTTAGCAAATTGATTAAAAGGTGACTGATGGATTTGTATATAAACTCAATATTGTTGTGGGGATGAAAAAGTACTGGAGTAAAAGAATAGCACAATAGCTCTTAACTGGCCTCAATATTTAAAATTTATGAATAAATAAGAATGCACTCAAGTAGTGTAAAATACCAACTCATATCCTGGATTTTGCTCCACATAAAATATCTCATTCATTAATGTAAATTTAAAAGCCTGTTTAATGCACCTTTAATATAGGGAAAAGATAAAGTTATGACTAAATATCTAATTTATGAATTATTTCAGTACAGAACTAAATGAGAAGCACAAGGAGATGAGTTGCACTTTGTTTTTTAATAAACAATAGTTATATGTGTAATATACCTTGTTTATGCTTCAGCTCTTACTTACTTACTTACTTACTGTACATATAAAATCTAACATGTTATCTTACATCAGTGCAAAATTTGAAATTACAAAGCTTGTATAGCAACAGTCCATCTATCTATCTATCTATCTATCTATCTATCTATCTATCTATCTATGGATATGATGAAAATATAGTAATGCAACTAGTAATACAAAAGCCAATTCTAATATTTGTACCAAAATGAATGACAGAAAGATATTCCATTATTTATACACATAAAAATTTTAAAATTATGATAATTTACTATTTGGAAAAGGACAGTTTAGAGCTCAGTGAGATTAAATTTGTAATGTCAGTGCACAAGGAAAGGGATTTACTTGCCAGTCCAAAGGCACTGAATTCAGTATACAATATAGTAAGAAGAAATGTAGACATGACTATGTTAAGTTTTTAATTCATTCGTTAACCAGTGGCTTAGAATAAGTTAAGAGATTTAATACAGAGCACACTGTTGATTGTAGATTATTGACTGAATGTAGCAGATATACAGTATATGAAGCTGCTCATTGAGTGAGTTCCACTAGAATCATAAAATGTAGCTGTATTTGGTATTAAGAGAAAATTGCTAAGTGTTGTTTTACCTGGGAAAGGTAAACGAATTTGGCAACGACAAAATTTAAATTTCCCACCTATTATTTACATAATATGTTTATATATTAGTCTACACTAATCTAATAAACCAAGAGCACAAAGGGATATACAGTACAAATGAGTCAATTCATTATAAGTCATTTAAAAAGTACTCGGTATGATGGTGAGTCATGCAATTATAAAATTTTGTAAGGAAACTGAAATCATTAAAATTTCTATTATGGAAAAAATTTACAGCCAAGAGTAAATGCAATCAAAATTTTTTAATTCAATCTGCAAGACAAAGAAAGCAAATGAAAGAATGCTGCAGCACATACTGCAAATGTGCAGATACTGACTAAGGCCTATATAGTACATTATTAAATGCCCAGATCATAATTAAGGAAGTATAAATAGAGGAGGAAATATTTTATTCGTTACCATGAACTATTACTAAATACAGTGAAAGGTGACTGGGTCAGACGATCTGGCTGAGATGTGGAAGCTGTTTCAAAATGAGGCAGCTCAGTTTCTTGCAGAACTGTTCAACAGAATCATTAATGAAAAGGAAGCTCCTCCCATCTGGCTTACTAGCATTAGTGTTCCATTATGGAGAGACAGAGGTGATGTCAAGGACAGTTCCAGTTACCGTCCAGTTCACCTACTCATACAATGAACATCTTTGAATGCGTTTTAGATTCTAGTCTTCACAACCTAGTTGACATCACCTAGAACCAATGTGATTTTGTAAAAGGCAAAGGGACTATTAATGCTATACATGCCCTGTGCCTTCTTATTTATTTTAATTTTTTAGCCAACATAGGAGTACTTAGTCAGGTTCATGGAGGTTTTTCTTCTTTTTTGTCAGCCCAATACTGTTTCATCCTTTCTGAACGTAATTTTCTTTCTGCTTCTGGGATCACTCTTCCTATTCTCTGCTTGTCTATTTTTATCTGTAGTCTAGTGTGTTTATCTTTCAATATTTTGAGTGTATTGGTTTTGTATTTTAAATCTTCTATTGTAATATGCAACTCTCTCATGTCTTCTTTAAGTTCTGTGATCCATCTAATATTGTTCTCACTCTTACTCCAAAGGGCACTAAGAAGATCTACCAGCTAGAAAGGAATCACCATTGCTCCATGCATGGGCATGTTATAATCACAAAGGTATGCACTAGCCATGCGTCTTGGTAGGTGTGCTATTTACCAACTGATGAGCCCAACTTAGCACACTGGGGCGAAACGCTGGCAACCAGGAATGAGTTAGCTGGAAAGTTTATAATCTCCAATAATGACCAACTATATTGGTATTATAATATGAAGAGTCACAAAATATTACTCACTTCCTCTTTCCTCCAGCCCTGTGCTTGTATAGATCAGGTTGGATCGGTGTTGACCTTCACACTGACTGGCAACCATTCTGATGTGTTGGATGGGAGAAATGGCAGGTGAGGGGAGGGAGAGTGGATAAGTTAAAGATAACCTAAACAAACATAACCTTTTAACTAAACTTGAAATAGAAGAATTTTTATATATTTTGAAGTTTGTTCTCAATAATAATTATTTTACCTTTAATGACACACTATATCTGCAGAAAGGACTCCGTATGGAATCCTCTATTTCTGGAATTTTGGCAGAAATTTATATAGACAATCTTAAAAAAACAAGATACTCAACAATTCACCAGGTATATTCCATTGGTTGAGATATGTAGATGATATTTTCACCATTATTGATCAACGTATCACTGACAGTACAACCCTCCATAATAAGCTAAATACTTATGACCCCTACATAAAATTCACAGTTTAATCTGAAACAGATAGATCTTTAAACTGTCTAGATCATAAGATTAGGAGAAGCAATAACCATCTAAAATTTGAAATCCTCAGAAAACCCACCCAGACAGCCAACAAGATTAGAAAAGATTCACTGCACCCTGGCTCTCACAAAAAGGCCTCTTTTGATAGTATGATGTATAGAGTCTTGAATATTCCTATGTCCAAGAAAGCTTATAAGAAAGAAATTAAAACCATCCACACTTTAGCACACTTTCATGGGTTTAATAGCAATTTCGTTCGCAGAATTCTCTATAAGATAAAAAGTAAACCCAAAGATAAAAAGTAAAGCCACCACCACACTTAAAAACAAAAGAAAGAGAATACTGATTTTGTCACCTTCACTTTCAACAGCAAGAACCTATTCCAAATCACAAACATTTTAAAAAATGGAACCACAATGTCACCTTCAGAACTAACAACACTACTTCTAAACTTTTCTATAACACAAACACACTTAACAAATCCAACAAACATTTGCAATCAGGGATCTACAAGTTGATGTGTAACTAGTGTGACGCCAGTTATATCGGACAGACTGGGAGAAACTTTCAAATCCACTACAAAGAACATTTTAATACAGCTAAATACAAAAGATTTTCCGCTATGAGTGAACACATGAAAGATCACAATCACTCATTCTCCACCATATATATAGATCTATATATCCTACATATAACCAAAAAGGAAACTCTTATTAAATATTTTAGAAAATATTTATATAAACCTTGATCAAAAATCCAATCCCATCCACAATTTCAATGAAATCCAAGAAAAAACTTAACATCCTGGTTGACACAATATTCGAGAAAGATCTTAAGTGAAGCTCAATTAAGTCTGTCACAACACGCACTACTGATCCCTCCCCTCATCCACTGTTTCCCCCATCCAACACAACATCAGAACGGTCGCCAGTCAGTGTGGAGGTCAACACCGACCCAACCGGATCTATACAAGCACAGGACTGGAGGAAAGAGGAAATGAGTAATATTTTGCAACTCTTCATATTATCTTTTACTTCTACTTAATTTTTTGTTCTCATACTTGGCATTTTGTTTTTATTTTTAGATCCTGACTATAGTTGTGTTCTCTGTGAAGAAATATATCGGATTTTTCAAAAATTCACTCCGTTTCCAAAAGCATGACAAACAGAACAACATATAACAGTCTTCACAATTTTTAAGTATTTCCTCCAGCCAACCAATATTTGTATTAAATACGGTTGAACCCACACCTACAACTAAATTCATCCAAATTTGAAGCTATGTACATTTTAAGCACAGATTTCCATTGCATTTTCCGGTCTCATACCCTGCATTCTGTTTTCACTTTTAGATCCTGGCTATATTTGTATTCTCCATGAAGAAATGTAATGGAACTTTCAAAAATTCACTCCATTGTATTTTAAGATTGAAGCTATGTACATTTTAAACATAGATTTCCATTGCATTTGTTGATTGTATTTTATCTTAAGTTTTTTATGTTTCACTGTCTTTTGTGTATGTCTTTCTTCTTTATGTTATTTTAGCTGATGATGACCTCTAGGCTAGGTTGAAACATGTTCTATGTAGCTTTTTAGACAGACCATTTATCAAATGGCAAAGGTGTATTGAACAGTTGGGCTTTATACAATTATATTCTTTTAGAATGTTATCTTAGAATATGGCCTAAGACTTAATCTGAGGAAGACGGTGTACTTGCACAGGGGAGAGCAGAATGATGGGTCAGTTAACATTGATGGCATTGATCTCTCTAAAACCAATAATAATTTAAAGTATTCATCTGTTTTGATAGTAGTGTACTTTCAGACACATGGAACACAGTAAACACTGCCTGTAGGCCTATTAAGTGATGTCAGGAGTTCTTTTAGACAAGAAGATACCACTGTACATAAAATTGAAGAGTTACAGAATGATCGTATGTACAGTGGCATTGTATGCGATGGACTGTTGGCCTGTCCTAGAGAAACTTTAACAATACCTACATGTTATGAAAATGAAGATGCTTTGATGGCCAATGGGACTCATTAAAAACTGGACCACATCAGAAGAAACAAGAATATGAGGACACCATTTCGTATGGCTCCTAACCCGAGAAAATGTGAAAGACTTGTCTGAGGTGGTATGGCCATGTACTGTGCAGCAATGGCACTTCAGTCACAAAGACAGTACTAGAATTGAACCCTGAGGCCTGTTGACCACAAGGGTGGCCAAAGAAATGATGGCTAGATGCTCTGAAGGACATGTCCTTGGTTGGCATAACTCCAATCTATGCCAAGGATCAGGCGGTGTAGAGAGCAAACTGCAAAGCAGTGGAGCCCGCAATGAAGCAGGATAAATGTTAAGGAGGACTAGAAGAGGAAGACTGGTTTTATGTAATACCAACATAGATAGGTCTTATGGCAGTGATGGGATAGGACAGGGCAGAAAGAAGTGACCATGGCCTTAAATAAATGGTGATGGAGGCACTTTCGTGTATGTGGGGCTATGCCCTTTCTCCATTCACCATCCATAAATTGTACCTGCAATTAGTGGAAAATAAATAATAATAATAATAATAATAATAATAATAATAATAATAATAATAATAATAATAATAATAATAATAATAATAATAATAATAATAATTCATTTAATGCTAAATTTAGGCATTATAACTCTGTTATTAAACCAGAAGCAACTTATGCTTGTGAAACATTATATAAACTCAATACTAGATCAACAACAGAACGCTTACAATGACTTGATCGAAGGATACACAGGACGATCATAAACAAGAAACATCAGGTGGATGGACAGTGGAGATTGTTGCTGAATGAGGTTATCTATCGGGAAAGTGAGTCCATCACAGACACGATGAGAAAAAGAAGAATTGCCTTTTTTTGTCATATATTTCGACTAAGTGATAACAGAGTTTTAAAACAATTATTTAATTACTTTTGGAATAGTAAATCAAAAAAACAATTGGTTTAAAGAAGTTCAAAGTGATTTGGAGGAGTTGAATATTACCATGCAAACCATAGAAAACAGAGGTGAGAAAAGTATTTTGAAGAATAAATGCATCAGGCTTCCTCTGACCACTGTACAGAGGAAACAATATGTTATAACGGATGTGGAGAGGGCAGCCAGGTCAACCAGACTCAAGACTTTTTGGAAGAAGAAAAGGAAGACAAATTTGTTGTAGTCTGATTTAAGTGCTCCAATGTGGGCGTAAACTCTGTAAATAATAAATAAATAAATAAATAAATAAATTAATTAATAATAATAATAATAATAATAACCCCAGCCAGCATTTATCTGGTGTGAAAAAAGGAAACCAAGAAAACCATCTTCAAGGCTGTTGACAGTCGGGTCATCTCCCAAATGCAAACTAATAGCCACATGATCTGTACCATGAAGCCAGCTCACTTGGATTTTCTTTTATTAATTTCCTTTGTAATGGAGAATAATGGAAGAATAAAGAGCACGCATCATCTTATAGTTCTGTCTTAAGACTAACTGTATGATGTAAGTGGTGGTTAGGCTTTTGTCTTCTGTGGTCAGATTATAGGTTGAATTCTAGCTCTAAAGCAATAGATTTAATGATACACATAGGCAAGTCAATAAGTATCTGCAATTTTGCTCTAATTGTCTTTAGGTTGGCTCTATGGCATTGTGTGCTCACTAGCCACTAGATGGCACTGTTGTCTAAGTCTGTGGTAGGTTTCAGCGTTATCAGATCAGTACAGCTTGTGGTGTTGTGACGTAAAGATGGCTGCGTCACTCTCTATTCAAAAGGAGTCATACGAGCGTGAAGCTGAGGAAAGATCCGGGAGTCCATCTGCAGCTGTAACTAATGTCAATACTGAACAAGTGCGTGATATGATCCTGAATAACATACAAGTGATTGTTCTATGAATTTCTGCTCCTGGTACACCCTCAGACCACAAAATAATGGGTTACGGAACGCTATTCTTCCTTGGTGCAAACATTTTTTTGCTAGTGGCTTTACGTTGCACAGACACAGATAGGTCTTATGGCGACAATGGGGTAGGAAAGGGCTAGGAGTTAGAAGGAAGCGGCCGTGGCCTTAATTAGCATACAGCCCCAGCATTTACCTGGAGTGAAAATGGGAAACCACGGTAAACCATCTTCAGGGCTGCCGACAGTGGGATTCAAACCCACTATCTCCCGGATGCAAGCTCACAGCTGCGCGTAAACAGAAAGTGGAGCAGCTATTTTTATGTTGCAAAAGCACAAGCTGTACTGAGCTGATAACGCTGAAACCTACCACAGACGGAAAAAAAAAATCGGTGCCATCTAACGGCTGGTGAGCAAACAACACCATAGAGCCAACCTAAAGACATTTAGAGCAAAATTGCAGATACTTACTGACTTACCCTCATATTAAAGAACCTCTTTTGGAACACAATCTCGAACAAAATTCAGGAACTCTACATCTTGTAAGATAACAGCAGTTAAAGGGATGTAAAAAAAGAAATTATTAGTATTCTTCTTCTTCTTTCAATTCGGCCATCTAAGGACCACGTCATTTCAACTGTTTCTTGCTGCATCGAGCTTTAACATCCTCCCAGTACTTTTGCACTAGTTCTTGATGCCATTGCTTCCTTTCTTCAGTCCACTTCTTGCCTGTTGGAAGCTTAGGTTTTTCTTGGAAACATAGCTGTCTTGTTAGTTTCTGTTTAAGGGGAGCACATTCCCAGATATCATTGTCTGTAATTCCCACTTCTTGTAAATTTTTGTCCACCTCAATGAACCAAGCTCCCTTGGTTTTCTTTTTGAGAAAGTAGGTGAAAATCCTATGTGTCAATCGCATTGGGTTCATTTTTGTTATATGGCAGTTTCCTTTTCCTCATGCGTCAGTTATTTTTTCCACACAAGTGAAAAGTTTGTGGTTGTGCCATCTCCTATAGTCCCGTTTTCTTTTACTGGGTCCAAGATTTTTCTTAGAATTTTCCTTTCCTTCACTTCCAGTTTCTCTATTAGTCCCTTCTGATGCATTAAAGGCACTCTGCAGCATACAAGGCCTCTGGGCGGATGACTGTGTAGTAATGTCTTAACTTGGCATTTGTAGATATGGATTTCTTCTTGTAAATGGCCTGTTAGATTACATGCCATTTCCATTTTCCTGATTCGTGACTCGAAAGCTGCCTTTTGTTTTGTTTGCTTCATTTTTCCCTGTCCTACATCTAGCTCTTTGGGCACTTGCTTGATATTAGTGATGAATTCTGTTTCTTCAAAGGAAATCTTAAGGCCCGCATTTGCTGCTTGAATCTGGAGTTCATTAATTTGCGTTGCAGCTGCATCTAGAGAATACGAAAAAATTGCAAGGTCATCTGCGAATGCCGCGCAGTCAACTGTCAAGTTCTGCTTTTTGTAGCCCAATCTGACCCCATTTTCAGTCCTGTTGACGTTCATTACTTTTTCCCACTCTCAGATGACTTTTTCAAGCATGCAGTTGAAGAGCAAAGGTCCATCTCCCCGTCTTACACCAGTCCTGATTTCGAAGGGTTCTGAAATTCCCCCCCTCGAATTTCACTTTGGAAGTAGTGTTGGTTAAATGTTTTCTGAATAATTGCTCTTGTTTTGTTGTCCAGTCCCAGTTCTTTCAGTATTTCAAATAGGGTGGGTCAATCAATGAAGTCATAAGCCTTCTTGAAATCAATGAAGGTCACTACAAACTGTTGTTTCTAAGCTTCAGATATGAAAGAATAGATTTAAGGTTCATAATCTGTTCGGCACATGATTGTTCCTTCCAAAATCCCCCTTGATATTCTCCTAATTGTGGATCCAACTGTTCTTCTGCTCTAGTTTGAAGGGCTTTTGAGACGATTTTGTAAGTTACTACGATGAGAGAGATGCCACGGTAATTGTTCACATTCGTTCTGTCACTTTTTTTTATGAAGAGGGTGAAGCAGAGCCGTTGTACATTCCTTAGGGAGTTCCTCCTTTTCCCAAATCTCACAGATTATTTCTGTTAGTTTATCGATAGCCACGTCGCCAGCATGCTTCCATAATTCAGCAATTATCGAATCCTCACCTGGTGCCTTGTTGTTCTTAAGTGACAGAATGATCTGCATAACTTCTTCTTTTGTTGGTGGTGTAGAATCCGGGTTTATATTTGGGTTGTCTTCAAATGAGAATGGGGATTCTGGGCTTTCACAGTTAAGGAGAGTCTAAAAATAATTTGACAGGATAGTACAGTTGTCCTTGTCATTACAGGCAGCTTTTCCTCAGGATCTTTGAAATGTAGGCTAGGTGGATTGTGTTTAGTGATATTGTGCTGAAGGTTATTATTATTATTATTATTATTATTATTATTATTATTATTATTATTATTATTATTATTATTATTATTATTATTATTATTATTATTATTTTATTATTATTATTATTATTATTATTATTATTATTATTATTATTATTATTATTATTATTATTACATTTTCAAACAAATTATGGCATGGTATATTAATCTGCTGTTTTGATTGATTGATTGATTGATTGATTGATTGATTGATTGATTGATTGATTGATTGATTGATTGATTGATTGATTGATTGATTGATTGATTGATTGATTGATTGATTGATTGATTGATTGTAGACTAACATAGCAGCTGAAAAAATCCTTACAAGGTAACTATTAAATTATGATGTAATTAGAATGAAAGCAGTTGTAAGCATGCAAATTTACATGATTGTTGATATCTTGATGAATACCACTGGACCTACAGTTTAATATCATTTTTCAGAAAATGACACATAAGACTTAATATTAAACTTACAATTAGACAGCATATTAATAAAAGATTCTATTCTTTACACAGCTGGTAAGAACAATATAGAGAGGAAGCTACTTTCCTAGGAAAGGAAACAAAAGACATGTATTTGTTGTAAAATAAGTGACTCTTACTTTCTACTCTTTCCTCACCTACCTTGATTTGTTCCCTATATTTTGCATTTGAGAATAATTTTGTACAAACAAAATGTTTTTAATAATACTATAAATTTTAAAGTCCCACTAACTACTTCTATGATTTTTGGGATACAGAATTTTAAAATGTAGATTAAATAATTAAACAGTTTGATTCTAACATAAATGATCTAATAATAAAAAAGCTTTTCAAGTAATTTAACATTCATTAAATCCTACGTTATGGATTCTTTCTTGACATCAGGGCAATAGTTTGAAGCCCTCCTGATATTAAAACAATACTCAACAGGTAATGAAGGGAATATTTCGGACATGTTACCATATTGAGTAGATTACCAGAGTGCAATGGCTGTTTGCAAGTCATAGTGTCAATGCTTACCTACATACTGAAACCATATTATAACATGTAGCTAAATTTGTCCAAGTGTTTTGTTTTTGGGTACTTAAGGTTAACTATAAGTAAGAAGTGAAGCAACAGTTTCTTTTGTATCATGAGTATATACAAGGTCATATGTCGCTCTCACTGAGCACTATACAACACTGAGTTGACTAGCGGGGTAATATGATGATTCTTAACGCAATAGCATGACGAATAATATTCGTCATGGCAATAGTCAACAGCAAAGGCCCATACTGACATGAAATCAAGTAACGAAGTTTAGACAGACATATGATTAATGCTGGACAAGAAACCTAAATGGAAACACCAAATTCTTAGTGAGAACATTTATGTTTTCCAAGTACAAAATTGCTATAATTCCCTAAAATGTCTATACTGGCCTGGATGAAAGAGAATTTTAAATTCTCTGTAAGACATGCAATATAACATAGGCTAAAATAATATATAACAGCAGTTCAGAACTTTTAGGGGAAAGGAAATATGAGTAGATGAATGAATGAATGAATGAATGCCAACTCAAGCAACTGATATTGAAGTTTCTCATGTAATTCACAAGCTTACAATCAAAATTTATATATAGCTAAAGCTTCAACAAGTGCAAAAAATAAAATTAAAATAGTAGTGTTAGTAGACAGAGGATCCTGGGTGTCATATTACAGTCGAACCTCTCTTCTGCGGACACCGTCGGTTCCGAGGAAAAATGTCCGTTACGAGAGGTGTCCACTAAAACAAGTTTATAAAAATCGGACATTTTAACGGCAAAGAACAACCACCTTAAATATAAGCATACATATCGTTATTTTTATTATTCTAAGTCATTTCTGTGTTAGTATTTTATAGAGAGTTATTGTAAGTGATTTTACATCATTTACAAACATTACAGCTTCGTGAAGTAATCCATTGTTAATCATGTTTAACAGACAACTGAAATGCTACGGTATTTCTGTCTCACTAATTAGCACCTGTACTATCTTTTCCTTCTCAAGTTGACTACCTGAACTCGACCTTATCAGCGACAATCCAAGTTATGAATACAATGATGCAAGAAGGGAAGAAAATCCCCAGGTCAGTTGTGAGTCAACAGTCTCTGGCATCATTTCTGGGCAATTAGAATTCTCGGAATAGGTCTGTACATCACTAGGTAGAACTGCATTCCGATGTACCGCCTCTCCCCTTGTTCGCGAAATAGTACAAACATTCAAAAGGTATTTCCTTATGTCTGAAGAATGGTTTTAAAAGAAAGGATGACATGTGGTCCGGCGTAATAAATTGTCCGGCAACGTGTGAAGTGTCTGCTTAAGTCAAGTGTACGGGACAAATTATGATGTCCGCTGTCCGGAGTTCGAGGTGTCCGCTAAAATGAGGCCAATTTAACACTTGTCTTATGTAAAATAAAATCGGTTCCGTGCTAAATTGTCCGTATAGGGAGGTGTATGCTGAATAAGGGTGTCCGTTAGGGCAGGTTCGACTGTACCTTGAATTGTCACCCAACATGGCAAAGAAATAAACTTGAACTTCATTAGGTAAGGTAAGGGTGTATTCTGCCGGAAGGCAGGTCTGAACCTCTGCAGAGGTGTGCCTGAGCCGGAGTTTACGTGCGGTGGGGTGACCAGTTCCTTTCCGCTCCTCCATTCCCTTACCCCCACCAACAGCACGTGGCAACCCAACCAAATCAAATCTTGACCATGCCCAATGTTGCTTAACTTCGGAGATCTCACAGGATCTGGTGTTTCAACACGGCTATGGCCGTTGGCTTCATTGGTGAGATACAAAATGTGGCTTTGAAAATGGGTAACTTGGATCAAGAACTCTTTCTACCATTAATACTTACCGTGGTCTGACTCAACATAGTGTCTTTGGTTGCTAGTTACTATAATCTCTTGATAATAGTATGTGTTTAACATCCATTCAACTATCATTGGGCTTGAGAGATGTTAAAATGTTGAAATTTTGGTCTGAAAAGGAGTTACTTAATAGGTGAATAAATGAGCTGACTTGGGACTTCCATACTTAAGCACTGTTAAGTGTTGACCACTGTAATGGGTTTTACCTTTTTTTACAATTTGATCTACACTGAAGAAAATGGAAATTGCAACACCCAGAAGGAGTGGTGCTACATTGCTGCAACTGGACATGCAGGATGGGTGTTCAGTTGTGATTCGATGAACTTTCAGATCTCTCTGACTGCAAGTTTGGACAAAAATCAATACAGGATGTGCCCACCACGAGCTGCAATACATTGATGAATTCGTCGAGGCATGGAGTCAATAAGGCCCTGGATCGCTTCCTGAGGAATTGTGGCCCATGGTTGCTGCACTGCACGGTTCAGTTGTTCCAGAGTTGTGGGTGGCTGAGGACGGTTGGCCAGTTGTTGACCCACCATGTCCCACACATGCTCAATAGGACTGAGGTCCGGGGATCTGGCAGGCAATTCTAAGGTTGTGATGTCGTGGAGAGCTTCTCTGGAGATGTGTGCAGTGTGAACCCGGGCATTATCCTGCTGAAACATCCCATTAGCAATGTTCGCCATCATAGGAACAGCCACTGGATTGAGTACCCTATCAATGTATTGTTGAGCAGTCATTGTGCCCTCAACAAGCACTAATTTTGATTGAACACATTAAGGCCAATAGCTCCCCAGACCATAATGCTTGGTGTTGGCCCTGTGTGCCTCTCAACAATAAGATCTGGGCGGCCCCTCTCCCCGGTACATTGGCGCCCATGATTCCGGCGATCACTGCAGGCAAGACAGAAGCGTGATTCATCACTAAAGACGACCCTATGCCATTCGTCGACCCACGTCGATCTTTCTCGACACCAGGCCAGCCTTACACATCGCTGTTGTGGGGTCAGTGGAACACCTTCTTCATGGACACAGGCTCGTAAGCCAGCTGCATGCAGGCGATTACCAACTGTTTGTTGCGTAACGTGGGGTGACACAGCTGCTCGAATTTGCGCTGCTATTGCATGGGGTCCTATCCGGGCCATCCAAATGATGCAGCGATCCTCTCTCACAGTTCTCCGTCGTACTGGGCCTGTGCCAGGTCTATGAGTGTGGGTACCTTCATTTGACCACTGCTGCCATACACGTTGTACTGTACATGCCTGTCGGCCAACACGTGCAGCAACAGTCCTTAGCGATAATCCAGCCTCACACAGCCCAATTATCTGAGCCCTCTCAAACGGTGACAGTTGTTGATAGCGTGCTCTTCTCTGTCGTCGAGGCATGTTTGACGGGGAACACTTCACTGCACAGACTGCAAGTCAACTATGCTATACCAGAGTCCGTATACTGGAGTTGATTCCTCCACGACCAATCACGTGGGGAGACCTATAGCAACAATCCAATGGGTCTGAAACTTTGATCGTTTGCATACCTACATGGCATCGTTCCATATCTTGAAAATCAACACAAACAACCAATGCCTTCATGGTGTTGCAATTTCCAATTTCTTAAGTGTATGTCATGCCCACACAGATAGGTCTTATGGCAATGATGGGATAGGAAAGGGCTAGGAGTGAGAAGGAAGCGACCATGGCCTTAATTAAGGTAGGGCCCCAGCACTTTCCTGGTGTGAAAATGGGAAACCACAGAAAATCTTCTTCAGGACTATCGACAGTGAGGTTCGAACTCACCATCTTCCGAATGCAAGCTGTGGGTTTTACTTTGGCAGCCCTGAACACAAAGGCAAGTAACAACCGATTATAATACTGTTGGTCTTAATACTTCAGTGAGGTATAAAAATTATAAATCAAATGAGGTACAGAGGTTACTTATGAACGGTCAGTAACTTATGGCCATCACCTTAATTTTACTTATAAATAAATGAATTGTTATTCGCCAAGAGAGAACACATGTAAATATCTATTACCTACTTTATCTGAGTGGCGAAGCGTGCTGTGAGACATTGAGACAGCGTCTACCCTAGAAATCGGGCGAATAAAATGATTTGCAATTTCAAAATTCCACTTAAATTCTATAGCATTTCTTTATTTGCATATATTTCTACATCTCCTCAGCTCACTGAGGCAGCAACCAATGCTTTGAGCCCAATGACCGCAGTAACTGCATCTAGCTGGCTGTGGCCACCCCACTGTGCTGGTTGGTTGTTGATGAGACTTTTCATTAATGACTCAACCACAGTACAACAGCACATTCGCATTTCATAGTAAATTTGTAACAGGCGAAAGCAATTAGAGGAAAATATCAATGCTTGAGACATTCTTTTCAATGTCACTCACAGTCTCGTTGTTCAGTGCTCGCTGACCTCAAATAAAATTGTCCTAGGTAACCTTTCGCGTCTCTCTCTAGCTCTTCATTTATACGATACATGTTGTAATTGAGTTGTAGGTTTTCTTCCAGTTGAATTATTGAGACTTAGAAATGTATGATTTAAACAAACTTGGCCTTATTGACTGTTTATTAATTCAACAGTTTTCCAAATCAATATATGAAGATAAATGTCTACTGAAAGAGACCTACTCCTAAGCTAATTATGTCAACAAGATGGTAAATCAGTAAGAAAATTCAGATCTCGATGGTATTCAAAATATAACTGGTTGATGGGGAGCATCAAAAGAAACAAAATCTATTGCTATGTTTGATTTCTTTTTTGTGTCTGTTTTTCCTCAGATATAGCTGATGAATTTGATGTAAATATGCCCTTTCTTTGAGAAAGGCCAGCTAAAGACTTAACTACGCATTCTTTATTTTGATTCAAAAATATAAGCCACCATATGAACTTGTAAAATTTATTTTCTGCAATGATCCTTAAGCAATAAATGACAGCTTAGGAGATTATACATCTTGTTTTAAGCTGCCTTGCGATAAATGCATCTAGTGAATGCAACGTGAGTGCTTTAAAATGAGTGAATACATTTTTAAGAAATTTCATGACTAATGACCATCTTTAGCCATTAAGAACTGATTTCAAAGTTGGCAAGTGATCCGAGCTCTAAAGATGATTTTGCAGAATAATTAAAAGTATTTAAAAGAAAACAAGTACACTACTGGAAATTATACACATGTCTACACTTTTGAACATTCTCATAAGTTGTCATCTTTTGGCTCTCTACCCAATGTCCAGCACAAAAGTAGCACAGGGGACGCGTGTGCTCACAACATATGAATGCCATGCACAATGAAAAGTGTGTTTTTATTTTTTAATTCTTCCACGAGTCACAGAAAGCACTGACCAGGAAATGATGACCGTTGAAGCTCGGCAAAGTGCTTCGCTAGCTGCTTTGGATTGTCTTCTCCTCTGCTTTTGAGCATGTTTTGTATTCTCATCTTGAAGTCTTATGGCAAGCTGGTGACGACGGTCACTCAAAATTTCACAAAGTGGGTACAGAGGCCCCATGCCAAACTCTTTATGAAATCATATTGTCTCAGTGATTCACCAGTAGCCTTTTGGTGTACAATGAATCTATTGATTGCACTACATTCATTAGAAAAAGAAAACAAAAAGAAAGAAAAAAAGAATATAGTGAGAGGCCATCTGTTGTTTTCTCCTTGACACCAAATAAGTCTTTTAGAGTTGATCCACTGTATAGATCCCTCCTTTAGTAAGGTTATAAAATGTTAGTATTTTTGGCTTCCTAGCTTCCCTTGATTCTTTATCTATGGCATCTGTTTTGTAGAAACTGGAGATGAGTAGAACAACCTTGTTCACCTTGGGTTTGTATGACACTCATCCTGCAACCCAAACAAACTGCTATTCACAGACCAGCTCCATGAAAGTTCCAAATGCTGTTAACTTATGAATTTCTCCAATGGTGAGCTGCAAGAAGAACAGAGGGATAAACCAATTATCCATTGTGATATTTCTCCGTTTGAGAAATGGGCTATACAATATGTTCACTGATTTCTTTCGATGTATTTATCTGTTGGTAGGGTCCAACAGGTTGCTGGCCTTCATACAGCATACAGATCCATTTTCACCCTGTGTAGCATGTTCTTGCATATGATAGTCCAAATATTTTCAAACTGTACTTAGCTGTACCTGCTTGTTAGGCAGGTATTGTCTGAACGGGCTTTTGCCTCAAAAAAATTCAAGCATTCCATCAATTGTTATGTATTCACTAGGACACTATAAGCTGATACATTATTGAACAACAAGATCAAATATTTTATGAATTTTTGTCATTCATCAACTGGTAATTGGTGTTTTGATCGGCAATGTTGTCAGAGAGCAAAACATGTGCTTGATGCTCATAATACTATGGAAAATATCAATCCCTGTACCATCTTTAGCCCAAAGGTCTTCCACAAGCCAGTTAGATGATCTAAAAGCACCTGAAAAGTAGAGAAGCCTTTAAGAGTGTTTTGAGTTCCGTGTTATTAGCAGGTCTGCAGTCTCTTTCATGCTGGAAATTACCTCTCTCTTTTTCTAACAAAATATTGGTATAGTCAACAATTTTTTGCACAATATCATCAGGAAAAATTGCTCTCGGGTTTCAATTGGAGTTTTGACGTTCCATGGAAGGAGAGTTACAATATTTTTAAAATTTTTTTTCCAAGTTGCTTTACGTCGCTAAAACACAGATAAGTCTTATGGCGATGATAGGCCAGGAAAGGGCTAGGAGTGGGAAGGAAGCAGCAGCAGCCTTAATTAAGGTACAGCCCCAGCATTTGCTTGGTGTGAAAATGGTAAACCATGTAAAACCATCTTCAGCACTGCCGACAGTGGGGTTCAAACTTACTATCTTCTGAATACTGGATACTGGCTGCACTTAAGAGACTACAGCTATCAAGCTTGTTAGTGACAATATTATAACCTGGTCTGCGGCCAGTACTTGTGAATGTTGGGTGAGCATGCCATTCTGTCTTGCCATACTTGATTGTCAAATTCACTTCAGAAACATCATGACCGAATCAGTCATCAACCTAAACTCACTATCTGTATCATGGTCACTAATCTCAAGATCATCAGTTTTGCATTCACCATCGCTTTGTGGCTGCTTTCTGGAAGTATCATCTCCTGCCTCATCAACTTCAATAGGCATCTTACTGCTTTATCTCTGTCTTTCACAAATGCAGCTGTTCTTGCACTTTCTTCCTTTTCAACACTTTCTGTCAATATTCAGGGTCCATATTGAGGTAGACATGCACACAAAACTAACTGACTATATGAACAAATCTACTGTAGGAAAAATCATTTGGACATGTACTGGTCACAATGACTGAGGCACGAGTGATAGCCTACTATTAGGTGCACCATAAAAGACTGCCGACTGTTTAGATCGCTCCCTTCCTGTCTATAGGGCGACTGAGGAGGGGCCAACCTATCAGGTGGCCAGATGATCCCTTGGTCGAGATAGTCTGGAGGAGTGGAGGCATAGCTGACCTTCAGGCAGATTGCTTGTCCAAAACTTTTAAAACTAGGTTGTTTAGACCACTATATGCCCGAATGAGGGTTAATCTTTCCCAGTAGTGATGGTCATAATCATTATCATCATGATCATCATCACGTTACCCTTCCAGCTTGCCAAGTAGGATGGTGTTGAACGAGCTCTCCCCAGCATTGTCTGTCCATTTAGATCTCTCTCTCTCCATGATCACTCTCCAGTCCCCTCCTCTACTCTCGATGTCTATCATAAGTTGATCCAGCCATCGTTTCCTTGGTTGCCCAACAGGTCTTCTTCCATTGACTGTCTGTTCCATGTATTCATGTGGTGTTTGAGTACCTGGCATTCTCTTTACATGCCTGAACCATTTAAGACCTGCAGATGTTAGCCTTTCTTCCAGCAGGTACTCCACTCCTAAAGATGATCTGGCATCCTCATTTCTCAAATGATCATGCTGTGTGTTCTGCATGGACATATGAGGTTACAGAATTTACAACTGCTGGCCTCTCTATCAAGTACTTCTTGCCCTGCTCCACCCTTGCTGAAGACCACACTCCCAAGGTGCTTGAATTCTTGTACTGTAGTAATGTATTGGCCATGAAGTTGTATTTGGCAACCAGTACTATCTCTACTAATTTTCATGGACAAGATATTTGTTTTGCTCACTTTTATCTTAAAATCATTGAACTTGGATACCGATTTGTTGAGTTGGTCTTGTACCTCCTTTTTTTCCTCTCCTGAAACAGCACCATTATCAGAGAACACCAAGGCATTTAACTCTCCATTTAGTTCTTCAAGTCCTTCATTAGGGCATCCAGGACTGTCACAAACAACAGAGGTGGAAGAGCACTTTTCTGTTGTACTCCCTGAGTTGTCTCAAACCATTCTCAATGGCCATCACCAATTCTGATGCAACTGTAGCACTTATTGTACAGTATAACATTTTGATCTTCCAATCAGGTATTCTGGTATGGGTAGTTTTTCTAGGCTTTTCCAGGTGACATCTCTTGGAACGCTGTCATAAAACTTTTCCAAATCCAAGAAGACCACAATAGGTCTTCTATCTTTTCCCAGCTCTTCTCTATGAGCATCTGCAAGGCAAAGATCAGATCTATAGTGCTCCTGCAAGATCTAAACCCATGCTGTTCTTCCTATAAGATATTACCAATGTAATTCAATATTATTTGAATATTTAAGGGACAGGAGTGTAATACCTCTGCAGTTTTCCTACTTTGACAACTTTCTTTATTAAACATTGGACTAGTTACTGCCTTGGACCAATTTTCAGGTACCTGATTCTCATGTCACACTATACTGAGAATTCGGTAAATCCAATGGATGCCAGATGGTCTTTCTGCTTTGATCATATCAGCCGTTACTTCACCCATCCCAGCTGATTTACTACTCATCTGGTGTAGTGCTCTTTCTGCCTCAGTGCAGGTAATCAGTATATCATCTCCAGTTATCCCTGATCATTCACCATATTCTGAGTTTGCAGATCCATTTGAAAGATTATCAAAATATACTTTCATGACATTCCTGATGTCTTGCACATCCCTGGCTATCTGTCCATCAGCAGTCTCTATAGCTCTAATATCTTCCTTGTCATTTCTCCTACTTTTCACAATGCCATATAATATCTTCATATTACCTTTAGCGACTCCCTCCAATTTCTTTGTAAATTCATCCCAGCATCTTTCCTTTTCCTAACAAACAATTCTTTTGACCTCTAAATAAAGTAATGAACATTAAAAAAATGTAATTCAAATTGTGGATATTTTGAAAAAAATATGGTGCAAAGGAAAACACACACACAAAAAATCTCTCTTCCATGAAATGTTGCGATGTTTGGGCAATGAATGGTTTCAAAATTTTTGAAGATACATTCAAAAGAATAGATTGAATTATCAGAATTCCAAAAAGTTCAAAATCAGCAATGTCGAGTGCCAAAAGGCTTATCGGGAATGTCTCAAAGTTAAGGCAGCCGAGCATCATGAGGCGAGTTCCACGCTGCTGGAGCCCCAGCTGAGCACATCTACCACCCCAGTGGTGGAAAATGATTTGAAACTCATAGTCTTGAAAATGTGAGAAGTTGTTTAAAATTATGAAATAACATGTCAGCAATAGAATTTGAAATGCATACTGAATAGATAATACCTATCACATGGTATCTATGTATTTTACATTGAAACTTGTGGCTGTAACCCCAACACAGCAGAATTCAAAACTTTTCCATGTCATGAAGAGAAATTTTTCCCTTTGGTTTTATGTGAAATAATGCTAAATTTATGGTTTTCTATATACAATAATATAAATATCAAAATCATTTTTGTACTGAGATTTAAGATTTTTATTCACCATAAAAAAGGGCCAGCTGGTCCCGTGGTGTAGGGGTACCATGCCTGCCTCTTTCCTAGAGGCTCCTGGTTTGATTCCCAGCCTCGTCAGGGGATTTTACCTCGATATGAGGGCTGGTTCAAGGTCCACTCAGCCTAGGGAATTACAATTGAGGAGCTATCTGACAGTGAGATAGTGGCCAGAGTCTACGAAGCTAAGAATAATGGCCAAGTGGATTCTCTGTCCCGACCATACTACACCTCGAAATCTGCAGGCCTTCGGGCTGAGCAGTGGTCGCTTCATAGGCCATGACCCTTTGGGTCTGTTGTGCCATGGGGTTTGGTTTATAAAACAGGCCTCTAAAGCTTACTATAAGTAACACATCAATAGTCAAATATTTTGACACAAAAAAATGAATTGGCAATTTTAAATTCAACAGAAATGTATCTCTTTAGAACACTGTAATCACTGAATTTAAAAATTACCAATGTAATACATTTTGACTTGCAACATTATTTGAATATTTAATCTTAAAATTATTTTTGAAATATTTTACCTTTATCTGTCAGTCTATTAATGATTTCAATTTTTAATAATTTTTTAATACATTTGAAATAAGTAATTATCATCAATTCCCACTGCAGCCCAATTGCCTTTGCTTGCTCTTAATTATCTACCCTTAACCCGCGAGTGGTCACTAGCTGAAATGAAACGTGAGTGGTTGCGCGTGAGACTTTCTCTCACATTAAAATAAATATGACATTTTTCACAGTTTTTTGGGGCGTAAGGCTGAAATTTACTACTGAAATGAAGCGCAAGTTCTACCTTATATATTTTAGATAAAATGATTAGCTGTGTGAGAGAGAGAGGTGGCGTATGGCTTTTAGCACCGGGACTGTCTGATGACAAGTTCGGCTCACCAGATGCAGATCTTTTGATTTGACGTCCGTAGGCGACCTTCACGTCATGATGAGGATGAAATGATGATGAAGACGACACATACACTCAGCCCCTGTGTCTGTGAAATTAACCAATTAAGGTTAAAATTCCCGACCCCGCCGGGAATCGAACCCAGGACTTCTGTGACCAAAGGCCAGCACGCTAACCATTCATTCATGGAGCCGGACATGATTATCTTTTTATTAAAGACACAAATTACTACTTAAAATAACATATGCAATGTACATCAAAATAACTTCCGTCCTGAAGTCGTAAAAAATAATTTCTCACACATGCATTATATCTAGCAATATTTACGTACAAAGCAAGGTTTCTGAACACAATAACATTTTCAAAAACAAGAAGTGCTCTTAATACAAATACTAACGTGTACAAGAGGAGTAAGTTTTCTGCTCCACTTCAAAATGACATCAACGTCATTAGTCGCGCGATGAGAGAATCTCTCACACAGCGCGCACGGACACATAGGAACCTTTGTTCTGACTAGGGGAGGTGGTGCTTACCCTTCAAATGTGAATCGGTCTACTCACGACAGCTATAAACTCAGCTAGAAGAGGGAACAGTCACCTCCCTTTCATCACTGTGAAGTAATATCATAATAAAAAATAATGTGAGAGAAAATCTCATATAGCGACCACATCTTTCTCCTTGGTTCTCTGCCATATGCCTTCTCTAGACTATGAAATATAACCGTCTGTTCCTCTCATAGCATTTTTCAATTAAAACCTGGTGTACACTGAAAATCTATTCTGACAACCCCACTGTGGTCTGAAACTGCACTGTTTTTCATCCAACCTACTCTCAAACAGATACATTTTAATATCCCATTAAAAAGTGATTCTTATATTTATATTTAGATTGGCAATTTATAATTTTAAATTCACAGTTTAAAAATGGCATGTTTTGCAAACAATTAAAATTATTTTCCTGTTGTTCTTGCAATATTATCCTGATCATACATACATTTATCTTCATTATGGACTGTTATGTCCTTCAGCATTCAGTCTGCAAGCCCCTGTGAATTTACTCAACTCTGCCACAATACTCTATTTGTAACAAGCTCTGCCACTTCGTTAAATTCCATTCCTCTTATCTTTAAATCATTAGATCTAGCCATCATCATCTCCCACTACTTTTCCTACCCTACATGATGCGTCCATTATTCTCTTAGGTAACCTATCCTCCTTCATTGCCTCGCATGACCCCACCATCGAAGCTAGCTTATGCATACAACTTAGCCTTTTTCTCCTCATTCCGAGTACCCTCCTGGCATTGTTCTCACCTGTTTGTATCAATGATCATTCTCCCTACTTTCATGTCTGTTACTTCTAAGTTATGGATAAGATATCCTGTGTCCACCCAGGTTTTGTTCCTGCAAAACAAAGATCATCAGACAACAGACCAGTGTAAAGAAAGTTTCATTCAGGAGCCAACTTCTTTCTTGCAGGATATGGCTGATCGCAACTGCAAGCTCACTGCATTAGCTTTGCTGCACCTTGATTCAATACCACTTATTATACTACCATCCCAAGAGAATACACATCCTGAATACTTCAAATGATCTACCTGTTCTAGCTTTTTATTCCCAACATGACATTCAATTCTTTTAGATTTCTTACCTTCTGACATCACTTTAATCTTGGAAAGGCTAATTTTCATATCATACTCATCGCAACTATTTTCAAGTTCCAAGATATTAGACTGCAGATCAAGTTGTCAGCATAGGCCGAACTGCTTACTTCATTTACACCTAACTGAAACCCTCTCTGAAACTTTCAGTAGATGATTCATGTAAACTATAAACAAAGGTGACAGATTACAGCCTTGTCTAACCCTTGTAAGTACCTCGAACCAAAAACTCCCTCTACCATCAATAATCACTTCAACCCAGTTGTCAACATAAATGTCTTTGATTGCTTTCAATAACCTACCCTTAATCCCATAATCCACCAGTACAGATATCATATTTCCATTCGGTATTCTATCATATGCCTGCTCTAGGTCTACGAAACATAACTGTCTATTCCTCATGTAGCATTCTTCATTTACTTGATACATACTGAAAATCTGATCCTGACAGCCCCTCTGTGGTCTGAAACAACACTGATTTTCATCCAAAATTATTATCAACTACTGATCACACCCTGGCTCCCAAAATGCCAGTGAACACCTCGCCTGGTACACTGATCAATGAGATACCTTGGTAGTTGTTGCAATCCTCCCGGTTCCCTTGTTCATAGATAGATGCAATTACTGCTTTCGTCCAGTAAGAAGGTACCTACTAACATTCCTAACATTCCATGCTGATCTTATTACTCTATGAAGCCATTTCACCCATGCCTTCACACTATATTTCACCATCTCAAGTCTAATTTCATCTATTCCTGTTGCTTTATGACAATGGAGTTTATTTACCATCCTTTCAACTTCCTCAAGCATAATTTTTAACATCACTGTCCTCCTTTCTATAAGCTCAGTTGTTCACGACGTCACCAGAAAGATTTCCTTTTATGCTGAGAAGATTTTCACAATATTCCTTTCATTCATCCATCCAGTAATTCCCTGGGATCTATTACGAGTTCATCTGACTTACCCAAACCACTATTAATTTCCTTTTCCCCCCTCCTTTTCTAAGGTTATTCATTAATGTCCAGAAATATTTCTCTGCTGCTTGACCTAGCCTTTTCAGGTTATTACCAAAATCTTTCTATGACTTCTTCTAGTATTCAACAATTCCCTGTCTGTATCAGTCCTTGTTTGGAGACATTTCTGATATGCCTCCCTTTTACATTTGCAAGCACACTTCATCATTTCACCAAGATGTTTGCTTTATCCCATCTTTACACACAGTTGTTCCCAGGCATGCTGTTTCTGTTTCTACTACAGTACATCTGTATGTCCCCATTCTCTATCTAAATCCTGAACCTGCTTATTGTCTATTGCTTGGAACATTTCACTAATCATATCCATGTACTTCTGTCCAATTTCCTCATTCTGGAGACTTTTTACCCTTATTCACCTGCAGACAGATTTAACTTTCTTTATCCTAGGCCAAGAGATTCTTAGTTCACTACAGATCAGATAGTGGTCTGTATCCCCAATTATGCTTGAAGAATGTATTCCTAACTGCTAATCCCGTACTAGCACAGATGTCCAGTAAACACTTCCCATACCTATCAAAATAAATAAATATGATTAACTGGATTAAAGCCACTTATTTATTACTAAAACAAAGCCAAGCTTTCCGCCTAATTACCTTGGCCTTCATCAGGGCATGTGAAAGTCTGCTTATAACAGTGATCATAGAAATTCTTCAAAGAACATGGAAGTTATAATATCCACGTCCTCCACACCACATCCCCACCCAACTGGACTCCGGTATCATCATGCTGTGCTGTGGTGGTTGGAAGTGAAGTTACTGATTTTCTGCTCTCTGTCAACAGTTTCTGGAGTGCGTTGCGATGTATGTATTTATGGAGTACAGGTCTTCATGTATTTGATAACATGAAGCCATCTTCCCTGACAAGTCGAGCATAGAAGTCTTTTCACACATGATAACCCTCACCTGGTGAAAGAGGTTTTGATGGTCTGTGTTGTAGAGGTGCTCTGCTATTGCAGACTGCCTTATAGTATTTTCTGTGCAGAATAAAAGAGTAACATTATTGACTGACCTTATGTGTTCTATGATCACTATCTGAAGCAGAATTTCACATGACCTGATGAAGGCCAAAGTAATTTGGCGGAAAGCTCGGCTTTGTTTTAGTAATAAATAAGTGCCTTCCAGTTAATCATATTTATTTATTTATTTATTTTAATACAAAGGATCCTCCATGGCTCAGACGGCAGCATGTCAGCCTCTCACCACTGGATACGATGGTTCAAATCCCGGTCACTCCATGTGAGATTTGTGCTGGGCAAAGTGGAGGCGGGACAGGTTTTTCTCTGGGTACTCCAGTTTTCCATGCCATCTTTCATTCCAGCAACACTCTCCATTATCATTTCATAGCATTTGTCAGTCATTAATAAATCACTTTGGGAGTGGCGATCCCATTGTAATAATAGCCTATATATGGTTCATTCATTACATCCCGGATTTGGTCAAAGACTGGAAAACAAGTTGTAGGCTTTTTAAATTTTAATACAATGACTCAGGAAAACCTACATTCATTAACTTCCCATTCTTCTTAGCTTTCATATCTTCCCCACATTTACCCACCATCTTCTTGTATCCTTCAGTTCTATTTATAACTCCCACACCGAAATCACCCATTAGCACTATCCTATCCTTGCTCTTGACCCTAACCATGATGTCACTCAATGTTTCTTAAAACTTGTCATCTTCATATTCATCTGCACCCTCACATAGTGAATACACTAAAACAATTCTTGTCCTTATTCCTCCAACAGCTAAATCTACCCACATCATTCACTCTGCGTTGTGTGCAGTAGAAGTCCTGATGAACAGTCCTACCTGCCACTCAGCCCATCCCTTTTTTAAGCTAATAAGAACACTTTATAATCTTGTACCTATTCATTGTTATCTTCCCTTACCTGAATATCAAATTTCCAATGCATCCAGATGCATCCTCTTTACTAACTCAGCCAGTTCTACATTCTTTCTTCCGTAGGGCCCATTAATAGCTCACCATCAAAATCCACTTCATTCACCAAGTTGTTTCCAGGGAGTCCCATATCTTTCAAATGGAGGTGGGATTTCATTACTCCCATAAGTTCAAGCAGGCTCGGTGAAAATTCTGTGAAGCTGGATGCTACCCTACTTCTCTTCTTGGACGAGTTAGTGACCACCGGTGGATTGTACAGTCCTAGCCACATGAGCACAATAGGGGCCATGACTCGGAATATGTCTGAGATGCCCACTCCTATTCCTTAGTAAGTGGTATCCCATCTCTTAGGACCACTTACTATGCCACTCAGCTGATGCCCATGGTTCAAAAACTAGGAAGTAACTACAGTAACCCACACCATGGACCAAATTATCCTGATGAATGAAACACATGAAAACCATGCTGGTTTCTCCTAAGGCAGTCAGTAATTCAGAGGGAAAGTCATCAATTCCAGATGCCCTGTTCCTATTTAGGTTTCTCAAAGCTCTGTTGAATTCTGACCTCAAAAAATGGGTCTCCCATTTCATCAACATCAACAACCTCTTCTTGTTTCAGAACCAGATCATCATTGATAGAACCATTGAATATGTTCCTGCCATCTTCCTACCTTGTCTTCTTTCCCCCGAAGCAGTTTCCCATCTGAACTCCTAATATTCATACACCTAGTGTTTTCCTTTCTCCATAGGTTTCCTTGATTTTCCTGTATGCAGCATCTACCTTCAACCTTCTAAATCCTTGCACTTCTCTTTCAGCCATTCTTCATTAGCTGCTCTGCACTTTCTATCCACTTCATTCTTTAACCACTGGTATTCTTTTCTGCCCTCTTCATTTTTTACCTTCTTGTATTTTTATCATTAATCAATCAGGTTAAGTATCTCCTGAGTTATCTATTGATTCTTAGTTAATCTTCCCTTTCTTCCCAACTATTCTTTAGCAGCCTTACAGATATCATTCTTCATGATTGTCCATTCTTCTTCTACTGTGTTTCATTCAGCCTTTTCATTTAGTCCTTACGCAACATGTTCCTTGAAACAATCCCTCAGACTTTTTCCTTTCAACTTGTCTAGATCCGATCTCCTTGCATTCCTTCCTTTCTTCAATTTCTTCAACTTCAGATGGCATTCATGACTAACAAGTTGTAGTCAGAGTACACGTCTGCTCCTGGGGAAGTCTTGGAATCCAACATCTGGTTTCTGAATCTCTGCCTAATCATAATAAAGTCTACTTTATACCTTACAGTGCCTCCACGTCTCATTGACGTATACAGCCGTCATTTGTGGCAGTTGAATCAAGTGTTAGCAAGGACTAAATTACGATCAGTGCAGAATTCTACCAGGCAACTTCCTCTTTCATTCCTTTGTTCCAATCCAAATTCTCCTACTGTATTACCTTCTCTTCTTGGCCTACCACTGCATTCCAGTCCCCCATCACAATTAGATCATGTCATATATTGTATACTAGCAAGATACCCGTGCATCGCTACGGTATTTTACTGAAATTTATAATTGAATGCTTATTGTTTTAGATATATAATCCACCGAAATTCGCAATCTGACTCGTTTTCTGCGAGAATCCACCAAAATTTCCGATCTGACTCGTTTTCTATTATATTATGGCAAGTTTCCTCCCATTTTTCAATCTTCCTTTCCAGCAATCAATTTCGTACTTCCCGGGCTAGGCTCAGGTATTCCTCCCGGTCAGTTGGGTCCGTAAATCTTTGCCATCTTTTCCTATAATAATTTTTAATATGGATAAAATCCTTCAGGCAATCCGGCGTGGTGTCACATTGGGTGCCTTGGAGGCACTGAACCCGTGGCCGGACTGCATTCTTAGTCATTACCCATCCAGGAGCCGTTTCCAGTGCGGTCCGCACATTTGACGACGCTCCGGAACATTATTATTATTATTATTATTATTATTATTATTATTATTATTATTATTATTATTATTATTATTATTATGTGTTGCTAGAATGGCTGATGACAGGGAAAACCGGAGTATCCGGAGAAAAACCTGTCCCGCCTCCGTTTTGTCCAGCACGAATGTCACATGGAGTGACCAGGATTTGAACCACGGAACCCAGCTGTGAGAGGCCGGCGCGCTGCCGCCTGAGCAACGGAGGATCCTTATAAGTACATTAAGAACAGTAAAATCAATTGGTCTCACCTCCTTCTACACCCCACCGCCGTTAAGTTTATTTACCGCCACCCCCCCCCAAAAAAAAATTAAAAGAAGGCTTGTTTCTTTATGTTTAAAGGAGATTCCAAACACCAATGTTCACGTCTATTACCTTCAGTTTTGAGATATAAATATCCCCACAAAAATAATTTACTTTTTTCACTTCATTTCACACTACCCCCCCCCCCCCCCCTTACTTCCCGCAAAAAAATACTTGTTTCTTTAATAGTAAAGGATCTTCTAAATACCAATTATCACGACTAACTTCTTCAGTTTTTGATTTATGTGTCCTCATGAAAGGAATCCAACTCCTTCCCCCCCCCCCCAAAAAAACGCGTTTTTCTTTGTTTTTAAAGGAGATCCAAATACGAATTTTCACGTCTGTAACAACTTTAGTTTTTATTATATGTATGTATTCTCATACAATTAAGTCAATTTTTCAATTCTTTCACCCCCTCCCCTCCCCCTTCATTTGATTTTTCGAGAATACGTGTTTCTTTACTTTTAAAGCAGATTGCAAATATCAAATTTCACGTCTGTAACATCTTCATTTTTGAGATATCAGTAGCCTAATTAAAAGAATTCAACACCATTTTCAGTCACTTTTACTCCCCCCCTCCACCCACGTGGTATTTCCGAAAACTAAAAATACACATTTCTTTATGTTTAATAGAAATAGAAAATACCATTTTTCACTTCTGTAACATGTTAAGTTTTTTAGATATACTGTAAAAATCCTCATTTTAAAATTTCACCCCTTTTGAGTTCCCCTTAAGTGGAGTTTCCAAAAACAAATCACCTATGTTTCTTTACATTTACAGGAGATTCCAAACACCCACTTTTTACATCTGTAACATTTTACATTTCCAAGATATTCTGTAGATATAGTCTTTCAAATATTCACCACAATTTGTCACTCTTGTTTAACCGCCATTAAATGGATTTTCCAAAAACTAAAAAATACGTGTTTCTTTATTTTGAAAGGAGATCCCATATACAAATTTTCAGTTCTGTAATAACTTTCGTTTCTGAGATATATGTAGCCTCATTAATGGCATTCAACCCCTTTTCACCCCTTTTCACTCCTCCTATTGCGATTTTCCGAAAACAAAAAAATACGTGTTTCTTTATTTTTAATGAAGATTGTAAATACCAATTTTTACATCTGCAAACTTTAAAAGTTTGGAGATATAGATTCACTCATTCTAAAAATTCACCCCCTTTTCACCCTCCCATTAATTGGATTTTCCAAAAACAAAAAAATATGTGTTTCTTTATTTTTAAAAGAAATCAAAAGTACCAATTTTCAGGTCTGTAATATCTTCAGTTTCTGAGATATAATTACCGGTATCCTGATTAAAGGCATTCAACCCATTTTTCCCCATTTTCACCCTTTTTGACCCCTCCCATTGGGATTTTCTGAAAACAAAAAAATACGTGTTTCCTTATTTTTAAAGAAGTTTCTAAATACCAATTTTTACATCTGTAAACTTTTAAAGTTATGAGATATAGATACACTCATTTTAAAATTTCACCCCCCTTTTCACCCCCTTAGTGAAGGAATATCCAAAAATCCTCTCTTAGCGAGCACCTACATCTTAATATGAATATATCCCCAAAATTTCATTTCTTTATGTCCAGTGGTTTTGGTTCGGCGATGATGAATCAGTCAGTCAGTCAGTCAGTCAGTCAGTCAGTCAGTCAGTCAGTCAGTCAGTCAGTCAGTCAGTCAGTCAGTCAGTCAGTCAGTCAGTCAGGACAAGTTATTTTATATATATAGATATATTGTAAAGTGAAACCTTGGATTGCGAGTAACTTGGTCTACGAGTGTTTTGCAAGATGAGCAAACATTTTAAATAAATTGTAACTTGATAAGCGAGTGAGGTTCCGCAGTACGAGTGTCACGTGGGCCTACGTTTTCCCCTCCCCTGTTTGTTTGTTGAATGGATGAATGATGTCTTTGGTCCTGGTAGTGAAGAAATACCTTTCAGAAAATAATCTGCCGTTCAAAGTCTTGCTGGTTATGGACAATGATCCTTCTCATCCTCCAGGCCTTGAGGCCTTGAGGACGACTTAATAGAGGAATTCAAGTTTGGTAAGGTTAAGTTCCTTCCTCCCAACACTACTCCACTACTCCAGCCTATGAATCAGCAAGTCATTTTGAACTTCAAGATGCTATACACCAAAGCACTATTTCAGCGATGCTTTGAAGTGACCAAAGGAACCTTACCCTCCGAGAGTTTTGGAGAAATCATTTCCCCATCGTGAACTGCCTGAAGATCATCGATAAAGCCTGGGATGGGGTCACCAAGAGAACTCTCACTTCTGCTTGGGGAAAGCTGTGGCCAGACTGTGTTCTTGGATGTGACTTTCAGGGGAATGTTGGTGACAATGAGCCGCTGATTGTCGATGAAATTGTGTCCTCGGGGAAGACCATCGGGCTGGAGGTGAATGACGTGGACATTCAAGAGCTGGTGGAAGAACATTGTGAGGAACTCACCACCAATGAACTGATGGACCTGCATCACGAACAACAGGAAGGGTTTATGGATATCTCGTCTGAGGAAGAGGAGGAGAAAAATTCAATGGAATCTCTCACTTCAACTGAGATTCGGGAGAAGTGCAAAATGTGGGAAACGGTGCAAAATTTTGTAGAAAAACACCACCCGAATAAGGCTGCAGAAGTGCGAGCGATGAATCAGTTCAATGACAATGCAATGTCACATTTTCGTGTTATCCTCAAAAAGAGGCAAAAACAACAGTCATTGGACAGATTCCTCGTTAAAGTTACACGAGAAGAAAACAATTCCAGTGAGCCAACAGATGGCAGTGATTCCGTTAGTGAAATTCGTGCTATACAGTAACTCTTCTCATTTCATCTCTCGTCTCCCTCACACCAACAATGATTCTATTGTAAGGAAAAGTGCACTTTAATTTGTTTTACGTTATATTTTGTTTTAGAAATGGTATGCAAATAAATATATTTATGTGTTGTGGATGAATCATCTGCATTTCAATTGTTTAGTACGGGAAAACTTGCTTTGATATACAAACGCTTTGGATTACAAGCATGTTGATTATAGATGTTGATTCCCATAGGGAATCTGAAATATTTGTTCCGAATGAGTAAATTTATAATACCATTTACAAGCATGTTGCCGGAAGGAATTATGCTCGCAATCCAAGGTTCTACTGTATTGTATTAAATATATTGCATATATCGTATTAAATCTTCTACCTCCTCATATATTCTTTCAATTTCTTCATCATCCGCTGAACTAGAAGGCACATAGACCTACACTATTGTTGTGGGCATAGACTTGGTGTCTGTTTTCAGAACAATAATCCTTTCACTATGCTGGTCATAGTAGCTTACCTGCTGCCCTATTTCCTTATTAATTATTAACCAACTCCTTCATTTCCCCTGTTTGATTTTGTGTTGATAATTCTGTAGTCACCTGACCAAAAATACTGCTCTACCTGCCAGCATACTTCGCTTATACCAACTACATCTATCTGAAGTCTTTCCATTTCCCTTTTCATATTTTCTACCGTATCACAACAGTTCAAAGTTCTAACATTCCACACCCTGACTCGCAGAATGTCAGTATCCATCTTCTTGATGATTGCCCCCTCTTATGTAGTACACACCCGGAGATCCGAATAAGGGACTATTTTACCTCTGCCTGTGTAGTTTTTCCATGACCCTTCAATACCACACCTTAACACTATCCAACCAATACAACCTCGCGTGGTAACGTGTCTGACATGGAAACAGGCAGATACTCCTTGTATCATTTCCCACTCTTCCCTGCTATCTCTTTCTTACTAGAATTAATAGCATGTCGGAGGCCCTGTAGATTGAGTCGATGGTCACATGGGGGGGGGGGGGGCGGGCTTCCCCCCCCTCCCTCTCAAAAAAAAAAAAAAGCCACCCTGGTATATTATCAAAATATTGTTTACTTTTCAAAGCTACAATCAAGCTTACTCATTTAATAATGTCATGCCACGCCATCTCTTCACGGAGAGCTCATAACATACCACTTAGTCGAGCAGCTCGTCTCGTTACTTCCACCAAGTCTTCCAGGCCCAAAGTTTGTGCAATTTTTGTAATGCTACTCTTTTGTCGGGAATCATCAAAATCATGTTGTCCTGTTTTCAACTGGATCCTGCTCGGTTCTCATATCAAGTAATCCTGAAGTTGGGTCCCACAAACTGGAACCATACTCTAATTGGGGTCTTACACCCTCTCCTTTACATCCTTACTACAACCACTAAATACGCTCATAACCAAGCGAAAAGATCTGACTTTCTTTACAACCTTGTTAATGTTAATACCCCAATGAAGACCATTCCTTATATTAACACCTATGAACATACAGTGATCCCCATGAGGTACTATCACACCATTCACACCCATCAACACACAAACTAAAACTGAAAGGAATTTTCCTCTTGGTGAAGTTTACAACCTGACTTTTCATCCCATTGCCATCAAACCATTGTCTGCCGTCCATCTCACAGCCTTGTCTAGGTCTTTTTGTAGTCACTCACAATCCTGTAACTTATTTACTACTCTATATACAGTATAATATCATCTGCAAAAAGCCTTATCTGTGATTCCAGTTCTTTACTCATATCGTTTATATATATATAAGAAAACAAAGGTCCAATAACGTCCGGCTCCACGGTGTAGGAGGCAACGTGTCCGCCTGTCACCCGGCGGCCCTGGGTTCGATTCCCGGCCGGGCCAGGGGTTTTTAATTATAAATTATTAATATCCCTGGCCTGAGGATTGGGTGTTTGTGTCGTCCTTAACGTTCCTTTCCTCACATTCAACACTCTACACTTCTGTAATTCCAATTACATGCAGTTTCATATCACATGGTGCAAGTAGTGACAAAAGATCTCTAGAGGTTGACGCCACAAAAAAAAAAATATATATATTTTTTTTTTAAGTCCAATAATATTACACTGTAGACCACCTTCTTAATCATTACAGTATCAAATAACACTTCATCTACTCCAGTTCTCAGAGTTTCGTCTGGTTCAATAGGCTTCATGTTTGTCAGTAATCTCCCATGATCTACCTTGGATAGATCAATAGTAATACAGTCCATTTAGCCTCCTGAATCTAAAATATCTGGTTTACCTTTTTGGAATTCTACAAGTTGACCCTCATTGGAATAACGTTTTATAAAGCTGAACTGCCTTGTATCAAACCAGTCAGTAATTTTGCAAATGTGCCTAATATAATCAGAGAGAATGCTTCTTCCAGAGCTTACAAATAACATATAAAGCTCATGGGCTTGTAATTATCCCCTTAATGTTTTTCACCATTTCCCTTGTACACTGGAGGATGATTTCCTAGTTGTACTTCCTCTTAAAAGAAAAATCATCATCACCTGGAGCTACTAATGCAACTCTCCATTCATTTGGTGTCACTCCTTCATGCAAACAGTGATCAAATAAGTACTTCAGATATGGCGCTATATCCCAACACATTGTCTTTAATACTGTTTATCCCTATTCGAACCCCATTGTTGGCAGCCCTGAAAATTGTTTTCCATCGTTTCCCACTTTCACAGCATGAAAATGCTGGAGCTATCAGAATTTATAAATTTCATTTCCGTGTTGACGTTTGGCTTATATGATAGGAATCAGTCGAGGAATGTTCCACCATTAAACAATTTATAACAAATGCATATATCAGAAAAGGTATCAGGACTATCACACATTTTACATGGAATATTTATTAAAAATACACTTAAAGTAGTTGTATGTCATAAAAACACATTGAATTTTAAATGACTTCCTTAGAGGCCAAGTCACAACAACTGAGCACTTATGCACAATTTTAAAAAAAGATTTAAAATATTGTGTAAAAACTTGTAGCTGAGAATATTGTAAAATTTCTGTACATGCTGAGGATTTAAGCATAGATATAAAGATATATGTTAAAAATGTAAACGCTTGATTTGGTACCTTTATTCGTAGTTGAACCGTAAAATAGGTTAAAAACACGTGTCAGAGTTAACACTTAAAATTTTGTGAAAAATCTTGTAAGACTTCCGATGTTAAGGCAGTCGGAGGTTGAAGAATTGGGAAGTACCCAGCTGTTGCTTATTTATGAATTATGTACAGAATTGCCGAGGAGTGGGGGTGGGAACATACTTCGCTGCTTGTAGTGGCTGCTATAATTTAAAAGTGACAGCTTTCCTAACGGGAGGATTATGAGAGTGAAGAGTAAGGGAACATCCGTGTATCAAGTAGAGCAACAATTAAATGTCATCATTTCACCACCTGATGATAGAGACTAGACTCTGATACGCATTATGAAGTATGTTCAGTAAAAAATTGCGACAGGTAACAGATTTAATTGTATTCATAAAGAATGAATTCAAACTCATAGACAAGAACTACATAAAACATGCTTCTGTATTATCTGAGTTGGGACTGAAAAAATATGACTTCCTTCTTTTCACTCCGGCAAAGTGAGAGCAGACGTGTGGTCTTGGGCATGGGTACCTATGGTGGCTGGCCATGCTTGCCATATGAAATACTTTCTGCTCTCTGCTTTTTTGCTCACATTTCTTCAAGTTGTTAAGACGTGAGAGGTTTTTTGTTAAATATATATACACTGACTGAGCAAATGTCATGGGATAGCGGACCACTGATGTGCAGGTGTGTTGTTTGCGCACCACACGCCCCCTGCGCCAGCGGTAGTTGTATAGGAGACCTTGTGAGCAGTGGCTGTGCATGTGACAGGTGTAACATGGAACGTTGTCGCGAGCTGACACCGTTCGAACGGGGTAGGGTGGTTGGTGCCCGACAAATGGGAAGTGCGATTTCGAAAGTGGTGCGGGAATTCGGCTTCAGCGATCAACCGTGTCCAGGGTGTATCATGAATGGTTGAATGCGGGTGTCACCGTCCACTACAGACAAATGACCGGCCGTCCAGCCACCCTCGATGACCGTGATTGGCGACATCTGAGACGGATTGTCAATAGTGACAGACGGGCAACCGTACAACTAATCACGGCTCAATTCAACACAGGCCGTGCTAGACACATCTCCTAGTGGACAATCCGTAGGAACATGGGTTCTATGGGGTATGGGAGCCGGCGCCACACACGGGTGCCATTGTTAACCCAACGTCATCGGGCACAACAACGCGCATTTGTCACCAGTCACCAGAGATGGACACTGGAACAATGGCGTAACGTGATATGGTCGGACGAATCATGATTTCAACTGCATCATGCTGATGGGAGGCACCGTGTATGGCGCAGACCACATGAAGCGATGGATGCCGCCTGCCTCAAAGGTGTGGTCCAGGGCGCTGGTGTCTCTGTTATGGTCTGGGGTGCATTTTCCTGGTATGGAATAGGCTCCCTAGTTGTTCTGGAAGAGACTTTGAATGGTACGGGGTATGTTGAGCTGCTCGGAGACCATCTCCACCCATTTTTGGCGTTCCAGCGCCCAGACGGTTTTGCAGTGTTTCAAGATGATAACGCGCCGCCACATCGCTTCCACATCATCCGGGAATGGTTCCAGGAACATGCAGCGGAGATCCAACAAGTGCCATCGCCACCCAGGAGAACCGATATGAACCCTATCGAGCATATCTGAGATGTCCTGGAATGCAGGCTCCATGCCATAGATCCTGCACCCATGAACAGACCAGCATTTAAAGATAAAAACTTCATTGTTCTGTATTGAAATTATTGATGTTAAAAATTAAATAATTGAAAATTAAATAAATGAAAAGGAGGTTCAACCTATTTCCTTCTTTTAAGTATTGAATAGGTTGAACCTCCTTTTCAATTATTTAATTTTTAACAGACCAGCATTGGTGGCCACTCTGCAAACAATTCAGTGTCAGCTGCGTCCAGAGGACTACCAGGGACTTGTCGACTCACTTCCATGGCGTCTCACTGCAGTTCGCAGCGCCAGAGGAGGCCCCACACGCTATTAGGTGACTATCCCATGACATCTGCTAAGTTAGTGTAATTCAGTCAAATATCTTTGTATATATTTTAGTCATTTTCATTCATGCAAAGCTTCTAATCCTTCTTTCAGATCTGTGCATTTGAACACAGCATTGGCAGAGTTAAATCTTTCCTACCTTAATTTTCTTCCAAGTTGCTACTCAAAATGAGGGCAAGGGTTTCATCCTTGGTATACATTTTCTCATGCATTATGAAATACAGTACTACTATGCACTGAAGCCAACTGTAGAAGTTAACTGTGAACAGCAATTATGTGACAAATGACAAGTGTGAAGGTCACTCGAATCCTTACCTTCTAACTGATTGCCCCAGACATCTGATGACTCTGTCAGTAACTACAGACTCTCAAGACAACTGCTTGAGATCATGAAGGTTAACTATAGCGAAGCACAGAAAAGCCGAACACACGACTGCTGCTACTACAGTCCACCGGCTACCTGGCACGGTTCTTATTGACAGCAGACCACCAGAGTGAAAAGGTTAATCCTTTAACTATTTATACACTGCTACAAGAAAATTGTTTCATCTATGTATGCTGATTATTTATCTATGACCATGAATGCGAAAGATCATGTTTGTTGGCTGATGATCTTAAATAAGTTCTTAAATCTTCAATTTTTCTATTCACTATACATCACAGATCATACAGGATCAAAATAAAATTATATATAAATCAATTATATAAAGTGACAACCATCAGTTCTGAGCGGGCTGATAACCACACTCTTTTGCGCCATAAGACTTCAATCACCACCACAAATTCATACAGCTGAACATATTGTAGTTTATGCTGTGTTTAATTACAAGCAACATGTCTGTTAGATGTGATATTAAACAGAATGGATCAACATCAATATTTTTCATCCAAATCACACGGCAAGATAAACTCAGACAAAACCAAGCAAGTGGTTAGGTGGTTTGGGTCACGTGGTTGTCAGCTTGCATTCGCGAGATAGTGGTTTCGAACCTCACTGTCAGCAGCCCTGAAGACGGTTTTTTGTGATTTCCCATTTTCACACCAGGCAAATGCTGGAGCTGTCCCTTGATTAAGGCCACCGCTGTTTCCTTCCCATTCCTAACACTTTCCTATCCCATCATTGCCATCCTCTGTCTGTGTCAGTGTGACGTAAAGCCAATTGTAAAAAAAAAAAAAAAATATATATAAAAAAATCTTAGGCAAAAGGTTAGAGTTTCTAATCATTTAGACCTTTAACACAAAATTGTAATATAAACATTTTATGACTATATAAACATGTTTCAACTCATTTATGTTGTTATTCTCTATCCTTATTATAATAAAATACAGCAGAAAATGAATAATTTTCAATTTTATATGCTACAAAGATGAAATCCAAATAAATTCATCACTTTATCATATTTTAATATTATATTAATATTAAAACTGTATTGGATGTTTGCTATTCAATTAGTAGCATGTAGTTTCTTTGTCTACAAATGTTCACCGAAGAATCAATAAACATGAGAAATATATTTCAGAAGGAGATACAGCAGAAACTTGATTCATTATTTTTGGCTAGGCCTAGTAAGGTAGAAGGTTGGGAAAATGTAAACATTAGATGCAAGATACTATTAAGAAGCACATAAATATAGACAAAGAAAAATATATTGTTGCAGTTTTTTGTTTGTTTGATTGTTTGTTTGATTGTTTTAGTTATGCATTTTTAACAGTTGGAATGGTCGGTAATTTACGGTCATCAAATCTACACATGTTAATCTCAGAAAATGTTCTAATTTTACAAATTTTCACAAAATAAATGTCCAGATTTTCTCATCTTAAGAAGAAGGAATTATTAAGAAGAAATAAAAGAAAATTTCAAGAATGATTCAATGGTTTATTCCTAACATTTCCCTCAAATCTGATACAATGTAAATGTTCTTTCTAACATCTCGCTTACAATTAATAAAATATCTAATCAGAAATAGAACATAACAAAAATAAGTAAATACCAATAAAATCTTAAAGTATTTTTCACAAATAATTGAAAATGAAATTTTTCACAACTAAATTATAGAAGATATTAAAGCAAACATGACTGTTTATGGACTCAACATGGTTGTCCTATGATGCAGCCTATCAAACCAAAATTGAAACATTTGCATGGACAGGTCATAGTTGTTCAACCAAATCTACAATACAAGAAAACATTCCTGCAGACTGGCTGAAATTCACCTCTGTTGGTCTGCCAAAGACCGGGCAAGTTGGCTGTGCGGTTAAGGGCACCCGGTGGTGAGCTTGCATCTGCGAGATAGTGGGTTCGAATCCCACTGTCAGCAGCCCTGAAGATGGGTTTCCGTGGTTTCCCATTTTCACACCAGGCAAATGCTGGGGCTGTGCCTTAATTAAGGCCATGGCCGCTTCCTTCTAATTCCTAGCCCTTTCCTATCCCATCATCGCTAAGACCTATCTGTGTTGGTGTGACGTAAATCCACTAGTAGAAAAAAAAAAGTCTGGCAAAGAAATCAAATTCTAAACGATTTACTGATTACAGGCTGATAAGTTTCATAAGTCACGCTATGAAAATATTTAAAATAATTCTACACTCCCAATTATGGAGAAAATTAGAGGAAAACATCATCAAAACTCAGTTTGGGTTTAGAAACAGTTTTGGTGTCTACGGTGTCTATCCAAGTTTTAATTAAAAAATGTCTCGACCAAAATTGTTTTTGCTTGCTTCATTGATTATGAAAAAGCTTTCGACAGCTTTTGACAGACATGTCAACTGAAAAATAAGTCAGCTTCATCACAAAGATGTGAACACCATCAAGAAGCTGTATTGGAACTAAACAGTTCACATCAAGATTGGAGACCACATTACTGAGGTGATCAAGAGACAACCCTCCAACTCTTCTTAATTTATACTCTACCGAGCTCGATAGCTGCAGTCGCTTAAGTGCGGCCAGTATCCAGTATTCGGGAGATAGTAGGTTCGAACCCCACTGTCGGCAGCCCTGAAAATGGTTTTCTGTGGTTTCCCATTTTCACACCAGGCAAATGCTGGGGCTGTACCTTAATTAAGGCCATGGCCGCTTCCTTCCCACTCTTAGCCCTTCCCTGTCCCATCGTCGCCACAAGACCTATCTGTGTCGGTGCAACATAAAGCAACTAGCAAAAAAAAAAGTATACTCTGAAGCCATTTTTCGAATTGCCCTTGATAAACTTGATCAAGGAATCAAAATCAATGAGAAGCAAATAAATACCATCCACCATGTGGATGACATAGTGATACTTGCTGACAATTTAGAAGACCTTGAATTCCTTATGGACAGCATCAATAAAGTAAGGAAGGAGTTTGCCTTAAAAGAACATTCAGAAACTAAATTCATGGTAATTGGCAAGCAGAAAATAACCAATATTGTTTTCATATTGGATGGAAAAGCCATTGAAAGTGTGTCACAATTTAAGTTCTTAGGATGCCGATTAGCACAGGTATGGGATCTGGACACAGAAATCAAAACCAGACTCAGCATCACAAGGATTGTTTCGGAAATTCAAACATCTTGTATGCAACCGTGACCTCCAATTCAAAACTTGTTGATGTGTCGTGAAGTGCTATAGGCCTATATTACTGGTGCTGCTGTATAATGTCAAAGGATAGACATTAGACCATGTCACCAGCGAAGAGGTACTCCATTGAGTCAGAAAATCATGTGAAGCCTTGACCTTCCCAAAAAGCAGGAAAGCAGACTATTTTGATCAAATCTTCTGAAATGCCAAATACAGCCTAATACAACTGATCATTGAAGGTAAGATACAGTAGAAAGAAAACAAAGATATGGGCGGAGAAGATTGTCCTGGACATAGAACTTTCATTAGTGGTTCAAAATCAGAATACGGCAACTCTGACATGGAAAATACATAATAGGAAAATTTTCTCTACGATGGTTACCAATTTTCTGTAAGGAGATGGCACCAGAAGGAGAAGAAGAAGAAGGTCCTAGGTGGCCCATGTGAATCATAACACAAATATGAATATGCAGCAAAAGGATTAATTGAGAAGTTATATTAGGATGTAAAACAACAAAAGAATACTAGTAAACTTAACAAGAAAATAACATCGAAAAACACAACTGGGATTGTAGGGCACATTGAATTTGATACATAAAACAAAATGACAATTTTACTACACAGAAATGCTCTCTTTCATTCCCTATGATGCAGCCTGAAAGATTCTCTCACAAATTTTCATGATAAATATATATTCAAACATGATTCAACGTAAGTATTAAAGCACACAAAATGAATGGAGAGACTTGGTGGATTTTATTCAAAACATAATATTGGAATTTTTTTTACTGATTTGTTCCGATATTATTCCCCTTCTTGAAAATAATCAATGACAGATTGTAGTTTGTCAGGACTTAGTTTCTGAAACTGAAAAACCATATTTCAAAGAGCAATTAATGGAGATTTTATTAACCTAATTTAAATGAGAATAATCTTGAGACTACAAAATCTCAAATTGTGAAAGCAATGTTTCCAAGAATGTCTATTTAAGATTCCACTGAGTCTAAGTCATTAATAAACAGCTTGTCAATAGCTTCATTTCATTTCACATATCAGTACTAAACACAAAGGTGAATTCTGTTACTCACTACCAATTCTTCTAGGTGTACCGCTGTCATTAATGACAAATAACTATCATCAGTACTGGGATATTTCATACTATATAAAAGAAATGGTGAGATCATTATTATATGAGTACATACTTCATAATGAGAGAGGTGAAAACAAATGTAAAAATTACTTCATTTCCTCTCCTTCTTTTAATGAAATATTTGTATGCTCAGAAAAGATTATTAGAACTGTGAGAAGTTAGGGAAATATTATATGAGTTAGTAAAACGAAAGATTTGTAGACACATCTGATCACTAGTTTGTGGTGAACAGTCAATTAAAATGTGTGATTTGTTTCATGAAAACCAGAAGGATTAACATAGGTTTTGTAAACATTGTGCTTTAGCACTGGTGCATTCTAATAACAACACACGTGAAGTGAGGTGTTGTGTATCTCAGGTACTATACATTAATCTGTGCCCACATATTCTGTAACACAATAAATATGTAGTATGAACTTACGTTAACTTGAAGAAAATCATAAGTTAATGCTCCTCTTCATCATAAAAGTGTTAATGTTCATCACCTGTTGATTACGTACCATTGTGCATACACACACACATACACACAAAACAATAACCATACCATTACAAACAAGCAGAAGTATGCATATTTTTGAATTAGTATATCAGTTATCATTAATAAGACAAAAACAGTTCATTTATGAAATGTTGGACAAGAATATGACCAAGTGATGCATGTAATTTGTTCTCAGCATGCAGTTGAGAGTTTAGGCATTTAAGCAATCTGAGAATGCAAGATTTCATGCAAAACTGTCAATTTTAACACATTTTCTTATAGTCTAGGTTCAATGAAGTTTCACAATGCAGTTGAGAAAGTAAGTATTGAATAGAAAATCATTCATATACAGTATATACATCTGCACCTCAACTCAAGTGACAGGTGAATGTAAACTATAAGTTGATGGACCCAGTTGACTTTCTGGGAGATGGAGTAGGTTTGGAGTTACTTGTGAAGTTAGATCAGAGAAATCTCTAGGAAGGGTGGATGACCTTGATGCTTGGCCTTGTAAACCTTAAATTATACCTAATTATCATTATTAGAGGAGTCAAGTTTTAACCTTCTACTCTATAATAAGAGTGTCAATGTTCCCTTAATTTAATTATATCCATACTCCTGAACAAACAGTGTTTCACAACCATGGTAATTTCTGTAACAAGGAAAATTGATGTCATAAGTTAAAAAGTGTTTTATGAGAGCACAAACATAGTACAGTATAATGAACATTTTGTCTATCACAATGCAGCATTTGAAGTATAAACCTTCGGCATAGAACATGAAAAATAATTTCTACAAAATATATTGTGAGAATAAAGGCTGAGAAAGCAGGGGAATAAAGTGAGAGGCAAAAATACAGGCGGGCCAGCAGCAAGCAAAACAATAGAGCCAGTGAATTATTGAAGCTCAGGATAATCAAGCTCCTGGAAAAAGCTGGGAGCTGATTAACAATGAAGAATGTGCCCAGAACGATCTGGAAGTGGAAACAATGAGAATCTTCTGCTGGCTTATATTAAGAGCAAACTCGGTAAGACTGAGTCTTGACTGTGTTGAATGTGAGTGGACATTAGCCATTACAAGACGGTCATGAGTCCGTGTTGAGACATTCATAAGAGTATGAGTCCATTAGAAAGCTATGCGGATTCAACGAGGCTTGTTAGTTGTAATGTGAACTCTTCTGGAATGAGGCTGCATTGCAGGAGGTCATGTTGGAGAACAGGAGATAATTTTAAAAGAAATATCCAATTTTTAAGTATTAGGTTCTTAAGTCTGCTGAAATTAATTTTGAATGATAAACTACCTGAAAAAGGAAAACATATTGTAACAGTATTAAACTTGAAAAAGAAACAAGTTAATAAATGTTTCGTTCTTGAAAGAACATCATCAAATTCTATCAAATCACACTCAAACATGTAGAAATATATAAACATCTATGTTCATTTCTGTTTAAATACTTATGAACATAAAATCTGGAGCTTATCTCAAACAGGGCTATGTGTATGAGTATATGTAAGAAGGAATAAAACACGTCACATGGAAAAAAACACGAATGAATTTGTCAATAATTGTAAATATTGGTTTAATACATGCAGTTGATAGTAAGGATAATAAAACACACTACATCTCTGAGTAGTGATTTTAGTTTTCTGGATCCTGATAACCCACCACAACTGGTGGCAAGAAGTGGGATTTAATCAAAGTGTGTTTAGTGTGAGGATTATGTAGAATAATTGATGTGATGGAGTCTGGGTTCCAGGCCCTCTTAGATAAGCTTTGTGCAATGTAGTGACAATTTCAAGACAACCAATATGAACTTAATGTAGAGTTTAAAGCTAGCTAGGATGAACTTAAAGTAGAGTTTGAAACTAGCCAACTTATATCAGAACTTCATTTCAGTTAAGATGAACTTAAAGCTAGTCAGGATGAACTTGAGACCAAAATGAAAGCCAGGCTGAATGAACTTAAGGATGGACAACCAGTCAGAGGAGAACACGCATGCCATTGAAGTATGATTAAAAAGTGACATTATGCAGGACATAAGTAAAATGGTCAATAAACAGTTTAGGTAATACGTCAGATTGCGGAGTCTGGTGTTTGGGACTTGAAGCAAGAGGCGAGTGATCTACAAGAAAGGATGAGAGCCCTAGCAGCTACATCATTGCCTTCTAGCGTGTAGCAGCCTACTTACCATGAATTGTCTGACCCGGCATTATTCCTGCTATTCCCTGCATCGCTCCTCTGAACGTGTTCACTGTCAATCACAGACTACTCACTAGCCAGCAACCTTGGCTGGTGCTGATGTTATGAAGAACTTTCCTCAACCTCCCAGAATATTGTGCTGCGTGTATTCTTCCTACTTTCTCCTCCCTCCGTCCACTATATAAGCCTGTGATATTCTTGTAATTGGCGAGTTCGTCAACAATGTGTGCTGAGGTTATAGGAGTGGAAGCTGTGTTATTCTTCGAGCTTGTCTCCACATAAATTTCATCTTGTAAAAGGGTAAGGGGAAAGAAAGGAAGTTTTACGTGTCAAGCTATGAATCACTTCACAGGCATAACCTGTTAAATGACTCTGGACTTCAAGTTTTCTGAAACATTCACTGAAGCACCGACAGCACAATTCGTGACAGGAATAAGCAATATGACCTTGGCTCTTCAATTGTGCTAATTCTTCAAATGAACTCTAACTTCAGTTATATGATCGGTGGACTATTAATCATGAAATTTTGTAAAAATTCCTATTTGGGAATTCGTGGACTTTATTTAGGTGACCTATATTCCGAGACTAATTTATTAAATCTTGCTATTGTCTCCCCCCCTCCCTTTTTATGTATCTTGTGAAATTCATGTCCACTCCTTTATTTCATTGTAATAATGGTAATTCTCTCCCCTTTGAGACTTTGTGTAAAGAACTTCAAGATCGCAAATTTACTAGTATCCCCCCTCCCCCATTTCTCCCTCTTCTCTAACCTTTTCATCTTTGATTGTGCATCTGGTTTGCTCTTGTCCTTGTCTTTTCATAATATATTTTTTAATCACCTGTGTACTGGTCAAAGGGAAAACATACTTTGTAAATATAGAATTTATATTCCCTATTTGTTGAGCTTACGAATCAAAAGATTCATCTAGTCCAATCTATCCTCCCTAGGGGATTTGGTTATAGATATTTTTTCTCTTGCCCAATGGGCTTGTAAACAAAAAAGAAATGTAATTTCTCTTGTATATCACTAACTGTGAATAATTGTATCTGTTCTCAAATCACTAGCACTTTGTGAATCCCGGACAGAGTCCATTTGTTAAATTTTGATCTTGGATCATAGTTTCTGACCCAGCTGTTATTACGATCATATCTAGTGAAATAATATATTGAAGTTCAATTGCTATACTTTACTTAAAGGTTATACTCCCTTTTATTCATTTTCTCCTTGTAATATCTATGTTTAAACTACTGGGTATCACTCAACTGAATGGCTAAATACTTACTATTATTAATGATTCTTATGTTGGTATTTGACTATCTAATTTTTAATGTATTTCTCAGCATCATAAAGCATCTATAACATCATGGTAGTTGTGGTAAACCTTAAATACTGAAATATTATCTTCTAATTTGGTTAAATGTTTACTCTGCTAGCATAAACCCAACAGTGTACCGTGACTATTGGTACCCGAACTGTTAAATGGTAGCATAGTTATGTCTATTTTTTCTTCACACTTTTGAAAACTTACATGCTAGTGAACTTGTATGTTTTATACGTGTTTTTGTTTACATTACAAAGAAACACAGAACAATTTACATCTAATTTTACTCCATATCTACCTCAAAGTTTGGACATGAATATACAATTACCCTAGATTAAATCATTGCCAAATTTGAATCATTGATTTTGATCCTGTATCTCCACCTTCCTCGGATGACCAACATACTACTTATGCCAATCCTCCACCATATGTACTATACTCTACTCTTATGCCAGAAATACAGAAGGAAGTCAAAACCCAACTCTTTAGCACAAAAGGAGTGTTCTTAGAATCTAATTATCCATCTGAAAAGCTTCAAAACTCAAAAGCTCACTATCAACAAGTTGATCCTGCAATGAATCAACTTAATTCTCCTTTGAATTCTTCATAAATTTTCATATCATCCATTGGAGATCATTTCCATAGTTCGATTCTTTGCAGCCCATACTTTCAAACAATTAATCAATCCCTTTTCCCCTCCTACTACAATTTCACATTTGTATAATATAGTTAAGCTGATATTTTACAGGCTTATACCTAGGTAGTAATGCCTCATACTACGCTAATCTTCCCCCACCCTCCCTGCCCCCTCACCCCTCAGGATCTCATAGTATTACTTCTACTTTCCAAACAAACTCTCAATCTCAAAAATCTTTGAGACCATCAACTTCCATGAAATCACCTATCCAGTGTTACTGATGCAAGGGATATGGCCACAATTCAAAAAAGTTGTTTCAGATCATGCTAGTTGACAGTCAGTATCACTCAGGCCAAATTCTGCCCCCATTTTTACGTCCACAGATGCTCTAGTCTTCCACTATAATTACCGTAATTAATGGTTTTCCATCTCTTGTCTTATCAGATTCTGGTTCTACTATTTCTTTGATTAGTCAATCCCTTTTTAATAACTTAAAACAATCACAGTCAAGCCTTCACATTGATCATTCTGATTTACAGTGCGCTTCAGCATCTAAGCATGTTTTGAAAATCTTAGGAAAGGTTTCTTTTAATGTTAAAATCCAAAATTTTTCTTGGCCTTATCAGTCTCACACTGTCCAGGAATTATCAGTCCACCTGAATCAGGTACCTGATTTATGCCTTGAGGTAGTACTATGATTAATGATACCTTCAAAGAAGGGCAAAACATGTCTCATATGGAAATAAAGATAAATTCCTAAATGTTTAAAATTTCTAATGTATTGAATAGGTGACACAATAAACTATTTAGCATCCTACATCACTGAAACTTTGGATGCCTTGAAAAGGAAAGGAGCTAAGATGTTCCCTCTGCTACTATTAATGCTGTGTCTTCTCTCATAGATTTTTCTCTTGCTTGTTCTTCCTGTCAACGGTATCAGAATAATGATCCCTATTGCAAACAATTGATGCAATCTATAGCTGAAACTGACTATCAGGGACCTTTTTTGTGCACACAAACAACTATTGGTTTTTAAACCTACTCCAAGAGTTACTCCTAAGTTTGTCATTCTTGAGGTGCTACAAGCCATAATTTCATCGTACTACCGTACCTTCCCAATTGGTACTCACTGCGGTACCTCCAAAACTTTTTTTTTTTCTTTTTTTTTTTTGAATTTCATTATTATATTATTGGTCCAATATGCCTAAACAGATGTGGCAATATGTCTTATCATGCGAGCTATGTCAAAAGGCTAAACCTTGCAACATATGTCCCTCTGGAGAACATTCAGCCTCTCCTCCTACTTATCCGGGTGAAACCTTGTAACAGTTCGCATACCAATAGTCACGGTACACTGTTGGGTTTATGCTAGCATAGTAAATGTTTAACCAAATTAGCAGAGAATATTTCAGTATTTAAGGTTTACCACAACTACCATGATGTCGTAGATGCTTCATGACGCTGAGGCACACATTACAAATTAGATAGTCAAATACCAACAGAAGAATCATTAATAATAGTAAGTATTCAGCCATTGAGTTGAGTGATACCCAGCAGTTTCAAAAGACATTCTAAATTCTTGCCACATCCTCCAAATTTCCATGCAGATGATTTCGTTCAGAGACAAATTGAAAACAGACCTTAAATATAAGCACTCAGGAGGCGATGAAATGGCAATATCAGAGTGTACTGTGGATCTACATAATACTAGATATTACAAAGAGAAAAAGAATAAAAGGCAGTATATATTTTAAGAAAAGTATAGCAATTGAACTTCAATATATTATTTCACTAGATATGATCGTAATAACAATTAGGTCAAACTATGATCCAAGATCAAAATTAACAAACGGACTCAGTATGGGGTTCACAAAGTGCTAGTGATTTGGAAACAGGTTACAATTATTCACAGTTAATGATATACAAGAGAAATTACATTTCTTTTTGTTTACAAGCCCATTGGGCAAGAGAACAAATTAATATCTATAACCAAATCCCCTAGGGAGGATAGATTGGACTAGATGAATCCTTTGATTTGTAAGCTCAACAATTTTTTTTTTTTTTTTTTGCTAGTTGCTTTACGTCGCACCGACACAGATAGGTCTTATGGCAATGATGGGACAGGGAAGGGCTAGGAGTAGGAAGGAAGCAGCCGTGGCCTTAATTAAGGTACAGCCCCAGCATTTTCCTGGTGTGAAAATGGGAAACCACGGAAAACCACTTTCAGGGCTGCCGACAGTGGGGTTCGAACCTACTATCTCCCGAATACTGGATACTGGCCCCACTTAAGTGACTGCAGCTATCGAGCTCGGTAGCTCAACAAATAGGGAATATAAATTCTATATTTACAAAGTAAGTTTTCCCTTTGACCAGAATACAGGAGATTAAAAAAATATATTATGAAAAAAGACAAGGACAAGAGTAAACCAGATGCACAATCAAAGACGCAAAGGTAGAGAAGGGGAGAAAAGTTCTTTACACAAATTTTCAAAGGGGAGAGAATTACACAAATTCTCAAAGGGGAGAGAATTACACAAATTCTCAAAGGGGAGAGAATTACCGTTATTACAATAAAATAAAGAAGTGGACATGAATTTCACAAGATATGTGGAAAAAAAAATCCAGGGAGGCTGAACAATAGCAAGATTTAATAAATTAGTCTCGTAATATAGTTTACCTAAAAGTCCACAAACTCCCAAACAGGAAATTTTGACAAAATTTCATGATTAATAGTCCACCGATTATCATAGAATATAACTGAAGTTAGAGTTCATTTGAAGAAGTAGCTTGAGCACATAGCAAAGGTCATATTGCTTGTTCCTGTCACAAAGTGTGCTGCCTTAGTGAATATTTCAGAAAAGTTAAACTCCAGAGTCATTTAGCAGGTTATGCCTGTGAAGTGATTCATAGCTTGACAAGTTAAACTCCCTTTCTTTCCCCCTACCTTATTAAATGATGAAATTTTTGTGGAGACCAGCTCCAAGAATAAAACAGCTTCCAATCTTATAGTCTCGACACACACTATTGATGAACTTGCCAATTACAAGAATATCATAAGCTTATATAGTGGTCAGAGGGAGGAGAAAGTAGGGAGAATACACACGGCACAATATTCTGGGAGGTTGAGGAAAGTTCTTCATGACGTCAGCGCTGGCCAAGGTTGCCGGCAGGTGAGTAGTCTGTGATTGAAAGTGAACATATTCAGAGGTGTAATGCGAGGAGCAGCAGGAAAAATGCTGCGGCAGACAATCAATGGTAAGTAGACTATTACAAGTGGTATCAGTGTTGTGAGAGTGAAATGTACGTTGTTTATTAACATCATGGGTGACATTCTGGACCCAATTTAATTGTAGCCAACCATAAAGGGTGAACACCAAAGGAGAGACTGTACAACACATTACTGGGCTGTACAGACGGACAACAGAGGTGGTACATAGTGCCCAGCCGGATGTTGTGGAGGCACTTGAGGGATGCTACGGTGACTACTAGCTCGTTTACTGCCTACCACATCCAAATGAATAACAGGACACATCAGGCAGGTGAATCACTGCAGGAATTTGCAGCAGAGGTAAAACAGCTGGCTCACAAGACATTCAGTGGCTTACCACCAGAACACATACAGTGAGAGGCTTCCTACACCTTTGTCAACAGGTTTCATAATGCTGAGATTTGCCAACACCTGATGCTCAGTGGGGAGCATTGCCTGAAGGAGGCCCTCACCATTACCCAGAGGATTAAAGTGGCAAAGATGACAGCAACATCGATGTCATTGTTGAGAGTAGGCGCCATCAGGGATGAAGAGAACTTGGAGGTGTGTTCGTCACCTCCAGAGTGAAGCTCGCTGCTGCCAGGATGCCAAGACTCAAGAAGAATCATCTGCTGGCAATTTGGTGAGCACGGCCATATCAGGAATGACTGCAAGCAGCTCCCACCCAGAAAAACAAATAGAAGAGGGGAATGTAGTCACTGAAAGGAGTGACAACAGCCTGATCGCAGATGAGTGGCTTGGAGATAGGCCATGCTGCATCATGGTAGACATAGGGGTGGCACTCGACATTGCTGGGCCAGAAATACGTAAGAGGCAGGTTGAGAGGGAGCCAAAATGTGCTATAGATGGCTTATAGAGACACCATCCCTGTCCTGAAGAAGGTGCTATTGAACCTGATACTGGGGAGGAAAAGTCTACAGTTCAGGGCCTTCGTTACAGATATTACCAATGAGGTCATCCTGGGAATTGAGGCATTCTGGACTTATGAGGTGATCATTGACGTGGGACAGAATGTGCTATGGCTAGGATTTCAAGAAGTTACACTGTGTTGCACCTCCCACACATCCCACTCTGATGAGTCTAGTGTCAGACCTAAGATGAAACACTGGTTGATAGAGCAAACGCCTTAAAAGCCTTACATCTGATCTATTTTTGACATGCTCTATTGGTGAAAAATAAATTCCCTCCATGGGAACTTAGAATTTCCATTCGGAATTGCTAGGCGGGCAATAATTCCATTGTGGAGATTTATCTCCCGTATGCAGTGATCAGACTGTGCCTCTTATAATGGGCTTCTGATAAGTTCACCTGCATACGCCCCACCATCAGTGGGTAGGGTCTGACACATCCCACTCTGATGAGTCTAGTGTCAGACCTAAGACAAAACGCTGGTTGATAGAGCAAAAGCCTGAAAAGCCTTACATCTGATCTGTCTATGTGTGAGTGTGAATATGTCGATAAATAAATACATAAATCAATCAAATCAATCACTACTGATCTTCATTTAGGGCTGTTGCTCAAGTAGCAGATTTCCTATCAGTTGTTTGCCTTGAACTTTTCTTAACAATTTCAATGAAATTGGAAATCTATCGAACATCTCTCTTGGCAAATTATTCTAAACTCTGATTCCTCTTCCTATAAATGAATATTTGCACCAATTTGCCCTCTTGAATTCTAAGCCTTCCTACATTCGAAAACTCCCATTTATGCTTATACCTCAACTAATGACATTCCATGCCACTTCTCCTCTGACAGCTTGAAACATACTGCTTATTTGAGCAGTTCTTCTTACTCCCAAGTCTTTCCAATCCTATGTTTGCAACATTTTTGTATTTTTTTTTTTTTTTTTTTTTTTTTACAGAAATCACTCAGAATAAATAGTGCTGCTTTCCTTTGGATCTTTTCCAGTTCTTGAATCAAGTTATCCTGGGGCTGGAACTATACTCTAATTGGGCTCTTACCAATGAATTATATGTGCTCTCCTTTATATCCTTACTACAACCCCTAAATATCCTCATAACCATAAGAAGAGATGTGTAACTCATATTTAAAACCTTGTTAATGTTTTTACCCCAATGAAGATCTTTACTTATGTTAACTCCTACGTAGGTACTTTCAGGGATCCCCATGAGGTTCTGTCACCCCATTAATATAGTAATTGGGGCCGATGACCTTCAATGTTAGGCCCCTTTTAAACAACAAGCATCATCATCATCAACAACAACAACAACAACAACATCATCAATATAGTAATTAATAAAGGAAGATTACTTTTCTGCTTGGTGAAACTTACAACCTGACTTTTCACCCTGTTTACCATCAAACCATTATCTGCTGTCTATTTCACAACAATTGCTCTATACAGTACATCATCATCTGCATATGCCCTATGGTCAATTGTTTACGAGTTACAGACTTTCCAACTCTGTAGAGGAAATATTGGTAATATTGTACCTTTAGCTGGCATATCTCATGCCGAGTAGCTGTTGCCATGTTGGTGTACCAGCAGGAATACTGCATTCTTCTTCTTCTTTTATGACTACATAGGATCACTATAGTCAGTCCGTCGTTCAGGTCTCTTTGAAGGGATTGTTCAGGCTTTGCGGTCCTCCCAGTACTTCTTCAGACGCTCCGATCTTCGTGCCCTTTCCTCAGTTGAAAATATGCATGTTGCTGGCTTGTTTTGTGTAAGGGTAAAGCGGAGGTTTGTATTCTTGAGTTTTGTATTTAATTTTATCTTATTTGTGGTGTCTTCTGTTGTAAGGCCTATTTCCTTCAGATCCTCTCTTACTTCTCTCAACCATTTTCATCCTGTTGTAGTATTTTTTGAGACGAGATTGTGTTGTACTAGTTGTTTCAGAAGTCTTGAATCCTGCACCCTCATGATATGTCCAAAGAATCCCAGTCTCCTCTTACCCATAGTATCTGTAATGGGTTCTAGCTCTTTGTATTCTATTACAATAAGTCCTCAAAATGTCCTCCATGTACCTGAATGCATGACACCTCATTGATTGGGGGACACATTCGAATACTCCAGTCATTGCACGTAATCGATGGCTACCTCATTCTACATGCTGGTGAAGTACTGCAATGTCCGCAATTGCAGCCTGACCCCAGAATATAATTCTAAATATGAACTATGCCTCCATTTCAGCTAATAAGTAAATCAGGTGTAGCTTGTAAATGATTGACCATAGAGCATATATCTATAAGGACTTTGTGTGTTGTTTAGGGATGTACTAGATTTACCCACATAATCCCTCTCATTCCCACATGTTTGGGAATACCTGTATATATCAAAATCCAGATCCTATAATACTACCTTGTAGAATGCCTTTCTTAATCCTTACAGGATCAGAAAATGCTACACCTACTCTAATTCTTTTTCTATTTTCTAGAAATTTAGCTACCTCTTCAACCACTCCTTTATCTAGTCCATCTTCAATGATCTACTCTGTCAAAAGCATTGGACAGGTCATTAGCAATACAATCCTTTTGACCATCTGAATCTAAAATATCTGCTATATCTTCCTGACATTCAATTTCTATTTCTTATTTCTATTAAAATAATTCATATTTTTGCAAATGTGTGTAATGTAATCTTGAAAGAAGGAAGTGATATTAGGCCGTAGTGAAGTAGTGGCAATGGCACGAATGGAGGGGTCTCTGAAGCAGGACATCACAGTAGTGAAACCCAGACAACATCAGGAAGCAATACATGCCAAGCTGGCTGGTCTGTAGTTACCTGCTTTATGTTTATCACCCTTTCCTTACTCATAAACAACATGCTATCAGATTGATCCAGGTAGTTATGGATAACAAACATAGTAAAGTTAAAAAGCTCAACAATGGTCTCCCTCAAGGATCTGTGCTCTCTCCATTGCTGTTTAATATGTACATTGCCGATATACCCCGTACTACATCACGCCAATTCGCTTACGCGGATGATCTAGCAATAGTTACTCAGCAATCCAATGTGAATGAAATAGAAGCAATTCTGAACAGAGAACTTGTCATTTTGAGCGAGTACTTTGATAAGTGGTGTTTGATACCTAGCACCAGCAAAACGGAAACCTGTCTCTTTCACCTTAATAACAGGCAGGCAAACATTACTTTGAATGTTTCCCTTGACAACTCTCCCCTACCACACAATTCTAACCCCAAGTACCTTGGAGTAACTCTTGATCGGACACTATCCTTCAGGAAACATTTAATGAGTACCGCTGCTAAACTGAAGACCAGGAACAATATCATTCAGAAACTTGCAGGTTCTACATGGGGAGCATCAGCATCCACTCTTAGGTAATCAGCACTGGGACTGGTATACTCTACAGCTGAGTATTGTTCTTCTGTCTGGCTGAATAGCCCTTATGTTAAGAATATTGATGTTGTTCTGAATCAGACGATGCGCAATGTCAGCGGCGCAGTCAGATCTACTCCTCTTTTCTGGTTGCCAGTCTTGAGTCACATAACACCTCCAAGGATTCACAGACAAAATAACCTAATTTGCGAGTTCAGGAAGATAACAATGAACCCAAGTCTTCCCATTCATGAAGACATGGTTGTTAGGTATGGACGTCTGAAGTCAAGATCTCCGCCCATTCAGATTGCAAGGGAACTCATCAATAGGAACTTTAATGGTTCTGATGAATGGCAATTGGAGTGGACCAACTCAGCTCCAGATGAATGGCAGACCCTCTTTAGTCGCCAACACCCACCACCTGGTTTTAATCTCCCCAGAAGAACTTGGGTTCTTCTCAACAGAGTCCGTACCAATCATGGACGATGTGGGTCATTGTTGCATATGTGGGGTATGCGCTCCTCCCCTGAGTGCGACTGTGGTGAGAAGAAACAGACCATCCGTCATGTTGTCACTGAATGTCCTAGGAGGTCATACTCCGGTCAGCTGAAGGAGTTTGTGTGTGCTTCTAACGGGGTTGTATAATGGTTGGACAGCTTGGATTTAAGTTTATGAACTGTTTTAGAGATTGGTTGATTGTTTAAGGTGTTATATTGTTTGTTATATTTTTGAATATTTGTATGTAGAGTTATGTACTAGCCATAAGCTAAATAATAATAATAATAACCCTTTCCTTTATACACTGGAGCTACTATAGCAAATCACTATTTAACTGGTACAACTCGTTCATGCAAAAAGTAATCAAATAAGTACCCCCAACCCAACGCCTTTAGTATATCTCCAGAAATCTTACAAATTCCAACTGCTCTTCTAGCTTTCAACTTTTGTATCTGTTTGTAGGCCTAAATATCTTTACTATCATAGAAATATTGAAGTACTTCCCTAATATTATTCACCTTCTCAATTTTAAAGTTATCAATTGTGTTGTATCAACAGACAATAAGGAAACACAGTAATCTAAAAGTAGGGATGTGGATGACAAACTCCTGAAGGGGATATCTGATACTGGAACACACCTAGAGGCAGACCAGTTTGAGGAGCTCGAGAGGCTAAGCAGGGAGTTTCAGGATATCTATATATATAAAATGCTTAATTCTGTCTGTCATTCACAGCAATATTGAGAAAATGAGAAGGATTCAACAGCTGAAATTGGTACCAGTTATAGATTTCTACGTCTTCTTTACAAGAGAAATACAATGAAGCTCTCATAACCATGACTTCTGTAATTTTTTAAAGAAGAATATGTTTCCATCAGTGAAGTTATTGTCTCATCGCCATGATGATGTTGGTACACAGCTATATCTATCGGTATGATGTCGAACTGCGTCAGGCATCTTTTATTTTCCACATACACTGGCAGAAAAAATTATCCAAACACCATGAAATAAGAAATGTAGAATACCGAAATTTTGGAAATATGTCCATGAGAGTGCTCCCGCTGTCGTAGGAAATTGCTCCCCAGACCAGAACTCCCAGTATAGGTCCAGTGTGTCAACGCCGCAGACAGGTGGAATGCAGGCGCTCACCTGGCCTCCTCCTAACCAACACACAGCCATCACCGGCACCAAGACAGAACCGGCTTTCATTGGAAAACACACGGATTTGGACTTCCACTCCATCCTCCAACGTGGTATTGTTTGACACCACTGAAGTCGCAGACGACGGTAGTTTGGGGTAAGTGGAAAGCACGCTGCAGAGCATCTGCAGTCCACTGCGCCACAACCATACACCGAATACAACGGTCCTCCTCTCGGTGTTGCCACGAGGATGTCCGGAGCCCAGTCTTCTTGCGAGCTAACCTTCTCGTGACCACAGCTACCAGCACGCATGCACAGTGGAGACATTCCTGCCAAGTTGTTCTGCAATAGTGCAGAAGGAAAATCCACCTTCACGTAACCCTATTATTCAGCCTCGTTCAACCACAGTAAGCTGCTGATACTGGCCTCTTTGTCGGCGTAAAGACATTCTTGACCCACTCACAGTCACTCCATCCAATCTCACAGGTAACTAACGCTCTCGCACAGTACAGCCCTTATTTAAAGCAAACCTGATGTGCAATGTTTTGGGGCCATTACTAGCACCACGCTAATGCAATTTGTGGGAAATTTGAATCAAGATCATCTTTCAGATGTAAAAACATGCCTAGCTGACCAATGTTTGTTACTCTAGCACAACCCCTTCTTGATGTTTGGATATTTTTTCCGCCAGTGTATATGTTGAGAAAATGATAACGTTTGACAGACTTAAACTGGTTTAAGGTATGGATTACAAGAACAAATGGTACAAGGTATGGATTACAAGAACAATGAAAGGATGGTCATCATTCTTGAACTGTGTAGTGAAAAATAATCGTTTGCAGTGAATTGAATGATTAATTTTTTTCCATTCTGGAGTATGAAAACAGAGTATCTCTATCTATAAGCAAACAACAAAGCAGACTGTCTGGTGGCTATGAGCATTAAATCATGAAGTTATTGTCTCAGACCATGCTTTGACAGCTTGAGTCCCCTTTGTCAAGAATATTTTTGCCATCAGAATATAAGCTGGCAAGATAGGGGAGGTGATGGTATACAATTTATAATCACTAGATTGCGTGCCAACAGCCTGGATTAAATTCCAAACCTGTATGCAGTGCCCATATGGAATGAGGTCATATGACGCTGGTGATGGGTGATTCATCCATCAGATGGAGATGTAACTCCTTCAGTAGACCCCTTGGTGCTCTCCAATAGAAGTAGGCTCTGCGCCAGCACCAGGCTTCACTCTCTCCCTTCCTACTATCATATATCGTGTCATTCATTTCAATTCTCAATCATCAAAGGCTGTATGAGTTTGTGTTTTAAATCAATTTGTTTTAAATGCAACACATTAAAACTCCACAAGGAAGGCAAAAGGAGAGAACAAAGGCAAAATTGGCAAAGATAAAATATGTTGTTACAGAGACAAAAAGTTGAAGCTAACCTGATGCGATTGGAGAAAGATGAACAGACTAGAGTTAAGTTACTCTAAATTTGCAGGGTTCTACGTGTAACATAAGACTGTCAGAAGATGTGGAGTAAATGAGACCGAATGAGTTAATCATAAGGGATGAGGCAGCATGCCTCCTTTTCATGCTCTTTCAACATTAGGCCAGCTACTTACAATGAACAACAAATCACTTTTTGCTAGAAATGTGGTCTTGCTTGGTGCAGGCTTCAGACAGTGCCTGGCAGTAATTACTGTTGCAGAACAGGTATTATCTAGTCAAGTTTTAAATATTCTACTTTATTGCCCAAAATGAATTGACTTCACTGAATGCCTTATAAAACTCGAAAACCGAGAACTCGGCTAAATGGCACTATTGAGATTTTTGAAACAGTATTTTAAAAAAATACTGTACAAGATTGTCTTGGTTCTTTTTGTCCAAGTCAGAGTACAATTGTTTTCCAAAGTAGCAATTTTTTGCCCTAGAAACGAACAAGTTAACATCATCAATGCAATAGTTCTGAAAAGTTTGATAGGTGATCAAATAACGTACATTATCACTGACTCCATAATGTTAGTGAAGTTAATAAAGCTGGTTTGTGGAATGGAACAAGATTGAATTTACAGAAGCTAGACAAAAATATTGTTCATGCTGAATTTCAGACGACTCAGTTTCAGGAAGAAAATGCTTTAATCCAAGAAGAATACTTAGCACCTATGTATACTATTCATTCTTAAATGGAGACAATTTCCTCTAAATTTAGCCTTCTCTGTCACAATGAATAAGTAACCAGCATAAACATTAAGGTAGGGATATATCTCCTCACACCAGTGTTTTGGACAGCTGTATGTAAATTTCTGAAGAGTATACAGATCTGTAGATGTCAAAGTACAACTCCAAGCTACAAAGGCACGCAAGATGGTTTGTAAGGAAATACTACAATACCTGTTTTGATTCCATTTGAATGTGGCATAAAAACTGGAAATTTTATTCATAAGATATATTAATAGTCCATTCAGAATTTCCAATTACTTTATAGATAGTAATTTTAACTGTCAAAGACAGGCTTACATACTAGTCATCATGATAATAAGAGATGACTTCAGGAGAATTGACAGGGTGTTTCATTGTATTAACACCGGTGATGCTTTCCCTATCCATCATGCACACAGTTGGCTAAAAAGGCAGAGAATGACCAGATGCTGAGAAATGTGAAGCAGTGCCAGGTATTTGAAGAATCAAACATTCCATGGTCATTGCCTGTGGTACTGGTAAAGAAGAAAACCAGCAAGCTCTACTTCTGTGTCAATTATCGGAAGATGAATGATGTCGCCAAGAAGGACTCTTTTCTGTATCTCTGAATAAGTGACATATTGGACACCTCATCCTGAGTACAGTGGTTTTGAACCCTGGACCTGAAGTTGCAACCAGGGGACAATCAGAAGATGGCATTCTCTACTGACTGGGGATAGTGGAAATTCACTGTTATACCCTTTGGGTTGTGTAAACATACCTTTGACTTTTGAAGAACTGATGGAGTCCATGCTGAGTAGGTTCAAGCACAATGCTTGGCTAGTGTACCTACATGATATCATTGTGGTAGGAAACATGTTCCTGCTGAAAAATTTCCAGAAAGTGTCCCAGAGACCACAAGGTGCTCCCATGAAACTAAATCCTGCTATTCCAGGAGGATGTATGCTAACTAGGCTACATTGTGTCACCAGATGGAGTAGCCACTGACCTGGAAAAGCTAGAAGCTGTTAGGGACTACTCTGTGCTGAAAGACAAGCAGGAATTGAGAAGTTTTCTTGGCCTCTGCAACAACTACTGCAGGTACAATGTCAAGATCTCAAAGCCACTCATGCAGCCCACAGAGGAGAAGAGACCATTCCGATGGTCACCAGAGGCAGAGGTCACTCTAGAAGTTCTTGGGCTCGGCACCTACATAGGGTTATCCCAAGCTTGGGGAGAAGTTTGCCATCGACACTGGTGCTATCAACATGAGGATCCAGGACAGGCTGGAAAAGGTGATAGCAAGGCCAAGAGGAACTACTATGTGACCCACAATGACTCTGGAGCACTTCCAAAAATATACATGTACGGTCAGCCGTTTCTCCTGCCCACTGACCATTATGCCTTGATGTCGCTTTGAAATGTTAATAATCTGTAAGGACATACTGCTCAGTGGGTGCAATGTCTACAAGAATATAACTTCAGCACCGAACACCAGTCAGGAAGGAAACACTGCACACAGATGCCTTGTTCAGGAGATTATGAGCTCAGAACTACATCCACTGTTAGAAGGTTGAGACAGGCTGGTACCGTGGACTTCTGAGGCATGAGAACTGTAGCAGTGGAAGGCTAGAGTTGTGCCGGTCTGAGGAGGAAGCAGGTAGTGGACGATGATGTTGGACAGATCCTGCGGGAAATTAAGTTGGGACAACGACCAGCATGGAAGGACATAGACAAAGCATCGTCCAACTTACAAGGTATACTAAACTCAATGGAAGCCCCTAGAGGTCAATGATGGCCTGTTGATGTGTATTTGGGAGTCAGCTGATGGCAAGAAGGTCGTCCAGGGACAAAAGGATGGAGGTGGTGGCTGAGCTACACGAAGGTAGCACAGTAGGCCATCTTAGGGTCATTAAACCTTGGATTGGGTCCATCAATGCTATTAATGGGTACACCTGAGGATGGATGTCGGAAGATGATGTTATGTGTGCCATCTGCTAAAAAAGCCAAGCACTTGTACCCGAATTAGGGGCCATATGCAGTAGTAGTGGATATCCATCAACATCGCAACACCGTTTCCTGAACTTGGTGCCGAAAACTGCTACTGTACCTACTTCTTGCCATTTCACCAAGTGGCTTGAGGTCTATACCATTCCCAATCAAGAAGCATCAACAGTAACTGATGCCCTGGTGAAGAACTTCTTCCGTTTCTTTGGTGTCCCAAGGGTGCTGCACAGCAACAAGGTGAGGAATTTTGAATGGAGGAAATTCTGCAGCATCTCGGTGTATGCAAGACTTGAATGATACCTCTCCACATGGTTCGTGAAGACTGTTGAGGAGCATCTAAGGAAAGTGGTGTCAGCACATCCAACGGACCGGGATGAGAGGAAGCTCTTCTTCCTAATGGCCTACTATGCAACCACTCATGAGGAGACAGACATCATACCTTACAAAATGGTCTTTGGAAGAGAGCTTCATCTGGCATGTAATTTAATGCTTGGGACAGCCCCAGAAAAATAATAATTGGCAATAGATTACATGTGGGAACTGATGGAGCAGCTTAACGACATCCAGGAGTATGCCTAACGACATCAAAAAATAGTGAGCAACCATATGATAGTCCATTATGATCTGAACTTGGCAGGATTCCAGGAAGGTGACCAAGTATGGCTAAACTGACTTATACGGGCAAAAGGGAAGCCACTACTGGAAGGTCCTTACACTGTTATCACCAGGATTAAGGACATGGTCTAAAGGATTCAGCAGCTTCCCGGAGGAAGTCCACTTTCTCTACTTGGGATGCGCAGCTTTAAGGAGGGAACATAGTGAGAACGAAAGCTGATGTAGTGGGGGGGAAGGGGGGACTGGTGAGAGGTGACAATATTGGTGGAGCAGAGACAATGTAGGCTGACCAGCAGTGAGCCAATTGTTGACGCTCACAATAAGAAAACTCCAAGAAAAACTAGAAGCTGATTAAAAATGAAAAAACTGCCAAGAATAATATGGAAGTGGAAACATCAAGAATATTCTGCGGGTATAAATAAAAATTGAAACCAGCGAGACTGAGTGGGTCTTAAGTGCATGATGGAAGAGTGAATGTAAGTGGTTACGAGATGGTCATGAGTTTATGATGAGTCATTCATCGGGAGTCAATCTGTCAGATGGCTACGCGGTGTTTAATGAGGCTTGTTAGTAGTGAAATGAACTCTTCTGGAATGAGGCTGTATTGTGAGAAACCGTGTTGGAGAACAGGAGATCAATGTGTGCCACAGGGTTACGTGTTTTAACGTGTGTAAGTAAAAAATAATCTGTGTTGTGTAGAAAATTCAAACTCGAGTGAACTTATCAAAAACTGTAAACAGTAGTTAAATAGGTAAATTTTGTGGATAGTGGAACCTGATCACCCACCATGATATATTGTAGATTCATTACTAGTGAGAATTTTATATCTTCTTTTGAAAAATTTTCTAGCTAGAATATCTTCAGACCAACAATTGTGTTACAGCAAAATGCAATTTGCATGAATCAGTGCACAGGGATAATGGTGGGCAAGAAAGTATCCCAATTTGTACAATATGCTAATACATACAGAATTTTGGCAAACCAGCAAGTTAACAAGGAATACATGATAGGATGTAGTATTGTGCTTAAGTGACTTAGATGATTTAGGGGAGACAACCTGAAAAATGATCTTTATGCTAGCACACTGAGAACAGCAAGAGCTACAGAGAAGATTCACAAGAAAAGACTTCTAGTTGGTTAGTTATTTACTTTGGATATGGCAGGCAGCTACATAGGATGATATTTTAGTAGTGGCAACTATTTTCTAGATACATAGGATACATACAAAGTTATAGGTTTTACAGGCCTTTGATGTGTCCACCAACATTGCATACAATGAGTCCCCAGTGATGCAGAAGCCTTTGGATACCTTCAGCACTGCCTAATCTTTGGATGGTGCAAAGAGAGCACTTGATTGTCTGCAGAACATATTTAACTGTTTGGAAGTGAATCCCACAAAGGTCTTCCTACATCTTAGGGATTAGATCAAAGGCCCAAGGACTTATATCTGAAGAATATGGGGGTCGGTAGAGCATTTCCCAGCCCCAGTGATGAAACAAATCAGACACCTCTCCTGCTGCATGCACCCTTGCACTGTCACACAGAATGATGGGTGGATTATGCATAACGTGTCATCGGTTTCCTCTCAGCGTCAAAGGCACAAGTCTGGTATCTTGTGATAACTCATGAATCATGGAGTTCCGATCTATCTCCACTAACTTGACACAGTCTGCATGTCAGCATGACAGGTGGATGACCAAACCAAGGCATGTCCAACACCTTTCCACATCCTTCTCTGTAGGTTCTTATCCACCTTGCTATTATTTGGTAAGGTAATACAGATGTACTGCAAGCCTCCTGCAGTCCTTGGCGACAATGTTCTGCACTGTGACCTCTAGAACATTCTATTTTTATCCAGCTCCTTTGCTGTTGCTTCAAAACCACTGCAACTCTATTCCATGACTGCTCGTTCACAACTGCTCTGTTCCTGTTATCACTCCACATGTGCATGGTGGAGGAAGAGCCTGTTTATTTACTTGGAGGGAGGGCAGGCATTTAACCTAGCTGTGGTATTTACGACACTGTCAGGTTCCGTTTAGCAATGGAGCTACAGCACTGCTTACACCATTAAAAAAAATTCAACCTATGTATATACGTCAAATTTAGTTAGTCAAAATTTAGCATAAACTGTAGATGACATTGGATTTTAAAAGTAGTATCAGTATTATGAATACCAAGAAAAGTTCTGAACTTGTATAAAATATCATTCCTGATATACCAACACCTGTATTAGCATGAGAACATTTTTAAAAAGTGCGATAATGTGTAGAGACTTGTTAGACTCGAGTGTATTTAGACCTGGGGGAGTCATTAATTCAACCTTGTGACTCTGGCTAATAAATGGGGATGAGATGCGAATATAAGAACTCAACAAGAGAGTTCTCTTAGCCTCTCTCACCCCAATTCTCCACAATTCTACCTACACGTGGTGCCCCTGTTAAGCTGAGCAACCCAGCGGAAGGTTGGGTATCAACCCTAGCGGGAATCTGGGTCAGCGAGCCAACAGGATGTGGAGGACAGTGGAAGGCAACGGGAAACCACCACTGGCAGTATCTTCCAAGACGTTCACGAGATGAACCTCTTTGTAAAAGATTCCGGAGGTAAAGATTCCCCTCATTCGGATCTCCGGGAGGGGTGTACAACGAGGTTTTCAAATATGGAAGGAAGGAGAAGAAGAAAGAAGAATTATTGCAGATAGGGACATGGAATGTTCTAACCCTTTTACAGGAAGGAAAATTAGAAAACGCTAAATATGAGATGAAGAGAAATAATTTGGATGTACTTGGAATGTGTGAAGTGAGATGGGGTGGATGTGGAGAACTAGAAAGCGGTGACTTCCAAATGTACTATTCGGGTGAAGATAAAAATGGATTGCATGGAGTGGGAATACTGATTGGAAAACAACTGAAGAACAAAGTTATGAAGGTTGAATATATCAATGGAAGGATTATGATGATAAGACTGAAAGGGAAAAGAAAAGACTTAGTGATCATTCAAGTTTATATGCCGACCTGTAATCATTCTGATGAAGAGGTAGAAGAGTGTTATGAGAAGATAGATCAACTCATTGAGAAAGAGGAAAAGAATGCATGTATTGTTGTAATGGGTGATTGGAATGCGGTTGTTGGTGAAGGATCAGATGGTAAGACCATTGGTAAATTTGGATTGGGAGACAGAAATGAGAGGGGAGAAAGGTTGATTGAATTCTGTGATGAAAATTGCATGGTGGTTGGAAACACTTTGTTTGACAACCACAAAAGGAGAAGGTATACTTGGATATCTCGATTAGATGACAAGAAATATCAAACTGATTATATAATGATACAACAACGGTACAGAAACGGCCTAAAGAATGCTAAATGTTACCCAGGAGCAGACATTTATTCTGACCATATATTAGTTGTAGCAGAGGTAATGATTAAATTGAAAATAGTATGGAAAGGAAAGAAGAGAGAAGAAATTAATATTGAGAAACTGAAAGATAAAGACAAGTGTAGAGAACTAGAGGATGAGTATTGTAACAATAATACATTAGGAAATGAAACAGAAAATGTAGAAAGGAGATGGGAAACTTTTAAAAATGGGATAAAAGAAGCAGCTAAGAAAATGCTTGGAGTCAAGGAGAGGAAAAGGGCAAAGAAGGAATGGATAACATCAGAAATGATAAGTAAAATGGAGGAACGCAGGAAATGGAAAACAGTAAATACAGAAGAAGGAAAGCGTAACTACAGGAAGTTAAATAATGAATTAAGAAGAGAAACAGAAAAGGCAAAGAAGAAATGGTTGACAGAAAAGTGTGATGAGATAGAGCAACTGGAGAAAGAAGGGAAATTTTTTTTTTTTGCTAAGGGCTTTACGTCGCACCGACACAGATAGGTCTTATGGCGACGATGGGATAGGAAAGGCCTAGGAGTTGGAAGGAAGCGGCCGTGGCCTTAATTAAGGTACAGCCCCAGCATTTGCCTGGTGTGAAAATGGGAAACCACGGAAAACCATCTTCAGGGCTGCCGATAGTGGGATTTGAACCTACTATCTCCCGGATGAAGGGAAATATGACTTGATGTACAAAGAAGCAACAAATATAGTATTCAGAGAAAAGAGAAGGAACAACAGCAATAAGGAAATAGAGGCTACAGATGGCACAATGATATATGAACCCCAAGAAATATTGAAAAGATGGGAAGAATACATAGAATGGCTATATGATCGGGACAATCGACCAAATGAAGAAGAACTTGAATTAGAGAAGGAAGATATGGTTAAAGAGGATGATAAAGGGGAAACCATACTGAGAAGAGAGATCGAAGCATCAATGAACGAGATGAAAAATAAAAAAAGCAATGGGAATAGATGGAATTCCTGTTGAACTGTTAAAAGCGTTAAATAATGAAGGAAGAAAGGAGTTGATTGGATTATGTAATCAAATATACATGACAGGAAAATGGCCAAAGGACTTTAGTGAAATCATCTTAATCCCTATGGAAAAGAAAAAGAACAGCAAAAAATGTGAAGAACATAGGACATTGAGTCTAATTTCACATGCAGCCAAAGTCTTACTGCGGACGCTCAACAGAAGGATATATGGAAAGCTGAATAACTTTATAGGTGAAGAACAGTTTGGTTTTAGGAGAGGAATTGGAACAAGAGACGCCATTGGACTTCTGAGGGTGATAGGAGAGAGGTACATAGAGAAAAACAGGAAGGTTTATGCTGTATTTATTGACCTTGAGAAGGCTTTTGACTGTGTCAGATGGGACAAATTGATGACAATCCTGAAGAAACATGGAGTTGATTGGAGGGATAGAAGGATAATAAAGAATTTGTATTTAAACCAGAGAGCAAGAGTGAGAATAGGAGATGAGTTGAGTGAAGAAATTGAATTAGGAAGAGGTGTAAGACAGGGCTGCTCTTTATCACCGACACTGTTCAACATCTATCTCGAAGAAATAATCAATGAAAGTTTTAATGGAAATAGTGGAGTTTGTGTTGGAGGTAGGAGAGTAGAATGTATAAGATTTCCAGATGATATGGTTGTGATGGGAGAAAGCGAACGTGAAATGATACAAATGTTAGATAAACTCAACATGAAACTACAGTAGAAGAATATGGAATGAGAATTAATAAGAAGACCAAAAGTATGATAATTGGAGGAAAAGGTAGTAGTTGTCATATTAGTATAGGAGGAGAAGAAATAAAGCAAGTCAGTAACTTCAAGTATTTGGGAAGTATGATCAGAGATGATATGTACTGCACAACAGAAATTAAGAAAAGAATTGCCATAGCAAAAGAAGGCTTTAGGAAAAAATCAAAATTATTTTGTGGACCACTAAACAAAGATTTGAGGAAAAGACTTGCTAAGTGTTACATTTGGAGCATAGCGCTGCATGGCGCAGAGACTTGGACATTGAGAAAGAAAGATGAGAGAAGATTGGAGGCACTAGAGATGTGGGTATGGAGGAGAATAGAACGAGGGAAATGGGAAGACCAGGTAAGGAATGAGGAGGTATTACGAAGAGTTGGAGAAGAACGAAGTATGTTACAAACCATTAGAAGGAGAAAAATGAACTGGATCGGACATTGTTTGAGGAGGGACTGTTTACTGAAAGAAGGAATAGAAGGAATGGTGAAAGGCAAACGAGGAAGAGGAAGGAAAAAATATAAAATGTTGGACAATATCCAAGGAAATAAATATTCAGACATGAAAATCTTGGCTCAGGACAGGCAACAGTGGAAGAAGTTCATCCCATGACAAGACCTGCCATACGGCAGAACACCTAGATAGATATATATTTCTGAAGTCTGTCTTGGGTATGACATTAAACTGCGTCCAACCGAGTGACCACTGGTATAAGTGGTCTCCCTCTATCAAGAGTAGAGGAAGTACAGGGCATTCTCTAGTCCTTGGGGTGAGAAATCACCCCTGAAGGCAGATGAAGGAACAAGGAAGTGTCAACGGCATAGAATGCAGAAGGCAACGGGAAACCACTGTATTAAGGATCCTCTGGATATCCCAAGGAATAGTGGCTCATGTCATGAAACCTGTATTTGCAAAATTTTATGGATTAGCCCCACAATCACCGGACGAGTTGGCCGTGTGATAAGAGGCGCATGGCTGTGAGCTTGCATCCGGGAGATAGTGCGTTTGAATCCCACTGTCGGTAGAAGTGAAGCTTTATAAAATCTTAAAAGTACTCAAAGAATCAAGCAGCAACTCCTCTTGTAAATATATCGCAATGGGAGTCACATTTTTGTCATCTTCTTGGAGAAACGAATATAAGGATAAACAGCTTCACTCCACAAGTGACAAACATCCAAGACACGTGCTCAATCACAACAGAGAAGGTCAACCAACTTACAAGCAATGGGAAAAATAACAAAGCAGCTGGACCTGATGGGATTTACATAGAACATTTAAAAGACACACTCCATGACCTGCTAGATCCGTTAACATGCCTATTCAATGAATTCCTAAAACGTAAGTCAATTCCAGAGCAATGGAGGAAGACACTCATAATTGTGATCTACAAAGGAAAAGGGAAGAAGGAGGATCCAAACTCTTACAGGGGAATTGCCCTGGAAAATGTTATGTTCAAAACCTTCCTTAAACTCCCTCTAAGACGGATGGAACAAAGTCTATGTGCTAACATACCATCGAATCAATACGGCTTTACCCCGGGGAAATCAACTATACAGCCTGTGCAGGATCTTGTGCAAGAAATAATAACGTCCTTTTAAAGCAACCTGGTAGACCGCTGTAAGCAATCTATATAGACTATTCTCAGGCATTTGACAGTATTAACAGAAGGATACTTATCCATAAGTTGGAAAACATATTAGGCACTTCCAATAGTGAATTAGAAACATTGAATTCGATTTTAAATGTGAACTACAGTATGTAACAATCTACGATGGCATCACCATGTCGAGGAGTATCACTCAAACCAAGAGTGTTCTACAAGGGGATCCGATGAGTCCAGTCCTCTTTAATGTAATGACCTCAGATATTGGGCAATCTATAGATCCAAGATCAGTCAAACTGCTTATGTATGGAGATGACATGGTCATCCTCTCAAGATACCGTGAGGACCTACAAACTGCCATGGAGAACATTAGGTTATGGGCGAAAGATAATTCTATGGAAATAAATAGTTCCGAAACAAAGGCTATGAAATTTAGAAGGGGAGGAAGGATATCTAATATGGATCAACTAAAATGCGGAGAAGAACCTTTAGAATTCTTATCCAACTTCAAATACCTGGGTGTCGTATTACAAACTACTGGAACTGCTTTCTCCCTACATGTACAGGAGCGAGCTATGGCAGCAACAAAAGTCTCATACAACATCGCCAAGCTCCAAAACCTATCTCTATCAACAGCGATGAAACTATTCAGAATTAAAGTTATGCCAACTGCCACGTATGGTATTCAATTAATTTGGCCTTACTTGTCGGTGAACAACCTTAAGAAGCTAGAAGGTATCAAAGAGAGATTTATTAAGAGAGCTCTCGCAATATCAAAAGTCTCAAGGAATTGCTACACCCATAGAATAGCGCAGGAAACCTTCTTCATGGAAGACATAAAGCACATTTTTGATCTACCGGAAATGCATGCATATAAAACTATCATCGAGGAGAGATGGAAAAAAGCCGACAAGATACCCCAAGAAATAATGGAGACTGATGCAATGAAGTCAGAAATTTGGAAGGGACCAAATTTCAAACTTCGACATCTATATACACGATTCGCTGTCCATGGGTTTCATGGAAGGATCTGCTAGAATGAGGCATTCCATGAACCCAAGGAGGATTGCATCTGCAAGAAATGCAATAATCCATGCTCTAAATACCATTCTTTTTTTTTTTTGCTATTTGCTTTACGTCGCACCGACACAGATAGGTCTTACGGCGACGATGGGATAGGAAAGGCCTAGGAAGTGAAAGGAAGCGGCCGTGGCCTTAATTAAGGTACAGCCCCGGCATTTGCCTGGAGTGAAAATGGGAAACCATGGAAAACCATCTTCAGGGCTGCCGACAGTGGGGCTCGAACCCACTATCTCCCGATTACTGGATACTGTAAATACCATTTAGTGGAATGTGTAAACAGACCTCAATCTCTAATCACAGAAATGAAACCTGATTATACACATTGTGTTTAATAAATAAATAAAATTAAAATGCTGGGGTTGTACCTTAATTAAGGTCACGGCTGCTTCCTTCCTACTCCTAGGCCTTTCCTATCCCATTGTCGCCATAAGACCTATCTGTGTCGGTACAACGTAAAGCCACTAGCAAAAAAAAAAAAAAAAAAAAAAAAAAAAGCCTCGCAATCAGATGTCCAATTGGGATGTGTTTGTACAGGTGCTCAATGTAGGAGACATATTGCAACATGGAATGTTTGATCACTTCTACAATGTGGAAAGCTGGAAAACCTAAAGCTTGAGATTGGAAGGATGAATGTAGATGTGTTACGATTAGCAAAAGTGAGGTGGCCTGATATGGAGATTTTTGGAGTGGAGATTACAGAATAATCCACACGGGAACCATTATGGACAAACCAGGAGAGGGAGGAGTTGGAGAGGTGCTGATGAAGGAAATGGGTCACTGAGTTAAAGGATACATTGAGCAGAGTGGAAAACTGATTTTAGTGAAATCAGATACTAAACCAAGGGACACCATGATCATTCAAGTCTACATGCCAATCACTGCTCAAGGAGATGAAGAAGTGGAACGAGTGTACGATGATCTGACAGAATTAATCAAAGGTGTTAAAGGAGATGAGAATCCGATAATCCTCGGAGACTGGAATGCTGTTATTGGGGAGGGTAAAGATGGAATGATTGTGGGCCAATTTGGGCTTGTCACACAGAACAATCAAGGAAGTGGGTAATGGATATTCATCATCCCTCAGACTGTTTCTAACATCCCTGATTTGCTTCTAACACAATACCACTCCCCAGGATTTCCTACTCTTATTGAACTTTTATGACTATTTCATGCTGAAGTTAGCCAAATATCTCATGAAAATTTTTGCTGGCTTTTATAAGCAATGGAAAGGAACTAACAAGTAATAAGTCAAGTCACATATATTATCCGCACACTTTATCTTGGTGCATTTGTGTACGGGGGTGAGGAGTAAGGAGGGAGCTGTCCCAGTATCGATAGTGCTGCCTGGTGCTGCCAACTGAATGAAAATGAAATCTGAATTGAATTGAGAATATGATCGATCGATATTAAATTTCTAAACTGTTATTATCTTAAGCCAACAACTATGTCACATACACATTATATAACATTATAAAACATTTCTCGATGCAAATCTTGTTCCTAGCATGAATTCTATACTTTGGCTTTGTTGTGTAAACAACAACAGTACTAGTACGTAAAGTGTACGCCAGATGTTGCACAACGATGCTTAAGCGATTCATAGTTTGTGTTTCAAAGGTTGCCAGTACGAATCTCGAAGATCGCCGAGGTCGACCGATTCAGCACTAGGGTGTAAATGTACTAAGATAAAGTGTGCGGATAATAAATAGATGTGTTCCTCCTGATGTTCTTATCTTTAATAATAATAATAATAATAATAATAATAATAATAATAATAATAATAATAATAATAATAATAATAATAATAATAATAATAATAATAATGTAGAAACTAATAACAGTTTAACTATATTTATTACAAGCAACACAGCACACACTTTGTCACCCGATTACTAAATGAAACAAAAAATAGCAATTTAATATTCCTTATACCTTACAAAATAAGCACGATTTAGAAGCATTATTTCTTGCTCACTGAAGCCTGAAATAAAATGCACTTAATGCCTGGAGATAATGAATGCCTGAAATATATGTACAACTGTTGGACATGCAGAAGAAAGTTTGACAATCTATGGCATACAAAATTTGAAAGGAAGCATACAAATATAAGCTTAAAGAGAAGTTGTACACATACCATACAGTGTAATATGTAGTATGCTTCAATAAAAATGAAGTTCACTGAATGAGTAAGAGTTAAGAACTGCAAATATTAGTAAAAATGCAAGACTTGAGAATGTGTATTAAATATTTTCAAAAGCAATTATCTAGCTACATTAAAAAGGAGGAAGAAAAAAACCATGAACAGTAAATGGAGATAAATTACTCATGCAATAGGCAGAACTCTTCTTCAGTCTGTAGCGGTAAACAAAATTTATGTTATGGTATTTGATGAACCGTAACTCAGCCATAATTCTGATTTCTAATCTATGCCCCAACAATCACTGATATTAATTCATACAAATAAAGATGTGATAGTAATACATCAAAAATATGAAATTAACTCTGTCCCAAGAAATGTACGGTAAGTCTTCAGCCAGGAGGAAGATTGGATCCTCAAACAACACCACCACAGATTAAGCGGTTGTAGAGAAACCACAAAAACATATGGTGGTGCCATTATGAGGCCTATTGGTCAATATAAAGAGTGAGGCAGCATGGCACTGGGCCATCATGTGCTACTGTAGCACATTTCATATTATCCAGATACACTAGTTATTCTCTGAATGTCATTACTCAGCACCACCTATACCTCACCAGCTCCCATATTGTCACAGCCATAAAAATACTGAAACTTCAGTGGAACCTACATTTTACTCTTGCCTGTGCAAACAATAGAAAAAGTAGTGCATCCACCAACAAATAACAACATGCAGTTCCTAGGAAATAAATTATTTAAAATCAATTACGATTCACCCTTAAATCTCTGAGTTTAAATATGACAATATTCAAATATTACTTTTCCTTTGACAGACTGATGGACAAAAGTTAGCAGAGGATATCAAAAGAGCGATTTAAAAAGACATAATCCTAATTCTGTGAATAAAATTGTGTTTTCTTACACCACAGGGAAATTCATATATAATTTCTCTCTCTGAAATTATATTAACATGGGCTTATGCAATTGGCACTCACATTTCTGAAACACTTCCTCTAAATCATATCTAAGTAAGGACTATTTCTAATGACAATCCAATGCCAGAGGAGTGAAAACGCAAGAGTAAAAGTTTCTAGATGCTGGGAGTTTCAGTATTCAAATAATGCATTTGGCAGAACTACTTCTGACTTGCAATACTGTGAAAAATTTAATATCATACACTAAAGAGCTGACACATGTAAATCTCACTATATTTTCCATTTTAAGGACTTACTGAAATTTTATTTTAGTTCTCTTTAACATTTTTATAAGAACTATTAGAAAGTGAAACCAGTAAGAAGCAATATGACCACAGTGAATCTGATGCCAGTGTAGTCAAACTATTTGCTTAGATTTTATATAGTAAATACAGGTTTCTTTTCTTTCATGACTATACATAACAGGCTTGATTTGTTTGATTAATATAAAATATGGATACTATTTAGTACATAATAGAGACTGAATCATAAATAGAAACAGAAAACAACTATTATACACTAAAATTACCTATGCTAGTTACAAAAAGCATAATACTGACTGATTTAAAAAATTTTCATTAGTGGCTTATAACAGTAATCAAAGCAGAATAGATAATTTATATGCAGAGATTTGAAATGCTCCTTCTTGGAGTAAATAATACTTTGCTCTAAGATTTGCCTCGGAGGTTAGAATATGACAAATTATTGACAATTCCTTTTTTTTTTTTTTTTTTTTTTTTTTAAATTACATTTTATAAACTAGTCTCCTTATGCACAGTCAGTGAATTATGACCACCCACCTAATACTCTTTACAGCAACTATATTATGAGGTAGATGATGGTGGTTTTCAGGATGTGAATCAAATCACACTGTTTATCAGCCTACCATGCAACAATTAAGGTGAATGGTGTATCCAGACATTTGATGTGCTATTTTATCAAGTTCCATGTATCTACTATGAGGTTAACAATTGATGAGTTCCGTGGCCAATCAGAATACTGAAAGTATGTTCCTTAAATAATTCCTGCACACTATATATCATGTGAATGATCCAATCCAGAAAAATTTGTAACAAGGTGTGTTACACATAGTCAGCAAGTATTAGTACCAGCCATTTACACACTAAGGACATGACCTACATCAAAGAAACTATCTCCATTAGTCTAAATTATTTGAATCTATATGATGGATTCAGTCTCATGTTCTTAAGACCAAATGCAGTAGAAGCTCACTATAGCGAGTGTGGCATATAGCGATAACTCCGCTGTAATGTCAGTTTTTTTTTCCTGTCCCTTGAAAATTCCTGCATTAAATAATGTATTATCCTTCTGTTACAGTAAGAACCCTATCACTGTTGCATCTGTTATTACGAGAGATTAAGTGTGCAATATTATTTCTGTTATCGATATTAATGCATTCCAGTGATTATATTGAATGTGATCAATCAACTTCGGTATAGTTTTCTTAGCTATGTGCACTAGCCAGTTCTCTTGACATTCAAACTTGAAAGCGATATCAGAGTCGATCAGTAATACTCATTGACTGGTGTTCTCTAAACACAATTTGAAATGAAAGAGAACATGTTTCCATAATAAATGCATGAGAATGTGGCCGATAGCAGTAGTTAAATCATTAGAAATAAAGGCTGAAATAAACAATCGCTTAATTTTAATGCTATGTACTGAAATTTAGTAAGAATGTTATACACCTCAAATATGGCACAGAATGGAGGACTGATTTCAGAGGTTTGTTTATTCAGTAAAACCACGTTAAGACGTTTCTGCAGGAGACAAGGAAAGAGAACGTGATCCAACAGGGATATGTAAACACTTGATATTATTTTTCTCCAACATGCGTCCATTTTATGTCATATATGTACAGGCACAGTGAAAGATAGAGGCTATCTACCATTTCTAAACATGAGATGAGAGTATCAGTATTAAAAGGCATGAAAAAGATGAGAGAACAAATATGAAAACCTTTTCTACTGGGGCTTATTAAATAACAACAATGTATTAAAAGGTGTGTAAAACACGGGACCAACAAAATAATGTTATATCTGCAGTGGGGCCCACAAAAGTATTGGTACATTATGTCAGCTCTAGCCTTATATTTCAGACAGTGGGTTATTAATCTTTGTTTTCGGGTCACACTCTTCGACAATGAATTATTTGGAGGTTAAACTCAGCCATTTGTGAGATAATGACTTTGACAGTCATCTTGAATGTGAATCACTTCGACTGACTTGAGATAAAACTTGAAGGTGCAAATTTCAACATATGCACCATTGTTGAAAGAAGCAGATGCCTGTCAACTTCCTTGATTTTAAATTTGTCTTTGTTAGTAAGCGATTTCACAGTTTCCATAATTGGGCTACCACAAGACAAATATGCACCAAAGTAGTCTACTGCATGCTATTATGTTCCTAATCTGTAGGTAGGCTATCACAAAACAAATATTTGCTGCCCTTCACTGCATCATTCACCACAGAATAAATTTCTAACTTTGGAATGGAATGTGAAATACAAGCACAAACAGACTTACTGGGTTATTCAGCTATAGCAATGAAAACCAGAGAGAAAAATTGAACTTTCCTGAGGCAACTTTTGTACAACTTTCCCCGACCTGCCTCCTGTGGTGAAGGCTCTAACATGTGTTGGAAATCATGTTCCTTTCACAAGGAATGACAAAGAACATTTTCAGGGTTAGGAAAAATGTGATCATACTAAGCGGTAATAGTGAATTTTTTATGATGCAATAAGTGAGGTATTTTTATATAGACTTCATATAAGGTGAATCAGGACTTCAAATTTACGATATGCTAAGTAGAAATCACCTTAATGAGGAATTCGCTAATAAGGTTTCATTGTATTTTCTTGCTTATGGTTAAATTTTGGTAAGGCTATTCCCATGTAGACCTAAATTTATAGCGAAAAGGTTATCATTACTCAATTGGCAGTTGAAATGATTTCATGATACATATAAGGTTAAGTTAGTTTAGGTGGTGCTGTTTGAATAAGAAATGTGAAATGTTTGCCACAGAAGCCACTGGAGTGATACTACTCCAATTTTTCAGAATTAAATTTAACATATGCATTCATGTTCTCTTCGAATTAGGGAAAAAAAAAAAAAAAAAAAAAACTACTAACGAGTAAGCTGTAGCATGGAAATCTGTGACCGGGTGAGTTGGCCGTGTGGTTAGGATCGTGCAGCTGTGAGATTGCATCTGGGAGATAGTGGGTTCGAATCCCACTGTCGGCAGCCCTGAAGATGGTTTTACGTGGTTTCCCATTTTCACACCAGGCAAATGCTGGGGCTGTACCTTAATCAAGGCCACAGCCACTTCCTTTCCACTCCTAGGTCTTACCTATTCCATCATTGCCATAAGACCTATCTGCGACGGTGCGATGTAAAGCAAACTGTAACAATTAGGAAATTTGCAAAAGCATAAGTTTTGAACAAATTGATTGCCGTTTCATACCAATTTTAATGTGTGTGTGGGTTTTTGCGACTTCTTGAAAAATTCAGATATAACGACGAAAATCGCTATTCACAATTAAGTATTTATTTATTTTCCACCTAGTCGATACAATGATTGCTTAAAGCAATTTTTAATGGTTAAAAGTGGTACATGTTTCGTATATTATCAACATCTTCAGCCACATAAAATTGTTTAGATGAAAAATATATAAATTGACAAAGTAATGCTTTAGAGGAAGTGTCCATAAAATTAACATAAGATTGACAACATTAAAACAAACAAATAACTCAAGAGAAAATATACAAATTATTTCTACAATAGAAAGCAGTCGTCAAGGTATCACTTGTTCAATATTCCATAGAGAATATGTCCTAATTAATATTCTTTTCTTAATAATTCATGAAAAAAGGTCAATTTATAAATTAAAAATTATACAATTTATAAGTTTTTTTTTTTTTTTTTTTTTTTGCTAGTTGTTTAACGTCGCACCGACACAGATAGGTCTTACGGCGACGATGGGAGAGGAAAGGGCTAGGAGTGGGAAGGAAGCGGCCGTGGCCTTAATTAAGGTACAGCCCCAGCATTTGCCTGGTGTGAAAATGGGAAACCACGGAAAACCATTTTCAGGGCTGCCGACAGTGGGGTTCGAACCTACTATCTCCCGAATACTGGATACTGGCCGCACTTAAGCGACTGCAGCTATCGAGCTCGGTCAATTTATAAGTAAGTAATTATCGAAATGAAGAAATCCAGATATCACAGTGTGGTTCTTATTATTAATGCAGATGAAAATATAACTAATTCCTAGTTGTTACTTCTTATTAAGCCTGCTTTCCTTTTGTCGTAGGACAAGTATCCTAATTATGATAAAACCTTCAATACTCGTATTTTGAAGTTTTATGATGAGCCGAAAGTATTATGTTATTATATTTATGTTTCGTGTCCATGGACGTATAACGTGCGGACGTACGGACACACAGACTTCCAATATGGCGTCAGGGAACAGCACCATTAGGTCTCTGATGTGAAACATGTATATTTTTTCTTTGTAGATTGTTTTTGGTGACGAGTTTTTGTTTTTCTTGATCTGACAGGATAAGTTCGTAGCGATAATAAAGTTGTTTTTTTTAGAAATACGTAAAAGTGTTCTCGTGTGATATTTTTATTGCGTAAAATAGAAAATCGCATATAGAGAACGACACTTTGGAACAGTAACTCCTGTCATTCTTTCACAGTTTTGCATCTGGTGTAATATTGATGATGCGTTCTTCCTTGCTCTTGCACCTGAGGAGGTGGAGGAATGGAGGATATAGGTGTGTCAAGAACTTAGCTTCAACTGAGGAGGAATAAGTTGTAGGGCTATCTGTAGGTGGAGAAATTCCAATTCTTTTTCTGTGATCTTTCTCAAGCATTTTCAAATATACTAGAATTTGATAATATAATGGATTCTTATATTCTACAGCCTCATTAAGGTTATCATTTTTCTTTACAAGTTAGTGTAGATGAATGTATAAATCTTCATATGTGTTCATTAAGCTGCCCTTTTTTTAATTTTTTATGATGGTCAGGTCTTGTTCTATGTTGGTAAATTTATGACCTGTGGCAGTCATGTGTAATCCCATAGCTGAGAATCTTCTGTGTTTTTCAGCATTCACATGTTCCAAATATCTAACTTTAAATTTGCGGCCAGATTGTCCTATGTATGTATTCTTGCATTCAAAGCATGTGAGTTTATATATTTCCGAATCAAAAAATTTATCTTTTTCTGAGAGATTTATTGTATCATGGTTGAAAATACTATGTTTCATGTTGTTATTGGTGGAAAATGCAATTTTGAAATTTTTTCTCTTAAATAAATTTGTTATTACGTATATGTTTGGATTATTATATGTGAACTTGATGTATTTTTCAGTTTTACTAGGTTCAATTGCTAATTTAGATTGTTGCTTCTCCGAAAATTTATTAATTATTTTATCAATCATGTTATTGTTGAAACCATTCAAGAGGGCTTGTTGTCGGATAAACAACAATTCTTTATTCCTTTCAGATTTGGATAAAGGAATACTAAACGCTCTGTTAACATAACTATAATTGGTGACAGCAAGGAAGTTCTTGACACACCTATATCCCCCGTTCCTCCACCTCCTCAGGTGCAAGAGCAAGGAAGAACGCATCATCAATATTACACCAGACGCAAAACTGTGAAAGAATGACAGGAGTTCTGTTCTAAAGGAAAGCAGGCTTAATAAGAATTGACAACTAGGAATTAGTTATATTTTCATCTGCATTAATAATAAGAACCACACTGTGATATTTGGATTTCTTCATTTCGACAATTACTTATAAATTGTATAATTTTTAATTTATAAATTGACCTTTTTTCATGAATTATTAAGAAAAGAATATTAATTAGGGCATATTCTCTATGGAATATTAAACAAGTGTTTCCTTGATGACTGCTTTCTATTGTAGAAATAATTTATATATTTTCTCTTGAGTTATTTGTTTGTTTTAATGTTGTCAATCTTATGTTAATTTTAAGGACACTTCCTCTAAAGTATTACTTTGTCAATTTATATATTTTTCATCTAAACAATGTTATGTGGCTGAAGATGTTGATAATATACGAAACATGTACCACTTTTAACCATTAAAAATTGCCTTAAGCAATCATTGTATCGACTAGGTGGAAAATAAATAAATACTTAATTGTGAATCTATTGAAGTGCGATACGGACCATGAAGCTGATTTTATGAAAATCGCTATAGCGAGTAAATTTTTTGTCATATTCTACTGTACTCACTGAGAAGGTGATGGAGTACAACATCCCCTCCACTTGGCTTTCATTGACTACAGAAGGTGTTCGACTCCATGGAGATTTGGGCAATGTTCTCGGTGATGGATAAAGTGAGGATCGACTCTCAGTACTCTAATCTTGACAAAGACATTTATGCAAATGTCATGCTCCAGATCAAGATTGAGGATGACATGGTACTGGAAAGAATCCCAATTGAGTGAGGTGTGCAATAGGGAGACACCATCTTTCCACAACTGAAGTGGCGTGATGTCATCAGGAGAGTTGTGGGGAGAGACTGGCTATGGAGAGCTGCTAGCAAAGCCACATGGAAAGCATTGGGAAAGGCCTATATCCTGAAGTGGACGGCTATGGGCTGAGCACGGCAACGATCTATAGAGGGCATTGAACTATGTGGCAAATCAGAACTGCATAAATCCTAACCTGCATGCTCATTCCACTTATAGAGTTGTTTACACTGATGAAGCTAGGTTACAACATCTAACTGATGAATTACTAATATTGACTCATGGTTGAGAGGTTGAGAAGGTGGAATGCTGACTTTTTGAGTTCAAGTTGGTGGATTCAATCCTAGATTTGTCCGGTGGTATATGCCAGCCTTGTGTCAATAGATTTATGAGTAAATAAAAGAACTCCTGCAAGACAATATTCCAGCATCTCATCTCTGAAAACTGAAAAATAGTTAGTAGGATGTAAACTCAATAATGTTATTATACTAATATCAATTCACTTGGTTTTCTTCTCTTTCTTGTTTGTCCTGCATTCCTATTATTCTACCACCTAGATGATAATGATGATGATGATGATGATGAAGATGATGATCTTTTAAGGGACCTGACAACTAGGTCGTCATCCCATAAATGTCTTATTTTCCCCCTCTTCCTATTCATTCAGCTTTCCTCTTATTCTTCAGTCCCCATATCAGAAATGATCCCATCCGTTACTGTGAATGACTGAATTCCTGATGATCTGAGAAGCAGAAATAAGCTCAGTAGGATCTGGGAAGAGCAAGGTTTTAAATAACTCCCTATTAACATGAGAGATATGAAGCTGTGGAGACTGGCCTTGTTCATACATGTTTTCGTTTGTCCTTGTCCCTCCTTTCCATTTCTGTCCACAGTAGCCTCTCACTGTATCAAACCTTTGGGTTCATATCTATCCTGATTTCCTATCTGCAATGTTTATTTGTGATTGAGTAAGGCATGATGATAATGATGATGATGATGATGATGATGATAATACATATTCTTCCAGATTGGAGTATGCCACATTCCGATAGTCAACTATTGGAAAGTTACAAGTCTGTTGGTCTGTACAAGTCTTTAGACTTTGTGCTCACCACTAAAATCAAGCTTCTGATGTCCTCTGTAGCATTCCAATTGAGAGGATGCTAACAAAAATTGACTAGCATCTTTTTTTAAGCAGAGAGAATATGATTTTCATGTTTATGCAGAAAAAATACATGCATAAAATTATTAATAGGTACTGTTATTTACTCTTAATACATAACCTTTATTAACAAAGTTAATACAATTTTTTCATTTACAATGATTAATTAACGCACTGGTTCAGTTATAACCAAAACAACTGAAAAGTGGCACTTCTGTAGTTTTGTAAAGAACTGGTCCTAGGTAATGTACAGTAGCCTATATATGGTCCCAGGATGTGGCAGAGAGGATGCTGATACTATTTTATATGATTACAGTTTGAGCAAAAGAAGAATCTGAATAAATAATCAAATGTGAAACAGAGTCAGACACTTATTTTAATTACCGCAGCAACAGCTATCACACAAATAATGTTAAAAACAGTATGAGAGCATAATGAGAAGAGTAGTATCATGTGCAGAGCTGGGAGGAGGCTATTTCAAAAATTTATTGTGATGAAATGTGCAACAAAATTAGTACACATTGTGATTTGTCTTTCACTTTCTATACGAATGTGCCTGCCAGGAATGGCAACCAAACATACTGCAGAGTATGTATCTGAAGCACTCTGTACATTAAATGAGATATCTCTCGAACAGTCTCTAAGTGCAGCTGTTTGGGTGATTGTAGCCTCAACTCTTCTTGCTCCCATAAAAACACAGTAGATACTTTCCTTCTACAATAACATTAATACTTAACAAACTATTGACCCACAGATTCATCACCTTTATCACATGAAAAAGTGAACTGTTTGTTTTCAACTATATTAGATTGACCAGGTTATGTTCAGGCTTCCACAGCATGGTCATAAATCACTGTTTAATCAATATATCTTCAATTAAATATTGGTAACGAGAAACATTATCTTTACCTTAAAATATGAAGATAAATGATCAGATCCAGATACGATATCAGACATTCCACGGTAACAGGATATACAGTAGTCATTATTACATTTATTTCTGAGGGTAAGAGCAAACAAAAAATTACTTCCAATAATTTTATAACATTCTTTTTATCACCGAAGTTTTACTCGTACATATTTTATAAAATATTTTCACTATTATCAAATTCACTAAACTTTACACAGGAAGATGAAACATCAACAAGGAACAAAATCAGAGAATCTGTTATGATAATGCAACATTTTTTAAAGAGATGTATTTTCAATACAGCTAAAATTTCCCCTTCTGAACACAAACATTTCAGTAACATTGAGATGTATTTTGGAGCTTGCCTTCAGTCATCACACTAATTCACTTTTTAGAATATTATTGAAATGAAGTAACAATAAATAAACACTATTAACATTGTTCCTTTGCATGAAAAATTAGCTTTCATTAGTTTTCATTTCAAAATGAAACCAGCTGAAATACTTAAAAAAAACTAAGAAAAACACAGAATGCAAAATCTCAGAATGCAAATCTTATCCATTAATCTTGAAATAGTGTGCAATTAATATGATAGGGATGATACAAATAGTTTAAAATCTCTCTTGAAATAGAATTAAATATTTTTGTACTGTAATGGTATAGAGTAAATTTGCTCACATCATCATATGAAATTTAGTTCTATATATGAATTGTGAGCATGAATATGAAAGAATTTTTAAAGTGGCAAAACATGGATGAAGACATGGATCCTTATTTATCACTTACAGTATTTCTGAAAATAAGCCCACGTGTAAGCATGAAGTTTCAAATACAAGGACCCAAAATATTTCATCCGTATGAAGGAGGCTATCCAAATAATTACATTACAGCAGCTGAGTGCAAATTGAGGAGCATCATATCGAAGCAAGTTAATGTTATGACAATAAAGTTAACAGTAAAAGACAATGGCTTCACTAAAGTGGTGTCCTTATTGAAGCACTTTCAACATATACTCGCTCGCCTTTGTTGTTTACTGTAAAATCTATAGTGTTGTTATCTTTCATTATTAGGTAATTTTTAATCTCATGATGTAATGGACATCAGTACTGAAGAAAATAACATACTTCAAACAGGAAAATACTTTTCTGAAACATATATTACATACTTGAACACACATCTGTAGACCATGTATTATTACTTTTGATCACTGAATTGATATAAGCAGTGATCTAACTTCACTGTAATCAAGGCACACAACACAATAACTTTAAAGTATGAACATTTGTGGGTATACCCAATTCAACTCATTAAAAATCTACATTTTACATAAAATTTGAAAGACACACACTTATGATTAAAAAAGACTTGTCTGTGCTCTAAGATACCATATTATAACATGGACAGAGTTATCAATTACTTCTATGGGTTAAGTTTAATCACACAAAACTGTATGAATGAAATACAGTTGTACAGATATTACACATTTAAAACTTAAAATATATGGAATATCTAGCTTCAGTATGCCTAAGACTGATCATTCATTCATTTTTTAATTTTTTTTTTTTTTTTTTTTTGTCATTTAGAATATGGTATTATAACTTATCAACATGAAGCCTTTATACAAACCCACCAATTAGGAGAAATCATGTACAGATCCAAATGATATGAAGTGAGTACATTTAAGATTTTACCTCACTGAGGTTGATTTAGAAATACAACTCATTCATATCAGTGATGTATTACAAAAAAACAAAACAAAAAAAAAATGGCAAATGAATATCATAAATTATAAAAAGGAAAATTTATCAGAGATAAAATCATTCTTATATTTATAATGATCACTGGCTACCATTCTCTTGAAAAATATGGTTATTACTTATCAATAAGCCCACTTCGAGAATATAATCTATGATTATATGTTATACAGCTAAAGGAGTACAGCATTAAAATAAAGAGAAATTAAGAGAATGTGAATAATAACTCTTCAGGTAATTAAACAGTAAATATTTTACAGCACTTGGCTAACTAAACAAATGATACACTAAGTATGAATTTCATTCAGCAATATTTCCACAGCAGGATATAAAAGAAATAGAAATATAAAACACAAAAATTGAATTATTGTTTGTGGGAATTGACTATAAGCAGTATATATGAAATTATTAGATAGTATGATCAGGTCTTTAGCTACCTATTCCACAAAAGCATTCTGCATTCCAGTAAATTAATCTTTTCATGATTCACAGATGTAATACTTTACAACTCAATACTATTGACAACATGTTACTCTCTTATTTTCAGCTATTGGTATGTAATATATGATCATAATATACAGTAACAGATTTTTTATATGTATCATTTGAAATATATGAAATTCAAGATTGACTTCTACAGAATCTAAAACTTTAAAAGTTGTTCAAGAAGTAACAACTCTTGGGTACAAAGAGAAAAATTCATTTGATATCTACATGACAAAATTGAGTCCAGTGTAGGCTAATGCATGCTACAATAATCTTTATACAATATACAGTATTGACAACGATATCCCTTCATTACAGATTTCAAAACTTATAAAACCTTGCAAGTCATTACTGTTAAAACTACAAATCTACTAAATTGTTGAGTAACCACTAAAATTATGCTTTCATGTTATAGCTGCATTATTGAAAAGTACGGTAACTTTTGCTTAAATTGTGGATGTTTCTAGTTGAATTCAAAAGTGACATCTTAATTCCAATAACTGCCAGACTTTTATCATATACCTATATTATATCAAAATATGCTAATTATAAATTCAGAATTATAAATACATGACGAGGTAGTTATATGAAAAACAAAAGGAGAGTTTCACAAACTGCTTCCGGACCATGACAGGCATATTTTTACAGTTATAGAGAAAGAAAATGGAGCGGTTATACAATCTCAATACATACTGGAAGTCACAGCTTATGCTTGGAAATATGAAGTTAAAATATTCATACGAAGGAGAATCATACATATATTGCCCAAGAAATGAAAGATTCAAGGGAAGGAAGGCATACCTGTGTAACAGGGTTCTCCCCAGGACGATATACCACATTGTGAAGAGGCCTCTTGCGACCTACGTAGTTCACGCACACAAACTCCAGCAAACTAGCATAGATGAAACACATACACACACCATCCCACACATTCATTGCTGTCAAATTGGACACCACAGGCAGCGTTCCACGGAAACTATTGGATGTTGTGAAGAAGTTGAGCATGGTAGTCACACCTACAAGAAGAAAAAAAACCCAAATGATTCACTGTATAAACTTGAATACTAGCCAATAATACTGTGAAATTTGATGTTCAGTAATGATTCTACTAACCCTGCAATGACTTTTCTTTTTACTATTTGTTTTGTATCACAGACATAGACAAGTCGTATGGTGACGATGGGGCAGGGAAGTGCTAGGACTAGAGAGGAAGCAATCATAACCTTCTTAAGGTGCTTCTGTCGCATTTCTAAATCAAAATTTCAATGTTTTCTAATACGGTAGTTAGTAATATAATGATGTGCTGTCCACACAGTTTTGGAACTTCACAAATTTGGTTTTTAACATGAGTTTAGGACAATATTTTAAAATGAAGTACATCAACTTAGGAGAACTCTTTACTATATTTCCCACAATATTTTATGGATTTTAAGGACTTCATTATCAATTTTATTAATCATTCCACAACATTTGTGTCTTATTCTTCCTCTTGAGAATTAAAATGCAACATTTTAACTTAAATTATTTTTCTTATATAAAAATGTAAGATTCACCGTGTAATATTCAGATATTTCACACGACTTCCTATTGTATAATCGAATGCGGCTGAAAATGGCCAAAATAGTCTGAAACATGTTGTGATCAATAATTCTGTAAAGTTTTTGCAATTTTACATTGTAAATAAAATAAAATATAATTATATTAACTAGGTGGACAAATAAACTTCTATTTTATTAAAGTCCATATCAATGCTGAGCATTGCTAACATGGAAATATTATTCAATTGTATTAATTGGTGATGGGTGAGAGTTTTTGTTGAGATTGTCTTAGGGTGAAAACCAAGTGATCATCAGCCCACACTGACAAGGAAAGCTGTGAAAATGGCTATCAAAATGACAAAAAATCTTGAAGAAACAATCACTTGAAGAATAAGATAAAAGATAGTGATGAAAGGAGGCAGAAAAATATCAAAAGCCCATAAAATTGATCAACAATAACATTACATTGACACTGTGATGTGCTTTGTTTCTTCTGCTGCAACTCATCTCTGAAAGATGGCATTACTGCTGCCTGAATGTTGGTAGGAAGTAGATGGGAGTTATCATACACATTCTGATAGCTACTGGTACATGACATACTGATTCATCAGAGTATTCCAACTATTCAATCCCTGCTGTAAGGCACTGATAGGAATGGGGACTGTGCATATTTAATGGAAAACACCAGAGCAGTCCTCATTGCTATCTGTGGATGGAGTCATTCCAGCTCTCTAACTTGACATTGTTAGAACACTACTGTAGTACTGGTCGTGAAGAGTAAGAAACTGTGACTTTTCATTTCATTCAGTATTTCATATGAGAGCATTGCATTTAACTGCAACATTCCAGTTGGTTAATATTATATTCTGACAAGAATACTGATGTCATTTTAATGACTTATGTTGAGTTCAGTTTAATATTTATCTGTACACGTGAAAATAGACGAGTGGATTTTAATGAAACCTGGTGTTTCAGTTTAGAATAATGTTGAGTAGGATCTCAGCTATTAATTTATCAAACAATTTCAGCAGAAGGGTTGTTTCATAAGGGGCCCAAAGCATAAAACTCTATGCATCTCTCTTACGGTTGGGTTTACATGAAAATAGCTATATTTAGAATTGAATGGGTGCTCGCAAAATCGGGCTAACCAACATTTTGTCAGAACAGAGATAAATCAACTTTTGCAAATGTCAAAAAACAAAAATTATACCATAAAAATAATATTAGTTTCATTATTTTCATTATTTTATCTTGATGAAGTACCTTTAAATTATCAATACCATATATTGGAACTGTATTAAAAATGAAAAGTGATTGGAAAAATAAGAATATAAAAAATGGAAGAAAATTGACTTCTGCATTGACCTAGCTATAGTTAATAGTTTACCTTAGATTCGTAACCAAACTTTATTTTATGATCATACAATACAAAAAAAGGGTGTTTTATACAGTAAACTAGACATAAAGATGCCGGCCCCCGTGGTGTAGGGGTAGCGTGCCTGCCTCTCGTCCGGAGGCCCCGGGTTCGATTACTGGCCAGGTCAGGGATCTTCTCTCGACCTGAGGGCTGGTTCGAGTTCCACTCAGCCTACGAGATTGGAATTGAGGAGCTATCTGGCGGTGAGATAGTGGGCCCGGTCTAGAAAGCCCAGAATAATGGCTGAGAGAATGCATCGTGCTGACCACGCGGCCCCTCATAATCTGCAGGCCTTTGGGATGAGCAGTGGTCGCTGGGCAGGCTAAGGCCCTTTCAAGGGCTTTAAGTGCCGTGGGTTTTTTTAAGACATAAAGATGCTTCAGACTTATTTTGAAATATGACATAACTTTCCCTCATGGGATAATCATCAGTCATATGGGTCATATTCTAATGCATTGGAAAATGATTCCTCAGTCACTTCCGTCACTTCTTGGCCACTGCCAGCTGTCAGTTCTCTGTAATACTTGTGATATCTTGCAGGGACATATTCAAGTAGCCCAAGCAAGTCCTTAAGCTTTGCTAGCTGTACTGGCATTGTAACACTGTACTTTGGTGACGACACTAGCAAGTGATGGCCGCACCATTACTGTTCCTTTTGTGAAGGTCAACACAGTCATGTACCTCAACAATACCATATAAATATTTTAAAAATACTTAAATGGTACATCTCTCTTAAATAGTATGCCTGAAACTTTACTAATTAGTACTCTTTGCTTATTTACTGATATCATTCTTGGTTACTTTTTCTAGCAAAGGTTGAGTGCTCACAAACTTATCACTTGTTATTTTTACTCCTTGAAATGGCTTTCTTACTCTAGCTCTTTTTACTAAATCCATCCATTCATCTGGCACAAAGTACAAGAAACACCCACAGCCTCTAGTATACATGGGAATAAGGTTTGCTAACCTACATATACAGCAACGCCATCTTTATGGCCTCATCCGTAAACATCTGTTAGCCCAATTTTGCAATAACAAAATTGGTCTAAATAAAATGGCATAACATTCAAAGCGTTTTATCTCATCACACAGGATTACCTCATGTTAGCCCAACTCACAGAAGATACTTTGAACCTTCCACAATGGATGGCAGCACATAACTCATTTTTTACAAATTTATTGGTTAGCCCATTTTTGTGAGCACCCATTCAATTTTTGTTCTATATCTACACAGTGAAAAATAAGGGAAATATCATTGGCAGTCATGTGGAAGTTTAAACCCAAAAGCTGGTAACTAAATAAACTGTAAAGAGAGTTGTTATGGAGATCGTTCTGGCAATGTTTTAAAGACTTCGTACATCTGTCAGTACTCTTTGTATTTTAACCCAATAATACTTGGCTTTCTTTTATGCTGGAAGGAAGAGTTCAAAAATAAAATAAAATACATACATCTATCTTATTTATAGACTGTTATGCCTTTCAGTATTCAGTCTGCAAGCTTTTGTGAAATTGCTAAGTGCCACCACAATCCTCTATTTGAAACTAGTTTTCTTTTTTTATATAATTTGCTTTATGTCGTGCCGACACAGATAGTTCTTATGGCAATGATAGGATAGGAAAGGCCTAGGAGTTGGAAGGAAGTGGCTGTGACCTTAATTAAGGTACATACAGCCTAGTGTGAAAATGGGAGACCATAGAAAACCATCTTCAGGGCTCCCAACAGTGGGGTTCGAACCCACTATCTCCCGGATACAAGATCACAGCTGCGCACCCTTAACCGCACAGCGAACTCGCCTGGTAATTGTACCTAGTTCTGTGGCCTCGTTTATTTCTATACCTCTTATCTTTAATTTGTTACAAACTGAGCCTAACCATCATTATCTTGGTATCCTTCTACTTCTCTTACCCTTCAAAACAGAGTCCATTATTCTCCTACATAAACTATCCTCCTCCATTCACCTCATATGATCCCACCACTGAAACTAGTTTATGCGTACAGCTTCATCCATCAAGTTGTTTTCCAACTTATCCTTTATCTCCTCATTTAAAGCAACCTCCTGCCATTGTTACCACCTGTTTGCACCAGCAATAATTTCACTACTTTCATGTCTGTTACTTCTAACTTATGAATAAGATATTTTGAGTCCACTTAGCTTTCACCCCCATTATCGTGGATGTCAACACACGTTTTGTTTATTATACTTTACTTCATACACAGAGAAAAAATAGTGAGGTCAAAGAAGATACAACGAGAATTCATACAGAGAGAAAAGAAAATGACGTAGTTAATCATCCACATCCTCCCTACCTTGGTCGATCTCCGACGGTATGACCAGCTGTACTGGTTGGGTGATCTCTGTTCCATTGCAGAGTCTGAGGACATGATCCAGAGATGCGAGCTCGTCATCATATGTGACATGGACCCAGATCGTCTTGAAGCAGGATGACATCTCCCTTCTGGCACTTCGTCTACCTTCTGCCTGTTTGCAAAACCTTGTGGAAGCTCCTTAGGGTGAGAAGGTACTTCTTCTTCCACCTCTTCCAGAAGTTGTCTTGCATCTTTGCCGTCAGCCTTGCTTCTTTTCTCAGATCTGTGTACATGCTATGATCTGGACCGATGGGTAATATTGTTAATCATCCCCCATTTATGAAGTGGCTTGGTGTCAGTACCTTGGGACCATCTTGTGTAATTGGTCTGCTGTTAATGGCAGCTTCTATTTCTTCCAGTATCATCCTCAGAGTTTCCTTGTCTACTCAAGACGTGCCCAATATTTTTCTCAAGCATCCTTTTATTGTACTCACTGCTCACTATTCATTCTCACCAGCCTCCCCAACAAGCCACCCGTGGAAAAATGAACTTCCAGGACACAACATTGTGGGTGAAATGTTGGCTCGTACATGGGCCCATGAAGATCCGAGAATGTTCTGCCAGTTCTCTGCTTACAGCTTGATCGCATTGTCTGAGTAGATGGTGTATGGCAATCCGTGTCTGTTGGAGAAGCATCTGTACAATATGATGAATTTTTCAATACTCATGCCCGATATTATTTCAAGGTGCAGAGCCCTTGTACTGGTGCAGGTGAACAGTACGATGTAAGCTTTCTGTAACACGCTCCCCACCTTGACATATAGTGGACCGATGAAGTTTTGGGAGGGTCACATGCTTGATAGGTGACAGTTATTTGCTGCAAATCAAGTGTACCGAGACTGTATTGCTCTCCGACACTCTAAGATAAAGTACAGCACCATATGCCCCCTCTAATGCATTACAGAATACATGCACTTGAAAGGTTCAGTGGATGGTATGCGATCCACAGGTAAGGGCGCTTCTATTTTGTCTCCCCGGTTGTTCTTGGTGATCTTGCGAGGAAGGCCAGTGTGAATGACATTCTTAATGGACTGGCGTGCCTTTAAAATCTAGTACTGTGAGTGTAGTTCGCACAGCATAATTCTTACACTCAGATACTGTAGATGGATGTGCGTCTGCTTAATCAACAGTTTTGTTAATTGATGGGATCCGTCAAGGAGGAGTAGTAGATGCTTCTATTGAGGTATCAGGTCTCCGTGATCCAGGCGTCCGGCCAGTCTGATGAGATTGCCCTCCAGCAATGGTTTGTAGCATGCAATTTTGGACTTAGATGAGAAATTAATTTTCTTCCACGGACAAAACTCCCCATTTGTACAATGTAGATCCAACACAGTTTTACAGTTTCAAGCTCCACGGCAGTTAATAATACTTGGTTGTTCTTTCGTGCCTCTTGGGGGGAGGGTGACGTTAGACATTAAGCATTAAGGCCAGGAGTTGGGAGCATTGGCAAACCAATGTGATACATGGCACCATCGTGAGATCTCCAACTCTGTCGCCAACATCCCCCGCAATAGTATATCTCCTGAATTGTCTTCACCTGGACAATATCACCATTGTGCAAGATTGGAGCTTTGTTGGATTTCTGTGACATGATTGGAGACAAATTGTTTCCACCTATTTGGGTTGTTGTGAATCCAGCCTAGTGTCACCATGGGATAACTCCATAGTGTTGCCCTCGTGATATCATATCCTGTAGACTGACAGAAGTACTTTAGCAGTCGTATACCCACCAGAGCTGAAAGGAGCTCAAGTTTTGGGAGGGTCACATGCTTGATAGGTGACAGTTACTTGCTGCAAATCAAGTGTACCGAGACTGTATTGCTCTCCGACACTCTAAGATAAAGTACAGCACCATATGCCCCCTCTAATGCATTACAGAATACATGCACTTGAGAGTTCCCTGGCGTTTAAGGAGAAGATCCTATCCATTGAGGGGTTTGAATGGCCAACAAATGAAAGGGGCTGGAAGTCCAGATTTGTCACCTTCTTGCTAGGTCTATGGGTAGGAGATCATCCCTCTATACCAGGTATCCTGAAACATGATTTTTCCTGCAATCGATATTGGCAAGAGGAAACCAAGTGGGTCATAAAATATTGCTGTAGCTTGTAGCACCTGTCTCTTTGTTGCTGGCTCTTCTCACAGCGTTCTAACAATGTCTTCGGGATCAAAGAGAAGAGAGTCTGTATGGGTATTCCACTTAACACCCAAAACTTATGTCTCTCTTTTCTCTTTACACCCTTTGTCTTTACACATATCCTTCAACAGTCAACACTTTGATATTTGCATCTCTTGGAGAAGCCCAGTTATCTCGTAGTACACAGCAATGATTTCGTTGTTGTCTTCTGTACTGGTTGTGAAATCATCCATGAAGGTCCCTCGATCTAGCAGTTTTGTAGCCAGGGGATACTTGTCACGGAATCTGTAAGCCAATTCATGTTGTCTTCCAATCTCCATGTTCCCTTTTCTGCATTCCAAACCATAGAAATCATATTAAGTCTCCGTCATTTTTATCCAGAGACAACTGCAGAAAAGCTAGCGTTGAATCCACAATTATAGCAAGTTGGTAGAGTCAGAAACGTAGGAGTGTTGCAAGAATTTCTGGTAGGAGATTAGGCCCTGCCTCCAAGGCGTCATTGAGCGATAAGGAATCCCTTTCATGAGAAGAAGCATCAAAAATGATTCTCCACTTCATCATGCCTTCTCTTTGTTTCTTCATAGCATGGAGAAGCAAACAGAAGGCGTGTAACCGATTCAGCCTCTGAGGCTATCTCTGTATGTTCCCTTTTGAAGTAGTTGGTCATTAGAGAGGTATACTTCTTCGAATTATTTATTTCTATTTTGTTCTTCAGAACGGCCTGCCTGGCTGAGGTAGTAAAGGTGTGCTTGGTTCACCTGGAAGTATGCAGGTTTGATTCTCCGACAGGAAGTCAAAAAATTTAAGAAATGAGATTTCCACTTCCTAAGGTGCATAATATGGTTCTGAGGTTCACTCAGCCTACACCAAAAATGAGTACAGGTTAATTCTTTGGTACAAAGGTAGCTGGGCATAGAGCTAAGCACTCCACCCCATCAAGCGCCAAGGTTACAGATAGTATTGTTGTCATAGTGATTAGCTGTCAATATGGAAATATGAAATTTATATCTTGTGGCTACAGATAGTGAAAGCCTTTACCTCCCATCCCTCCAAGGGCCTTCAATGCCTGTATGGAGATGACTTTTGACTTTTTTGTTCTTTAGGGAATCAAAACGTCTCTCAGTGTTCTTGCTATTTAAGTGCAGTATTACTCCTCCATTCCTTGGTAGAGAGACAACCCTCCTTCCATCTTCCATTTTGAATGACTCATGGAAGTCTATCAAGACTGCAGATTCTCTCATAGTGAGTACATGTTGCTGACCTTCCTATAACCCTAGTGTCTCTAGATCCCAAAACTTAAGTAGATTGTCCTCAGAAGGTAGGAATTATCCTTTTGTACTGACATGATTTATGGACACATTATTCACTGTAGTACCAGACCTTTCCCCACTAAGAATCCAACCAAACCTAGAGGGAGGAAGTACCGGTACAATGGAACTTGAGATGCGTATTGGCTGTTCATCTTTCATCACCTGTCAGTCTTGGTCTCCTCCTATTAGGACCTCAATCGTCAGATCGTCTGGATCATCTTGAGGATCAGCCAGTTGCAATTTGTGAAGGCGTGATAGACTCTGGATGTCATGTGGGGTGTGGTGAGTATGTGCTCTTGCTCTCATCTATTATAATTTATTGGAGACTCTGGATGTCATGTGGGGTGTGGTGAGTATGTGCTCTTGCTCTCATCTATTATAATTTATTGGCTTCATTATCCGTATTGATGATTCTAATGATCGCAAATATAAAGATAGGAACTTTCTACCTAATCAATACATTTATTTCTTATAAGGTACTTAAAATATTTTACTTAACAGTTACAATCATATCATTGTAATTTAGCATTAGTCATTCGTAATTAGTACAAGTAATGTTTTAATATTATATGTTGTTTTTATTAAGACTAAGGTTCTTCAGCAGCTCAAGATGACCCACAAATAGGGTCGAAACTGGTACTGTTATGTAAAATAGTTTAAGTATCTTATAAGAAATAAATGTATTGATTAGGTGAAAAGTTCCTATCTTTATAGTCGCTCCTGCTCTCAAACGCTAAGATTCCATGGAATCTTTCGTCCACATTCTAACTTATGCTGAAGTTTGCCAATCTACGTGTCACTGATATACATAATGCTAGTGGCTTTATGTCGCACCGACACAGATAGGTCTTATGGCGACGATGAGATAGGAAAGGCCTAGGAGTTGGAAGGAAGATTACAGCCTTGTCTAACCACAGCAAGTACCTTGCACCAAGAACTCATTTTACAATCAATACTCACAACAGTCCAATTGTCACCATAAATGTCCTGGATTGATTTTAATAATCTACATTCAATCCCATAGTCCCCCAGTACAGCAAACAACTTTTCCCTTGGTACTGTGTAACATGCCTTCTTTAGATCTACGAAACATAATTGTAACTGTCTATTCCTCTTGTAACATTTTTCAATTACCTGGTGCATACTGAAAGTCTAATCCTGACACTGGTTTTCATCTAACTTCCTCTCAACCACTCATTGCACCCTCCCTTCCAAGATGTCAGTGAATACATTGTCTGGTATACCTTTTTTTTTTTTGCCTAGTGGCTTTACGTCGCACCAACACAGATATGTCTTATGGCAACGATGGGAGTTGGAAGGAAGCAGCTGTGGCCTTAATTAAGGTACAGCCCCAGCATTTGCCTGGTGTGAAAATGGGAAACCACGGAAAACCATCTTCAGGGCATCCAACAGTGGGATTTGAACCCACTATCTCCCAGATGCAAGTTCACAGCCGCGCGCCGCTAACCGCATGACCAACTCGCCCGGTGTCTCGTATACTAATCAATGAGACACCTCGATAGTTTTTTGCAATCCTTCCTGTTCTCTTGCTTATAGATAGGTGCAATTACAATAAAACCTCGTTAATTCGAAGTCGTTGGGACTCAAAAATCGGACTTTGAATTACATGATTTCGAATTAACCGCCAATTCGCAATTCAGAAGTACCAACCCTTGCCGCGTTACGAAATATTCTAACGCCCGTTACTGCATGCAGTTAACCTTGATTCACTGTTTATACCTATCAAATGCCATGAAAAAAGAACAATTTCCAAAATGTATCCAAAAAGGTGCATTTACAGTATTCAAATAATGCACTTGCATATCTCACTGGCAAATATAACCTCACGCAACGAAAAAAAAAAACGGATTCAAAGACGAGGAGAAATCTATGCTGGCTCCCATGTTCAAGTGCTTTATTCATTGGAGTACTATACTGTATGCTAGTGATGGGCGAATGATACGGAAGTTCGAGCAGGCTCGAGTCGGCCCGATACGCTACGTAGGCTCGATGCCGTATCGAACCTGTTCGAACTGTCAGGCGACACCACACATCGACTAAGCGGAGCGCGGATGGAAAATTCATCCTATTAGATTACTACTAGGTACACTCAGTATATTTATGTGTGTGTGTGTGTGTGGGGGGGGGGGGGGTGGTGAACACAACGTTCTCAGTGAACGGAAAGAGCATTTGTTTAAGTCTTTCTCGCAGTATGAACAACAGATTGGTAATATTTATTTCGTTAATATGTACCTTTGCATTTTACATTTGTCCGCTCTTCAGAAATACGTTTCTGTATAACTTTGTCGTGTTTTGCAGGCTTAATGTTGTTAATCATTACTTTCAAGTACCGATAGTTAACATGTTTTTCCTATGCTACGAGCTATTATTTTCTCATTAATAATTAGTAACACATTATTATTTTATTTGCTATTGGCTTTACGTCGCACCGACACAGATAGGTCTTACGGCGACGATGGGACAGGAAAGGGCTAGGACTGGGAAGGAAGCGGCCGTAGCATTAATTAAGGTACAGCCCCAGCATTTGCCTGGTGTGAAAATGGGAAACCACGGAAAACCATCTTCAGGGCTGCCGACGGTGGGGCTCGAACCCACTATCTCCCAATAATACATTATTATGTCCGCCTCTGTGGTGTAGTGGTTAGTGTGATTAGCTGCCACCCCCGGAGGCCCGGGTTCGATTCCCGGCTCTGCCACGAAATTTGAAAAGTGGCACGAGGGCTGGAACAGGGTCCACTCAGTCTTGGGAGGTCAACTGAGTAGAGGTGGGTTCCATTCCCACCTCAGCCATCCTGGAAGTGGTTTTCCGTGGTTTCCCCACTTCTTCTCCAGGCAAATGCCGGGATGGTACCTAACTTAAGGCTACGCAGGTGAGGCCGCCTGGGCGAGGTACTGCTTATCCTCCCCAGTTGTATCCCCCGACCCAGAGTCTGAAGCTCCCGGACACTGCCCTTGAGGCGGTAGAGGTGGGATCCCTATCTGAGTTCGAGGGAAAAACCGACCCTGGAGGGTATGCAGATTAAGAAAGAAAGAAAATACATTATTATAATAGACGAATTTGTTATTACTTCAGACAGAGCAGACAATGGCCGGTAGAAAAAGGTCATGGACTTGGGACTACTTTGAAGAGCTTCCAGACAAACGAGTAAAATGCACTCGATGTGATAAAATATTAAAACGATAGTAAAAATACATCGACGATGATAAGATACTTAAAAATTCATAATATTCGTCCTTCGTCGAATGACACCATTCCAAATGAGGGGGAGACACCTCCACGTAAACGATGTCGACATATGCAGGTAAAATATTCTTAATAGGTTCCGTGTTGTTTTTCATGAATAGCACAGTGGACGGCCGCTCACATTTGACTGGCGAAAGGCTCTGAATGTCCGCCTAGACAGGGTTTACATAGTTTACTGTTGAGGTATACAGTTTATACCGATTTTATGTGCATAAGCATTACGTTATGAAACCATCAATTTATTAATTGATTGGCAATTAGTCTGCCTCTGTTGTGGAGTGGTTAGTGTGATTAGCTGCCATCCCCGGAGGTCCGGGTTCGATTCCCGGCTCTGCCATGAAATTTGAAAAGTGGTGCGAGGGCTGGAACGGGGTCCACGCAGCCTCTGGATGTCAACTGAGTAGAGGTGGGTTGGATTCCCACCTCAGTCATCCTCGAAGTGGTTTTCCGTGGTTGCCCACTTCTCCTCCAGGCTATTGCCGTGATGGTACCTAACTTACGGGCACGGCCGCTTCCTTCCCTCTTCCTTGTCTATCCCTTCCAATCTTCCCATCCTCCTGCAGAGCCCCTGTTCAGCATAACAGGAAAGGCCGCGTGGGCAAGGTACTGGTCATCCTCCCCAGTTCTATCCCAGACCCAGAGCCTGAAGCTCCAGGATACTGCCCTTGAGGCGGTGGAGGTAGGATCCCTCGCTGAGTCCGAGGGAAAAACCGACCCTGGAGGATAAGCAGATTAAGACGAAGAAGAAGATGGGCAATTAAAGAAAATGACGCCGAAAACCGAAAAAGTAGCTAGTGGGTCTAAAGCCAATAACGAATAATGGGGTTCTTTACTTCTATGGTTATGGCCCCAAACAGGAAATAAATACTCCTTACATCCTCGTTTTAAAGCGCTGGGGAAAGCGGGCTAGAAAAATATAAGGGCCAGGAAAGAATAATAATTTTATTGGCTTTACGTCCCACTAACAACTTTTACCGTTTTCGGACACGCCAAGGTGCCGGAAGTTAGTTCCGCAGGAGTTCTTTGCGTGCCATTAAATCTACCGACAAGAGGTTGACGTATTTGAGCTCGAACCTCGGCGCGTATCGGGTCGGCTCGATCCCGCTCGAACACGGGTATCGTTTGCCCATCACTAGCTGTAGCCCGAGTTAGACTCCGCCTTCGGTCACGTGACTGCTCGAACTTGCTTCGAACAGGCTTGAACCTCGCCGCGTATCGGGTCGGCTCGATCCTGCTCGAACACGGGTATCGTTCGCCCATCACTAGCTGTAGCCCGAGTCAACTGCGCCTTCGGTCATGTGACAGCTTGAGCTTACTTCAAACAGGCTCGAACCTCGGCTCGTATCGGGTCGGCTCGATCCCGCTAGAACACAGGTATCGTTTGTCCATCACTAGCTGTACCCCGAGTCAGAATCCGCCTTCGGTCATATGACAGCTCGAGCTTGCTTTGAACAGGCTCGAACCTCGGCGCGTATCAGGTCGGCTCGATCCTGCTCGAACACGGGTATCGTTCGCCCATCACTAGCTGTAGCCCGAGTCAACTGCGCCTTCGGTCACGTGATGACTGCTCGAGCTTACTTCAAACAGACTCGAACCTCGGCCCGTATCGGGTCGGCTCGATCCCCCTAGAACACAGATATCGTTTGCCTATCACTAGCTGTAGCCCGAGTCAGACTCACCCTTCGGTCATGTGACAGCTCGAGCTTGCTTCGAACAGGCTCGAATCTCGGCTCGTATCGGGTCGGCTCGATCCCGCTACAACACGGGTATCGTTTGCCTATCACTAGCTGTAGCCCGAGTCAGACTCACCCTTCGGTCATGTGACAGCTCGAGCTTGCATCGAACAGGCTCGAACCTCGGCTCGTATCGGGTCGGCTCGATCCCGCTACAACACGGGTATCGTTTGCCTATCACTAGCTGTAGCCCGAGTCAACTGCGCCTTCGGTCATGTGACAGCTCGAGCTTGCTTCAAACAGGCTCCAACCTCGGCTCGTATCGGGTCGGCTCGATCCCGCTAGAACACAGGTATCGTTTGTCCATCACTAGCTGTACCCCAAGTCAGAATCCGCCTTCGGTCTTGTGACTGCTCGAGCTTGCTTCGAACAGGCTCGAACATCGGCACGTATCGGGTCGGCTCGATCCCGCTAGAACACAGGTATCGTTTGTCCATCACTAGTTGTAGCCCGAGTCAGAATCCGCCTTCGGTCTTGTGACAGCTCGAGCTTGCTTCGAACAAGCTCGAACCTCGGCTCGTATCGGGTCGGTTCGATCCCGCTAGAACACAGGTATCGTTTGTCCATCACTAGCTGTAGCCCGAGTCAGAATCCGCCTTCGGTCATGTGACTGCTCGAGCTTGCTTCGAACAGGCTCGAACCTCGCCGCGTATCCAGTCGGGTCGATCCCGCTAGAACACAGGTATCGTTTGTCCATCACTAGCTGTACCCCGAGTCAGAATCCGCCTTCGGTCATGTGACTGCTCGAGCTTGCTTTGAACAGGCTCGAACCTCGCCGCGTATCCAGTCGGGTCGATCCCGCTAGAACACAGGTATCGTTTGTCCATCACTAGCTGTACCCCGAGTCAGAATCCGCCTTCGGTCATGTGACTGCTCGAGCTTGCTTCGAACAGGCTCGAACCTCGGCGCGTATCGGATCGGCTCGATCCCGCTAGAACACAGGTATCGTTTGTCCATCACTAGCTGTAGCCCGAGTCAGAATCCGCCTTCGGTCATGTGACTGCTCTAGCTTGCTTCGAACAGGCTCGAACCTCGGCGCGTATCGGGTCAGCTTGATCCCGCTAGAACACAGGTATTGTTTGTCCATCACTAGCTGTAGCCCGAGTCAGAACCCGCCTTCGATCACGTGACTGCTCGAACTTGCTTCGAACCTCGGCCCGTAACGGGTCGGCTCGATCCCGCTTGAACACGGGTATCGTTTGCCCATCACACGCGTAGAGAGCGGGATCGAGCCGACCCGATACGCGCCGAGGTTCGAAGCAAGCTTGAGCAGTCGCGTGATCGAAGGCGGAGTCTGTCTCGGGCTACAGATAGAGCTTGCAAATTAGCAAACAGCATATTAAGTGAAGCACCTTTCACACATGTGTGTGTATAATATTTATAACGAAGGTGCGTGCTTTCACATATTACTACATTCAGTCATTGACGTATATCTTATGAGGAATAAAGGTTGGCCATAAAATTAGAAGGCTTAGATTATGATAATATGCAATGAAAATGACGAAGGATGTACCCGTAATATTCCCCGCGTATTAACAGAAGTATTTCCTCCCAAGGCAGTACTTGTGTGCCGCGTAACAACTGCACGTTGGACGCAACATTATGAATAAAAAACCAAACCAGACCCCATGGCGCAACAGCCCCGACGGGCCATGGCCTACCAAGCGACCGCTGCTCAGCCCGAAGGTCTGCAGATTACGAGGTGTCGTGTGGTCAGCACGACAGATCCTCTCGTCTGTTAATCTTGGCTTTCTAGACCGTGCAAAATTATGAATACGGTAATATTATTCTTACAATGCGATGCTTTGGGCGGCTAAGACAGCTGGCAGCGCCTCAGGCGAGGTTCTCCTTCTGTCCTCAATGTTGGGGGGTTTGAATCCACTCCTTGGGAGAGTATTACCCTTGTTGCTCGTATAGAAGACTTTGAGTAAGAAAGGACTGATATCTCATCAATCGTATACACAAATACATGTATAAATATTATGATGCAGCAATGTTACTGTCTGATTGCGTGAAATATAGGCTATATGAAACTCAAACGTGACTCGCGATTTCAAGCTGTATCATTTACAATAATTCAGGTCAATCGGCTCAGTAGTTTTCGAGCCCATCTGGAACAAATAAAACAAGACATCATCTTATGGTTTTAAAAATGCTGATCCTACCAGGTATCGAACCCGGGACCCCTGTAACCAAAGGCCAACACGCTTACCATTGAGCCATGCACCCGAGCGAGAAACGTGTCAACAACAACTGCAGGTAAAATATGATGTACCAGGAAAGCCTAGGTCCTGGTCCATAGTTATCAAAAGAAATGTTGTTCCAGCATATATGATCCGTCCGACGTACGAACATCTAAGTAAAAGAATGTTCCAGTATGTACCAGACTCCACGAGTGCGCTAGGCGGAGTCAAGTGACGTCACCTGTCGTTCAAAGCTCACCTCCCCTAGAGATATTTCTCGAAAATATCTTTCTTTTCGCAAGTTTTCAACGCCTGTACCAATTTTAATGGAACAAACGCTAAATGGTAGCGGACGTCATGAAAACTAACTTCTATAAATTCCAAATTAATCCATCCTATGGTTGCTGAGTTACAATGATTTAAAATCTAACAGAAATTACACACTCACGGTCACATGACCGAGAGAAACTACCCCTCCCAACGCCAGCTATATATGCCACTGGGTCAAGGCTAACAGGTAGTTGTGTGTTGAGTTGAGTTCAGTTCATTGCAAGCAGTCAGTCTAGCAGTGCAGTATGCGTATGAGTAAGAGAGAGGGGAGACTGGCCCTCATATAGTATGTTCGTGCAGTCTCGAAGACAGTACTTTTCGTCGCGTTTCGCGGAGACGAAATTGCGGGCTAGTAAATCGCCATCGTACCTGGAAAAAAAAGACGTCGCACCGTAAGTAGTCTATTGTGCCGTGACTATGATATAACTTACAGACATTTCAAAGTATAACACGTACGAAATCAGTGAAGTTCGAAGTTATATATTGGACATTCACAACATGACGTGTGGACTTAATTGCACACAATATTAAATTACCAACAGAAACTGTCGTGTACAGTAACTTTAACTACTCCAGAACTTATTTTCTAACATAGCACATCCTTGGACTATGTCTTTTTATTTATGTGCCATATTAGGACATGACGTATTACAGTGATAAACTTAGTGAAAGTTAAGAACTTTTTCTAAAATAAGATAGTCCTATCAACATTAGAGAATCAGTGTTATCTATCAGGACAACGATTCAAAGACTGTGGTTAGAGACGGTAATGAGAAATATTACGTGTTTGTACTGTGTTGGACGTTCTCAGTGACAGTTTAAAATAGTGCAACAAGGACTGTGATCACTCATTGGACGTCCTAAAATTAACATAGTATCTGTAAATACTACTTGCATGTTCCATGTGTTAAGATCATTTCCACGAGCAGCAGAAATCTTCAGAAAATTCTACAAGATCCAACTACCTTCAACATCATTTCATCTATGACGTCAACGTGGTTTCTTCGTGGAACTTCAAGTTCGAGTCATCATCCGCACTCGCGGAATGTTCCAGATTCTCATCAGTATTCGTAAGCCAAGTTTTTTTTAAATAAGTGAGTAGTCACAAACTAACTTTCTTTCTTTTTTTCTTTCTTACCAATCGTGAACAGTGGTTTACCCAGTGCTGCATGTGACGATACTTCGTAGTTTTCCACCATTACTCAAAATTCATCTTTTAATGATAAATCTATTTTCAAAATCTATTTCACATAAGAAAGACTCTAGGAAGTGTTCTATGTTTCAAGGCTCACAAACTGAGAAACTCTCAACAGAAGTTCAAATTCTTATTTTCAATTATAAGTGTGTTCATGTCATGTCATAATACTTAGAAAGACTTTAGGTGAAAACTGACACTTTATGTTTTCACAAAAGACTATTGGATCTGTGAGATTTATTTATTTTCACAAATTGCATTCAAGAAGATTTACGTTAACCCTTTTGATTTCAACAAATTATTTGCATTCTATATCGACATTGCAGGGTGGTGAATTGATTAACATTATTAATAAATTGTTTGAAAAAGGGTATAACCATCTGTTATTCGCCCTGCGAGTCTATCCTGCTCTGTACCGGCTCCAAAAACCAACTTCCACTACCTGAGATCCTTCTCATGCCTTACGCCCCGAACTTTTACTGGTACAATACATTTTTAGTCTTGTAACCATTTAAATATGTAACTGTTACGACACGTGAATGGTTTCCTTTTTCTGTCTTTATACGGCCCAAACAACACATTTTAGTAGAGAATTGGTTTATTCGGATGGAGGCATGTGTAACGAATCATCGCACAAACACAAATTTTGACTGTCTCCAATATATAGGTATGGGTCGAAATTATATTATGCACAAAATACACGGAAGTAACAGTAGAGAGGACGAACCGGTACTGTCCAGCATAAATACTCTTACATATCCTTCTCAAGTTTGCTGGGTGTTAGTAACAGCAAGGCGCTAGGTTGCGGCGCGCAAAAGCTCGAGCAAAGCTCGAACAGGCTCAAGCACATCACTACATAAGACCATTTGGGCTCGCATTAACCCTCATTTGGGCGCGCTCTTCCGACGAACACTCTCGGGTGCGCGACCGCAGCGATTATTTTCATAATTTATTGTACGGCCTTGGAATCTAATAAAAATGTTGAAGTTTAATACTGTTGCAAGTAAGTTTACTATTATTTAGATAATATTTAAAACATTTTACGTACTCAATGATCGCATTAGAAAAATAAAAACTTGTTGAAAACTGAGTTGATTTACAAATAAATTTTGAAAGCTTTGAAAAATAACTTTCCGTTCTATTTATTTTTTCTGGTTTGTAAAATGGAAGCTGTTTGAACTAGATATATATTTATCCTCCCCTTCATCCATTGTCACTGTAATATTTCTGGCATAAGTAATCATAAATTAAAACACCGTCTTTTCAGAAATATTTGTATTTCAAATGATAAAAACTTCTAATCTTACAGCATAACTACCACTTTTGTGAAAAACATGTATATGAGAGAATTATACAATATTTTACGTATATTTGAGTTCATATTCAAGTTCAGTTTTGCACTATTTTCTTTATGTGAACACAATGAAGAATTATTGTCATTGTTTTAACCAAATATTGGTATAGTCGACAATCTTTTGTACAATATCGTCACGAAAAAATAGCTCCCAGGTTTCAATTGGAGTTTTAACATTCCTGGCTAAACCTTTAGGCCCTATAAGGCATGTTACAATATTATGACCTGGTTCACGACCAGTCCTTGCGAATGTTGGGTGCACATGTCGTTATGTCTTACCGTCCTTGCCTGTCAAATTCACTTCAGAAACACCAGCACCGCATCCATCATCACCAGATAGCTCACTATTTGTAACATGGTCAGTAACCTGAAGATTGTCAGTTTCACCTTCATCATCACTTTGTAGCTGCTGTCTGGAAGTATCTTCTGCTGCCTCATCAACTTCTTCCAATAGGCATCCTACTGCTTTGTCTCTGTCTTTCACAAATGCAGTTATTCTTTCACTTTCTTCCTTTTCAACACTCTCTATCAATAATCAGATCCTTTCCTCTTCAACAGGATCCATATTGAGATGTATATGCACACGAAACTAAACGAATCTAGTAAAACACAGCCGGGCGTGCACTGGTCACAATGACCGAGACACAAGTTACACTAACGGGCGCATCGGTGTAAAAGACCGCAGACTGACTCGAACATCTACCTTTCTGTCTACAGGGTGTCTGACAAGGGGCTACCCTATCAGGTGGCTAGATGATCCCTTGGGGGAGATAGTCTGGAGGAGGGGGAACATAGCTGACCTTCAGACGGATTCCCTGACGAAAACTTTTAGAGGTCGGTCGTTTAGACCGCTACGCGCCCGATTAAGGGTTAAAATAAAGCAATGCAGTTTAATCGGCAATGACAGTATTGTTCAGTGCCTACGAATTTATATATGAGCCACGCTTTTTCGTCAACTGTCAGCATCGCCAGTGTTCGCGCATTCTGTTTTCCCGCACACTGCCTGTCGCGTGATATTACGGCGTTCCTGAAAAGATTGAATACAAAAGAATTCCGATTTAATTCAACTTGGCAATCATGAAGCGCACTGTAGACCCACCAAAGTGAGTGTAAGTGCGGAAAGCTACCCCTCCACGTTCCGGAACACGCGTTCTATTATGACGCGGATAAATTTCGAGTTGGAATTACTCTGTAACATACTATTGTTTTAAGATGTAAAGGCAGTTTTGAATTAAAAGTCTGAATTTCGGTAATGGGGCCGACATTGTACTTCGAATTACGAATTATCCGTATTTCGAATTAAACAATTTAAATAACATGCAAAACTGTATCTCATGTTTCCGGGAACGAGAGCTTCTTCGAATTACGTGGGATTTTGAATTAACCGATTTAGAATTATCGAGGTTCTACTGTACTGCTTTTGTCTATACCTTACTAACACTCCATTCTAATCTTATTACTCTATGAAGCCATTTAATCCCTACCTTCGCACTATATTTAACCATTTGAAGTCTAATTTCATCTATTCCTGCTGCTTTATGACACTGGAGTTTATTTACCATTCTTTACACTTCCTCAAGTGTGATTTCACCAATATCATTGACCTCCTTCCCATGAGCTTGGTTGTTCACGGCATTACCAAGAAGATTTCCTTTCAAATTGAGAAGATTTTCAAAATATTCCAACTGTTCAGTAATTCCCTGGGATCTATTACGAGTTCACCTGAATTACCCAAAACACTATTCATTTCCTTTTTCCCTCACTTTCTAAGATCCTGTATTACTGTCCAGAAAGGTTTTCCTGATGCTTGACCTAGCCCTTCCATGTTATTACCAAAATCTTCAGACGACTTCTTCTTGGATTCAAATGCTGTTTCATTCTGTATCTTTCATCTACGTACAATTCCCTGTCTCTGTCAGTCATTGTTTAGAGCCATTTTTGACACACCTTCCTTTTACATTCACAATCCCTTCATCATTCCACCAAGATGTTCACTTTTTCCCATCTTTAAACAAAGTTGTTCCTAGGTATGCCCTAGCTGTTTCTACTACAGCATCCCTGTATGCCACCCATTCTCTTTCTATATCCTGAACCTGCTTACTGTCCATTGTTTGGAACATTTCACTAATCATAGCCATGTACTTCTAATTACTTCTGTCTAATATCCTCATCCTGGAGATTTTCTACACTTACTCATCTGCAGACAGATTTTTCTTTCTCTATCCTAGGCCCAGAGATACTTACTGTAGTTCACTACAGATCAGACAGTGGTCTGCATCATTGAAAAATCCCCAGAACACCTGCACAATCCTGATAGATTTCCTGAATTCAAAGACGGTTAAGATATAGTCTATTATGAATCTGGTGTCCCCACCCTCCCATGTGTAGCAGTGCCTTAAGCTTGAAGAATGTACTCATAACTGCTAATCCTATACTAGCATAGAAGGCCAGTAAATGCATCTCATTCCTATTAGCTTCCATATCTTTTCTGAATTTACAAATTACCTTTTCGAATCCTTCAGTTCTATTTCCAACTCTCACACTGAAATTGCCCATTAGCAATATCCTATCCTTGCTGCTGACCCTGACTATGATGTCACTTAATGCTTCATAAAACTTGTCAATTTCATCCTTATCTGCACTCTCACAGGGTGAACACAGGGAGGCAATTCTTACCTTAATTCCTTTAACTGCCAAATCTACCCACATCATTCACTCATTTACATGCCTAACAGAAACAATGTTGCATGCAATAGTATTCCTGATGAACAGTCCTACCCCACACTCTGCCCTTCCCGTTTTTAATACTCGTCAAGTGCACTTTATATTCTCCTGTTGATTCCCGGTTATCTCCCCTTACCTGAATATCATTAACTCCTAACACATCCAGGCAAATCCTCTTTACTGACTAAGTCACTTCTACTTTCATTCTTCCATAAGCTCCAATAATATTGATAGCTCCCCATTGAGCTCACCAAGTTGTGAGTCCCTCGCCTATCAAATGGGAGTACGACTGTGTTACTCCCATAGGTCTGAGGCCTGCTTAAAACATTCTGAGTGTGCTTGCTGTGTTATGTGTTTGAGAAGTACTGTAGCTATACTCATTTTAAAAATTCAGTGACTATTTCAGTTTTCACTCCATTAAGTGGACTTTCCGAAAACAAAAAAGTATGTTTCTTTATATTTAAAGGAGATTTCAAATACTAATTTTCACGTCTGTAACATCTTCAGGTTTCAAGATATAATTATCCTCATGAAAAGAATTCAAATTTTCATGTCTTTTCGCCCCCATAAAGTAGCTTTTCCGAAAACAAAAAAATACATGATTCTTTATTTTTAAAGGAGATTCCAAATACAAATTCTTAAGTCTTAACATGTTATTTTTTAAGATATACTGTAGATATACTCATTTAAATATTCACCTGCTTTCTTAATTCTTTTCACTCCCTTAAGTTCATTTTCCTAAAATAAAATATATATGTTTCTTTATTTTTTAGGAGATTCCACATATAAATTTTCACATCTGTAACATGTTAAGTTTATGAGATATATTGCAGATATACTCATTTTAAAAATATACCCAACTTTTCAATTCTTCTCGTCCCCCTTAAGTGGATTTTCCTAAAACAAACATAAAACGAGTTTCTTTATTTTTAAAGGAGGTTCCAATTACCAGTCTTCATGTCTGTAACATCTTCAGTTTATCAGATACCGTATAAGTATTCTAATAAAATTAATTTAACTTCTTCACATCTTTTCACCTTGACTCCCACCATACGTGTTTATGTATGTTTAAAGGAGATTCCAAATACCAGTTTTTATGTCTGTAATATGTTTAGTTTTTGAAATGTACTCAGTTTAAAAATGCACCCTTTATTTTAACCCCCTTTAAGAGGATTTTTCCAAAAACAAAAAATGAGAGTTTCTTTAGTTATAAAGTAGACTCCAAATACCAGTTTTTACGTCTATAGCACGTTAAGTTTCTGAGATATACTCATTTAAAAAAGTGCACCCATTTTTCCCTTCCTTTCAACCCCCCTAAGTGGTTTTTCCAAAAAAAAATTGTGTTTCTTTATTTTTAAAGGAGATTCCATGTACCAATTTCAACGTCTGTAACTTCGTGAGTTTTTTAGATACAACCTAAGTATCTTCATGAAAATGATTCAACTCCATTTTCACTTACTTTTACCCCCCATAATTGGATTTTCAAAAAAAAAAAACCATGCATTTATTTTTAAAGGAGATTCTAAATACAAATTTTTATGGCTTTAAACTGTTAAGTTTTTGAGACCTCCCCCATGGTCTGGTACCTTGACATGGTGGGGAGGCTTGCGTGCCTCAGTGATCCCAAGAGCGATGCCGGCAGGATCTTCGGCTCCTAGCAGGGTTACCCTTGCCAGTAAGGTCGAGGGTGAGGGGCCAGGCTAAATGAGACCTTCAGCTGTAGCTCCTGAAGGAAGAAAATCTTTGTCTCCGGGAGTAGGGAATGAGAACACCATCAGTCCTGAAGTTGCAGCATGGCAGGGGCAGAGGCCAAAAGAGGGCAGCCCCCTTACTGCTCTATAGGCACTATGGGCCCATATCTCACATGCCCGAAATAACTTCCATGAAAAGTCAAAACGAGAGATATACCAGACTGCTGAACCCGATGGCAACATGGTGAGGAAAAAGGATTATGAGTTTTGGAACATGGAATATATGAGGAATAGCTGGAAACTGACAGAGACAAAAAGGAAAGGTAAAGGGGTGGATACAATGGTGAACGATCATATACTCATTTATAGTGGAGTTAGCATCAGACTAAGGGTCAAATCAGGAGTAGCACTATTGGTCCACAAGAACTTCAGAAACAAGATTCAAGAATGGAAATTCCACACGGATAGGATTCTAACAGTCAGCATACTATTAGATCCTGAGATAGAGCTGATGACGTTTATTGTGGTTTATGGAGTGAATGAGAATGTAAGAAAGGAGGAGAAGGATAGGTTCCATGAAGAGCTCCAGAATGTGGTGGATGACACTCGAGGGGAAATCATTGTATTAGGAGATCTCAATGGCAGGGTCGGAAACCAGCCAGAGGGAAGTGGCGGAGCTGTTGGCTGGCATGGTGAACACGTGGTTAACAACAATGGTGAGAGGATTGTTGATTTCTTCATTGCCAATAATCACATCGCAGTGAACACCATGTTCCCACATAAGATGATACGTACACGAGGGAGGAACCCAACCGAGATGTGCGCTCCATCATAGATTATGTGTTAGTGAAGAGAGATCACTTCCAGAAGGTGACAGATTGTCGAGTATACCGTGACTACGAAATAGGAAGTGACCATTTTGTCTTGATAACAACAATGGAAACAATAGCAAAGGTAAAGAGGAAAAAACCTAAGAACAAGAAGCAAAAAAAGATTAAGGTGTACAAGTTAAGAGAGAACAAAGAGGTACAGGAGCAGTTCACATAGGAAGTGGAGGAGTGTCAGAGGATAGAGGAGAGGATCAAGGAAATGGACCTGGAGGGAAAGTGGAACATGTTCAAGATGAAACTATTAGAAGCGACAAGTAAAGTATGTGGAACAACAAAGGTGGGGTAGTACAAGAAAAGAACAAGCTGGTGGAATGATGACATCAAGGAAGAAGTCAGAAAGGAAAAGGAAATATGGAAGAAATACTTGAAGCAAGGATGCTGAGGACCATGAGACGTATAAGGAACAAAGGAGAAAGGTTAAAGACCTAGTGAAAACAGCAAAAAGACAGTCCTGGGAAGAATTTGGACAAAGAATGGAGAAATATTATAAAGAGAACAGAAGCTGTTCTATAGAGCACTGAAAAACATGAGAAAGGAGAAACAATGCCCTCTAAAGTTTATAAAAAAATTATGTAGGGAAAATCTTAACAGAAGAGAAAGAAATAATGGAGAGATGGAAAGAATATTTTAATTTACTGAACGGAAATGAGAATGAAGACAGTCCATGGTCAAGTGAGGAAAAAGAGGAGACGGGGAGAGAAGGAGGACAAGAAGAAGGAGAGGACTTAAGGATAAATGAAATGCAGTTGGCTATTAAACAACTCAAGAATGGGAAGGCCCAAGGGCATGATAGAATCGCCCCAGAAATGATTAAGAACTTGGGAAAGAAAGCAGAAGACTTTCTATTCAAGATTATGGTGGAGGCCTGGAGAACAAAAAAGGTACCTAGGCATTGGGAAGTAGCAGTCATCATCCCCATCTTTAAGACAGGAGACAATCGAGAGTGCAGTAATCATCGCGGCATATCCTTGTTATCAGTGCATGGGAAGGTCTTCTCAAAGATCTTGGAGACTAGATTAAGAAAGGAGGTAGAGGCTAAACTTGAAGAAGTCCAGTGTGGCTTCTGACCAAACAGAAGCACGCAAAATCTCATATTTACTGTTAGGATGGCCAGTGCAAAGCTACTGGAGAAGAACAAGACCTTTCATGCTGCCTTTATTGACCTGAAACAGGCTTTTGACAGAGTCCCGAGGTCCAAACTCTGGAAAGTCCTAAAGGAGTGTGGAGTTAGCAAGTCACTTTGCAGTTCAATCACGAGTCTGTATAAGAACTGTCAGAATTACGTGCGGACAGGAAATGTGAGGTCAGCAGAGTTCACTACAAGACAAGGAGTCCGGCAAGGCTGCAGTCTTAGCCCTCTACTTTTCATCGTGTACCTCGACCAAATTATGAAGCTGTGTCTTGAGAGAATCAAGAAATTGATGGTCGGAAATTACCTCATGCGGCCAGTACGATTTTCTGACCTGGCATTTGCTGATGACCTGATTGTTGTTGCCTCCAGTGAACAAAACCTACAACACAACATCAATGTATGGGTGGAAGAGCTTAAAAACAAAGGTATGGAGGTGAATGTGGACAAGACACAGACTATGGTTATCAGCAGGAATGAGGAGAGACACTGTATCATGGTCGATAGTAAACCATTAGAGCAAGTCACCAAGTTCAAGTATCTTGGCTCAATCATCAGCTCAGACGGGAAGATGGAGGAGGAAATAACAGAAAGAATAAGAACAGCAGGGTGCTTGTTTAATGCCATATGAACAAACTTCCTCAACAAGAAGGGGATCTCAAAGGGCACAAAGTTAGCCATTTACAAATCCACCTTTGTACTCACATTGACTTATAGCTGTGAATGCTGGGCGCTAACAGAAAGAACCAAGAGCAGAATTCAGGTGGCAGAGATGAGATACCTCCGGAAAGTGGAGGACAAAACTAGGGGAGACAGGATCAGGAATACAGCCATCTGGAAAATATTGAATATGAAGCCACTGGAGAAAACAATCCGAGAATATCAGTTGAGATGGTTTGGCCACGTCCACCGAATGTCGACAGACTGCTTGCCAAGGTTAATGAGGGAGGTGGGAGTGGAAGGAAGGAAGGTCGAGGCAGACCATGGAAGACATGGAAGGAGGGGATTAGAGAAACACTGCAGGAGAGGGGACTCTCTGTACGAGGGGCTGCTGCCATTACCGGAGATAGGAGTAGATGGAGATCTCTCGTATCCTCGACACCTCATGGTATTTAAAGATAAAAATTTCATTGTTCCATATTGAAAAGAATCACAGTTAAAATTGAAATAATAAATAAAGAGGTTCAACCTATTCAATACAAAAGAATAAGAAATGCAGTGATTACATTCTTATTTAATACTAAGTAGAAGTGGTAACGGTTTCGACCCTAGTCCAGGTCATCATCAGCTGATTAAAACATGAAAAACAATGCATAGGAAAAAGAAAATAAAAGATCATGTTCACTCCGGATCAGTAGAAGAGGCGATATAAAAATGACGGGGGTAGACACTGTAAAATTCAGAAGAAGTAAAATGTAAGTCACTTAAAAGAAACAGTGCGTAATTTTCTGAACAGCAGTATAGCACACGCAGTGTTAGGCAAAGTCTTATAATGTTTATGAAAAGCGGAGAATGGTTAAATGAGCTAGCTTGTATACACTGTCAGGCACAAAGTCATAACACAATCGAACACATATGAAGATCCATAATCGTGCTGAAGCTGAAGATGAGTAGATCAATTGAAGTAACTTGCCAGCTCCCGGTGATCAGCACGATATATTCAACATCAGGCACTGTGCTTTCAAATGCCAACGTAAAATGAAGAATAGCTTAATGATCCAGTATTTGCTTTGGTCGCAGCAATGTAAGTATATATAGATACATATAATATAATGCAATATAATTGAGTAAGTAATTATGATCCTGTAGAATTTTTGGAACAGTTGACATGCAAAAACAATTGTGAAGAGAAAAAAAATATAGTAAAAAGCGCAATACTGGAAACAAATGAAAACATATATGTACAGTGCACTAATTTTTTATAAATGTAAAAAATTCAGGTCGTGATTGAAGTAGTCAAAGTCGGCGCAAGGCAAGAGTTAAATTTGAATGAGAAGAACCGAAATGAAGGTGGCATTGTAGTTTTTTTTTTTTTTCCACATAAATTTCAGATTAAGAACATTAACACACCCTCCAAAACCATTAAACAATTCCATCCTCCCATTGTAAATTTATCTAAAACAACTCTGAGTGATGATGAAAACTTAATTCTTTCGAAGGGCCTCAAACACAATTGGCCCAACCTCAACACTTTCAATGTAGCCACCAATTTAATTATTGAATCTGAAATAGCCATTAACAAAATGCCAACAGATGAACAAGATGAAATCAGATATGAAGTAAAAAGAAAACTCGAAAAAATCTTCATTAACAATAACAAAAACACTTCTCTTAATAATTATAATAAAAATAATACTAATATTAATAATTTAATTAATGATAATAAACTCATTTTAGATCTTAAAAAGAAAATCAATGACAATAATCTCATCATCACCAAATCTAATAAAGGCAACACTACTGTCATAATGGAAAAAAATGACTACTTAGATAAAACTAAAAAATTTTTCACAAAAATCCAACACCTACTCAAACAAACTTTAAAAAACACTTCCTTTCTCCTCACAGATCAAGAAAAAACTAAATTAATTAACATGAACCCAGGCCTACCCACTGCCAAAGCCCTCCCAAAAATTCACAAAACTAACATTCCCATCCGTCCAATAATCAATTACAGACCCAGTCCCCTATACAATACTTCTAAATTCATCCAAACATTTTTACTAAAAAACTATGGATTTTTATCCAACAAATCTATCAAAAACACTTTTGAACTAATCAACAAATTAAAGAACTTTGATATCCAACCAAATTTTTCTCTCCATTCTTTTGACATTGTAAACATGTACCCTAGTATTCCAATTTCCAAATTATTCCCCATAATAAAGAACAACCTAAACAAATTCAGTAACCTGAGTAAACTTGAAATTCAAGACTTCATGTCTATTTTAATATTAGTTCTCAACAATAATTATTTTACCTTTATCAACAAGATGGCTTAACATTAAATTCACCCTTGAATCAGAACACAACCAAACTCTTAATTTTTTAGACTTAACTATCACTAGACGTCCTTCTTCCTTACCTTACAAAATATTCAGAAAACCAACCCAAACAGCAACCACAATACGACAAGATTCTTCGCACCCTCAAGCACATAAACGCGCTACTTATAACAGCTTAATTTTTCATGCCTTCAACACCCCTATGTCTAAAAAATATTTAAATAATGAATTGAACACTATCCGTAACATCGCTAAATTCAATGGCTTTAACAACTCCTTCATAAACCGTATCATCAACAAATTCAAACACCGTCCTACAACCACGTTATCTAAAGACATAACAAAACCAACTGCATTTTCCACTTTCACTTTCACTCAAGATGCTTATAAAATAACTAATGTTTTAAAAAAACACAACATGAACATTTCTTTTAGAACTAACAACAGAAATTTTGATATTTTACACAACTCTAAATCACTAAATAAATCTAATGCTTTTTCTAAATCTCGAGTATACAGATTCAAATGTAACAACTGCAGCTCCTCCTACACCAGACAAACTGGCCGCAATTTCAATATCACATACTCTGAACATATCAACGCCATTAAATACAACAGATTCTCCACCATAGGACAACACATACAAGACTCCAAGCATAATTTCACCAATATTGAAAAAGACATGAAAATACTTAAAATCATTAACAAAGGCCCCCTCTTAAACACTACTGAAAATTTCTTTATTCACCTTGACCAATACTTCAACCCTAATTTCAATTTAAATGACATTTCTGAAAAACCCAATATCCTTTTCGACTTCCTAATTCTTCTTCTCAAAAATTCTAAATTTCAAAACCCCAGTTCTATTTTCCATGCCTTACAAAGTTCCTACCCACATTTTCTACCTCCAATAACCCACCCTCCTAACCCACCCTAAACTACCCCTCCTTCATCTCCCTATCTTATCCTCCCTCAACACCGTTTAACTTCAATCTCTTTTATTCTTCTCTTATTCTTCTATTCCTCTTCCTCTATTAATTTATCCTATTTTTTCTTTTCACAAAAAGAAAAAAAACCCCACTACAATGCCACCTTCATTTCGGTTCATCTCACTCAAATTGTACTCTTGCCTTGCGCCGACTTCGACTACTTCAATCACGACCTGAATTTTTTACATTTTAAAAATTAGTACATATATGTTTTAATTTGTTTACGGTATTGCGCTTTTTACTATATTTTTTTTCTCTTCACAATTGTTTTTGCATGTCAACTGTTCCAAAAATTCTACAGGATCATAATTACTTATTCAATTATATTGAATTATATTATATGTATCTATATATACTTACATTCCCACGACCGAAGCAAATACTGGATCATTAAGCTATTCTTCATTTTACGTTGGCATTTGAAAGCACAGTGCCTGATGTTGACTATATCGTGCTGATCACCGGGAGCTGGCAAGTTACTTCAATTGATCTACTCATCTTCAGCTTCAGCACGATTATGGATCTTCATATGTGTTCGATTGTGTTATGACTTTGTGCCTGACAGTGTATACAAGCTAGGTCATTTAACTGTTCTCCGCTTTTCATAAACATTATAAGACTTTGCCTAACACTGCATGTGCCATACTGCTGTTCAGAAAATTACGCACTGTTTCTTTTAAGTGACTTACATTTTACTTCTGAATTTTACAGTGTCTACCCCCCCCCCCCCCCGTCATTTTTATTTCGCCTCTTCTACTGATCCGGAGTGAGTGAGTGAGTGAGTGAGTGAGTGAGTGAGTGAGTGAGTTTGTTTTTGAGATATACATATATCCATTATAAAAATTTACACCCCTTTTCACCCCCTTAGCAACTGAATATCCAAATATCCTTTCTTAGTGAGCACCTAAACTGTAAATATAAATGTATCCCTCAAAATTCATTTCTTTATGTCCAGTAGTTTTGGCTCGGCGATGAAGAATCTGTCAGTCAGGACATGTTTATTTATATATGTATATATAGACAAACCAAGAGTTTTGTCTGAGCATTGCTCAGAATTAAAAGAGAATGGCATTTCTGTATTGGTTGTGTCCACAATGAGAAGGAAATGCAATTTTTAATTTTCTGTCATTGTCTCTAGATGATACAGATATTGATTCCTAATAGGGAACCTGATTTGTCCTGAATAAATAAATTCATAATTCTAATATAAATGGTCCATTATTGTATTAATTTTCCAGCTAACTCATTTTGTATATATGTATGTACATACGTATGCACATCACGAGATAATGGTTGAATGAAAATCAGTATGTGAAGTCAGAAAATAAGGAGATGGTGATTTTGTTTGTTGTTTAAAGGGGCCTAACAGCTAGGTCATCAACTCTTAATGGTACAAGGTGCAACAAAATGACACGATAATTAAAACTTCAAAATGTATCCACGGACTAGAATCTAAAATGAAAGATGATGAAAAAAATGACCATGAATCTTGTTGTCCAAAAGGTTCCAAAATCCAGGTCACCGGCCCCTCATAATAGTACTAATCACTGGTAAAGCTGAACCATGGTACTCCTCCTATAGTGGTACTAATCACAGGTAATGTAAACTCATGGTGTTTCTCACATGGTGGTACTAATCACAGGTAATGTAGACTCATGGTATGTCATATATATAGCATCACTCATAGGCAATACAAACCTATGGTGTTTCTCACATATGGGCACCACTCACAAGCAACACAGAGCCATGGTGTTCCTCACATAGTGGGATCAACTATGGTCACCGGCTAGATCCGTGTTTTTTATTTACAAGTTATTTTGCGTCGCACCAACAGAGATAGGTCTTGTGGCGACGATGGGATAGGAAAGGGCTAGGAGTAGGAAGGAAGCGGCCGTGGCCTTAATTAAGGTACAGCCACAGCATTTGTCTGGTGTGAAAATGGGAAACCACGGAATACCATCTTCAGGGCTGAAGACAGTGGGGTTCAAACCCACTATCTCCCGAATACTGGATACTGGCCACACTTAAGTGACTGCACCTATCGAGCTCGGTGATCTCTAATATTCCTCACATAGTGGTACTAATCACAGGCTATGCATACTCATGATGTCATTCGCATAATGGTACTAATCATAGGTAATGTAAACCCATGGTATATCACACATTATGGCACCACCCACAGGCAACACAGACCCATGGTGTTCCTCACATAATGGTGCCACTCTCAGGCAATGCAGACCCATGGTGTTCTTCATATAGTGGTACTAATCACGAGCAATGCTCAAACCCGTGGTGTATTATTGGCTCAGCAGTGTTTGCGAGGATGGGAGGAGCGGAGGGGGAAGGGGGGGTGCAGGGCTGCTGGGGAAAGGGTGGGGGTTGGGAAGGAGGGAGTGGTGGTGAGTTGGAGAGATGGAGGCGAGGTTTGTTTTTATTATAGAAGTTCTGAAAAATATATGGAATGAATGTTTCAAGTAGAATGTTGTTTCTCGTTGACTTCATTTAAATTGTGAGAGGGGTTCATAAACTAATCTAAATCGATGTGGATGCTCTTGAGAGCATTTTGCTCATAATGCAAGATATTAAGATCTTTATCTATTGAAGTGTATTCATGGCTGGATGCTTTGTGATGTTCAGTCATAGCTGAAAAATGATTATATTTGAGAGCGTTGCGATGTTTGGCATATCTTATGACAAAATATGTTTGACCTACATAGCTGGAATTACAGGATTGGCATTCTAATTTGTGAACTCCGGAGTTCAAATACCTATTATTAATGTTGTTATTGTTATTGTTGACAGTATGTGGATTGAAAATGAGTTTGGAGTTGGTGTGGTAGGATCTAAATGCTATTTTGATGTTGTGTTTTTTTTAAATATTAGAAATTTGGTAAATGCTACTATTTCTGAAAGTGAATGTGGAAAATCAATCAATCAATACTGATCTGCATTTAGGGCAGTCATCCAGGTGGCAGATTCCCTATCTGTTGTTTTCCTAACCTTTTCCTAAATGATTTCAAAGAAACTGCAAATTTATTGAACATCTCCCTTGATAAGTTATTCCAATCCTTAACTCCCCTTCCTATAAATGAATATTTGCCCCAGTTTGTCCTCATGAATTCCAACTTTATCTTCATATTGTGATCTTTCCTACTTTTATAAACGCCACTCAAACTTATTCGTCCACTAATGTCATTCCACGCCATCTCTCCGCTGACAGCTCGGAACATACAACTTATTACACGTTATGAGTTTCATTATGATAGCCGTATTGGAGTACAGAATGTAAAAGTTTCAAACAAATTTATTTAAAAACCACCATTCCAATACTTTGAAATCTCTAAGTCTAAGATACAAATTCTGTACTCCAATACAGCTATCACAATGAGACTCATAACGTGTAACCATTTTAACATGTATGTAGTATTTGTACCTTAGACTTCGAGATTTTAAAGTACTGGAATGGTGGTTTTTAAATAAATTTGTTTGAAACTTTTATATACCACTTAGTCGAGCAGCTCTCCTTCTTTCAATTCTACCCAGCCCAAACTTTGCAACATTTTTGTAATGATACTCTTTTGTTGGAAATCACCCAGAACAAATCAAGCTGCTTTTCTTTGGATTTTTACCAGTTCTTGAATCAGGTAATCCTGGTGAGGGTCCCATACACTAGAACCATACTCTAGTTGGGGTCTTACCAGAGACTTACTATATGCCCACTCCTTTACATCCTTACTACAACACTAAACACCCTCATAACCATGTGCAGAGATCTGTACCCTTTATTTACAATCCCATTGATGTGATTACCCCAATGAAGATCTTTCCTTATAATAATACCTAGATACTTACAAAAGGAACCTTCAACATAGTAATTAAAACTGAGAGGACTTTTCCTATTTGTGAAACTCACAACCTGACTGTTAACCCCGTTTATCAACATACCATTGCCTGCTGTCCATCTCACAACATTTTCGAGGTCACGTTGCAGTTGCTCACAATCTTGTAACGTATTTATTACTCTATAGAGAATAACATCATCCGCACAAAGCCTTACCTCTGATTCCACTCCTTTAATCATATCATTTATATATATAAGAAAACATAAAGGTCCCATAATACTGCCTTGAGGAATTCCCCTCTTAATCATTACAGGGTCAGATTCTCTAATTCTCTGAGATCTACTTTCTAGAAATATAGCAACCCATTCAGTCACTCTTTTGTCTAGTCCAATTGCACTCATTTTTTCCAGTAGTCTCCCATGATCCACCCTATCAAATACTTTAGACAGGTCAATCATGATACAGTCCATTTGACCTCCTGAATCCAAGATATCTGCTATATCTTGCTGGAATCCTACAAGTTGAGCTTCAGTGGAATAACCTTTCCTAAAACCGAACTGCCTTCTTTCAAACCAGTTATTAATTTCACAAACATGTCTAATATAATCAGAAAGAATACCTTCCCAAAGCTTACATACAATGCATGTCAAACTTACTGGCCTGTAATTATCAGCTTTATGTCTATCACCCTTTCCTTTATACACAGGGGCTACTATAGCAACTCTCCATTCATCTGGTATAGCTCCTCCGACCAAACAATAATCAAATAAGTACTTCAGATATGGTACTATATCCCAACCCATTGTCTTTAGTATATCCCCAGAAATGTTATCGATTCCAGCCGCTTTTCTAGTTTTCAACTTTTGTATCTTTTTGTAAATGTCATTGTTATCATATGTAAATTTTAATACTTCTTTATCCTTAGTCTTCTCCTCTATCTGGACATTATCCTTGTAACCAACAATCTTTACATACTGCTGACTGAATACTTCTGCCTTTTGAAGATCCTCACATACACACTCCCCTTGTTCATTAATTATTCCTGGAATGTCCTTCTTGGAACCTGTTTCTGCCTTAAAATACCTATACATACCCTTCCATTTTTCACTAAAATTTGTATGACTGCCAATTATGCTTGCCATCATGATATCCTTAGCTGCCTTCTTTGCTAGATTCAATTTTCTAGTAAGTTCCTTCAATTTCTCCTTACTTCCACAGTCATTTCTAACTATTTCTTTCCAGTCTGCACCTCCTTCTTAGTCTCTTTATTTCTCTATTATAATAAGGTGGGTCTTTACCATTCCTTACCACCCTTAAAGGTACAAACCTGTTTTCGCATTCCTCAACAATTTCTTTACACCCATCCCAGAGTCTGTTTACATTTTTATTTACCGTTTTCCACCGATCATAGTTACTTTTTAGAAACTGCCTCATGCCTGCTTTATCAGCCATATGGTACTGCCTAATAATCCTACTTTTAAGACCTTCCTTTCTATCACATTTATTTTTAACTACGACAAAAACAGCTTCATGATCACTGATACCATCTATTACTTCAGTTTCTCTATAGAGCTCATCTGGTTTTATCAGCACCACATCCAGTATATTTTTCCCTCTGGTTGGTTCCATCACTTTCTGAATCAGCTGTCCTTCCCATATTAACTTATTTGCCATTTGTTGGTCATGTATCGTTCAAAGAAATATTTTATTTCACAGGTTTCCTTTTTGTTGATACTGAAGATTATTATTATCAGTACAGGAGTTTGTAAATATTTAACTAATGTGTTCTTCAGTCTGCTGAGAGATGGGCAATTTTTCTCTCACGATATGTAATCATACTTAAGTTGTAGACGGCTGTCATTTGAACATGTCTTCATATTTTCAATAAAGCTAAAGTGTAGAGCCTAGGTTTCAATTACATGTATCAGTTCCGAATGTTCAAACATATCACTTACAAACATGACCCTTATATTAAAATGAGCGACATGATTATGTTTAAGTACCGCTAGGGCTATATACTGTTTTCTTCTGTTTTCGGGGACTGAATTTCAAATAGGAAGTATGCATATTTATTTTTGTTAGTAGTGTATTTTTCAGTCTTCTTATTCAGTCTGCTAAAGGTTTTCTTATTTTTTAATTTTCTTTTATGTGTGCCACCTATACGCTATCCAAAGGATTTGTGTAGATTGTTCAGTACAATGCAAAATGTGTTCAGTTTTTACACACAAGTATTTTTTAATTTTACCACAGTCTTGATATTATGTATATTTATTGCGTGTGTACATGGTAGTCTGTGTAGGCTGTCATTAATTTACCAGAGCAGGTGTTTTCATAGGCGCAAAATGTAAGTGACAAGATGGCGACTACTGTGTGTGAGTCTGTGATATCCGTGGTGGATAATGGTGTAAGATGCAGTGAAAAATGTGGCAAATGTAGAAGAGTAGTTAAAAATGGGATTCTGTGTCGTAAGTGTGATGAATGGTACCATTTTCGTTGTGCAAATATTGTAAATAGGACTGATATTGAAGAACATGTGTGGCTGTGTCCCGAGTGTAAGCAAATTGATAGTGAGGCAGAACAAGAAAGAGACGAAACTATGCTTAAGATTATAGGAGTGCTAGAAGGAGACTTATGTGCTCTGAAACTTGAAAATGAAAGCTTAAAAGACAGAATAAAGAAACTGGAAGATAAAGAAGACATTGGAGAAGAAAGATCGCCGTGGATGGAAATGATGCATAACCATTTTAGACCTAATGTTAAACATATACGAGAAACAACGTACAACTTAAAACCGGGAAAAAACTTTTTACAGTGCCAAAATAGATTTCAGCCACTGCAACAAGTTCCAGAAGAAGACACATCAAGTTTTCCAAATAATCTTAAATCCAGTGGAGGTAACCTACAGAAGAAGAAAACCAACCGAAAGTCAAGATCGCCAAAAATTCATCTCTACACAGACAGTCAAGGGCGGGGTATGGCAGAAGGCATCAAGGATGAGCTGCAGAATCCAGAAACTGAGGTTTTAGGACTAATAAAACCAGGTGCCAAAACTGAAGACGTCCTTTCAAGTTGTGATCCTGTGTTAGAGAAGGACAACTATATGGTGATTGTGAGTGGGACAAATGACATTGCTGCAAATGAAGGTGAGGAATTAATTACGACCCTCAGAGGTGAGATTTCCAAACTACATGACGCAAAAGTAATTGCAGTTAATGTGCCACCCAGCTATGACCTTTTAGGGGACTCGTGTGTGAACAAAGCTGTACATGATGTAAATATAAAAATCAAGAGATTATGTAAGAGTTTTAGAAATGTCTATGTAGTAGATACTTTAGGTCTTGGCAAGCAAATGTTCACTAGGCATGGGTTACATCTGAATGGTAATGGAAAAGCAACTCTCTGTAGACAAATTGCTACAATTATCAACAGAGATTTGCAAACTAATCTGCACTTAAGAAAACCCATACCACTAAACTGGCATATACAGGGAAACTTGCCAGAAAATCCAGATCTACGTACAAGTATCTGGGTTCCAGGGAAGTTCTCAGCTCATGAGTCAAATGTTATCCAATTGCAACAGTCAAGTCTTAGGGAGGAAAGGAGTTTGAGATTGCTCTTGGTAAACTGTCAGAGTGTAGTAAATAAACAATTAAAATTCGGTACATTGATGGAATCTGATGAGACTGATGTGGTGATAGGAGTGGAATCGTGGTTGAGAGAAGGGGTGGGTAATAGAGAAGTATTTCCAGAAGGGTATACAGTCTATCATAGAGACTGAGGAGATAAAATGGGAGGGGGGAGGGTGGTGTTTATTCTGCTGAAGGAAACTTATTGTTCACATGAATGGTTTACCGATGAAGATGAAATATTAGGGATAAAATTAGTTTGTGATAATATGAAGGGGGTGGGAATTATAGGAACATATAGGCCTGGAAGAGAGGAAAGAGACATGGAAATATTTGAGAAAATAATAGATTATACTCATAAAAACAATAATAATGATATGGTAATAATAGGGGGAAATCTAAACTAAAGGTGTACAAATTGTACTTCAGGCTTGCCTGCCCCAAGCTGCTCTGCAACAAGCAAAGCAGCTTAGCTTGAGCGTCAGCGAAGCAAGAGTGCACGCGTACTGAGCGCGCTAGTCTTAGCAAACCAAAACCTGGGTTTCCCTAAGCCTGACAGGTTGCCTGGGACCCGTTCAGACTGCCGGACTTGACAAGAGTGAACGTGAAGTTTGCTATCGACGCGACGTGAATGTGTCGTTATATGTTAGTGTAGCTACGTTTTGAGCCCAGTGCAGCTCCGTTGTAGTTAGAAAAACCAACAAATCAATCGTAAAGGAAGTCGAAGAAAAATAAAAAAGTGGTGAATTTATTCTAGTAGTAAAGCAGGGCTCAAGTCTATTATGTGAAAAATGTTCACGGGTTTATGAACAGGTATCAAATAAGCCAGTAGGTTACTCGCAATGCAATTTTTGCAAAAGCTACTCAGCACCCATTCAGAGACCTCAAGTATGTTGCGACATGTCTACAAATTTGACCCAAATTTTCCACAGTCTAAAAATATTTTGAAAGAGAACAAGGACTTGGTGGCTGATAAGTGCGTGGAAATGTGCGCCAAGGACTTGAGACCGTTTACAACTATTGAGGGTGAAGGATTTTTAAATTTGGGGCAAACGCTGATAGAAATGGGCAAAAAGTATGGCTCGGTGGATATTAAAATTGTTATACACTCTCGAGTCACAGTTGCTAGGAAGGTACAAACTTTCGCCGATAAAGTGCGCAGTAAAACGCTTCTTGATATAGTACGTGCTATTAAATCTGGTATCTGTGCGAGTAACACTGACCTGTGGACAGATAAGTACAAGGGTGTGCACTATATGTCTGTCACAATGCACTATATAAATACAGATTGATCTCTCAATAAGTATGTATTCATGTGTTCGGCCTTCCCTGACTGCCTAGAAACTGGTGAAATTATTCGCAGTGAATTTGAAGATTGTTTGAAAGGACATGGCGTTTCTCATGAAGATATTTGCAAAATTACATTTGTAACAGGTCAGGGAAGCAATATTGTTAAGGCCCTCAGCATATACAAGCGTCTTCCATGAATAGCTCATATTACGGTATTAATACGGTCTTGAAGCATGTTCTGAGCGAACCCTTTTTGAAAGAAAGTGTTCCTAATGTGTTGGCTGTTATCCATTCAATGAAATCTCCGGTTTCGTACTTTAAAAGAAGAAGCCTATGTGTGAGGTTACAATCATCTTTGAAACCGTATGTTTCCACTCGCTGGAACAGTTATTTTGACTTGCTGCAATCAGTTCACTCCCAGATAGATGCTGTGAGAACTATTTTAGAGAAGGAGGGTGCCTCTGATAAAATGCTCGGTTATGATCAGGACATTACTGGCCTGCTTATAACATTTCTTAGGCCATTTAAGGAAGCCACAATTGATCTTGAGGGTGATGAGGAGCCGACTTTACGTCTGGTCCTTCCGTGGTTTTATGCCTTAAGAACCCATTGTACTCCACAGGATGACGATGAACAGCTAATATTTCATTTCTTTTAAATTTTAATGTGAGTCTCCTGATATTTAAATGTAAAAATGTTTTCATACTAAATGAATTTTCATTACTTGAAGCTTTTGAAACAAACCGGTGCTGTCTGTCTGGAGCAGAAAATGGAAGTCACCATGTTACAAAAAATTGCAACACTTTTGGTGCCTAAATATCGCACATTAAAGAAACTAAATGTAGGAGAACAAATGCCTGTTTTAGAGGCAGCTCGACAAATGTGTGCTGAAGGTAAGGTTCTCTGGTTATTTCTTCATTATTATTATTATTATTATTATTATTATTATTATTATTATTATTATATTATACCTATGCAAATCAAATTTTCTTAATATTCTGTTATTAGCATAAAATATCAATAACTTGGGCAGATATATTTTCAGAGCAGCTACCCAATCAAAACAGACAATAAGTCCAATCTTCTTCAAATGAAGAAAATTCAGTGCAACGTAAGAAAACAAAATTTGACGATTGGGCAGAAAATTCGCCAATGATACATGATGAGGTCAGTAGGCACTTGCAAGAAAGGTTTATTAGTGACGAAAATATACTGCGGTGGTGGAAAAATAATTCGCCTGTGTAGCAAAAAAGGTGCTTAACATACCTGCTACGAGTCTCTCCAGCGAGAGGGTCTTCAGCTGTTCGGGAAATTTAATCAGTGAAAAACGTTCCCGTCTTCATGCACAAAGACGTAATGACCTCATAGTAATACACACAAGCGATAATGTGTCCATGCATTAAATATTGGTATGCATTGTGCACAGTATGAGGCGACCACAAACTAAGAGAGCAAGTGGTAAAATTACACTTCTAAACTGATTAATTTTATAGTTACCAGGCGAGTTGGCCGTGCGCGTAGAGGCGCGCGGCTGTGAGCTTGCATCCGGGAGATAGTAGGTTCGAATCCCACTATCGGCAGCCTTGAAAATGGTTTTCCGTGGTTTCCCATTTTCACACCAGGCAAATGCTGGGGCTGTACCTTAATTAAGGCCACGGCCGCTTCCTTCCAACTCCTAGACCTTTCCTATCCCATCGTCGCCATAAGACCTATCTGTGTCGGTGTGACGTAAAGCCCCTAGCAAAAAAAAATTATAGTTATTTCTTTTGGTTTTGTGGGGAAGGGGTTCCTAAATTATTAAATGTATTTCAAAAAAGTTACCTATAAAATTATTTTTCTAAATATATTTACGACCTGTACCTACATTATGTATATCCTTGTTTCTAATTTTCTCGAATAATAAATAATGCATTATATTTATGGTCATATTTCCATCAACAGTCATTATGTTTATTTAAATATTCAAATATTTTGTTCAGAGAACCTACGGTTTATTAAGTAACTATGTTTGACAGAGAGAAATATTATTTGTTAATTAGTTACATAAGACCTCTGAATTACGATATACATTTAAACACAACTTTGTAATGATTAACATAATACTAAATAACCATATAAAATAATATTTGTGTTGACAAATCCTATATAAATTCTGGCATGTAACAACCCCTTTCCTGCCTGCATTCACGCGAGTCTCATATCAGCACAATGAAGGAGCAAACATCAATTAACGCAGCAGGAAGAAGAAAGCAAGCAAGCAAGCTAACCTGTAGCCTGCCCAAGTTGGGCTGAGCTTGACCTGGTCAGGAGTGCAGCAGCCTGCCTGTACTGTTGTTTACGTGCGGCTAGCTTGCTTGCCTGGAGAGCAGGCAAGCTTGGGCAAGTTAAATGCGGAGTTTGTACACCTCTAATCTAAACTTGCCTAAAGTTGAATGGAATGGAGCTGCAAGTGAAGCCCAGGAACAGAAACTGGCAAATAAGTTAATTTGGGAGGGAGGATTTACACAAGTAGTACAAGAACCAACTCGTCTCAATAACGTGCTAGATGTATTCTTGGTTAAACCATGGGAAATTGTTGATAAAACTGAGGTAATTGAAGGAATAGGTGACCATAAGGCTGTAATAATGGATGTAGGACACATACCAAAAATGCTTAATAAGAGCGTCACACAAGACAAGAAATTATACAGAAAAACTAAAGTTGATGAATTTGGGACTTACTTTAAATCACAATTCAGTTGTTGGATAAGTGAAGGGAGTAATGTGGATACACTCCGGGCTAAATTTAAAGGAATCATTTTGGAAGGAGAGAAGAGATTTGTACCTGTTAAGAAGGGTAAAATGACCTCAGACCCTGTTTATTATAAAGGGAAAAAAGAACATTTAAAAAAAATGTAGAATACTAAACAGGAAAATCAAAGAGGTTAAGGAGAATAGAGAAACTAGAAAACAGCTAAAGAGGGAACTGAACAGAGTGAAAAAGGAAACAAAAGAGAAATATATGAATGGCATACTTCAAGAGGGTAATGACCACAAACGGAAATGGAAAAAGCTGTATTCATATATTAGGAATCAAAAAGGAAAAGGAATCCTAATTCCTACAATGGTGGGAGAAGGGGGTGAACACTATTTAACAGATGCTGAGAAAGCAAATCTATTTAGTAGGGAATTCAGAGATTCAGTAGAAGATTGTCAGGAGTTGGAAACCATAACAGAAGATAGAGAGGGAGAGACACATAGGGAACCAAGAAGCTTCTCATTCACAAGTGCAAGGAAAAGCAGCAGGAAGTGATCAAATTACTGTGGAGGTATTAAAGACAATGGGGTGGTACATAGTGCCTTATTTAAAATTTCTCTCTGACTATGTCATAAATAATAGTGTAATACCAAAATAATTGAAGGAATCTATAATAATACCAATTTATAAAGGAAAGGGTGGTAAAAGGAAACCAGAGAACTACAGACCAATCAGCCTGACCAGTATAGTCTGCAAAATACGGGAGAGTTTAATAGCAAAGTACATCAGAGGAATATGTGATGATAAAAATTGGTTCATGAGGAGCCAGTATGGATTTAGAAAGAAATTTTCTTGTGAGGCACAACTGGTGGGATTTCAGCAGGACATATCAGATCAGTTTGATTCAGGAGGCCAGTTAGATTGCATAGCCACAGATCTTTCCAAAACCTTTGATAGAGTGGAACATGGAATATTATTAAAGAAATTAGAGGGAATAGGATTGGACGTAAAGATTATTTTTGGATAAGAACATTCCTAAATTTTTAATTTTTTGCTCTTGGCTTTATGTCACACCAACACAGATATGTCTTATGGCAATGACGGAACAGGAACGGGCTAGGACTGGGAAGGAAGCGGCCGTGGCCTTAATTAGGGTACAGCCCCAGCATTTGCCTGGTGCGAAAATGGGAAACCACGGAAAACCATCTTCAGGGCTGCCGACAGTGGGGTTCGAACCTACTATCTCCCGAATACTGGATACTGGCCGCACTTAAGCGACTGCAGCTATCAAGTTGATTATTTTCACCATGTTGGTCCGTATTGACTTATATTCAAATTTCTGTAAAAATTTTTCACTGCCTTGTCAATACTTTATACATTTTATTTTATTTAATTACTGTACATGTACATGTTTCGAGAGCCACCACTCTCTTCTTCAGCGGTGCAACAAATAACATAGTAAATAGGAAAGGTGAAACTAAGAGAAATAGTTGTAACAATTTTCAAAATTCATATATACTTGTTATATTATACCATTGTACCATAATCCAGGGATCAATTAATGTTTGGCACCGCTGAAGAAGAAAGCGGTGGCACTCGAAACATGTACATGTACGGTAATTAAATAAAATGTATAAAGTATTGACAAGGCAGTGAACATATTTTTACAGAAATTTGAATATAAGTCAATACAACCAACATGGTGAAAATAATCAATTCTGAACATGCCAGCCAGGCTAGAAAATTAATGAATAAATTTAAAAACACAAAAATAATAATAGCCAAAATATCCAAGGACTTGAAATTTCTTAAGATTTGTCTAGAAAATAAGTTAATTCCAAAACATTTGAAATCGGTAGAGAAAAGGGCATTTTGCGAAGACATGAGAGGATGACTCAGTTGAAAGTGAATTAAGTATGGTTAAAAAGTGAAATTAAGTTCTTATATATTAAAAAACGTCGTCTGAACCAGGACTTATATGACCTTCATCTGCAGATTACGAAAGAGGTTTCAAGTTTAGTATGGTATGACATAGAAGATAAAGTAGAAAATTCATTATATTTCATTCTCAAAAAGAAGCAGGATACATTAGATAGAAAACTCGAATTACTGAAGGGCCGGAAAGAGGACAAAAGAAACAATAAAGACGACAATAAGAGATCAAATATAAATGAAATCAGTTTCTATCCTGCAGTTAAGAATTTAACAGGCACGGAGTTTAGCACAGAAGAAATGGCAATATTAGAAACGGGGCCAAAGCATAATTGGATGAAAATTTGTAATGATAATAATAAAAGGGAAATAGTGGAAATAGTAGCAGAGGTAGAACAGGTCATATCCAAAGTGGAAGCTGAGGAGCAAGAAGAAACAAGACATGAAGTAGGAAAAATACTGTCCAAGATAATAGAGTATAAAGATAAAGAAGCGATCATAATGAATAAGAAAATTAAAGGATTGAAAGGAAAAATCGAAAACAATAACATTACAGTAACCAAAGCGGACAAAGGCAACATGATCGTTCTAATGAATAAACAAGAATATATTAAAAAAACAGAGGAATTTCTAAAGAATGGCAAATTCATTTTAATCAAGAAAGATCTGACGAACGTAGTTCAAAAGAATTTTTTTTAAATGTTGAAAGAAGTAGCATTTGTTATGGACTCAAAGGAAGCGAATAGTCTAATAAATGTGAACCCAAGAATGCCCACCATGAGAGCATTGCCCAAGATCCATGAACAAGACATTCCCATAAGACCGATAGTAAACTACAGAAATAGTCCAACGTACGGATTAGCCAAATTTATACAAGTATTCTTAAGAAAACATTTTAAATTCACATCGGAGGCAATAATCAGTAATACAAGCAGTTTCTGTAATAGAACAAGGTATATTGAAATGAAAGAAAATTACACAATACATAGTCTCGATGTTTTTTAAAGACATGTATTCCAACATCCCCATATCTAAAACAATAAATATTGTCAGAAGGAACTTAACAGAGCATAGCAGTTTAAGTAAAATAGAGATCGAAGAATTTATAAAATTGTTAGAATATGTATTAGAGAACAATTATTTCGGATTCAACAACAAAATATACAAACAGGAAAAGGGATTGGCTATGGGTTCCCCGGCGTTGGGTATTCTCAGATCAAATGTATGGCTTTTCAGCCGTTTGCTCTATTAACCAGCATTTTGTCTTAGGTCTGACACTAGACTCGTCAGAATGGGATGTGTCAGACCCCACCCACTGACGCTGGGGAGCATGCAGGTGAACTTATCAGAAGCCTGATTTTTGATATGCTCTATTGGTGGAAAAATATCTAATTCCCTCCATGGGAACTTAGAATTTCCAGTTGGGTATTCTAGCGAATATTTACATGGACTATGTGGAATCAAATAAAATAATTGAGAAAATTAAAGGATTAATTAAATGGTTGAGATTTGTGGACGATGTGTTCATTATCATAGATGAGAAAGAATTAAGCCCGATAGAAGTATTAAGAAGGGTGAATGAAATAGACAAAGATATCAAATTCACAATGGAATCAGAGGAAGGAGGATCGCTGAACTACTTGGACATCAAAATAACGAGAAATGGTAGAGAATTAGAGTATCAGGTTTATAGGAAAGAAACGACCACTAACACTATTATTAGGAAGGACTCCAATCACCCAGGCCAACAGAAGAAGGCAACATTTTATAGTATGATCAGCAGGGTACTTAAATTTTCCTTAAAAAGACAAGCGTTCGAAAAAGAGATGACCACCATATATGAGATCGCAAAGAGAAATGGATATACGAAGAAATATGTAGATAATAAAGGAAAAAAAAAAAAATCAACAGAAATCAACCTTGGAAAAAGAAAAGAAAGGAAGAATGTAGTGGTAATAACATTTCATAATAGACACTCATACGGAATAAAAAATATATTTAATAAAAAGGGCACTGACGTGGCGTTTAAAACAAACAACAATAATAAGATAATTTTATTTAATTCGCATAAGGTTAATAGATCCGACAGGTTTAATAAATCAGGAGTATATTGCATCAAATGCCAAAATTGTGGGAAAAAATACACCATTGGACAATTAGGGAGGAGTTTGGAGACGAGATACAAGGAGCACGTGAATGCGGTGAGACACAGGAGATTCTCAGCAATGGGAGAACACATGGAAAAACACAAAAATAATTTTATGGAAATAGACAAAGATATGGAAATACTGCACATGACAACGAAAGGAAAATTAATGGACGCTCTAGAGAAAATAAATATATATATTGATCAGAGAAACAATAATGAAAATAACTTAAACGAACCACTGAATGAAGAAAATGCGATGTACCGATTGGCATACAATCATATAAGAGGGGAGAGAAAGAGGGAGCGAAAGAAATAGTTCTGGTCACAAGTACGCGCCCCCTCCATCCCCTACATTACATAACCAGCAGCACAGCTACAGGTAGCAGCAAGCCTAACAAGGTCATTGACAGCAGAGAGCAGAACACGTTTGTTTATTCAAACTAGTACAAGAATACTTTGGTCAAGGTTAAATTTTGGCAACCAGTCGAGCTGAAGTAAGTAAATACAATTTTCTCTAATTATCTGAGATATCGTCCTTTTATAAACACGTTGCTAAAGATTAGTTTGTTGGTTTATTATTTAAAGGAGTTTGATGGTTAGAAAGCGACCAGCATGGTCATCGCGTAACCAGTAGCAGAGTAGCAGATTGACAACAAGGAAAGAAGGAGGACATATTGTTTGGGTTCAGACCAATATCACATCATTTTAAATTTTGGATAAATTAGATGGAATGAAGTAAGTAGGCCTAAATAATTTCTCCAGACATCTGAGTAGCCGTCTTTTTTCGCAAAAGGTCTCTAAAGTTAGTTTGTTTGGTTTATTTATTTAAGGAATTGGACGAGATTAAGAGAAGATATTCTGATTTATGAGAGGTCTAGAAAATTATAGCGGACTTTAAGAAGAAAGGAGAGAGCAGAAACATTTTAAAGGATAACTAATTTTATAAATGTTATTTATTATTTTACGAATTGATATTTATTATTTATGATTTTATGATTTTAGGATAAGGACTATTTTATAGATGTTATCTATTATTTTACAAATTGATTTATTTAAGGATTTCCACTAAATGACAAGTAAATGTTAAATTTAGACAAGAAGAAATATTTATTCTTTCAGATGTAAATAAGGACATAAATTAACATATAGAGATTAACTTAATAGATTTCATTATTTAGGAAAATTCCAGTAAAATCTGCAACAAATGACATAGTAAATAGGAAAGGTGAAACTAAGAGAAATAGTTGTAACAATTTTCAATATTCATATATACTTGTTATATTATACCATTATACCATAGTCCAAGGATCAAATAATGTTTGGCACCGCTGAAGAAGAAAGCGGTGGCTCTCTAAACATGTACATGTACGGTAATTAAATAAAATGTATAAAGAATTGACAAGGCGGTGAACATATTTTTACAGAAATTTGCAGCTATCAAGCTCGGTATTCCTAAATTCAAGGGCTCAGAAAGTCAAAGTAGGAAATAATATATCATAGGAAGAAAAAGTTTGGAAGGGAATTGCACAGGGTAGTATAATCAGTTATAATCAGTTATCCCAAAAGATGGCAAGTGCAAATACTTAGGTGTGAGATTTGAAAGTAATTTGCACTGGAAGGGTCATGTTGATGACATTGTTGGGAAAGCATACAGATCGTTACATGTCATAATGAGGCTACTTAAAGGATGCAACAAATATTTAAAAGAAAAAAGTTACTTAAGTATGGTTCATCCATTATTGGAATATGCAAACAGTGTTTGGGATTCTCACCAAGAATACCTAACAAAAGAAATAGATAGTGTGCAGAGGAAAGCAACAAGATTTGTAACAGGGGATTTCAGGAGACAAAGTAGTGTATCAGAAATGTTAGAGGAACTTGGGTGGGAAACTTTAAGTAAGAGAAGAGAGAAAACTAGAATTAAGATTATATAAAGCCTATACAGGAGAAGCATGGGGAGAAATCCATGAGAGGCTTCAGTTGTAAAATAATTATATCGGCAGAACTGACCACAAGTATAAAATTAGAAGGAATTTTAGCAGAAGCGATTGGGGTAAATTTTCATTCACTGGGAAGGGCGTGAAGGAGTGGAACAGTTTACCAGGGGTGGTGTTTGATCCTTTTCCAAAATCTGTACAGATATTCAAGAGAATAAACAGCAACAGAGAAAATAAATGAAATGTTAGAGGGCATTCAATCAGTGCAGGCTATTGTAAATAAAAAATTTGTATTAAAAAAATTAATTCCATCCCCTGGTACATGGAGTTTGGACAATCGAAGTAGGGGACTGCCTGTAGGGGTGAAGTACAGTGGGGACTTTGAGGGCCCTGAGACCGCTACGGTAGCTGTGAAGGCCCGTCAGGAACTCTGAAAAGTGATGGCAAAAGGGACTCTGGTTAAGACGCAGCAGGTCATTATGCTACTTAGGTAAAAAAAAAAAAAAAAGTAAATAAGTGCAATGTAAATTTTAATCTTATACCAGTTGTATAGTATTATTTGAAGTAATTCCACATACTGTATATGAGTTGACTATGTTTGTAAGTATAGGAGATATTATAAGTAGAATTTTGTAAACAATGTAAATTTATTAAGGATGAGCTGTGTGTTTTATAGAAAAAATTATCAGCGTAAATTGTATATTATTGTATTATAGAAATATTTTGTTCTTCTCTTGTTAATTTAAAATTTAGTGCTTGACAATAATGTATTTTAGTGTACCATTTACCACCGAAGTAGACACCTCATTTGCAAATAAGAGATTTAGATTTGATTCGAAGTTAATGCATAAATTCCATACTACATGGCGGTACGCACATAGACATATCTTTCCCAGTCATACGCTTATGTGCAGCCAATGGTGTGGGGCCTTGAGCATGAATGTGTTTTCAAAAAGTAATTATGATCAGTGGAAAATGGTAAATAAAAATGTAAACATACTCTGGGATGGATTTAAAGCAATTGTTGAGGAATGTGAAAACAGGTTTGTACCTTTAAAGGTGGTAAGGAATGGTAAATAACCACTATATTATAACAGAAGTAAAGAGACTAAGAAGGAGGGGCGGCTTGGAAAGAAATAGAGTTAGAAATGGCTGTGGAAGTAAAGAAAAATTGAAGGAACTATGAAACTGAATCTAGCAAAGAAGTCAGCTAAGGATAACATGATGGCAAGCATAATTGGCAATCATAGACATTTTAGTGAAAAATGGAAGGGTATGTGTAGGTACTTGCAGTCAGAAAAAGATTCCATGAAGGATATTCCAGGAATCATTAATGAATAAAGGGAGTATGTATGCAAGGATATTCAAAAGGCAGAAATATCCAATCAGCAGTATGTAAAGATTGTTGGTTACAAGGATAATGTCCAGACGGAGGAGGTGACTAATACTAAAGAAGTATTAACATTTACCAATGATAATAATGACATTTGGAGCCTCCATGGCTCAGACAGCAGCGCGTCGGCCTCTCACCGCTGGATACCGTGGTTCACATCCCGGTGACTCCATGTGAGATTTGTGCTGGACAAAGCGGAGGCGGGACAGGTTTTTCTCCGGGTACTCCGGTTTTCCCTGTCATCTTTCATTCCAGCAACACTCTCCATTATCATTTCATAGCATTTATCACTCATTAATAAATCACCTTGGGAGTGGCGACTCCATTGTAATAACAGCCTACATATGTTTCATTCATTCCATCCCTGACCCAGTCAATGACTGGAAAACAGAATGTAGGTTTTCATTTTCAATAATGACATTTACAATATGAAAATTAGAAAAGCAGCTGGAATTAATAAGAATTCTGGGGATATACTAAAGACAATGGGTTGGGATATAGTACCGTATTTGAAGTACTTATTTGATTATTGTTTGCATGAAGGAGCTATAACAAATGAAAGGAGAGTTGCTACAGTAGCCCCTGTAGAAAAAGGAAAGGGTAATAGGCATAAAGCTGAAAATTACAGGCCAGTCAGTTTGGAATGCATTGTGTGTAAGCTTTGAGAATGTATTCTTTCTGATTATATTAAATATGTTTGCATAATTAATAACTGGTTTGATAGAAGGCAGTTCAGATTTAGGAAAGGTTATTCCACTGAAGCTCAACTTGTAGGCTTCCAGCAAGATATAGCAGAAATCTTGGATTTAGCAGGTCAGATGGATTGTACCGCAATTCACCAATCTAAGGCATTTGATAGGGTAGATCATGGGAGACTACTGGCAAAAATGAGTGCAACTGGACTAGACAAAAGAGTGACTGAATGGGTTGCTATATTTCTAGAAAACTGAACTCAGAGAATTAGAGTAGGTGAAGCTTTATCTGATCCTGTAATAATTAAGAGAGGAATTCCTCAAGGCAGTATTATTGGACATTTATGTTTATGGACATTTATTGTTGCCATTTGCAATGTACCATGTACTTAACGACCTTTCTTTTCAACTACTCCGAAATTAAGCCTAAACATTTACGACAACCAATCAAGTTTCCTTCCACACCAGCCAAATTCACCGTTTGCTTTTTGGATTCATACTCACGAATCCAGGACTTCAACCAGACAGCTTTTGGTAATGACTACACTCCTAATGGAGCCCCATTTGGCAAGCTCACAATATGCTGGAATATTTTTCCTAGCATTCCAAATTATATGAACTGAGGTCAAACCACTGCTACATAATACTGTGTTGTTGCCCTGTGATCATCAACCAACGGCAGAAATTATAGTTATGCACATTGGTGCCGGATATTTTGTATCCTTTCTCCCCAAACTCCTCCCATGTAAAAATGTTAATATAAACTTTGTAATATTTCCTAACTTTTCTAATAATGTAGCGTCAATGTTTCACATCAGACCACTACTGCTGGACACTGTTAAAATGCCCTGTGGTTTTATGCATTCGTGCTGATTACTTGTATCTTTTACCTCAGGCTGCCCCCATGTAAATATAATCCTTTTAAAATCCATATTATTAAGAACACTGTTTTTCTCACTGAAGCTTAATAATTATTTTCCTAACATTTCTGATAGTATAACGTCAATATTTTACGTCAGACCACTGCTGCTGGACACTGTTAAATGCCCTGTGGTTTTACCTATTGGTGCCGGTCACTTGTATCTTTTCCTTAGACTACCCACATGTAAATATATTAATATAACCTTTGTAAATACATACCGTAACATGTTGATGCTATTATCCTTCAAACTGATATGTTGGTATCCATATTATTACTGAACATTGTTTTTCTCATTAACCATCCCTACTGTAATATGTCAACATTATTTCTTAGTAATTATAATTTAATTACAAACCAGGTACTTGATTTATGCCTTGAGGTAGTACTGTGACTGATGATGCCTTCAATGAAAGGCAAAACATGTCTCATATGGAAATAAATATAAATTAATAATTTAAAAAAATTAATGTATTGAATAGGTGATAATATAAACTAATTAGCATGCTACATATAGTATCTTCAATATGGATCCAAAATGATATTATCACTTGTAAGCGGTATGTTCCGAGCTGTCAGTGAGAGATGGTGTGAATGACATTTACAATATGAAAATTAGAAAAGCAGCTGGAATTAATAAGAATTCTGGGGATATACTAAAGACAATGGGTTGGGATATAGTACCGTATTTGAAGTACTTATTTGATTATTGTTTGCATGAAGGAGCTATAACAAATGAAAGGAGGTAAGTAGGTAGGTAGGTAGGTAGGTAGGTTGGTTTTCCAGATGGCATTGTTCTACTTGCAGAAACAGAAAATTTACAACAGATGAATACTGAGATTGACGGGATGTCCAGGTTTATAGGGCTATGAACAAATGCTGAAAAGATGAATATGATGTGTATAAGGAAAGGAAATGTATCTGATCAAATTACAGTATAACAGCATGTACTGCAAAATATTGACAAATTTTCATAACTTTGCAGCGTTATCTATAATAATAGGGACGTAGATGCACACATCGGGTGTAGAATTCAGAAAGCTATTACATACGATGCATACAGTTGTCAGAATCCAGTAATATATCCAATGATATAGCCGATGACCTTAGATGCAAAGCTCCTTTAAACAACAAGCATCATCATCAGCATTAATACATCCATAAAGCTCTGGCTGTACTCTTCTATCATCTTATCACTGGATATACACATTTGAGACTCAGAAAATGTCAGTAAAATCAGCACACAAGCTGAACATTTTTCAACAACTATGCTCAAAAACAAATTCTAATTGTAAGTTATCGTGACTGCATTATGAATTATGAAGAGCTGCGTAGCCAAAATTGCACTGTTGTGGGTACTACCAGATGGACACAGGAGTAGAGTAATAGCACAAAACATCTGGAAATGAATTTTTGCAAAAGATTTTGTACATAAAGATGTGAACTGAATGAAGCCAAAAATCTGGTGGCTGATTGGATTCACTAGAGGAAACCTGTTGTGTAATATGCTACTTAGCACTGAGGAACCAAGTCCAAGTAATATCTCAACATGATGTTTATTTGATGCAGCTAATTCTGAAGTCTTCCTTCTGTAAAATTAAAATGTTAAAAGTCCACCTTTTCACTACCATGAGTGTTTGTTGATGTGAATATATGTCACATAACATTTAAAGAAGATTGGTACTAGTTTCGATGCTCATTGCATGTCATCATCAGCCAACAAATCAATTAAGCAAAGTACAACTTATCAAATAGCAATATATCACACATGATAGCACCTACAAGACAAATGTTAAACTATGACTAGTTGAAATATAAAACACATGACAACAAATATGAGGATTAATGTTTAAAGTTAAATTGTCAAAAGTTAAAACAATGAAAGCAAAACAGAGAAGGTAACAATAGTTAGGGTATGATACACAAGAAAATAGTCCAGCTTGAGGTTTGTAGAACATAAGGTGTATCTATATACAACATTTAAATGCACCTACTAAGGCAAATTTTAAATGTAACGTTAAAATGACGAGGGTATGGTGCGTCTGACCATCTAAAACATATGATAGCACCTATAAAGTCACTGTTAGATTATAACCAGTTGAAATGATGAGGTGTGTCTGACCATAAAATATAACATTTTTGAGAAGGTATCTTAGTTGTTGAGTCTTGATAAACAAGAGAATAGTCCAGCTTGAGGTGCATAGGTCATAAGGCAACATATGTTATCAGTGGGAAGAATAAACCTTGTTCTCTTAAGTTGCGGTAATTAACAGGCTTAATTCAGGTGGTTTCAAAGCCAACAATGTGGTCGTGTGAAGATTATAATTTGAATTAACGTCACGATTCCCAGTTCAGTATGGAAACGCGGAGACCTGACGAAAAGATTGAAAGCCAAATTAGGCGTGATATAAATATACATAGCCAAAAGAAATATAAGGGAAAGGAGTCAAAATCACCTTGAGTAGCGTGATGGCACAGATGTTGAAAGGAGAGGAGCTGGGCTAATGAAGAGAGCAATAATGGAGGCCAAATAGTGGAAGGGAAGGGAGAGTGAGGGGAGGGGAAGGGGAAGGGGAAAGAGGAGGAGCTAAAGCTGAGGAGTAGGGCTATGGTGGGGCAGTGAGATGAGGTAGTGGGGGTAACTGACGGGGATGTGTATTGCCCATGGCTTGAAAGATAGCGCTAGTGTTTGGAAATCTGATATTTTTAAACAAGTTAATTAAGAAATCGAAAAGGATATTAGGCTTATTCGAAATTTCATTTAAGTTGAAGTTATGATTAAAGTATTGAATGAAATGGATAAAACAATTTTCGATTATATTCATGAGAGTCTCTTTACTGGCCATTTGAAGGATCTCTAAATCGTGTTCAATGTCGGTAAACTTGTGGTTGGAATCAGAGATGTGTTGACCTATTGCTGAAAACCTATTGTATCTTGTAGCATTGACGTGCTCTGAATATCTAGTCGTGAAACTGCGTCCTGTTTGCCCAACGTATAAGGAATTGCTGTCATTGCATTTGAATCTGTAGATTCTGGATTTTAAGAAAGTATTGGACATGTTAACTGATGGGGAATTGTGCAGAATTTCAGAATTCCTGTTATTTGTTCTGAAGGGAATTTTTACGTTATGTTTTCTGAAGAGACTGGTGATTTTGTAGACATCATTGTTGAAAGTAAAGCTGGCAGAAGTGGCATCTTTAGATTTTTCTTTAGTAAGAGTGGTCTTAGGTTGGCATCTGAACTTGTTGATAATCTGTTCTATATAGGGCTTATTGTAACCATTCAATTTGGCGATTGCACGAATAGTATTGAGTTCGTTGTTCAAGTCTTTCTTTGACATGGGTATTGTGAAGGCACGGTGGACTAAACTATTATAGGTAGCACGTTTGTGTGCTTGGGGATGTGTGGAGTCTTGACGAATGGTAGTTGCAGTTTGTGTGGGTTTCCTGAAGATTTTGTAAGATTAAGAGGAAGGGTGTCTATGAATGGTCAAATCTAGAAAATTGATTAACCAGTTTGCTTCAGACTCAAGTGTAAATTTTATGTGGGGATCGATGCTGTTAAGATAGTGAAGGGTAGAGGCCGCGTTCTTAATTTCTTCGTTCATAATTACGAAGGTGTCATCCACGTATCTGGCCCACAGAAGAATGTTGGGAAATTTGTTGTTGATTTTAGTGTGTTCCAGATAATCTAAATAAATCTCCGCTAAGATACCAGAGGCGGGTAAATCCATTGCTAATCTGTCTTGTTGATAAATAGTTTTGTCAAAAGTGAAAAAGTTATTATTGGCGACTAATTTCAGAATGGAGATGAAGTCATGTATTTCAAGTTTGCTAAGAGGACTGTATTTCTTTAAGTTGCTTTCAATAACAGGGAAAAGCTTTGCTGTTTGTATGCTTGGATACATGTTGACTATGTCAAAAGAATGAAGGGAGTGGTTAGGTTGCAAGTCGAAGGTCTTTAGTTTGTCAATTAGTTCAATGGTGTTTTTTAATAGACTTATTGGCAAGAAAATGGTAGTTTTTAGCCAAGAAACTTTGGACAAATTGAGAGGCTTTATACAGAAGACTAGGCCTATAGTTAATAATAGGGCAGATAGGGATGTTGGCCTTATGGATCTTTGGGAGGGCTTTAGCTGTAGGAAGACCCAGGTTCATATTTAAAAGCTTAGATTTTTTGTGGTCCGTGAAAAGAAAGGAAGTGTTCTTTAGGGTTTGTTTTAATTGTCGCTGAATTCATTGGGTTGGGTCTTTCTTAATTGTTGAAAAGGTGCTGCTGTTAAAAAATTCCTTAGTTTTAGAGACATATCGGTTTTATTCATTATAACTGTGGTATTTACCTTTATCAGCTTTAGTGACTATTAGGTCGTTATTATTGATGTTCTTTTTAAGTTTGTCGATTTGTTTGTGTTTGGAAATCTGCTTGTTGTCAGCGGGATTAATGGAGGAGAATCTTTTGTTTACATTGTCAGAGGTAAAAATTTTGTCTAATTTCCTTTTTATTTCGAATCTAAGTTTTTCGTGTTGTTCTAATGGTTTGTTGATGGCGGCTTCAGACTCAATAACTAAAGTAGTGGTGATGTTCATTTTGTTCAGGTTAGGCTAGTTGTGTTTTGAGCCTTTCGATAGAATGGCGGTTTCTTCTTCATTTAAAGTTACTTTAGACAGGTTAACTACAGGGGGGGAGGGGGGGGGGTGGAATTTCTCAATTACATTTTTAGACAAACTAGTCTCTTTAGACTAATTTTTCGGTAGAGTTGTGTTCATTTTTAAAGTGTTTAATTTTTTCTCTAAGGTAAGTTGTTTCTGCAAAAGTAGGTCAAAAAGTCTATTATTAATTTGGTCTTGGAAAAGATTCCACTGGGCACTAGGGAGCATGGGCGCCTGCAAGGGGTGGCACTTGCCCCCCCCCTCTGGAATTCTAAAAATGTTGATGTTCAATTGTTTAATATCATACCAGATTATTTCATAAACTGAACTTACTGACAGTCATCTAGCATCTGTTTTAACTGGAAATTTCTGTAAACAATTTAATGTTGCTGACGTTATATTGGTTTTATATTCAAGAAAATTGTTAATGTGCCCCCCCTCCCCTGGAAAAGATCCTGCGGGCGCCCATGCTAGGGAGCAAATTGGCTGTTTCAAGGTGAGTCTCATAAAGTCTATTATTCAAGTAAGATTTTTTCTTGTGTAAAAACCGGATTTCATTTCTTAGCCAAATTTTGTTGGTTTTTTGGCGAGTTTTGATAGAATGAGGTGCGGAACAGTGTTTTTTTTCTTCCTTCTGTAAGCGTCACTGTCCTATTAAATCCAGTCTGATTGCTGTGTTGTGTCTGATAAGTTTCTAGTATATCAGACAGAAGAGGGGCCCAACAATGTCCTCAGATTTGTTAAAAATATTTTTTAATGTACACTCCGTGAATGTCTGTGAAATTGATTGATGGCCTAATAGTGAGGTCCTAACATTAATTATTTAAGAATCAGAAATGGATTGGGGCTAATCTAAGCCTCCAGGACTAAAGACTCAGAACATGATCAAAATGCTCTATATGAACTGGTAATCCAACTTAAAAGATTATTTACTTGACGACTCATACATTATCCATGATTTCAAACTTGGACATGAAATTGCTAAAAATCACTACAATATTAATATATCCACCAGAAGTTACTTACCAATCATGACTCGAGCAGGGACAGCATTCCACTCGAGCCAGAAAGTTATGAACGATGATGTAACTAAGATGATGCCTGGTATGAACACTGTTGTAAAATAGAATGCCCGGTCACGAGTGAAAATCAGGTCCACTTTAAGGCAGCTGTAGTTCCCTGTTGGCATGAAATGAGTTAATGAACAGGGTGAATTCATTTCATTTAAATACCTACCATCAATAAATAAGGAAACATATAATCCTCAGAAGTGATACTATTAAAAATAGTATTTTGAGGGAAAAACAAATATACAATGCTTTTAAACACAAAACTGTACTAGAGAGAAAGTAAATAAGACAGAGAGAGCCATAAATCTACTTATACAAAGGATTTGATTCACACAATAAATTAAAACAAATTTCTACAGAAATCTACAACAAGGTATGGTATCATACCAGCGTTTTGATTGCATATTTCGATAGTATATATGAACTAGCAATGTGATTTTGTCTTAATAATGTTGTGATTCTAACATGATCTTGATATTCTCTACTCTTATGTGTAAGCTTCAAATGTAATTTTTTTAACCTCTTAACCAGGGAGTGTCCACTGAGAAACAAACATTCATAGCGGGAAATATATTTTGACTGAAAACGAATCAATTCGTCACGCCCATTATCATGATGTGGGTGATGAGTTACCCCGTCATGCCCATTAGGATTCCGCGAATGATGAAGGAACTCGTCCTGCCCATTATGTGCTTCCGTGAATGACGAAGGAACTCGTCCTGCCCATTACGTGTGCATGCCTTCGCAGAAGACAAGTTATCTAGCCTGCCCATTTTGATATAAATATGTCTTATGGCTGGTGGTCATCTGAAAATTTGCATTACAGAAGTTAGCAACACAAAAGATGTGATCAAAGTGTAACTTTTGCAGGCTGTGATGTAAGGTATGGATCGATGGTCATACAGTGTTATCCAGCAACCGTGCAGGCTATGTCTAATGGCTGGTGGTGATCTGAAACTAGAAGCCATTGATGGATGGCCATGACTGAGAGACATGTTTAGGATCATTTGATTTTTGCAAAGGGAAAAGTGGTTCCTTTTGATTTGCATTTGGTAATTCAAACCATAATTCAATATTTGATTTGACTTCTTGCAACGGTTTCAATTTTATTTTACTAAGCGATACAAACGTAAAAAGAGCACAGGCTATGACGGTGCAAAGTGGCTGCATCACTTGTCGTAGGCAAGCTAATATCTTCTCTCTCTTCTTCATTTCCAGAAGCAAGTTCACTGTCACTTTCACCACCTGTCCTATCGTTGCTATCCAAAGAGTTATCATCTAATTCTTCATTTGAATCAGTGAGATGAAGAATAGTTTCAATCATCCAAATGAGCACATTTAGCCATTATGTATGGAAGAAAATAAAATGAAATATTGGCACGCACTATGGCGCAGTAAATCTGGAACTTACCAACATCTATAAAGGGATCATAGAACTACACTCAACAACAATAAGAGACAAGAAACACATCCCACCCAGCAGATAACAATTTTTGAAGGCTCTAGATGAGTTAACTCATCATTACCGATTGAGTAACAACTATTGGTAGATGAATTAACTCGTCACGCCTAGTTAAGAGGTTAAATAAATAACTGGGTGATATATTTAATTTAATTAGTCAAATTGCACTCATTGCTCTCTGTTCCCTTGTTATTTTTTTTTTTCCATATACTCTTAGAGCCGAATGTCAGGCGGCAGTCAGTTACTGATGACCCTGGGAGGGCCAATGGCTTTGGGCAGAGGTTAGTGAGAGGTTATCTTAGTGATAAAGTAGTTAATAGTTGTAGAAATTTAGCAAATTTTTTGTGTGTGTTACATTAATTCCACAAATATTGGTGTTTAGTGCTGGTTTGTAGTTATTTATTTACAATTTTAACACTGGGTAGTTCCGTAGGTGTTCGCTAGATTACAAGCTGTAACTTAGGACCGCATGAAAGAAGAATTTTTTAAATATTAGAATTTTTCAAATATTATTATTAAAATATCAGTAGGTTTGTTGATAAAATACTTACAAAGACAGGATATTAAAAAGAGTCGTAACTTCAGCAGTGGTTATATTAGTGCAGGTAATTGACAGGGTAGTTCAAATAGCAGTTCGACTGTCCCACCTATCACGAAGGTAACAACTTCTTCAAATAATGTGATACTGTTGTAAATTTTGTTTAAAGAAGGGATTTCAACAGAATATACAGTATTTCACTGAACAGTCGCATTTCACTTCTATTAGAGCATAGTAGGATAAAGTAATACTAAATAAATAATTTTCTGTCTACACATTTAACTTTGTTGGTAATCTTGGAGTATGGTAGTTCTTGCGAATTTCAAACTTTAGGCCTAATTGCAATTTTCAATTCTATTTGTGCTTAGTAATAACCTATTGTAATTAGGATATGTCTGAACATAGTTTAAAAACTATTGTAGTGTATTGTAGTGACTTATTAAAAATTAGAGTACTTATTCTATTATTTTGAGTAGTCTTGCAAATTTCAAACTTTAATTGTAATTTCCATTTCAGTTTGTGCTTAGCAATAACCTGTTGTATTATAATTAGGATATGTCTGAATGTAGTTTAAAAGCATTGTAGTGTATTATAGTAGGTATCTTATTATAAATCAGTGTGTTTATTCTATTACTGTGAAATATTTGTGTAGTATAGTATCTGTACCATAGTATCTATAGTATCTGTGGTATCTGTATTAACCCTCTTACTAGAATTCTGTTGCAGTAATTATGGTAGACTTAACTGAAGTTAAGAATTGTGTAGGCCTAATTCTTGTGTGTTACTTTCAGTTTTCAGTAATTAACAGCATTTATCATTCTGTTAGGGTGTTATAAAAAAAATTAGTTCAACTAAGTAGTATTGTAGTAGAGTAGTAGCTTATATTAATTACCTTGTTGTTGTGTGATCTTTGTGACCTATCCTAGACAATATTTCTTTCCTTTCATTTTTATTTTGCACAGAATAAGTTATTTTATTTTTCCTTTTCTTCCCATTGTTTTGTAAATAATGGCTAAGGAGTGCAAGTGTAGAAACTGTGGGTGTGGCCAGGCATTAAGAAGTACGAGGGAGGAGTTGGAGAGTTTGAGGGAGATAATTAGGATTCTCTCAGAGGACAGGAAGGAAAGTAGGCATCCCTCAAATAATGTACAGGATACAGTAGGTGTAAAGGAGGGATGGGAAGGAAATGGAGGAATTGTAGTAGACAGGTGGTCTAATGTTTTAAGGGGAAGGAGATTGCAGGCTAAGGGCTCTGTTCAGGATCAGAATTCAGGACAGGTGTCTGTGAGAAATCAGTATGAGTCACTGCAGGTAGAACAACCGAGGGAAGTTGAGGAACAGGGAACTGTTGCTGAGATGTGTGGAAGTAGGAGGAAGGGAAAAGGTAGGAAAGGGAAATGTAGTGTAGTGGAAAGGAAAAGATAGGTGGAACAGGGTCATGGGAGGGAGAAAAGGGAGGAGAAAGTGTTCTGCAGCAGTGAGAGAAGATAGTGCTGACCAAGAGGGGAGGGGATCAAATGAGGTGGGTAGGGTTGAGGCTCTGGTCATGGGAGATTCCATCGTTAGACATGTGGGGAAAGTGTGTGGAGGAAAGGGAACCAGGGTAGAGTGTTATCCAGGAATTAGGTTGAGGAAGATGTTGAAGAAAGTAGAAGAGAAGGAAGAGGGAAAGCAGAAGGTGGTAGTGTTTCACATTGGTACTAACAGCATAAGACAGGTAGGTATAAGTACTAACATAGTTGGGGATGTGTGGGATCTGGTAAATGCAGCACAGATGAAATTTAAGGAAGTGGAGATTGTTATCCGGGGAAATACTGTGTAGGAGGGATACTGACTGTAAGGTGAATGGGGATTTAAATGAGACTATGGAGTGGGTATGTGGGAAACTGGGAGTGGGATTTATAGATCCTAATGGGTGGGTAGGAGACAGGGATCTGCACTAAGATGGCCTTCACATAAACCGCAGTGGTACATATAAGTTAGGAAATTTGTTTAGAAGGGTTATAGGAAGGTACATTCAAGGAAATGAGGTGGCCTAGGGAGTGGTGTTAAGGAAACAGGGAACTGGAAATCAAGTAGGGATGACATAAAAATGTTAGTGCTCAACTGCAGAAGTATTGTAAACAAAGGAATAGAATTAAGTAATTTAATAGATATATTCGTTCCAGACAATTGTAATAGGAGTTGAATCATGGCTGAGAAATGATATAATGGATGCAGAAATATTCTCACAGAACTGGAGTGTGTATCGTAGAGATAGGATAGGAATAGTAGGAGGGGGAGTATTCATTCTGGCGAAAGAAGAATTTGTAAGCTACCAAAAAGTTAAGGATGAAAAACATGAAATTCTAGGGGTAAGGCTCATTTCTAAAGATAATAGGCAACTTTACGTCTTTGGAGTGTACAGACCAGGAAAGGGTAGCACAGATGCTGATTCAGAATTATTTGATAAGATAATCAGCTATGTTAGAAATGATATGGAAAGGAATGTGATGGTAGCAGGTGATCTCAATTTACCAAATGTCAATTGGGAAGGTAATGCGAATGACAGGAAGCATGAACAACAAACGGCAAATAAGTTAATATGGGAAGGGCACCTGATTCAGAAAGTGATGGAACCAACTAGAGGGAAGAATATTCTGGATGTGGTGCTGGTAAAACCAGATGAGCTCTAGAGAGAAACCGAAGTAATAGATGGTACGAGGGAAAGTTGTTTTTGTGGTAATTAAAAATAAATGTGAAAGAAAGGAAGAGATTAAAATTAGGACTATTAGGCAGTACCATATGGCTAATAAAACAGGCATGAGGGAGTTTTTAATAGGTGACTATGATCGGTGGAAAACAGTAAATAAAAATGTAAACGACTCTGGGATGGGTTTAAAGCAATTGTTGAGGAATGTGAAAATAGGTTGGTACTTTTAAAGGTGGTAAGGAACGGTAAACATCCACTATATAATAACAGAGAAGTAAAGAAACTAAGAAGGAGGTTCAGGTTGGAAAGAAATAAGAGTTAGAAATGGCAACGGAAGTAAGGAGAAATTGAAGGAACTTACTAGGAAATTGAATCTAGCAAAGAAGTCAGCTAAGGATAACATGATGGCAAGCATAATTGGTGGTCATACAAATTTTAGTGAGAAATGGAAGGGTATGTGTAGGTACTTTAAGGCAGAAACCGGTTCAAAGAAAGACATTCCAGGAATCATTAATGAACAAGGGGAGTGTGTATGTGAGGATCTTCAAAAGGCAGAAGTATTTAGTCAGGAGTTTGTAAAGATTGTTGGGTACAAGGATAATGTCCAGGTAGGGGAGGTGAGTAATACTAAAGAAGTATTAAAATTTACCTATGATAACAATGACATTTACAGTAAGATACAAAAGGTGAAAACTAGAAAAGCAGCTGGAATTGATAAGATTTCTGGGATACACTAAAGGCAATGGGTTGGGATATAGTACCATATCTGAAGTACTCATTTGATTATTGTTTGGTTGAAGGAGCTATACCAAATGAATGGAGAGTTGCTATAGTAGCCCCTGTGTATAAAGGAAAGGGCTGATAGACATAAAGCTGAAAATTACAGGCCAGTCAGTTTGACATGCATTGCATGTAAGCTTTGGGAAAGCATTCCTTCTGATTATATTAGACATGTTTGCAAAATTAATAACTGGTTTGACAGAAGGCAGTTTGGGTTTAGGAAATGTTATTCCACTGAAGCTCAGCTTGTAAGATTTCAGCAAGATATAGCAGATATCCTGGATTCAGGAGGCCAAGTGGTCTGTATTGCGATTGACCTATTTAAGGCATTTGATAGGGTAGATCATGGAAGACTACTGGCAAAAATGAGTGCTATTGGACTAGAAAAAAGAGTGACTGAATGGGTAGCTATATTTCTAGAAAATAGAACTCAGAAAATTAGTGTAGGTGAAGTTTTATCTGACCCTGTAATAATTAAGAGGGGAATTTCTCAAGGCAGTATTATTGGACGTTTATGTTTCCTTATATTCAATGATGTGTGTAAAGAAGTGGAATCAGAGATAAGCCTGTTTGCAGATGATATTCTGTACAGAGTAATAAATAAGTTACAAGATTGTGAGTGACTGCAGGGTGACCTCAATAGTGTTGTGAGATGGACGGTAAGCAATGGTATGATGATAAACAGGGTTAAAAGTTAGGTTGTGATTTTCACAAATAGGAAAAGTCCTCTCAGTTTTAATTACTGCATTGATGGGGTGAAAGTTTCTTTTGGGGATCCTTGTAAGTACCTAGGTGTTAATGTAAGAAAAGACCTTCATTGGGGTAATCACATAAATATGATTGTTAATAAAGGGTACAGGTCTCTGCACATGGTTATGAGGGTATTTTGGGATTGTAGTATGGATGTAAAGGAGAGGGCATGTAAGTCTCTGATAAGGCCCCAACTAGAATATGGTTCCAGTGTATGGGACCCTCACCAGGATTACTTGATTCAAGAACTGGAAAAAATCCAAAGAAAAGCAGCTCGATTTGTTCTGGGTTGTTTCCAACAAAAGAGTAGTGTTACAAAAATGCTGCAAAGTTAGGGCTGGGAAGGCTTGGGAGAAAGGAGACAAGCTGCTTGTCTAAGTGGTATTTTCTGAGCTGTCAGTGGAGAGATGGCGTGGGAGGACATCAGTAGACGAATTAGTTTGAGTGGTGTCTTTAAAAGTAGGAAAGATCACAATATGAAGATAAGTTGGAATTCAAGGGGACAAATTGGGGCAAATATTTGTTTATATGAAGGGGAGTTAGGGATTCGAATAACTTACCAAGGGAGATGTTCAATAATTTTCCAATTTCTTTGTGATCATTTAAGAAAAGGCTAAGAAGACAACAGATAGGGAATCTGCCACCTGCACGACTGCCCTAAATGCAGGATTGATTGATTGATTGATTGATTGATTGATTGATTGATTGATTGATTGATTGATTGATTGATTGATTGATTGATTGATTGATTGATTGATTGATAATCCAGAGGAGCCTCCTTGGGAGGGTGATGGTCCTTCAGTGGATTAAATCCCACTGGAACTCAGCTTGTTGAAGGGCAGCAGCTTCAACAGAATGAGGACCTTGTGAGATGAAAAGGCTCAGAACCATACAATGGCACATGAAGTTGGATTAGTGGTATGGGTGTCATGCTGCAATGTGGAAGGCAATGGAAAACTGCTGCATTAATTTTTTCTTGTAAAATCATCATGGCTGAGAATACTAAACATATGGCCCTCAGTCTCTGGCAGACTTTAGATGGGCAGAGGATGCTAACAATCTGCAGGTCAGCCATCAGGATTGCAATATGAAATGTCCGAAGTATGCACGAAACCGGAAAGATCCTCAATGCCACACGGGAGATGAAGAGACTTGGGATTGACATCCTCGATGTAATTGAAATGAGATGGCCGGGATATGGACAATGTGTGTCCTATGACCATATGGTGTACTATGCGAGGAACAATGAGCTGGATCACCGACAAGGAGTTGCTGTGATCGTTTCATGCCGGGTGAGCCATGCTGTGAAGAATTTCGTATCGCTCTCAGACCATGTCACATTATTGCAGCTGTAAGCCAGTCCTCTCAATGTTAATATTATCTAGATTTACGCATCGACTGCAGGTGAGGAGGATGAAGAGGTTGAACATTTCTATGAACAGGTCCAGGAGGTGATGTAAATGATGAAGAAGCAGGCTATGAATGCAAAGGTAAGCGAGGGAAGAACAGTAGAAGTGGTGGGAGACTTTGGGTTGAGTGTGCGTAATGAGAGGGAAGTTGACTCATTCAATTCTGCCAGGAAGAAAATCTAATCATCCTGAACACCTTCTTCAAACTTCCCCCATGCCATCTTTGCATATGGAAGCCGCCTCAAGACAGAGCAGGGAATATAGTCAGGAAACAGACAGACTACATCCTGGTCAACCGGAGATTCAGGAATCACTTCCAGACAGTCAAAACATACCCCACTGGGCAAGTTGGCCATGCGGTTAGGGGCACACAGCTGTGAGCTTGCATCCGGGAGATAGTGGGCTCGCATCCCACTGTCAGCAGCCCTGAAGATGGTTTTCCATGGTTTCCCATTTTCATACCAGACAAATGCTGGGGCTGTACCTTAATTAAGGCCAGAGCTGCTTTCTTCCCATTCCTAGGCCTTTCCTATCCCATCGTCACCATCAGACCTATCTGTGTTGTTGCAATGTAAAACAAATTGTAAAAAAAAAAAAAAAAAAAAAAAAATAACAACTTTTAAAACAACTCACATACCCAGGAACTGACACTACATATGACCACAACCCAGTGGTTGGGAACATGAAGCTTAATCTCAAGACCATTCACGGAGGGTCAAGGACGATGCTAATAAATATAAACAAGGTCAAGAAAGTCCAAGGTTTGCTGCAGAGTCAAGGTTGATCTTGTGGAAGGCCTGAAATGACTAAAAGATAAGGAGCACAATGTAGAAGAGTTGTGGGCAGGCATGAAGCAGGTGCTCATCATGACAGAGACAAAGTATTTGACAGCAAGGATGAGGAGGAAGAAACAGCTGTGGATGACGGATGAGATTCTGAACTTAATGGATGAGAGATGGGAGAATCATAACCAAGAGCGATATGACCAGGTACATTAGGAAATAAAAGCCAAGATCAAAGCCGCTCAAGAAGAATGGTTGTCATCAAAGTGTCTGCAAACTGAAGAACTATAAGAGAGACATGACAACTTCAACCTGCACAAGAAGATCAAAGAAATGTTGGGAATGAAGAGAAAGCATGGTCGGTGTACACTGAGCTGCTACTTGAGAACGTCAGACTAGAGTAGCATGGTGAGGTTGAAGCATACACTGATTCCCAACATATTGCAGGAGGACGTGCGGTGAGTTGTTGGACAATTGAAGAATGATACGACCATAGAGCCAGATCAGTGGACACTGAAAATCTAAAGCTGGTGGATGACAATAGCACTGATGTCCTAACAGACCTCTTCAAAGCACTGTACAGAACTGGCATATTTACAAATGATTGGCTTAAATCTGCCTACGTCACTCTAATGATGAAGACCACTACAAAGTTATGTGTGGAACACCATACAATCAGCATTGATGAACCATGTTCTGAAGATCGTTCATGGCAGAAGCTATGCTAGATGCAAGGAGACACATTCAGAAACACAATTTGGGTTCAGGAATGGCTTTGGGATGTGAGATGCACTGTACTGCATACAGGTCCTTGTACAGCAGTGCCAGTATATGAACAAGGATCTGTATGCATGTTTTATCGATTACAAAAAGGCGTTCGATAAAGTACAACACGGTAGACTGCTAGAAGTGCTAAGGAAGATCGGTCTCGACAGCTGAGACACTCACATCATCACAAATCTGTACTGGAACCAGAAAGCTATTGTCTGCATGGAAGACAGCCTGTCTGAAGAGATTGAAATCCAGTGAGCAGTCCATCAGGGTTGTGTTTTATCTCTTGCTTTTTAACACCTACTGACAGGCAATACTCAATTAAGCACTGGAGACAGCCATACACCAATGGAGAGCGCATCAACAACATTTGCTATGCAGATGACACTGTGCTGCTAGCAGATAGTGCAGAAGATCTTCAAGCATTGTTGGAGAGAGTCAACTGCTTGTAACAAGTGGGGCCTCAAGATAAATGTGAAAAAGACCAAGTTCATGATCGTGAGCAAGCTAAGGTCCATCCAGGAAAGACTCGTGCGAGACACCGAGAAGATCAAGCGTGTTCGACAGTTCAAGTACCTCAGCTCTAATCTGAACCAACAATGGGAGCTTAGTCACGAGATCAAGGCAATAAATGAGCATGCGCACAACACCTTCATTATAATGAAGAAGCTCCTCAGAAACTGGAACCTCAATCTAGATTTAAGGCTGCGAGTGATCAGGGGCTATATACTTCCTACATACTGTATAGAATGAAAGGGTGGACTCTAACCCAGGTCCTATGCAAGAAGCTGGAAGCCTTTGAAATATGGGTCTGGCCGAAGAACCTGAGGGACTGGTTCGAGATAAACATGATGTTGGTTTCCATGTGGCAGACTCAAAAACTAGAATGGCCATGATGATTGCCAACCTTCGACATAAGACGGCACGGCAAGAAGAAGAAACAGAAAAGAAGAAGAAGACTCTCCCTTGGTATGATCTCTCAAAATTTTTGAATTAATTTTTCCTTTGCATCTTCAAATATTTGGCAGCTTTTGTTCACTGAAGACTTCAATAGGCTATCCTTCATTTGATCATTTGTAGTGTTCATTCCATAATTTCCATGTTTAATGTTTAATCGTCATCAGTTTTGTCTTATTAACTCACATTTCAAATGTGCTCTCTCCTACACCCGTGTTTAGTCTGACACAGCAGGTTGGTATCATCTGACATTGCCCAGTGAGGTTGTAAATAAAGGTTACAAATCTCTTCATATGGTCATTAGAGTACTTAGGGGTAGTAAGGATGTAAAGGAGAGGGCATATAATTGATTGGTGAGACCCCTTAGAGTATGGTTATGGTGTATGGGACCCTCACAAAGATCACTGTTCTTGATTCGAGAAAAGATACTAAGGAAAAGAGCATATTTTGTTCTGGATGATTTCTGACAAAAGTATCGTGTTACAAAAATGTTGCAAATTCTGGGCTGAGAAGACTTGAGAGTTGGTTATGTGAGTATTTAGCAGCTGCAGTAAAGATGAAAAGGGCATATAAGTCTCTGGTAAGACCCCAATTAGAGTAAGGTTCCAGTGTGTGGGACTACTTGATACAAGAACTGGAAAAGACGAAGATCAAAGGAAAGCAGCATGATTTGTTCTGGGTGATTTCTGACAAAGGAGTAGTGTTAAGAAACTGTTGCAAACTTTGGGATGGGAAGACTTGGGAATAAGGAGACGAGATGCTCGATTATGTGGTATGCTTCAAGCTGTCAGTGGACAGATGGTGTGGAATGACATTAGATGAATAAGCTTGAGCGGAGCTTTTAGAAGTATGATAGATCATAATATGAAGGTAAAGTTGGAGTTCAAGGGGACAAATTGGGTTAAATATTCATTTATAGGACAAGGAATAAGGGATTGGAATAAATTATCAAAGGAAATGTTCAACAAATTTCCAAGTTCTTTGAAAACATTTAAGAAAAAGCTAGGTAAACAATTGATAAGGAATCTGCCACATAGGCAGCAGTCCTAAATGCAGATCATTGATGACTGACTGACTGACTGACTGACTGACTGACTGACTGACTGACTGACTGATTGATTCATTGAAGGAAATGAACTGCTCGACTAAGCATTATGTTATGGATATTGATTCCCATTGAAATATTTGTCCTGAATGAGTAAATTCATAATTCCAATATAATTGGTCCATTATTGGACATTATAAATTTCCCAGCTAACTCATTCTTGGTTGCCAACATTTCACCCCAGTGTGCCAATCTGGGCTCATCAGTTGGTAACTAGCACACCTACCAAGAAGCATGGCTAGTGCATACCATGGAGGCCCCTGCATAGGCTAATTGGAGCCAACAGCAGTGCCAATGTACTATGTGAGGCTTTGTCTCATTTACAAACATTAATACCTGGTAGGCTATTACATGATATGGACACTGATTCCCAGAGGGTACCTGAAATATTTGTCCTGAATGAGTAAATTTATAATTCCAATATAATTGATCCATTATTGAACATTACAGGTGTGCTAGTTACCAACTGAGGAGCCCAAATTGGCACAATGAGGCAAAATGCTGGCAACCAAGAATGAGTTAGCTAGAAAATTTATATCGGATAACAGACCAATTGTATCGGAATTAAGAGTTACGTTCCAATCTGACAGTGGGAAGATGGCATGGAATGACGGTAGATGAATAAGCTTGAATGGAGATTTTAAAAGTAGGAGAGACCATAATATATAGATAAAGTTGGAATTCAAGAGGAAAAATTAGGGCAAATACTCATTTATAGGAAAAGGAATTAGTGATCGGTCTAGAAAGCCAAGAATAACAGCCGAGAGGATTTTGTCGTGTCGACCACATCACATCTCGTAATCTGCAGACCTTTGGGCAGAGCAGCGGTCGCTTGGTAGAACATGGCCCTTCGGTGCTGTTGCCCCATGGGGTTTGGTTTGGTTTTGGAATCAGGGATTGGAATAATTTACCAACGGAAATATTTGATAAATTTCCAAGTTATTTGAAATAATTTAGGATAAAACTAGTGACCAACTGATAGGTAACTGCCACCTGGGTGACATCCCTCAATGCAGATCAGAAATGATGAACTGAGGAATTACTCTCAAAAATAAGAGAACAAGCATCAATGAATAAGTGATGATGATGATGATGGTGATGTATGCAACAGTATTAATTTCTGCTTGGCTGTCTTTGAGATGGTAAAATACTTTTCATGTTTTCTTATCAACTTTCAAAATAATAATAATAATAATAATAATAATAATAATAATAATAATAATAATAATAATAATGAAATTAAGCTGCTTCTATTTCAGGTATAAATATGTTACCATATGTTTTCTTTTAGGTAGTTTATAAATTTATTTATTCAAAATTAATTTTGACTGAAAAATCTGACAGTTATAAAAATAAAAACTGTTTTTTATACAATTCTTTCTTGAAAATTGGAATGTTACTTTTCTTTTTCACCTTCCGTTGCCATTTCAAAGTTGTTAACTCTGAGAATTTCTTGCACTCAAAGAAGTACATGTGAGTAAGTTGGATTCTGTTCAAAATTTCTTTTATTATTAAAATGTCCAGTTTATTGTTAATGGATTAAAAAAAAAAAATATTGATTGATAGTGTGATTGGTTGCACTTTATGTTGATGGTGTTCAGTAAATCTGTATGCAATGATGCAATCCTGAGGCCATTTTTCACAGATGAAAGAGTATTTGAACATCCTTCTCCATACTTTTAATTATTTCTGCTGAAAATCATCACATTAGAGAACCTTGTGACTTTTAGATGTACTACAAGCTCCACCTTGCTTTGGTGTTTATTTTTATACATACTGCAGGCTCAAATTTTCTGCTGATTGATGATTGTATTATAACATAATTTTTACAGCATTACTCCCATCTTTTGATACTAAATTCCTTCACTTGAGAAAAAAAAATCCACTCTCTTTTACTGCCTCTGGGAGAAGTTTTGAAATCACATGCAAAGATTATTAAAAAATCTTGTTTTTAATCTTGTGATTCTCGACATCATAATGGAGAACAATCGCATCCTATCTCATGTTCAACTCACTTTTAAAATCATATATAGAAAACTAGGAATAAGAAAAGTAACACATAATAGGATAAAAACAATGACAGATCAGCATTGAAATTTGGAGCTGCTAAAAGAGGAGACAAGGAAAAAATTGAAAACACAAAAGAACAAGGGCAATCTTTATACACTGACATCTTCAAATAGATAGATCTCTTCCCATCAGTACCAGTTTTTCCACATCAATTTCTTCTCAGCCTCCGACAAGCTAATTTCTGACTCCCAGCTTCATCAGGAGATGGGCATCAACACTCAATAAGAGGTCTGTACTGATGTGGAAAGAGCAGGGTAAAAATAAAGTGGGATAAAGATAAACCAAAAAGGAAGAAACAAAACAATAAAGAAAAATTGATAGGCAAAGAGGGGTAGGTGCAGAATCATCACACAGTATATCTTCAACCTATCAACCTATCTTGTTGATATTAACATTTGATCAGATCAACAGATAGTGGATGATCAAAATGAATACTGAGATCCACACATTCTGTGGGAAGTCAAGTGTAATACTGGACATCTACAACAAACCACTGTAATGGATATGGAACATGGAGAGAGGGGCAGGGATTATGCAGTGAAGGTGAGACACTCTTGGGAAGACATTTCAACAGTCAGCCGGTCAGAATCTGGCTCCATGAGATGTACAGAAAGAAAGATTTAATAGATGATGTAGTTTACAGTAGTATTGCATTTCAAGTGATTTAATGTTCACCTTTCCTTAAATTATTCTGATGAATGTAAAGGTTGATAAAGAGAAAATGCATAGTGAAGATGATACTGGAATATGTGTTGCAAATATTGAAAAGGAACAAACAAGTGCCAAATCAAGTCAAACAAAAGACCTTTTCATATTCCTATCTTAATACGACTGGAATATATCTTACATATTCAGTAGTGTGAAGATATTTAATATAATGGCAACTTCATGCATAGCTTTAAATTGCATTATCATAAGTGTTTTGAATATTATTTAAATGAAATGATAACTGTTTGTTAGTGAATGTGTGGGTTTATGACTGCTCTCAGTCCCTTGTTCTGATAATTTTTACCATTTTTGTTGGGGTTTAATCTCTCCTTTTTCTCTTCAACTGGGTTTGGATCAAACAGTTTGGGCTTAAAATGAAAAGGTGTGTAAAAATTTCAGCAAATCACCATTCACATTGGGTGCTGACAGTGACAGTATTCAAATTAAAATTAGTTAACAACCATAAGAGTCCTAGTGTCACAAATCAACAGTAGCTATGTTTGTTTCCTACTAGCCTATGTTTAATAAAAGGCAGCAGAGGTCTCTATTACTTCTTGTTTCTTTGATTCACATGCTTCTCTATTTATTCCATCCTCAAGCAAAATCTACAAAATGACATACCCTTAAATTACTTCATGATTGCTTCCAATCTTATATTTATAGCAGCCTCCCTAGTTATCTACTGCAGTAGGCCTATGATGTATTCATGGAATTCTTATGCATTTTTCCCACACAGTTTCAATTATGAAAAGTAGGAATATAACAAACATTTAGAAAACTTTCCAATTGGTTGTAGAAACAAAGTGCCTCCATAATAAAATAAAAGGCACTTTATAATGAAATTCAAAATATCAAGCAAATTGATTACGTAGTTTGAGCTGTGAACTGTTAGGTTGCATTTGGGAGGTGATGGATTTGAACCCCACTATTGACAGCCTTGAAAATGGCTTTCTGTAGTTCCCCATTTTCATACCTGGGCTGTACCTTAATTAAGGCCATGGTCACTTCCTTCCTAGTTATAGCTTTTTCTCATCGCACTGTCACCAAAAAAGCCGTCTAAGTTGGTGTGATATTAAACCACTATCCAAAGAATAATTCGAAGCTCATTCTGTGAATCAGAGGTAGTGTTGGTCCCTTGATTCCAAGATAGCAAGTTCAAACCAAGCAGGGTTGATGGATTTTTTAAATGAAGAAAAAAGTATATTTGTCACTTCATGTTGTGCAATGTTGGCATGAAGATTTCTGGTGTTTACCCAACAATAATTAAAACTCAGTCACAGGTTGCCCAACAGTGTTCCAGTTTCTCTGCCATCTTCAGAGCCAAATAGAACATTAAAACTGACAAGTAGGAAACTTAAATGTCATCAAATCAAAACAACTTTCGTTAAGGCTATATGTCTATTATATAGAATTTAAGATGAGCTTCAAAATATACTCCGACACATTTTAATAATGACGGTGGCTATGGTGGTGGTAGTACTTGATACATTTTTAGAGAATATAACAAAGAATTTTATGAAGAGCCGCATAAAAGAGGATCCAAGGAGACAGAGCTATCAGAGAGAAGCAGTCTCTACAGTAATAGATAGATAAGTAAAATTAAAATCCATCTTTTCAATACTAATATTAAACCAAATAAGTTATAACATTTACTTGGAACTAGTTTCGACGCTGGTGAGCATCATCTTCAGCCAAATATGAGAACGGGCAATCGTAAATATACATATCAGCATTAAATCAATGCACATATAAACACTCTTAATATGGGACTTATGATGCCCAAAGAAGCATCTGGAGAATAAAACTTCAAATAATCACAATTTCAAAACCTTGAAGTCACGATTAGCATGACACTTAACACAGTATAATCCTTTTCACTCAAGTTCGAACTTTGAAAGTATTGAGTTCGACTTAGAACTGTAAGATTCTCAAATAAATAAAAAGTCTTGTCATAAATGAAATGTTATAGAAAGGTCAAACCACATGTAGAGTTTCTCTGTAAATATGACAGTCACAATTAGAATGACACTTAATTATTTTACTCAAGATGGACTCTTGAAAGTTCTGAGTTTTACTTAGAGTAGGAAGATTACATATACATACATACATATCCCACGTCGTTCCGTCTGAAGCGATGGGTCGGTGAACAAGGCTTCCCCACCAGTTCCGGTTTCTGAACTTCTCTCCTTCTTCGATGCTTTTCAAAGTATGTCCTCGCTGTTCAATATCAATCTTCACCATGTCCTTGTACCTGAGTCTTGGTCGCCCTCTTGGTCTTTTGTCTTCAAGTTTGAGATCATACATTTGTTTTGGTAATCTGTTATCTCCCGTGCGTCGCATATATCCATACCATCTCAGTTGCTGCACTCTTATTCTGTCTTGCAGTCTTACAACTCGAGCCTGCTTGCGGATTTCCTCATTACGGACTCTGTCTCTCCATGTTTTACTGATCATGCTATGGACAAATCTCATTTCTGCTGCCTGAATTCTACTAACATCTTTATTTCTCATGGTCCATGTTTTGCAACCATAGGTCAGAATTGGTAAGTAATAGGTTTCATATATGACTCTCTTAGATTTTGTTGGTATTTTCTTGTTCTTATGTCTTTAACTATTTTGTAGAAGTTGCTACCTGTCTGAATTCTCCGGGAAATTTCCTTGTCTATAGAACCAGTATCAGAGATAACACTTCCAAGATATTTGAATTGATGGTTCATCTGTAGCTGTTTCCCCTCCATTTCAATGTGTCCCATTGGTTGTCCGTATCTTTTCATGACCATAACCTCACTTTTCTCTTGGCTAAAGATGAGTCCATATTCTTTAGCAGTTACTTTTCTTCTTTGTTTGATAGTTGCTCTACGTCGCACCGACACAGATAGGTCTTATGGCGATGATGGGAGAGGAAAGGCCTAGGAGTTGGAAGGAAGCGCCCATGGCCTTAATTAAGGTACAGTCCCAGTATTTGTTTAGCAGCTACTGTCCAGGAGTTTATTTGTTCTTGAAGGTCTTCTTTAGAGTCTTCCCAGAGTAGGAAGATTCTCAATTTAAATAAAAGGTCTTGTCACTATTGATCGGAAGCTGTGGATAGTTTCCTTTAACTTGAATATTGAAATCTATTTAAAAGGGTGGAAGTTGTAACATTAATAACTTCAAGGGAATTTTTCTCAGTTCAATGTGGGGTCAAAGGAGTAAAAAGAAAAGTAAAATATGCAGGATAAACAAGGGGAAGTAAAAGTTGAAAATAAAATTAAGTAAATTGTCAGGCTGAAAAGGAAAGGGACCAAACCTATGAAAAATAATGTTATTTGCTTTTCGTCACACTAACTACTTTTACGATTTTTCAGAGATGCCGAGGTGCTGGAATTTAGTCATGCAGAAGTTATTTTACGTGCTAGTAAATCAGACGACATAAGGCTGATGTATTTGAGCACCTTCAAATACCACTGGGCTGAGCCAAGATCGAACTTGCCAAATTATGGTCAGAAGGCCAGCATCTCAAGCGTCTGAGCCACTCAGCCCAGCCCAAACCTGTAAAAATGCCACCAACATGTTTGGCATATGTTCCGTCTGCAGGCAAGAGTCAAGGAGGCCAATTCATTAGCATTTTTCATCCTATGTTCAGCCCAGTCCCTTAGTTTAGTGGGATCTAGAACTGCAACTTGTTGCAGATTGGCTTGAATTACTGAAAATATTGTATATTTTTTCTCAGCATCTGCCCACTACTAGAATGTTTTAGAGTCCTTTTTCACATCAGGAAACCTTCCTCTCACTCGTTGGAACAACAGGGTCTGCTCGAGATGATGCAAGTAATTTTGAAGTCATGATTAAAACTCTAAAAAGGAGATAAAAATGAGAAGTCAGTCACTAAAGAAGAATTTTGAAAAACTGAAATCTCCTGAAATGACTTTTAAGGCTTCAGTGTGGGGAGTTATTCTGGAAAGAATCAGTGCTGTCAGTGCAAAATTACAGTGTTAAGAAATTGATGTGGGTACAGTGGTGAACTTGTACATCTGTCTATAACTTCTTTCCTGAATGAAAATGTCATTTAATATCTACAGAAGTGTTCGTGAGAAGAATATTCAAACCATTCAACAACTGGTAGTCACGGCAGTCATGGATGACCATCAACTGGGGAGGGAGTATTCATTTATTGTAATCATAACTATTACACAAATTTAAAACAATCAGTGGATCTAATTCACAATGCCTGCCGAATGAGCTCATAGTGCCCACACACCCGCAAGACCTCTGTATCTAAAACAAATGAAAAAGTCCAATTTAACCTGGCAGGCTTGATCTACAAATAATATAATTACTTTCCATTAAGATATTGTAATAGATAAGCAGACGGTCTCAACACCAAGCTGTGGGACTATGAAAGACCATTAATAATGCCACATCCAAATGCATTCGATCAACAGTCAATCAGCTGTATTTTAATATATTACATACAGACATTTTATAGAATTGGGACATAACATGAAAGATTTTCATGTTTGAATTTTTAATGTTGTTGTATTGTCATCTTATTTGCAATCTTTTAACATATAATACATTTTAAATAATGTCTTTAATGCATGTGATTTTATCCATAAGCTGAAGAAGAGAATTTAAAATTTCTCGAAACATGTAGGTACTTGTGTGTGTATATATGTAAATGATAGTTTAGATATATAATACATTCTGAATTGTATTGACAAGGTGGAACCTAGACACAATTAACTGTAATAATTAAGTCAATATGGACCATTGGTGGCCATCATGGTCAAGTTAACAGAGATTCTCATTATAGGCCGTTCATGGCTAAAGAAAAGCTCCACAGTACTGAAGAGTCAGAGCAAACTGGTAATTCCACTGTGGAAAGAAAGTATGATGTAGATGAGAGTTCCATATGTGACTGAAAGAAAAATAAAACTTATCTTGAGCAGACAAACAGTAACCACCAAGCATTTCATGGATAAAAGGCAAAGTTCCAGAAATTAAAACAGGATATGCAAATATGTGACTGAAAAGAGACAGTTTGGATACGCAGTCACAAGTGAAATGTATTGGCTGAAGGCAAGTTACAGGTTGTAAGGCTAGCCATGGATGGCTTGCATGCATTTGAACAAAATAACTTCAGTTTTTGTAGGAAAATGAGTACTGCACAGTCTCCCAGGCAATTATGAAGAAAATATTGTGAATATCCAAAGATTTGTTATCAGTTTGTGCCAAAGGAATTTTTATTTACTCTTCCAAATTTGTTATGCAGATGAGATGTATTTATTGTGTTGTAATATTTGCAGTTTTCAATATTACACTGACTGACAGAGCAAATGCAACACCAAGAAGGAGTGGTCAGAACTTTATACCAATTGCAGGGTAGACTGACGTCACTGAGGTATGCTCATGATGTGAAATGCGCCGCTGTGCTGCGCACGTAGCGAACGATAAATGGGACACGGCGTTGGCGAATGGCCCACTTCATACCGTGATTTCTCAGCCGACAGTCATTGTAGAACGTGTTGTCGTGTGCCACAGGACACGTGTATAGCTAAGAATGCCAGGCCGCCATCAACGGAGGCATTTCCAGCAGACAGACGACTTTACGAGGGGTATGGTGATCGGGCTGAGAAGGGCAGGTTGGTCGCTTCGTCAAATCGCAGCCGATACCCATAGGGATGTGTCCACGGTGCAGCGCCTGTGGCGAAGATGGTTGGCGCAGGGACATGTGGCACGTGCGAGGGGTCCAGGTGCAGCCCGAGTGACGTCAGCACGCGAGGATCGACGCATCCGCCGCCAAGCGGTGGCAGCCCCGCACGCCACGTTAACCGCCATTCTTCAGCATGTGCAAGACACCCTGGCTGTTCCAATATCGACCAGAACAATTTCCTGTCGATTGGTTGAAGGAGGCCTGCACTCCCGGCGTGCGCTCAGAAGACTACCATTGACTCCACAGCATAGACGTGCACGCCTGGCATGGTGCCGGGCTAGAGCGACTTGGATGAGGGAATGGCGGAACGTCGTGTTCTCCGATGAGTCATGCTTCTGTTCTGTCAGTGATAGTCACCGCAGACGAGTGTGGCGTCGGCGTGGAGAAAGGTCAAATCCGGCAGTAACTGTGGAGCGCCCTACCGCTAGACAACGCGGCGTTATTGCGTATGATTCCACGTCACCTCTAGTGCGTATTCAAGGCATGTTAAATGCCCACCGCTACGTGCAGCATGTGCTGCGGCCGGTGGCACTCCCGTACCTTCAGGGGCTGCCCAATGCTCTGTTTCAGCAGGATAATGCCCGCCCACACACTGCTCGCATCTCCCAACAGGCTCTACGAGGTGTACAGATGCTTCCGTGGCCAGCGTACTCTCCGGATCTCTCACCAATCGAACACGTGTGGGATCTCATTGGACGCCGTTTGCAAACTCTGCCCCAGCCTCGTACGGACGACCAACTGTGGCAAATGGTTGACAGAGAATGGAGAACCATCCCTCAGGACACCATCCGCACTCTTATTGACTCTGTACCTCGACGTGTTTCTGCGTGCATCGCCGCTCGCGGTGGTCCTACATCCTACTGAGTCGATGCCGTGCGCATTGTGTAACCTGCATATTGGTTTGAAATAAACATCAATTATTCGTCCGTGCCGTCTCTGTTTTTTCCCCAACTTTCATCCCTTTCGAACCGCTCCTTCTTGGTGTTGCATTTGCTCTGCCAGTCAGTGTAAATAAGAAAAAGTAAACCAATGGTGGAAAGCACATAAAATTATCTGATGATGGCAACAAAATATAGAGAATACACACGTAATGTTTACAAGATTATAGAGGATCCCTAGTAACTACTGTGCTTACATTCAGCTACACACTGCCATAAACATTTTCTTCCTGTCCCACATTTATTCAGATTAAATAATATTAAAATAGATTATTCCACTTAACCTTAGGGAATACCATGCAATAAAAACTGGAGAGAAATACAGTGTAATTTCTGTAATCAGCCTATTGTAATTTGGCTTGCTACTCACACTTGGGTGAACAACAGTAATTTCACACAAAATAATACTGAAGTGATTTCTCAAATGTTTGACAGATTTGCATGCACACTATACATTGGTTTCCAAACAGGTTCTACATTCATACTCTCAGGACAAAGTTTAAGATAGAGGATAGGACCACACTCATGCTTTCATCAGTGATAAAACATTTACTTCTTATTTGACAGGAAAAGTGTTGCAAGCATTATGCTCTGAACTTCCAAAACACCATAAAACATCTGACATTTTCATTACTTTGAAAAAAAGATAGGTTATACACAAGTTTACAGTTTGATATGTTTTGCATGGATACTTTATCAGGCTTCATGCAGATGTTAAAACCATTTTCCACTTACAAACCTGCATCTTAGACTCTGTCCCGGAAGTGTTATTTTTTATAACTACACATCATAACACTCTAGTCCAGATTGCTTAAAAGACAGTTTTGATCAATATCATGTTCCTGTAAGTACTCAATTCAGAGGAATACTTCACTATTCAAATAAAGTAAGGATTTTAATACTTTTACAGTTTAAGAAATCAGCATGCAAAAATAATGAAAATAATGGCATGGAGTAACTGTTTAGCATATGCATACTTTGCAATATAGTATGAAGTGAATTGTGATAGAAGTGGTAAGATAAAAGAAGGCTGAGAAAAGAACCATTATTCAAGTGTGACTGTAAAAATGAAAATAGCAGCTGTAAAGTCAATGTGTACTAGGCCAGCCAATATAATGAAATATTATATAAAAGAGAAATATTCAATTTATAGTAAAATTATAGATTGTCTGTTGTGTTGTGTGGTCAGTGGTTTAGAACTCTTTCAGACATTTTACCTTGCTCTTCAAAACGTCTCTGGCACAGAGCACACCTGCAGTCTTCAAAGGTAACTTCATCTTCATCAGACTCGTCATAGTCGACTGCAAGAGAACATGGATAGCTCTCTTGTGGATAGAAACTAGCTTTACCAGCTGCTTTGGAAGAGTTGCTTGTGACAACTGTCATGCTAACTGGATTATCTTCTTTTCTTAAAGAAATTCAGATTTAGAAAGACAGCTGAGGCTACTTAATGGAATGCAAGGAAAAATAAACATCTTTGGAAAATAAATTAACAACTGACTAAAATTAAGATTACGTACGAACTATCTGAATGTTATGAACATCTAAAGATTAATATGAATTGATTTTCTTGACATATGACAGCAGATGGCTGCTTATTTTAATATAAGTACATTTGTATTATTTTTTATAACTTCTCAGCTTCTAGGAACTGTCCACTAAATCTGAAAGTTAAAAACAATGTACAAAATGATACTGACCTTTCAATCTTTGCAGTCCAAGAACATCTCTCCCAGTGTCAATAAAACCACACTTTTATTACATCTTTTCTTTTAAACAGCACATCAAAGGAAGGTAACACTTTGTTTAAGAAAGAAAGGCTTACTTATAAAAGCTTTACATGTCTTGTGCTTACAAGAGTAATGGAAAGCAAAGCAAAGCAAAGCATTATACATCAAAACAAATAATACAAGAACAAAGCTGCAATTACAATCACAAAAGCCTTCAACCTTTCGTATCAAACAAGGAATCAATCTAAATGTCAAGCACATGCAAGGTACCATACATTTTAACAGAGTGCAGTTTTACTAGTTTAAACAACATAAATTATGAATAATATGTTTCAGACATTCATGCAAGAAGGTTTGACACTAACTTCTGACATATAAGTCCAATATTCACACACTTTGTTGTTTAGTCTGATATTTATTTTCTGTTAGTACGGTATATATTGTAACTGTTCAGCACCATGTCCATAGGCATGTCATGAGGTCCAACAGGTAATATATGCATTTTTCTGCAACATTTTGCAATATATTTGGTCGTAATGAGTAGTTTTAACCCAGACTGGGATGCGAGTGGCGATACACCAGCTCAGAGGGCAAGGGTGTAGTTACACGCACAGAGAGAAAGAGAGCTCAGTACAGCAAAATTTGGGTCAGAAGGCAGAGTCTATTACAGTGTTTTAACATAAGAGCTGGATATTCTCAGTGATTTCCCATGTATATCCACTGGTGCCAACTCATAGTATTCACTTGTTATTATTGTTATTGTTATTATTATTATTATTATTATTATTATATTATATTATAATATAATATAATATAATATAATATAATATAATATAATATAATATAATATAATATAATAATAATCAAAGTTTTGATACATGCTATGGAAATTTACGAGTAAGGACTCATCTGAACCGCCGTATTTTATGCTAATTAATGACATCAGAAGATAATGAGTGTATCAGTAATGACATTCTTTAGACAGATGTGCATAAATGGAAACCAGATGTTCGAGGTGAGCCACGTGACAGAAACAAGGAACTCTCCATGATATAATAGCCCAAGTGCCAATTTAGAAAGAAAAGCCCACGAGATTATGAGAGATCCAACAATGTGATTTGAATGAAACTCAATCAGTGGAAAGTGGAATTTTTGGGCTACAATTTGACTACTCACACAACTCTGACAAATCATTATTAATGGACTGAATTTTTGCAAGTGGGTGGGGCTTACCACCACTCTAGGTGACAAGCCGGTTTCACTATATAAGAAATAGTCCATAGTATTCCATTCTGATACATTCGACCGCAGTTGTTGCATGTTAGCTGTGAAACTTCATCGGTCAGTGTGAGCCAGTGTACTCAGTTATTATAATTCAGTGTGACTGAAAAATATTCTGCGCTATTCACTTTGAATTGTTGTGTTCAACTTAAGTCTGTGTTATATCAGACAATTCCACGTGAATATATAATCCAATCATACAGGATGAAAGAAGGATTTTGTGTGTGAGTGCAGGTGCTGGTAATTCCCATATTCAGATTCACATATTAAGGGAATGTATACTCTTAGAGTCAGTGGTGGCTCATGTGTATAACATTTAAAGAGCGGGTAGCTTCTGTTGATTGTGCGAACGTAGTGAGATGCTGATATGTTATACGAATGATTAGTTGCCGTGATTAAGACAAGTGCAGTGTCAAAAGGCGCTAATCGAACTAATAGGAAGTACTAGTATAGCTGGGGAATAGTGTCTGAATGGAAGTGTGACGCTCATCTAAAACAATGGAAATCACTACTGTGACGTGTTACAAAGGGAAATGAGTAGCGAGCTACAGAGACTTGAGCGTTAGTCAGTTAGTTCACTTGAGTCCATGAGTGTGTCTAGCCATAGCAGGTTATTTGATGATGCATAAAACATTACATCATTAACAAATTTCCCATTTGCCTATATGTCCGAGAGTGCTCGTCGAACCAAAGTGAGGAATCTACAAGAGTCACGCCTTGTGCCAGCATTCATCTCATCAGGGACTGCCCAGAACGTCCAACGCCAGTTTGCAGATCAAGCCATCATGTACGGGACCCAGAAGGAGAACATGAACCAAGGACTCTCCAGTAACGAGGCTTCTGTGATGGGAGCTTAAATCCCCCCCCCAGCTGTACCTTCTGATGACAGCTGACTACAAACAGAAGCATTAAGTACATTCCATTGTTCTAAGCATGAATTTCATACCACCTGTAAAATATTAAAACTTGTGTATATAATTTTCTCTATCATGTAAATATCTCGAGGATAGGTGAGCATATAGGCATGTTTCAAAGGGAGTGGTTTTTATTAATAGGTCTTTATATGGGTTTCTTCTGTAATTGGGGTAATCACAAGTTTATCCCATGGAATTTCTTGCATGAATTAATTATAAGGCCCCTAGTGCTTGTTGTGTGTGAAGCATTTTAAAGATGTGATTAATACTTCAACAGACATTCTAAATCACTACAGTTCCATTAGTCATTATGAGTCATCATAATATTTAATGTATAATTTGTTTCAATGCTTCACAAGTAAAGCAGATATTACACCCCCTTTTAATCTTAAGGCTGCAACCAGCTGAAGGTGAAGACACGATTCGGGCTGTGATCCATGATTTATATAGTACGTGAGTGATGCGGTGTTAGTTAAATTACCTGGTGAAATAGAGTCATCTAAATGAATGAACAATGTGGTTTGAGATACTAGTGTAGCAGTGTTTGAGATGACAGACTGGAAAGATAAAAGAAGAATATGAATATTATAATCATAGTAAGGCTGACTAGAGCTGGGTCATTGATAAATGATATTTGAGGCAGTCTGTTCCAAAACTCGTCTAATCCACCATAAGTGATTTTTCAGGAAAAGTAAAAACCTGTAATTTTTGTAATATAAGTCTCACTTGTTTAAATGTATTACGACGTGTTCAAGTCCAATGTCATAGGGTTGTCTTACTGAAGAATTATAAACATAATTACTAGAATGTCAATAAATTACATTTGTATTTTGGATAAGACGAGTTTTGGAGCATCCAAAGAAATCAAAATATATTACCTCACACAACTTATTTTAAAACAAGAAAAATGAAAGAATTGAGAATATAATGTAATAAAACTCACCAGTACACTAATACACCTTTTTGCTATCAGTATAATGATATTCACTAATAAATTAAACACAGCAATGTGATTTATCATATTTACATCCTATCCATAGTATTTGGAGAGAATTCTTCCTTTATAGGCTACACTGCACTCACAATAGAAGTAGCTTGAACAATAAAACATCACTTTGTTGTTAATCAAACTTTCAAATCTGTTCCCTCTTCTTGAGATCCATCACAAAGAACTTCTGTTTCTTCAACAAGATTGTTTTCGTCTACAGAAATTTAGGTGAACAGATTCTTATAAAAAGAAAGCAATTCATTCCTTTCCCAATCCATTCCAAAATGCTTTTCAAGCAAACTTTTTAAGTCCTTTACTTTGGCGGGATTCAAGTTTACTCCTGGCAATAATTCAGGTGGCATTAGCATATCTCACAGGCGTTTTCCCTTTTTCACTACCGATTTTCCTAAACCGATGTCTGAGTTGTAATGAGGTTCCCCCCTAAGGGTGACATTTCCCAGTGAGTCTTTGCTAATAACAAATCATTTCACTGAAGAAAATTTAAAATGCCAAGATGCAGGTTTTTTCATCATATTTTCAGCAACCATTTTCCAATTGTTCACCGAGCAGTCTATGCCAAATTTGAAGACTTCAGCATGTTTGCTAAAGAAGTCTTCATATTCTGCCGGATTACAGATTATAGGGTATTTCCGTATCTCTCTCTCGACTTGAGCTCTACCCTGTCAGAGGGCAGAAATGAGTGGCCTGTCATAGGAAAGACCAAGTGAACACTTTCTATATTAGACGGAGCTGTGTGTGTCAAGAAATATGAGCACATTGCAATCATTGTAGAATTGCGGTTCTGTCCTCCGCCGCCATCTGCACAAAGTCGTATAGTTGTGAAGTTTGACAAATAAGTTTGTGATAACCGATGGTAAACTGCAGATGAGATTTCATTAGACCCCTTCTTGAATTCATGATCCATTCATGTGTATGTAAAAACATTCTCCTTTGTTAGCTTGGCATGTGAGGTACCCCTCACAATGGTAAAATTATAAGTGTACAATTGGCGACTGTAATAGGCAATTTGATCTGGAACTTTTGGATTCACAAGATTCTTTTGGCAGTCAAATGAAAATATTGCCATGCTGTCCCTTTCTTCTTGGAGCTTTTTGAAAATTGCTGCAGCCCTTAGTATGTGTACTCTACTGTAAGTTCCAAGAGTAAATCATTCTTCAGTGATACGTTCAAAATTTCAAGTTTCATTTTCTCCTTGAGCTCTATGCACTTTGAGCAAGCGTCAGTAACTGGTGTTCCGAATCCTATGTTGTAGCAATGCATAAATGTTTCACAGAAGAACCACCGCTTCACCCTGAGTTCTTCAGGCGATTTGTTGTTATACATTTTGTAAAGCTTAGCGATGCTTAAATTTCTGGGTAGATACTGTCTGACCGGTGACTTTCCGTGGCAATAGTGACTTTCACAACACTGCAAACTTTCAATGAAACGTTTCATGAAGTGCTTTTCAGTGTACTCTGGTTTGATCCTAGCTCCTTCCCTCTTTTCTGTTGGAAGTTTCCCTGTCGTGAAGTGATTTCTGGCAATCCTCTGAACCCGATCTTTGCTGACATGCAATACATTCAAAAATGTCTTTTGGCAGACCTGAATGTGAAACTGTTCTGTATTAGCAAGTTTTATATACCTTCCGCAACAAGAGCAATATTTTCCGTCATCTTAATACACTCTGTTCACAGCACAAAACTGCATGAAAGAATAACACAGTTCAAGAACAACTCGAAGAGTGGAAAGACTGGCATAAAATGTGGGTAAATTGTAGCATGAGTCACATACTGAAATTATCCCTTCCTATTGGTTGATTGTATAAGGCGAGTTTTGGAACGACAAGCGCCGTGGATAAGGCGAGTTATGGAACAATAGCCTAAGTTTGGTGACGGATTTCTATGGGAAAAGGCGAGTTTTGGTGCTTAATTTTGTGATAGAACTAATACAAATATCACCAAGAAGGCAATACTACCTCTAACTCATTAAAAAAAAAATGGATAAGACGAGTTTTGGAACGGACCACCTCATTTGGTAGCAATAAATGATGATGTGCCTGGACAAGGCGAAGGACGTACAAAGTGAATTTTGTAGATGGGCTGGGAATGAAAGAGAAAGTGTTCTCCCAGCTGACGAAAACAGGCGGCGCTCAGAGAGAGATTTATGACCCCCTAACGCGTTGTAACTTCAGGTGATTACTCTTTTTATATTCATGTGTTTATATTATTCAATGATGTTTATGGTGTCTTACAGGAAACCAACACTGCTTGGATCTGCTTTGTGATATAGTATAATAAGGGGTATCCCGGAGAAACATGCGTATGGATACTGTAATAATTCAATAAGGTAGTCAAGTAAATCTAATATGCAAAATATGGCAATATGATTTTCATGATTATGGGAATGTGAGTAACTGTATTTAATTATATACCTCACCACCATGAAAGATAGTGAATAAGTATATACACTTCATAAGAGATGCCATCTCAGTGTATATATTTAAACATGTTTTGTTGTGCTGTAATACAGATACCAGCAGGTATCAATAATAAAATAAGGGGACGCCCTTAATCAGTGCAAAGTGTAAATTCCTAGGTGTGTGTTTACAAGATGATTTGAAGGTGTCAAATGACAGTCAGATATAAAACAGACTGAGATGGACGTGCAGGCATCCTCCAGATAGTTGATTTATTATGTGTGTAATTATATGGCATTGTCTCGTGCAAATTTATTCTTGTGACTCTATCAATTAATTAAAATTATTCTTTTTAAAATTGGGAACAAACATTATTCTCATTCCTGTCGTTAGTGTATTCCCCTCATGTTATAGAACACACTACTTCCAATATATTTAAATTAAGTGCCCATTTTTTATTGAACAGACCATTGACCCATATGCTCTCGAGCTTAGCCGTTGAGGCAGTGAAAGTAAGGAGGATGGGACTTTGACACCTAGGATTGATTTCCGAAGTTGTCATCCTACAAATTTCCATTCAACATTTATTTGTGAAACTGTGCTGCTTTAATGATGCCCTGATGAACCCGGGACAGGTGCAATATGATATCCAATTTCCTGGAAGTATTCCTACCTTTCTCAAATTATACATGTGAGAATGTTATTTTGTTACTCCATATTTCCTAGAATTATAAGTAGAGATGAGAAGGAGTATTAGTCCATACATTTCTTATACTTTTTAAAACTTAAATATACAGCAGACAATAATGCTGTATAAGCTGGAAAAGTCCAGCCCAACTAAGAGAGAAAGAAGGAAATGCTTCAACTCATTTCATTTATTTGTATTCACAAAAGCAAAAAAAAATGAGCACAAAAGAAGAAAGGGAATGATGATGATTATGAGAAATAAAAATTCAAGAGTAAGATAAAATGAATTTAAATAAATGTTGCACAAGTTTTCTGCACTCATAGGAGTATTAAAATAGTCTCCACAGTACTTTGACTATATGGTCTGCACCAGTGGATTATCCGGTTCAAGTCCCGTTGTTAAAAAAAAGTCATCATGGGAATGTCGGCCGGTCGGCTAGGGGGAGCAAGCCGGTAGTATCACTGGATTGCGTGCCAAAAGCCTGGTTTAATCTCCACAGTGTTCTTATGCAGTGAGGGCATATGACGCTGTTAATGGTAATTTGTGGGTCGGATGGAGACGTTCAGCCTTGGAATTATTCGAGAGGAGTGGGCTATGTACTTGGCAATAGCTGTTCAATATGTTCTAGATACTGTAGATATGTTTAGATAATAGCTACTTAGACAGTTTATGAAGATGCCATGGTGCCAGAACAGCACCCTGCAGGAGTCCTACCAAATATCACTGGATTGAGTTGGGTTCGAACATAGCAACTTGAGCTCACAAGACCACTGCTCTACCATCTGAGCTATGCAGCCTGGCAGTTTTTTAAATAGATACTGTAGATATGTTTAGATAATAACTACTTAGACAGTTTTTGAAGATGCCATGGTGCCAGAACAGCACCCTGCAGGAGTCCTACCAAATATCACTGGATTGAGTTGGGTTCGAACATAGCAACTTGAGCTCACAAGACCACTGCTCTACCGTCTGAGCTATGCAGCCTGGCAGTTTTTTAAATAGATACTGTAGATATGTTTAGATAATAACTACTTAGACAGTTTTTGAAGATGCCATGGTGCCAGAACAGCACCCTGCAGGAGTCCTACCAAATATCACTGGATTGAGTTGGGTTCGAACATAGCAACTTGAGCTCACAAGACCACTGCTCTACCATCTGAGCTATGCAGCCTAGCAGTTTTTTAAGATAAAACACCTCAAATTCCACTCAGACCCTCTACATTTTATGCTCCTGGAGCAGCAACTATTCAGAAGAGCAAACACTCATTTCACCATTATGCACTAGGATTAATTCCTTAAATTGAAGTGAACCTTTCTTTCAATTTACAAAACAACTCATAATAGATATTTGGAAATTATTTAAAACTAATCACCCATGAATTTCAGTGATCTATACTAATATTATAAAGAGGAAAAATTTGTTTGTTTATAACGAATAGACTCAAAAACTACTGAACCGATTTTAAAAATTTCTTCACCTATAGAAAGCTACATTGCCAGGGAGTAACATGGGCTGTATTTTATTTTCAAAACAATTAGAGGTGGGGGGCGCGGGGGAGATATAAAAATAATAAATAGGCTAATATAGGCTAAATATCGAATTTGTCGTATAAGGACGAGACAAAGCTCAGTTTCATCCTCTTGACGCAAAGAACAAAATTCGGTAAGCTCTATGGGCCCGAAAACCATGTTTTAAGGCCTTAAAACCAACCGTTACGGAGATATTGGCACCACACTGCCCCTGCTCTAGGAATCGGATAAAAGAAATGAACTGCCATAACCATGGCAACGTCAGTTCCAGGATTCTAGAGCAGTGAGATTATTCATGTACGTTTGGGCATAGCTGCCAACCAAAATTGGTACACATAAGACTTACTATCTGGAAAAAGTATACTGTTGTGTAAGGCACTCATAGGACTCCTTTGGGTGGGGATGGAAAAAGTGGTGCAGTATAAAAATCTTATCTTACTATATATCCATTTTTATCTATACTAATATTATAAAGAGGAAAAATTTGTTTGTTTGTAACGAATAGACTCAAAAACTGCTGAACTGATTTTAAAAATTTCTTCACCTATAGAAAGCTACATTGCCAGGGAGTAACATGGGCTGTATTTTATTTTCAAAACAATTAGAGGTGGGGGGCGCGGGGGAGATATAAAAATAATAAATAGGCTAATATAGGCTAAATATCGAATTTGTCGTATAAGGACGAGACAAAGCTCAGTTTCATCCTCTTGACGCAAAGAACAAAATTCGGTAAGCTCTATGGGCCCGAAAACCATGTTTTAAGGCCTTAAAACCAACCGTTACGGAGATATTGGCACCACACTGCCCCTGCTCTAGGAATCGGATAAAAGAAATGAACTGCCATAACCATGGCAACGTCAGTTCCAGGATTCTAGAGCTGTGAGATTATTCATGTACGTTTGGGCATAGCTGCCAACCAAAATTGGTACACATAAGGCTTACTATCTGGAAAAAGTATACTGTTGTGTAAGGCACTCATAGGACTCCTTTGGGTGGGGATGGAAAAAGTGGTGCAGTATAAAAATCTTATCTTACTGTATATCCATTTTTATCTATACTAATATTATAAAGAGGAAAAATTTGTTTGTTTGTAACGAATAGACTCAAAAACTGCTGAACTGATTTTAAAAATTTCTTCACCTATAGAAAGCTACATTGCCAGGGAGTAACATGGGCTGTATTTTATTTTCAAAACAATTAGAGGTGGGGGGCGCGGGGGAGATATAAAAATAATAAATAGGCTAATATAGGCTAAATATCGAATTTGTCGTATAAGGACGAGACAAAGCTCAATTTCATTCTCTTGACGCAAAGAACAAAACTCGGTAAGCCCTACGGGCCCGAAAACCATGTTTTAAGGCCTTAAAACAAACTGTTACAGAGATATTGGCACCACACTGCCCCTGCTCTAGGAATCGGAAAAAAAAGAAATGAACTGCTGTAACCATCGCAATGTCAGTTCCAGGATTCTAGAGCAGCAATATTATTCATGTATATTTGGGCATAGCTGCCAACCAAAATTGGTACACATAAGACTTACTATCTAGAAAAGGTATACTGTTGTGTAAGGCACTCATAGGACTCCTTTGGGCGGGGATGGAAAAAGGGGTGCAGTATAAAAATCTTATCTTACTATATATATATAAAAATGGATGTGTGTGTGTGTGTGTAAATGACACATCTTCTCCTAAACCACTGGAGTATTTTCAACCAAACTTGGTACACGTATTACTTACTATCGGGAGATGAGCACTGTGGGGGTAAGCCATCCCTAGCGCCCTTAAGGGAGGGGGGTCACGGGGGTTAGTTATAAAAATCATCGAGAATAGTGTCGAATTAATAGTTTTCGGGATAGCCGAGTTGAAAAGTAATACTCCAGAATTTTTTAAAGTCCAAGTTCATCCCCCTTTTAGATGGGGGAGCGAATGGGGGGTGAGATATAGAAATAATTACAAACAGTTTCGAATCCATAGATTTCAGGGTCTCTGAGATGAATAGCAATACTCTGAATTGTTTACAGGTCCAAGTGGAGGGCGAAGGGGGTGAGATATAAAAATAATCGAAAAACTATATTTAATATATTTTCTTCTTATTATGCTTCTGCTTCTTACTATATATAAAAATGGATGTGTGTGCGTGGGTGTGTGTGTGTGAATGACACATCTCCTCCTAAACCACTAGAGCAATGTCACCAAACTTGGTACACTTATCAATTAGTATCAGGAGACAAACCGCGTGGGGGGTAAGACACCCCTAGCACCCTTATGGAAGGGGGCGAGGGGGGGGGGTATAAAAATAATCTAGAACAGTATCGAATCCATAGTTTTCGTGGTCGCTGAAATGAATAGTGACACTCGGAATTTTTTAAAGTTCATGTTCTGCCTCCTTTGGGGTGAGGGTGAGGGGGGAGTGAGATATAAAAATAATCGAAAACAGTGTCGAATCTACAGTTTTCGGGGTCACTGAGATGAATGGTGATAAGCCAGATTGTTTATCTCTTAGGAGTTGGGGGAGGGGGGGGGGAGTGGGACAGTCTCATTGACAGTTTTTTTTTTCTATTTGCTTTACGTCGCACCGACACAGATAGGTCTTATGGAGATGATGGGATAGGAGAGGCCTAGGAATGGGAAGGAAGCGGCCGTGGCCTTAATTAAGGTACAGCCCCAGCATTTGTCTGGTGTGAAAATGGGAAACCATGGAAAACCATCTTCAGGGCTGCCGAGAGTGGGGTTCGAACCCACTATCTCCCGATTACTGGATACTGGCCGCACTTAAGCGACTTCAGCTATCGAGCTCGGTAATTGACAGTTGAAATCCTGTACATCGTATCTATGTGCGACGGCTAAATACATATAGTTATCACTTATCAATCTTTGACAGGATCAAATACTTCCCAGTCGATTTGAGCTTCCATAAAGATAAAGTTTTACTTGAAAATTAAATAATCTAAAACTTGAAATCAAACACATCTAAATAATTCTTAAACTACATTATAGATCGTAACATATCAATCTGCAAGTCAAAAGGTAATTCTATAAAAATTCACTTCACACATAACTAACTGGTAATGCAAATCTTAAAGGGAACTATTCAGAAACTATCCGGACAATGCCGGGTACTACAGCTAGTATTTTATAAAAGGAAAATATGTTAATGGAGATATTAAAGGTTTAGTTTAAGGCGTTTAACTTTGAATTGTTACGCACAGTATGGTACTAAATAACATACCAAGGAAAAAGACACAGAACACTGTACAAATTCTCCTCAAAACAATCCAAGGAAACTATGAAGTCAATACTTAAAATATTTTAAAATGCTCCCAATGAGTCCCATTTCATCAATACATTTTTCAGTATTTTTTTCTTTTGCTAGGGCTTCATTATTGAACCATCACTTTCTTCTGGTTTTGGCAAGAATGGGATATGAAAGGGCTATAACTGGACAGGAAATGTTCATGGTCTTAATCATGGTACAGCCTCAGCATTTGCCTGGTGTGAAAATGGTAAAGCATGGAAAACATTCTTCAGGGCTGCTGACAGTGGGATTCGAACACACCACTCCCAAATGTAAGTAGCCTACTTATTCCAATGACACTAAAAAACCTAAACTGTTAAAGAGTTATGAAACAATGTCTGAAATTGTTACAAATATTCAAAGCTCCTTTAAAGAGGACGGATGTCTCAGCCAATTCTGAGAAGGGATGGAACCAGAGATGGAAGTCATGTAAGTTATGAGCCCTAAAACTCTGTTGGAGAAAGTGTATTGGTCTCATTATCTAAGAAACAATTTAGGTCTACATAAAAGAACTAAGTTTTCTATAGGTTTTATGTTACAATGACACAGACAGATCTTATGGCAACGATGGGATAGGAAAAGGCTGGACTGAGAAGGAAGCCAATACTTAAAATATTTTAAAATGCTTCCACCGAGTCTCATTTCATCACTACATTATTACATTAATTAATTAACTAATTCATTCATTAAATAATTAAGGTGGAGAACTAGTTTTTTCTCTTTCTACTTTTTTAATAATTCAAACTTTACTAAACAGATAACTGCACTCAGAATCACCCCAAACCTTCTTCCAGGACAGTTTCAGCAAAGCCACATGAAAAGCAGGGTTCAAGATGAGTGAGTGACTTTTTGTACATTTTTCAGACAACGCCAAATACTTTAAGGGTATACAATTTCAATTTATACAGACATTTAAATTTACAAACTATTTAAATTATTTGGTAAGTTGAAACAAAAATTTCATCCAAATAAACCTACTGTACTTAAGAATAGAACAAATTTCTTTCTACTAGTGGTTTAACGTTGCATTAACACATCAAAGGATTTTGGTGACACAGGGATAGGAACGGGCTAGAACTGGAAATGGAGCAGCCATTGCCTTAATTACTTTACGATTAGTTACATGGGATATTGAGAGAGTTGTTAGGATTTATTTTGTTTTTGCTCCATTATGCATGTTACTTAGCTTAGGATTATTCCAATATTCTTGTATGTTAGAGATAGGAGGATTAGATTGCCAAGATCATCCACTTTTCGAGTTAAACACTTGCTGCATTGAAAGTAAATTCAATTTTTTCATTTAGATAGGTCAGTAACAGATACGTTGCATGTCGCATGTTGTTTCAGGAGCTGTGACATGTGTAGAGCTGCATCGCAACGTTGACTAGAAAAGGATTCTTCCAATGTGGGTTGGAAACTGTTTCATACAATGATTTGAGTGGGAATCGAACCTGGATTTATAATGAGAAAGGCTGATGAGATCGTAAGATATATAAGAGACTTTAATACATGCTGATTTATAAAGTAGATTATCCAGGCCGATTGCATGCCTGATGATGTGATAAGAATTATGTGCAGTGAAAATAGTCCTACAGTTGTATTCTGAGAGATTATTGAGAATCAGAATTGACAGGAAATTAATGTCAGGCCAGTGAATCTGATGTGTGTGTTGAATTATAATAGCATGCTAGCAAGAAGTACGACTGTATGTGAATTTCCGAGCAGTTGAGGAAATACAAGCTCGCCTTACAGGTTTACTTATCAGCCGCATTTATATAGACAGTGTGAAAGGAGATGTCGTTTCTGTAATATGATCTTGTCGAACAGTGACCAAGCCCTCAGTGCAGTATTGAGTTTTAACATTTCTTTTCAGCCCACAGCAATGCAGGAAATATGTGATAGATGAACACACTTTCTGGTGCACAAATGCAGCAGAGGAATGCAATGTTGCCCATTGCTTTCCACATGTTTATTAAAGGATATTATTTGTTTTCTCTTACAGGATGGTGTTTTGTGCAATTTCATGTTGTTTTGATATGTTGTCTTGTTGTTTAATGGGGAACAGCCCAAGTGCTGAGTGAATGTTTGTGGTCAGTCTAGTTCTTACTAGATCTTTTGGGTGAACCGCGTTTCACGTCGAGTTAGTGTAGTATATAAGTTTTCCCTTTCTTAATCCTATGTAAATATTTGAGATACTTTAATTATATTGTGATTATTGTAAATATGGCATAGGTAAATGCCGCTAGTATTTTTCATAGTTCATATCATGTCCCATTGCATCTTAATTTTTGTTTAACGTTAACTTTGCGGCAACTCTCCTGAATTAAAATCTGTATCATGGTGATACTTAAAATCGTGTTACTCCATATGAATCAAATATGTATACGCATACAAATACAAATATGACCATGAACATTGAACAATCATGTGTATTTTGTAGTTCACAAGTATTTAATGTTGTGTTGGAACTTTCATTTTCTCGCATTTAACTGTTTGCGAAATTATTTTCTTGTTGTCCATTATCTTTTCAATTTTATCTTTGTGATTATTTTATACTCAATTATTATTTGAATTTCATTTGCGTTAGTATGATTCAGGGTTATTTTATGGAATTTTATTGTTTCTCATTCGAGTTAAATCTCCGTTATTCCTGTCATATACTTGTAATTAAGTGATAAAATTCGACATTTAGACTGGCCCTTTAACAACCAACCCACTTCTCTGCCCAAACCTGAGTTAGTCGGATGTTTAATCAGGAATGGAGGCATCGTCCTAGAGGGTTATTACCCCTGGGTATGGTACAGTATGGTATAGCAACTTCCACCAGAACTGTAGCAATTCATGCACGCTGTTGGTGATGGTATTCTGGCATTGTTGTGCAGCAACACAACACCTGTTGAGAGATGCCCAGGTGAATTGTTGAATTGTGAATTGTTACCTGCAAACACTCCAGTGTGTCACAATAACTGGTAGCATTCACTGTCACTCCTCTGATGAGGATATCAACCATCTGGACCATCCTTTCTACAGCCCAGGCACCTAGTGATTTTGATCTATTTGGACTATTGAAGAAGCACCTGAGTGATACAGTAATCAATTCAATGATATGACTGTTCAGTATGGCATTACGACATGGCTTGAGGAACTGGATGCAGATTTCTTCCATGCCGGCACTGATGCCTTGGTGTACCAGTGGAACACTTCTTCAGAGATAACCTTGGGAAGTCCCTTCTCCTGTATAGCAAATAGATACAACAAAGCAGCCCTACTTCAATGATCCTTAACCTTTGCAAGATTTTTTAAAGAAGTCGTGTGTTAAGCTACCAACTTCATGCCAGATTCTTTTACATATGTAGATTTTTAAAACAAAAAATGATAAAAAGCATGTGTACTGCTTTTATAAATTGTATGGTATTTTAATTAGCAAGTTCTTTTAGACAAGGGCAACACAAATAGTTTAAAAACTTAATATGAGGGACAGAAAATTGTTAATAGCCTAAGAAAATATGATATTTTAAATCTTAAAACAAATATATGCACTGAAGATGCCTGAATCAAGGCGAAATGTCCCTCAATTTGATATTTTAAAATGTACATGTTATCAAGTGAGATTATGTGTTGAATTGAATAGGTGGATCCTCAAGGAATATTCTTCTTTTTGTTGAAGTAATATACTGTTTAATATGGACCAAAATCATGAAATTCTTAAAATGAAATAAGCGGTATGTCCCGAGCTGGAGTGGAGAGATGGTGTGGAATGATATTGGTAAATAAATAAGCTTAAGTGGAGATTTTAAAGGTAGGAAAGGACATAATGTGATACATACATACATATCCCACGCCGTTCCATCTTAGGCGATGGGTCGGTGAACGAGGCTTCTCCACCAGCATCGAAGAAGGAGAGAAGTTCAAAGTTCAGTTCAGTTCATAATATGATCATAATGATAATATAGGGCAAATTTTCATGTATAGGAAGAGGATTTCAGGATTGGAATAATTTAACAAGGAAAATGTTTGATAAACTTTCAAGTTCTTTGAAATCATTTAAGGAAAGCCCAGGTAAACAACTCATAGGATATCTGCCACCTAAGTAACAGCTCTAAATGTAGATCAATGATGATTAATTTGATTTTTAACACTCAGATATTTACAGTGATCCCTGTGATGTACAGTAATTAAAACTGAGAGGACTTTTTCTGAATTTTAATCCTGTTTAGCATCATCCTACTGTCTACCAAGCAAGATGGCTGTGCGGTAAGGGTCGCGCAGCTGTGAGCTTGCATTCAGGAGATGGTGGGTTCAAACCCCACTGTTGGCAGCCCTGAAGATAGTTTTCCACGGGTTTCCATTTTCACACCAGGTAAATGGTGGGGCTGTACCTTAATTAAGACCATGGCCACTACCTTCACAATCCTATCCCTCTTCCATCATTCTGTTGCCGAAAACCTTTAATGTGTTACTGCGACTCTAAATCAGTAAAAAAGAAAAAACAGACATAAACTATTGTCTGTTGTCCATTTCACAACACTGTTAAAGTCTTTTTGCAGTCCCTCATAATCCTGTAAATTATTTATTAGATACATAAGAAAATATAAAAGTCCAATAATACTGCCTTGCCGGACTCTCTGCTATTACCCTTAATCATTACAGGATCAGATAATACTTCACATACTGCAATTCTCTGAGTTCTGTTTTCTAGAAATTTAGCTGCTTCTCATTCAATCATTCTTTTGTCTAGTCCAATAGCTCTCATTTTTGCCAGCAGTCTCCCATGATCTACTCTATCAAAAGCCTTGGATAGGTCTATAACAATACAGTCCGTCTGACCTCCTGAATTTAAACCATCTGCTATAACTTGCTGGAATCCTATAAGTTGAACATCAATGGAATAACCTTTCTGAAACCCAGACTGGCTCCTTCATGCAAAAGTAATCAAATAAAGATTTGAGATATGGTACTGTATCCCAATCCATTGCCTTCAGTATAAAACCAGAAATATTATCAATCAGTCCCAGCTGCTTTTGTAACTTTCAACTTCTGTATCATTTCTTTTTGTAAATGTCTTTATTATTACAGGTAAATGTCAGTACTTTGCCAGTATTAGTCACCTCCTCTGCCTGGATACTATCATTATATACAATTCTCTTTACATACTGCAGACTGAATACCGGTACTTCTGCCTTCTGTACATCCTCACATATACTCTCCCCTTGTTCATTTACGATTGTTGGAAAGTCCTTCCTGGAACCTGTTTCTGCCTGGTACCTATACAAACCCTTCTATTTCTCCCTAAAATTCATTTGACTGCCATAAATAAGAAGGTAGCATATGTATGTATGTACTAGTAGAAATGACCGACTTATAGTTAAAATAATAATAATAATAATAATAATAATAATAATAATAATAATAATAATAATAATAATAATAATAATAATAATAATAATAATAATAATAATAATAATCATCATCATCATCATTCTATTAGATATACTATTCCTGCATTCAAATTAACTAAACATGACTCATGGAAATCTCTGAAGTGAGAATATCTATATACCATAAACTGGTGTGAAACCAAACAATAATGGGGAAATTTTAAATAGTATTCCATTCAGTCAGATTGCAATGTAAATTTGAAATTTTTATGAATATTGAATTTTCACGACCGCATTGTAATCGAAACAGACTTTCAACGTATTAGGTCGTGTTACGTACATATAGTAACATTGAAATTTTTAGTGCTTAATCTTGATGATGCTAGATCCAATTAATGCATTTTATATTTTCACTTATTATTTAAATTTAACTGTTGGTCGCTTTCATCTCATAAGGTGGGGTGAATCCCATCACTAACTTATTCTGCATATAAGAATGGCATTAATCTACTAATATATAAATCTGATCACTGTTTTGAGTTTTAAAAATTATGTTCAATTTATCAAATATGGTTGTAATTTTAATTTGTAAAAACAGTATTATATAATAATTCTAACAGTAATGCAATACAAGGCATTTGTATTATGAATGATTCCCAAACAAATCTAAATTACACAAGTTCCAAGTGGTAAACAAAATACACTGTCAATATTACGGATGATTTACTCAATATCATAACCATTTATGGCATTAAAAATATACAGTATATTCACCACACCTTCTACTTCCACTTTACCTAACCATGATGTGAAGGAGCATGAGGCAAATGAAAATGAAGGAGCAGCCAAGGAGGAGGAAAAAGAGAGAGAGCAAAATGAAAAAGAAATGATTTCACCAGTGTAACATTTCCCAGAAAAAGAGGGTTAGATATTTTATTGGCAGCATTGATAATTATGCATTTGAAACGCTATTTTTGAGAAAGGAAGTTGTTGACAATAATGTTCAGTTTGCCTTTGTGGAAAATGAACATGCACCTGAGGCAGAAAAAGCAAAAATTGTTCGAAAGGTATGGATAGATGATAGATGTTGATCCCCATAGGGAATCTGAAATAATTGTTCCGTATGAGTAAATTTATAATACCAATATAAATGGTTGCCAGGAATGAGTTAGCTGGAAAATTTATAATGTCCAATAACGGACCATTTATATTGGTATTAGGTACGGATAGAGTCAAAACAGTGTTAACTATGAACATGCAAATGAAGAGTAGTATTTAAGATGTTCATATGAGAGGAAAAATATCACAACAATTCTACAACTGAGGTTCTTGTCAGCAACAGAATCTATCTGACAGATATATTTACTTCACGAGTGCAGCGCACATCAGAAACATCTGCGGACAATATTGTTGGTACTGTGTGCAATAACTTACCAGTATTGTAGACTAGTCATCTAGAACTCTAAACAGTGATTAGCTAAGGGATTGTTCTTACTGCGCGGTGCAAACATGTCCTATTATTGAAAAAAAAATATAAATGATCAGATTCACACCACCTGAATGGAATAACCTAATTTTATGGTACTTTTACTTTATCATCCTCTATCGATGTCAAATATATTGGAATCCTTCACCTACAGTACTTCCTGAATTCCTCATAAGTGTGATGTTTTACTTCTGGTATAATCTTACATCTTCCACAGGCTAGTTTCTCAATATACTCCTCCAATTCCAGTCTTCACTTTCTTCTTCCTGGTTTTCCTTCTGAGCCTGCTTTTCATGGTGAGATTTTTTTCTTGTTACATAGCTATTACAGTACTTTTTTATCCATGATCTCTACAAATGACTCCTGCTGAAACTGTTCCTTAACAGTCTTAATGCAAATTATTCTTTATTTTGTTTTGTTTATTAATTCCAATGAGCCAAAAGCTCATATACAGGAATTGTACAATACAAATTGGTAAGCATTTAAAATTTATATAATACATACTCTATGTTTTGGCTGAAAATGAGTTAAATATGTTAATAATGATCTATAATATAAAATATTCCAATATTTCTTTTATGTTACTATCAAACAAACTCTTCTCACAAAATTTGTTTACATACTTTGGTACTGATTCCATAGCACTTTCTTTAATTTGGTTTTGAAAGTTGACAGACTGGAAGTTGATTTTAAATCTCTTGGACGATGATTATATGACTGAATGGCTGAGAACTTAAACTACAGTTGCCATACTTATACTAGTGTATTTGAAAAAGAGCTATGTCACCTGTTTGTCATGTGTTATAATTGAAGTGTGCGGCCGAATAAGGGTCTATGTTACACCCACCGTGTTTCGAGTTATGAGCTTGAAAATGTCTGGCGGTAGGCAAGTGTGCAAGTAGACCCTCATTCGGCGCAGGCTAATTCTCTAACATAACTTATGGAAATTATGTCCATAGACCTTATCCTGCCAAATACTCAACATGAGTAAAAATTTAACATAGATCCTTATTTGGCTGCAGCTTCAATTATGAATGTCTGAATTTAGAGTGTAGTCACTATCGTGCAGGACACTGTTTAGTTTAAGTTTGTGTATTAATATTGATGATCTAAAATCAGTGCAAAAGAGCAGCCTGCCACAGATATATGCTGAATACTGCTATAAATAATAAGGTATGTATGTATGTATGTATGTATGTATGTATGTATGTATGTATGTATGTATGTATGTATGTATGTATGTATGTATGTATGTATGTATGTATGTACTACTTCTGAGTTTGTTATTTCCAACCAGGGTTAGGCTTTCTGTCCCATACTGTAACATGGTTAGGAAAACTGTCCTGTAGACCACAATCTTGATTTTCTTCTTACCCTTCTTTGCCTTCTTTATACAAATCTCCTGGCCTGCTCCTGCTTTTAACCATACCTCAAATCGCGGGTACATACATATTAATTTACGAACAGAGGACTTCATATTGGCATTACATACATGAATCAAATTTTCTTTAGAGGCTTAATATAATCTAAAGGCACTGTGCATACGTAGAAATCATAATAGTGCCAGCAGACAGGGTGTCTTGCAGTAAATACAATTGTGTATTCCTTGATATCTAAGTTATTTACTGCGTGATTGAAAGTCTAAATTAGTCATCTCCAGTTGTTAAAATCTACATCCCTCAGAAAAAATAATCATAATGAAACGTTCAAAGTAGGGAGGATATGTGTTCAGTGCAAAAGAAGTGAAAACAGGAGATATTTACTTTTCACAGCTGAAGTGTTTAAAAAATTGTATCTTCACCCTTAAAATAATGAGTTGTAGATAATGCTTTGGTATTCTTGTTCTTTCCTTCAAATGTTTAAAATAATAATTGATTTTTATAATATCTCAAGGCTCTTTTCCCACCATTACATGATCACACAAAAAGACACAGATTGGAAGCAGTAAGTGCCTTTGACCTGCAGAAACATTTGTGCAAACATACAGTTGCTTTTTCTAATATGTCCACCATGAACACATTGTTTTTAAACTGACTTACTCCAATCCTGGGGAAAAGCTAGCACTTCTAAGGCTGCAAAAGAAAGGAAAATGATTAAAGAGTTCCTTTCAGGGAAGGAAAATAAATTATCCTCTATCAGTGTATTGAACGTCAAACAATACTATAGAAACACTTTATATTTCTTAATCTAAATATAGTTGGCAAAAAGCAAGACAAAGACCGAGTGTTTCTAAAAAAGCAATGAATAATCTGAGTGATCAATGGAAAGTGCAATATCAACAAAATAATGAGGCAATAGTATTCCTGACTATACTTTATACAAAAGTGGAGGAAAAAAACCAACAAAAAACCAACTGTAAGTCCGAGCAAAACTGAAAACTAAAAATAAGTAATAGAATCATTCCTTTGTTTTCTTCCTGTCACTTCAGATTACCAAAGGACAAAGGATACCACTAACACCATGCTTCATAATAATATTGAAATTGAAAGACTTAACCCTCCAGTATACGCGCCGTGGCTTTCCGACTGCAGATTTGTTCTTTTTGTTTCTGTCCAGTGTGTAGTTATCTCACCAGTATCACCTTCCACCTTATCTTAGTTCGGGTCTCTCCCTTCCGATCTATTACAACATTTAACCTTCAGTTCGCTGTCTGCCGGCTCTGGGGATATTTTAGTTACTGTGTGGTACTTTCCACCACATGCGTGTAGTAGTGTGCTCTGTTGTCACGGTCAGCTGGGTTATGCATTTTAAACTTTCAGTGACTTTTGCTCTCTTATACTACCCTGAAATGGATCCAGAAGAAGTGAAAAGGATAAATAACTTGCTCGATAGTGTTGAAAAGGAATATATATAGAATGAAGCACTACTGAGAGACGAGAGACCAATGTGCTGCCAGAAAGAGACTTTTTCACGAAGACAATGAAGATGAGAGTGAAAGAGGAGGAAGACAATGTCAACAATGACAAAGAAGAGAGTGAACACGACACAGACGCAGAAGTTTTGGCTGATACTGAAGAAGAAGATGGAACTGAGGATAACAGTGTCAGACTTAAACTCCCTCCTCACCTACCTCAGTATATTGCAAGAGACTTGCAATCTAAATCCAACATACTCTGCAGCACTTATTGGGACCAAGTGAGGAGAGACAACATCGTAACACACATCCTTGGCCCGAAAGATACTGCATCTCCTGTAGAAGCATGGAAATTATTACCCTGGAAGATGCAACTTTTGTGACAGGACCAAGAACTGGAAAACTAAGACTAAATGAAGATTACTTGGGCAACATCTTCACACTTTATACCTGTCTTCACTTGTAAAGATTGCATATTTGGAAGAGAAGAAAATGATGATGATGACTTATAATTAGTATGAACCAAAAAGCTGTCACTGCTATGAAACAGGCTTGAAGTGACTATAAAATGTATAAACAGAGATTATTTGTTACAATATACTGGATACTTGTATTTTGTAGCTGAATAAACTGAATAGACCAGTACACATTTTCCTAAGCTTTCCTGTACATATCTACTTTTAGTATCTAGTTTTCTGTGTTTTATGTAATTACACCATCTATATTAATGCTATCTTTAGTAAAAAGGAAATACATTTAACTACAGATGCAATAACTTTTGTGTGTTAGTGTTTCATTGGTGATTAATTATATGTAAATGAATATAATCAAATGGCTATGTACCTTACTTCCAAGAAAATATAGGTAGAAACAACAAAATAAAACATTAATATGATTAATAGAAATGCTACCATAATAATACTGCAAAATGTAAACTGCGATCCTTTCCACCGCATGTGTGTACTGACGTAACACTACGCCACGCGTGTTCTGGAGGGTTAAACAAGTGTTCACTATGTGAGCAAGAGCCTAGAATGTGTGCCAATGTATTTATCTCACTATAGTGTAAGAGTTCTGTCCTTGCTCTGTCCACAGATCATGATAAGGGAAGAAGTTGAATAGCATCTCTCCATTACACACTGCTATATCTGCTCAAGAGTAGATGAAGTAGAGGAAGATGGAAATTCATAATTGATACCTGGTCTGAAATTCATCCTTCACTGTCATATCCGCATAGTTCTTCTAAACACTCCAATTTATCACTGCATTGGTATCTGGTTGGATGAATGCATGCTGGTTACATTTGTAAAATGTTTTCACCTAAGTTCAAACTTCTATTAATTTCTTGTTTTTATTTTTTCTTTCGGACAGCTTCATTTCTGTTTAGAATATGTGTGGGTTATAGATGGTAGGTACATTTTTTTGATTAATGCATATGTTTATAGGGGCTGCCTGGCTGATGCGGTAACAGCATGCTCGGTTCACCCGGAAGGACATGGGTTCAAATCCCCATCAGGAAGTTGTAAAATTTAAGAAACAAGATTTCCACTTCTGGAGGTGCACATGGCCCTGAGGCACTCAGCCTACACCAAAAATGAGTACCAGGTTAATTCCTGGGGGCAAAGGCGGCCGGACGTAGAGATAACCACTCCACCCCACCAAGTGCTGAGGTTACGGATAGTGGAAGCCTTTACCTTCCACCCCTCCAGGGGCCTTCATGGCCTGTACAGAGATTTCTTTGTTTTGTTTTTTTGTGTGCATATGTTTACATATAGCGTAGCAGATTTCATCTTTCAGATTTTAACCTGCTGTATAACTTGTTAGCGAAGCAGAAGATCACAATATGAAGACAACGTTGGAATTCAAGAGGACAAATTGGGGCAAATATTCTTTTACAGGAAGAGGAGCTGGAGATTGGAATAATTTAACAAGGGAGGTATTCAATAAATTTCCAAATTCTCAGAAATTATTTAAGAAAGGACTACGTAAACAACTGATAGGAAATCTACCACCTGAGCGACTGCCCTAATTGCAGATCAGTGGTGATTGATAATTGAATTCTGAAGTGATGTGTTCTAGTCTGTGTTGGAATGTTGTGAAAATAATAGAGATGACTAGTGTATCAAAGCTTATACTATAGCACAATCACATACTGTAGCACATACATAGTCACACCGACAAAGTCAGGTCTTATGGCGATGATGGGATGCGAAAGTGCTAGGAGTGAGAAGAAAGCAGCCAAGGCCTTAATTACAGTACAGCCCAAGCATTTGCCCGGTATGAAAATGGACAACCACGGAAAACCATCTTCAGGGCTGCCGACAGTGGGGTTTGAACCCACTATCTCCTGAATGCAAGCTCACAACTGCGCGTCCCTAACAACACGGCTAATTCACTCAGTAGATTGCAAATTGGGATGTGTTGTATATTAATGAAGATGAGTATTAAGATGAACACAAACACCGAACCTGCAAACTAGAGGAATTAACTACAGGCAATTAAAATCCCCGACCTGGCTGCATATCAAACCCAGAGCTCTAAAACCAAACACCAAAACACTTTTGACTGAGCCAAGGAGCCAGACATAAGATACAAAAGGTAACAAAATTAAAAGTGGATCATAACTAATTTCTTGGAGAAGGAATAGGACTACAACAAATTACACAGCTCACAATTTTAACATAGTTGGAACAATTTATATGAAAAAGATTATCATGTGCACAATTCAGTCAGACTTTAATAATAATAATAATAATAATAATAATAATAATAATAATAATAATAATAATAATAATAATAATAATAATAATAATAATAAACAACAACAACAGCAACACGAGATTGATAAGATTTCTGAGGACATTCTCAATGCAATGGGTTGGGATAACTTATACCAATCTGAAGTACATATTTGATCACTGTTTGCATAAAGGAACAATACAGCAGAATGGAGAGTTGCTATAGTAGTCCCTGTCTTCAAAGCAAAGGGTGAAAAACATAAAACAGATAAGTACAGGCCAGTCAGGGTGATTTGTATTGCTTATAACCTCTAGGAAAGCAATTTTCTTATTATATTAGATGTGCTTGAAAAATAACTAACTGGTCTGACAGAAGGCAGTTTACCGGGCGAGTAGGTCATGTGATTAGGGGTGCGCAGCTGTGAGCTTGTATCTGGGAGATAGTGAGATAGTGGGTTTAAACCCCACTGTCGGCAGCCCAGAAGATGGTTTTCTGTGGTTTCCCATTTTCATACCAGCCAAATGTTGGGACTGTACCTTAATTAAGGCCATGGCTGCTTCCTTCCCATTCCTAGGCCTTTCCTATCCCATCCTCACCATAAGACCTTTCTGTGTCGATGCGACATAAAGAAAATTGCTAAAAAAAAGCTAAAGGGCAGTTTACCTTTAGGAAAGGTTATTCCAGTGAGGCTCAACTTGTAGGCTTCCAGCAAGATATAGCAGATATTTTAGATTCAGGAGGTCAGATGGACAACATTGCTATTGAACTTGGGTAGATCATGGGAGACTACTAATGAAAATGAGAACTATTGGACAAGACAAAAAAGGATTTAATAGATCGCTAAATTTCTAGAAAACTTATCTCAGAGTCTAGGTGAAGCATTATCTGATCCTGTAATGATAAAGTGGGGGTTCCACAAGGCAGTATTATTGGACTTTTATGTTTTATTTTATATACTGGGTGGTTCACCAGTACCTTGTGATTTAGTTTTATGCATCCCACCGCTTTTACTACAATTCTGAAACACATCAGTCCCTCTCCCTAAACTGGTTAATATAACGAGATGTGTGTTTACGGGCTAGAAGACAGCAGAAATCGTGGGTGCCACCTTTAATTCATTATGGTACTTTGAATGAACCCATGAAATGAGCTCAGATATAAAGAACACGTACCTTACAACATGAAGTGGACACACAGACCAGAAGCAGCCTAGAAACTGTGCACTGCATGTCAAGCAGCGTGCAGTTTCCAGCCTATACAATACCTGCTGTGTGCACCTTCTGTTATAGGGTACGTGTTCTACATACCTATGCTCGTTTTACCGGTTCATTCGAGGTACACATATGCTCAACTCTCGATCAACCGGGATAATGTACGGGTAAGGCTTCCCGGATAAGTAAAATCGTGGTTAACCCGCAAAAAGTTAAACAAAGAACAGGCGTATTGAAAGTACAGTTCATGCAGGTCATAATTGTCATCCTTTCTTTAGATGCTTTATAAACTGGTGCACAACACTCCTGTTTGAAAGCAAGAGTACGAGTTGGTAGGCATTTCCAATACAGGCCAGACTCATCTGCCTTGTAAGTTTGTTCTGGGACCAAACCCTCATCCAGAACAATTTTTTCAAAATCTGAATTGAACTGTTGAGCAGCTTCCACTCAACAACTCACCTCTTACACTGACATAACTTATGCCATGTCGCTGTTTAATGTGTGTAATCCATGCAAATGATGTATCAAAATCACCCTCCATCCCAAGAGCTTCAAAGAAAAACTTCACTTTAGTCATACAGATCGGTCCCGATACTGGAGTCTCTTGAGCTCGCTGCTGTGAAAACAACTCCAACATGCATTGTCAAGCTCCTCAAACGTATATTTTTTCATTGTTTTTCGGTTTGCCATAGCACTGTTTGCATCGGACGAACAAGCAAATGATACAAGTTTGTCTTTGTTGTGTAAAATGTCCCGCACGGTAGAATCACCAACGTTATATTGGACACACACCTGTTTAATGGTAGAACCTCATTCTATATTTTGTACAATATCCAACTTCTGATGAATTGTTAATACGACATGCTTCTGTTCGGTTGCCATTGTTTGTGAACTGAACTGCACTGAACAAAAACAAGACAATGACTGAGAGTGGGGCAGTGTGGAGTAGAGCAGGTGCTTGCGGCTGATGACACACCAGCTACAAGTTACTTCAAGGATGCGCCACCCCTGCTACTATTACGACTCAGCAATATTATCCCGCCCCTTTGTAATTCTGTATTACTGTAACTCCTAACACTCGTGCATTTTTAGTGCTTTGATATCGTGGTTAAGCCACAACGGGGTTGATCCAACTATGGTAAATCGATAGTTGAGTGTAATGAATTAATAGTGGCGTTCACAATTCCTGCTGTCTTCTAGCCTGCACTCACCCATCTCATTATATTACCCTGGTTTACAGAGAGGGACCAATGTATTTCAGAATTGTAGTAAAAGTGGCATTGTGCATAAAACTAAATTGCAAGGGGCTGGTGAACCACGTGGTATAAATGATTTGAGTAAAGAACTGGAATCACAGATAAGGCTTTTTGTAGATTACGTTACACCATGTAAGGTAATAGATAATTTACAGGATTGTGAGCAACAGCAAAAAGATCTTGACAATGTTGTGAGATGGGCAGCAGACGTATGATTGTAACAGAGTGAAAAGTCAAGCTGTAAGTTTTAATTATTGTGTTGATGGAGTAAAAGTACCTCATGGAGATCACTAAAGGCACTTACAAGTTACTATAAGGAAAATTCTTTATTGGGGTAATCATATTACAGGGTTGTAAATAAAGGTTATAGCTCTCTTCATATTGTTATGAGGGTAATTAGGGGTTGCAGTAATGGTGGGAAGTCGGCCTCACGCCTTCCTCTTATTTGGAGGCCCCGGCTTCAATTCCCAGCCAGGTCAGGGATTTTTACCTGGATCTGCGGGCTGGTTCGAGGTCCACTCAGCCCATGTCATCAGAATTGAGGAGCTAATTGATGGTGAGATAGTGGCCCCAGTCTAGAAAGCCAAGAATAATGGCTGAGAGGATTCATCGTGCTGACCATACAACACCTCCTAATCTGCAGGTCTTTGGGCTGAGCAGCGGTCGCTTGGTAGGCCAAGGCCCTTCAGGGCTGTAGTGCTATGGCGTTAGGTTAATTAGTAATGGTGGGAAGGAGAGGGTAAGACTGTCACTGGTAAGACACCAATTAGAGTGCGGTTCCTGTGAATGGGTCCCTCAACAGGATTACTTAATTCAAGAACTAGAAAGGATCCAAAAGAAAGCAGCACGATTTGTTCATGGTTATTTCCAACAGAAATGAGTAGTGTTATGCAAAATGTTGCAAGACTTGGGAGTAAGGAGACAAGCTTTTCAAGTAAATGGTATTTTCCGAGTTTTCAGTGGAGAGATGGTGTGGAATGGCATTACTTGACAAATAGCTTGGGTGGAGCTTTCAAAAGTATGAAAGATATAAATATGAAGATAAAGTTGGAATTCTTTTTTTTTTTCCTTCTTTACAAGTTGCTTTATGTTGCACCAACACAGATAGGTCTCATGAAGATGATGCGATAGGAAAGGGCTAGGACTGGGAAGGTAGCAGCTGTGGCCTTAATTAAGGTACAGCCCCAGCATTTGCCTGGTGTGAAAATGGGAAACCATGGAAAACCATCTACAGAGCTGCCAACAGTGGGGATCAAACCCACTATCTCCTGAATACTGAATACCGGTACTGGCCACATTTAAGCAACTGCAGCTATCGAGCTCAGTAAGTTGGAGTTCAAGAAGACAAATTGGGGCAAATATTAATTTGTAAATTGGAATAATTAGTCAAGGGATATGTTCAGTAAATTTTCTGGCACCTGGGTAACAATCTGATTGAATAATAATGATGATAATAATAATAATAATAATAATAATAATAATAATAATAATAATAATAATAATAATAATAATAATAATAATAATAATTTTATTAGTTTCCTGAAAATTATCAAGGTTGCCACAAGTACAATGCATAACAAAGACAAATAATATGGTTAGACAATTGTTAATCAAATATAGGAAAATAATGGAGGAGATTACAAACAATAAGACATTGTTACAAAGCATATAAGTGATTTTGTAAAATTGCAACAGATCCTTTAACTGCCGAGATAGCAATTTCTTTGATGGCATTATTTGGGATACTTGACATTTTGCAGGTCTTTATAAAAAGTCTTAGAATCATTCCATGAGCACCCACCATCAATCCAATCACCTGAATATGTTCAAGATTGTATTTATTTTTATAGTAGGGCACTGTAGATTTGTAAATAACCTTCTTCTCATTATCAACTCCCATGGCTGGTCTGAACTCAGTTTAAACCTCAGAGTTGGATCTAGTATATAGTCAGTTTTTGAGTCAGTTTTATAGGTTATGATATCAATTTGCTTCGTGCTCCCTTGCATGGCGATTCTAGAAACTTCCTTATGAGTAGTATATCCTCTCCTCTGTAAAGAGTCTGCTAGCATGTCATGGATGGTGTGGTGATGGGCAATGTGAAGAATTTCACCATGTGAGCAAAGGCCAAGGACGTGTGGAATGGTTTCGATCTCACTGAGGCAATGCCAACAGTGGTTACTGTTCAGACTTCTCTGCAGCACAGCTTGAACTGCAGCAACATTACACATCATTTTGAGGGCATCCGTTAATTCGGAGGAAGAGAGTCCACCGTGGTCCCAGATCCAATTATTAGCAGAAGAACACCTTTACCTTACAAGGTAGTTTACCCCAGGCTTGATATTCAATGTCAAGAAGCTCAGTCTTACTTTATAAGCATCTATACATTGTCCCTGGTATTTAACATTTTTCCAGATCTTACTCATTTCAACTGATGTCACTTTCCTCACGCAAGTTGCAGGAGTTAGTGATGTATGGGTCTGCAGATCTTTTAGAGTCCTCAATCCATTGAATTGTTGGAGAACAGCATGCCATTCAGCTCTGAACAAACCAAGACCTTTATACTTACAATAGATGTACACCACTGAGTTTGGGCGTATCTATGGGTGGCTGTAAAATTTCTTTCAGTGCTCCTTTAATCATCTTGTCTGTGTTGATAAGGAATGTTTGAGGTATTTTTGACAGATGTGTTGTTTGAAATGCATGAATCAAAGAGGGATAAATTGATCAGTTGATTATACTACACTTCTGATCAAGATGTAACAGAGATGAAGATGTCAACAACTCTAATTTAGTCTTGAGCAAAGTAAAAGTAGATGATGAAACAAATATGCAGGCATCAACAAAGATTACACCGAGATAATTTCTTTAAAAGATAGGACAACCGTTCTAGTTAGTTCTATAGCAAATCAATTATCTTAAGCCACAATTATGGTGTCATCTGCATAGCCAAGGACCATAATAGGCCATAAACCTGGAAGTAGATTGTAGCGGTATTCATCAGCGACTGATTCCTCAGACAGTATATGATCTATTGCAAGATTGTAAAGTGTAGGTGAAAGTGGAGAACCTTGCATCACACCCTGTTTCAATTCAATTGATTTGGTCATTTTGTGATTCACTTCATAATTTTACTGATAGCATTGAAGAAATGTAAACGTTCAGCAAACAACAATGAAAATGGGAGCTCTTATGAATATTTTTCTATATACTTTTATGTCATGGTAGTGGCTTGGAAGGCGATGTTAGCTAAGATACTCAGAGTGAAGATATGTAATTATAATTTTATGCACAAATGGAAATATTATTGACATCCGAATATGAAATCGAAACAACCTCTTAAATTTCATTATGACTGGAATTCATTTTATAGCATACCACATGTTCCCGTATGTTTCACACTTGCGTGAATACATAAAAATATCTACATATTAGTAAAGTTTTCTGTTTTTTCTTGATATAAGGAATTACAATTACACGATATAGAAAAAATATCACTTTCAACAAACTTTTGTTTGCCGCAAGAAGCCATTGAGTGACAACATCTACTAAATGTTGATAAACTTAACCATAATAGGTATTCGACTTGATCCCATATTGACTTGCCTAAATCTATTAAAAAACTATTTAAAATAGTTTGTGTTGTGTCCACCTTTTCAAAACACTTTTTATAATTGGAAATTATTTATTCACTCATACATGTTTCAGGAATATTATGCATTCCCTTCATCAGTGAAGTCCAATCAAAGAATAAAAACAATACTAGAAGACCCGTGTTGCTCCAAAGCATTCATTATAAATAGGTCAGACAACTCGTCTTGATTTGCCTGTCGTAGTCATATTGTTTTGCCTGCCCTTTTCAACAGTTTTATGAACATTTAATAAGAAGCGTGTTATAGTATGCCACAGTTTGTAGTCAGAGTTCATCCATTCTAACATTCATAGGTAAAAATCTATCCATATATTCGCTTATATTATTTTGTAGTTCTTGGTGTAAAGCTTGGTATTGTGTTGTGGAAGGCAATGATATTTTTTTATCGCAGTTCTTCTATATAGAAGAGTTGTCTTGTAAGCTCATAGGTTAGTCTCAAAGGAGCGTCTTTTGCCAGGCAGAGAACTTTTTTTTTTTTTTAAGATACATGGCCTTCACTCTTTCTGGTGTAGCTACTGTAGGTTATCCTTCGATAGGTGTTCCCAGGTAATGTCTAAGGCGTATGTAGACATTTTTCTCTTAGCAGCATGTAAGTTATTAGGAATGTTCTGCCATCTGCTGACTACATTTGGAAGCTGGGAAAGATTAGAGAATCAAAGAGTATTTAGCAGGGAATAGTATTCTTCTGTGATCGGAGGAAGTATATACTATCTGGCTTGACATGTAGTAATCAAACATGGCTGCATGCAATGACATTACTTAGAATGATAATCATTTATCAGAATGTTAATGAAAGTATTAGTCGCTTAGGAACCTGCTAAGCACAGTATGTATTGCGGGTTAGGGTAAGCTTTTGCCTGCAGTTATTGGAGTGATCATAACAATGATCTGATTTTATGATTACTCAAAGTTGGCTGAAATTAGAGACCTATCAGTGTCTCATGATTTACTGGCAGGAAATTCCAGAGAGAATGAAATAAAAATGAAGCAAATCGGTCCAGTAGAATGGATAGATGGATTTTTCAAAGCTGTTTTTTACTAAACTCTTTTAATAAATAGATAACACTATCTTTTGTTTAGTCCACAATTTAATAATAATGTTATTTGCTTTACGTTCCACTAACTACACATTTATGGTTTATGGAGATGCCGAGGTGCTGGAATTTAGTTCTTTTAAGTGCCAGCAAATCTGCTGACACGAGGCTGACGTATTTGAGTACCTTCAAATACCACCGGACTGAGCCAGGATCGAACCTGCTAAGTTGGGGTCAGATCTGAGTCACTCACCCCGGCCATCCACAATTTAAAGAAGTATTATATCATAATTCACCACATCATTGAATAAACAAACATTAATGAAATATTAGGAAAAATTATCACTACATAATATTTTGATGATGTTGAATGAGAGTACCTAAATAAATTTTTCTTCAAGTTTTTCTTCATTTTTTCTTGTTCTTCCTGGAGTAGAATTATAACAGAGTGATAAATATAATCCACCAAATTGCTTGTAACAATGGATACTCCAGAAAATGTATTAATAGAATGATAAAAAAAAGAAAGAAAAATTAAACTAAAGCAACTTTAGTTAAACATTGAAAGAAGAAAAAGAAATTTGCAGTTCTAACTTTTCAAAATATGCACTCTTATCAACTGCCTAAAATTTTCAGAAAAAGGAACATCAATCATAAGTTATAATTTTCATTTCCGTGTTGACGTATAACTTATATAATAGGAATTAATTGAGGGATGTTCCACCATTCAACACAATATATAATACATAACATTTATTAATTGGAAACTGGTTTCGATTCACTTGGAATCATCATTAGTTCACAGTAAAATAAATAAATCAAAGGATCTTAACAACAATCAACATGAAATCTTCCTATAAATACATTTAAAATGGTTGACATGGGTTATATGACATAAAAATATTAAAATTTAAAGAACGTCCTAGGATTCAGCTCACAGATAAATGCCGTGCGTTTGTACAGTGTTGAATAGAGCTTTAAGATAACATATAAAACGTGGAGTTGAGGGATACTGTGAGGTTCTTATTTGTTACTGTGGATATAAAAACATATGTTAAAAATGTTCAAATATTGGTAGTTGAATCTTTGATGAAGGATAGAAACATGTATCAAAATTGACGATCCTGTAAAGTGAAATGTTTGCCACAAAAGCCTCCGAGTGATACTGTATTTCTCCGAATCCAAGACGACATTATTTTTCTCAGAATTTCATGCAAAATAATCAAGGGTTGTCTTGCATTCCCGGCCTAACAGTAACGAATACCGCTGGCAACTACTGTGGTAACCACGCCGCTTATTTTCACTCCCGCACGTGCACGTACACACAAAACTCGTTGACAATAAACGACTGCCTCTTTATTATACATTGCTAGCCATGACAGTGCCTGTGTGTAACATCACTGGATCTTGGGATATAGTGAAGAGAGAATCACGTTCCATTAGCCTCTACAAAAACGTTTCTCAAATCTGCAGGATGACATCAAAACATGCGAGCCTTCGAATTCTTAGAAAGGCCACGGCTACTCAGTGGCAGAGTTATAATGCATCTACTGTACCTGACGCTTAGTATAATTAAGTTGTTGTAGACCGCAAGAACATTTTAGTGATGGATACTTGTTTTGTAAAGATACACAGAACAGGTATTGCCGGCAAATTAACAACGGGTTCTCGTCAATATTATGATGCCAATTTTAAGTTAATGGTTATTGAACATTTGGAAATGTAGATAATTGTGCATAGACCTAACTAAATCCAATATTTGAAGACAAAGATAGCTTAAAAAATGTGACAAGGACGCTTTAAAGTAGTCGAAGATGAAATTGTGAGGTATGTGCATGAAAAACTCAAGGGCAGAATGGCCATACCATGGCGTAATAAACTCTTTCCTTGACCTTCAATGTCCATGATTAGGCCTATACATTGCTAGTCGCAGTTAAAAATGATTACCTGAGGAGATGGGGGAATATCCTTCGTTGTTTTACAATATCTGCTTTGTTGTTGAAAATTACGTTGTTATTGTTGTTGAAGTAAAAGTTGAATGATGGTATGGCCTCGGCTGTATGGCACAGTATCGTAAAAGGTAGATGTCTGAGAAAGAAGAAAGAAAAGAAATGAGAACTAATGTGTGCATTCGCATTTAATTATTGGAAAGTGGTTTGACAGTACTTACTCCCTTATTCCTCGCTCTGGTTAACCTGCCGCTAGAAAAGTCGTCGGTGTCTGCGTGGAGTTTATTGCTGGCTTTGAGAGGGGAGGGGGGCGGTGACTTGTTTTGGATTGGCTGTGGTGTGGAGGGGATGCAAGAGAGTTGGGGAGTGATCCGTTGTCATGCTATTCTGCCTAGATACGTCTTGAGAATAAGGGGGTGGATGGCCTCGTAAAGTACGTTTGTTTTCTCAATGGATTAATTCAGATTGTGATTAAAATTGACTACGATTCCAAGTGAATCAAAACCGGTTTTCACTTAATAAATTTTATGTATTATATATTGTGTTGAATGGTGGAACATTCCTCAATTAATTCCTATTAAATAAGGAACATCAATTTTGCATACAAAACTGATAATAACACTAATACGATAATTTTCAATTCAGATAAAATTGAGAATAAATGTATATTTAATGTCAGGAATTTACAAAATGACATGCCAAACATGTAGGCAGCAATAAAGTGGATGAAGTTTGGCTATAAGGTACAAAGAACATGTTAATGCAGTCAAACATAAAATATATTTGGCAATGGGAGAGAATATGGTTGGAAAGAATCATAAATTTACAGACATTTATAATGAGATGGAATTAATACATTCAGCCTAAAAGGGAAAATTCATGAATGTTTTAGAAATTTATCTTGCTGAGAAAAATGACTTTGAATCAAGTTTAAATGAAAGTAGTACGGATTCTCCATTGTATAAACTAGAGTTTAATAATTTAAGGAAGAAAAAGAAAAAAGGAAGAAAAACTTGAAGATCTTAAATTTATTTAGGTGTTCTCATTCAACATCATCAAAATATTAAAATTTTATGTAATGATAATTTTCATGATATTTCATTATGATTTTTTATTCATTGATATGGTGAATTATGATATAATACTTTAAATTGTGGGCTAAACAAAAGATAATGTTGTTTTTATTCTTTGATTGGACTTCAGTGATGAAGGAAAAGCATAATCTTCCTGAAACATGTATGAATGAATAATGAAAATGAAAATCCACAGCCTGTTTCCAGTTATCTGACCCAGTCAGGAATGTAATGAATGAAGCCCTGATCTAGCGGCGAGGACAGGAAATGTGCCGGCTGCCAAAACCTGTCGCACACCTCTGGGGCAATGATAAATGACTGACAGATGGAATGTTAATGGAGAGTGTTACTGGAATGAAAGATGACAGGGAAAACTGGAGTTCCCGGGGAAAAATCTGTCTTGCCTCCGCTTTGTCCAGCACAAATCTCATGTGGAGTGACTGGGATCTGAACTGCGGTATCCAGCAGTGAGAGGCCGGTGCGCTGCCGCTTGAGCCAATTATAAAAGGGTATTGTCAAAGTGGATCCAACACAAACTATTTTAAATAGTTTTTTAATAGATTTAACATCTACTAATTCACACGGGTTGACTACATCGTAAATTCTCTGACTCAGACAGATAATAATGCCATCTGTTGAAATATTCTCACAAATATTACATGAAGAAATGTGATGTAACTGCAAGAATGCACAAGTAGCTCATACTCGACTTTTAGTGAATTTTCAAACCTTACTAAAGGCTATGCTTGGTCCGACTCATTGGCTGAATGGTCAGTGTTGAGGCCTTAGGTTCAGAGGGTCCCGGGTTCGATTCCCGGCTGGGTCGGCGGTTTTAATCGCCTCTGATTTAATTCTTCTGGCCCAGGGACTGGGTGTTTGTGTTTGTCCCAAGAATTTCCTTTTCATATTCAGACAAAACACTACACTAGCAACCACCACAGAAACATGTAATCGTAATTACATCTCTCCATATAGGGTTGGCGTCAGGAAGGGCATCCGGCCGTAAAACAGGGCCAAATCTACATGTCTGACACAGTTCGCACCCGCGACCCACAGATGTGGGAAAAGCTGTAGAAAAGGAAGAAGAAGAAGACTACAGGCTATGCTCGCCGCACGAGGTGAATGTCGTTATAGCCACTGTGAGCTATGCTCTCAGACTGGAATGAGTTAAATACAGTGGAGGAAAATGAAATCCAAACACCAAGGAGTTTTGCTACATAAATGAAATTCGGGAGGTGTGTTTGCACACCTGATAGATCATATGAAATAATCTTCCTGTTGATCCGTATTGATGAACAATTACAATTAGAGTGGAAAAAATCCACCTTAGCGATTAGGTGGATATTCTTTTTCGTTCTAATTGCATCTGAAAGATGACCCCTATTCAGATTTGCTATTTATCAAAAAGTGGTGTTAGTAGCAGCACCATGACCTTGCAAACCACGTTTACTTTAAATACGCGCTGTACCCTTTTTGAGTGTTAGTCATCGTCTGCTGTTGACGTTGTGAGGTACGTGTGAGTCAAACAGACCTTTAAGGAGACGAAGAAGGCAGAACAGCAGGTTACTGAGTTTGAATGATGCCTTGTAATAGGGCTTCGAGAAGGTGGGTGTTGTTTCTGCAATATTGCAGAATAACTTGGCAGGAATGTACCCACAGTGTACTGGTGTTGGCAAATATGGTCATGGGAAGCCACTGTCTCAAGAAGACGGGAGTCTGGCTGCACATAAGTCTTGGAAACAATAATAATGTTTTTGGCTTTACATCCCAATTTTCAGAAACACCGAGGTGCCGGAATTTAGTCCCGCAGGAGTTCTTTTATGTGTCAGTAAATCTACCGACACAAAGCTGACGTATTTGAACACCTTCAAATGCCACCGGACTGAGCCAGGATCGAACCTGCCAAGTTGGGGTCAGAAGGGCAGCACCTCAACCGTCTGAGCCACTCAGCCTAGCGATATTGGAAACAGGTGGCCTATCACTATGTGGTCTATTGTATGGAGAATCACCGACCAACTACTGGGCAGGCATCTTAGGGAGTACCTGTCATTCAATGATTGTCAGCGTGGTATTACCAGTTCACCAAGAACCCTTATCAATACATCTATTCTCTGTTCGATTCTAGCTAATACAAAAGAGAAGAAGACCAATGCTACGATAGTATTCTTGAATACAAGGAAAACATTCGACAATATAAGACATGCACTTGGGTATCAGATATAAGGCTTTTCAGGCATATTGCTTCAGTTTGGTATTAATTATATTTAATACGAAATTATGGTATCGGCAATAAATAGGAAAATGTGATGGTAGACTGAAAGAAACTGAAAGAACACTAGCAAAACTATCGTACTTGAAAACTATCTCAACTGAAGAATTCTCTCATTCACCAATCTCAAACACCAGGGCTAATGAGGGAGCCATTGAATTCTGACAAATACATGTGAGATTTCTGAAATACAAAGTCACAAATTCCATGTAAAACTTGAGGTCGTATAGCTATGATCACTATATTAACAGTCACGTAAAACTACAAGCATGCTTCTTTTGCTTACAAACATTCAGTCCCTGAATCAGAAAGAATTGCTATTTGTGACTAAAATCCCAGCCCTGCTGAAAATTGAACCCATAAACCTCTGAAACATTTACCACTATATAGACCATTCAACTAAGGAGCTGGATGAATAATAATAATAATAATAATAATAATAATAATAATAATAATAATAATAATAATAATAATAATAATAATAATAATAATAATAATGTTATTTGTTTTACGTCCCACTAACGTCTTTTACGGTCTTCGGAGACGCCGAGGTGCCGGAATTTAGTCCCGCAGGAGTTCTTTTACATGCCAGTAAATCTACCGACATGAGGCTGTCGTATTTGAGCACCTTCAAATACCACCGGACTGAGCCAGGATCGAACCTGCCAAGTTGGGGTTAGAAGGCCAGCGCCTTAACCGTCTGAGCCACTCAGCCCGGCAGGAACTGGATGATGTTGATGATGATATAGGGAGGTTCATTCAGGGAAACAAGACGGAATAGGGAGTGATGTTGAGATTAAAGGTAGCTGGAAGTCAAGTAAGAAATGATAGAAAGTTGTTAGTGTTAAAATGTAGAAGATTTGTAATGAAAGAAATAGAATTAATTTAATAGATATATATTTACCATATGTTGTAATAGGCATTGAATCATGGCTGAGAAATTATATTATGGATGCAGAGATTTTCTGAAAGGACTGGAGAGTATATCAAAGAGACAGGATAGTATTGAAAGGTTAGAGACAAATTTGATGATGATGATGATGATGATGCTTGTTGTTTAACCCTCTTGGAGCCAAGAGCCGATCTGATCGGCCGCTCCCCATCAGCTGGAAGAGACCAGAGCTCCGTCTCCACTCTACTACTGTAAAGTGCCAGGCCGTTTTCAGTGGAAATACATGTATTTTAAAATTCTCGTATATCTACCGGTGTATAGCAAATACCGGCATGAAATTTTCTACGTATCGAATACGTAGAATAAGAAACTGGTTTGGAGTGATATAAAGAGTCAAGGACATTTTACTGTTGATTTATAGTTGTCGAAAATGTTTATTTTTAGGGAGAGAAATATATTTTCGCACTTTCTCTCTCAATATCTACTTTGAAAAAATAATTTACGACACAAAAGAATATACGTAATTATGTATAATGTATTTCTAAATACAATTCTATAGAATAACTAATTTGAACGAGAAAAATAAAAACGTAAAAAATAAAAATTCAAACATATGTCACTAATAAAAACAAGACAATTTTACTCACTAATAAAATTCGCGTGTATGTATCGATGTTTGGCAAATACTGACAACAAATTTTCTACGTGCGGACAACACAGTATTAAAATAATTCTGAATTATTAAATAAGTAAAAAATAGTAGTTGATATTATAGTTTTTGTTTTAAAAAATAGTTTCTCGTTTTCGGTTGTAGTATATATTAGAAAAACAATTTTACAATACAACAGAATTTACCAAATTAAGAAATGTATGGCACTAAGGCCGTGATTTGCTTTGACCTACTAAGCGACCACTGCTCAGTTCGGTACCTGCAGTTTACGAGGTGAATCATAGTCACTGATACGGATCCTCTCAGTAATTATTCTTGGTTTTCCAGACCGGGGTCACCCTCTCACCCTCAGATATCTCCTCACCTGCAATCACTTAGGGCCACTTAGATTGAGTGAACCTCGAACCAACCCTCAGGAACAGGCGAAAATTCTTGATCTGGGCGGGAATCGAACCCACGACCTCTGGGTGAGAGGCAGACACGCTACACTTGGCCCGCGGAGACCTGCATTTAGGTAATGATAGAGGACTATATGTGACTATAAGGTTTAGCAGAGAGTAAGTGAAAAGTAAATTGAAGTGTGATATGGGCGGAGAATCGGACAGTAGGGCATGTTTAGGTCCAAGAACTTCCTTGAAGGAGACAGGAGGTTGAGGAATGTTGTCGGGTTCATTGGGACAAATTTCCACAAAATGTTCTCCAGAGACATTATCATCATCATATTCGTTATCACTAGTTTCATCTACCACCATATTCAGAGTAGCTTTAGTGCTGTTAGACACAATTAAACGTCTCTTCTTTAGCTGTGGTGATTCCGCGGACGTGTCCGGTATAATTTCATCGCTACTCTCTGAACTAAATTCCCTATCGCTCTCCGATAAATCATCAGCGTTAACTTTGCACTGTTCTAAATACTGCATTAATTTATTGTCATCAATACCTGCTGAAAAATTATCACGTGAACAACATGCCATTTTCCTGTCACAAATCCACTCACTGCAAGGAGCAATCTCTTAATGACTGGTTAGCGGTATTTGTAAACAAAGGAAACAACTCTTGTGAAACGTATAACATCCCCTTAGAACTGCCAAAGCAAGGCCAGGCACACAATAACGTGTAGCCCCTTTACTACAGGTTGTAACGAAAGTATGCATGTCACTATAGCTTGCCTCAAAATTACGTATATCACAGAATTTTAAGCCGGCCGATGTGACTGGCTCTGGCAATTTAAAGGGCGGATGCTCGCACTACCGCCTGGCACCAAGAGAGTTAAAGGGGCCTAACATCGAGGTCATCGGCCCCTAATGGTACGAAATGAAATAACCAAAAGTTCAAATTAATCCACTGAACAAAATAAAATAAAAAATGTCATGAAGAATGAATGGATGGATATGAACCCTACAAAAACAAAAAAACAAACAAACAAACAAAAACAGTGGATCAGACACAAAAAAAAAGGTCTTGAATAATAGTATAATTGACCAAGGGACCATTTATAAAGCACAATGATGCTTGATGTCTACAGGGGTGCAAAATCCATGACTAAGGCCCCACAGAATGGTACATGTCGCGAGTAAAGTAGAACCATGGTATTTGTCATGTTGGGGTACTAATCAAAAGTAGCAAACACTCACGGTGTTCCACACAAGATGGTACTACTCACAAGTATTGTACTTAGTACAGGGAACGCAGACCTATGGTGTTTTGCACACAATGGCGCCACTCATAGACAACGCAAACCGGTAAGGTTTCTCACCTAGGTGTACTAGTCATGGGCGCCGGTATTCCCGTTGTGTTCCTCACATAGTGAGTACCAATCACAGGCAACGCTGACCCACGGTGCTGCTCATATAGCGGTACAACTCACAGGCTACACCCAGACCCGCGGTGTTGCTCACATGGGTACGACGCACGGGTACTGGAAACCACCAGGCCAGGCTTTTTACTGCAACTAATCACAAAACTATTGCGTATCAATTTAGTGATACTACTCGCAAGTACATGCAAGCCATGGTGTTCTCCGCATGATGGTACGAATCAAGAGTAGTTTCATGGTTCTAATTCAATCACCCCCTTGGTCGCCCCTTTTAGTCGCCTCTTACGACAGGCAGGGGATACCGTGGGTGTATTCTACATGTGCGTCCCCCACCCGCAGGGGGTAGTGTGTTTGGTCCGCGAGAGGTATTTTATTTCCCTCAAGTCCGCCGGCAAGCCGGTTAGGACCCCCCTATCCGCCACCTGGGACGCGTCATGCGGGAGTATCACCTCTCCCCCTGCTACGCCTGCGTAGTAGGTTCGTGGAGACAAATTTGTAGGCCATGAAAAAAGTTAAGGATGAGAAATATAAAATTCTAGGTGTAAGGTTCATCTCTAAAGATGAAAGGTATCATGATGTTTTGGGGGTGAAGAGACCTAGAAGGGGTGGTACTGATGCAGAATTATTTAATAAGATGATCAGCTATGTGGGGAACGACACAGGAAGGTACATTTTCGTAATGTTAACTGGGAATAATGCGAATGACAAAAAGCATGACCAATGAATAGTAAATATGTTAATCTGGAAAGCATAGCTGAACTAACCATAATAGAGTATATATGTAATTTTAATGGGACATATCAAATTGCAACAAATATACAAAAAAGTAGAGGGGAAAAATATTCTAGAAATGGTGCTGATAAAACCAGATGAGATCTAGGAAGAAACTGAAGTGACAGATGATATAAGTGATAATGAAGCTGTTTTTGTCATAGTTAAAAATAAATGCGATATAAAGGAAGGTTGTAAAAGGTTTGACAGTACCATTTGGTTGATAAGAGAAGCATAGTGGAGTTTAAAAAATAATTTTGATCAGTGGTACGGTAAATAAAAATGTAAACAGTCTATGGGATGGGTTTAAAGCAATTGATGAGGAGTGTGAAAACAAGTATGTTCCTTTGAAGATGGGAAGGAATGGGAAAGACCCACTATATTACAACCAAGAAATAAAGAGATTAAGGATGAGGTGCAGGTTAGAAATAAATATAATTAGGAATGCTTGCAGAAGTAAGGAGAGATTGACAAAAGTTACTAGAAAATTGAATTTAGTAAAAAGAGTTCGCTAAGGATAACATGATGGCAAATATAATTTGCAGTGATATGAATTTTAAGGAAAAAGTGGAATGGTATGTAGAGATAGTTTAAGGCAGAAACACGTTCCAGAAAAGATATTTCATGGATTATACCGGCTTGCAAAAAAATAAATAAATTATATCTGGTAAAAGGTTGAAGAGGTGATTTGCCCTAATTTAGATGTGCTGATTTCAATTATCAAACCGTTTTTGCCTATCACGTACAGCTTCTTTGCTATTTGAAATCAAAAGTGGATTCAGTGTGCTGTGTACTTCACTACATATTTTGTGTACTTCACTACATAATTGGTGACCCTGACGTGATTCAGTGATGAAAGTGCATAATAAACATCGCGAAGTGCATAAGTGTAGTGTAAGCGTGAAGAACAATGGATGAAAACAACACAACGGGTACATCGACAGCAAACAAATCTCATTCAGGACATGTGATGGGTGAAGCTAACAAGGTAAGCATCAAGATCCCTCCTTTCTGCATGTATACAATTCGGGCTAGGATAGAGTGAGATTTAAACTAGGGATGGGTCCTCGATACTTTCGTACCTCGATACACATGATACTTGCGTGGTATCAACATCGAACGATATTTCAGAAAATTTGCTCAATACTTTGGTGGTAATTCTGCAATTTTTATTTCATTTTAAAATCACAAAATATTATTGCCACAAGTAGAACATTTTAAAGTGGTCACAATGACAACGTAACCAGTAGAGATGATGACAGAGATACGGTCAGGAAGACCCTTTCTTCAATTCCTGCTAATTCAGTGCAAACCCAAACACTGCAAGTCATGCAAGAACCTGACTAATTAAATGTTGAGCTGAATTTTCTAGGAAGTGCTTCTTTGTGATTTTCTAACAATACAGAAATTATCTCCGTTGTGTTGTGGGAAAAATTAAACTCCTCCTAAAAGAAACTATTGACAGATCAACTTACAATTACAGCTTTCTAGTGAAAGTACGTCACTTGATTATATTATTGAATCATAAAGCAATGTATTTTGATATGTTCTCAATTGCCATGTTTGAATGCCAGCTGTCAGTTGAGGGGAAGCAACATCTGCAGGAGTACTGCTGCAGCTGCTAGGAATTTCCCCACTTGATTGTCTGGAGATAACTAGAAATGTAAAGGCAGGTAAACAGACAACTTCTTTGGGAAAAGAAAGGTAAGGCCTAATGAAGTTGACTGCCTGCTGTGAACATTAGTTCTCGCCCCCCAACTAATTATTTATTCTTCAGTTGCTACCTCTACGTGACACATGATTGTGTGTTTTGTTTTGTGGTACCGTACCATCTGTATTTTATTTCGTTCAATATGAGTGAAGTGTGGAACAATTTTCAAATAGACCCCCACTGTGATGATCGCGCTACTTGCCGCATTTGTTAAAAGAGTTTTTTTGCACGGTGGAAAATCTCACAACACTAGTAACCTAAAAAAAAAAAAAGTCACATCAGTGCACAAAATTGCTTTTTCAGAACATCTTAATAAAAAATTCTGTGGAAGTGGAAATTTAACTTCTGAAGAAGTAATAGTAGATGAGCCCATGACTCTTCTTTCACGGTCATCAACGACATCCTCCAAAACCACTTGGTGTACAAAGTTGTAATTTTACAAGAAGGGTCTTCTTTAATGTCCTTGGTGTAAAATACCGTATACTTCAAAACATTCCTCCCCTAAGAGGTTTAGATGGTAGCTGACTCTCAAAAATACAATATCCATTCTTCCGAAACCATTTCAGGCATGAACATCACTTTATTTTCTTCTATATCCCACATGTTAATAAATATCTCAAAACATTCACCCCTTAAAAAAGTATTCATTCCTCCATTATTATTCGACGTAAAATTTTTAAAAAATTTCACAGGTTGGTCACTTTTATGTCCTAGATGTTAAATCAGATATGGTTTAAAACATTCAAATTCTTCCATACAAGGTTCAAGTGAGTGGTAGATTATAAAATAAATAAACATTCCCCTTAAACCGTTTGGCGTACGAACTGAGGACGTATTTTACAGGCTCAGCTGACAGTGGACTCTCCAAAATGTAAAACTTTCAACAATAACTTTCATTTTAAAGCCATAGCGAAGTGCAGGTATCTTGCTAGTATGCATATAAAACTATTTTTGGGGTTGTGTGAGTAAAGGGGTGAAGCTTTGTTCTGCAGTTTATTATTATAAAGAAACAATCTTTGGACATCACAGTACAATAGGGAAGAGAACTGTTTGGACACCCTATGGAAGGATTTTCTTTAGTTCTCATGTCTCGCTGATACCAGAAAGAACCCTTGTTTCTGGGTGTTCTGGTTTGTTTTTGGAGAGTGTGAGAAATATTCCACCCTCATGTAAGAAGATGCGAAGACTGCTCTTGTTAAAATTCTGCATGTGATTGGTCGGTTAGTTCCCTTGTTTTGGAAGGGTGCCATGTGCAAACTAGGAGGTTTATATCCTAAGATGGGATTTAGTGTCTTGGATTCTCATCTGGTTCTCAATCAGAGCAGATGTCATGAGTTTGCGTTCTCATGCCAAAGGGGAGTCTGGTACGGTAAATTTTATTTTCATTATTATGTCTTAAATTAAATTGTTTCTCTTGCAGGAATTCTCCAGGGCAGTCTCGCATCTTCAATGATTAAATTTGGTCAAATAGCGCTTTTCAGCGCTGTGACACATTTTTTTTGGAAGCAGGTAATTTTACCATATAAATTGTAATATAAAAGTCATGCCATTGTATTTTTCTCTTTTTGCCTGTTTCCAGTAAAATGGGGCTAGCTAGCCCATTGAGCTAAGGAATCTTCAATTCCAAAATGGATTCACAATTGGATATTCTGCTGCCTCACATTATGTATCCATTATATGGAAGTAATAGCATGGTCATGTCTTTGGGATCTTCTTGATGTCCGCTAGCATACGGTACTTGTGTTTCCTAAGTTGCTACTGCTTAATCTTTACTTCTAAAGTTCTAAATTCCTTCTATATCACTTTTAAACCTGATAGTGTTTATTTGGTGCACAGAACATCACCTGGGTTCTGAGGGACCACAAAGCCAAGTGCACTCCCATAGTGAAATAGTTCATATAAGAATATTTTATTTCATAAATTTGTGTACAGTACAGTAGATCTAATTTCTAATTTCAAGGGCTAGATGTTTTATGTTTAATAAATAGTATTTTAAGGAACATGATTGTCCATGTTCCAAAATTTAAGTGTAATCCAGGTTATGTTCCAGGCAGGGTTGTCCAGTATCTTCCACATCCTGCTGTCCGTCTATTCATATTGCCTTCAGTTGTCCTTGCATCTGGGCATTTTATCTATCATTTCCTTGTGTGCATTTCATTTTAAGGCGCATTATGGTAGCAGAGTGTGGTTGGTTCGCTTAACCTCTTGAACAAGGTAGTCAGATTTTTGTAGGTTTTTGTAGGTTTTGACAGAAAATCTGTTTTATAAAAGTTACGGGTAATGATCATATGTATGTACCTCCAACTCGCTAATCTCCATTAGTATTTTCCTTTTCATGTTGTCTCGCGAGACACAACAAAGTTCGTAAACTATTTCGATACATCTATTTTACTATGCTTGACCCAGTAGTTGTTTTGGTTATGGCTAATGAGGTGTGGTGAGTTGTTTGCCACAATTACATTTGTATTTTTTAATTAAATTACATTTTCATTGACTGTGAGCCATCTGCTAAGCATATTAACATTGTATCAAAAATAAGGTTCCTAGAAGGAAACCATAATTTAATTTCATCGACTGCAAATGTTAAAAACATTTGAGCACTGCATTGTCCTACATGAGAGGCTTGCGGTGGTGTCTCAATGGCACACTAGCTGCCAGCGTCTTGGAAAGGTGTAGCAATCCAACAGATGAGACCACTGCTACACTGAGGAGAAACGCTGGTTTTTTCACGATTGAAAAAGCCTAAAAGCTTAAATGTTTTTAACATTTGCAATCGATGAAATTAAATTATGGTTTCCTTCTAGAAACCTTATTTTTGATATGAAGGCCAAAGGCAGGCATTTATACAAGTGGAGGCACATGCTTCCCCTAGTGCACCGTCATTGCATTGTCCTACATAAGAGGCTTGCAGTGGTGTATCTAGCCGCCAGCATCTTGGAAAGGTGTAGCAATCCAACTGATGAGCTCACTGCTACACTGGGGTGAAACCCTGGTAATTTCATGATTGAAAAAGCCTAAAAGCTTATTAACATTGTGTTTAAGCTATCACATTATATGTGTCATATTGAAGTTCATTTCTTAAAGTTTTCAGTGGTAAATTTATGTATGCATAATGAAGTTTAAGTTTCTCTTCGTCCAGGTGTATTTTGTTTCCTCTACAGTTTGAAAGCAAGTGCGATCACCTATTGCTTTTCAAGGCCCTGTCGTAAACTGGATTAGGTCAGGTTCATGCTCCGTTTTTATATCTCTATTTTGACTCATGCCCGCTATTTGTCACAAGCTGATCTACGTATCTGTTGAAGGAATGAGAATGCTGACTTACTTTGAGTTTTGCACACATTTATCTAACTTTAATTATCTCGTGTTGCATTCTCGTTCTTGTTCGTCTTCTTCCAGGCTATGTAATTTTAAGAGGGTGATAACTGTGGCAATAAGTTTAAACATGGGGTTTCAAGGTATTTTAGTGGTCATTCTAATTATTCTGTATTTAATTGTTTGTCTACCAAGGTAATTTTTACAGTAGGTAGTGTTTTTGAGTGTTAATTCTTGATCATCAGTCGTATGTTGGGGTAAATTATTCTGTAAATTTTAAATTTTGTTTGTAATCATCTGGCATGTAATAACACTTCATCACATGTTAAATTCAAGCATAGTAATTAACATCAGCTGTGTTATTTTTATTATCCTCATGGTATTATTATTTTGCTGAAGGTGTTCACTTACATTTTTCTGATGTGTCATATTTTTCTCAGTGACTCTACATTTCTGGAGAGAGAGAGAGAGAGAGAGAGAGAGTGTGTGTGTGTGTGTGTGTGTGTGTGTGTGTGTGTGTGTGTGTGCCATTCTATTTGGTGAGTTGGTGGAGTGCTTTTTCGTTGTCCTTAAAGTTATTTCTGTCTTCAAAATTTTATTAGACAGTTACATGTGTAATATTGTGAGTTTTGGTCATCTACTGTACTTTGGTTCGTGTCTTTGTGGATCACAGATGTATATTATGCTCGTGGTGTGTCAAGGTCTGATTCTTGTTGGTATGAAGGTTCCTTATTGCCTTTTTAAAAAAAAAAAAAATCAGTGAATCATATTTTGGACATGTGCATGTCTGTACTATTCTAAGAATATTTTTCATTTTGATATTTCATTGGGGTGTTAATTTCATTATCGATGTCTTTTCTGATTTGTATTCTCTTCATGGAAATCCACTTCTTGTTTGTGGTTATGTCACTTTATCAGTAACAAATGTTGTAATTAAGTACATGATGGTACCATGTAAGTGTGATGTGGAAAGCGGCAACCTAACATCAAAGGCTGTTAAGTTCCTTGTTTTGACATTTTATGTAAACAGCAGTGCCAGCTAAATATTAATGATTTCATTTAATTTTACCATTGAGTTTGGAATACTTGAACTGTTAAAAATTTAGTTTTTCCTGCGTTATTGATTATAGATGGAAATTAAATGGGTACATACAAGTAAGATAAAACAGTAATTCAAGTTAGGCAACTTAATGGGGATATAAATATTTTGTGATTCACACTTATTACATAATGGATGCGTTATGCATATGTGTGAATACTGATGTTGTAATTTTGTGGAGGGGTGCAGACCCTCGGAAAAGGTGAAGGTCTGTTTTGGTAGAGGGTTCTATTCCTCTTTTGTACCGACCTGACATGCCTATGTTATAATGTAACACATTTCTGGGATGAGATGGTAAAGGTACTTGTGTAATTTAGGGGTTATGTATTGTGTGTGTGTGATTGTCATCATGAGTAGTATACTCCAATACATTCTTTTGTCATGTGTTGTGGAATATCCACACAACTTCATTTTATATCAGATGTTTTAATTTTGAATAAGTTTGTAAAGTCATCAGGTGATTTAAATTTTAAATTCTAAAATTTTTGTAGGGTCAGGTATTTATTTCAGATTTTCTGTTAGAAGGCATTTCTAGAATTTAGAGTTTGTGAGCAGTTTTAAGATTTGCAGTTATGTCAAGTTCTTTTGTAATGCCAATCCATTGTATTAGGTTAATTCAATAGTATTTGGTGCTGGGCTGTATCAGGGAATTCCTGTATTTTTCCTTTTGGGACAAAATTTAAATAATCTTTTCATATACCTTATCCCGTGATGTGGCTGGGCTCTCCTGGAACAAAGCTAAGCTCCATTGGAGCAGTGCATTCCTCCAGTCCTCTGGCAGGACATAATAAGCTCTCATCAAGTCAAAGGCCTAGTTCCTTATCAAAAGATATTGTCAAACTTCCTCTAGTGGGAGGAAATCTACAAAGCTCCATAACTGGGAATAATTAATGCAATCCCTTTCATTGATAATGCAATTTTATGGATCTAAACCCCACTTCGACCATGTAGCCTCTATCACAAAAATGCCGCTGTTGCTGGCGTCATTGTGTTTCAGCCCCTGAGAGCAGTACCATCCTGCCAAACGAGAAAGACCTGCCATGTAGGTGGCGGTGACCAAGCGATCATTTTTTCAATCAAGTTTGCGAAACTGGATCCAGCACCGACTGGACTCCAAGTAAGAAAGTGCAAGTTTTTTTGTTCCATCTCAGGAAGACTGTGTGTCATCAGCAGCATCAAGCCTGTAGTGTGGTTATCCCCATCCTCTTTTTGAGGGTGTTTTATAAAATCCGTTTATACTAAATTTTTTCGAGCCAGGGCTCGGTTTTGAGGATGGAATTTATAATATGCATATAAAATTAACTTTGGGGTTGTATATGTAAAGGGGGGAAAGCTTTGGTCTGCTGTTTTTAATTATTCTTATTCGTATTATTATTCTTATTAAGAAACAGAATCCTTATTTGGCACAGTAAAATGGAGAAGAGAACTGTTTGTTAACAGGTAATTAAAATATAGCCTATAAGTAGTTACACATTCTGTTGATCTAAAAGCAGTACTAGAATGTTCGTTATGAGTTAAATAAGTTTAAACATTTGTGTGTTGTCTCATAACTCATGAAGACTGTGTATGTATACATCGAGAAGTTGACAAGTTCTTGTGTTCCCAAAAGGGTTCAAAATGTACTAATAATAAATGGATTTGACTTTTATAATTTCTTTATAAGAAATTTTGTCATATTATAGTTGCAAGGCAATACGGAATGGATCACAAAGTTTATCACATGTAATTATAAACACTTTGAAACAATATCAGCGGCTGACCTGCATGGGGAGGGTCTCAAAAGAAAATTATGTCATGTGAACTTCGTTCTAACTATGGGACTGTTGTTCAGTGCCCTAAGTTCAGTGTCAACTTTTCACTGCTTACACACACAGCTTTCAAAAGTTCTAATAATCTGATGAATGACTACTTCTTGAACATTATATGGCAAATATTTTATCTCCTATTCTATATTGGTCAGGACATAGGCAACATATTTATTATCTCATTTTAATCATGGAACATTTTTCTTCTTAAGGAAGATAACATACAAATTTTAAAACTTAAGTAACTCGTATTTGGTGGGAAGAAACGTTTACTTTAAAATATTAGCTCTATCTATGAATATTAGCTGAAGAAGGCCCAAAAGTGTCTGAATTATGTACTAATAATAATTGTTTATGTAAATTGTAATCCATAAGTGGATTTGACTTTTATAATTACTTTATAAGAAATGTTGTCAGATTAAAGTTGTAAGTCAACAAGGAATAGATCATGAAGTTCACATGCAATTATATACACTCTGAAACAATATCAGTGGACCTGACCTGACAGGGAGGGAAAGAGAACAATATGCTGGTCTGTAAAGAAAATTATGTGATGCAAACTTTGTTCTAAATATGGGACTGTTGTTCAATGCCCTAACTGAACTTGAATAACGATTTCATTCAAACACTAAATGAAAAGATAAGTAACTGCATGTTCATCATTACAGCTTCACCCATTGTAATGAAGGGAGAGATACTTTAAATGTTATGTCTACATGGATAAAAAAATCAAGATGCGTGATTTACTGATAAACATATTAGAGAATTGGCTTTCTTATTGATGTGAAACCACTTGCAGCAGCTGCAAACACTCTGCAGTATATGAACAATCATTCAGTGCAAGGAGCAAAATCATTTCTTGTCTTAGAAATTCAGATCTTCTGAAAATGGCAGCTATTTTGATGCTTGTATTATTAATTAGATCTCTACTTAGAGGTTTTGATGCTGAATATTAAGTGAAAGAATGGAATGAATGCAGATCTCTCACTCACAAATATGATTAATATTAGAATTGAGAAAGAGAGTGTGTGTGAGTGTGTGTGCTTGTTTTACATATTAGCTGGGAATAGAGATTAAACCATTCTGTTACATTCTTTTACCCACTTCAAGTACAACCACTAGTCTGAGCCAGGATCAAATCCACCAACTTGGACTCAGAAACACTTCTATCATCTGAGCCACTCAGCCAAGCAAAGAACAGTAAGACTTCAATCTGAAATGTGCACAGACAGGAAATTACTTCGAGACTTTCAAATTCTTTACAATGATGTTAGATAGTCTCGCAGTATTATACCATGTCGCAGAGATGTAGATGCCCAAGAAGTAATGTGCTAGCATAGTGTGATATCTGAGAGTGGCAGGAAGTTTAGAACTGTTCCCCAGAGAATGACTCCGATGAGTATCAAAGGGGTCTCTTCATCAACAGATTCCCATTCTTTCTGAGGGGAAAAAAGGGTGATCAAGGAACAGAGTCCATCACACTGCCAGAGTCTCCTGAATCGAATGTCAAGGAAGTGTAAATCCTTATCTTACTTCATTTGTTAATAACCCACATTTACATTCAAAAGGATGAAAAAATCATAATTCACTAACGTTACTGTCTACATTTTTCATCTCCTCAATTATAGCATTTTGGTAAGTCAATCATTTCAATATCTAGCTTACCAATTATTGTACCTATGAAGAGGCAATTTAGAAAATGCCACTGTAATAAACTTACATATTATAACATAAGAATGCACAAATTTAATAATTACAGTATATGTATTTCAAAGAATTAAAATATATATTTCAGGAATGGGATACAAGGTAACTCACTTTGCTACAAATCTATTTTTCTCATTATAACTACTGTAATTTGGACTAATAAACCAAGCTACAAAACTTACACAACTACAAGGTCCATTACTGTGTCACTGTGCTGCTTAGTCTACATTTTCGGTGATGTTTAGGGATGATAAATATATCTTTAAACTATATGACAAATATAAATCACTTCCTTTGACTTCATGGAAAAGTGATTGCAAGAATGCTACAAAACACTGAGCTAGCTATCAGAATAATGTTCAGTTGGCAAACCTTCACTATTCAGGCATTCTATTCTCAGTGGCAGGGTGTAAGAAAGGTTGAAGTGTTTAGCTACACAGCATAAGCTGGGAATGTGGTCTTGTACCATCCCAAAGCATAATTTACAAAAGAGCTCAATTCTACAGTTCTAAAGTGATATTACAAAAAAAACAAAAGTGGTTTGGAAAGGATGATGGGAAAAGGACAGTATGACTTTTCATTTTCACTAAATAAACAATATTAAATTTTGAAATATACTATGTAGAACTGAAAGTCAGACTGTGTACACATATCATACTGCATTAAAATACGGAACTATTTAAGAAGTACAACTTTCAGACCAAGGTATTATATCAGTAGTTAGTAATGTACCGAGCTGTACTGCAGTCGCTTAAGTGCGGCCAGTAAACAGTAATCGGGAGATAGTGGGTTCGAACCCCACTGTCGGCAGCCCTGAAGATGGTTTTACGTGGTTTCCCATTTTCACACCAGGCAAATGCTGGAGCTGTACCTTAATTAAGGCCGAGGCTGCTTCCTTCCCATTCCTAAGCCTTTCCTATCCCATCGTCGCCATAAGACATATTTGTGTCAGTGCAACGTAAAGCAAAAAAAAAAGTTAGTAATGTAATGTGATGCTGCTAGGTAGTTATTAGTTAGTGGCTGTTATACTGTTAATTTGTATAAAAATGCCTAATGAATACTGTTCATACCAATTCACAACATTCATGAACATTTGAAGTCTTAATAAACATTCATGAGCATTTGCAGCCAGTAAGAAGTTTGGTATCTTGGTCAACAATATAAATAGTCTAACCAAACACAGAAGCTGGAATTTATTTAGCTGTTATACAAAGTATATAATGTACTATCAGAAATAAAATTATGATGTCTCGAATTATTTTATATCAGAAGTATTCATTCAACTGGCAGCTAGGGAAGGAGTGAATGATAGAATTTTCTATTTTACAAAGAAAACCTATTAAACTGTGCACCAGGAAAGAGTAACTTTTATTACTATTCCATTGGGTACACATTGTTGAGACACTCAGTTTTTAAAAGTACTGGTGTATAAGTATATGGAAAGAGTCAAAAGCTTCATTCTCAGAAATTCTCCGTGAGATTACAAGCAAAACACACAAAATTCCCTTTTATAGGTACCATCAAACATTCTCCCAGCAGGAGATTATAATGGCATCCATGGCTAGAGGAAAATTCAATAACTATCACGTTATAAAGCAATACAAAACCAAGCCCATATTATGCAGAGGCCAGCAGAACTAACATACCTACATTATTATTAGGAGAGACAATTGAAGGTAAGGGATATAAAGGTGGAAGTTCATTTTTGAAATCATGTGTTTACCATTAGTAATAAAAATAAAAATGTACAAGCTAATGAGTTCTATTCTAATGCTTTCTTACAATCCAAAGTTACACATTCAATTTTGCTGTTAATATAACACATTAGAATCATTACAGCATGCCACTGAAAAGTGTTCAAAACAACATTTTTCTTTTATTTAAACATTGCAAGTATAGAGCTAGAAATTCAATTAAAAACAAAACGGATAAGTAGAAAATTAAGCAAAAAGAAGTAAATATTTGTTGATATTGTCAAAATTTTCAGTTTAAAAATATAAATATTGAAATATAAAGAATAAAAACTAGATTCCCAAATTATTCATGTAGTTATAGGGACAATAAATTTATTCATATAAAAGTTTAAGGAATGGCATTTCTGGAACTACCTATTCTTTACTTACTTCAAACAGCAATATGACAAGGAATATTAGATCTTTTAATTGTATTTAGAAAAGTAAAATTGTTCAATTAAAAAATTAAGATTTTGTATCATGTTAGATTAAGATCAGTTTGAATACAAGCACTCTGGTTTCAGCCAAATGTTCCATTATTATTTGTTTATTTCATTAGCTAGCAACCAAGAATTTAGAACAAATACAGATCCAATTAAAATTCTTAGGGTGTCTAATATGAGTTACAGATTCTATTGATGAGGAACTTATCACCTGAATCCAAACAAGAGGAGGATTGTACAGAGTTGTTAGTGAACTATTATGGAATCAGAAACTGTCAGTGAAATGCAAATGAGATATCTGCCATACCCATTTTGACCTATGGCAGCGAGACTTGATCCACGAGAAAAAAAAATATGAGAAGAGGATTCAGATGTCTAGGATGATATTTTGTGTGGTTGATAACCCAGCCCCTAAAAACAACAACCACTAACATCATCAAACAAGATTTGTCAGAACTATCGTTAAGAAGACAAATAACGATAACAAAAAAAATGGAGAGAAATTCTCAAGTAGGCAGACTGCAGGACAAAATAACTGTGCAGATTCCTGTGGCATATTCAGAATAAAGAACAGGTATTAACAGAATACCCAAGGAAATGGACACACAGAAGTTGTAAGGTTGAAGAACAAGAGATCAGTCATGAATAAAATATGGAGTCAAGGTGGAAAATAAGATACCAAATAGGTCAAAAGTGGGACAGCATTGGAAAAAAAATCATCAGCTTTCTGAATAGAGAGAATTGCACAAGGTATGTATGTATGTATGTATGTACGTATGTATGTATGTATGTATGTATGTATGTATGTATGTATGTATGTATGTAAGCACAAAACCAACTAACTGAAGCATTAGCAATGCAATTTATTTTTCATTCATAATGTGATTAATATTTCTCTTTAAAAGATATTCACCAAAGTACTGTAGAAATGAAACATCTGTTCACAAATAACTTGGTTCCTTGAAGTTGCATATTGTTGCACAAGGAAGCTTTTCCTTCTTATCTTCATATCACATATACTAAAGGTGTTTCAATAGCATAATATTCTTAAGGTCATCTTTCGTATACCTATATATTAGCAGAGATATTTTTGAATTCATTCTTACATCTTCTTCTACACTAATGAAAACATATTGCCTAGGCTTCAATAATGATTCACAAAATGACATATGTTTGGCCCTTTTCCAATGATGTCATAATAGAGAAGAAAGAAACAAAAATGCACATGAATTTGTTGTTGAATTATGTATGACAATCATACAGAAATGGAAACAAAGAATGAGACAGAAATTCAAACGAATACAGACACAAAAACACTTTCATAAACACAGATATACAAGAGACATAATTTGTAGTTGATAATAGATCCTGCTGAAACTGCTGTGATATGAATAGCAGAGTAAATATTTTCTGAGTATAGTAATACATAGACTGATTTTTTAATAGCGGCAACAATGGTGTTGCACTGCTGTGAAACAGAGCCAGGCAATGTCATTTATACCACAGGTAGGTTATATGCCTACCCTCCCTTCAAGCAAATGAACACACCCTTCCACCTTCATTCGCATGTGCAGTGATAATAGGAACATAGCAGTTGTGAACGAGCAGTAACAGAATACAGTCGCAGTGTTTTCAAAGCAACAGCTGAGGAGCTGGATAAAAACCGAATGTACTCGATGTTGCAATGCAGCATGATAGTGTCACCAACAACTGCAGAAAGCTTGCAGTGCATCTGTATTACCTTAATGAACGATAGCAAGGCGGGTAAGTGTCTTCAGAGAAGAATGAGAAAATGCGCGCGTCAGTGGAGATGGACTGGAATGCCACATTTCAGTGAGTTAGCCCAAAGTACCGGACTGGTACCTTCAACTGTGCATTACATCCTGAAGGACTGCCTGTAGGCAATCAATTGCTCTCTTCACATCATCCATAGGTTAGGCAGTGCCAACGGTAACCAAAGGCTTCCACGGTGTTGGTAACGTGTTGCACCGGGCAAGTTGGCCATGTGGGTAGGGGTGAGCAGCTGTGATCTTGCATTTCGGGAGATAGTGGGTTCGAACCCCACTGTTGGCAGCTCTGAAGATGGTTTTCCATGGTTTCCCATTTTCACACCAGACCTTAATTAAGGCCGCGGCCACATCTTTCCCACTCCAAGCCATTTCTTATTCCATCGTCGCCATAAGACTGATCTGTGTCGGTGCAAAAGCCACTTGTCAAAAAAAAAAAAAAAAAAGTTGTACGCAATGCTGGTGGCTACAATTTTTGTAGTCTACCCCTTAGTCCCGTTTCTTGATACGGGTTCAGGGAAAAACTTTCTTCAGCTCATCCCAGTCTTTTCTGGTGTCACTAGTGCGACCTAGACTCATTTCAGATTTGGTTGGGGGGTTAATGCCGGATGCCTTTCCTGACATCACAGAATTCTTGAGATGAAAATCTCAAGCCAGGAATTGACAGGGATTCGAACCTCAGCCCCTGGGTGGGAGGCCAGCAGCTAAGCCACTGAGCTAATCATGCCCTCCTTGCTGGTGGCTACACCAAAGGTCTATAAAACCTATAACCTTGTATGTATGCTATGTATATAAAAAATAAATAGCTGTCACTAGTAAAATATCAACCCATGTATTTCCACCAAAGTAATGGAATTATTGCTCATGCAATATCTACAAATCTACAATATAGGGAGATATTCACCTTTTAGCAAATTTCATTCTTCAGTTCATTCAGTTTCAAATATCAGATCATACCATGGGTTTACAAACAAAACACAATAAGTTAAAAATCTTACTTCTGAGAAAATTCAGGTTTGGAATTTTTCAGTTTTCCATTGCCAATATCAAACACTGGCAAAGTTTAAAAAGGTTACTGAAAAAGTGTGTATTGGATGAATGAGGCACCTAGTATCAAAAGGCATCATCTATTTACCAGCATTTTTGGCAAATTGCAAAACACTCTCCAGAATAAACGATTATTTTGAGCAACATAGCTTTAATGTTTAAATTTTAAATTATCCACTTAGCAAAAATTTTTAAAATATAAAAGTCTTCTGGAATATAGTTTTTGAAATAATATTATTTAAGATAAAAAGTTGAGGAAATTTGGATGTGGCAGTGTTTGATACTGAAACTGAGATTTAGCAGGTTCTAAGACAAAGGAGTGAAAGATTTGAAAATACGGGCCACACTGAAAGAGGTGCTATTTCCTGTGTAATACAATAATCACTTCTAATAAATAATGGTTACTAGTTTAAATTAAACCAACTATCTAAGCAGCCAGCCCCATGGTGTAGGGGTAGCGTGCCTGCCTCTTACCCGGAACCCTCGGGTTCGAATCCTGCCCAGGTCAGGGATATTTACCTGGACCTGTGGGCTGGTCTGAGGTCCACTCAGCCTACATGATTAGAATTGAGGAGCTAACTGACGGTGAGATAGCGGCCCTGGTCTAGGAAACCAAGAATAATGGCCGAGAGGATTCGTCGTGCTGACCACATGACACCTTGCAGTCTGCAGGCCTTCAGGCTGAGCAGCAGTCGCTTGGTAGGCCAAGGCCCTTCAAGGGCTCTATTGCCATGGGAGGGGGGGTTACCAAGTTTTATTACCACCTTATAAAGGAAGGTGTCTCTTGATTACAATACAGTTCAGTAATAATGACCAGGCGAGTTGGCCATGCGGTTAGGAGCGTGCAGCTGTGAGCTCGCATCTGAAAGATAGTGGGTTCGAACCCCATTGTCAGCAGCCCTGAAGATGGTTTTCCGTGGTTTCCCATTTTCATACCAGACAAATGCTGGGGCTGTACCTTAATTAAGGCCACGGCTGCTTCCTTCCTATTCCATTGTCGCCATAAGACCTATCTGTGTCAGTGCGACGTAAAGCAACTAGCAAAAATAAAAAAAATAAAAAAAAATCAGTAATAATGTTATTGGTTTTACGTCCCACTAACTACTTTTATGGTTTTCGGAGATGTTGAGGTGCCGGAATTTTGTCCCACAGGAGTTCCTTAATGTGCAGGTAAGTCTACTGACATGAGGCTGACATATTTGAGCACTTTTTCAAATAACACCAGACTGAGCTGGGATCAAACCTACCAACTTGAGCTCATTCGGCCAGCGCTCTATCGCCTGAGAAACTCAGCCCAGCAACACAGTTCAAGAAGCATTATGAAAATGAAACTTAGTTTGCTTTTACACTTTTCTTGCATTGATGCTACATCTGTGTCTATTTCTTCCTCATAAACTACTATGTCTTCTTCATTTCCTTCGGTTTGAGGTCCTAGAGCTTCCCGTTTTTCTACAGCAGAATAAAACTGAATGTTTTGTTAGTAATTTTAACACCTTATTCAAACAGAAGAAAAGGCTTCAACAGTGTGGCATGTGGAGTAGCAGTAAACACACACTCAGTGCATGCTGGAAAGTCACAAGAGGCGCTGTTTGGCTGACAGGCATTTGGCAGACTTTGACACTACAAATGTCACTACAGGTATTGGATTTGACAGATATTGAAACTTAACCTCATATTTGACTATATATTTTAATGGGATATGTTGGGTTTTGATCCAAAATAATCATTGCATTGACTTCCTTAGGATAAAAACTGTCAGTAGCAATGTAAAACTCCATTTAGTTAAAAAAATGGATTCGTTGGATTTTGATACTAGGAACCTCAAATGTGAGTTAAGGAGTAAGAATATTTTTATTATGAAAGACCATGTCATGTATACAAAGTCTGATGGTTTTATTTCCATGGAAGAGTCTATTAAGGAAATGTACAGTTGAACAATAAAAAATGACGCATGAAAAATGTTAAGGTCCTGTATCAGCTATCATCGCCTTCGGGTGAGGTGGTACAGCTACAACAAAAATTTATGCAATTTGCTATTATTAAACGACATATTCCTGATGAAATGTGACTGTTGGTAAACAATATAACTGTCTGCATATCAGAATATCTTAAAAGAAGACAATGAAATGGACTACATTTATAGTTTAAAAAATGCGAAGTGGGGGACATTCCTGGCAAGTGAAGCTTGATGTGAAGCACTTCATCGCATGTTGGTGGTAGTGTAGGGGAAAGGACCTTGGTTATCAACCATGAGATCTGGGGTTCAAATACTGTTATCAACAATTATTTTTTACTGGACTCTGTTACTCTATTGTGTAACTGCATCGTACTAACAGTCTTTGCATTTCAACTTAGAATGCTTGCAATGGGCACGTAGTTTATCATCACTAGTCCCCGAAGGACTGTTGTAGAGGTGAAAATATGCTACGTGCCATGCATAGTGGGAATAGCCTTACAATATTAAGTGTGTTCGTGTGAGTGTCCGTTAGCTCTGAGGAAGTATACCCGCCTGCCAGGGTGAGAACCAGGCTGAGAACCAGGATTTGTGTCCTACTCAATGCATTACTTAAAAAAAAAATATATCAGTGTTGCATTAACCAAATATGTGTTTATTCACTGAAAAATCTGGCATTGTGCTTTTAATTAAGTCAGTCCAGAAAACGACTGTTTTAGACATGACTTAATACTAAGTTCAGAATCCATCAGCTTGAACAACTTGTTGGAGCCATCATGGCATTGACTCAACAAGCTTCCTAAGTATTCCTCGTTGAAGGTGATCTCCTCCATGCATCCAACATAATGTCCCACAAAGCATCATGTGAACAAAGATGAGGCCAGTGTTTCTTTATTTGATGTTTTCAATTGTCTACACAAGTTCAATAGGGAGTTCAAGGGACCCAACTGAGCAGTTCAATAGAGTCCTGCTAAGAAAACCAGCCATGAACTTGAATGCTAATGTGGATGGGGGAGTTGTCTTGCACAAACTGTATTATCTCATCTGGATAGCATTCTCTCACACTCAGAACCATAATACTCTGCAGAATGTCCACAAATTGGTCTGATGTGAGATACTCACCTACCCGATAAAGAACTCCAGCCCCATCAGATGATATCCATCCCCCAACATGACACAAATATGCGGCCACTGATTGAACACTCGGCTACATACCTTTTATGTAAAAAATTACTCAAGTAACAGGTTTAAAAATTCCACCTTTCCACCACTTTAATAATCTTTGATTAGTCTTACATTAAAAGAACATTAATCTATTTTAAAATGGTATACGTAATAGCATAGCCGACCAGGCAAAATTTGCCAACATCTTTAAAATTTTGAGATTAAAATCACTGGGATTGGCAAAGATATTGGTTTTTTGAAAGAATGTAAGATTAACAATCTTGTTCTGAACTTTCTGAAATCTTCTCAAAGGGAAAATTTATCTCATAAGCAACACAACTGCCTGCTGTAATTTCTTGATGGTTACAGTACTTTTGCATCCATCTTTTGGCACAGGCCAGAGCAAAGTGTAGCTTCCACTGAAGTCCCAGTCTCATCCATGGCTGTGACAATATGGAAGCTGCTGGAGTATGGGTGGTGCTGATTAATGACATTCAGAGCACAACCAGTGTGTCTGAGTGTCATGAAAGGTGTTGCTCATAGGGTTAGTTGTGCTACAATAGCACTGTCTAGCCCAGTGAGGAAAGCAATGGCAAACTACCTCACTCCTCATCTTGCCTAGTACGCCTCATTTTGGTACTGCCATTGGTTTTTGTGGTTTCCCTATAACTGCATAGCCTTTGGTGATGCTATTTGAGGATCCAACCAGCCTCGGGGCTGATGACCTAACAGATAGACAGACAAGCAACACAAACTCACCCAAAATAACATTAATAAGACCTGGTTAAAGAATGAGATTAAGTTTTTGTATTGGAAAAAAGCTATGTTAAACAAAATGTTATACAGCGCTCACCTGCAGGCACCCCAACAGCTGACTCCGTTAGAATGGAGCTCACTTCAAATGCATGCCTTAAATTAGATGGAGAGGACTCTTTTCAAGAAACAGGCCACTATTGACAGTAAATTAATGCACCTAAACAATGTTCAATTAGTAGGAAGAAGGGAACCAATTAGAAATACAACCTTAAAAGCCACCCTAGTAAATAATCTGTAAAAAGTCTGATTTATGGAGTCTGAAATAAACATCTCAAGCAAGGGTCCTAAGTTTAACTAGGCCAGTCCATACCGGAGGGAAGATATGTTGACCTCAATAGCAGAAATACAGGCCAACATTCAAATGGTTCCTACACATCAACAACAGGACGTTAGGCATGAAGTAAAAAAGAAGCTCCCTGCTTCAACCTCTTAACTGGGGAGTTTCCACTGAGAAACAAACATTCATAGTGGGGAATATATTTTGACTGAAAACGAATTAATTCATCACGCCCATTATTGTGATGTGGGTGACGAGTTACCTCGTCACGCCCATTATGCTTCCGTGAATGACGAAGTAACTCATCCCGCCCAGTATGTGCTTCCGTGAATGACGAAGGAACTCGTCCTGCCCATTACGCGTGCATGCTTTTGGAGAAGATGAGTTATCTAGCCTGACTATTTTGACATAAATATGTCTTATGGCTGGTGGTCATCTAAGATTTGTGTTACAGAAGTTAGCGACACAAAAGTTGTGACGGAAGTGTAATCCTTGCAGGCTGTGATGTAAGGTATGGATTGATGATCTTACAGTGTTGTCCCCCTGTGGGTAGGGGCAGTAGAATAACACCCATGGTATCCCCTGCCTGTTGTAAGAGGCAACTAAAAGGGGCCCCAGGGGCTCTGTACTTTGGAGCATGGTTCGGTGACCACGACAGCCTTAGCTGATTTCTGGCATTGCTTCCACTTACTTGTGCCAGGCTCCTCACCTTCATCTATCATATCCGACCTCCCTTGGTCAACTCTTGTTCTTTTCCGACCCTGACAGTATTAGAGCACTCGAGGCCGAGGGAGTCTTTCATTTTCACGCCCTTCGTGGCCCTTGTCTTCCTTTGGCCAAAACCTCATTTTCTGAAGTGCCGAATCCCTTCCATTTTTTCTCTCTGATTAGTGTTGTATAGAGGATGGTTGCCTAGTTGTACTTCCTCTTAAAAAATAATCACCACCACCACTTATAGTGTTACAAAGCAACCATGCAGGCTATGTCATATGGTTGGTGGTAATCTGAAATTAGAAGCTGTTGATAGACGGCCATGACCAAGAGACATATTTATGATCATTTGATTTTCGCAAAGGGAAAGTTGGTTTCTTTTGATTTGCATTTGTTAATTCAAACCTTACTCCAATATTTGATTTGACTTCTTGCAACTACATTATGAGACTACATCTGACACTAAGTAACAACCAATAAAACAATGCCACTGTTATAATGAAGTACTTTATTATTACACTAGAATTTGTTTTATAACAATACTAGCTGATGTACCCGTGCTTCGCTACGGGATTCTCAGAAAGACTGACTTTGTGGTTTTCCTAACCGAAGTCAACATAGGTCATTACAAAATTGTCAGTAGGAATGTAGCGATTAAAAGCAATATTATCACTCGGATCAAATGAAAAACTACACATTTTCTCACTTTTAAGGAACAGTACTACGGTGTCGATCTAACACTCCAAAGTTCCAGAGCTGGAATGACCAGGCCACAGACAGTCATGAACACTTCTCTGCCATTATTTTGTTAAATATGCACACATCTCATTCCAATCAGTGCCTCAGAGTACGGATTGAATAGCTCAAATGCTATGATGAACCTGTGTTATGTACCAGTAGTATTGGAAAATTTATGAAACAGAGGAATGGCATGCTAAAGAAGAAAGTTACCTAACTCCCCAGGTACTTCCCGCCAGCATTTAGGCAGACTGTTGCACTTGTACGACTGGGCGAGTTGGCCGTGTGGTTAGGGGCACGCAGCTGTGAGCTTGCATCCGGGAGATAGTGCATTCGAACCCCACTATTGGTAGCCCTGAAGATGTTATTCCATGGATTGCAATTTTCACACCAGCCAAATGCTGGGGCTGTACCTTAATTAAGGCCAAGGCCGCTTCCTTAACACACATAGGCCTTTCCTATCCCATCGTCACCATAAGACCTAACTGTGCCGGTGCGACGTAAAGCAAATGTTAAAAAAATACTCGGTACATAGCAGTAATCCTATCTATCGGAAATGAAATGGCGTATGGCTTTTAGTGCATGGAATGTTCGAGGACATGTTCGGCTCGTCAGGTGCAGGTCTTTTGACTTGACACCTATATACTTAACATCAAAAACTTCATTTTTAGTCCGTATTGATTCCAGATTTACATTTAGGAGTGAGGGTAATTGTTTCCACCTATTCAATACTACAGCAGTGTGACGTCATGAATACATCACGTATTTATTTCAACATTGGGACCGGTTTCAGCATTTGTGTTTGCCATCATCAGCCAAAGGAAAATTGTTACAAGGCTTTATACACATCAATATTAACATAATTTTAAAATATATGTACATACAAATTGAACCATAGTCTTAAATTATTTTGTAATTTGGTGTACACCATACAACTTATTAATTGAAATTACTAGCATATTTCTTATGCGATATATTAGAATTTGTTAACTCTGTACAATCTTTTGGATATGAATAGTTAAAACGTTGTCAAGTCCTTACAGTTGTTGCAAAATGCTGATTAAGCATCTAGTTCAATTAAAATCAATCTCTTAAAAAGTTTTTTACAGTTGCTTAGATCTTAAGGGCATATGGTTTTTCTTGGCCAATTATACATTCTAGTTACTAACATACATTAAAATAAATTTTCCTGCTGTCATGTTTGGAACATTAATCATATTTGTACTTGGTATGGAGATTCATTGCAGTACAAGTCTTTGGTAAAATCTATCTCTTAAAAATTACAGTTGCTTTTGACATTAAGAGTATTCAGTGTTTCTTGGGCAATTATACAATTTGGTTATTGACATGCATTAAAATAATGTCGGTTGATGTTATTTTAAAACATACATGTCACACTGTTGTAGTATTGAATAGGTGGAAACAATTACCCTCACTCCTAAATGACACCTGTAGGCGACCTGCGCATCATAATGAGGATGAAATGATGATGAGGACGACACATACACCCAGTCCCCGTGCCAGAGAAATTAACCATGATGGTTAAAATTCCCGACCCTACCGGGAATCGAACCCAGGACCCCTGTGGCCAAAGGCCAGTACGCTTACCATTTAGCCACGGAGCCGGACAATATCTATAGGAGATGAGTGGCAACAGAAGACAAAGCACATCACAACAAACAATGATCAATGTAATGTTATTGTTGATCAATTTTATGAGCTTTCTACATTGTAGTTCTTCACATTTAGTTTTCTTTAGACTCTGTGATATTAGGGCATCTTATAAAATTATTTATAGCATAGACTGTAGTTCCTTATTCTCCGACTTTACATACCGATTTTCATTAAATCCTCTTTACCCATTTTCTCGTGACTCGGCACTGATAAGGACTTAGAAACAAAAATCCAAATTCATGAATATATCTGATCGTAGCCGGTATGGTAACAATGTATAAGACATGAATAATCGGAAATATAATACTACATAACTTGTGTAGTATTTATCGATACGACCACGAATAACATAATTATTTGGGAATTAAATTTTAGGCCTACCCCTAAACTACCATTTCATTCAGCATGAATAAAATTATTTATATCCTAGATTATAGCGACTTATTCTCCGACTTTGTGTACCGATTTTCATTGAGATAGGACCACTAATGACATCAATATTTCAGAATTCCATTGTAGGTCTTCCCCTAAACTATCATTTTTCTCAGCGTGAATACAATTATTTATGGCCTAGATTGTAGCGACTTATTCCTCGACTTCCCCTACCGATTTTCATTTGAGAATTAAATTTTAGGCCTTCCCCTAAACCACCATTTCACTCAGCGCGAGTAAAATTATTTATAGCCTAGGTTATAGCGACTTATTTCCCGACTTTGTATACCGATTTTCATTAAGATATGACCACTAATAACATAAATATTGAGAATTAAATTTTAGGCCTTCCCCTAAACTACCATTTCAGTCAGTGTGAATAAAATTATTTATGGCCTAGATTGTAGTGACTTATTACCCGACTTTGTATACTGATTTTCATTAAATTATCTTCAGCCATTTTCTCGTGATGCGTAGACAGACAGACAGACAGACAGACAGACAGACAGACAGACAGACAGACAGACAGACAGACAGACAGACAGACAGACAGACAGACAGACAGACAGACAGACAGACAGACAGACAGACAGACAGACAGACATTATGGAAAAGTAAAATGTGCATTTCCTTGTTACTGTGAACACGACTGATACAGAAATTCTGAGCAATGTACAGACAAAACTCTTATTTCATATATATATAGATAGCAAGAAAAGCAGTAAAAATAAAAGTAAAGGACTTAAAGTCTTTTGGTCACTGGATGGGATGAAGTCTGGTAAAAGGCTCTCTGTAAATTGTGATGGTTTTAATGATGGTCTTCCTACTTGTGCGTTTCTCATTCCATTATCTCCTTCTTCAAGATTCTCTTGAACTATCCGTACTGTACATGATGTTACAAAAAAATTGTAAGACAATAATCTTCAAAATAATTTTTCTTCAATGAGTTTCTATTTACAATGGTACACCTTGAAGCACAGAGCTACACAAAGTCCAACCTTGCAATCTGAGCACCAATACTGACTTTCTTTTCTAACACCTTTCTCATAACACACTTTGCACCTCCTTGTCAAATACTTCTTTTGGTCACTGGATGGGGTGAAGTATGGTAAATGCCTCTCTGTAAATTGTGATGGTTTTAATGATGGCCTTCTTACTTGTGGGTTTCTCATTCCATCATCTGCTTCTTCAAGATTCTCTTGAACTATCTGTTCGCCCAGCTCAATCATAAAGTCCAACCTGTCTTTGATTCCTCCATTTTTCTTAAACAGCTGAAAAGCATTGAAACAAACAATGTCTAACAAATGCATGAAAAGTTTGAAGTAGTACTTCTTCACAATTTCTTGTGTAATAGGATATGCTTCCATTTGTCCATCGCTCTTATCTACTCCACCCATATTCTTATTGTAGTCCACTGCTGGCTTGGATTTTCATTCCACTTTGTCCCTTTTCTTAGCATCCATGAAGGTCTCGCCGTGAATCGTACTAATCACAGTAACTTCCCTGTTATCTTTCCAGTGCAGGACCATAATCTTGTCCTTATATCTGGCAATGTGCTCACCTTTCTTCAAGCATTTATTCTTGAAAACATCAGGTACCCCCAAGGCGATTTATGTGCATCATTCCCACCATGTCAGTGTCCATGCTATGTAAGGTTCCAGCTAACTGGACACTGAAATACCAGTTATCTAGATACACCGTGTATCCTTTGTTCAATAGTTCATGTGACAGTTCCAGGACTACTGTACTTGATGTACGAGTATGGGGATACAAGTTCCCAAAAATCTGTATCCTTCCTACTGTAGTATATAATAAAATTCCAAATGTACCCTGAACCACTCTCACATAGAACAACAATTTGAAACTGAAGCGACTCCTCTTCAATGGTATGAATTGCTTCCACTGCAGCCTAAAGCACTAGCAATTCATCCACACAAATGTTTTCCTGTGGTGTATACAATTCTTGGCACTTCTAGCAAATTGGTCAAAACATTGTACAATTTTATAAGAAGCTGGTTAAAACAGGCAAGATTTTGAACAACTTCCCATTCACATTGGCATCGTAAGTTTTATTGACAACAAAATGACAAAATTTCAGTGAAAACCTTTCCTCGTGTGGTGGTTGGAGTCCAATCTCAAACTCACGACCGAGGTTTCAGTAACGTATTCACTTCAAAAATTGTTCTGCGTATTTATTTGTCTGCTCACATCTTAGCTTGATTGGATCCTCCTCTCTAAACCGGCTAAAATGGTACAAGGGGCTTGCTTTGTTGGAATCACTTACATCGATACGTATTTTACTGTCTGATACAAACATACATAAAAGGAGCACGAGGATTACCTTGGCTATGCCAGTGCAAAGTGCCTGCATCACTTGTTGTAGGTAAGCTAATATCTTTCATTTTCAGAAGCAAGTTCACTGTCACGTTCACCACTTGTGCTATTGTTGCTATCCAAAGAGTTGTCATCAAGTTCATTATCTGAGATGAAGAGTAGTTTCATAATCCAAACAAGTACGCTTAGCCATTACATATGGAGGAAAATACAATGAAATATTGGCGCGGTATTTGGCACAGCAAGTTTTGAACCTACTGACATCTATAAAGCAATCATACAACTACACTCAACAACAAGAGATGAGATAACACATCCTACGCAGCAGATAACAATTTTTGAAGGCTCTAGATGAGTTAACTCGTCATTACCTGATTGAGTAACAACTATTGGTAGATGAATTAACTCATTATGCCCAGTTAAGAGGTTAACCAATGGCTCTAACTTAGGTATGTCGAGGAATGTTATTAAGAAAAATAAGGAATTAAAAACTAAAATAAAATAAAATAAAATAAAATAAAATAAAATAAAATAAAATAAAATAAAATAAAATAAAATAAAATAAAATAAAACAAAATAATGTTATTGTCATAAAAGCCAACAAAGACGACTATATATCAAAAACAGAAACCTTCTTCTTAAACAGTTCATGCACAGCAGTCAGTAAAGATCCCACTATGAATATTCAGAAGAAATTAAAAATCTTTCTGAAAAACTCTTCTTTTATTATTAACAAACAAGAAAAACAAAAGTTCAACATGAACCCAGGTCTACCAAGAGCCCAAGCACTCCTAAAACTACATAAAGGCGGAGTCCTCATTAGATCATTAATTAACTTCCTAAATAGCCCTACCTACAAAATTTCCAAATACATACACAATTTTTTAAAGCAACACTGTCATTTTCACAATAAGTCTTCCATAAGAAATTGAGTAGATTTCTGTTAGAAATTGAATCAATTCAAATTGTCATCATTTCACATTATGTGCTCTTACAACATTAAGGATATGTATCCTAATATACCGATCAAGGAAACAATTAACATTATCAGACATAATCTTTTAGCTCAAGTTCACTTAAGCAATTTGAAACAGAAAATTTTATCAACATTTTAAACTTCATCTTAAGTAACAATGATTTTGGCCAATATTTTCTTAGATTTCTTGGAAAGTATGAAAATTAGTGGACAGGTGTAGGGCCTGGAGGTCTGGTTAAGATATGTTGATGACATGTTCAACATCATTGATTGGAGAAGGAATAACAGCTTCAGTGTTCTCCAACACCTAAACTCTTTAGACGAACATATTAAGTTCACTGTCAGAGATGAAGTGAACCATTCCATAAATTTCTTAGATGTCATGGTTACAAGAGATCAGAAGAAGTTTGTCTACGAAATCCATAGGAAATCAACATATTCACCCATTATATTTAATAGTAAATCTATGCATCCAACCAACCACAAGAAAGCAGCTTACTAAAAAGTTTGGTATATCGCGCTCTCAAATTACCCCTTTCTCATGATGAACGTTTCAAAGAACTGAAATATATAAGCAACATAGCCAAAATTTAATGGTTTTGATGCAGGTTTCATCAACAAAATTGCAAGTAAAGAAAAAGGGAAGTTTTTCAAAATTGACCCCTGACAAGCATAAAAAATCCAGTTTTGCTCTTGTTTCATTTAATAATCCTACAATTACACAGGTAGCTAAATTGGTTGAGAAAAGAAACGTGCAGGTGGCATATTCCAACCACAACCACAATACCAATACCATATTTTTTTTTTTTTTTTCACAATAGCATTAACTTAAAAAGAAAGACAAGTATACAGACTGAGGTGTATACAGGTTTAATCGTGCTAGTTGCGAGACCTCATACATTGGACAGATAGGGCAAGGCTTTGCAACTAGATACATGAAGCATGTAAATGCCAGCAAACATCGGAAATTCCATGCCATGAGCACCCACATGATAGAGACAGGACATACGTTTACTTCCATAGAACAAGATTTGAAAGTCATAAAGAGAATGAAGAAAGGATACCTTTTAAATGCAATGGAGAACCTGCACATCTTCTTTCATCAGTTTTATAATAACATACATAATCTGAATGACTATTCACGTAATAGGAATCCCTTTTTCTAAAAAATCAATTCCTCCCTTAATAAATTTATTTGACATTGATAGCAAAATTTTTATGGAAGAAAGAATTTTCTCCCTCCTAGACAGAGCACTTCCTCACCACTCCTCATTCCTTCTACCGCACAGGCAGGCTCCGCTGGCACACACAGATATAAAGCTAGAAGGAAGGCAGCTGTGAGTGCAGCAGGTAATCAGGTGTGAGTCAGCTGTGGGAGGCGACACGGGATGAGTAATATTAACTGTTCACTTCATATAACAATTAGCTTGTCTCACTGTTTTTGGATACTTAGTTATGCTCTCCCTTTTCCAGATATGGATACAACAGTTGCACAAGGTGTTGCTCTTTTAATTTAAGCACATTTCATCCAAATTAAGAAATTTTCCCATCCACTCACAGCAAATGACCTGCTAAATGCCCTTTTCCTGAATAACTGTATATAGTTGTAATACTTCATTCTTCAGAAGGTTATTAAGATAAATTTTAAGACAAAAGATTAAGTGGAATTCACGTGTAACATGCCTTTACGAACAAGATATCGTCGTTGCCGGGACAAAACCTCCTATGTGATAATATTTTTGGAAATATACTGACCCGCAGCACATACATTATGAAGAGTGAGAATGCCTTGACAATATTCACACAATATTGCACCTTAGATGACAGAACCTTACCGGCCAAAGTTCTAAGCTAAAATATTTCACATAAGAGGTTTTGTCCCGGCAGCGACGATATGTCACATGCTCCAAGAATCAAAAACTCATAGTTTTTTAAGGCCTTTCCACGATTAGGACATGATGTTCTTAACAATGTGTTATTAATTGTGTATATCTATGAAATCTGTACTGTGTGTGTGTATTTTAATCTTGAACTATGAACAGGCTGAACATGTTTTCAAATGAAACAAAGTATGTACCATTTTCAAATACTGTAGATTGATGTTCTTTTAATGTAAGAATAATCAAAGAAAGAGAAAGAAACTGACAATCTTTAATGCAGATTGGAAAGTTTCTGTCTTTAGTACCAAAGTTAATGTCAAAATCACTCGCTAATCTAAGTGGTGGAAAGGTGGATTTTTTAACTTGTTAGTTGAATTTTTTTACATACTAAAATTCTACCACAGATCAGTATGAAGTTTATAACATATAATATATAGCTTTTGTCATATTAGGCTCCCCGTGGCTTGTAAACATGAATCAGCCTGACCTCTGCCGAAATGAAGATTACATGATCCCAATTATGATTTAACTCCATCTCAGCGAAGGCACACTGATCGACCATCTGTTCATCGGAGAGAGACTCTTTGGAAGCAGCTTTCCTGCTATGGAGTTTTGAGGAGGAGAGGAAAGGGAGAACAGAGTGAGAATGGCTGACAACAATGAGTGAGAATGATAAACATAGCTGAAGTGAACTTTCTTATCTATACTAATATTATAAAGAGGAAAAATTTGTATATTTGTTTGTAACGGATAAACTCAAAAACTACTGAACCAATTTTAAAAATTATTTCGCCTCTAGAAGGCTACATTGCCAGTGAGTAACATGGGCTGTATTTTATTTTCAAAACAATTCGAGGTGGGGGGCACAGGGGGGGAGATATACAAATAATAGGTTAATATAGGCAAAATATTGAATTTGTCATACAAGGACAAGACAAAGCTCAATTTAACCCCCTTGACGCAAAGAACAAAACTCAGTAAGCCCTACGGGTCTGAAAATCATGTTTTAAGGCCCTAAAACCAATTGTTACTGAGATATTGGCACCACACTACCCCTGCTCTAAAAATCGGATAAAGCAATGAACTGCCGTAACCATGGCAACGTCAACTCCAGGATTCTACAGCAGTGAAATTATCTACAATATATAAAAAAAAAAACTAGCATGTTACAGACATGAAAACTGGTATTTGGAATCCCCTTTAAAAATAAAAGAACACAAATGTTCGTTTTCAGAAAATCCACTTAAGGGGAGAGGGTGAAAAGAAGTGAGGAAGGAGTTGAATTAATTATTTATATGAGGATACGTATATCTCAGAAAATGAAGATGTTACAGGCATTAAAATTGGTAGTTGGAATCTTCTTTAAAAATGAACACACACTTTTTTTTTTTTTTTGGAAAATCCAGTTAAGGGGGTGAAAAAAATAAAATAGTGGGTGAATTTTTAAAATGAGTATCATCTTCTTCTACCGCGCGCGATGCCCTTCCTGATGGCAACCGTATGTGTAGGAATGTAATAACTATTGCGTGTTCCTGTTTTGGTTGGTAATGTGGTGTATTGAGTGAATATGAAGAGGATAATGTTTGGACAAACACAAACAACCTGTCCCTGAGCCAGAAGAATTAATCACACGCGATTAAAACACCAACCTAGCTCGGAATCGAAGCCGGAACCCTGTGAACTGAAGACCTCAACGCTCACCACTCAGCCAAGGAGTGGTGTAGTTTTTATAATGAGTATATCCATATTATATCTCATAAACGTAACATGTTACAGACATGAAAATTGGTATTTGTAGTCTCCTTTAAAAATACAGAAACACGTACTTTTTGTTTTCGGATAATCAACTTAAGCTGAAGATCGAAAATAAGTGAAGAAGGAGTTGAATTCTCTTTATGAGGATACTTATTTCTCAAAAATTAAGATGTTACAGACATGAAATTTGGTATTTGGAATCTCCTTTAGAAATAAAGAAAACTTGTTTTTTCGACATAAAAGAAGACTGTTTCTCACACATAGAGTTCCATGTCCCGTGTTCCAGATTTAGATCTGCCAGTAGCCTGGTCATCCTAGCCCAAAAAGGCAATGCCACAAATGTGGTTTACAAAGAGATTGTGGGGTAAATGAAATGCAATTTTTCGGTGAGTTTTTATACTCCAGTGATTTACAGATAATGTCTTAGTGCCGTACCTAGGAACAAGTAATTTTATCAAATTACGAAATCCTTCGAGCAAAGCCATGGGTAACAGCTAGTATTTTATATCTTTACAGATGCGACAACTTTGTATTGTTCATCTGTACACCAAACACAGCAGTCTGAACCTAATCTCATTCCATAAGTGAACAGTTACTTTCGTACTAGTCATGCAAAAACATTTTGTGTATTTACTCAATTGTTACTAAGGACTGATTAGTAATGTCCAACATGGGGATATAAACATCACCACCTGAGCTGAAATACAGTATATGTTCCTTATTTATCTCAAAATTGAAATAAGACATTCCATCCATTAAAAAATTTACCATGGAATATTCTTGCCACATATTTTCTACTAACTAAAATAAGCACAATCTTAAAACAAAACATTTCAAAATGAATACCTACAAGGGCGCCCATATGATAGCTTGTAGGTGGGGGCCTAGACTTGGGGGTATGTAGTATTTTTAATATTTTGGAAGATGAATGGCGACTTGTATTCCATGGTAGAATACCACCCACGGTCTCCGCTACCACTTCTACGTAATACAGACTTTTAAATCATTTTCTTGAAAGAAAAAACGCCTCGCTATATTAGATTTTTTTTTCCTTTCCCTGAGAGCTAGTACGGGGCAAGAACATTCCATGGTAAATTTTTTAATGGATGGAATGTCGTATTTCAGTTTTGAGATAAATAAGGAACATATACTGTATTTCATCTCAGGTGGTGATGTTCATATCTCCATGTTGGACATTACTAATCAGTCCTTAGTAACAATTGAGTAAATACACTAAACTTTTTGCATGACTAGTAGGAAAGTAACTGTTCACTTATGGAATGAGATTAGGTTCAGGCTGCTGTGTTTGGTGTACAGATGAACAATACAAAGTTGTCGCATCTCTAAAGATGCCCCGAGTATGGGAGCCCTTGAATACCTATCTAGCAACTTTGCATCTGTAAACTATGGTCATCAGAAGCTTTGTGACTGCCTAAATGCTTTGTGACCTTTCTTATGGAACAAAATGAATGAATGAATTTTTCTATGGTACACCCCCTAGCCATTACAGGTTGCCTTTAGATGTCTATTAAACACTATTCTTATGAATCATGTGTTTCATGTGCTATAGCTCATCTTCCTAGGCTTAGATTAGGCTGAGATCATCGCCTAGGTGAAAGACTGATTGACTGGGCCTAAATGGTTTGTGTAAAGGTCAGAGTGCTGTAAGGTAATGCACTGTTTATATATTTTATTCAGAAGTTTCTTTACTATATACAAAAGTCTCTAGTTCATCAAACTTAAATGTCAGTGTCAGAAAGACTGAGAAGTTGTTATTGAGTTTAAATGGGAATAACATCTAGAATTATACAGAGATGTTGCTATTCTACAGCTCAAGGCTTCTTCCTTTACAATGCTAATAAAAAATTAACCTAAAGACTTAAATAGTATTAAACAAGAAGTTCTACAAAGAACAAAGGGAAATTTCTTTGTCATGTTGAGGAAAGTTATTGAGCAATAAGATAACTTACAAATTAACTACCTACTGCATACAAAGTCTAACAATGTCATGCAGAAAACAATGCTCAAATGACAAGATGGCATGAATAAACAATCAGTCCTTATACCTCCTTTGTTGCTTCACTACTGACGCTCATTTTAAATAAATTTCTGCTAAACTGATGAATAGAAATAATAATAATAATAATAATAATAATAATAATAATAATAATAATAATAATAATAATAATAATAATAATAATAATAATAATAATAATAATAATAACAACAAAAACAACAATAATTTCATGCATAAAATTGCCTGTTCTTGTCCTCTGTGTCAAGACAAAAATATCTTAAAGGCTAGAAGGTCTAGAAAGCTGTAGGTTTGCATGGAGGTAGCCCCTGAGCTGTAAAGGTGCAGGAATACCTATTGACTGAAAATTCCCAACTGAGATTTCCCATAAAAATTGAAACTGTGAAAGGAGACTTTTACATTTCCATAAAGAGTTCATACTTTGCATTCACTGACTCTTTTAAGAAAACCTACCTAAGTTTGGGAACAAGAACCGAACTTACTGGGGGATCCAAAAACTGAACAAAGTATTCATAAAAATTATAAGCCCTTCACAGCTGCTCATTTGCACGTAAGTAGCCCATAATCTGCAAGGGGAGCAGGAATACCTGATGTCTGAAAATTTTCAATGGGGATCCCAACATAAGAGGATTAAAAAAAATATATTTGAAATAGCAAAACAAGTCGTTTCCAATGTCACACTCTCACCTTTCACACTCAAAAGAAAAGTCAGACTGAGAGGCTCAGACAGTAGAGCCCTGACCTTCTGAGCCCCAAGGGCTCTTAACTTAAGAGTGTGGTTTGGTGACCACGGGGCTCTCAGCTGAGTCCTGGCATTGCTTCCACTTGCTTGTGCCAGGCTCTTCACTTTCATCCATCCTATCCGACCTCCCTTGGTCAACTCTTGTTCTTTTCCGACTCCGCTGGTATTAGAGCACTCAAGACCTAGGGAGTCTTTCATTTTCATGCCCTTTGTGGCCCTTGTCTGTCCTTGGCCGATACCTTCGTTTTTCGAAGTGTTGGATCCCTTCCATTTTTTCTCTCTTATTAGTGTTATATAGAGGATGATTGCCTAGTTGTACTTCCTCTTAAAACAATAAACACCACCACCACCAAATCTGACCTTCTGAGCCCAAACTGGTGGGTTCAATACTGGTTCAGTCTGGTGATATTTGAAGGTGCTAAAAGGTGCCTGCCTCATGTCAATAGATTTACGAGCTTGTAAAAAATTTCAGCGGAACAAAATTCCTGCACCTCGGTATCTCTGAAAACCATAAAAGTGGGACATATTATTATTATTATTATTATTATTATTATTACAGTATTATTATTAAAAGAAGACCGTCCAAGCTTTTTAAACACCATCTATACAGTGCAAGGGCAATCCTTCAACAATGTGGGAATTTTCCAAACAAAGCCACTATTTTCCTAAGGACAGCCATATATTGCACTCACCAGAACAAAGTTCAGAGAAAATGTAAAAAAAAAAAAAAAAATCAGGACAGTGAGAAACAAGACCAGTTATTAGGGAAATGAAAAGGTGCGTATTACCAAACGAATATTGTTTATACAAAACTATTTCAGCAAAGAGGAGTTTCCTTCTTATAAGCGAGTTAATTTAAATATTCAACATTCTGTGAATGAAAACTACAGTTTTGCTATCAAGAGCTACAAAAATGATCCCCATTTCTGTCATCATCCAATGAATGCCACTGGGACACATTAAATGGTCACAAATAAAGCAGTTGATTTTTCAATGTATTAAGCTAGTAATAACAAGGTACGTGGCTGAGACTCACTCAGAGATGGCTCCGCGTCAGGGAGTGGCACCTCTATCTCTCCCAGCGCAAGGCCTAGGTCCATCTGGCCTTCTGGGTAGCACCTGGGAAGGGTGGGGCAGACAGGACCCCTTAGTCTTGGTGAAGGCAACCTGTCTATGGGAAGGAAAACCCTGATAACAAATTACACTGACAGCGACTAACCCAAAGCGATCAAGTTGCAAACAGCATCTGATTTTTATGACAGGAGCAATAAAAATGAGCCAGAGTGAAGGTATAAAGGACACCAGTGCATAGCATGGTGAGAAGAAATATGAAAAATGAAAGATCACTGCTTGAAAAGCCACAGTTTCAGCTGACACTGAACATGACTGTTATTAGTTGCAATAAGTCAGTTTCCTGCTTAAGATGATGTTAAAGCCTCACATCAACCAACAAAGCCAAACAAAACCAAGCCCTGTACTAGCAAAGTTTTTATGGAGACATCAAATGCAGTGTATACCTAAATAGTCTGTCATGATAACTAATGTAATGGTAATACAACCAGAGTTAAAGAATACTATAACCCACATTTACAACATAGAGACCAATATAGAAATGGAGCTATACAGTACAGATAGTAATTATACCAGGAGTGAAGTATACCTTAAGCTACAAATGACAGAACAGGTACATACCAGCATAGATAAAAGCTTGTATTAAATTCAACAAATAAAAATTAATGAAGTCAAAAAGAAGGTGAAGAACAAGACTGAAGAAGATCAACTTAAGTAAGAGAATGTTCTAAAAGAGAACAGTGAGGCAGTCAGATATGAAAAAGTACTGGTAAGACATACTTGCAGAAGATACAGCTGTCCAATAGATAAAATGATATTACACCAATGCACAGTCTACCTCTATAAAATTGAATACATCAAGGAAATAAAATTGTATTGTTGAGTGAGAGTCTATGTCGCATAGCATATAGTAAATATTCTTGAAACTTTTGTATGACTATTAACTATGGCAGTATATATAGATACTTTTTTAGATAATTTTTTGAGTGATCTCATAAGAAAGAGACTGAAATTGGACATTACAATACTTCCATGCATATTGTCAGAAATATTCAATCTTTTAATACTGCACTAATAAAATGTACGTTTTCTGTAACAGTACAGGATAGGGCTTGGAAAGAGAGAGTTGCAGTTGTGAACTTAATTATGGTACAGCTTAGGTATTTGCTTGGTATGAAAATGGAAAACCATAGAAAATTATCTCCATGGTGGAATACTGAACTCAACATCTCCTGATCTGTACTATGTTGACCATTTCGCTCAGTGAAAAGGTTTCAATTACTTCCATAGCTCAGATACAACAAGTGACAAACTTGCGGGCGCATCGTTCAAAGGTCGAAATCGGCAATGATAGTGGCCATCCCCTATAAGGTACTGCTCCTCACATGATGATGATAATAATATCTAAGTATCCTGAAATGCTGAAAGCGCTCCAGTATGAAGCAGCCATTATCACTGACTGGAATAGAGCCTTTAAGTTTTCCACAGGGCAATTTGGACAGTGAAATAGATTCTCAAGATCTTGAACTATAACCCCATGTTTTGAGTGCAGCCTTGGTTCTAGGCACTTCAGTTTTTATCCTATTAAGAGTCTTCCAGACAGGCTAAGATTACAAAGCATGTATTGGTGTTCCTTCTGTTGGCCAATTCCAATCTGATGTGTAGACTGTTGCTGCCAGTATTGATTCCTAAGAATGCTGCATGTGGCTGGAACTGCCCTGGTGTTATTAATGAAACTCCTTCATCACCTGAGATACTGCTGTACTATTTTATGCTGTAGAGAGGATGATGGTTGTCCACCTCTTGTTTGAGTTTCTCAGTTTCAGCTGCTACTTGCCATCAGATTGAAGGTGAAGCAATGCCACAAGTGTGGTATAGATTTTCGACATTTGTTGGTTTGAGTTTTTGACACCTGACAATGAAAAGAAGAATTCCATGATCATGACAAAAGCCACATTGATACTCAGCACTTTAAAGATGAACACAAACACAAAATTGACCGACATACACAATACAGAGGACATCACAAAATGAGCCAAATGCAGGTTTGAATCAAAGCAAGAGTGTTGGAAGAACTATTATAGAAAGATATTGACTGAAGAATTTCCCAGCACCACCCTTCTCACACAAATTAATATTAATGTTGTTTTGAGCAAATGAAGGTAGGAAAAGCCACTGATCTACACAAACTTGAAGCAAAGATGCCCTCAGAGATAGAATGCAGCAGGGTGGTTACCATTGTTGTTCAACCAAATCATTAAAGAGAATGAGACTGACTGGCAATAGAGCATCTTTAAATAAAGGAGGGGTGAGGGGGGTGCCATACCCCACCAAGTGTGTAAATAACCATCTGAGCCAACTTCTAACCCATGTTAAAGGCATCCAGGACAAATAGATTTGCAAGAGCATCAAAAGAACCAATTATCAAGCTGGTATTGGGAGAACATGTAGCACAACCAATCTAATCCATGATGCATGGCTCCTAGGATCAAAGTTATGAGAGCAAAGTGCACCATCCTGGGCCTCAAAAAAGCCTTTGATCACATGCCACGTAACCTAATTTGGCTAGATCTTTGACAATGTTGTCTCAAAGTATTTTGTCAGTTGGATGCAGCTGCTTTATGCAGTATCAAAAAGTTATGTCCAAGTTGCACCAGAAGCATCTGATAACTCTGACATTATAGTTGACATATAGTAGAACTTCAGCCCATCTTCATATCTGTTCATTCCTGTAATGGATACTCTTCTCTTTGCTGACATTGTCAGGACCTACCACCGACTAAGTTCAACTAGCCTGGGTCTATGATTATTGCCAATGGACAACTGAAGAGGGAGGTGAATGCAAGAATTACTGCAATCTGGATGAAATGGCAGCCATCACCTGCAATTGCCAGATAATATAATTTAGTATGAGTATTTTTAGCTTAGTACAACCCTTGTAAGGCAGATCCTCCAACAAGGGTGGGTAGCATCTGCTGTGTATAGGACACTGAGTGTTATTGTAGTGGAGAATGGTATTGTATGTATCAGGTGTATACATGAGTTTTTGCTGGTTTTTGTGGTAAAGAAAACACATCATTTTTAAGAGAAATTCATTTTTTGTTTATTCAAAATATTGGCCATCAGCTTCTACACACTTCACCCACCTTTCAGGTAAGTTATGAATACCATGCCAGAAAAACTGCTTGTCTTTTGTGGCAAACCATTCGTCGAGTCATTTTCCAACTTCCTTGAAATTACTGAAGTGCTGCTCTGCGAGCGTGTGACCCACTGATGCGAAAAGGTGATAGTCAGATGGCGCCAAGTTGGAGCAGTACGGCGGGTGCGGAAGGATGTCTCATCCAAGCGATTTCAAGGTGTTTTTCACTGGTATTGCTGTGTGAGACGGCGCACTGTCATGTAACAAAATCACTTTGCCATGTCTTCTGGCCCATTCCGGTCATCTTTCGATCAATGCACGATTTAAATTAATAATTTGTTGGCGATAGCGTTGTGCATTAGTGGTTTCGTCGGGCTTCAAGAGTTTATAATACACAATACCACTCTGGTCCCACCAGACAAAAAGCATGGTCTTCTTGCTGAAGTGATTTTGCTTTGGTGTTAAAGGACCAGCTTTGCCAGGTGACAGCCACAAATTTCTCCGCTTCAGGTTTCAAAATAAATCCACTATTCATCACCCATCACAATTCAGTACAGAAATTATTTTCTTTTGTGGCGTGAGGCAGCATTTCACAAGTGACTTCGCAATTTTCCATTTGCCATTCATTCAAATCTTCCCCATTGCTCGTAAACATCTGCTGATTGTTTCTTGTGATACACTTAATGCTTGTGCCAATTGCTGCTGAGTTTGAGTTGGGTCATCATCCAGTAATGCCTGCAATTGCTTGACTTCGCACTTTTGTGGTCTACCACAGTGTGCACTCTCTTTCACATTGAAATCACCATGTTTAAATTGCCGAAACCATGTCTCACATGTTCTAATCGATGAAGTGTATTCACCATATATTTTTACCAGCAAATGATGACTTTCCACAGCCTTCTTCTTTTGATTAAATAAGAAAAGCAATGCATGCCGCAAACATTATTTTTCAGGCACAAACGTTGACATGATCACTGAATAATACAATACAGACGCTAGTGCTTGGCGGTCTCAACTTGTGTGTGTTGGTAGGTTAATGTCAGACGAACAAACTGATGTATGTGTCAAATTCATATGCTGCGTACTGTTCCTGGTGCTATCTCTTAGTGAAACTGGAAAAGACTTATGCATACAGCTGGTATGTGTGAGTTGCAGGGATATTGGGGACAATACAAACTCCCAGTTCCTGGGCCATTGGAATGAACCATTTAAAGTTACAATCTCCGATCTGGCCAGGAATCGAACCCAGTACCCTCTGAACTGAAGAGCACTATGCTGTCCATTCAGCCATGGAGCTGGAATTGACAGATGTAAGACCACCTGAAATTGAAGATCTATCAAATCATCGTCCATTCTGTTGCACTCTATGGAACTAATTGTTGGCCAACTACAAAAGAGGCAGAATGTTGAAAAAGCATCATGGAGAGAGACAATGATGCTGATATGGTCAGTCAGCATCATTATTGGATTGTGTTTCCAGTATAGGCATCGGAATGATTTGATGTTGTGTTGATCCAAAAGAAACTGTGCTAAAGTCAGCTATAATGTTTCAGACATAACTTAGTAGTTGCAAGTAGAAGCAGTTATTGAAATTAACTTTCAACCTATTAGGTTGTGTTCCATACATATAGTAGGTGATGAAGAGATGTTAAGTACAGAACAAAAGTGGACAAAATGTGTGGAACACCACCTAATTAGTTGAAAGTTAATTTCAATTGCAATGCAGTTGTGAAAACTAAGTATTCAGAAGCAGTTATAATTGCATAGATAGGCTGCATTTTGGAAGTTGTTGGAAAGAGACCCAAGGGTTGATCTAAACAATGATGAGCTATTACACTACATAAAGACTCTTAACCATGGACTGAGACAAGACAATGAATTATAAACAACTTTAATAACAACTTAGAAATAGTCATGTGGAGGATCCAGCCCAATTGAGAACAATTCTAAACAGATCTATATAGAGCCTTGCATTTGCACACAATATTAATACCATAGTCAGGTGTGAAAAATATCTTGAGAGAGAGAGAGAGAGAGAGAGAGAGAGAATGAGAGAGAGACTGACTCTCCCTCTAAAATACCGAAGTATTGAAAAATAGGTGAACATCTGCAATTCCAACGAGTTTCAGAATTCAAATAGTTACAAAGTGAAATGATACAAAAGAAATTAAATCTTGTATAACCACAGGGGAAAAAAGCTATTAAGCTGTCCTACCTCTTCTAAAATCCTCATTAATATCAAGACAGTCAAAGCTACAAATTTACAAAACTGTCCTAAGTCCACAGTTTAGCTCAGAGACTTGAACTAAAACTCTAAAGGACAAGAAAATGCTACCGGTGTGGGAAAGGAAAGTACTGAGAAAATTATTTTGAGCTGTGAATGAAAGAGGTGTGTGCAGAATTAGGGCCAATCAATGGCTTATTGCTCTCTATTAAGACAGGCACATTACAAATGACATTAAAGCAAGACATCTGAGATCGGCTGACCACTTAGAAAGGATGGACGCGACAGTGGAAGAGTCAACAAAATTGAATGGGGAAAGGAAGCCCAGAAGATCTAGGAAAGGATGAATAAACAAAGTTGAGGCTGAATTTAGAGATATGATATCAAAGGAACATGACCTAATTGCAGAAGAAAACTGTAAAGGAGACTAATGTTCTTCTTGGACCATAGCACCAGGGAGAAAATAAATAAATTAGTAAGTTAGTAAGCAATGACAAGAAGACAGTAAATCTACAATCCAACATGGCCCATGACTGAATGGAATGGAATTGACATCGCGAGCCCTACCACTAGGTGGGATATATGCAGATAAACATTATGATGACCACAGTTAGGAAATGATGCAGGAATGTGGAATACATTTCAGCATTACTTCATTAAGGCAGAGCTCCTACTAAAGTAACATAGCACATTATATGGTGCATAATCTGGCAAGTGGCGAGTATCTGGTATGCAACTTCAAATTAAACAAATATAAACAAATGTGTCATTGTCCATCAGTGCCAATAAGATGTGATAGTGACTTGAGCTATGCCACATCACTGTCAGACGAATGTACCCAGCTCCAATTTATGCCACATGTTACATCTGTGTTAGTTGCTAACCGTAATAATTTTTCATTGTTTCTGTAAATCACTGTACTTAAAAACGACAGACAATCTGAACTTCAATATTAATTTTATCAGTCTTGTGCAGAAATATCTGTGCAGTTACCATCTTCTTTCTCATTTTGTAAAATGACTGAAACCTTTCAGGATACATGATTATTCAACATATTGAAGGCACCATATTCACCTGCGTTAGCTTGCCAATAATATTGTGTATCCAAAACTGTCTTCTACCATTGTCTTTTATTATTAACATTAATTTAATTTACTAATGCCACAATATATGTACTGTATCTGCAGAGAAAGACATGTAGCTATTTCTGACAGATCACTTTGATGAGCATTACATCATACACAAGCTACATCACCAACATGTATTTATCACGCTGCTGCTAGATCATCAGCAAAGATAGGGGGGGACCAGGAAGAAAGGGGACCGAATGAGATGGGGTTGAGGCTGTGGTCATGGGGGACTCCACTGTTAGGCATGACGGGAAAGAGTGTGGAGGAAAGGGAAACAGGGTAGAGTGTTATCTAGGAGTTAGGTTAAAGCACATGTTGATTAAATTAAAAGAGAAGGAGAAGGGTAAGAAGAAGGTGGCACTTTTTCAAGTTGGTACCAATGAAGCAAGGCAAGCAGGTATAAGTACCAACATAGTCGGGGATGTGTGGGATCTGGTTAATGCACTAAGGGAGAAGTTTAAGGGAACAGAGACTGTTATCAGTGGAATACTGTGTAGGACGGACAATGACTGGAAGGCAATCAGGGATTTAAATGAGACTATGAGACTATGTGGGAAACTGGGAGTGAGATTTCTAGACCCTAATGGGTGGATAGGAGATAGAGATCTGCACTCAGATGGGCTTCACTTGAACTGCATTAGTATCTATTAGAAGGTTTGTTTAGAAGGGTTATATAGAAGTTCATTCAAGGAAACAGTGTGGTCTAGGGAGTGGTGATACGATTACAGGGAGCTGGAAGTCAAATAAGGATGACAAAACAATGTTAGTGTTAAAAGGTGAAAGTATTGTAAAGAAAGGAAGAGAATGACATAATGTGAGAGGGATAATACCTCTGATAGCCACCCCTATTATGGAATCAAAATGATTGGCCCCTAATCAGTTCATATGAATAATATTTAATTACTTTTATCAGTTGTTTGGATGTAAGCGGGGTTTGAGTTATGATTCAAAACTAAAATTTTCAACCATCACATGGATATTCTCTCTAATTTTATTGGCAAAAGATAATCCAATACATGGTACTTCAGGTCAGGGAGTACAAATGGTGTCCAACAATTGCCAACAAATTTTTCAGCACAGAGTCCACTATGGTCTGGATGTTGATGTCCGGGTTTATTTTAATTCTTAAGAGATCCAACATCTCTTTAGGATTTGTATCTCTAGGGCCAATCACAACACCAATGACTTCCCATACAACATTTCTTAATTCCATACTTCTTTTAGAGATCCTCAGTGCATGGTTCATATATGGCCTTCTCCTCACAATAATCAAGGCTTTTCCACATAGATTTTCCCTGAACCTCATGGTGAGATTAATCACTATACCCATATCTTTTGCCCAGTCAATGACAACAATATCAGCTCGTCTTGTCAATCCATTTCTGGAACAACATCCAACTTCTTCGTAGACCTCTTTGCTGTTTATGGAGGCTTCCAGCAATCAATGTGCAAACTATATTGTGCTGATTGATTCTCATCAGCTCTCTCTTATGACAGAGAACGAGGTAAGATTTTGAACTTGTATCTTCTGTAATGGAATGTATTAAGGCTCCCTCTAGGGAGAGATCGAACTGGGCTAACATTATTCATGAATTTGTATTTTTGCTGCTAAGTCCATATCAACGCCGAGCCACGAGAAAATGGTGATCTGTATGACATACCTTTCTTCTTACTGATCCAAGCGTTCCTTTCTTCCAGTGGGAAAATAATATTACTCCTTTACCAACATCACCAAAAGACTTATCTGTATCAGTGTGACGTAAAAAAAAAAAAAACCCTCCTTTATCCTTGGTTGGTAACGCGCACTAACTTCTACAGGATAGGAGTTGAATTGTGGCTGAGAAGTGATATTATATGGATGCGGGAATTTTCTCATGAAACTGGAGTGATTACAGTACTGAAAGGATAGGAGCAGTAGGAGAGGAAGTATCCATACTCCTCTACCATTGTCGCCAAAAGACCTATCTGTATTAGAGCGATGTAAGAAAACCCCTCTTTTAACCTTGGTTGGTAACATGTCCTAACTTCTCCAGGATAGGATTTGAATCGTGGCCGAGAAGTGATATTATATGGATGCGGAAATTTTCTCATGGAACTGGAGTGTTTATCATAGAGAAAGGATAGGAGCAATAGCAGGGTAAGTATTTATACTGGTGAAAGAAGAATTTGTAAGCTACAAAAGCGTTAAGGATGAGAAACACAAAATTTTAAGTGTAAGGTTCATCTCTAAAGATACTGCAAAAGGTAACTTGATGTTTATGGAGTGTACAGACCTGGAAGGAGGGCACTGACACTGATGCAAATTATTTGGTAAGATAATCACTATGTGGGAAATGACATGGAAAAGAACACGATTTTAACAGGTGATCTCAATTTATGAAATGTAAATTGGGATGGTAATGTGAATGACAGGAAGCATGACCAAAAAATGGCAAATAAGTTTCTGTGAAGGACAGCTGAATCAGAAAGCGATGGAACCAACTAGGGAAGAATATTCTGGATATGGTGCTGGTAAAACCAGATGAGCTCTACAGAGAAACTGAAGTAACAGATGGTGTAAGTGATCATAAAGCTGTTTTTGTCCTAGTGTATGTATATAAAATAAGAGTTTTGTCTGTACATTGCCCCAACTTTAAAAAGAATGGTATTTCTGTTCCGGTCATGTCCACAGTAACAAAAATATGCACTTTTTATTTCTCCGTAATTTCTGTCTATCTGTCTGTACGTATGTGCATCACGAGTAAACGGGTGAAGTGGATTTAATGAAAATCAGTATGTAAAGTTGGGGAATGAGCCGCTACAATGTAGGCAATAAATCATTTTATTCACACTGAGTAAGTGGTAGTTTAGGGGAAGGCCTACAATTTAGTTCTCAAATATTCATGTTATTAATGGTCCTATCAATAAATACTACATAACTAGAGTTATATAGAATTAGATTTCCGATCATTTATGTCTTATACATTTTTACCGTACATACTATGATAAAAGAGATATTCATGAATTTGTATTTTTGTTGCTAAGTCCATATCAACGCCAAGCCACGAGAAAATGGGTAAACAGAATTTAATGAATATCAGTATATATAGTCGGGTAATAACTACAGTCTAAGCTATAAACAATTTTATTCACCCTAGATAAAATGGTAGTTTAGGAGAAGGCACCTAGAACTTAATTTTAAATACCTATGTTATTGGTTCTATCAAAAGTACTACATAACAAAAGTTATAGGGAATACAATTTCCGATCATTTATGTTTTATGCAGTTTTACCATACCGACTATGATAAGAGTGGTATTTCAGAGTCAGAAGAAAACAAAGTGTGAAGGCCTACAGTATCAAAAGCTCATAAAACTGATCAACAATAACATTACACTGACCATTTGTTGTGATGTTCTTTGTCACCTATGCTGCCACTCACCTCTGATAGATGGGATCACTGCTGCGTATCGAGTATAACAGCCTGCCTGAATATTTTCTGATACTGGTGGTACGTAACACACTGGTTCATCATAGTACTCCAGCTATTCGAACCCTACTCTGACGCGCTGATTGGAATGATCAGTGTGCACATTTGACGGAATAATAGCAGTGGCTAATTACAACCTGTTCTAGAATTACCATTTTGGCCTATACCAAATTATAGTAGCACAATTAACTAAATAACTCAAAATACAACCCTGAAAAGAGCCGTTTCTTAAAAAAAGCTTCTTGCTCTTCACTTTTATTGCATTCTAAATTCATTTTATTCCAAATTAACAGTGATGAGGGGGTTTCTCCTCTGGCTTCAAGGAAAAATTTGCCTCCAAGTTACATAGTTTTCCCCCTCGACAGTGTAGTGATTGAGATTTTCCAATTCATCGGGTACTCCTAGGAAACATATGAGTAAAATGGCATAGTTCTTGCCTGGGACTCTTCACCACTAGCCTCCTCCCACCCCCCCGCCAAAAATAAAAAGTGCTCATGGCTGTCTGTGGATTGGTCATTTCAGCTCTGGAACTTTGAACTGTTAGATCGGCAGCGTAGTACTGTGTCTTAAATGTGAGAAAATGTGTGGTTTTTCATTTGATCAAATATTTCATGTAATAACATTGCTTTTAATCGCAACATTCCTACTGGTGTCATTGTTATGACCTATGTTGATTTCAGTTGGGAAAACCACTAAGACAGTCTAATAATAATGTTAATAATATTATTTTGCTTTACATCCCACTAACCAGTATTTAAGGTTTTCAGAGATGCCAAGGTGCCAGAATTTAGTCCCTTCAAGAGTTCTTTATGTGCCACTAAATCTACTGACACGAGGCTGATGTATCTGAGCACCTTCAAATACCACTGGACTGAGCCAGGATTGAACCTGCCAAGTTCAGGCCAGAAGGCCAGCGCCTCAACCGTCTGAGCCACTCAGCTCGGCAATAAGACAGTCTTTCTGAGGATGTAAAAAGGCAGGTGGAGAGTGTCTGCCATTATAATGAAAACTCCCCAACTTGATTGTGACTGATGGTAGGCAAGAGGGCCTACCATTACAATGAAAATTCCCTAACCCAGTTTTCACATAAAAAGAGATGTTCAGAGACTTGCCCGTCGCGTTTCTAGGGTAACGTTAAGAGCTATGCAATTTAATACAATCTTACTCACTACGTGTACATTGCCTAACATAGAATTCTGTAGCAAAGCACAGGTACATCAGATAGTCAAAAATAAATGTGATAAAAAGGAAGGTTGTAAAATTAAGACTATTAGGCAGTATCAAATGGTTGATAAGAAAGCAGTCTGTGGGATGGGTTTAAAGCAATTTTTACGATTTGCTGTACGTCGCACCGATACAGATAGGTCTTATGGTGACAATGGGATAGGAAAGGGCTAAGAGTATGAAGGAAGCGGCTGTGGCCTTACTTAAGGCTGCCGACAATGGGGTTTGAACCCACCATCTCCCAAATGCAAGCAAATTTTAAAAAAATCATTATTGCTGGGCTATAAGATTTTTAATAACATTAAGCATTCACTACTATGCATTTTAATATGCTCATAATCTTCTGATTTTCCTCCACATCATATTGGTGCTACATTACATAAACTTTTAAGTGCATTTTTTCGAGCATTAAATTCAAGAATGGATGCAGCAACATTTAAGGAAAAATCATCATAAAGAAGAATGTATTTTAGTGTTAAAGTTTTAGATTTGTAACAATACCAGTATATGTTTAATAATTGTAATTATCATCTTGGGTCCTAGAAAGTATGGATATTTTGCAGATTCTTGTGATATTGCTGATGAAGAGAATGGTACCGTACAAATTTCTTGAAACATGTACGATTAATGAATATTGTAGATTAACTATGTTCTAGTAAAAACAATAAATATTGACAGGGCAGACCCATTAATAACCCGTTGTCTTTATTGGATGATCTAAGTCAATATGGACTAATATTGGACCATAAAATAGTCAAATTTGGTAATTCTAAGTGGTATGTTTTAAGCTGTTAGTGGAGAGATGGCATGGAATGATACTAGTAGAAGAAAAAGCTGGAGTGGAGCTTTAAAAAAATAGGGAAGATCACAATATGAAGATAAAGTTGGAATTCAAGAGGACAAGTTAGGGCAAATATTCATTAACAGGATGAGGAGTACGTGATTGGAATAATTTATCAAGGGAAATACAGTATCTGATACATTTCCAAGTTCTTTGAAAACATTTAAGAAAAGGCTAGGTAAACAACTGATAGGGAATCTACCACCTGGTCAACAGTCCTAAATGGAGATCACTGACTGATTGATTTCTTAATTGATTGACTGACAGACAGTGATTGCTGTTTGAGAAACCACACACCAGTTTATCTCCATCCAGAAATGCATCTTAGTTTCCAAAAGTTCTTAGAGATGTACACAACTTATCCCATTACCTCCTAGCCCACATTAAGAAAGGGAACTTCCTGTTATGATACAATGAACAAAATAAGAAATAGTGTTGGCAGCAAAAAAACATGGGTCTCCGTTGATGAAATCACTAACACAGATGGTAGATGCATTGTAGGCATTCTTAAACATGACCAGTCTGGAGAAACATTTCTGTTGGCATGTGACGTATTGAATAGGCTGAATAGCTCTTCCATCGCTGTTGTTTTTGCCACTACAATGAATTTGTAGTGATCAGATAAAACAGAAGGAGGGAATGTGCTCATCTTTGTAAGGTACGCTGCTCCTTACATGGTAAAGGCAGAAAAATCTCTTCAGATTTTGTATCCCAAAATGGTGCACGTAACTTGTTTTGCGCATACCCCTTATAGAGTGGCTGAAGAGGTTCAAGGGAACTACATAAGGTGGTCAAATTCAGTGCTAACAGCAGGAAGATTTTGGTTAAGGCTCTGTTTTGAGTGCAGAAGTTTAAAGAAGAGGCGCTATCACAATCCTTTCCCCTACAGCCCATTGTAATGCATTGGGGTATGCTGCAAACTACTACTGCATATACTACAGTGATCTTCAATAACTTTGACAGAAGTGATTCACCTTCAATCAAAACTGTACAAGAGTTGTTTTCATTCACCATGAAAAGAAATGTAGCCTTAATAAAAACAAATTTCTCTGCGATATCAAAATCTAATACTCGCCTTGAAACTGTGGACATACAATTGTGTGATACATTAAGCATTGTGAAGCAAACTGAAAATGAGTTATCAAGCAGCTGACAACATTAGGGAAAAATTATGTCTGCTTGAACAAAATTCTGGATATATATAGCATTGTGTTAAGTTGCCGACATTCTTTGTGGAAAAGAAGCAGAATTTGATGAAAATGAACTGGAAATTTCTGCTAATGATTTGATGTTTTTTCAAGTATGGCCCCATTACATCATATAATGAAAGAAAAAGTTCCTCCCAGTACAAAGATCTACTTGCTGATAACCGGAGGTACTTCAAGTCTGACCATCTTAAAGTGCGTGTCATTATCCAGTGCAACTCTAATGAAAATGAACGCTAAGAGAGGTAAGAATTATTTAATCCATAAGTAACTGACAGAAGTAAGTGCAATTTTTTCACGTATTGTTTTCATTTTTATGACATACACTCATGTTCATAAAGAACAGAACACCTTGAAAGACTAGAGATAGGAAGTTCATATTCACAGGACATGTTCATTAGTAGGTTCTGCAGAAACGATTAGCATTTCAGTCACCTAGGTTCAGCATGTGTCCTGTTGCCTAGTAGGCACTGGGTCCTCCACGGGCACTGATAACGTGTTCCATGCATGATGGCATCGACACGTATAAGGCGTGAATAGCATTCTAGGGTATAGTCATCCATGCTGCAGTCACCTGGTTCCACAGTTCATCTTTGGTGGTTGGCATTGGGTCACAGCGCCACACCCGTTATTTCACCATATTCCACACATTTTTGATTGGTGACAAGTCAGGTGATCGGGCGGGCCAGAGCAACAGTCTGACATCCTGTGACAACAAGAAGGCACGTGTTCATGAAGCAACATATAGTCGCGCATTGTCTTACTGAAAATATGGCGTCTGGGGTGTCATGCAGAAAGGGTATGGCTACGGGTCACAGGATGTTATTAACGTAGGTCAAACTGGTCACAGAGCTCTGGGTACTCACCAACTGTGATTTTTGGTTGTATCCAATAATGCCCCACACCATAAGGCTTTGAGTTGGTGCTGTATGTCTTGTGCGAATGCAGTCAATGTGATGCCTCTCCCCTGGTCTGCGGCAAACCAAAATACGGCCATCATTTTCAAACAAACAGAACCTGAATTCATCTGGAAACACTATCTGCTGCAATTCCTGTCCCCAGTGATGTCGTTTCATACACTGTTGCAGTCTAGCATGTTTATCCACATTAGTCAAAGGTAGGTGGAGAAGTAGATGATGTGGTGTAACCCAGACTGTAATAAACAGTGACGGACTGTCACTCCTAATAGTGTACGATGTGTTACACTGTTCCACAGTTGTGCCAGAGCCGATGAGGATGCAGATCAGTCCTGCAATGCCATTCAGATGAGGTGTCGATCTTCTCGGGGGGGTGGTCGTGTTCTACGGTCTTCTGTGAACCATTCTGTACACACCCACTGCACTGCTGAAACACTTTATCCCACACGAGCAGCAATTTCCCGGATGGATCCACCATGTTCTCTCATGCCAATGATGCGCCCTCTTCCAAACTCATTCATTTGACAGTACGGTTTTTGCATACATCTGTGAGGCATCCTGCATATCTGCTCAAGTCACACTGATCCATTACCTTTGGTTTATAGCGACAACGAGAGCCACAGGCATTATTTTACCAGTCATTGGTGATGCACTGAGATATCGATGTGGACCTTGAACTTGAGGGCTGACATGGTTCAAATGCTTCAGAACATACAAATGCACATGTACTGTGAATGTTAACTTCCTATCTCTAGTCTTTCAAGATGTTCTGGTTTTTATGAACATTAGTGTATTTTCAGGGTTTTGGGTCATATTTTGGTAACATATGGGGGTTAAATGCATGTTTATTTCAGAAGCTTTTAGGTCACAGAAATGTGAGCCCCATTGACTGTATAACAGGCAAAATTCAGTAAGAAACATCTCAGTTTCGTGCTTCTGTATGTGTATCTTGGAGGCAGGTAGAGTGTTCATTCATTAAATTAGACAATACTTCCCTTTAAGATGATCAGCAAGGCATCCATGATGACTGTTCATACACTTAAATACTGCACATAGTCTAATGGTTCAGTTTTATACTGATCCCACCTACTATCTACAACAGTGGTGGCCAGGATTGTCACACCTATGAAGCACACTGATATGCTGTGTGATGAGCTGGCCTCATGCTTGCACATTAAGATTCCCACCCCTCCGGAACTGCTCCTCCCAGCATAATAGACCCGACTAGCCATTCCAGGGGGAATACTGCTTTTCCTCCCCACTGATTAACAACAGTACGACACCTCAGCCATCTAGTCGTTGCAGTCATCCTTTCTGAGTCCGAAAATTTAATACCACACATTATTTTATTATTATATTATATTATTATTTTATTCTGGTTTATATGTCATATACAATAAACAAATACAAATCCATACAATATGCCCTTGTTTGAGTAAACCTGTGACAATACTTTATATTTAACAAGATATCACATATGAAATGCTATTGTATCTTATCAATGTTTTGTCGAAGTAATGATGAAACCAATGTCCGGCACAAATGTATGGTACACAGACAATCGCAAGCTGTTTCACAAGCTTTTGTCAGATAATCTCACATGCAACTGTGGCTTGTAAAGTTTTTTTACAGAGAAAAACCTCTCACAAACTTATGTTTTAAAGGAGTGCAAATTTCTGCCACTTCTTCTCTTTTCTAATGTGCTTTATTTAGTGCAATGCATTTGCAACAGCACTACCAATGAACCACCATCTTGCACTGTGTATGTCATGTTCCCTAGCCGTCAAACTCATACAATACCTGGCCAACTCTATGGTCAATGCTCTCCACCACATTACGTCTCTCTCTCCCCGAGAACGGACACGCCTACCAAGCACTTCATGCATGTGAAGTCAATGTGCGGTAACTGTACACACTGTGAACTGTGCAGCGTTTGGCCACTGCTGATCTACAACTTTCCTTATTCTGGATGCTATAGTCAAGTTAGTTCAACATATCATAGCAGCTTAGGCTTTCTCAGCCAGAATCTTGATTAATATAAAAGGAATTTTCTGGGCTGATAGGTTGTGATTAAAATGGATTTCTAGCTCCAGACGTTTCAATGGAAACTGCATCTGATATTTCAAGGATCCACCCTCTCCATTGTCAATTCAACCACATCCTACAAGCCGGGAAGATTTCTTCTATACTTGTCATATCATTCTTTGACAGTTGTTTGTTATTATACATTTTGCTGCACAGAAGGATTAAAAGTTGCTGGATGTGATGATATTCCAACCAGTTTGTCTGTTTTTTCATTACCTGAGATATGCTGGAAGAACTGACCACGGCTTTGATTTCTTTCAATTCCATGTTATTAGACATAGAATACAATGATACATCTACCTAGGATATATTAGAATTAGTAATGATGACTATTCTGTGCAAGGTGTAGCATAGTTTGGTTTATTTCAGCCCACTCAAAACTGCTGGGAAGAACAAATTATTTTTGCTACAGACCTGCAATATTTTCTTTCTCTTCATGAAGGCATGAGTGATCAATAAAGAGGAGGCTAGAGTATGGAACTGTCATAAATAAACTTGACAATTGATCAATGTGTGATAGAAACCTTGGAACAATGAGCATCTCCCTCGATACTACTATACTACTTCTGGCAGATTTAGTAGATACACACCCCTTAATGCTTCATGTTCAGTATGTACAGTAACAGTACATAAAATGACCAAGGAAATCTGCATAAAAACTTGAATAACAGAAGTAAAGGTCTTTATTTTTAAAATTCTCTTTTACATGACCAACTTATTCTCCTCTTTTATACATATTTTAAAACACTGATTGGTTTAATGAACAAGGAGAAACAGAGAGGAAACAGGGAAAAAAGAAAGCATAATGAAGAGTTTGCATTTCACCCAAACTACATCCTGAAAGTCTTCAATATCTCTGAATTCTATTAAATTAAACTAAAAGTCAGACATGGGTCAATTTGATGTATTTTGTTATATCAACAAATATTTACTACTGTTTCCACAAACATATCAATGAATATCAATATGCTATACATCTATAGGCAATTCAGACTACAGTATATTTTAATTAGAATATAAACAAAGAACATGTTTCATATTAAAAGGGTGAAATACTTTAGAAGTCAAAGTGAAATATCTTTGACTTTTCTCCATGATAATGTAGAGAAGAATGATAGAAGTTTAATATCTAGGAGTAAAGAAAGAGGTGAAACCCCTCCTCCAGGTATTCACTATTATTTCCTAATAAAGTAAAAAGAAACAAAAAGGAGGGAGGAGCTTAAAGAATTTACCCTCTCTCTGTGAATCTGAAAACAATACAACAGATCCACAGAATGGGATTCTAGTACAGTACTACAATTTTATTTAATTGGAGCGTAGATTACTACTTCTTGCTAAATAGTGATGTGATTGAAAGGGGGAGGAGTACTACATACATTAATCAACAGCACACACAGACAGCAGGCTTTAACTTACCTCTCCAGATTGATTTTATAGGGCATCTGTCAGTCTGGTTCCGAATTAGGTATGCATTAAGTGATGTGAGACTAGGAGACTTCCGCAGCGTAGCTTCGTCATTCTTCCAAACATACTTGAGGGCTGTTTGTTCATATGAAACTGCAAAATGATACATTGATATCAGCTGTTTAAGCATGAGTATGCTATAATCTAATCTTTCAGTGACAAAACACTTTTCTCAAGGTGAACCACTGTTAAGCCATAATTTTGAAGTAAACTATTTTAAGCACTCTCAAAATATGCAACAAAAACATTTTACATAATTTATTCTCACAACTATTTACACTCTGTATGCTATTAGCACTAGAGTATATTACAGATTCCAAAAGCAAATATGACTGACACAACAAACAACCAGGCATTCAGAGGGCATGGCACATGAAACTTAGAGAAAATGGCAGGGGTGGGTTACAACTGGACAATCTGTCTCTGGAAAAATGAAGGCTCTGAAACTGTTGTTAGTAGGAACAATGAAGTCATATCCATGTTGGTTGCTTGTTGTTAAAGAATCCAATATCCAAATCTATTTAATTTTTTCTACTATTTCCGATCCCATCATGAATTCATGGAGTATTATTGAAACTTTCTTGAAAAACTATGTTAAGTAATTCATCAACTACAGCTAACAACATTAACTTCCTTTGTATTAATAGCAGGAGTATCAAAAATAAGGAAGAGGTGGAAAAAGTAGATACTACCAAACTATACTACCAAAATCTGACATAATTGTCGTGGCTGAATTGTGGCTTTCTGTATCCAATGCTGAATTTTATAATTTTATATAATGCACCTCGTTTCTTACCTTCTCTTGAAAGTATACCTACCACTACCAGGCATAAAAGAATTACTGCTCTAATAAAAGAATGACTATTCTAGGCAACTACGACCTAGATCTATAAGAAACTAATACAGTAATATCAGACTATATTGAATGAATGAATGAATGAATGAATGAATGAATGAATGAATGAATGAATGAATCAATCAATCAATCAATCAATCAATCAATCAATCAATCAATCAATCAATCAATCAATCAATCAATCAATCACTACTGATCTGCATTTAGGGCAGTTGCCCAGGTGGCAGATTTCCTATCTGTTGTTTTCCTAGCCTTTTCTTAAATGATTGCAAAGAAATTGGAAAATTATTGAACATTTCCCTTGGTAAGTTATTCCAATCCCTAACTTCCCTTCCTGTAAACGAATATTTGCTCCAATCTGTCCTCTTGAATTCCAACTTTATCTTCATATTGTGATCTTTCCTACTTTTAAAGACACCACTTAAACTTATTCGTCTACTGATGTCCTCCCACGCCATCTCTTTTCTGACAGCTTGGAACATACCATTTAATTGAGCAGCTCATCTCCTTTCTCCCAAATCTTCCCAGCCCAAACTTTAAAACATTTTTGTAACGCTACTCTTTTGTCGGAAATCACCCAGAACAAATCGAGCTGCTTTTCTTTGGATTTTTTCCGGTTCTTGAATCAAGTAATCCTGGTGAGGGTCCCATACACTGGAACCTGATGTCCTCCCACGCCATCTCTTTTCTGACAGTTTGGAACATACCATTTAATTGAGCAGCTCGTCTCCTTTCTCCCAAATCTTCCCAGCCCAAACTTTGCAACATTTTTGTAACGCTACTCTTTTGTCGGAAATCACCCAAAACAAATCGAGCTGCTTTTCTTTGGATTTTTTCCAGTTCTTGAATCAAGTAATCCTGGTGAGGGTCCCATACACTGGAACCTTACTCTAATTGGGGTCTTACCAGAGACTTACATGCCCTCTCCTTTACATCCTTACTACAACCCCTAAATACCCTCATAACCATGTGCAGAGATCTGTACCCTTTATTAACAATCATATTTATGTGATTACCCCAATGAAGGTCTTTTCTTATATTAACACCTAGGTACTTACAATGATCCCCAAAAGGAACTTTCACCTCATCAACGCAGTAATTAAAACTGAGAGGACTTTTCCTATTTGTGAAACTCACAACCTGAGTTTTAACCCCGTTTATAATCATACCATTGTCCATCTCACAACACTATTGAGGTCACCCTGCAGCTGCTCACAATCTTGTAACTTATTTTTTACTCTGTACAGAATAACATCATCTGCAAACAGCCTTATCTCTGATTCCACTTCTTTACACATAGGCCTATCATTGATATATATAAGAAAACATAAAGGTCCACTAACACTGCGTTGAGGAACTTCCCTCTTAATAATTACAGGGTCAGATAAAGCTTTGCCTACTCTAATTCTCTGAGTTCTATTTTCTAGAAATATAGCCACCCATTCAGTCACTCTTTTTTCTAGTCCAATTGCACTCATTTTTGCCAGTAGTCTTCCATGATCTACCCTATCAAATGCCTTAGATAGGTCAATCGCAATACAGTCCATTTGGCCTCCTGAATCCAGGATATCTGCTATATCTTGCTGAAATCCTACAGGCTGAGCTTCAGTCGAATAACCTTTCCTAAACCCAAACTGCCTTGTGTCAAACCAGTTATTAATTTTGCAAACATGTCTAATATAATCAGAAAGAATGCTTTCCCAAAGCTTACATACAATGCATGTCAAACTGACTTGCCTGTAATTTTCAGCTTTATGTCTATCACCCTTTCCTTTATACACAGGGGCTACTATAGCAACTCTCCATTTATCTGGTATAGCTCCTTCAACCAAACAATAATCAAATAAGTATTTCAGATACGGTATGGTACTATATCCCAACCCATTGCCTTTAGTATATCCCCAGAAATCTTATCAATTCCAGCTGCTTTTCTAGTTTTCAACTTTTGTATCTTACTGTAAATGTCATTGTTATCATAGGTAAATTTTAATACTTCTTTAGTATTACTCACATCCCCTATCTGGACATTATCCTTGTAACCAACAATCTTCACATACTGCTGACTAATATTTCTGCCTTTTGAAGATCCTCGCATACACACTCCCCTTGTTCATTAATGATTCCTGGAATGTCCTTCTTTGAACCTGTTTCTGCCTTAAAGTACCTATACTTACTCTTCCATTTTTCACTAAAATTTGTATGACCACCAATTATGCTTGCCATCATGTTATCCTTAGCTGACTTCTTTGCTAGATTCAATTTCCTAGTAAGTTCCTTCAATTTCTCCTTACTTCCATAACCATTTCTAACTCTATTTTCATTTCTATGAGCTACAGTTATAACTTCTGTAACATGTACAAGGTGCGTTCCATAAATAATGCGACCAAATTCATAAAAAATCGTTTATTGAATATATTCGTACAAATAATCAAAAATCTTCAAAATACCACCCTCTTGCATCGATACACTTCTGGAGGCATCCTGGAAGCCGATGTAACATGCGCCTGGATTCATTCAATCGTGTCCCAATGTTTTCCTTTCATGACTCCTTTTAACCGAGGAAACAAAAAAATGTCAGTGGGAGCGAGGTCAGGACTGTAGGGAGGCTGGGGAACCAATGGGGTGTTGCTCCTGGCCAGGAAGTCATTGACAATGAAGGCGCTGTGACTCGGCGCGTTGTCGTGATGAACTTTCCACGTGTCCTTGATGTTGCTTCGGCAGTGCGAGACCCTCCTTTTCAGTCTTTTGAGCACTTCCAAGTAGAAAGCTGAGTTCACTGTAGTCCTGGTAGGTACGAATTCGTGGTGGACAATGCCTCTGACGTCAAAGAAGACAATGAGCATGGTTTTGATCCTGGACTTGCTCATGCTTGCCTTCTTGGGACGGGGCGACGATGGGGTGTGCTACTCTGAACTCTGCCTTTTTGTCTCGGGGTCGTACTAAAATATCCATGACTCATCACTAATGATAACTGAGTTAAAAAATTAGGATCATTTTCACACATTTCCAACATTTCTTGGCACCGAAGCACTCGCATGTCCTTTTACTCTTCGGTCAACACTTTTGGGACCAGTTTGGCACACACCTTTCTCATGTTCAAATCTTCGGTCACACTGCGGGAAACGGTTGTTTTTGCCATGTTTAGAGTTTGTGCTATCAATTGAAGGCTCAGCTGTCTGTCAGAGTTTAAACAATCGTGCACACGCATCACATTTTTGTCGACTCATGAGGTTGATGGCCGTCCACTGCGAGGTTCGTCGGTGATCTCCTCTTGGCCCTCCATGAACGACTTGTGCCATCGGAAAACTTGTGATTTGGACAAGCAATCAGTCCCAAAGGCCTGCTGAAGTAATGAAAACGTTTCGGTGGCGGACTTCCCAATCTTAACGTAAAATTTGATAGCATACCGTTGCTCTACAGAACGATCCATTGTGCCATGTTATATGAATTCAAAACGGGCTTGACGGAAATGCACGTCCTGACTCTCCGGAAGCTCGCTGCCGAATGTGACAAAGAGCGTTTGAAGCTAACACCTCCCTCCACCTAGCCCAGCAGGTTAGAACACGCTACGGTGTACAGTTGCGTCAGAAAAAAATTGGTCGCATTACTTATGGAACGCACGTTGTATTATCCTACTAGAATTATGACAAATTCTTCCTCACTTCTTGATCATCCGTTTATCAATTATGACAGCAATTACCAAGATAATAATATCTTATGTATGTGATATCAGTGATCATAATTTTCTGTAGTATACCTACAGGTATAGTACTAAACCTACAGTTAAGAGAAGGAAAATACTAGCCATTACAGGGTGACCAGATGCAAATATATATAAAAAAGAGGACAAAACTATTTAAAAAAGGAGGACAATGTCAGAAGAAAACAGGACACAAAAATCCCCACTGAGAGTCTGAATTTGGACATTTATCCATTTCCACAGTATATAGTTAATTCTTACAAAATGTAAAAAATGAAACTAATTTACATGCCTTGTTGGTACTTTTCTGAATTGATATAGATGTTGTATTCCATAGGGAACCTGAAATATTTGTCCTGAATGAGTGAATTTATAATACCAATATAAATGGTCCGTTATTGGACATTATAAATTTTCCAGCTAACTCATTCCTGGTTGCCAACGATTCGCCCCCGAGTGCTAAGTTGGGCTCATCAGTTGGTAAACAGCACACCCACAAAGACGCATGGCTAGTGCGTACCATGGAGGCCACTGCGTAGGCTACTTGGAGCCGCCGGCAGTTCCAATGCGCTATGAGAGACTTTGTCTCATTATCAAAAATTGATGCCTGCCTGGCCATAAGATGATACAGATGATGATTCCCATAGGGCAGGGACAGTGAATCTATGACACACGTGCAACTACGTGACATGCAAACACGACTTCTATGGCACGTCAAACAACATACTAACAAATTTTAATGGTTTTAATATGTAATAAATAAGCCAAAAATCTAGCAACATAGCATTATGCTTTAATAAAGAAGTACTGTACGTCAAAATTAATTCTATGGCAGTTTTTTTTACATTTTTTTTGGGGTTAGAGCAAAAATATACCTTATTCTTAAAATTTACCTGTTTTTAGAAATGTTATTCTCAAATTAAATCATGAAGCATTCAGTTGAAAGGATTTATAAGTAATGCAATCTAATGCCTAAATTAAGTCAAATGAGGGGTTTCATGATGATTTATGAGAAAATAACCGATGGCACACAAGACAGTAAAAAGTATCAAACAAGACCTAAATTGACACGCTAGTCAGTAAAGGTTTGCCATCCCTGTTATAGAGCCTACGCAGTGACCTCCACAGTATGCACTAGCCATGCGTCTTAGTGGGTGTGCTATTTACCAACTGGTGAGCCCAACTTAGAATACGGGGGCGAAACGCTAGCAACCAGGAATGAGTTAGCTGGAAAATTTATAATGTCCAATAACGAACCATTTATATTGGTACTTTTCTGAAGATTCAGTTGCCTTCAAGGAGTTTTGGCATGTCTAAATATACTTATAAAAAGATACACATGTAAATTCCTTTAGATTATATTGAACCATTAAGAGTATTTTCACAGATACTACTTTGAAATGGTTCTTATTATCAGTCCATTGTGCTGAGATCAATGAATACAGTCTTTCTATATTTGCATTGTGGCCTGCTACAAGAAAAATGTTACTCTGTAGGAATTAATAAATCTGAACTACAATCAACTGATTTATGTGAATTGAAAGACTTTGCCCATTTCTGACTACAAGGTAACTTGTTAAATTCAGCATCAATACTACTCTTATTCAGGAATTGCTTGAAACTGCATAACTGATCAAAGATTTCACATCATCATTTTGAAAGGATTTAGACTTACAGTAGCTTGCAAATACAGAATAAATTTTTCAACATAACAATAATCAATATCACTTTTCAACGCCATCCATTTAAAACAGACTTCTTTCAAACCCTGGTTATCTCCTGTCGCTTGTCACATTGTCAGCTGTCACTCATTAACATAACAGTATTCAGACAGGGTATTGCTGAGAGTATTCAGTATGCAGTATTCAGAGTGGTAAATAGTGTCTATTATGACAATAAAAGGTGTGCATAGAATAATCGCCTTTTTCATAAATTGATATGATATCGATGATGCCAACACACATAATGAAGAATACAGTAGAATCTCGATAATTCTAAATTGGTTAATTCGAAATCCTGCCTAATTCGAAGAAGCTCTCGTTCCTGGAAACATGAGGTACGATTCTGCATGTTATTTAAATTGCTTAATTTGAAATACGGATAATTCGTAATTCGTAGAACAATGTCAGTCCCATTACCGAAATTCAGACTTTCAATTCAAAATTGCCCTTACAATTAAAAAAATAGTATTTTACAGAGTAATTTAAATTCAAACTTTACCCGCATGGTGATGGAATGCGTCTTCCGGAATGTGCTTCATATTTGCTAAGTTCGAGTAAAATCGTAATTCTTTTGTGTTCAGTGTTTTAAGGAGCGCCACAATATCACGTAGCAGGCAGTGTGCGGAAAAGCAGATTCCGCGAACACTGGCGATGCCGACAGTTGGTGAAAAAGTGTGGCTCATATAATCAGTTTGTACGCACCGAACAATATTGTCAATGCAGATGAAACTGCATTGTTCTTTTTAATGCCGAGTCCAAATGGACTTACGGTTTTAAAGGAGAGAAATGCCAGCCAGGATATCGTACAAGGGTGGGGGTCATTGTACCGTGTTGCAATGCACATGGAAGTGCAAGACTTTCTCCCCTAGTCACAGGAAAGTTTGATAAGCCACAATTTTTTAAGGGCGTTGTGCACTTTCTGTGCAAGTAAAGGACATCTAAAATGCATACAGTACAATAACCCAAAAAGTAAAGCATTTGCACAGGGGAGCCAGCGTAATATGTCCTAGTTTGTGAATCTTGTTTTTCTCTTTTTTGTAAGAGGTTATGTTTGCCAGTGATTTATCCAAGTGCATTATTTGAATAATGTAAATGCACCTTGTTGGATACATTTCAGAAATAGTTTTTTCTTCATGCCATTTGAAAGGTTTAAATTCTGAATCAAGGTGATTGAATGCATTAAGGGTCTTAGGATACTTTGTGATGCGGCAAAGGTTGGCATTTCTGAATTACGAGAGAAGTGCCATGGCGGTAAATCGTACAAGGACAGTCACTCTACTTGTAATGTAGATGGAAACGAGAGACTTTCTCCTCTTGTCATAGGAAATTTCGATAAGCCACGATGTTTTAAGGGCATTGGGTACTTTCCATGCAAGTACAGGACATCTAAAATGCATACAGTACAGTAATCCAATGAACAAAGGACTTGCTCAGGGGAGCCAGCATAGATTTTTCCTCGTCTTTGAATCTTTTTTTTTCTTTCATTGTGTGAGGTTATGTTTGTCAGTGAGTTATCCAAGTGCATTATTTGAAAACTGTAAATGCACCTTGTTGGATACATTTTGGAAATAGTTTTCTTACATGGCATTTGAAAGATTTAAACTGTAAATCAAGGTTAATTGCATGCAGTAATAGAATATTTCGATACGCAGCAAGTTGACGGTTAATACGAAATTACGTAATTCGAAGTCCGATTTTTGCATCTCAATGACTTTGAATAAACAAGGTTTTACTGTACTTGTAAAAATGAAGTAGGGCGGACCTCTGTTGGAAGACATGTCCGAATAAAAGAGGTGTCTGGTCACCCTAACCCACTATTTATAACATAGCAAATAAGTGTTTTCAAAACCATACTTTTTCTACTATTGCAACTAGCGCTGATTTGTTTTACAATAATCTAGAATCACACATGATACAAGGTATTGAATCTGCAATATTTGGATGGAAACTTGTGATAAATTTGAGTATCAACAACCCTGAATCATACCACTATATTTAAATCAATGTCCCTGAAGGTCAGTTCTGTTTGCTATTTAAAAAAATGAAAATAATATGTAATTAAAGACTACAAGCAATGTTGTAATAAAATCACAGCTTTAAGAAGAACTATTAAGAAAGTTTTATGTTCACATAATGTATCCTTAGAATCAAGCAACAGATCTCAAACTACATGGAAACATATCTCTAACAACTAAAAAAGTCTCATCAGAAATTGAATCAAAATACTGTATAACTTTCAAAATAGACATTGGAGTGCTTACATAACTCAAATTGATCAGTAATCATTTCAATAAATATTTCACAGGTGTAAGTGAAAAGTTAGCCAAGTATCTTTCATCAAATAACTGTATTGCTGGCTCAGCAATGGATGGAATTGTCACCAGTACTGAGAATTTCTTCATGTTGCCTACAAGTCCTAATGAAATCATAAAATGTAGGTATTCATCAACTGAGAACTAATGCTAGTACAGCAGATATTGTTATATCAAGTACTTTGTTAAGTACTGTATATGGCACCTGACTTTGGCTTCACATCTGTATGATTTTATAAATCTGTGTCCAAGTCAGAAATTCAATGGCGTATACTGAGGGCTACCAAGGCTATCAGTGAAGCCCAAACCTCAACTGAGAATGATGGAAGTCTAAAGCACATTATCATGTAAGCATCTGACACATAGTTCCATTTACAAAACTTGAAAGCAGTGAGAAAAAAACGTCGCACGTATTTCTGAGAACAAGGCATCGGAGACTGATATCGCAGCCCTGACTCTCGCCTCGACTCACCCTGCGCGGCTTGCTGCTGTATATCGGCCAGGAGCGGGGACCAGGGCGGATAGGTGTGTTAGGCTTCGGTCTGTCAGATCGCCACTACTAACTATCAACCATGCGTTACTCATCGTATATACTTCCCCACCTCATACTTCTGACTTAATTATATAGATAACAGAGTGCTGGTATTTCACTTCCGTTTACTTCTACATCCTTGTAGGAAGACACTGCAGAGCTGCTCTTATAGGAGTAATGTAGTTTTCTGTTTATTCGTAGATCTGCTAAAATGAAATGCAATCTTTCAGGTTTAGTGTTCTCTTTCGTTGGTTGGAATCGAACCCGTGATTATGGATCAGACACCACTACTGATCTCCCGATGAAGCTAATTAACCAGTGAACGATGGGCACGACCGCTGTAAAATTCAACATTTTTATTTAATAATAATAATAATAATAATAATAATAATAATAATAATAATAATAATAATAATAATAATAATAATGGTAAATGGCATTCCCTGTAGAAATCTCGTATGTTGAAGTTACGAAAGTTATCTTCAATCGAGTCCATTTGTTGCTTCAAGTGTTTTCTCTTGACCTGCCTGATCATTTTGGCTACTCATTTTCTAGTTTCATTGAAATATGTTTGGTTTTCTGGTGATTTCTTGCTGTTGTATTTCTGGAATGCTTCTTTTCGTTCCTTCAAGGGACGTTCACATTCAGAATTCCACCAAGGGTGTTTAGTATTCTTTTTCAGGGGAATTTGCTCTCGAGCTTTCTGGATGATTTTATTGCGGAATTTCTCCCAGGTGCCTGCGTGTTCCCTTTCCCATACTTCTTGCAGATTAGTGTTTCCAATCTGTGTCGTGTCAAACTTCGGTATGTGTGACCCCTTATGATGAATTTTCTTCGGGGTGAATTTTACCTTTATTCTCACTAGGTAGTGATTGGAATCGATGTTTGCTGCTCCTCAGCGTACCTGTACATTGTGTACCTCTCTCTGCATGGGATGAGAGATGGCAATGTGATCGATTTGAAATTCACCGATCCCTGGAACGGGTGACCTCCAGGTCTTCTGTTTCCGTGGGGATTTTCTCAGAGAAGTTGACATGATTTTAAGATTGTTTTGTTGACACAGTTCAGTGAGTGAGTGAGGGCAGTGAGTCTCAACCCGTTTTTGTTAGTGAATTTGTGAGCAGGGAATTTGCCAACAGTTTTCTGGTGTTCTTTTTCTTTACCAATTTGTGCGTTAAAGTCGCCCAGCAAATTTTTTAAATCCTCTTTTGGAATCTTCTCCACGATTTTCTCAAGTTTAGCCCAGAATGCATCAGTTTTTTGTGGTTCTTTTTTATTGTCCGTGTTAGTGGATGCATGCACATTCACTACTGTATATTTTTTGTTAGCACATTGGATTTGCATTGTCATGAGCCGGTTACTGATGGGAGTGACTTCTTTTATTGAGCCTACTATACTTTTATGTACCATGAAGGCCATTTCTTGTAAGGGAGTTCCCTTACCAACTCTTCAGTCCATTTTACTCTTGAAGATTTGGTAGTTTCCATAATCAGTTGTGTCCTCATCAGTGAATCTCATTTCCTCAGTTCTGTTGATCTAGTTCTGTTACAAGATTGTGCAATTTACCAGGTTGGACCACGGTATTTACAGTGAACATGCCAATGTATGTGAAGGTTTTGGATGTTAGTTTGCCAGAGAAATCCGACTTTCTCTGTGTTCATGATTGCCTGGGTTCCCCAGAATCCGAATACCCAGTAGCTGTCTCATGATGGGTGGACTGGTTATCACCTGGGGTAATGCTGATTTTACTCTCACGAATCATCATAGCTTGTAATCAAAGATTGGTCCAGTGTTTCCACTGGGAAATTAGGACCAGTGACTGCTAGTTCCTGGAACGTAACTATACAGCTGTAGCTACTAGGTAGACCGACGCTGACCACTTCGCCACTCGGTCCAAGTCATATGCAAGGTGGATTTTATTTTTGGTTCTTCCGCCCTCTCATCCACTGAGACATATGTCCTCTTCTGCCATTGAAGCCATTCACCACAGTTCTAGTTTTCTCAGTTGATCCGCGAGTGCTTATTTGACAACGTCTTATCACACTTGTCCTTATACATATATATATATCTTTTTGCAAACTTTGTTAGTGGTCTCAGTTTCCCTAATTATTGATTTTAACCTTTATTGCAGTTCATTTCATTAAGGTCAGTTAGTAAGTAAAGTATTATGAACAGAAAAAGTAATGAAGATGCAAACTTCCTTTAATTAATTATTCCAGTAAATGATAATATACTCACTGCTCTCCATAGCAAAGGAACACAATGGATCATCAAAAGGGAAGATGTGCAGATGACCCTGACAGGACAAAATCAGATGTCGTCTGCAAAAAATAAAATAAAGTAACCAATACAGATTCAAGTTTTAAACATTTCCTTAAAATTAAAATTTTATGAGTAGGCTTAATGCTACTGTTAAATATTTGTTTCCATAATATCACCAAAAGTCAGTATAAAATTTACCATCATGCATTATTAGTACCACAAATCCTATCCAAGGTGAGTAGTGGAACTGCATAGGAGCTGGACTCTCCCTCTCTTTCTCTCAATATATATATATATATATACACACTGACTGACAGAACAAATGCAACACCAAGAAGGAGTGGTCAGAACTTTATGCCAACTGCAGGGTAGACTGACGTCACTGAGGTATGCTCATGATGTGAAATGCGCCGCTGTGCTGCGCACGTAGCGAACGATAAATGGGACACGGCGTTGGCGAATGGCCCACTTCGTAACGTGATTTCTCAGCCGACAGTCATTGTAGAACGTGTTGTCGTGTGCCACAGGACACGTGTATAGCTAAGAATGCCAGGCCGCCGTCAACGGAGGCATTTCCAGCAGACAGACGACTTTACGAGGGGTATGGTGATCGGGCTTAGAAGGGCAGGTTGGTCGCTTCGTCAAATCGCAGCCGATACCCATAGGGATGTGTCCACGGTACAGCGCCTGTGGCGAAGATGGTTGGCGCAGGGACATGTGGCACGTGCGAGGGGTCCAGGCGCAGCCCGAGTGACGTCCGCACGCGAGGATCGGCGCATCCGCCGCCAAGCGGTGGCAGCCCCGCACGGCATGTCAACCGCCATTCTTCAGCATGTGCAAGACACCCTGGCTGTTCCAATATCGACCAGAACAATTTCCCGTCGATTGGTTGAAGGAGGCCTGCACTCCCGGCGTCCGCTCAGAAGACTACCATTGACTCCACAGCATAGACGTGCACGCCTGGCATGGTGCCGGGCTAGAGCGACTTGGATGAGGGAATGGCGGAACGTCGTGTTCTCTGATGAGTCCCGTTTCTGTTCTGTCAGTGATAGTCACCGCAGACGAATGTGGCGTCGGCGTGGAGAAAGGTCAAATCCGGCAGTAACTGTGGAGCGCCCTACCGCTAGACAACGCGGCATCATGGTTTGGGGCGCTATTGTGTATGATTCCACGTCACCTCTAGTGCGTATTCAAGGCACGTTAAATGCCCACCGCTACGTGCAGCATGTGCTGCGGCCGGTGGCACTCCCGTACCTTCAGGGGCTGCCCAATGCTCTGTTTCAGCAGGATACTGCCCGCCCACACACTGCTCGCCTCTCCCAACAGGCTCTACGAGGTGTACAGATGCTTCCGTGGCCAGCGTACTCTCCGGATCTCTCACCAATCGAACACGTGTGGGATCTCATTGGACGCCGTTTGCAAACTCTGCCCCAGCCTCGTACGGACAACCAACTGTGGCAAATGGTTGACAGAGAATGGAGAACCATCCCTCAGGACACCATCCGCACTCTTATTGACTCTGTACCTCGACGTGTTTCTGCGTGCATCGCCGCTCGCGGTGGTCCTACATCGTACTGAGTCGATGCCGTGCGCACTGTGTAACCTGCATATCGGTTTGAAATAAACATCAATTATTCGTCCGTGCCGTCTCTGTTTTTCCCCCAACTTTCATCCCTTTTGAACCACTCCTTCTTGGTGTTGCATTTGCTCTGTCAGTCAGTGTATATATAAGTTTACAGCTCAAAAATATTAGTTAGTATGCTATAAAGTTGCTTTGTCTTGTTCTGACATGTTTTACAAACAAACACTGCCTATGAAATAAATTGTCATGACTGCATCTTTCCTTTTATGAAATAGTGAATATTGAAAACTGAAGTGGGTGATCAATGATGCACATATACTCTAAGTGAGAAGCTCCTGTGCATCAGCTTGTTTATCGCTCAGGGGAACCAAAATGATCTACGGGCAGCTACTGGTGCAACTGTCAGTGACCCAACAGTTTGGAACAAACTGCAAAAGACATGCTTAAGGTCATGAAGGCCTTATAAAGGTCTCCAATTACTGTAGTACCTTATCACAGGAGATATCTACTTAGATTTGTGAATGCACTGGCAGCTCTGACACAGGTGCAAAGTGGTGTTCACTGATGAATGATGCTTTCGCCTGATGCAGTGATGGCAGTGTGATGGACATCTGTGGGTGTATTGTTGCCATGGAGAGCAGTATACACAGGCAGCAGTCCAGGAAGTGCTGGGTGCTGAGTGCTGGGTCTGTCATGGTTTAGGATGGCATCATTTTTAATGGTCAAATGGACTTTGCAGTGATCAGACTCCAACTTAATGCTTCCAGGAAACTAGAGGATATTGTGCTTGATCACATTATGCCTATTGCAGTGGTTATGGTCCCTACTTTGTGGTGTAACAAGACAATGCAAGAGCACATACATCAGCCGCCACTAAGGCGCCCAGACTCAAACCATGGAATGGCCCGCTGTAAGTCCCGACCTCAGTCCCATCAACCAATTATGGGACAAGCTAGATCAACAAGTCCAATGGTATCCAAGAGTCCCTCAACACTTAAAGAACTTACAAATGCTATGGTCGAAGAACTGTGAAACATCCCCCTGACAGATGTGCGTTGACAGATCAGAAGCATGCCTCATAGATGTGTGGCAGTCATACACGCAAATGGAGGGTTCTGTCTTACTTTATATGACAGTTCCCTTTTGGTTGATAACATAGTGTTCGATTTCTGCTTGCCGCATCTAAGTGTACAATGCAACATAAACAAGCTATGTATTCCTGCTAGATGAAGGTTTGAACTATCTGATAACACATGATATATCACGGTACACCTAACATGTAGAACAGTACAAGTGTTCAAAATCTTGTCCTTGTAATTTTTTAGAGCAGTATAAACAGAAACAGGCATCTCCTTTTCACATTGGAGCTACTCGCAGGTAATGCAAAATGTGTCCAGAATTGACAGCATCCAAAAGTATGGGTACTGACTGATGAATAATAAAGCACACAGAGAAACAATTGTATCAAATGAAATATGCAGCTATACAGGGAAGTGTTATTTGGCCACTTTTGTTTATGCTATTTACCAATGACCTGCTGAATGAAATCCAAAGTAACTGCAGATTGGTTGTGGATAATTATACAGCATCTGTGCATATATACATTTTCATTAGTTTAGTTCCACATCTCTTTTCATTAAATCATTAAAAACTGAGTCTATCATAATCTAGGTCGTCTTCTACTCCTCTTACCTTCTACGGCCAAGTCCATTATTCTCCTAGGTAACCTATCCTTCTCCATTCACCACATGACACCACCACTGAAGCCAGTTTATATGGATAGCTTCATTCATAGAATACATTCCCACTTTAGCCTGTATTTCCTCATTCCAAATACCCTCCTGCCATTGCTCCCACCTGTTTATACCTGCATTCATTCTTGCTACTTTCATAACTCTTACTCTTACCTGCTGCAATCTTAGGACCATTTTACAATTACTTTATGATGACAACTTCAAACTTATGAATGGGATAACCTGAGTCCACCTAGCTTTCACTTCCATACAGTATAAAGTCAGTATGAACACCTGTGAATTAATATCTGACTGAATTATAATTATTAAACTATGCTAGGATATAGTGTAATTTTCTTAAGTTATATTCAGTGAATTCTGTGCAACTTCCAATGTAGCTGCATTGCAATAATTATGTTACAACACGTGTAATGTTATATTTTGTAAATTTCATGTGAATTTCTATGTGATTGCTTGTAACTATTATGTTATTTGTTTCCACCATGCATGTTTTTTGAACTTATACTTCACATTTTGAACTTTCTTTTTATTTTCCATATGAAACTGTTCCATTTGTACATTGTTTTCTTCACATCTTTTAATTGTAAATCACTTTATCCTGTTCCTCACAAGTTTTGTCACTATTATACATTAAGCTGACAAACAAAATTTGTCAAAAAAAATTGTAAAAATGCATTTGACCCCACGCCCATCCGACTATAGTCCCACCTCTACTGCGATTCCCCTTCCTCCTACTTAGCAACTCCACCCCGCTCCCCTCCCTCGACATCAGTCTGTCAGTTCCTCCCGGTACACCTACCATCAACTTGGCACGTGAGGCGAGTCTTCCATCCTTTAGCAATATCTTTTCCGGTATTTACGTAATTCTAACTCGTGTCTTATCCTTCTTATAGGTTCTGTCTTGGTTCAAGACCTTTCTAGATCAACCACTGTATTTACAACTTGCTTCATAAGATCTTTTCAAGCACTATTTCAACAAGAACCTCGGCTATTTTACAGTGTTCAAACCCATATTGCTTAATATGACATAAATAAACATACAAGGTGACAAGCCGATAAAAAAAAAAAAAAAAAAAAAAAAATCCAATAAATCACTTTGCTTGTCAATATCAACCTGCAGTGACATATAAACTTTATTTATTTATCTTGGTTATATTGGGCATTGTACTAAAATTCTTCTTCTGTTAAGTCCAATTTGAAGTCCTATTAGAATATTCTGCATTCTGTTGTGTATATACTCGTGAGGAACAACTTATGACTGAGTGTTTAATTCTAATTAATGTGTCAAACATAGTACAACGCCTCTTTAAAAATGAATCAGACTGTTCAACAGATTAACATATGACAGATCAAAAGCTGATCATTATATTTTACTGCAAAAAAAAAAAAAAAAAACTTTTTTAACATGTCATTCTTTTTAAATACACCACTATTGTGTTAATGACTATCAGCTATCACATGTAAATATTACTTTAGTTTTAATATGTATAATTTTATTATTATGATATTATTATAGGGTCACAATCAATGTATTTTATTGTCTTTGTATAATTTATCCTAGGCTGATGATGACATATAGTTTTGTCGAAACAGGTACCAAAAGTTCATAAACGTGATGATTTAACAGAAATGTAAACATTTTCATGGAATATATAGTATTGAAAAGGTGGATCTTATTACTTGCTTTGTTTATTGTGAATGGTAATGTAAAGAAATATGGGTATATTTAGAGTAACGTTCATTATAACAAATTTATGTATTTATTTGCAGCCAATGTATATGTATTATATTAATTTTGATGCTAATTAAATTGTATTGTACAATTCCTATATATGAGCCTTTGGCTTGTTGGCATTAATTAATAAAGTAAATAAAAGGTTTAATACGTTAAACATGGTGCCCGAGCATTGCTTGGGCTCTCTTATTTACAGCCATATCCAGTGCCCAAGCAACACCCAGGTTTGGTTTTGTTAACTATTAAATCATGTTGTTGTTTGGGTCATCAGTTCATAGACTGGTTTGATGCAGCTCTCTATGCTGCCCTATCCTGTGCTAACCATTTCATTTCTACATAACTACTACATCCTACATCTACTCTAATCTGTTTGTCATATTCATACGTTGGTCTACCCCTGTTGCTTTTACTGTCTTACTGCATTCACTTCCTCCCAAAATCTAACTGAATAAGTTCTGAGTGTCTTAACATTCTATCTCTTCTTCAGGTCAAATTTTGCCAAATCGTCGTCCTCTCACCAATTTGATTCAATATCTCTTCATTTGTAATTCGATCTACCCATCTCACCTTCAGAATTCTTATGTACCAAGTGAGTTGGCCATGTGGATAGGGTCACGCAGGCGTGAATTTACATTCTGGAGATAGTGGATTAAAGTCACCCCGTCGGCAGCCCTGAATATGGTTTTCCGTGGTTTTCCATTTTCAAAATGCAAAGGTTGTACCTTAATTAAGGCCAGAGCCACTATCTTCCAAATCCTAGCCTTTTTCCCATCCCTCCATCACCAAAAACCTTCATTTTGTTTGTTTGTTACAATTTGCTTTACGTTACACTGACACAGATAGGTCTTATGGCAACGATGGGATTGGAAAGGCCTAAGAGTGGGAAGGAAGCGGCCGTGGCCATAATTAAGGTACAGTCCCAGCATTTGCCTGGTGTAAAAATGGGAAACCACAGAAAACCCTTCAATGTTTTAGTGCAACGTTAAACAATTAGCATTCTTCCGTAAAACCACATTTCAAAAGCTCCTATTCTCTTTCTTTATGAGCTAGTTATCATCCATGTTTCACGTCCGTGCGATGCCATGCTCCAGATGAAAGTCTTAAAAACATCTTTCTAATTCCCATATCAATGTTCAAAGCGAGCGAATTTCTTTTCTGAAAAAAGCTCTTCCTTGCTTGTGTTAGTCTGCATTTTATGTCCTCTTTACTTCTGCCATCATTAGTTATTCTACTTCCCAAGTAACAATATTCATCTACTTCCTTAAAGACTAAATTTCCCAATCTAATATTTTGCAGGCCATTACCTTTTATTTATTTATTTATTTATTTTCATTTTGTATTCCTCCTCCAAGACTGTGTCCATACCATTCAGCAATTTCTCCAAATTTTCTGCAGACTCAGATAAAATAACAATATCATCAGCAAATCTCAGAGTTTTGATTTCCTCTCTTTGGATTGTGATTCCTTTCCCCAAATTCTTGTTTGACTTCCTTTACCACCTGTTCTATATAAACATTAAAAATAAAAGGGGACAAACTGCAGCCTTGCATCACTCCTTTCTGGATTGCTGTTTCTTTCCCATAGCCTTCGATTCTTATCACTGCAGACTGATGTTTGTACAGATTATAGATAAGTTTTTCTTGGTATCTGATCCTAATCACCTTCAGAATCTCAAACAGCTTGGTCCAATCCACATTATTGAATTTATTTTCTAGATCTACAAATGCCTTGTACATGAGCTCGTCTTTCTTCACCTGAGAACAGTCCCGATGAATTGCAATGACCCGCACAGTTATATTTCCATTAGCCCCACCACCATCAATGGTGGCACTGCAACTTCAATTTTATTATCTTTTAACTCTTATTTCTCTACACAATGCAGTAGTCACCAATCAGTTCGAACCTATGAGTTGCTGACGATATTTGTTTGCAGGTCATCACAACCCACTCTAGCCATTTCTGTATGCGTAAATTTTTCTTGGGTTATATCTGTAAGAACGTATTCTGTGAAAAGAAAATCCAACAGATAGTCTCTAACAGTGTTCTTTCATCTTATGAAAGTCAAAGCTATAAATGCATTAGTGGTCTATGCTTGGAATAACAAAGACAAGCATCTCACAAGGAGGCAGTTCCTGAAACAACTTGCCAAAGAACTAGTCCTTCCTTACATGAGGTCTTTTTGCAGCCTAGAAATCTTAGTCATAAACTAATATCAGAAATAATGCACAATCTGAAAGAATTGTATCCAATCCCTGAGAAACCTCAAACAGATGAGGATACCAACAAATGAAAGAGAAGAGCACTGTGCTCCAGAACTGGGATCAAAAGTTACCAAACCTGTACAATCTGCAAGAATTTTATGTGTGAAAACCATGGGAGACTGACCTGACCAGACAGTCTTGAAAGTGCCTCAACTAGTGTCTTAATGCAATAAGAAGCTTAATGAGTGTAAACTTGTCTATCATCTCCATTTTTTGTAAAAACATCACCTGGTTTTAAAGTTCATTAACTTCAGTTGATTTTCTCAGATTTCCAGTACAGCAAAAGTTCATGTGTGAAAAACATTGAAAATTTTAGTATGATGTCCATTTGAAAACAAGCTTAAAAATCGTCTACACTATCGTAGAAAACATTCCAGTGTAATCACGTGTTTTTTCAATTTCCGAGAAAAAATGGTGAATTTTTGAAACATGTGTAATTTTTGTAAAAATGTTTCAATAAAAAATGTATAACTGTATCATAAAGATTTAAATAAAGGTATGGGTATTTTCATAATGCAAAAACACTATTAATTGATATGCTAGAATAGAAGATGTTATATAAAGCAAATTAAATAACAATTAAAATTCACCAGAGGTTAATTTGCTCCTCTAAGATCAAATGTAAACCCAGGATTCATTTGTGTGTCCCTACATTTCTTCCGAAGTCAAACTGATCTTCTCCCAACTCAACTTTGACTTGTCTTTCCATTCTTCTGTAAATAATACGTGTTAAAATTTTGTAAGAGTGAGATATTAAACTAATCTATCTATACTAATATTATAAAGAGGAAAAATTTGTTTGTTTGTAACGAATAGGCTCAAAAACTACTGAACCGATTTTAAAAATTACTTCACCTATAGAAAGCTACATTGCCAGTGAGTAACATGGGCAGTATTTTATTTTCAAAACAATTCGAGGTTGGGGGCACGGGGGGGGGCGGGGAGAGATATAAAAATAATAGGCTGTTATAGGCAAAATATCGAATTTGTCGTATAAGGACGAGACAAAGCTCAATTTAATTCTCTTGACGCAAAGAACAAAACTTGGTAAGCCCTATGAGCCCGAAAACCATGTTTTAAGGCCCTAAAATCAACCGTTACGGAGATATTGGCACCACACTACCCCTGCTCTAGGAATCGGATAACGTAATGAACTGCCGTAACCATGGCAACGTCAGCTCCAGGTTTCTACAGCAGCGAAATTATCACAAAAACCTAACATGTTACAGACATGAAAATTGATATTCGGAATCCCCTTTATAAATAAAAGATCACAAATATTCATTTTCAGATAATCCACTTAAGGGGGGTGTGAAAAGAAGTGAGGAAGGAGTTGAATTATTAATATGAGGATATATATATATCTCAAAAAATGAAGATGTCACAGACTTTAAAATTGGTACTTGGAATCACCTTTAAACTGAACACACTCTTTTTGGAAAATCCGCTTAAGGGGATGAAAAGAATAAGAAAGCAGGTGAATTTTTAAAATGAGTACCTTTTTCTTCTATCGCTTTACCCACACCTGTGGGGTTTGCGGGAGCGAAATGTGTTGCAAATGTGGATTTGACCCTGTTTTACGACTGGATGCCCTTCCCGACAGTAACCGTGTGTGTAGAGATGTAATCTATACTTCTATACTAATATTATATAGAGGAAAAATTTGTATATTTGTTTGTAATGGATAGACTGAAAAACTACTGAACCGATTTTAAAAATTACTTCACCTATAGAAAGCTACATTGCCAGTGAGTAACATGGGCTGTATTTTATTTTCAAAACAATTCGATGGAGGGCGGGGTGGGGGGGTCAACGGGCAAGAGATAAAAGTATTAAAATAATAGGCTAAAGTAGGCGAAATCGAATTTGTCGTACAAGGACGAGACAAAGCTCAAAACCATGTTTTAAGGCCCTAAAACCAACTGTTATGGAGATATTGGAACCACACTACCCCTGCTCTAGGAATCGGATAAAGAAACGAACGGTCGTAACCATGGCAACGTTAGCTCCAGGATTCTACAGCAGTCAGATTATGCATGTACGTTTGGGCATAGCTGCCAACCAAACTTGATACACATATGACTTACTATCTGGAAGAAATAAACTGTTGTGTAAGACGCTCATAGCATTCCTTTGGGCGGGGATGGAAAGGGAGTGAAGTATAAAAGTAATAGCCACGGAGATCTCCGTAGTACAGCGATCAGCTTTTGCCGACGGACCTCCGTTTTTACGTACTAGGTTAGGTTTCAGCATTTTGTGGAGTCTGTTACCTATAGTTTAAGCTATTTTCTATCAAAACATGGAGTAGTAGGATCACTGATGTTATCAGTGCCGATATTTTGGTCCACTTTTACGATCAATGTAACCATGAAAACAACCTATATACTGTATACAATTATCAATGACTTGAAAAAAGTTCTCAACATTTATACTCAGATTCATTATAAGATGTGCGACATGACTGACAAGCCCTGAGATTACTGAGATTTTCGATAATTATAGTAGTTTTTATGCATCGCGTATTTCCTTGATCATTTGTAATAGTTACGAAATGTCGGATCAGACAAATACATTCAATAATATTCATATTTGTGGTACTATCTAGCGGAAGTATACTTACACTAAACCTGCAGATTGGTGAAGGGAACAGGTATATCTAGGTGGGAATGAAGGGGAAACGTGGTAGCAAAAGATCTTAGAGGTCGACGCTAATTAGGAACTAATATTTAGAGGCCCCCGTGAAGAAAAGAAGAAGAAAGTACACTATAATTCCAAACATGACAAATAATTTCTACGTACTTAAATAAATACACCAGTGATATAAATATCTAATGAAGTCAGTCACACCGATAGTATGAGTAACTAAAGCCAGTTTCTAATAACTCGTACGAAGAATGGATACTTCTGCTAGTATAATAATAATTTCATGTGGCTATTTCTAGCCAAGCGCAGACCCTCTGATGAGGGTGGGCGGCATCTGCCGTGTGTAGGTAACTGCGTGTTATTGTTGTGGAGGGTAGTGTTATGTGTGATGTGTGAGTTGCAAGGATGTTGGGGACACCACAAACACCCAGCCCCCGGGCCATTGGAATTAACCAATGAAGGTTCACGTGATGATGCTGTGCTGACAGGACTCTATTACCAAATTTATTGAACCATCTCATGTGTTGTTCAATATTTTAAGACAGATGAAACATGTTACGTTATTTTTTAAATGTTGTTTACATAATTAAATTTTAAAAAATATAAAAAAATTAGTATTGTAAAGGTGGAACATTTGACCATACCTTTTAAGTATACATACGACAATACAGGCTTTATAATGAAATTCATTTTATGCAATGTAAGTGGCTTGTCGTGACATACTTGCTTCCTTGCTTTCTGGGGATCTTTGCAGTTTCATACTTTTTTTTTTTCATTGCAACTGATCTTGATTTGATATCTTCCTTCCAGTATAAAATAAAGTCAAGTATTGAGTTAATATTTAAAAAAAATTGTCAGGTGTATGGAGACTTTAAAACATTGCTGAAACAATCTCCATAGCAACACTCTTTAGAGTCTATAGAGCTAGTTACCTGTTCTTGGACTTTCATATGACTGCCACTGCTATTTACCTTATTTTTCACTGTATCAGGATAGGGTATAGAACAAAAATTTGTGATAAGCCATACATTAAATAAAACCACTGTTCAAGGCTATACCAGAAGACATAATGTAGGCCTACTAAATACACTATATCTGACCAAAGACAGATTGCCTGTAAAAATGATTTCAATAAATAAAATCCAAAAAATACAACAAGTTTTATTCTTTAGGCTCCTTGTGTAGCACCCTGTCCTGGTGAAATTTTTGGACAACTTATAGCTAAGATCCTACTCGACCATTTCTTGAACCTGTAATACCAAAGGTATTTTAGATAAATCACATGAATGTCTACTCATGTATGTAAGTACTGCATATTTTTTTTCCTTTTTTGGTTTCCAAAGAGAGTTTTTGTTTTATTAATAATCTTACTTTTTTATTTTATTGATATTTCAAGAATAACCATTATTTCTTGCTATTTGATGAATTGTTTTCATTTCTTTGTTAAAACTTCCTTTAGTTAGTGGAGTGTTGAATGTCCTGTCAATTGTCATTTATCTTTACGTGAATGGCATGAGTCTCCGGACATTCCCGGCACTGAAAGCCGTACATTAAATAAAACCAATGTTCAACGCTATACCAGAAGACATAATATAGGCCTACTAAATACAGTATATCTGACCAAAGACAGATTGCCTGTAAAAATGATTTCAATAAATAAAATCCAAAAAAAATTGTAAGTAAAGCCTTCTTCCATGTACAAATCAAAATCATACTCACCGCATAAGATAATTGACAGTGCCATTGCGATAGATACGAAGTGCGAAGTGTACAGGAATTAGAGGATCTTTAAAGTCTCCGTGCATAATGAAGTAAGTGTCTGGTAACCAGACATCTTCATGATGATGGATTGCGTTGAGGAAATCGAAACTACTATGGTTTGAATATTGCAGGCGAGGATCGAACCACTGCTGTTGAAGGAGGAACTCCACTTCATATTTCTGTAGAGAAAACAAAACACATAAACCTGTAAAATATATCAGTTGAAAAAAATTAAGAGCATTTATATTTCACCTGTGTGCATACAAGGAAGTAGATGCAATGTATATATCTTTATCACATAGTTATTTTAAGTGTTAATTTATGTCATATTAGGATTATTTATAATAGGTCTTCATTGTGATGAATCATAATATGTAATATCAATTCAACAAGGGGGTGTTATGCGATAGTACATGTATCAGAGCCTGCACTGTATTTATCAATACACATCATATTTATTCTTACGTTTATTTGTGTATTAACTTAGTTGTATGGTAAAGTGTAGAAGGTGGGATGTTTCCATATTGGATCCTGTACATAATTTATTTTGTACAGTATGTGAGAAATACAGAGCTATTTCCAAGCTATTAATAACACTGGACACTTTATGAGTCATGTCTACGTCAACAAGTCAACCAGAAGGACGATGATCAAGCTAGCTGATCACATGGCTAGAGTTGCGTAGCTGTGAGCTTGCATTTAGGAGATGGTTTGAATGCCACCGTCGGCAGCTCTGAAGATGGTTTTCCATGGTTTCCCATTTTTACACCAGGCAAATGCTGGGCTGTATATTAATTAAGGCCATGATCACTACTTTCCCAATCCTAGCCCTTTACCATCCTTGCATTGCCAAAAAACTTCAATGTGTTAGTGCGACGTTAAACCACTAGTGAAAAAAAAAAAAAAAAAAAAAAAAAAAGGATGACAGTTGTATAGTAGCTATGGAGCCAAAAGTTCTATTACAAGGTGTGGCTTCAAGGGATTACTAGATTGGAGATTAAGAATGATAAATCTCTCTCTCTGAGAATACCAAGAGGAGTATGCCATGATGCGCTGAAGGGGGAAGGTGGAAGCAAATATAAGGTATGGTGGGATGTAGTCCAGTATTCTGTTACTGATTAAGAGTCACTAGTCAGCGAATGTCATCATTGTCCTGTCGTTAGTTCATGGTAGCCTAGTGGTGTCTATTTCATCGCATATCTTGAAGTAGATCACGTGCATTCTTTCAGATCTTTCTAAAGCAGGCTTACATAAGTAGAAAATATGTTACCTATGCATAGCAATAACTAGGAATGTGATCAAGGGTAAAATTGCTTGAGGGCCGATAACCTAGATGTTAGGCCCCTTTAAACACCAAGCATCAAAATTGTTGACAACCTACAGCACAGTTCCAAGGTACAGATAAGCAGCATGTGTTCGATCAAGTGAAAGTATAATAAACCAGGTGATAAAATCTGTGAATGTAAAAAGGTACGGTCCAGTATTAAGTGAATGAATTTAATCAGTATACCATGTGCTGATGGTGAAATTCTGAATCTTGTGTTTAATAATAATAATAATAATAATAATAATAATAATAATAATAATAATAATAATGGAATGGCATATGGCTTTTAGTGCCGGAAGATCCAAGAACGGGTTCGGCTCGCCAGGTGCAGGTCTTTTGATTTGACTCCCATAGGCAACCTGCGCGTTGTGATGAGGATGAAATGATGATGAAGACAACACATACAACCAGCCTCCGTGCCAGGGAAATTAACCAATGATGGTTAAAATTCCCGACCCTGCCGGGAATCGAACCCGGGACCCCTGTGACCAAAGGCCAGCACGCTAACCATTGTGCCATGAAGCCGGACATAATAATAATAATAATAATAATAATAATAATAATAATAATAATAATAATAATAATAATAACAATAACAATAACAATAACAATAACAATAATAATAATAATAATAATAATAATAATAATAATAATAATAATAATAATAATAATAATACAGAATTTCGCACAATGTGCATGGAATGAATAATTTTCACAGAACTTTCTTAGAGAGGAACCGCGTCAATTACACCACAATACGTGATATCTGTCATATGGCCATTCGCATAGTTCACACAGACACTGTATATCCGGGACGTGGAACTTCTTCATGCTACACTCCATGACTTGTGTTTAAACACCATATATTTATATTATCAATCGTCACTGGTCTTGTTAAAAATGGTAGTTCATTTCTTGCTGCATTTCCCAAATGCTATTGTTACAGGACCATTTTGTTGTATATAGGGACGAACATTTGTTAATGTTTATTGAGTGTGTTGTTTTATATTTATCATGTGTAGATGAAACACTCATGCACGGATTATGGTTATATCAAAATACAGATAATTTAATTTTAAATTACTGTAGCGTGAAGAAGTTATTGAAGAACCTAGGTGCAATTCCCATCCGTTTAATCGTTTTCAGTGGGTCAGGTGAGGCAAGGCCCATAGTGGACAAAGCAGTACACAGCAACATGTACATGCCCTGGGAGGAAGGAGAAAATAATCATGCTCAATTTAAATTTTAGGGATCTATTTAAGTGAACTCTGGTGCACAAATTACAGACATTTCAGTTAATTATTTTATCTATTTACTTATTCATTTCAAGCTCAGGCAAAGTAAAATCAGCAAAATTACAACTGACGTCCAATGTGTGGCGAGTATATTTTATGTTAGCTTATAGTAAAGTTACAAATGATACCCAAGCATGGGCAAGTATTACAGTAACAATAAGTAATATCACAAATATATTTTTATGCAATCACACAATAACATTGTAGCTGGCACACCATATATTTTCCAAGTTCATGGAAAGGTACGTTCTTTAAAAAAAAAAAAAAAAAAATCCATGAAGAAGTGAGGCAAGGATGCAGTTTGTCCTCCCTTCTTTTCAACATTCACTTAGAACAATCAGTAATGAAAATCGAAGAGGAATTTGGAAAAGGAATCGTAGTCAAGGAGAGAAATATCACAGTTCTGAAATTTGCTTATAATACTGTATGTGTGTATGCTGAAGATCTAGAAAAATTGCTGAATGACATAATAGACACAATCTTGGAGTACAGTACAAGATTAAAATATATAAATCCAAATTAAAAGATACAGAACTAGGCTGAGTGGCTCAGATGGTTGAGCTGGCCTTTTGACCCCAACTTGGCAGGTTTGATCCTGCCTCAGTCCAGTGGTATTTGAAGGTGCTCAAATACGTCAGCCTTGTGTCAGTAGATTCACTGGCACAGAAAAGAACTCCTGCGGGATCAAATTCCGGCACCTCAGCGCCTCCAAAAATTGTAAAAGTAGTTAGTGGGACGTACAGCAAGTAACATTATTATTATTAAAACATACAGAATACAGTCAAATTAAAACAAGTGATGTAGGAATGTTCTTTGAGAAGAAAAGAGAAAAGCAATTGTTGTTTTTCTTTATATTGAGAAGACATTTAATCATACTCCATATATGTGAGAAATTCTGAGACAGAAAGAAGTGCCAGAGGATATTATTATCCATATCAAACATCTCTACAACAGGGCAGTTGTTTATCCCTACTCCTCCTCATCAGTGTGATGGATGAGGTAATAAAGACTGTTAAAAAGGAAGATAAGATGACAAGCAGCATCACAATTCTACCACTCTGTTCATCACCTCCTGTGGGATGATTCCTTTACCCTGACCTCCAAGATTCCATTGTAACATAAAAATGTACAATAATGTGTATTATGGTAAATCCGTTGAGGGTCAGTTTTCTAAACAAAGGATTATATGAATATCTTATCTAGTACCAATCTTGACCTACAGACTTAAAGCAGCATCAGAGAATGGCAGAATACAAGCAATGGAAATTAAGTTCCTATAATCTTGCTTACAGAAAACCAGAGGAGAGAAAGAACGAAAGGAGGAAATTTGCCAATAGATTAGATTGGGAAGCAGCTTGTTTGACACTTTAGAACTGGGTGGAGTGAAGTGGTATAATTATATGAAAAAAATGGCCATAAATAGGATTCTGAGAATGTATTCTGATCAGAATGGTCCCAGGCAAAAGACCATAAGAAAAGGCCTAGGGACATTTGGGAAAAACAAATCTGAAGAGACCTAGAAAACAGAGATACAGGATGGCAACAAAATCTGGAATAGCAAATATGGTCGAATCAAAGTAATTGGATGAGGCTCATTTACTCCCATATCTGGCTTGTTAGCATAGAAATATGGTGGTGGTGATGATGATGTAGAAAATATTATATTAAGAAAATCCAAAAGGAGGTAGAATAATATTTTTATTTGTATTGGAAAGGAACAAGCAAGTGCCAAATCAAGTTGTATAAAGATAAGATCATGAAAAGGAACATATAATATGATCAACATAAAGGTAGAAAGAGGGAACAATAGAAAGAGAAGACAAGGACAAACATAAAAACACAAAAGGATAAGGATTCAAGTGCTGACAGCACTAGGTGAAGATGTAGACGTCTATGGAAAACTGTTAGCCCCTAAAATTCTTTGCGCATTTCCTGACGATCTTTGTTGCCAATGGCTACTTAACGCTAAGAGGTTGGAAATACCAGAAAGCAGTATCTCGTGTCTAATGAAGATTTTGAACAAAGAGGTGGAGTGTGCCTTGACTACGCAGAAGATAGGCTGCGACTGGCCATTTTCGACTACTTATACTCCGACGGCAGCTGCTCTCCATGTTAATACCAGACCTAACAAGCCGAAGAGAAAGAATATCAAACAAGTCACAGAACCGTATTGCATTTTCTGTGAGAATTGAGGTCACAGGGGTCAAGATTGCCAAAAATTAACGAACAACCTGGAGAGAACTGAAAACTGAAGAAAGCAAACAGATGCTTCCTTTCTCTTAGACGAGGCCATCACTCTAAAGACTGTGCGAAGAAGAATAAGGTGTCAAGCTCCAAATAATGCAATGTCAATTTGTGCAGGAGACCAGAGAGAAGCTGTAGCAGTGGGCAAAATCGATGTAAACACGCCCCCAAACTTCACGTATCTTCAAACTGCTCGGGTTTGGATTACTGGCCCGACTGGACTGACCAAACTTACATGGTGTATTTCAGATGCTGAAAGTCAATCCAGTTTTATCAGAACAAGCCTTATGGATCAGCTCAAGCTTACTGTTGTCGAAAAAAGGAAACTGTCTGTTATCGCATTTGAGTGTGATCAACACACGGCTACAACACACAGGGTTGCCCAGTTTAACATCAGTGGCGTGTAGTCGAAAACGAATATAATGATAATAGGTTTCGAGAGCAAAAACAAGTATTCCCCGCATCCTGCCGTTCCACACGATGTCTATTCCTTATCATGCGCCCGAACATTGCAATTAGCAGACTCCAAGGACAATGAAAGCAACATCCCTACTGAACTTCTCATAGGTTGTGATCGCTACTGGAACGTGATCCGAGATGGCCAACCAATATGCCTTTCTGAGTCCATAGTACTTCTCCCATCTAACTTGGGTTGGGTTCTTAGCGGAAACAAGTCAGGAATCACAATCCATCATGTCGCTATAAATCATGTTCACACAATTCTTAAGCCTAAAGACGACAGCATGCGACAATTCTGGGATTTAGAGACCATGGGAATAAGAGAGCAAAAAGGTAGAACACTTTCTAGGAAACACGCTACCATTCTTGAACAGTTTCATGATTCGTTTCATATGAAAGAGGGGCGGAGAGTAGTTTCTCTACCCAGAAAAGAGAAACTTATCTTGCCATCAAACCGCGTCAATGCCAAGAATCGCTTTAGATCACTTGAAAGGAAACTTCACGACAAAGCTGAGTTTCGAGAAATGTACTATTCACAAATTACTGACTGTATTGACAAGGGACATGTTGAAATGACCGCTTGAGAAGATAATCTAAGAGATGTTTTCTACCTGCCACACCATGCTGTCAAGAAGGAGAGGAATGGAGCAATCAAATGGAGGATTGTTTTCGACGCTTCATCACACGAGAGAGACTTGCCATCCCTTAACGACGTTCTGGAAGCAGGACCAAACCTCCTTCCTGAAATTCTGTTAACGCTAATCCGCTTTCGTACATATCGAAAAGCAATAGTCGGGAATGGAACCCAAGGCTTTTTGCAACTGTACCTAGAGGAAAAGGACAGAGACTTAACCAGATTTTTCTGGTATCACGTCCAGAAGAGGGAAGATGGTAACTGGCAAACAGCAGATGAAATTGTCAAGTACAGGTTCATGCGGCTACCATTTGGTCTCACGTGCAGTCCTTTCCTTCTATCTGCGACTCTACGTGAACTGACTTCAAGGTGCAGTAACACATACCTCACAGCAGCAGAACTTTTAGATCAGAGCACATTTATGGGTGACTTCGTTGCTGGTGCTGACGATGACAATGGGGTCATAAGCTTATATTACGAAGTAAGCTCTATGCTCAGGCAGATACGACTACCAATGGATTAATGGCCAATGAACTTAGAAACACTTAAGAGTGTATGGAAGTCTGAGAGATGAGATATCAAACAAGAAACTGAAGTATTAGGTATTAGGTGGAACACAGAATTGGACTGTATCCTTTTTGATCACCGGGAAATTACTGAAAAGCTAGCTCACATTCCTGCTACGAAACGTCAGCTCTTACAAGGAACAGCAAGATTTTACGATCCACTGGGGTTATTCTCACCCGTCTCAATTGTTGGAAAATTAATCTTCCAGGATATTTGGTGTCGAAGCATAGAGTGGGATGAGATTCTTCCCCAGGATATAGCCTTAAATGGCAACTTTGGATCTCGAGCATCAAACAGCTATAACTTTGATTATCTTCTCCAGCAGTCATTTCAACATGTCCCTTGTCAACACAGTCAGTAATTTGTGAATAGTACATTTCTCGAAACTCAGCATTGTCATGAAGTTTCCTTTCAATGGATTAGAATGTGTAAACAGATGTCAAACACTATGCGTATACATGTGTTTTGTGACACTTCTGGTTAAGTCTCTGTCCTTTTCATCTAGGTACAGTTGCAAAAAGGCTTGGGTTCCATCCCCGACTATTGCTTTTCGATATGTACGGAAGCGGATTAGCGTTGACAGAATTTCAGGAAGGAGGTTTGGTCCTGCTTCCAGAGCACCGTTAAGGGATGGTGAGTCTCTCTCGTGTGACGAAGTGTCGAAAACAATCCTCCATTTGATTGCTCCATTCCCCTCTTTCTTGACAGCATGGTGTGGCAGGTAGAAAACATTGGTTAGATTATCTTTTCCAGCAGTCATTTCAACATGTCCCTTGTCAATACAGTCAGTAATTTGTGAATACTACATTTCTCAAAACTCAGCATTGTCGTTAAGTTTCCTTTCAATGGATTGGAATGTGTAAACAGATGTCAAACGCTACGCATATACATGTGTTTTGTGACGCTTCTGAGAGAGCATATGGTGCCACATTGTACACTAGAAAGGTAACAGACGATAATATATCAATACACTTGGCCTGCAGTAAAAGCAGTCTCCAGTCAAAAGGATTACCCTCCCATGACTAGAATTTCTGGCCACTTTGATAGGTTCTTGCCTCTTGAAATATTTCTGCCAGTCGACAGGATTTGACAGCACGCGAGCTACACTATGGACCGACTCTATGGTGGCCCTTGGTTGGATACGGAGTGACCCAAATTGCTGGAAGACATTCGTATGCAACCGCATGACAGAAATTCAAGACTATCTGTCGCTGGTTCAATGTCAATATTGTCCCAGTGAAGACAACCCCGCAGACCTTTTGACGCATGGAATGTTAGCGACAGATCTAAATTCCTCTTCATTATGGTGGAATGGATCATAATGGCTTGCTGAAACTCCCACTTCTTGGCCACAGGAAATTTCACGTCAGGAAGTATCACTACCCAGATCCAAGGAGGCAACCCCTCAAGTCCTTGTAATCAGTGCCAATGAATCACTGATAGATATTTTATGATATAGTTCGTATTGGAAGGTAATACATATCACCTGTTGAATTTTATGTTTTGTGGAGGTGATACGGAGAAGGGATCAGTATCCAAGGCATTTGACAACCACAGAATTAAAAGCTGCAGGGCTCTACTGGATACGCCGAGTACAGGAGGAATGTTTCTGTATAGAGAGCATATGGTGCCACATTGCCACATTGCTGCCCTGACATGAAAGGAACCGGTACCGGCTACATCCAAGATTGCATGATTCCATCCACTTCTAGAAGACAACATATGAGTAAACTTGCTTTGATGTGGCTGATGATGACCCCTAAATGGGTCGAAACTAGTACCATGTAACTTTAAAATATTGTTAATATATTTTGTATTGAATAGGTGGAAACATTTACTGTGTTGTTTACTCATATGTTATTCTCAGTTCAATACAGACCAACAACATGAAATTTATAACCCTTAATCTAGAAGACAAACCTAATTTGACTTGGTGGTAGGCTCCAGTTTGCAGATCTTTCCGAGAATGAGCGAAACCCCTAACTTCTTGATGGCTCTCATCATATCACTAAATTAGTGATAAAAGAAACACACATAAGACTTCATCACATTGGAGTTTGTGTTGTGTTATCAGAATTGCGTTGTGAATTCTGGATTTTGAAGGCTAGGCATTTACTCATGCCTTCCCTGCAAGATAATACATGCCAAGAGATGTGAAAAGAGCTCCTTTGCCAATGGACCGTGTTAAGTTTCAACGGCCATTCACCGTTTGTGGTGTAGATTTTGCAGGCCCATTGTTCGTGAAGGCTGGAGCTGCAGAGAAGAGATGCTACATCGCGTTATTTACCTGTGCAACGACGAGAGTCATTCATCTCAAGCTTACAACTGACTTGTCAACTGAAAAATTCCTACTTGCCTTTCAGCGCTTTGTAGGAAGACGTGGACTTCCAAACACTATGTATTCAGACAATGCTCTAAAGTTTCATGCTGCCAACAGAAAAATATCCGAACTCCAGAAATTGTTAGAAGATTCAAGAATACAAACTCACCTGTCACATCACCATGCTACATGGAAATTTATAGTACCAAGAGACGCATGGTGGGGAGGCTTCTGGGAAAGGATGGCAGGGTCCACTAAGATATGCCTCAAGAAGATACTTGGGCGAGCTCAAGTAGACGAGGAAGGGCTAAATACTATTTTGGTGGGGATCGAGGCCACTCTAAACTTGCATCCCATTAACGTAGAGTCCTGACACCTTCACACTTCCTCATAGGAGGAAGCCTGATACCTCTTTCAAGTACACCAGATACTTCCATCAATCAAGATTTGACTAAGGTGTACAGACAGAGACATAAGCTAATTTTACACTTTGAGCAAAGATGGAAAAGGGAATACCTCCTTCAATTAAAGAGTTAGCACAAAGTGAAGCAGATCAAAACAGAAACCGAACTACAGATAGGTGATGTAGTACTTTTACAAGAGGACTTGAAGCCCAGACTGGTGTAGAAATGAGGCCGAATTTGTAAACTGCACCGAGGATGAGATGACAGAATCTGAACAGTCATTCTTTAGCTCCCGGATCACTCCATGGTCACAAGACCAGTGCAGCTGGTCGTTCCCTTAGAAATTGATCGACCAGGGTGGGGAGGATGTTGGGGATTGTGACCATGTACCAATTAGAGAATTTTAGTTTTTTATGTTGACAGTTGATGTAAATAATGACGAAACAGTTGACTGTAGATTATTGTATGTTTACGAGACATAATAAAAATCACGAACTGTTAGTTTTGTAACAAGCACGTGTTTCAATTAACATCTGTAAAATATATCATGAGCAGCTCATCTTCTTTCTCCCTAATCTTCCCAGCCCAAACATTACAACATTTTTGTAATGCTACTCTTTTGTCGGAAATCACCCAGAACAAGTCGAGCTGCTTTTCTTTGGAATTTTTCCAGTTCTTGAATCAAGTAATCCTGGTGAGGGTCCCGTACATGTTGGCTATGATTAGTACCATGTAGCCACTAGCGGCGATGAAGAGTAAGTCTCATAATTCTTTACCAGTACTTCTGGAATGATCTCAGCTATCGCATCAAAACAGATCTTGTAGCCTATGTTACAAATTCTCAACTCGAATGTTTTTACAATTACAATTTATTACCCACTATCTTACAGAGTTGCCTCCTTATAGATTAGATATCTAAAAATACACACAAACCACACCCTATAAAAAATAAATCTGCTTACGCCAGTCTTGTTCTATTGTGCTTACGCTTGCCTGGGTGTCATCTCCCTCTAACCCTCCCACCTTGGTTCACCAGTGATTGAAGGGGCAACTCCTTCCTACTTCCTTCCCCGCAACCTCCACGGAAGACCAGTAGCTGTAGAGAGGAACCTAAGAATACTCCCGCGAAACGAGACTCCATCCGGACATATGGAAGCTCAACTCGAATGTGGAGACAGATTTACCTTGCTGCAAACCCCACAGTGCTAAAGAATCATTATTATTACTGTCATTATCAAATACTTTGCAATTGGGAAATATCAGGGTGGCAATGGTCAATTACAGTAGGCCTAGTGTGATAATAAGGTAAATTTTACAACATAATTATACAACAACAACAATAAAAGTACAACAAACAGTTCCACGGAAAGAAAATATTACACAAAATATTACTAGTTTAACATTCTACATCAGCATCATAATATACAAACAGGTTGAACTTACTACTAGTTTAACATTAGAAGTGATAATAAAGTAAACTTAAAACATAACCACCCAGCGACAGCAACTACAACAACAGGAGTACCGGTAACTTGCAACAAGCAATTCCATGGAAAGAAAATATTAAAATAAATATTACTAATTTAACATTCTAAATCCAGCATCATCATAAAATTCACACATAACTTAAGTATTGCCAAATACAGTAGAGACAATACGCGACACTTCCTCATTTAGCCTTGTTAAAATGGGAGACAGGTCGCAAGTGGCGCTCCTAGTGGCTTGACCTGAAAATTCGCTCTAAATTCAAACAACAATGGAAATGTATATACGGAAATGGATAAATAAATTACGTCTAGAAAGAAAGTGTTACTAAGATATTAACTTCAAAGTTGCTAAAGCAATTCTGGATAAATGAATGAAGAATTATTTAACAGGTTATTATTTAAAGACTGAAATTAGACATATAATCAAGATGTGAAATAGACTGCTGTGAAAGGGCTTGATCTTTCATTTATGCATTACTTCTTTAGCTTTAGAATTCCTATCTTGTCAACAAAAATATCGGCACATTCCTTACACACATGATTCAATGAATTTACGGTACATTTAAGAGCTGGAAAATTTTTCTTTTAACTTGAAGCCAACTAACAGAAAGAAAATCTATAAATTTAGCCTCAAAACATTCAAACTTTCCCTATAAGCAATACTTGCCATAATGCCATTACACTAGGGTAAAGCAAATTTGCATCATCATATTGTTTCAACAAAATATGTACGGTACATTTCTTAAATCACCCATATTTTCTTCAGTGCTTGACAACGTATTACGGCATTCCAAATGGGGTAACTTGGAACACAACCAGTCACACTCATATGCATATGTATTTTCCTGAATTAAATCAAACCCAGGGCCGATGACCTTCGATGTTAGGCCCCTTTAAACAACAAGCATCATCATCAAATCAAACCCACAGATCACACCTACAACAACATATCGGTATTGAAGGTTAATTGCTGCACTATACAATAAAATATGCGTATTGTATTTTAAGCCAGTTAAAATATGGGTCGAGCAGGTCAGAAGATTATGAAGTACTATAAAAATCTCTTTGTCACTGGAAGAATATATATGCAAACACAATATTACATTTTCTTGTCACGAGGGAAACGCAAGAAAGACAGCGAATTCTTCTCTACGTCATAGTTACTGCAGCCAAACACAGCACACGAGCATATATCTTTCCCCTCGTGTTGAGAGGAATAACGCACGCTGCTATTTAATTATGTCAACTCACTGAAAACGCATAAATAACATCAAAAACTTCACACACAAATATATGGGCTCTTATGACAGAAACAGTAGTTCTCAGGTCAATCTGCTAGAGAGAGCTATAGCTTGTCACTCGATATCTCGCTGAGTGTCGCGTATTGTCTCTACTGTATTTGGTATTGCCAGTGCTTAACACTACAGCTTACAATACTATAGGTTGATCCCACTACTAGCTTAACATTACAATGCTAATAAATTAAAGTCAAAACCTTTTTTTTTAACAATTGGCTTAATGTCGCATGGACACAGATAGGTCTTATGGCGACGATGGGATAGGAAAGTGCTAGAAGTGGGAAAGAAGCGGCCGTGGCCTTAATTAAGGTACAGTCCTAGCATTTGCCTGGTGTGAAAATGCGAAATCACGGAAAAGCATCTTCAGGACTGCCGACATTGGGGCTTGAACCCACTATCTCCCGAATACTGGATACTGGCCCCACTTAAGCGACTGCAGCTATTGAGATCGGTAAAGTTAAAAGCATAATTACCCAACAATAACAACAACAAGAGCACGGTACCGGTACCTAAAACAAGTAAATCCATGGAAAGAAAATATTACAAGAAATACTACTAGTTTATCATTTGATGGACTCATTGGCTGAATGGGCAGCATTGAGGCCTTCGGTTCAGAGGGTCCTGGGTTCGATTCCCGGCGAGTCGGGGGTTTAATCGCCTTAGATTAATTATTTTGGCTCGAGGAATGGGTGTTTGTGTTTGTCCCAACACTTTCACAACTTCATATTCAGAAAACGCACTACACTACCAACCACCACAGAAACACGCAAAAGTTATTACATCCCTCCATATAGGGTTGGCGTCAGGAAGTGCATCCGGCCGTAAAACAGGGCAAAATCCACATGTGTGACACAGTTCACAGCCGCGACCCCACAGATGTGGGAAAAGCGGCAGAAGAAGAGGACTAGTTTATCATTCTAAATTCAGCATCATCATATACAAATTCACACACAACTGGAAGTATTTCCAGGTCTTAACATTACAGCTTGCAATACTATTGGTTGAACTTACTACTAGCTTAACATTATAAGTGATAATAAAGTAAAGTTTAAAACATAGGTAAATACATTACCCATCAACAACAACTACAACAACATGAGTACAGGAAACAATTTCCTGGAAAGGGAATACTATAATACAAGAAATATGGTGTACTACTTGTTTAACATTCTAAATCAAGCAGAAAATCACAAATTCGGTGTCCGTAATTTACAACTTTTACTTTTCACTTTACACTAGCACTAATAATCTTCTTAAATGACTTGATACCGAAAGGGAATGTATCAAAGATGCTGCAGATAATTTATTTCAGCCCCTTATGGTTCTGTTTATGAAGGAAAGCTTACCCACATCCGTTTGCTGGTTTCTGGTCTTAATTTTATGTTTGTGATCATTTTTCGATAAGTACGAGGGAGGTTCCAACATATTCCTAATACTACTCCACGCAGCCTTTCCCGCATAGCTCTTATAAAGACCACACATGCGAGCTCTAGTTCTTCTAGATTCAAGATTTTCCCATTTAATGGTATTCCTCCTATTCCCGGTTACGAAACGCATCGCTCTTCTTTGAACTTTTTACAGGGAATTTATTAAACCTACCCTGTATGGATCCCAACACGCAGATCCATATTCGAGAATCGGTCTTACCAAACATTTATAAGGTTTACTTTTGGCACCAGGATTAGCTTTCTTGATATTCTGCATAATAAAATATAACGATCTCCAGGATTTCTTAGTTAGGTATATTTTTCACTTGCTCTGACCAGTTTGCCAGTTTAAGTCTTTTCTAAGAAACACCTAAGTACTTACAACTATCAACTTCAACAACACTTTCCCTGCCAAGTTCGTAATCCATACTTCCTGTCGTTTGTTTTTTACTGAAACACAATATCTTGCTTTATCCGCTGTGGATTTTAATTTGATTTTCCCGCGCCCATTTTTCAATCGTATCTAAATCCTGCTGAAGCAATAGTTCGTGCTCCTCTGTCTTTATCTTCCGGTATATCTTCTTCTTGTTGAAGAGTTAATGGGCTTGTTATGTCCCCAGTTCCAATACTTGTAAAAAGTGAACAATGTAACACTCGCTCAACTCACATACACAGGGATACGCAGAGTATGTTTTCAACATTGCTTTATTCACAAAACTTGCTGAAGGAAGAAAGCAAGCAGAGAGTGGAAGTGATCAACTACTTTTTCAAACACACGGGAATAGGTCACTGTTAGAGTATAACAAATAAAAAACTATTAGTGTGAAAAACTACTTATCTTATTCGCTATATACATAGGAAACACATGAGGACACAAGGTGCTAATATTCACGCCACAGTGATTCGCCTCGGCGACTTATTACGAGACAAACGAGCGCGGATAAACATTTAAGGTGTAGAATAGTAAGTGAGGTTGAACTAGTGAAGAGTAAAACTTTATGGCAAGGGAGAACACTATACTGAGGGAAGACACGGGTGTATCGACCGATGTATGTGACGTAGAGCCTTGAAGAGTATGTGGATGACCGAAGTAAAGAATCTAACCTTGTGAAAAGGTGATAATTGGCAATAGCTATGCACTGTAGGGGAACAGCAGGAGTATTATATAAGCAAGGGAATATATATATATAATAAATAGTTCGTATACATAACGTGTAGGCAAGTATATTTTGAAGCAATGATATTAGGTATCAAATAAGATATAATAAGTTTATATTAGAGTCTTCTAAAACATATTTAATATGCTGAGTATCGCGGGAGAAGGGTTGTAAACGAGGCAAGCAACACACGTTGGTAGAGGGAGTTTTAAATTGAGTAAGCTCGAATAAACGCGGCGGCGGGAGGAGTTGTACAAAGGGCATTGGGAGATGAGATGATTGGTGTCAGCATCTGATGAACCACAAGCACAGAGTGGATGCTCTATTAGAGGAAATCGGAATTTATAAAGGGCGTTAGAGCATGATTAAAACGGCAGCAATCAGGGCAATATACTACATAAAGAATATCAGGAACCTGTCCATCAGCACGGCGATGGCACTGTTTAGAAGTGCAATAGCCCCGATCAACACCTACGGCATACCGATCATATGGGAAAATTTAAAAAATAGGTGAATTAACCAAAATTGAAAAGATGAAGGCGATGTACATGAAAAGAGCAATGGGAGTAGGGAAGACAGCCCCCTCACGACTTCTATACGAGATGATGGGAGAAACCTACTTCATACAGGACATCAGGACCCAACACCAACTACCATCAACAGGACCATATCAAGAGCTACTAAGGAACTGAAATAAGAAGAGGGAAGAAATACAGCTGGAATTCTGGAGCTCACCTGCTATGGTGGAAAAAGTCCTGGACCAGAGAAAACCAGAAGCAAAGACATGTGATAGCCAGACTTTCAGTACACGGCTTTCACTACAAGCTGTGTATTAACAAGCGATTTCACAAACCAGACGTAGATTACGTGTGTGTGTGCTCTGCGGCAAAAATTGTGACACATACCACATGCTAAAGTCCACGAAAAGAACGAAGTCGATTACAGACTACAGTAAGGACTAAGATGATCAACTGAGCGCACCTTCTTCTTCTTATTATATTAATAATATGTTGACGGGTGTATGTTGACTTATGATACCAGTATGTTGTAGGTAAGAGAGGTTTTAGTCGATGATAGAAAGTCCCCTTCAGGCGGGCAGATTCAGTCCATAAGGTTTGCCACGATCTCTTTTGTTGACATTTTAACGGAGGAAAAAAGTCAGATGCTGGATCAGCAAAAGGTAGGGGGGGGGGGGGGGGGAGGGAGGGGTAACGAGCAAGGAAGCCTCTTTGGCTAATCTATCAGCTTGTTCATTACCGGTACCAGGAATGTTTTTGTGGGCGGGGATCCAAATAAGCGCAATATGCACACCTAATTGATTTAAGTCATATAATATGTTTTTGACATTATAAACGTACAAGTTCATGGTAAATTTGTTGGATATTTGAGGGGCTGAGAGTACAAGTGGTACAGGTGACATATCACAAGAAAATGGTCTAAGTGCACGTTTGGTAAGCTGAAGTATGGTTCTCTTCAGAGTAAAAGTAGTACAAGTGCGTTCCTGCATAGTGCTGCGCTCTGTGATGATAAAGTTTAACCTCTAACTCTGGGCCTGGAATGCATTTTGAATACAACCAGTACAAGTGAAATAGCAGACGAAAGACTCATTGCTGCTCTCCTTAATGGAGATTCAGGTAAGTATTTTTCTTATAGTACAGCAGTGGTGCAATCAGTGGCGTATCCTCGAATCTCCACTGAGGCATGCAACTAATAACCATGCAGTTAACACAATGTATTAAGTAAATTTCAATTCTACTCACCCTAATTACATGTAGGTGAACTCGAGCCAAACAGTTTTACTGTAAGTTTCTGGATTGAACGTGCGTACACAATTCTTGTTTCCTCTTTTTAAATTTACGAGGGTCCGCCTCTGTGGTGTAGTAGTTAATGTAATTAGCTGCCACCTCCGGAGGCCCGGGTTCGCTTCCCGGCTCTGCCACGAAATTTGAAAAGTGGTACGAGGGCTGGAACGGGGTCCACTCAGCCTCGGGAGGTCAACTGAGTAGAGGTGGGTTCGATTCCCACCTCAGCCATCCTCGAAGTGGTTTTCCGTGGTTTCCCACTTCTCCTCCAGGCAAATGCCGGGATGGTACCTAACTTCAGGCCACGGCCGCTTCCTTCCCTCTTCCTTGTCTATCCCTTCCAATCTTCCCATCCCCCGCAAGGCCCCTGTTCAGCATAGCAGGTGAGGCAGCCTGGGCGAGGTACTGGTCATCCTCCCCAGTTGTATCCCCCGACCCAGAGCCTGAAGCTCCAGGACACTGCCCTTGAGGCAGTAGAGGAGGGATCCCTCGCTGAGTCCGAGGGAAAAGCCAATCCTGGAGGGTAAGCAGATCAAGAAGCAGAAGAAGAAGAAGAAATTTACGAGAAAAGGTAGAGGTCTCGCGGCTTTAACTATTTGCATCTTTTCATCAAACGAACGGCCAGTAAATGGCTTTTCAAACTGATTTACAATTATATCCGTTTTAGACTCATCCATCGTTAATACCACATTGCGCAAAATATAACAAAACTCCGAAAACGACGAATAGCACAGGAACAGCACACACAGAATGAACTCACTAATCAGCAAAACACACAATGAATTAACTCACTAGTTAGCCACAACTCAAGCACTGGAGTTAAGTCACCCCAGTGGCATTGGTCAGTTTCGTCACGTTGGGTTCTCGCTAGGGGGTAATCTGTGTGTCCCGTTCGCTGTAAACATGTCGACTTTCTCCAAGTTGCTAACAGATGGCAGAGGGTAGCACGGGTATGGGGTGACAAATTCTGACCAAGTTTCAATTGCAGCGGCATCGTTCGGAGGGTTTCAGAACTACGTCTGCCACTGAATGCAATTTTAAGATTGAATGCCTTACGTCGTTAACTCCCCCATTTGCTGCCTCTTTCTTCCGAGAGTGGAGTAGACGGCGAGACTACACCAGCACCACACGTAATCAAGCAACGGAACTAGTACAGTTGCGCGGACCTTTTGAACTTCTGAGAGATGAAATCGTTAATATTTGACCTGAAACAACCTAAAATCGTAAATCAGACAGTTCTTTGTGTTATCATAACGCATGCAATGAATGCCTTGCATTCAAGGAGAATACGCCCCTGGGTGCAATAGATATCCTTTTGAGAGTACTTATGATAATATTTCATGCATGTTTAAATACGCCATATGTGATACCATTCCTTGTTTGCGATAGCGGCTTGTTTCCTTAAGGCACAACTGGCAACGTCAGATCCATATGTATTTATCATTAGTAATCTGCTGTGCACTTGCATGGTATTTACATGTAATAAAACATCACACCTGTGCAATTGGTTTAATTATTATTAAGTCTATTATTATTGATAACAGCTTATTTTATGCAATAATTTTAATAGTATTCACAGGTTATGTTAGTTCACTTACATTTTACAGAATGCATTATCATTTTTCTAGATGCCACTTCCGATTCCAATTTACTGGAATCTGGTGATGATTATGTGCCCTCAGAATCGAGTTCTATGTCATCTACAATAAGTTTGGATCAAAAGGAAAGTAGTAAATTTACCGGTAAGTTCATTGAACCGGGAAGCCATTCTTATAATATTATGAAGATCTACCAAGAAAATATTTTATTTGAGAGTTTTGTGGACCTACAATCTATGTGTGCATAACCTTAAATCAGGAAAAGTCAAGATGTTCATGTGGGATGAATCCACCGCTGGAAGGGGTTCGCAGGAAATTGGTTCATGCGTAGTCAGGTATTCGGAACAGTTGAGTAGTGAAATATCTCATATTATTGCATACAGTGACCGCGGCGGTGGTCAAAAGAAGAACTGCCATATTGTGAAATACTGGATGTACATATTGAGGCAAAATCAACACATTGACTCAATAGATTACAAGTTCCGTAAACCTAGCCATGTATATGGAATGCGATCAAGATTTTGGTGTCACGGAAAAGACAAAGAAACACTTGAAATAGGTATTTGTTTCCCAAGATTGGATGGAAGCAGTGAAGAAGGTCACAAGAGAGTTTTCCATAGTAGAAATGACAAAAGAAAATTTTCTTTCAATTAAATCTATGGAGTCTATAACAAAGGACAAAGTTCCTAAGACACAGAAGGAAATACAATACAGTGGAGGAATATTCGATGTATCCGAATCACTAAAGAAAATCCTCTAACAATGCAATTCAATTGTACCTATACTAAAACGTGACTTTCCGTTTAGAAAAGTAGATTTTAAAAGGCACATTCTTGGTCGGCCATCAAAGGTTTCTCTCCCGTCTTTATGCGAAGATGGCATTAAAATAAAATATGTGAAGTGGAAAAATCTTCAGATGAAAAAGGAATACATCCCCCCAGTTCACTACGAGTTCTACAACAATATACCCCATTCTCAGACAGCCGTTACAATGAACGCAAGAAGAGGGAGAGAAGAAACAAGAGGACGTGGAGGAAGAAGGGGACGAATACGTGGAAGTCTGAAGAAAGCACAAAAAATGGTACAGCATCACGAGTGTTGCCCCAGGAAGGACATTCTTCAAGAGATACCACAGAAGGGAATGGTTCTGATTCTGTAAACGCTGACTGTGATGGAAATATAGAAAGTGACTCTGAATAATGTCTCATGTGTGTATATTTTCGTTTTATGTTTTTACATTATTTGTTCTTTACCTATCCTTTTCTTCAGCCTGTTAATTCAATTATGCATTAATTGTTCATATAACCTTGTTCTATAATGAGCATGCATTGCAAAACAACTGCTTTGTATAAATTTTTTAAAATAAAACATGGTAATTAAATTGTGTTTGCACTTGTACCCCTTTGATTCTAAAAAGTTTTCAGACACAAGAAATACAAGTGATTTTAATATGTTATAAAAATAATGCAGGGGAGCTACAACCACCAACCATATCTACAAATATACACAGACTGTTAGAAAAAAAATATTTGATGTTTGGAAACAACTCTCGGAATTTACAAACAGCCATTCAAGTTTAGCGGTCATTTACTCAGTCTGCACAAAGAAGCACTTGTGCCACTTATACTCTCAGCCCCTCTATTGTAACACGCATAGTGAATCTGTAAATATGTTGGCAGAATGTATAGAGGAATGTTTTATATACAGTAATGTTTGTCTTAAGGTAAGCAATTCAGCCGAAAAAATAGAAAAGTGTGAAGCTAAATTATATAACTCCACGCGTTGGGTTTGTTCGTGATAGATGGCACCACCAACGCCACAAGCATTGTTGGAACCATCTGTATAAAAGTTATTACCAGCATTAGAGTATGAGATACGGAATATTTTGGATAGTGATGGAAAGTTGGTAAGTCGATAAGGGAACATGGCAAATGAGGAAGCTCGAGGTATGATAATTGTAGGAGTGTATTGAAGTACGCCATAAGATACGGAGTAATGTGGAAGCACTGGACTACGGATGATATCAGATTTAAATAGGTAGATGTACTCATAAGCCCAGAGTAGTGCAGGGGCTCTGCTATTTCGCATGGGAGTCAATCTTCAGTCAATCAGTCTTCAGTGGTGAGGTTAACAAAGCAGCAAGTAGTTGGAGTTTGGATAATAGATTGTTTGAGACAACTATAAGTCTTTTTAGAATGTACTTAGAGGCAAGGAATTGCCAGCGGATCTGCAGGGGATGTTCTCCCGTTTCTACTCAGGGACCATTAGTGAGCGTGGTTGGCAAGGCACCAAAACAAATGCGGAGCGCATGATGTTGTATTGTATTGAGGGATTTAAGTACAGATGGGGGTGCGAGGTCGATGATACGTGCACAATAATCAAAACGAGCACTATTGTAGCGCAATATAATAATTTAGCTGTGGGGGGATCAGATCCCCACGAACACCGTGTGGTATCTTTTAGTAGTTTTATATACACTTCAGTACTATGACGTAGACGTTTCAAATGTTGAGAAAAATTTAGCTATCAATGATAATACCTAGATATTATGCTGAGCGCGAATAAGAATATCATAAGTATCGAATGTTAAGGGTTCTGTATTAAAGATGCATTTGTTAGTAAAAATTCGAGCGGAACATTTAGAAGGAGATATGGATAAGCCGTGAGTAGATAGCCAGTGCTGTACTTTGATCATGATTTGTGTGATGCATTTTCGAGCGATGTCAAAATCTTTATTGGAGGTATAGATATATCATCTGCGTACATTAATATTCTCGCAGATTGTATGACTAGTTGTTCGAGGTCCGATAAATATAAGGCAAAGAGGAGGACTAAAGATATCCCCCTGTGTGAATCCAACCGCAGATTGATGGGTAAATTGTGCACTTAGTGGCGGTTTGAGAATGAGTGTGCGATAGGTAAGCAGATGACGTAGAAGAATGATAAACGGAGTTGGGGGTACCTTTCCTAGATACCATGTCCTATAACAGATGAAGGGGTACTGAGTCAAAGGCTCCTCGAATGTCAAGGAAGACAGGGATGGTATGTTGCTTGCGAGTTTTGCTAATAAGATATCTATGATAAGCATATTAATTGCATCTTGCGAGCTTCCGCATTTACAATATGCGTATTGGTATTTTGGCATGAGTTAATAGTACCCTATGAACCAGACAAACCGTTGTATTATTATTTTGAGGAAGGTTTTACGGATACAAGATGCAAGGACTATACCGGTACTCCTGATGTTGTTCGCATTAGTCAGATGAAGACGAGGTTTGGGCACAGGGACTAAAAAAAGTTATTCCATTCTTTGGGTAGAGAGGAGGTGCTTAATACAGTATTAAAGAATTGTACGACTGCTCGTAGGGCATTGAGAGGCAATTCTTTTTAACATATTTGAGAGATGTAGTCGGGACTTGGAGTGGATACTTTAGAGCATTGAAGAGTTGATGTTAGCTCATGGAGAGTTATGGGACGTATAAATACTGAAGTTTGTTGGGAAGAGGAATAACAGGCCGGGGTGAAAAGTGGGACAACATAATCCGAAGTTAAGGCAGTGAGAAAGTAATTGAGAATATTAAGCGCTATAGTAGGGCGTGGGATGTGATTCGAAACTCTGGTAAGAGCTCGTACCGCATACCATAGGCGTGATGCTGAAAGATGCTTATTAAATGAGGGGATGAATTGTTTCCAGGCTTGACGTCTTTTATGATGGAATATTCGTCTTACATAAGCAATGTGATGCTTAAGATGAACGTAGTTAGCGGGAGTTAATGTTTATCGATATATTCGAAATAGTCTCTTTCGTTTTAGTACTAGGTGGTGGCATTCAGAATCCCACCATCGTAATCTATTGGACTGAGAAGACGTTATATTTGATGGTGTTTTTAAAGGGTGGTGGCAATCAAGATACTGGAATATCATTTGTAAAATAGAATAATATGTTAGTTCATTATCTGGCCAGTTCTCCAGCTGCTGTAGCATGTATAACTTAAAACATGAAGCATCAAAATGTTGTAAAGATCGAATAGGACTAGAGAAGGGTTGACTAGGAGTTTTATGTATGCTTTGTCCAATTCCCATTGTAATGATGATAGGAAAATAATCACTGTTGTGTGTATCTCCTAGTATTCTCCATGTGGTTATTTAGGCTAGAATATAGCTACATAGGGATATATCTACTACACTAGGCGAAGAACGTGGTGGAGTGAACCGAGTGGGGGATCCATCACTAAGAATTAAAAGATTATATTGATGAGTAGCATTTAGCATTTAATAACTGAGTTCCCCTTGATGTGTCCACAATGGATCCCCACTGGGTATGATGTATATGGAGATCTCCGAGAATAAGGAACTGAATTGGTGAAGAAATTTAATCCAGTGAAGATAGGAGATATAGGTATCCGGTGGACAATATAAATTGAAAACATATGTGTTATGAGAAAAAATTCCTAGGACATAGGTGTTGGGTATGTGATACTGAAGTTGTAACAGATGGTAATATATCGATTTATGTATCTTAATAGCTACTCCATCATACCCATTTCCATCGTACCGTTCAATATAAAAATCCGGAAGAGAGATTTTAGTATTTGGAGAGAGCCAAGTTTCTTGAAGGGCTACTATTTTGGGAGTTCATACAACAAAATTTCAAGTTCATGTTGTTTGTTAAGGACACTTCTAGCATTCCATTGTAGTATTCGCACCACCATTATAAGACATAAAATGTAGACTTTCTCGTAGTTGACCGAGCACAGGTCTCCAAGTAGTCGAATTGCATTAGTAAATTATTAACACAATGATGCACGCGATCTCTTTGTACTGTTGGGTTGACTGTTTGAGTGGGGTGTTGTGCGGGTTGTCGAGGTATTTTCTGTCTCGACGTGGAGGGAACTGGTTGAGAAGGAGGTATGGGGTATTGAGGAGACGGAGTCTGCATTATACGGGGCAAAGAAGTAGGTTGTACAATCTGAAGATAGCTGGCTCTATCATAGCCGGGAGATGGTTTTGGAGGCAAGTCTTTCACTATGACTTGTGTGAATTTTCGTTTGCGGGGAGTTTCTGGAATCGGTGGAGAAGTTTGAGGGGGAAGGGGAGGAAAGTGTTGTATGTTATCATATTGATAAACGTTTATTGGATATAATCTGGAAAATGCACATGAGCTTCTTAATTTCCACCTGTCTCTTGTGAACAGGACAATCTGCGGAATCCGTTGAATGATCCTTATTGCAATGTAAACATTGTCTTACATTTGCCAGGCAGTCTGATGTGGCATGATTGAGGGAACAGTTACAATAACGAAGTGTAGAAGAGTGACAGTTGCGAAGCGTATGACCATATCGTTGACATTTTGAACAGATTGTAGGGTAGAAAATAAAAGGAGTAACTTCTAATAAAACCTGGTATATGGAGACATATTTGGGTAGGGTTTTAGAATAGAAGACAATCTTTACCGAGCCGGTAGGAAAGTAAACAACTTGACCATCCTGAATGGTCTTTCTATTTAATCTATGAACAGATTGTACCTTCTTTAATATTGCTCTTGAGGAGAGTAAGTATATCAGCTTCTGATAATTCTTTATCAATACCCCGTATAATACCGACTCTAAATATGTTCGAGTGCAGTATGAATGCCTGCAGTTTATGAGTGGCGAGAAATGTGCTTTCTAAAAAGGCATTGGCGTGAGAAGCAGAGTGAAAGATTACCTGTATCCTGTTGCGACCTTTAGGCTAAATCAATTTTACAGGAATTTTACTTTCATAAAGCAGGGGACCAAGAGCCATTGGATGTAAGTTTCCTATAGTATTACTTCCTTTGGATGAAATAAAGACAATATATGGACCTGGATGATTAAAGAAGTATGTATAATAGTCAACCTTGTTAGTGGAGTTAGAACGAAGTGCAGAATTAGAGTCACGTAGGGGTGGATTTGACAACGAAGAATTATGAGTGGAACTATTAGTCGAATTTAAGTCCATGTTCACTATTTCTTCGCGACCAACATTGCTATTTGAGGCAGGATCAGCCTCCTTATCACCACCACTGTCATTATTCATGAGAGCACGACACTACGCACACACGGACTAGACAAGAAAAAATTAGCAAGTTCTAGAAAACACAGTATACGAAACTTCGCACACGAACTAACCGCACGATACGACGGAGCGAACGAGACTCAATGATCTTCCGGTATATGACGCAATCATCAGCAAAGAGACGCACTTCCAGTTTTATCGAATCAGGCATACCATTCATGAAAAGTATGAAAAGAATTGGCCCAATAACGCTACCCTGAGCCACACCAGACGTAACGTTTATTGGAGAAAAAAGCATTTCTCCCACGCGCACCCTCTGAGTTCTTCAACTGAGGAGTTTTCGTATCCATTTCACCACTCTGATGTCAATGTCCGCACGCACTAACTTGTTAAGGAGGATGTCATGTGGCACAAGATCGAACGCCTTAACAAAATCAATTACTACCGCATCAATCCTTGACCCATTGTCGAGCTTATCCGACATATCTTGACATAAGGAACAGAGATGGTTTTCGTAGGGGAAGCCTTCCCTAAAACCATGTTGCCCCTTAAATATCATCCCAGAATAGTCCCATTTTAACCTCAAATAATCTACTATTAATTATTCCATTTTTTGCATACGATTGTCGTCAAACTTACCAGTCTGTGGTTGTTCAAGTCGCTCTTCTCACCCTCTTCATGAATAGGAACTACAATGGTCGATTTCTAATCTTCTGGAACCTTTGTATTGTTCATTGATATATTAAAGATTAAGGATCGCTTCACCTCCGAATTCAAGTGCCTTTCCAGAAATAGAATCTGGCCCACAAGATTTATTTTTTCTAAGTTTAGAAAGACCTTTACGCAATGATGAAGCTTTAATTTGGAAATCATGATCAGTTTTCGGAAAATTGTCCGTGGATAACTGTGGCGCCGGATGTCACACGCTCACATAATAGCAACTACGGTATTCCTTATGCATAGATTATATACATGTTAGTTGGTTGAATGTGTCCATAATGTTGCGGGTGGTATTCACAATGCGTTTGTCCGTGGTCGTGTAACGTTATTAAGTGACAAGGATAATTGTAAGAAATTAACACCACAAACTGTTGTATTCTAAATTATGTGTCTGGACGGCACATCAAGTTGAATTCCCAAGTGTTTGAACATTATCTACATTTCTGCTGGTCATTTAAAAATTTCTCTTCATCTTTTCGTCACACTTACTCGTTTCGTGTACGAACTCTCCCGCCAGAGCACACGTAATTCGCCTGATGCTAGCGCTTTTATGGTCGCCTTCTGAAAGCGGCTGTCTGCCATTAGACTAGACTGAGAGAAGATGTGTCTAGTCATGTTTCTGCTGTCATCTACCAAAATGAAGGAAAGTTCTGTAGGAGTCGGATGAATCCGATTTAAGAATCCCGTTTAGGGAATATTTAATATATTTATCTATATTTTAAGAATATTTGTAATGTAAATTTAGTAGTTACTATTGTTTATTTTTGTCGTTAATTACCAGTGCATAGGTCAGTATAGGTAAGTTACCATGAAATTCCTCACCACTCTTGTAACTACAACATTTTAATATTTTGTTGGGTCATGTAATTTGCCTTATTAGGTCGTTTAATTTATTCATGTGGGGTTAGCGGTGAGATTTTTAGTTTTTGTGTTCTCTATTACGCCGTTTGAGCGCCATTTTTGTGATATTTTAAAATGACTTGTACATTGTTAGATCGGTAACTGATAATTTATTTCGCTTTTCCAAATTTTATTTTTCCTCTCTTATTATTATTTCGGTTGGTTTATTGTGAATTCTTGTATTATTTAGTTTGGCGTTTGAGTTGTTTCTATTAATTTTCTTGTGTTTTGTTGGTATGGTATTCCTCACCCTCCTCCTTTGATTTCTATTTTGGTCCTACAGTTATGGGTTATTAATTAATAGCATTAAATTTGAATCAGTAATTGCCTCGTGTTGACCTCGTGCGCGGAGTAAATCACCATTTTCTTCCTTTTGCTTATTAAGTTTAACATTTTTTATTATTACTATTTTTTATTTTGTAAATTTTAATTTCTGTCCGCCTCTGTGGAGTAGTGGTTGGCGTGATTAGCTGCCACCCCCGGAGGTCCGGGTTCGATTCCCGGCTCTGCCACGAAAATTTGAAAAGTGGTACGAGGACTGGAACGGGGTCCACTCAGCCTCGGGAGGTCAACTGAGTAGAGGTGGGTTCGATTCCCACCTCAGCCATCCTGGAAGTGGTTTTCTGTGGTTTCCCACTTCTCCTCCAGGCAAATGCCGGGATGGTACCTAACTTAAGGCCACGGCCGCTTCCTTCCCTCTTCCTTGCCTGTCACATCCAATCTTCCCATCCCTCCACAAGGCCCCCGTTCAGCATTGCAGGTAAGGCCGCCTGGGCGAGATATTGGTCATTCTCCCCAGTGGTATTCCCGACCCAAAAGTCTGAATCATCCAGGACACTGCCCTTGAGGTGGTAGAGGTGGGATCCCTCGCTGAGTCCGAGGGAAAACCCGACCCTGTAGGGTAAACAGATTACGAACGAACGAACGAACGAACGAACGAACGAACGAACGAACGAACGAAATTTTAATTTCCCATGGATATTTACTCTCCAATTTACTTAAAATTTAGTATTTTTAAATTATTATTTACATTCCAATATTATAACCTTTCAATGATGTCGAGGTCGAGAGCGAAGGATTCATCGAAAGTTATAAAATAAACAGATCAATGGGAACGGCACAGAAGTACGTGCATCGCCGGAATACGGCCAGCTTATGCGTTTCATCACGTATGAAAACCGATACAACTCGCATATTTATGGTGAATCTTACGGAATGAAGTAGAAAATCAAGCTCAGATCCCCGTGGTATACAGAAGATTGAGTTAAGAATAATTTAGATACAAAGCGGAGATCAGTAATGAGAAATTATGTCAACAGCTGTGAAGAGAAAAGGTCATACATGACATTTAGTCCGGGAAACGTCATAGTGGAGGCCATGGAATAACTTAAAATCATGCACGGTTAACCATCAAGAAGGCGTGTGCGAAATGACGTATCATATGTATTGGAAGAGTAAATAAATGGTAGAATGTTTTCTTTTGCGAAGTTTTGCAAGTGAAGAGAGTGACTGTAATGTCAAAGTTCCTCAAATGTCAGAAACATGTGTAATGGAGATCATAATATGGTAGTTTTATGAATCATGAAATGTGAACCAATTATTATTGTGAGATAATTAAAATGGAATTTTGTTTTTTTGTAACAATGTATGAAGAAAAAGCAGATAGTAGGTCGACATTGAGAATAGCTCTGATGTATGCAAAAAAACTGAGAAAATCTGTCGGATTTTGAGAGATCATGTAGCTTAAATAAGATTAATAATTGATTATACAGCACCGATACATGCAGGTGAGTGTCAGTAAATGAAAGTGTGGATATAAAGTCTGTTTAAACTCTGTCTAATGGCTTGGAAGCCAGCAAGAGTGTTAATAATTACGACCCAGAACATCAGTAAGATGGAGATGCGTGCTTAAACTAAACTGGATCCCTGATGGATCCGAGCTCTGCTGGAATGTCCGAAATAACATAAAACAGATGTCCAGAAATATTACAACTTGAAGGATGGGATGAACGTCTGTGTCTTCAACGTTAAGTACCCATGTATTGTCTTTCCTTGTCCTATTTGTAGCAGCTTATTGTAGAGCTAGATTTTGTCATCACATACAGGTGACTTTTAAGAAACGACTTGAATAACCTAACGGGTCGGTTGTTGTTATTTTGTGAAGTGCTGGTCTGACCGTTTACGAGATAGGATTTCAGCTTGCCGTCAGCGTTTAATAGGGTTAAGCGCGATTATGTTTCATTCGTTGCTCTTATACTAGTGAACTAATTGTGGAAGTTATTCGTGGTAAGATAATATCGAGTGTTTGCAGGTAAGTCCTCTGAATGTGTGTGTGTGTAATATTATTAATGTTGTGATCCTGTTATATGACTTGTTCCGCAGAACGTTGATGAAGTGTTTATTCAGTAGGAACTGTGTGATGTGCATATGCGTGGAATTAAGGCTCTTCGATGCCTATGCTTGTTTTATTCGAGTAATAATGTTGATGTGGTGCACATTTTGGCGAGCGTAGAGTCGTCAGATGTTATGATTTGGTGCGGTAATGATTGTGGATGAGATTTATTGAATTGCATATTACGGTGGTATGTTTAATCTTCGAGATGGTCAATGAGTCAGGATAATGTTGAATGAAATGTTTGCCGCGTATTTTAAGTATTGGATAGACAAGCGATGTAATATAACGTTAGAATTTGAAGGTATTTCGAATAAATTAATGTCGAGCGCATAGGAGTTATCATGATATGAATTATGGCACAGCATAAAGTAAACGAACAGGTGAGCGGACGGATAGATAGGATCCTCGATAATTAACACATCCGAACAGTGGACAGATGTATTCTGGGGTCGATGTCACCTGCTATTGTGTGTTTGCACTCGAAGTATTGCTTGATGTAGTTATTTGAGCATTATAATTATTTTCAGCAAACATGGAGAGGAAGATGATGCAGCGCAGACCTTCTAACACTGTATTATTTGATTATGTCAGCAGTTAGCAGATGTTATTTTCCAGGTGCGGCAATGCTGAGTATCCAGATGAGAGTAACGGCACTGTGATCATTTATGTATGGAATTATTTGTGTCATGGTTGATTAGAAGATATGATTCCGTATTAAGCTAGAGAAATGACCGTTAAGGAAATTCAAGTTCTTCATTAGATAGGTAAAGATTTGAATGACAGAATAGATAGAACATGGAAGGCAAGCTGCGGGTAAGGGTGATTTAAAGATGAATGAACAAAGAAAAAAAGTGAAAGACTTATAATTGACAGATTTTCTTGAGTGATTAATAATTTTCTTCATAATGGAAGCATTTGAAAGACTGTCACGAATTATTCTAATATTTGGATCTAATGGTAAACAATGTTTAAAAGATTTCAGAACCAACAGAGTGTGATAGGATTTGTACAATTATATTTATCCGTTATGTTGCTTATTCAAATTATTATTATATCTCCTTAGAATTATTTCATTAAAATTTAATGTCCTTCCAAACTTTTATTGTGGTTGTCATTTCTTGATTGATATTTAAGAGCCTAAATATAATTAGGTAGGACGTAGAATCATTAGCTCTCAATTAACATTTGATGAGATGTGACCGGTACTCTTCGAAGGGCCATGCCCTTGAGTGGATTTTCACACAAACCGCTGAATTCTAGCCGAGACCTAACTGAAGAAGATTATCATTTTCTGAACCATACGCGCCCACGAACGGTCACAATATATAGGTCATTAGAAAAGAAATGTCTAGTCATTAATTTTGGGAGGTATTAAATATTCAAGTATTGTAAAAGAATTTTAAACTTATAACTCTAACATTTAAAAGGGTGATATTTTACTTAAAATTTCGTGGGGGATTTATGCGTTTCTAACGTTTAAATTCTTTTCTTTAAATTGCATTGTTGCATTTTCTTCCCTCCATGTTTGCCTCATGACGTAATTATTTCATTGTTACCTGACCTTGATCTTCTTTCTTTTGTTCTTACGTGGGGATGCTGATTTGTTTTTGTTTTGATATATTGTTCCAATTGTCGTTGTTGATACTCAGTGCATGGACGCATGGGTTACTGAGTCTGGGATTATTACTAATTGTTTTCGTCGCATGTGCGATTTGAGTTTATTTCATTACTGATCCATATGATTTTATTCTGGATTTTAGTTTGTTTGATCTGTGATAAAGAAATATTAAAATAAGGGCTCTTTTTCGCGTGTTAAACCTTTTTCTTTATTGTGGTTTTACGCTCTCATTACTTTAGACTGCTTAATTGGATCTATGTTTTAATTTATATTTTTGTTTCATGTATGTTATCCCTCCACTAGAAATTGATAGGAATAAATACTTCACGTTCTTTCACCCTAGATATTCGTCCCACACTTAAATTAGTTAAATTCAAGAATAAATTTTGTAAAAATCAATTGATGTTGGTGCACAGACTTAGTTATTAATAATTTAGTATTTCGTTTTAAATTACTATATCATTTTAATTCCACTGTTTTACTTATTTTCAAAGTTTTCTTATATTTTCACCTGTTAAATTTTTCCTTTCGGTGTAATCTGCTCCTAAAAGTGAATTATAATTTTAATTAAAGTATTCAGGTGTTATTATTCAGTAGTCAGTTATGCATCATCCCGGGGATCTTTTTTAATTTTTTTTTGCTAGGGGCTTTACGTCGCACCGACACAGATAGGTCTTATGGCGACGATGGGATAGGAAAGGCCTAGGAGTTGGAAGGAAGTGGCCGTGGCCTTAATTAAGGTACAGCCCCAGCATTTGCCTGGTGTGAAAATGGGAAACCACGGAAAACCATCTTCAGGGCTGCCGATAGTGGGATTCGAACCTACTATCTCCCGGATGCAAGCTCACAGCCGCGCGCCTCTATGCGCACGGCCAACTCGCCCGGTTTTTTTAAATTTTACTTGGGGTGGGTTTTCAGTTAGCTTCACTAAATGTCTGCGTGATTCTGGGTAAGTTTATTTCTTAATGTGTTACTGCTTTGAATATTTTGCTTGTTCACCCTTCCTTCTTCTCGTAACTCCTCGTATGGCGTTTGTTTAGGGTAACGTCATTGCGGTTGTCCTAGGGTTACGTTGCAGTCGGCGCTTACGTGGCGATATTTATTTTAATCCAGTTCAGATATCTGAGACTCTAGAAAAGTAAAATCTTCAAAAGGATGCCTAGCGGAGTACAAGATAGAAATTAGAAAGGTATGAGTGAAGAAGGGTTGGCTCCGAATATTCAAATATATTCTTCTTTCTTTCTTTCTTTCTTTCTTTCTTTCTTTCTTTCTTTCTTTCTTTCTTTCCTTCACTCTTAATCCGTTTACCCTCCAGGGTTGGTTTTCCCTCGGACTGAATGAGGGATGTCACTTCTACCGCTTCAAGGGCAGTGTTCTGCAGCGTGAGATATTGGATAGTGAGGATAAAAATGGGAAGGAGGACCAGTATCTCGACAAGTCTGCCTCACCTTCTATACTGAACAGGGGCCTTGTGAGGGGAGGGGAAGATTGGAAGGTATAGATAAGGAAGAGGGAAGAAAGCGTCCGTGACCTTAAGATAGGTACCATCCCGGCATTTAATTGGAGGAGAAGTGGGAAAGCACGGAAAACCACTTCGAGCATGACTGAGGAGTGAATCGAACCTCCCCCTACTTAGTTTACCTCCCGTGGCTGAGTGGAACCCGTTCCAGCCCTAGTAACACTTTTGAAATTTCGTGGCAGAGCCGGGAATCGACCAAGGCGTCGGCGGGGGGGGGGGGGGGGGAGGGAGAGGAGTGGCAGCTAATCACACTAACCACTACACCGCAGAGGCGGATGAAGATGATTATTTTACAGAGTCAATATTGGAATGATCGTTTACAGTATTTGGCGTACATTTAAACGGAATGAGTAAAATATCTATGGTAGGTGATATTTTTCATCCTATCCACAAATTAGTTACACTCTTAATTAATTAAACACCATCCCAGTTTGTATATAGTCTACTTAAATAGGAATAATTTTAAATAAACTGCTTGTAGCAAGGATGTTGTGGTATGTACTCATAATGATGGGTTTTAGATGTAGTTTTCACTACGAATTATTTACTATCCTGTGGTATAGTGGTTAGTGTGATTAGCTGCCTCCCCCGGAGGCCCAGGTTCGGTTCCCAGCTCTGCCACGAAATTTGAAAAGTTGTGCGAAGACTGGAACGGGGTCTACTCAGCCTCGGTAGTTCAAATGAGTAGAGGGGGGTTCGATTCCCATATCAGCCATCTTCGAAGTTTTTTCCGTGGCTTCCCCACTTCTCCCCGAGGCAAATACTGGAATGGTACCTCACTTAAAGCCACGGCTGCTTCCTTTTCTCTTCCTTGTCTAACCGTTCCCATCTTCCCATATTCACATGTTCAGCATAGCATGTGAAGCCACCTGAGTGAGGCACTGGCCATCCACCCCAGTGTCATCCCGAAGTTAAAGTCACACGCATCAGGACACTGCTCTTGAGGCGGTAGAGGTGGGACCCCTGCTGAGCCCGTGGGAAGAAAAAACCCTGGAAGTTTAAATGGATAATGGAATGAAATGAAATTAACAGGGTTAGGATTTTTAGGTGCGCACCTTTCTTGTTAGGGTAAATTAAAGCTGTTCGGAAAGATATCACAGTGTGAAATTTTGTTTCTAGTCGCGAAGAGAGGCATTTTTCACTCACCTTTTCCCCAACCATACCCATAATCTCCTTTTACCCCCTTTTTTTTAAAATTCCAATTTATTCTTTTTTCTTCATGTGGCTATTTCTAGCCGAGTGCAGCCCTTGTAAGGCAGACCCCCCGATGAGGGTGGGCGGCATCTGCCATGTGTAGGTAACCATGCTATTGTGCTGGAGGACAGTGTAATTATAAACATTATAGCAGTGTTTGCACACACTATTTCATTTGAGACATACACCTTTCTCAAGATCTTAGACACATTGTTACTTTTTTCCCATACTAACGAAGAATAGTGGAATAATGAAATTTAACCCGTTAAAGCTAATGTTTTATCCTATTTTCCAAGAGTTTGTTTGTATCTCTTTAGGGTTTGGAATTATAATCTAGCAGACAGTGGCGGCGCGTGACTTTCGTCACTGGGGGTTCAACAGAAGGAAATATCCCCCCTCAATATCTCCTCTCCCCCCTGTCACCTGTGCCATGACTAAGTTCAGAGAATGGGCATAACGGCGAACATAATGTGCATGCCTAAAATCTTCCCTGATGAGAACTTGCACCCTGAATGTTGACCACTCATTACATTTGCTCCATCGTAACCTTGTGAAATCAACTTATCTCTATTATCCACAACTTCGCTCATAGAAAATTTTAAACACTCTGCTATTGTCTTAGCATCATGACTAGAGGGTAGAGGAAACCCCAGAATCTTTCAACTGGCTTACCGTTGGGAAGAATGATAACAAACGGTGCTGTAGTTGATATATCGGTGGTCTCATCTGCGATTACCGAAATGAAGTGCGCTGTGGTGATTTTTTTTTCTCAAGACAGATTTCATACATGCACGAAAGCAAATCATTCTGAATGTCTTTCGAGGTGCCTTTGAAAACAGTAGCTTTGGACAGATGGTCTCTTAATGCAACGTCAATTTCAGAATTAAAATTGACGAGGCCTCGAAATATGCCAGGATTCGATGATTCACTTGTTTCGTCATGCCCGCGCAATGCCATCTCAAACGCGCCACATACTTTACATAGCACATAACGAATTTTCCGTACTTCCCTGGAGATCGAATTGTAACTGGGCAAGCATATGAGATTTAGAACTCCTGTGTTTCTTTATTATTATTATTTTTTGGACAGATATCCTATATCTACCACTCCGACTTTGGTCCAAGTCCCTTCGCTTTCCGCTTTCATCACTCATGAATCATAAAAAAGGAAAACAAATCAAGATGTTAGTAATTTCGCACCCACAGATCCACTCGATTATTTTATACGGTATAAATTCAATCTGAATTTACGCACTATTTCATTACTTTTACTTTTAGGATGCCTCGTTATATCAAGATCAGGTATTGGGCGTCCGGCATCCTTAATCTTAATCTTAAATTTACGCTCAAGAGAGAGAGAGAGAGAGAGAGAGAGAGAGAGAGAGAGAGAGAGAAAGAGAGAGAGAGAAGGAAAGGTTGTCTTCTTAAGTATCATATCACTATTCAAACTCCTTATGTAGCTCCTTACCTTTCCCGGGAACAAAAATTATGGACGCAACTACAGTGCAAAAAAATACACACACGGAGAAAATATTGTAACTACTTTATGTCCTAAAAATTAAGTCTCTGAACGGCACAACAGTGCAGAAAAACACTCACACGCTTGCACAGCGTACAATAATATTACGAATTATGATCACTATTGCAAACTGTTGTAAACACTGTGACGTACCCACTTGGCCCACAGATGTATGACAGAATTATAACGTGGCGGGTCACTTTAATATTAAAATAAATAAATGATATGTCATTGTTTCTCCATAAGGGCACCAGTCTTCAAGCTTATGGCTTGAAAACAAAAGTAGATAATTAATAATAATAATAATAATAATAATAATAATAATAATAATAATAATAATAATAATCATACGTAATGAGACTCAAAAACCTCCGAGGGGTGAGGTGAACGGAACACAAATCATTAAGTACACTAACTTGGAATTTAAGGATCATTAATAATCATTTCATAAAATACAAATTAAAACAGCTATTTATTAAGATGAAAAGCGTGACGTAACGGCGTTTTAACGACATCTGAACTTACGGAAGCAAAAGAAAAATTGAATGAAATTTATTTTAAAAATGAACTGTTGCGCGAAGACTTGCAGTAACTTATGCCATAAGCTCACCATATGTAGACTGTTGTCTTGAAGCTGATGATGTGTGGATCTCGTGCCGGCTGCCTTCTCTGTTGTTGGATTCCAGTCCTACTTCTACATTTCCTGTCCTTAACACTTCCTACTGTACTCCTTACATAAAGTCGTAATGAGTCCTAATTTTAAATGCAAAACCACCATGGGTTATGTTCATGGAGAGAATACACTTGTATTCTTCCGTATTACGGAACAGTAGCGTAGCTAACTTCATAATAAAAGCTCTCCTCCCCTATACTAGTCAGAACCGGTCTCCCGTTGACTACCTCTCGTCATTGAGATAACAAGTCCCAATGAGAGTAACTTTTGATTAGAATATACTCAGATGCGAAGTGAACTAAGTTAAAATCTTCTCCGATGTGTAGACGTAGAATCGTAGTAAGAGTATCTTCCAAGAGTGAGAATCAGAATCATAATGTCCGAATACCAGTGACAATCTGCTCACGAGTAAGAATAAGAGTATGAAAGTCCTCTCCAGCTCTTGTCGGTGGTATATATCGGTTCAAAAGTCTCCTTCCATCAGCCACATCACATGGTCCAGTAAGATTCGAGGTCTCATCCCTTCTCCTATGTATTGCTGTGAATACATCACGTTGCTTCATTACGTTCATTCACATAGGCTGAACTTTCCCGCTGAAATAACGCGTCCCGAAGCGGAGTTTGAAAAGTGGGTGTTAATAATGTATCAGCTGTCTCTTCATGAGGTAGAGAGGGTAAGGTCTCTCGTAACCTAGAAGACGTACTTTTCCTGGAATTGGGCTGAAATTAGCATGCTGACTCTGGTCACCTCACAACGGCTATTGGAAAATTTACTGCAAGTTATAAATATGCACGATGTTGAAATACTTTACCGAATAATTTGTTCGTTCAGAATACGTTATAGCCGCGATACAAAGAAATGAAATGATGATTGAACTGGATGATAAAAACCCTATATATATATATACATATTAATTTAAACATGACCTATCAGTGATTAAATATACACATCTTATAAATTAATTTCATAGTTCAATAATTAAAAACATTCAGTGATGTCCCAAACATCACAACACTAGCATCACACTTGAAAAACAGAGTAAACTTTAGGGATGTATGTTCGCAATGTTGGTAACATAACACATTAATGACGGGCTACGTTAATTAACGTAGTTTCGTACTCGTGCGCGGGCGACCGGCTACGTGAATTAACGTTTTCTCACATTGCTTCATTTTTGTGTCATTTTATCCTCTCCGCCGTTTATTAATCGAAATATTTCGTGTTGTTTACAAACTGAAGTCTTTGTTGATCGGAATTTAGATAAATGTATTCTTTCCTTGACAATATTTTCGGCACAGGAAGTGTGGTTTCATAACACTCAGTACCGCGTGACCGAGCGTACTCTCAGGTGTCAGCATGGCGGGCCGTAGAAAAGACAGCTTGAACGATGATGAAATATTTGGAGAATTGCATGCTGATAGTTTATCTGATGTCCTTAGTGATTGCGAAAGTATTAGTGATTGTGAAGATGTGTGTCCGTAAACATCAAAATATACGTGTGGAAGTGAAAGTGCGACATTCATTTCAGACGAGTCTGCTGACGGCAACAATAATACGAGTGAAGATGCCAGTGATAGTAGTGACTGTGAGGTTGATGGATGGACAAATAAGGATCGAAACAGAGTCCTACAACCATTTACAGGTTTTACAGGCCTCAGTTATATGGCCGGTAATTCCGCGAGTATCCCGGATGTAGTAGATCGTTTCCTAGGCGATTACTTGTTTCAGCTGCTTCACGCAATACCGCACTAAAACCAAGTACTAGAATCACTGGTAAGTGCTCTCACCAAGTTTCAATAATTTATTTCATGTCATTTAAAAGTTACATGTATTTATATTTCATCGTACTTCTCATGCCAGGTGTGCTTCTGTTGCCGGTCCACAGGAAAGAATGGAGTAGCGCGCGTCCGGACAACAATGTGTTAAGTTTAAGAACTCCTGTGGCTAGACAGTTAGCGTTTTCTTTGGTATTACATTCCCGCTACTCTTTGCTTCGATGATTTTTAAGTTAATTTTCTCTCCAAAAAGTAATTATTCCAAAGAAGGCAAAATTTGGGAAAATACATCAATTGGAATTTGGCAGTTTAATGTGACTGCTGGCAGTAATGATGCTCTTCAACACTAGCGCTAATTATGTGCACTATTTTCTGCTACGTAGTTGAATTCCTGTAAGGGCAACAGATGGCAGGCACATACCCCAACACAAGGTCAGTCTACCTTGCCCCAACGCCCCCGACAACACGACTAGAGAGAGTAGCATATTGCGCATGCGTAAACCACGGATATCTGTTTCTGCGATATCCTGGTCTTGTCTACGTGCCGGCCGATGTCCCCCCGCACTAGTGTCGTGCAATACACGCTGTATGCTCGGTTCATATTTGGCGAGTATGGCTATGACCGAGCCTCGCTTCTCACAGGCGAGGCGAACTATGTTCGTTCGAACTTGCCCCTTCGTACTCACTCCTTCACGCTGTCTCAGGCACAGGTGGACGTGCTCGCTTCCTCTCGTTCTTGTTTAGCCGTACTCTGCTGTTTGTCTCGCGCACCTTCATCTATCGAAACGTTCGCTTTTGCCTCAATGGTGGACTTATGACTGAGCATGTAACTGTCAATAATTAAACTCGTATTTTTAGACTGTGATTCTACAATATTCTGAACTCGGGTGGCCTCGTATATATATATATAGGTAAGCAATATTGGAAAATAATGTAGTAAATATCACTCCTGTCGGAGAAATGGTTAATGAATTTCACGTGCTGCCACGTGTATTCCTCCTGCTTAAAAACAGACTGTAACATCGTATAGAGACTATTCACGTCGTCATTACTTCTTGCTGTACAGTTGTTTGAAGCTGGGCAGCAAGACCGCTTTTTTCAGGTACTTCACTACTGCCTTTGTGGAGTTTATTGTGTTTGCAGATAGTGGAGCATCTTTCATAAGAAATCTCGTTTCATCGGATACCTGCGCAAGTGCTGTATTTATGCAGTGAGTAGCGCAAGGCCACCGTCTATGTTCTTCGAAAGCTGTCTTTATGTTTCAACCCTGATCTGTTACAAAAAAACATATCTTCATAATCACACTGAGGAATGTTTAACTCGGACATTCTTTCGTGAACTTCCTCAATTATACTTGCACTTGTTTTCTTTGTATTTGCAAATTTTGTAGTAAAAACCACATTACTGATCAGCTTCCACTCTCTGTCTATATATTGCGTAGTCAGCGTCAGATAATGGGTTTGGTTGTATTGGTCAGTCCACATATCAACAACATTTGTGGTGCATAGCAGAAATAATCAGCGGCATTATTTCGCTTCGTATTTCATCTGCCTTTGCATGGACGTTTCTACTGATGGTGGAAGGATGCGGTAACACATCAACAATATGTACTTTTCCAAAATTAGCACCGATATTAATCAGTTCTTGCCCTAATTCTTTAAATCCTTCTCCGGCAACAGTGTTAAACGGTCGGAAATCTTTGGTACACATGAAATCACACGCGCTAGTTACGGTTTGCTTTGTAATGCCGGGCAATACTTGGCGAGAAAAGCCATCATTAAATTTGCAAACGTGTTTCTTTTTAAATGAGTTGTACCGGGTTTATATGTTAACAGTACATTGCACATTTCACAGGAAACATACCATGTCTGCTGACTATCTGCAGTGACCACAAGCAGGAACTTCTTCTAAACATCAGAACTGAGCCCATCTCTCTTGATTAGTTTATATTCACTGCTTTTTAGTCATAACGCTGTCCGTCGATTCACGTGCCATGGTGAACTTCAGCTCAAAACAAAAGGGTAACTCAAACATTCCTTCGCCCTTTTATAGCTCCGAATTCCCGGGCTTTGCTGTATGTAAACAAGGTATTCCCTATAACTGGAAAATCCACATTGCTTGCAACGTCAGTAAAGCAAGCAAGGCCATCCTCCCTAGTCAGCAAGGTTCGCTCCGAACATGACCTGTCGAACGAATTGGAGCAAACTCGGGCATTTTAGCTTACACGCTTCACTCATTCGTAATACTGGTTACATATGCAGCTAGGCACATGATGTTCTGTCTTGGTTACCCGTCTCAAGTTCGAACAATGCACGACACTACCCCGCACCTCGCCACTCCCTTCGCCCAGGTACGGACGGAGAGAGCGCCTTCGAAGGAGGTTCATTCCAGACAAGTATCCAGCCACGGAACGTGCGCAGTTCACATGAATTGAAAGCCAGTACGAGTATATTACGGTTAGATGGGCTAAGCAAGAGCTTCGAGATTGACAAGGGAGTTATGAATATTAAGTAGTTGAATAAAATTTCATATGAACTGGAGGTTCATTGCTCTATTGCGCTATACCAGAAACCGCCACTGCTAGCAGAATGCAATTATAGTCCTGACGCTCAAAGCATACCCACGCGGTATCCTCTGATCTCAAAACTTGGCCCACCCTGGTAATAATGAGGGTTGTCATTCTGCCCGCCCTAGTGATAATGAGGGTTGTCAGTCGGTTTCTTTCCTCTGGACACAAGAGGCGCGTGTCGTTTAAAAGGCAAGTGAGCTCTGTCAAAAGCAAGGTTGTCACGTTTTGCGTCGATTATTTAAACATGTTAACATTTAATTTATTCTAAAGTCAAAATATAAATATAAAAACTTGATCATGAACTACAGCACACACCGATATCGCAGAATAATTTGTTTCGTGGTTAACACGTGCGGTGGTCGTAGATGTTGAAAGAAAGAAAGAAAAAACAGGAAGAAGGAATTGGCAAATAAACTCGACAAAGACTAAACTTAAATTGATACCAAAGTAGGCCTATTAAAATATTATACGTAATTTCATGCTGCTAATATCAGTGTCTCGCTTTCAGTAAAGAAAGGAAAAGTACAACAATTATTTACAATTTGTTTTATGTCGCACCATCACAGATAGGTGTTATGGCGACGATGGGCTAGGAAAGGCCTAGGAGTGGGAAGGAAGTGCCCGTAGCCTTAATTAAGGTAGTTCCCCAGCATTTTTCTGGTGTGAAAATGGGAAACCACGGAGAACCATCTTCAGAGCTGCCGACAGTGGGACTTGAACCCATTATCTCCCCGATGCAAGCTCACAGCGGCGCGCCCCTAACCACACGCCCAACTCGGCCAGCAAAGGAAAAGTAAAATCACGAACTAGGGACTGGGATAATAATAATAATAATAATAATAATAATAATAATAATAATAATATTAATTGTCCGCCTCTGTAGTGTAGTGGTTAGTGTGATTAGCTGCCACCCCCGGAGGCCCGCATTCGATTCCAAGCTCTGCCACGAAATTTGAAAAGTGGTACGAGGGATGGAACGGGGTCCACTCAACCTCGGGAGGTCAACTGAGTAGAGGTGGGTTCGATTCCCACCTCAGCCATCCTGGAAGTGGTTTTCCGTGTTTTCCTCCTTCTCCTCCAGGCAAATGCCGGGATGGTACCTAACTTAGGGCCACGGCCGCTTCCTTCCCTCTTCCCTACCTATCCCTTCCAATCTTCCAATCTTCCAATCCCCCACCAAGGCCCCTGTTCAGCATAGCAGGTGAGGTCGCCTGGGCGAGGTACTGGTCATTCTCCCCGGTTGTATAATTTCCAGGTGTGATTCCAATGGTCTCCACATCACTGCATGAAGTGAAATGAAAAGCAACACACTTCACAAATATTAATTAACGAAGCAAAGAAATAATCCAAAACTTTCAAACAGCGAACAAAGCAAGTGTGAATTGTCTGAGCTGAAAAAGGAGAGTGACGTCTGTTTAACAAGAGGTGCATTGGCAACAGAGTTGTGAGGATTTCTGAAGGGGAATGCGAACTTCCGTTTTAAAGCCCACTGCCGTCATAAATCACCCCCTGCTAGGCAAGTGAGTGGCCAGGGAGATCAAGCGTTTGCCGAACTCTTTGAATGCCGCTGGGTACGCTTTGCCCGTCTCAGCTATAGCTGGTAATGCAACATTTATCTGTGCTCAACAGCACATGAGTACTATTCGTCATCTCTTTATCTTGATTGTGATTGTTTTCTGTCAAGGAATAAGTGACAATTACTGCATATCCTCATCCTTTCTTGTAAAGAAAGTAAGACATAGTATTGGAGACGTAGGTAGGGGCAGAACTGCATGACACAACCCCCAAATAAATCGACATCAATTTGACATCTCTGATCTCTTACCATTCAAACCCTCGTGTTTCAAGGTGCCATTTTGTTTGGTCGACCATCATTTTATTTCTCGTTCTACCACTTAGTCTCATTTCCTCCACTTCATTGTCCAGCTACTTGTTAGATATTTACTGATAGTCCGTCGTCTTATTTGGCCTATTAATCTAGCTTTTGCTACAGTTTCAGAGAGGATATTGAATTACTTCATTTACCTGTTCCTGTTACAAGAGAATACAACTGATAAGTAATGAAAATGCCTATCAGATAAGTAAGTGTTTGATCATTAAGAACATTATTAGTCTCGAGTTACATGTTGCGTACTTCGAGTCGATAACCGTGAATGAGAAGTCGTCCGTCAATATGCCAGCGTATAGCTCATACGCTGTTGGTCTGTCTTCGGTGAAGATTGATGTGAACAACGTCAATAACATCCCTCCAGTGAACACATTAACTACTCGTGGTGGTACACACGACGAGAGTTTATAGCAAAGTTTAATGGGTTTTAAAATACAATCAGGGAAAGAGAATAAGATAATATATCATAAAGTTGATATTATTACCGGTATTCGTCCACATCTTCAAAGATTCTGTCAGAAACCTGTTTTGTTATCCTTGTAATACATTCACCAATACTCTGATCGGTTGCGTAGTATCGACACTCATCTTTGTAATCACCAATTAGACTTTCACTGCCCGTGTGACTATTCGTGGTGTATATTTTGGGTTTATGCCGTGCAATGAACTACATAAACACTCTCAACGCGTTTCAAAAGGAACCGTGCCTTTTTTATCAGGAGAAACAGAAAAATGAAACATGACGCATCAAAGATTATTAAGAGAAAGCAACAGGGAGAACTTAAAATGGTGCCCTAAGATGTAATAGGGACGAAATTTTAGCCCCATGCTAGGGACATCGAATGTCAACAGCAAAGCATAATTTTCTAATGGTTCGGATGGTAGGTAGCCATGATTCATTGAGGTTATACCCTGTACCGCGGCTGAAATTATCCGGGTATTTATACGTATTTTTTTTTTTTTACAATTTGTTTTACGTCGCACCGACACAGATAGGTCTTATGGCGACTGTGGGATAGGAAAATTCTAGGAGTGGGAAGGAAGCGGCCGTGGCCTTAATTAAGGTACAGCCCCAGCATTTGCGTGGTGTGAAAACGGGAAAACACGGAAAACCATCTTCAGGGCTGCCGACAGTGGGGCTTGAACCCACTATCTTCCGGATGCAAACTCACAGCTGCGTGCCCTTCACCGCACGGCCAGCTCGCCCGTTTTTACGTATTTCAACCGCCTCCCTGATGATTCTGAGGTGATATTGTTTTATACGGACAAGAACAGCCACTCCCTGGAATATATCATGACCAGGTGTTAAGGCACGATCAGAAACAGCTGATTTATCAGGTTGGAGGACTCTGATACACCTGTTATCTTCTTTGATGCGAGTACATACCGTTCTCGAAGTCTGCCCAATATATAACCTTGCCACAAGTACAGGGAACTCGATAGATACCAGGATGCTGCAATTTAAGAAAACTGTCCTTAGTTAGTCGTAGGAGTTGCCTAATATTAATTGAAGTTCCAAATACAGTTCATACATTGTACCTATGTAAGATTTTAGCAATACGATCCGTCGTGTTACTTATGGAAGGTAGGTAAGCAGTTCCTTTTACATCTTTCTTCTTAACAGACGTCCGATTATGTGACGGTTTCAAAACCGCAAAGATAAAAGTTTTTATGTAACCGTTGCTCTCAAAGGTGGTTCTCAAGGTGTCAATTTCCTCTTGCAGAGCTGACACTTCACAAATCCACCTGGCCCTGATAGTTAGAGTTGTAAGGATACCATGTTTCTGGGCAGGGTGATGGTGAGAATCTGTGTGGAGATATCTATATTAAGGATTCCATACACTTCATTGGTGAGTTAAAAACTATTTCACTTTGGCCAGGCGATATCTTAGTGATTCTCGACGTTGTATCACTGTTTACGTGAGAACCTATTGATGGTGTTATGTCAGTTACGATATTTTAACTAAGACGTCGCAAGTCTTTTCTATCATTGCATGAACTCCTCCTACTTTCTATGGAACGAGGGAGCAGATGTTGAGGGTATGGGAAGTCCTCTCTCCCCTGTTGTGGCTGATTTCTTCATGGAGAACTTCGAAGAGAAAGCTTTGTTGTCGGCACCTTGCAAACCGAAGATCCGGTGGTGATATGTGGATGATACGTTCGTTGTTTGGACGGAAGGCGAAGACATTCTTGGTTATCTCCTGGATCACCTTAATCGCCAGCATCCTTCCATGTGTTTCACCATAGAAGTGGAATCCGACAGCAAAATACCATTTTTAGATGTTCTCGTCACCAAGAAAGGGGATGGATCTTTAGGACACAGCCTACACACACCAATAGATATCGGGCTCACTACAAATGATAGTGCAACCCTCGCTGTCGTTTTCCACTGCTTTTGGTATAGAATTTATCGATGTACATTGGGAGTCTTCCAGCAGTTTGTTAATATTTTGAGTGTGAAGTATATATATATTTGTGTATTGATGAAGTGATCATGCACTGATACAAGTCAGAATATAGGTACCGGTAGTTCAGTGGAGAACCTAGGTGCAGTTCCTGCCTTTTTAATCGTTTTCAGATGGTTAGATAAGGCCCGAAGCAGATGTATCCGTACGCACGTTATGTACACGCCCTGGGAGAGAGAATTATCATGCTCTATCGAAATTCGAGAGATTCAGTTTGGTGAGCTCCGCCGCCCAAATTCCGGACATTTCAGTTAATAATTCCATTTATTTTATGTTTGTTATACTGTATGTATATTAAATATTCAATTAACGCGCACGCGTGAGGCGAGTATTTTATTTTATTTAATATTAAAAATTTAATGACCTAACTTACCAAACTGGACTCGTCCGGTGAGGCGAGGCTTAGCAGCAGTACGCTGACATTCACGGTCAGTGTCCCTGAAAGAAATAAAAATACCTTTTTTTATTGTAATGCTCTGTGCTCTGTGGAAGGTTACACATTATAAAAAAAGGAAAATAAACTTGTCGGTTATAAATTTTTATCCAGTTAATAATTCGACTCTTAGAAGATAAAATTACAGGTGCCACATATAATCATACAATAATATATTGGACTATACAATTTCAACTATAATTATTACGCGTGATAATCATATGAGTATGTCGTTTTGTGAGAAATACCGGATTAATGTCTAGAAGAAACAATTAAATGACGTATGACTTTTAGTGCCGGGTTCGGCAGGTACGGTTTTTTGATTTTACGCTCGTAGGCGACCTGCGCATCATGATAAGGATGAAGTGATGATGAAGACGACACATCATGATAAGGATGAAGTGATGATGAAGACGACACATGCATCCAGGCCACATGCCAGCGAAATTAACCAATGATGGTTAAAATTCCCGACCCTGCCTGGAATCGAACCCGGGACCCCTGTGACCAAAGGCCAGCATGCTAACCGTTTAGCCATGGAGCCTGACTGTCTAGAATAAATTTTTCACGACAACCATCTTGAATACGAACACCACGTGAATGTTAATTTCGGTTTCTAAATTACTTTCTTAAATTATATCATACCATTCTGCTTGTGTTGACGTGCTGGTATTACAGAATATGGTGTTATAATGTACTCAAATAAGTTCGATTCAGTCCATCCCAGTGGATAACAGGTCAGCATCTTGGCTTTCGGAACACGTGGTTCCGCGTTCGATTTTTCGGCCAGGACGTGGAATAATTTCCTTGACTCGGGGGAAAGGGGGTTCGTGCTGCCCTCAACACTCCTGTAACTCCCATATAACACTACCCTCCACCATACTAACCATTTCCTATACACTAGACGCTACCCATACTCGTCAAAAGATCTGCTTTACAAGGGTTACACCAGGCCAATAATAGGCACACGAAATTATTAATTTATTATTATTATTATTATTATTATTATTATTATTATTATTATTATTATTATTATTATTATTATTAACAGCTTGATTCAAATTTTCTACTGCGGGTGAAAAAGGAAATAAGTTAGTTTTTGACAAAAATGGGGTTATGTCAGATTCTGAATCTGTAGGACCTATAGTCTGTTCTGTATGTGGGTATAAGGGGTTAAATGTTACGTGTCTGCTCAGAAAAAAATATTTTAGCTCTCGTGGAATATATGAAAATGAAAAATTGTGATTGAAAAACCAGTTAAGTAAATTTATCCCCTTTTATCCCCTTACACACCCTTCTGTCTCAGAATATTTCGTGAGTGAATATAGAGCCAGCTCAATTCTGTTTTCACAGTGTGTGTTTCACTTCAGTCCTTAATTAGAAAATAATCCACCAACACTAGCATTGTGAAGCCTGTTGTGTCTGACCGACAGAACCCCGTGCGATGTTTGATTGTAGCCTGTAGCGACTGATTCATGTGTTGCAACTGGCTTGTATATTTTATGGTGCATTAGCTGGTATACCCGTGCTGCGCTACGGAATTCTAATAATAATAATAATAATAATGTTATTTGCTTTACGTCCCACTAACTACTCTTTTACGGTTTTCGGAGACGCCGAGGTGCCGGAATTTAGTTCCGCAGGAGTTCTTTCACGTGTCAGTAATATTACCGACACGAGACTGACGTATTTGAGCACCTTTAAATACCACCGGACTGAGCCAGCATCGAACCTGCCAAGTTGGAGTCAGAAGGCCAGCGCCTCAACCGTCTGAGCCACTCAGCCCGGCCTACGGAATTCTAGACTGCAAACAGAATTTTAGATGAAGTCGTGTACACATTGTGAATAAGGTTTTATTAAATTGCGTAATAACCCAGGTATTTAAAAAAGACAGGCGCCTTCCTATGAACTACCATTTCATCCAGCGTGAATGCAGTTATTCATAGCTTTATTCTCCGACTTTACATACCGATTTTTAATTAAATTTTTTTCACCCATTATCTAGTGGCTCGGCAATGATACGGACTTAGCAACAAAAATTGAAATTCATGAATACCTCTGTTATCATAGCCGGTACGCTAAAAATGTATAAGACACAAATGATCGGAAATTTAGTTCTATACAGCTTTAGTTATTTAGTATTTATCTATAGGCCCACTAATAACATAGATTTTTGAGAATTACATTTTAAGCTTTCCCCTAAACTACCATTTGACTCAGTGTGAATACAATTATTTATAGCGTAGAATGTAGTACCTTATTTTCCGACTTATACCGATTTTCGTTAAATTCTCTTCAGTCATATTTTTTTTTTGCTAGTGGCCTTACATCGCACCGACACAGATAGGTCTTATGGCGACGAAGGGATAGGACAGGCCTAGGAGTTGGAAGGAAGCGGCCGTGGCCTTAATTAAGGTACAGCCCTAGCATGTGTCTGGTGTGAAAATGGGAAACCATTTAAAACCATCTTCAGGGCTGCTGACAGTGGGATTTGAACCCACTATCTCCCGGATGCAAGCTCACAGCCACGCGCCCCTAACCGTACGGCCAACTCACCCGGTCAGTCATGTTTTCGTGATGCGCGTACAGACAGACAGACAGACATGACGGAAAATTAAAAAGTGCATTTTCTTGTTACTGTGGACACGACCGATACAGAAATTCTGAGCGATTTACAAACAGAACTCTAATTTTATATATATAGATTATTATCAAAGACGACCTGAGTGCAGTGAGCTATTCACACTGTTCGTTCCTGCAGAGTAACAGTTCACGGAACAACGAGAATTTTACGAAATTTCAGCTCTTAACAAAACTCTGTCAACAAATCGAAAAACAGACAGCGCAGATGGGCAGTTCAACGTCTGGGGGAAGAGGGAAATGTCATAAAATATGCCACTCAGTAAACGATATGAGTTTAAATGTATTTCCTTCAAAAAGAGATGGATAGGAGATTGCGTACATTCTCCACTCCAAGCGTACATCAGTCAAATGCCCATAGGCCTATCACCAGAAAATAAAACTATTATTTCTACTCCCCTACTTTTCTCCATCATTGCGGGACCTTTACAAATCGATACCAGCGGATGATGATCAGGCACCGTAGGCCTACTACTCGGACGAATCGTCAAATGACAGCAACGATGTGTAGTCTAGTTCTCTTTGGTTGAGAAACACGAGAAGATCATATCAAAGTGATTTTTTTTTTCATTCGTGTGGTATAAGTTTCCCAACTCCTTGGCTGAATGGTGAGCGTAGTTGCCTTTGGTTCAAAGGGCCCCGGGTTCTATTTTCGATCGGGTCGGAGATTTTAACCGTAAATGGTTAATTCCGCTGGTTCGGAGACTGGGTGTTTGTACTGTCCCCAACATCTCTACAACTCACACACCACTCACAACACTATCCTCCAATACAGTAACACGCAGTTTGCCACTCTTGTCCGCGGGTATGCCTTATCAGGCTAACAGTTGACACACGAAATTATAATTATTGCCGGGCTGAGTGGCTCAGACGGTTGAAGCGCTGGCCTTCTGAACCCAACTTGGCAGGTTCGATCCTGGCTCTCTCTGATGGCATTTGAAGATGCTCAAATACGTTACTGTTTTGGAGGACAGTGCTGTGAGTGGTGTGCGAGTCGTAGAGATGTTGGGGACAGTACAAACACCCAGTCCCCGAACCAGCGGAATTAAACATTTACGGTTAAAATCTCCGACCCGATCGGAAATAGAACCTGGGGCCATTTGAACCGAAGGCGACTACACTCACCATTCATCCAAGGAGTTGGAAAACTTTTCTTATACCACACGAATGAAAAAATCACTTTGTTATGATCTTCTCGTGTTTCTCAACCAAAGAGAACGAGACTACTCATCGTTGCTGTCATTTGACGATTCGTCCGAGTAGTACGGTGTGTGATCATCATCCGCTGGTATCGATTTGTAGAGGTTCTACAATTGTGGAGAAAAGTAGGGGAGTAGAGTTAATAGTTTTATTTTCCAGTGATCCTTAAGTATTAAAAGTTTATGTCAACCATTTTTCTGAAAAAAAAAAAAATCTTGTGTAAAACGAGTTATCTCATTTGTCTGTTGTACAAAAGGAAAAATGTCACCTTAAGTCCCCTTTCTTGCATCACACTTGGAAAATTTTTCTTTAGCATTATATTTATAGTTGTAAACATATGGGAGGTAAACAAAAAGTATTAACATCGGATCGATAAGAACAACTCATTCACCGAGCGAAATAATGCCCCAAATTCAGACAATGTTTTCTCAGAAATAGAGTTTTTTGACTATCCCCTTTTCTACGCCCAGCAGTGAATTGTCACGGATATTTTGTACTTGATGAAATGTACACACAAAAACGTATATTCACATGAGGATGATCGAACAAGGGAACTGCTTGGGTTGGGCCAGATAGATTTCAGTGGAACCAGGCTGTATGATCTTTTCTTTACCATTTTCTTTTACTCTGCACCGACACAGACAGGTCTTATGGCGACGACGGGGTAGGAAAGGCCTAGGAGTGGGCAGGAAGCGGCCGTGGCCTTAATTACCATTTGCCTGGTGTGAAAATGGGAAACCACAGGAAACCATCTTCAAGGCTGCCGACAGTGGGGTCGATTTGTTGTGATGATGATGATTTTTAAAGGGGCCTAGCAGCTAGTTCATCGGACCCAGTGACTCGTTGGCTGAATGGTCAGCGTACTGGCCTTCGGTTCAGAGGGTCCCGGGTTCGATTCCCGGCCGGGTCGGGGATTTTAACCTTAATTGGTTAATTCCAATGGCCCGGGGGCTGGGTGTTTGTGCTGTCCCCAACATTCCTGCAACTCACACACCACACTTAACACTATCCTCCACCACAATAACACGCAGTTACCTACACATGGCAGATGCCGTCCACCCTCATCGGAGGGTCTGCCTTACAAGGGCTGCACTCGGCTAGAAATAGCCACACGAAATTAAAATTAAAATCGGACCCAGTGCGGTTCGAACCCACTATCTCGTGTATGCAAGCTCACAGCTGCGCGGTCCTAACCACACGGCCAACTCGCCCGGTAGGTTTTATGATCAATTATATCATAAATTGAACGGTAATAATAATTTTGCCTAGAATCAACGGTAGTGTTATAATTAGTTGCTGTAAGATAGCTGGATGGCTCGGAGCAGTTAGCTGATGATGGCGTAGAATGGCCTTGCATGTGCACAATAGAAATATCGCAATGGTTCTGTTTTAAATTTACATACAAGATTTAGTTCTTCTTCCGGGTTGAACCGAGTTGTTGGTATGAAGTTAAAGTGTCATGTAACTACAGCACAAAGTCTTTCATCAGTTTATCCTAGGTATTTCCGGGGTCTCTGTAGCCACTTTGGCTTGTTTAGCAGGTTGGATAGGGGTTTACGGACGGATATCCTTCCTGATGCCACGTGGTTTCTAAGGTGTGAATTCTAATTCAGGGTCGATTGGGATTCGAATCTCGGCCGTCGGAGCAAAAGGTCAGCAGTTAAGTAAGTGAGGTAATCACATCTCAGCTAAAGCTGCATTTCTTTTAAGCTTCGACTAATAGAAGAGTAGGCCATAAATATTCGAGACTTTCTCACTCTTCGTCACTGCGGTTAGACCCTAAATCTTCACGAACAATACTTACTTGCGTGCTCAAATTTCCATAATCGGTGTGCGGAGAATTCTTTATTGTATTACTGTTTAGGACATTTCGTGCTAATCGCTGATTACAGATGATGATGTACGTAGGAACACGAATAGGAAACATATTTTTAAAATGTACATCATGAAGGTTTATGTTCTCGCGCAAAAATACTCATTTAGTAATTTTACCCAATCTTCAAACAAGTAAAAGGTTCATATATGTTGATTGTTTAGCATATTAACGCTATCACTCTACTGCATGTAATTTATATTCTCTGATGGAAAATAAATAAATAAATAAATAAATAAATAAATAAATAAATAAATAAATAAATAAATAAATAAATAAATAAATAAATAAATAAATAGTTGGTTAGATCCAATTCTACCGGAAACGTTTGACATTTTAGGCAAACTGCTATTCAGGTCACACGATTACTGAACCTTGCCGAAAAGTGTTTTTTTTTCAGAATTGTGTATATTTGAATGATAAATACAGAACGCTTTTCATTGTGTACAACATATAAATAACAATGTCACCGAACTGACAGAAGCTAGTACTTAGAGAGAGAGAGGTGGATATTTCAGTCTGTGACAGATGTCACCAGATACGGATGGAACTGGAATGATAAAAGCAGAGCGGAAATTAAGTTCAAGAGGGGATATTTTTGAATCAACAAGAACATGAACAAAGTAACCTTTTGAAACTGATGCTTTTTTTTTTTTGGAGTTAGGAATATCTCTCACAATTTCCTTGAAAGAATGCAGGTACATCTGTGATACGAAATTATTTGCAAGAAATAATTACTTTCGTAATTACCTCACAGTGCCGGGCTGAGTGGCTCAGACGGTTACGTCACCGGCTTTCTCAACCCAAGTTGGCAGGTTAGATCCTAGCTCAGTCCGGTGGTGTTTGAAGGTGCTCAAATACATCAGTCCCATGTCCGTAGATTTACTGGCACGTAAAAAGAACTCCTGCGGGACTGAATTCCGGCACCTCGGCGTCTCCGGAAACAGTAAAAGTAGTTAGTGGGACGTAAAGCAAAATTACATTATTTTATTAGTAAGCAAATTTGTTTTCTTAAAAATTACCTCCTTTGCTTCTGCTAGTCTGCATTTATGTCCTCCTTACTTCTGTCATTGTTAGTTATTCTACTACAGAGTGATCAGAAATGCTTTACTTCGGCTATCGGTCTTTCCTATGGGCGAGCTTTCCGCTCGTTCGCCGGGCGCGGAAAGAGGATGGCGTGTTTGGAATGTTTGTTCCTTGATCCCTTCTTGTATCCCTACTAGCTGGCCTTGTACACGTGCCCGATGTCGCAGTCGTATTTCAGCTGTTTTCAAGTGTGTGTATGTTTCGTTTTTTCTTAATTCTGTAATTAATCATAAAGATTAGTCTATTATGACACGCGCATTTTTAATGGCACATTGTGTCGTTATCTGTGCTTCATGTCTGTTAACTTAGCTCGTAAAGTTCAAAGATAATTTCAGGAAAGATTTTCGGATGTAGACGTTCCAAGGCGTAAAACAGTCCATAATCTTTGTAATAAATTTCAGAAAACTGGAAGAATCCAGCCTAAGAAACAAAGAAAGAAAAAGCTGTGTAGGGTCTCACCGAGGAAAAATGAAATGACATTGGTTATCGTTTGGAAAATTCTCTTAAAAACACTTCGGCGTCTAGCACAAGTGAAAATTTCATAAGGGCCTGTGCAAAAGGCTACTAAATTATTACGCTGAAAGCTGTATGAAATAACGGTGTCATATGCTCTTCAACCAGGTAACCCTGTACGCAGGTGCACATTTTGTGAGGTTTTCTGACACGAATATGTCTTGCGGTTGGGTGTCATCCGAAAATGTGCTAGACGTGACGCGGCAAAATGTCTAACGGAAGTGACGTCACAAAGGTGCACGGGCTGTAGATTTGTATAAATAGTGTGTGTTGAAATAGAAGGCTCTAGTTTAAGATACATGGTGTAGTACCACGGCCAACTAGTCTACGCTGTATCAAGTCGGCCGTGGAAGTACTCACATTCAGATCAATGGTCTCCCTCTTACGGTACACGCTGTAGAATTAATACGTAAATCCACAGTCTCCTGTTTAGGCTATGTCTTGATGCAAATAAATCGTTCCTTCACTGGAGAATGTCATTCATTGGCAGCACTAGAACTCAGAATTCTCATCTTTCTTTATTGCAGACTCTTGAAGATACATTGTGGAAAATATTGCGGTTACATAAGTCAGAAAAAAAAGTGGTTGGCCTATAATAATAATAATAATAATAATAATAATAATAATAATAATAATAATAATAATAATAATAATAATAATAATAATAATAATAATAATAATAATAATGACGTGTGGCCTCTGGAGAGGCCTGATACAGGTGTTTCAAATTGACACCTTTCAGGTGACCTGCGCGTCGGTGAGGATGGACTCCTACCCTTGATGAATTCTAATGCTGAAGACGGCAACACACCCAGCCGGGAATCGAACATGGGACCTTTTGGACCGAAGGCTAGCACACTAACCATTTAGTCATGGAGCTGGACGGTAAGCCTAATTATGATTCTAATGTACCTCAATCTTCTGAAAATAAGAAAAGTATAAGGAGTGATGACTCCTTTGGGTAGATGACCTTCAATGTTAGGCCCCTTTAAACAACAAGTATCATAATGATGAATCCTTCAAGAGAAATGAGATTCCTGCTTAAAAAGCCTGGTATTGTTGAGTTGTTATATTTTGTAAACCTATTGTGCAGACAAAGTACCAATGAAATAAAGTATAATCAAAGATTTGAGAAGTGCCTATGTGTATATTGCTCCTGAATTCAGAGAATATTATATGATAAGATTCTACTGTGGTCACCATCTCAACACTTAACAGTCTGTGACGATTCAAATTGTTGAGATGATATGAATCCTGTCTATTTTGTATGATGAAACAGTAATATTTCTACATATTGTGTTTTCAACATGTTAAGTATGCTTGTTCATGCCTATCGCAGTAAATGATTTTCTCGGCAAAATCACGTTTCTTCACATAAAAAAATTATGTTAAGTAAATACGTAATGAACTGATTTCTTTTAATTAACTTGACTAGAAGAAAGTGATTTAGGTTCCTTTTTCACAACATCGGATTCATTGAAAAACTATATTAAAACACACATTGTACACACATTTCAATTATTCCTTACTTATTATTTACACATTCCTTTTTTATTTTGTCCCTTCCCACGTCTCTTCCAGACCGAGCTCGATAGCTGCAGTCGCTTAAGTAATCGGGAGATAGTGGGTTCGAACTCCACTGTCAACAGCCCTGAAGATCGGTTTCCGTGGTTTCCCATTTTCACACCAGGCAAATGATGGGGCTGTACCTCACATAAGGCCACGGCTGCTTCCTTCCCTCTTTCTTCTCTATCCCTTCCAATCTTCCCATCCCCCCGCAAGGCCCCTGTTCAGCATAGCCGAGGCTATTGCTCCTGAATTCAGAGAATATTATATGATAAGATTCTACTGTGGTCACCATCTCAACACTTAACAGTCTGTGACGATACAAATTGTTGAGATGATATGAATCCTTTACGGACTCTTGCAAGTTCTGCAATTGCTGTGGGCTATGCTGAACAGGGGCCTTGCGGGGGGATGAGAAGATTGGAAGGGATAGACAAGAAAGAGGGAAGGAAGCAGCCGTGGCCTTAAGTGAGGTACAATCCCGGCACTTGCCTGGAGGAGAAGTGGGAAACCACGAACACCACGGCCGCTTCCTCCCCATTCCTAGGTCTTTCTTATCCCATCGTCGCTACGACTTACCTGTGTCGGTGCGACGTAAAGCAAATAGCAAATTGCAAAAGCGTCTCTTCCAGGAGGTAATTTTGTCCATGAAATCTTTGTACTCCTGTCATCTCTCAAAAGTCGAACATTTCGATGTCGCGATCTATACAATTAGAATTATCAAGCATACCAATATATTGGTTTAATTTTAACAAATATTGTCAGGCATGTTCAATTATACATTCGGAAGTTTCTTTCTTTATCGAAAGGAGGACAAATCATCATCTGGCGAAAGGTGACACCGGACGGAGGAGTATAGACCCGAACACTGGACTGTCTGGCCTCCCTAGATGTTACGGTGAGAGACATCAGATCTTGCTGAGATGTAGTCTCATGGTGCTTTCACTGTTGGAATTTCTTCTTCTTAATCTGCTTACCCTCCAGGGTCGGTTTTTCCCTCGGACTCAGCCAGGGATCTCACCTCTACCATCTCAAGGGCAGTGTCCTAGAGCTTCAGACTCAGGATCGGGGATACAACTGGGGAGGATGACCAGTACCTCGCCCAGGCGGCCTCACCTGCTATGCTGAACAGGGGCCTTGCGGGGGGATGGGAAGATTGGAAGGGATAGACAAGGAAGAGGGAAGGAAACAGCCGTGGCCTTAAGTGAGGTACCATCCCGGCATTTGCCTGGAGGAGAAGTGGGAAACCACGGAAAACCACTTAGAGGATGGTTGAGGTGGGAATTGAACCCACCTCTACTCAGTTGACCTCCCGAGGCTGAGTGGACCCCGTTCCAGCCCTCGTACCACTTTTCAAATTTCGTGGCAGAGCCGGGAATAGAACTCGGACCTCCGGGGATGGCAACTAATCACACTAACCACTACACCACAGAGGCGGACCTTTTGGAATTTACATGAAGAAATTCTTCAGTTCTTTCCTTCCAGTTAGTTCATTCTTTCAACAGTGTTGTTTGGGATTGCTGACGCTAGAATATTCCATTAAATAAATTTAGGTTATAAGGCTACACAAAAATTATGTATGTCCTACTTGTTCCTAAATGAGACGATAGATACAAACAGGGAACGTACTCGCTCTTCATTAGTGTGGGCATTCACAGGTCAACTCGGTCTCAGGGGACTAACTGTTGTTAATTACATCTGGCAGCAGCATTTGCATGTAACACACGTTTGTTAGCCACTGGGGATTCAGAATGATAAAAATGAGGCTTTTCTTGGTTTCTGAAGAAGGGTTATATATGAGTAAAATCGGAGAAAAAAATACACAGTCGTAATTACGAAAGCAATTGCAGAAATTGCAAGAGTCCGTAAAGGAAACATAACATCCAACATTAGCTAGTGGCTTATCGTAACGTGCTCAGTTTCTTAGCCCTTCCAGTTTTTGATAGTATTGTTGGAACTTGCAAATAAATAACATGTTATCGGCAATGAAAACAAAAATCTTTTAAGGGGAAACAGATGTCGATTTTTGAAGGATAAGCTTTTTCAAAGAGTGTTACACTTACAAGGGGAGGGTCTTATATGTACCTCACCAATTTCGATAACATTTTGCTGGGACGTTATATACTGAAAATAAAGAGACACGCGTTTGAGCGCTTTGCTGGATACTCCCCAGTTTTTGAAAAAATCGAGGTCAAATTTGATGACGGAAAATCTTATTTTCAATGCTATATATCGAAAGATCGTCTATAACATGTTTTATCTATATAGGCCTAATATGGAGACCGACGTTATTAGAGTTATTAACGATTTTGTGTTTTCATGCTGTACCAGAGCTAGTTCGGCGTCAGACTACAAAACCGCTGGCTGTTTTTGTTTTCATTCAATTTTTTCGGTGAATCTTATAATATTCTGATAATCAGAATAGTTTTCCTTGCCTCTTTCTCGAAGTTATATAGAGGGAGGTGTGATTAACAATCTTCATGTACTGTTCAATATTTTTGCGATGTACATCCTGTGGAACCCTTCATGAGATGATTTTATCGAAATTATACAATCCATATCTCTTGGATATTGATATATATCAGAAGTATCGTATACCTGTGTTCCATGAGGCTGAAAGTACTAAATTATGTTTTTAGATCTTTCGATGTATAGCATTGAAAATACAATTTTGCGTCATTAAATTTGATCTCGATTTTTTCAAAAACTGGGGAGTGTCTAGAAAAACGTCGAAACACGTCTCTCTTTTTTTTTCAATACAGAACGTTCCTGAATAATTTTATCAAAATTAGTGAGGCACACATCAGACCTTCCGCTTGTTAGCGTGGAAGGTGATTTATCATGGATTTTTATCAGCTATGAATTTCGAAGTATAATGAGCCTAATGAGTTCATTAGGATGATATAGTAAGTGTAAAGAATCTTACCCTATATATACTATTTTCATAAGTTTAAATACCTCAAGGGAGGTATGTAAAAAATAGATATAGGCAATAAACAGCATGTACTCACATTCTCTACTTGAGCGACTCTCTCATCTTCCATTTTCATTATCATTATTATTACTATATTTACAATTGGCTTTACGTCGTACCAGCACATGTAGGTCTTATGGCGACGTTGGGATAAGAAAAGGCTAGGAATTGGAAGGAAGGAAGCGATCGTTGCCTTAATCAAGGTACAGCCCTAGCATTTACCTGGTGTGAAAATGGGAAACCATCTTCAGGGCTGCCGACAGTGGATTTCGAACCCGCTATCTCTCGAATATAAGTTCAGACCTGCGTGCCCCTAACCACACGGCCAACTAGCTCGACATTCTTCTTCTTATTATTATTATCATTACGTAGACACAACTCATTATTAGTAAGCAAAATGTCGAGTAAACTATATATATACAAATAATCTTTGTGTCTGTAGGCCTGCTTATTAAAATATCAACGGGATACTTGGTTTTTACACCGTATAGGACAAAAGAGTTATGTTTAATTTTTGACTGTTTGTATGTCTGTTTATGTGTTACAGCATCATTGGGAAACGGAGAGGTGGATTTTCATGAAACTTGCTATTGAAGTTTATGATAAGGGTGAGGGGGATTTCAAATATAAGTTGTTCAAGAATATTCCGCAGTGGGGGGTAATTAAAACACAATGTATTTCTTTTATGGTTGGTTTTATAGAGATAATTCTCATGTCATAATTGGTTTAGAATATTTCTTACAAACATTTTTGTTCTAATTTTTACCCGATACAATGAAAAGGGGAATATCAGAAAGTTCAAGTCCAAGAGCCGATAACTAACTCTATTTACGGTTGGTATGGAGATCATGCCGGCAAAGTGTTAAAAGCTTGGCACATCTTTCTATACTTTTTGAATGTTAACTTAATATTTGGTTTTTATACTAGAGGGAAGAGACTAAACGTAAAGATATAAAAGTGCACAGGGCCAGAGAGAGCCAGGAAACGAGTACGTCAGGACAAGCCGCTGATATGAATAGGCTAGCCGCCTATGTGTCTCATATCAGCAATGAGAAATGTAATCATGCAGATAGTAAACGATAGTTCCATTATCGACGGGTACAACAGCTTGTTTTGTAATTATGTAGAATATCGTCGGTGCGCGAGCAATACTGCGTATCTGACAGACTCTTCATATCCATTATTTTCATTAAGACTGTTCACGCTTCCCAACCACATATGGATATGCAATCCATCGGAACAATTTTCGTCGTGTTCATTATCCCAAGCTGATGTGTAAAGGAAAATGAACCTTACCATACCGCACTGTAGGAATATATCGTTGCATGATGTATTTACGCACCCCTACAGTGTAATTTAAGGTACGCTCTCTGACGGAAAGTACAGCCTAGCAGCTGCTTGCACGGCTCTGTTACAACTATTGAAGGGGCGCGTATCTAAACAGATTTAAACTTTTAACAGTTGTATTGTGCCTAATGTCTCTCAGTGAATTAGATTATGGTGAGAAAAAAGTTATTTTGTATACAAATGCCAAGTGCTAAGTAAATACATTTAATTATTTTCCATTAGGTTATCTGTAGGATATAAAATTAATTACTTTGACGTGTGACAAATAATAACTCCTTTGACTACATGGTTAAATGGTTAGCGTGCTGGCCTTTGGTCACAGGGGTCCCGGGTTCGATTCCCGACAGGGCCGGGAACTTTAACCATAATTGTTAATTTCGTTGGCACGGGGGCTGGGTGTATGTGTCGTCTTCATCATCATTATTTCATCCTCATCACGACACGCAGGTCGCCTACGGAAGTCAAATCAAAAGACCTGCATCTGGCGAGCCGAACTTGTCCTCGGACACTCCCGGCACTAAAAGCCATACGCCATTTCATTTCATTTCATACTCCTTTGACTACTACCTATACTCATAGAAATACTGTAGGTCAACATAAAAGCTTGTATAGGAATACGCCATAAGCAGTGTTTGATAAATGAAGTGTATGATTGTATTGCATGAAACATAATATAGGCCAGGTACATTGCTGTGGATTTACTTACGCCTTGACTTCATATAACATCGTCTAGTCTATACAGTACGAACTATTGGAAGACAACTGCTCTCGGCTTTTCCCGCGCTCATGCTGTTAGCTCAAGGATCGGGGCCCTCTCATTGCCCAACGATGATATACCGGGTGAGTCAGCCGCTCCTGACGTTTCTGCATTTAGGCATCCCAACGAACGTCAGTGGGGTGATGGTCGATTTTCCTTTGCCGTGTACCAAGTTACAGTTGCCTTTAAAGTACTTACTGCGTCATCACTGCACTACTTTTGCTAAAACATGTATACGACAGGTATTTACACAATACATCAAACTGACATACGGTTATGTAAAATGTACGTGCTTTCGATTAGTTATGAAATTATCGCTAAAAGCGATGGCATACTGATAGAAAACGTGTTTTTGTGAAGCGCGACGTAGTTTTATTCCATGTAAGCTTTCTGATAAACTGCAGGCAACAGTCACCGTGGTGTAGTAGACTGACTACAGAGGTGTTGACGCATCTTGCGTTGGTAGGTGGGTTCGAATCTCACGAGCGATAAATATGATTTTGTATTCACATTTTAAACTTTGAGGATCAAATAAGAGGCCATTCATGCCACATTCGACCAATAATGAAATGGCGTATGGCTTTTAGTCCCGGGAGTGTCCGAGCACAAGTTCAGCTCGCCAGGTACAGGCCTTTTGATTTGACACCCGTAGGCGACCTGCGCGTCGTGATGAGGATGAAATGATGATGAAGGCGACACATACACCCAGCCCCAGTGTCAGCGGATTATCGTTAAAATTCCCGACCCTACCGTGAATCGAACCCAGGAACCCTGTGACCAAAGGCCAGCATGCTAAACATTAAGCCATGGAGCCGGACATTCGACCAATAGCATGCATGTTGAATGTGTAGTGGCCTGACATTCTGTGTAGCCTATCTGTCCTGGTCATTTCTTCGCTATGTATTCATTTTTTTTCTATTTGTTTTACGTCGCACCGACACAGATATGTCTTATGGCGACGATGGGATGGGAAAGGCCTAGGAAGTGGAAGGAAGCGGCCGTGGCCTTAATTAAGGTACAGCCCCGGCATTTGCCTGGTGTGAAAATGGGAAACCACGGAAAACCATCTTCAGGGCTGCCGACAGTGGGGCTCGAACCCACGATCTCCCGATTACTGGATACTGACCGCACTTAAGCGACTGCAGCTATCGAGCTCGGTGCTATGTATTCAACAGGTGAGTATGTTGACATGCTCCTCATCTACGGTGAAGCACGGCAGAACGCACAGGAAGCACAGCGCCTGTACCAGGAAGATTTCTACACAGACAACAACCAAATGCAAATACGTTTAGGCGGGTGGAGCGATGTTTGCGTATAACTTCGTCACTTTCCCGAACAGGTCCTGTTAGAGAAGCACTAGTTACGTCCGGTGAAACTGGTGAGATAGTTTCGAATACTTTACGGGAGAATCCTCACATAAGTACTCGGGCAGTAGCACAACAGACCAACATCAGCCAGTCGTCTGTTGTAAGGTTATTGCATTCCAGTTTTCTCGTCCGCATAACCTGCAACTACATCAAGAACTCCACGGACGAGATTTCGAAACTCGTGTTGATTTCTGTGCAAATGATCCAGCGTTTGTATCTCACACTTTATTTTCGAACGAGGCATGATTCCATAATAATGGCTCTGTGAATCGTCATAATATGCACCGCTGGAGTGTTGAAATTACCCACTGGGTAAGGCAGGCAGCATTTCAGGCACAATGGGGAGTAAATGTCTGGTGTGGTATACTGGGTGATCACCTATTTGGACCATATTTCATTGAGGATCATTTGACAGGAGCCCGGTACCTACAGTTTCTTCAAGACCAACTACCATTGCTGGTAGAGGATCTGCTCCTGGGTGAGCGTGTAACCGTGTGGTATCAACACGACGGAGCTCCCCCTCACATGTCAGCAAATGTTCGCAACTACCTGAGTGTTACACATCCCGGTCGATGGATAAGAAGGGGAGGACCTGTCACCTGGCCTGCTAGATCGCCCGATATGACGCCACTGGACTTCTTTCCTATGGAGCTATTTGAAAGATGTCGTGTGCGCTCATCAGCCGGAAAATCGTCAAAGCCTTCGAAACCTTATTAGGAAGCCTGTGAATCCTTAAGACCTACAATGCTAAAAGAGCCCGAATGGAATTTCAATGGTGTGCTGAAACGTACATTACTGCAGAAGGCCATCTATTCGAACTGAGTTAACAGGCTGTTGCGCAGTCAAGCGGATTCAAACCCCCAAACATTCTATCCTCGTCCAGCCGTGCTTATAAAACATCCACATAAGCACCCGTAATGGCTAAGAACAGGCATAAATAAATAAATAAATAAATAAATAAATAAATAAATAAATAAATAAATAAATAAATAAATAAATAAATAAATAAAAAATCATTATCATTATAGACCGTTATGTCTTTCAGCGTTCAGTCTGCAAGCCTCTGCGAATTTACAAAGCGTCGCCACAATCCCCTATTTGCAACTAGTGCTGTGGCCTCATTTAGTTCTATACTTCTTATCTTTAAATCGTTAGTAACTGAGTCTAACCATCGTTGTCTTGGTCTCCCTCTACTTCTCTTACCCTATATAACATAGTCCATTATTTTCCTAGGTAATCTATCCTCCTCCATTCGCCTCATATGACCCCACCACCGAAGCCTGTTTATGCGTAGGATTCCATCGAGTTCATTCCTAACTTAGCCTTTATCTCCTCTTTCCGAGCACCCTCTTGCCATTGTTCTCACCTGTTTATACCAGCAATCATTCTTGCTACTTTCATGTCTGTTACTTCTAACTTATGAATAAGATATCCTGAGTCCACCCAGCTTTCGCTCCCGTAAAGCAAAGTTGGTCTGAAAACAGACCAATGTGATGATAGTTTCGTCCGGGAGCTGACTTCCTTCTTACAGAATACTGTTGATTGGAATTGCGAGTTCACTGCATTAGCTTTACTACACCTTGATTCAATCTCACTTACTATATTGCCATCCTGGTAGAATGCACAACCTAAATACTTGAAGATATCCACCTGTTCCAGATTTGTATCACCAATCTGGCATTCAGTTCTGTTGAATGTCTTACCTACTGACATCAATTTAGTTTTCGAGAGGCTAATTTTCATACCATACTCATTGCACCTATTTTCAAGTTCCAAGATGTTAGACTGCAGGCTTTCGGCACAGTCTGCCATTAAGACCAAGTCGTCAGCATAGGCCAGCCGGCTTACTACATTTCCACCTAACTGAATACCTCCCTGCCACTTTATACCTTTCAGCAGATGATCCATGTGAACAACGAACAGCAAAGGTAAAAGATTACAGCCTTGTCTAACCCCTCTAAATACCCTGAACCAAGAACTCTTCTACCATCAATTCTCACTGCAGCCCATTTGTCAACATAAATGCCTTTGATTGATTTAGTAATCTACCTTTAATTCCATGTTCCCCGGTATGGCGAACATCTTTTCCCTCGGTACCCTGTCATATGCTTTCTCTAGATCTACGAAACATAAACACAGCTGTCTATTCCTCTCGTAACATTTTTCAATTATCTGGCGCATACTGAAAATCTGATCCTGACAGCCCCTCTGTGGTCTGAAACCACACTGGTTTTCATCCAACTTCGTCTCAACCACTGATCGCACCCTCCCTTCCAAGATGCCAGTGAATACTTTACCTGGTATACTAATCAATGAGATACCTCGATAGTTGTTGTAATCCTCTCTGTTCCCTTGCTTATAGATAGGTGCAGCTACTGTTTTTGTCCAATCTGAAGGTAGCTTACCAACGCTCCATGCTAATCTTACTACTCTACGAAGCCATTTCATCCCTGCTTTTCCACTATACTTCACCATAGATAGTTGCAACTACTGCTTTTGTCCAATATGAAGGTACCTTACCAACGCTCCATGCTAATCGTACTACTCTGTGAAGCCATTGCATCCTTGCCTTTCCACTATACTTCACCATTTAAGGTCTAATTTCATCTATATCTGCTACTTTATGACAGTGCAGTTTATTTACCATTCTTTCCACCTCCTCAAGCGAAATTTCATCAACATAATTTTCCTCATCCCCATGAGCTGCGTTGTTCGCAACACCACCAAGAAGATTTCCTTTTACGCTGAGAAGATGTTCATAATATTCCCTCCAACTCTCCAGTGATTTCCTGGGATCTGTTATGAGTTTACCTGAATCACCCAAACATTGTTCATTTCCTTTTTCCTTCCCTTCCTTTCTATATTACTGTCCAAAAAGTTTTTCCTCCTCCCTGACCTAGCCTTTCCAGGTTATTACCAATATCTTCCCACGACTTCTTTTTGGATTCAAAAACTATTTCTTTCGCTCGGTTTCTTTCATCTACGTAGGATTCCCTGCCTGCATCGGCCCTTGCTTGGAGCCATTTCTGTTAAGCCTTCTTTTTACGTTGACAAGCTGCTCTCACTTCATCATTCCACCAAAATGTTCGATTTTCCCCATCTTTACATACAGTTGTTCCTAGGCATTCTCTTGCTGTTTCTACTACAGCATCCCTGTATGTCACCCATTCCCTTTCTATATCCTGAACCTGCTTATTGTCTACTGTTCGAAACATCTCATTAATCATATCCATGTACTTCTGTCTAGTTTCCTCGTTCTGGAGATTTTTCACCCTTATTCGTTTGCAGACAGATTTCACTTTCTCTATCCTAGGCCTAGAGATACTTAGTTCACTACAGATGAGATAGTGGTCTGTACGATTGAAAAATCCCCGGAAACCTCGTACATTCCTAACAGACTTCCTGAATTCGAAGTCGGTTAAGATATAGTCTGTTATCGACCTGGTACCCCTAGCCTCCCATGTGCAGCGGTGAATAGCCTTATGCTTGAAGAATGTATTCGTAACTGCTAAACCCCTGCTAGCACAGAAGTCCAGCATACGCTTCCCATTCCCATTAACTTCCATATCTTCCCCACATTTACCAATCACCTCACCCTTTCGTATCCTTCAGTTCTATTTACACCTCTCGCATTGAAATCGCGCATTAGCACTATTCTATCCTTGCTGTTGACGCTGACTACGATGTCACTCAATGCTTCATAAAACTTGTCAACTTATTCCTCATCTGCACCCTGACATGATGAATACGCTGAGACAATTCTCGTCCTAATTCCTCCAACTGCCAAATCTACCCACATCATTCGCTCGTTTACGTGGCTAACAGAAACTATGTTGCGTGCAATGGTATTTCTGATAAACAGCCTGCCCCATACTCTGCCTTTCCCTTTGTAACACCCGTCAAGTACCCTTTATAATCTCCTATCTCTTCCTCGTTATCTCGTCTTAACCGAATATAACTTATTCGTAGCACATCCAGATGCATCCTCTTTGCTGACTCAGCCAGTTCTACTTTCTTTCTTCCATAAGCCCCATTAATATTGGTAGCTTCCCATCGAATTCCATTTCGTTCGCCAATTTGTTTCCAAGGAGTCGCTCGCCTGTCAAATGGGAGTGGGTCTCCGTTACTCCCATAGGTCCGAGGTTCTGGGGTTCTGAGCTCGGCAAATTCATGAAACACGATGCTACCCTACTTACACACAGTTCAAGTGAGGATCTCTCCTCTAACGGGTTAGGGATCACCTGTGGATTGTATTGCCCTGGCCGTCTGGGCACAAGGAAGGCTATGACTCAGAATATGGCCGAAATTCCCACTCCCATTTCATAGCAACTGGTATCCTGATGCTTAGGACCACTTACTAGGCCACTCAGCCGTTGCCCACGGTTCACGAACTAGGACGCGACTACAGTAACCCACACCATGAACCATAATAAATAAATAAATAAATAAATAAATAAATAAATAAATAAATAAATAAATAAATTGACCTACGACGTGAGGGCATTCGGATACATTGGCTCGGCAGATGATTCTCGAAGAACAAAATGCGAATAAAGTTTAGAGGCTCAAGGGGGATTCGAACCCACTTACCAAACGCAGCTGTATTAACAGCACCACACTTAACCTGTGGCACTACGGCGACCCCAGCGAGTAGCTTTCCAGGAAGCCTACTAGATGGACTACTACTTCCGCTTCACAAATGAACACACGTTTTCTATCAGTATGCTTTCGCTTTTAGCGATCATTTCATACCCTACTGAAAGATCGTAATTGGCAAGTACTTTTTACATAACCGTATGACAGTTTGATGCATTGTGTAAATGCTTGTCGCATACGGTACATGTTTTTGCAACGGTAATGGTGCAGTGTGTGATTAAAGGCGATTGTTGCTTGTTGTAAGGCAAAGGAGAATAGACCATAAGGACACTAGTGACGTTCGGTGGGATGCCTAACAGTATAAATCATTAGGCGCGGCCGACTCCCCCGGTATAGGCCTATGGTCCAAAGAAGAGGAACTTCGGATCGGCACAATACGTGGATCGTTTCTATGCTAATAAGCCCTCATTTTTATTGAATATGGACACGGGCAAAGTAAGCTAGGACGTGTATAACAAAAACATATTCATGGTATTGTAATAACTTAAAATAATACGAGGGCTCTTTTTTTTTCAACCTCCGATCGGTCGCGAAATTAAAACCGCAGGGAGAAGCCGATGAAGCCTTACGCAGATGTGTTGCGCCGTGTCTCTAGTATGGCTGTCGACCGCGTCACGTCGCACTTGTCAGTTCTGAGCGCGCAGTGAGCACGTAATCACGCCTAGGACAATAGAGTCTCCCGTCAAGTGTGAAGTGCGTGCTGTCATTCAAATTCTTCATACCGAGGGGTGGAATGCGCCGAAATTCATCGACGAATGATAATGCGTGTGGTAAAGCTGTAATGAATGATAGCAAAGTGCAGCAATGGTGCAGGAACTTTGAAGCAGGACGTGTAGACGTTCATGATGCAGGCGGTCAGGGACGGAAGTGACTGCCAACCGATGATCTTGTTCAGCGAGTTGATCAGACGATTCGAGAAAATTGCATTGCACTCCTCAGCATGAAGAAATCGAATGACAGCACGCACTTCACACTTGACGGGAGACTCTATTGCTCTAGGCGTGTTTACGTGCTTACTGCGTGCTCAGAACTGACAAGTGTGACGTGACGCGGTTGACGGGCATACTAGAGACACTCAGCAACACATCTGCGTAAGGCTTCATTGGCTTCTCCCTGTGGTTTTACTTTCGTGACCGATCGGAGGTTGACAAAAATAGCCCTCATATTAACACTAGCGGATGGTGGAGCGGGTGACAATGTTGAATAGTACCTCCTAGCCATTTTTGCAATAAACATCCCTAGTATACTTAACTTCTTCTTTTCATACCCTAGTGGGGTCACGGGTGCGATCGATGTAGCGCAGATGCACTTGGCTATTTTACGACCGGATGCCCTTCCTGACGCCAACCCCATGTAGCGGAATGTATTCAATATGGTGTGTTTCTTTCGTGCTTGGTAGTGTTGTGTGTGTACAGGATGGCCGAGAAATCCCTTTTCATGTTATAGCATAGGGCAGTTAGACATGTATTATAAGTATTCATTACAGTATTAACATTATTTATTGTTACATATTGTTGAGATAACAATTTTCCTCCATAAGCTGAGTCCTGCACTTGACACGTTCACTTTGGTTAGTGTCGGAAAATCGTACCATGTATCACGTGGTTCGCAAAGTAGCTCGCTACGTAGGTCACCGCCTTCAGTCGAAAGAGTTAAATCATGGCGGATAGTCCGGCTCCATGGCTAAATGGTTAGCGTGCTGGCCTTTGGTCACAGAGGTCCCGGGTTCGATTTCCGGCAGCGTCGAGAATTTTAACCATAATTGGTTAATTTCGCTAGCACGGGGGCTGGGTGTATGTGTCGTCTTGATCATCATTTCATCCCCATCAGGACGCGCAGGTCGCCTACGGGAGTCAAATAAGACCTGCATTTGATGAGCCGAACTTGTCCTCGGACACTCCCGGCACTAAAAGCCATACGCCATTTCATTATTTTTTTTCTTGGCGGATAGAAGTGCTTTCACTGTTGAGGGGCGTTTGATGGCTTCTGTTTGTGTTCACCAACGTCAGAATACGAAGAAAACAATGACAGACATTTTGAAGGACTTCACTGTGAGGTTTGGAAACCCACCGCCATCAAGACCAACGTTATTTGCGTGGGAAGTGTCCTCGATGCACAACGTTGCGAAAGTCCTATGATTCGCACCGAAACTATTGCTGTTATGGCGTAATCGATTGAACGATCGCTGGTGAAGTCAACCCGTAAGCGGTCTGCGGAATTAGGCATCCCGCGATCGACTCTGCCAGACCTTATGCGGAAAGATTTGAAATGTTCATGTTTTCGGCCATCCTCAGTGAATGAGGTGAGTGATCGTGACTTGGAGCAACGTGTGCATGCATGTTCGCACGCTTCCCGCATGCAGGTGATCAAAATACAGTACGCTATGTTCTCTGACGAATGTGCGATGTATCGTAGCTTACGAAATCTTTATTTGGACAAAAAGCAATCCGCACGTTTATGAGGAAACCGAGCGCAATACCCCGAATATTATGCTTTGGTCAGGGTTAACGGCAGGCCATGTTCGACTCGTTGGCTGATCGGTCAGCGTACTGGCCTTCGGTTCAGAGGGTCCCGGGTTCGATTCTCGACCGGGTCGGGGATTTTAACCTTAATTCCAATGGCTCGGGGCTGGGTGTGTGTGGCGTATTCAACATTAGAAATCATCCTCGGTAGGGCCCTCATCTTCACAGACATGCAGGTCGTCTAATAGGCCGTCTACTAGAAAAAGACCTGCACCAGGCCTCTCCGGTCAGAAGAGTCGATCCGCAACACTGGTGAGACACAACGCTGCTCCTGTGTAGCAGCAGGTTTTGACCACCTGCTCCCAACGTTATTCAGTTGAGCATCGTGTGTGTGCCGTGTAAGACCTATTTGACACAGTGCGTGTTTAGTGCATTGGTTCTGAACTGCGAAAGACATAAAAGACCAAAATATCAATGTACAGTTACGCCATTATTATTACGGCAGACCATATGCTTGGACCATATTTCTTCGATGGTCCTGTGAATCGGCACAGCTACAATCACACGATTAACGCATGGTTGCTCCAGAATTACGGGCTAAAGGTATAAGTGACATTGCGACACTTTAAGAAAACGGTGCTCCACCACATTTCGCTGTCAGTGTCCGCAGTCAGGTATGAACTTCAAACATGGAGGAATAGGTTGTTGATCAATGAATTGAATTTTTGGTGTTAACCAGACTTCGTTTATTCAAAATAAATCCTGAAATAATAAAAAATTCCTGTTTTATTCATAGCACTGTTTTCATGTCTAACTGGCCTATGCTGTAACATATGAAGTGACTTCTCGGCCGCCCTGTAGCTTAATCGGTATGTATTGAGACAAACATACATATCAAGTCGCCGAACCAGGGAAATTAACTTGACGCGGTTAAAATCCACAACTCAGCCGGGAATCGAATCCGGAACACTCTGAACCGAAGTCACGGTAAACTGAAGTTGAGGTCCAAATCGAAATGTGAACTGGCTATTGTTATAGAGCATAGGTTCTTTAAAATGTTGTCGCTGATTTAGAAGACACAATATTGTGGAATGTACATCACTTGGAATGTAATGGTAAATTTGTCCTGTACTAACGTTGGGTGAGATCGGTCGTGGGAATATCCTTGCGTATAGCACACTGGTGACCATCTGCTAATGGCGTGCAGTGATTTACGTGAGAAACAGGTCAGCCTGTGACGTCAACTAAACCAGAGCTGGCTTAATACATTGATTTTAGCTGCAGTTGTTTCCATTTAATTGAGTTCCGTTGAGTCATGTTGCGGGTGAAAGGTTGTGTTTAGTTGAACCTTTCCTATGATGAAAATGTATGATGTTTTAAATCTGTTTTCAACATCTTCTCTATGGTTCGATTACCAAATCTTTTATGAAATTAAAAGTGGATTTTATTGGTTATTCTAGAGTTGGTCTCATCTCCTTGAGGTTGCTGCAATGGTACCAAATACCTAGACCACGTTCGTTATCTTCTTTCCATTCTTTGCCTTAATTAATTACAAACCGGTATGAACCCTAGCTTTGCACACTTCTCACCAATGCGGCAGGGGTTCCAGTCCTGGCTAATGGGATATCTGAAATGAAAATTCACGTCCCTGTTGTTCGGATTCCACACAAAACTGGAGGTCACGTGGATAAGGTCACAGTATCGCGTAAAACTAAAAGATAATCTTCTCCTTCACCACCCACATCACCTTTACCCACATCATACCTCCGGAGGCAGAGAGGACCTCACCCACTGTGTGGACTGCCTCTCTTTTGGGCTGAGGAATTAAAGTTTATGGTATAACTACAAGAATCCTTTACTGGGAGGACATATATGTTCTGATATGGCCAATTTGTTACTCCATTGACCTGTCTTAGTTTTGTCCTTGGCTTTCACAATATATGTGACTGAAGTATGAGCGATGCTAGTAATTCCATTCCTTATGCAGCCAGTCTCTGTTATGAATGGTGTGAAAATGTCACCAATAACGTCGGCTGGTGCGTGTATTTCAGTGGGGTTGGCTGACTGATATGTAATAGTAACTTCTAGCTCGGTGAGGAAACTACCTCACTCCTCATTGAGTAATTTCCTCTGTACGCCTCTTCAGTGACGCACACGCATGCAGTGTATGCTTTCTTTCTCTCGCTAACGAGGAATTCATCCTACTTCGAGGCTAAGGATGCACCATGTTGTTGATATCTTTGGAAGAGTCTCTCAGCGTCTAGTTCGCTTGTCCAATATTAGTTGTTTCTACTCCGCTCAGCATTTAGCAACTGGGACAATTTTGTATTAATGAAATAAATTAATGTGCATGCTTTTACTGTATTGTCATTCTCTGCTGACGTCTCGTCCCTCACATTGCAGGGTTGCTATGGGTATGGCTAGGCTCTGGATGGAATTACTTCATATTTTGTAGCTTATACTTCTCTTAAGTAGATAGTCTTCCACATAGCATGCCAGTGGTACAATAGCTTCCTTGCCGCCGCTTCTATTAGCACTAATTGCTGAGGATGTTGTAAAGCGAAGGAGATTTATCATACTTTGATTACGCTTTTCTCGAGCTCTGTGCCGAGGAAACAGCAGATATTACAGGAGAGGAAAGAAAATAATGAAAACTAGGATTTAAGCGTCGCAAACCTGATATGGCCTGAGTCAGAGGATAACAAGAGTTAGCCCAGAGAGTTCGGATAGGAAATATGAAAGCGATTAACCTGGAGCAATGCCAGAATCAGTCATAACTCTATTTATCTAAACGCTATCTGACTGTTATTATATTATTGGTTTTACGTTCCTCTAAACGTTTTTTGGAAACCCTGAGATGCCGGAATTTTGACCTGCAGGTATTCTTTAACAAACCATTAAATATACCGACACGACGCTGAGGTATTTGAGCACCCCTTCAAATATCATCGGATTGGACCGTGATCGAATTCGCCACGTGACTCTTGATACCAGATTCATAGTCATGGGTTCTCCAAATTTACGTGGAATGAAAAACACTGCGACGTGACTTTTCATTTTAAAAATCTCACATGCATTGGCCGGGATTGGAATTGTGGCCGACTACTCGGTGAGGCACCAGTGGCTCCACTTTCCAGACCGTGAAAGTATAGGCCAAAACCGAACAATAACCGACTCCTGAAGAAACGGTTGTCAACCTTAGTAGAAGACCACACTGTAGGGCACGTTTCTGATGAAACTGCTCGTTAGAAACTCCCTTAAGCCTGTCTTATCAAACGCATGGTACTGCCTAATAGTTGTCCTTTTACGACCTTCCTTTCTGCCGCACTTATTTTTAACTGCGACAAAAAATGTACCCTAACTACTGGTCTTCAGTTCAGAGGACACTGGGTTCAAATCCCGGCGAGCTGTTTATTTTAACTGAGTATGGTTCATTCCTATGGCTCGGGGACTGGGTTTTTGTTTTCGCCGCAGTATACACCTCTCAATGTATACAACACACACTTCCAGACACCACAGGAACACGTAATAGTGATTACACCCCTCCATATACGGTTGGCGTTAAAAGGGCATCTGGCCGTAAAACTGGGCCAAGTTCACATAAGTGCCTACCCCCAGTAAATTGAGGAAAAGACCAGGAAGGGAAAGAAGATATAATATACTCCGTCAAACTTTCCAGAAGGCCGCCATGCGAGACGGTCACATCTTAAATTCTCAATGGAAAGGCTGTTTGGGAACATTGTATGGAGTGCACTTCAACTGGACAACGTGAATTAGGTTGGTTAAAACGTTCCGAGACAAATAACATGCACATAGTACACGTTTGCGTGTTCATCAGATTCTTCCAATTATTGCCTTGCGGAACTCTCCTCTTAATCACTACAGAATCAGGTAATGCTTCACCTACACTATAATGCTTCACCTACACTATAATGCTTCACCTACACTAATCTTAATAGCTCTTTTTTCTAGAAATATAGGCACCTATTCAGTCATTCTGTTGTCTAGTCAAATGGTCCTCAATTTCATCTGTATTCTCCCATGATCTACCGTATCAAAAGCCTTAGGTAAGTCAATAGCGATACAGTCCATTAGACCTCCTGAATCTTATTATTATTATTAGCTATTTGTTTTTTTGTTTTTTTTGCTAGGGGCTTTACGTCGCACCGACACAGATAGGTCTTATGGCGACGATGGGATAGGAACGGCCTAGGAAGTGGAAGGAAGCGGCCGTGGCCTTATTCAAGGTACAGCCCCGGCATTTGCCTGGTGTGAAAATGGGAAACCACGGAAAACCATCTTCAGGGCTGCCGACAGTGGGGTTCGAACCCACTATCCCCCGATTACTGGACACTGGCCGCACTTCCTCCTGAATCTAAGATATCTGCTATATATTCCTGGAATCCTGCACCTCACTTGAATAACCTTTCCTAAACCCGAAATGTCTTCCATCAAACCAGCTAGTTTTTTTTCGTAAACGTGTCTAATATAATCAGAGAGAATGCTTACCCAGAGCTTACAAACTACATATGTCAAGCTAACTGTCCTGTAATACTCCACTTTACTTTTATAACCCTTTCCTTTGTACACAGGTGCTACTAAAGCAACTCTTCGCTCATTTGGTATAGCTCCTTCATGCTAGCAATAATCAAATAAGTGCCTCAAATGGTACTGTATCCCAGCCTATTGTCAATAGTATATCCCCAGAAATCAATTCCATAAATTTCCAATTTCTTTGCAATCATTTAAGAAAAGGGTAGGAAAACAACAGATAGGGAATCTTCCACCTGGCCGACTGCCCTAAATGCAGATCAGTAGTGACTGATTGATTGATTGATTGATTTTATAAGTTTGCACCTCAAACTTCTCCTCTTTCTCCTCATTAATCGATAAACTTACTTCTCTTAGGTTTATTTATTTTAACATTCCTGTCACGTATATTGTGACTACTATGTATAATACGTGTGAATGTTGTAAATGACACGATTCTATTTTAGTATAACCATTATATCATTAATATTATTTTTAATATTGTTACGTTTCTTTATATTATAATCATTGTTGTTATTCTTTCTTCCTTAATCGGTTTACCATCCAGGGTGGGGTTTTCTCTCGGACTCAGCCCAGGGATCCTACCTCTACCGCCTCAAGGACAGTGTTCTGGAGCTTCAAACTTTGGGCCGGAGGATACAACTGGGGAGGATGACCAGTACTTCGCCCAGGCGGCCTCACCTGCTATGCCTTGCGGGGGGAGGGGAAGATTGGAAGGGATAGACAAGGAAGAGGGAAGGAAGCGGCCGTGGCCTTAAGTTAGGTACCATCCAGGCATTTGCCTGGAGGAGAAGTGGGAAACCACGGAAAACCACTTCTAGGATGGTTGAGGTGGGAATTGAACCCACCTCTACTCAGTTGACCTCCCGAGGCTGAGTGGACCCCGTTCCAGCCCTCGTACCACTTTTCAAATTTCATGGCAGAGCCGGGAATCGAACCCGGGCCCCCGGGGGTGGCAGCTAATCATTGTTATTCGCATTATTTAAATGCAGCTGTTTCTAATAACAGTGTATTAAGTGTAAGAAAGGGAATGCATACCTAAATAAAGTGTATTTTCTTATATAAATAAACGCACTGTGGAAAATAAAGAACGTGAGCACAGTCTAATAACGGGAGGAAATTAAGTTTACGAAACATATTTTACGATCTTCAATCATCCTAGTTCGCTTTTAAGAGTTCAGTTTTCTAGAAATGTAGGCACCTATTCAGCCACTCTTTTGTCTAGTCAAATAGCCCTCACTTTCATCAGTATTCTTCCATGACCTACCCTATCAAAAGTGTTAGATAAGTCAATAGCGATTCCCCATTTCCCCGTTAACTTACACTGCCTAGATTAACCCTTAACTCGTGAGTTCGTATTTCTGGGAAGTAATAGATGAAGTCATAGAACGCGCCGATGCGATGGATTATTCTCATGACAGCTAAAGGAGGCAAGCGATTAACTAATTATGTTTATGTGCGCTCACTGTCTTCGTTGGCACACAAATATTTGTTCTCTTGATAATTTTGAAGCACAAGCACTGAGGTTCGATATGAGGTATGAAATAAAACTTTGCAGCGAAATTAAATACGATTTTGAACTAGCCAGGCAGTACAGAGTTACTGTACTTTTAATTTTAGTTTACTTTTACGTTATCGACAGAAGGCCAGTTTTTAACTTGGCAATATTATTTTCACAAGTTGATTGTTAATCTCCCAATCATTGTTAGATGTGTTCATTGTTTTCGTTATTGTTGCGCCTTCTTTCGTTCTGTGAATATTTGACTTAGCCACCTTGTTTTTGTACATTATAAAATACCCAAACACTACTTGTATATTATCCTGCTGCTGTTTTATTTAAATTTGTTCCTGTAAATTTGTTTCCTTGCCACATGATAAATAATATAAGTTACATGTTTCAATCACAAGCTGATGCTTGTTGCATTGTTGCATGTTTATGTCTCAGATATGAACTTTCTGCGATTATCCTTTAAAGCAGAGTGCGAACTTTCCGGTGACGAGATTGCCATTGGCGATCAAGAATTTGAAACAGGCAACCAAGTTTTAATGTATTAAAAAAAATCGCTGTTCACGAATGATGGCAGCAGGCGGCAGCGATTTCTTGATGTTTTTACGTTTGCTTCCGTATTAGATATCTTGTTTCCGTTTCCAGTGTTTAGAAATGCTTCAATCCGTTGGCGGTACTGTTAGCGAGTTCAGTGTTCAGTAAAGTAAGTATTTACTACAGTCGTTTCATGTTATTTTGATTCATATACTATAGACGTTAAGTAATCACCATGGTGAGATGCTGTTTTATAACTTCGATTATAATTCTATGGGACACATTTAGTGGTAAGAAAAGTACGTAGAGTGACTACAGCCTTCTGACTTCAAATTTCATGCCCTGCTTAAACAATCTCTATACTGAAAGAACATATTTCACATTAGGGGATGTTAACTGAATTCCTACCCTGAGATTTTTCTTTATTTATAAGTGCACATCCGTGATATGCATCACTAAAGGTGCGTCAGTTGCGTTTTAATTAAGAACGCTCTGAATGTCCTCTAACTTTGTTTACCCTGAGGTAGAATAAACAAACGGTAATTGCCACGTATCAGAACTCAAAGTGATGCTATTAATTTTATGCTTTACTTTTACCTAATAGTTGCGTTTGAGGGCTGCTAGCCGAGACGGTAAAGGTATGCTCTATTCACCCGGAAGGACTTGGGTTCGATTCCACGTCAGGAATTTGCTACATTTAGAAGCAAGATTTTGACTTCTGGGGAGGCACTGACATGGAGGTTCACTCAGTCTACATCAAAAATGAGTACCTGGTTAATTATTGAGGGTAAGCGCCCAGTTATAATGCTGATTATACTCTCCCGGAAAGTGTCGAGGTTGCGGATAGTGGAAGCCTTTACCTTCCACTCTACCAAAGACGACCATGGCCTGTACAACAAAGGGGTAAATATTACTTATGACACATATATTGTGCATTTGTTGGAGAATTCTTCGAATATACAGATTATTCAATTTCTTAAACGAACGCTTAGCACATCCCAGCAAGTTTCATACACATGTACAAATTGTTGAATTACCGGGCGAGTTGGCCGTGCGGTCAGAGGCGCGCGGCTGTGAGCTTGCATCCGGGAGACAGTAGGTTCGAATCCCACTGTCGACAGCCCTGAAGATAGTTTTACGTGGTTTCCCCATTTTCACACCAGGAAAATGCTGGGCCTGTACCTTAATTAAGGCCACGGCCGCTTCCTTCCAACTCCTAGACCTTTCCTATCCCACCGTCGCCATAAGGCCTATCTGTGTCGGCGCGACTTAAAGCCACTAGAAAAAAAATGTTGAATTCATATCTGATTGTGAGGGTATTTCGTTATACTTGCCATTTTCACTTCATGATTCTCGCAATGCACTTTCCTACTGCAATATTTGCAACATCCTGCGACTTGTTATTCCTTCAGTTGCATTTCACTGTCATTACACATAACATGTGCATTTTTATGGTAAGAATATCACTTGAAATCGTATCTATCGCACTCCTCAATTCTGCGTGAATAAATAGTTTTATTTCCTGCTTTGTAACTTGATATTACATAATACTACTACTACTACTACTAATAATAATCATTTTACGTCCCGTCGCCTCTGTGGTGTAGTGGTTAGCGTGATTAGCTGCCACCCCCGGAGGCCCGGGTTCGATTCCCGGCTCTGCCACGAAATTTGAAAAGTGGTACGAGGGCTGGAACGGGGTCGACTCAGCCTCGGGAGGTCAACTGAGTAGAGGTGGGTTCGATTCCCACCTCAGCCATCCTGGAAGTGGTTTTCCGTGGTTTCCCACTTCTCCTCCAGGCAAATGCCGGGATGGTACCTCACTTAAGGCCACGGCCGCTTCCTTCCCTCTTCCTTGCCTGTCCCATCCAATCTCCCCATCCCTCTACAAGGCCCCTGTTCAGCATAGCAGGGGAGGCCACCTGGGCGAGGTGCTGGTCATTCTCCCCAGTTGTATCCCCCGACCCAGTGTCTCACGCTCCAGGCGGTAGAGGTGCGGATCTCTCGCAAAGTCCGAGGGAAAACCAACTCTGGAGGGTAAACAGATTAAGAAAGAAAGAAAGGATTTCATTTTACCTTAATTAAGGCCACGGTCACTTCCTTCCCCCTCCTAGCCCTTTCCTATCCCATCGTCGCCATAAGACCTATCTGTGACGGTGCGATGTAAAGCAACATTGTAACAAAATAAAAAAATATCCATTTAAGTTTCAAATCTCCGACCTGGACTCGAATCGAACCAAGGACCCTCAGAACCGCAGACGACTACGCTGATCGTTCCGCCAAGGAGCCGAGTGCAAGGTCACAGCTGTTTTCTTATTCCATCGTCGCTGAAAATCTACCTGAGGTACTGCGACGTTAAAACACTGTCAAAAGAAAAGATCTCCTCCACTTCACTGCATTGATGTCAACACAGAATGCAAGCCGACAGTTAAGTATTACAATACAAGTTTCAGTAGTAGTGGGCGAGAAATGATGTGGATTTTGCAACGTTAGGTGACACCGTCTATAGCCGTTCTCCTCAGCAACTGTTGGAATCTATATTAACTTTCCAGTTGTGGACCAGCATATAATTACATAGCGTATGGGAAATGGCGTCATATATCATTACTAAATTTCGCAATCTATTCTGTTAGATGAAGACGCTATATCCATACGTGACGTCAGAGCCTGTTTATACATGATCAAGTTTTAATTCATTTGAGTTCTTTACAGAGCGACTTTTCTTGCCGCCGGCTGGATTGAAGTACTTCCTCTCTCTCTTTCTCCATTCTTGACACTACTCTGGCTCCCTCTCATTGCTAATGACGTCACAACAAAAGGAGAATTAAAATGGAAGTGTGCTTCTGGGCGTTAAAAGCCGAGGCTCGGGACCTAGCTCATCGCCCCGTCACAATCCGATTACAGTATTTTCAAGTTACCAATTGACAAGTTAGGCATACCGGTAAGAGAGTAAAGAACATCTCATATCAATGACAGGGGGTTCTAGGCGTGGGTAAAGGCGTTCTGGGTTCATGTTGATGGATGTGGGTTTGACTCCCCGCCACTTCTGGAGAGGCACTTGGCCGTGTGTAACAAGAAATTAAAAATCAATGGCGTGTGACCTCTGAGGAGGCCTGATGCAGGTATTTCGAGAGGATACTGTATAGGTGACCGGCGTGACTCTGACGATGGGGCCCTACCTATGATGAATTCTAATGATGAAGACGGCATACACACCCACACTCCCAGCCTCCGAACCACCGGAATTAACCAATGAAGGTTAAAATTCCCGACACGGACGAAAATCTAACCTGGGACCCCCTTGGTTGGTATAAATGACGTAAACGAGTTGGGTATTCTCTCAGATAAAATGCTGCTGGACAAGGTGACATACCTCTGTCTTTCTAGTAACATATCATTGGCGCCATTCTGCCGATCATAACACACATTTTTAACGACTATTTGACGTAGGGAATTTTCCCTGTGGCGTGGAAGGATGCCCTCATCATCCAAATCTCGAACAAGGATTCACCAACTATTCCTTCAGATTACCAACCAGTTTCTGTCTTATCACCCCTGTCCAAAGTACTGGGACGCCTGGTACACGAGGAAATACTTACGTAGGCCTACTTACGTAAATACGCTATACTTGACTCTTACCAGCCAGACTTTAAGAAAAAACATAGTACCATGACAGCTCGACTAAAAGTGACAGATAACATCAGATATGCAATGGACAATAGACAAGTGACAATACTAATGGATTTCAGTAGCGCATTTGACACTGTCGATCCAAGGCTGCTTCTTTCAAAATTACAGTCCTTAAATATTAGCCAGAGAGTGCTGGATTTTTTAATTCCTACCTCACAAATCGCCGGATGTGTGTAGTTTTAAATTATGATAAATCACCTCGGCGAACAAAAGATCTTGGTGTCCCACAAGGGTCAGTCATAGGGCCTCTCCTGTTCACTTTATATATAAATGATATCCTCAGAACAATTAAGCACTGCAAGTATTATCTTTATGCTGATAATTTGAAAATTTATTATCACACTAGAACTAATAATATACAACAAGCAATCTGTAATGCAAATGGTGACCTTGAGCTAATTAATGGCTATGCAATTACAATTAACCCTAAATTAAACCCGCATAAAACGCATACCATTAACATAGGTACAACAAACAATCTTCATATTTGAAAACAAAATTGCATTTCTATCATAACTTTAAATAACACTGTCATACCTTATTGTGAATCAATTACAAACTTTGGTGTTATTATAACGGAAACTCTAAATAGGTTAGCGCAAGTTACGAATGTCTGTAGAAAGGTGTATTGTGGATTCCACTCTTTAAAGCGGTTCAGAAATATATTCCCTCGATCACTAAAAATCACCTTGCTCAGTTATTATTATTATTATTATTATTATTATTATTATTATTATTATTATTATTATTATGCTGGTTACTTTACGTCGCACCGACACAGATAGGTCTTATGTAGACGATGTGACAGGAAAGACCTAGGAATGGGAAGGAAGCGGCCGTGGTCTTAATTAAGGTACATTTGCCTGGTGTGAAAATGGAAAACCACGGAAAACTATCTTCAGTGTTGCCGACAGTGGGGTTCGAATCCACTATCTCCCGAATACTGGATACTGGCCGCACTTAAGCGACTACAGCTATCGAGCTCGGTATATTATTATTATGATGATGATTATTATTATTATTATTATTATTATTATTATTATTTTCTATGTAACTTTTACGAATATAACAAATTAATTAAGATTGAAACTACAACGCACTCAAAATGCTTGCCTTAGATTTAGTTAGTTTGTCCTTAGTTTCTCCCTACTATAAATAATTATCTTGGCTACGACCGGACGACAGACGTAAACTGCATTCAACTATTCTTGTGTAGCACGTGATTTCGGAAGACATCCCTACTTACCTCTCCAGCAATTTTCATCACCTTGGTTCTTTAAATTTCCAAGATATTCACTCAGCGTCTCTTCTAGAAGTACCTGTCTACCGAACAACCACATACCATCAATCATTCATTGTCACCGCCTTGGGATGTGGAACGCCCTCCCCAAAGACATCAAGGATGCTGCATCAAAAAGTATATTTAAAACCTTTTATCTGCAGCTCCTAGTTAATTACTTTCAGCAAGGTACCATTATGAGTGGAACGAATGATTGTGTGTGAAAATGATGTTATGAGATTATTGTACAGTTAAAGAAAATATTGAGTTAATACGATAACTCAAGTTAAGTTTGGTTCTTGGGTAGTAGTAAATTAGTTGAAATCTGTAACTTTCATGCCATACCTAGACTGATTAAGCTCTTTCTCTCACTTAATATGTTTTTGATCATATTTAACAATGTATATACATAATGAAATTAAATTAAAATATCAGTATCTACCAATTAGAAGTAAACATAATAGAAATTACAGTGTTTAATTTTGATCTAATACTGCAAGGATTAGTTAAATTTATTTAACAGTTTTTATTAGTAGTATTTTTACTTTTCCCATCGTTGAGTTATTGTAATGAAGTGAATACTTTTTAAAATCTGTATTATGTAGACAGTTCCTTTCTAGTGTATAAATAATCATTTCTTTTTTGCTAGTGGCTTTCCGCCGCACCGACTTATGGCGACGACGGGATTGGAAAGGCCTAGGAGATGGAAGGAAGCGACCGTGGCCTTAATTAAGGTGTGAAAATGGGAAACCACGGAAAATTATCTTCAGGGCTGCCGACAGTGGGATTCGAACCCACTATCTCCCGAATGCAAGCTCACAGCCACTCGCCCCTAGCAGCACGGCCAATTCGCCCGGTATTCATATTTTCGTCTTAAAGATTAGTGTCATATATAGTATTTTGTATTGTAAGTTTCAGTCAGTTTTATAGTAAAAAAATGTTAAAGAGTATAGTATTATGTATTGTATGTGGTTAAGTGTAAGAGAGGGCCAGGAGCCCTAACGTCGCCACTCGACCACAGGCCAGCACGCTAATCACTTAGCCATGGAGCCAGGCTAATCAGAAATGAGTCCCAGGTTGATTTCTGGGGGCAAAGGCGGCTGGAAATATGGTAGAGGTAATTACTTAACCTCAGTTAGTGGACGTGTTAACTCGTCTGGTTGCTATGATAGTTAAGACGCCAATTCTCCACGATCTGGCACCGCGGTTAGCCGGTTCGAGTCCCGTTAGTGAAAAACATTTTCACCATCAGAATGTTGGTCGGCAGGGTAGGAGAGGTGGTGGTATACTATTTTTAATCACTAAATTATCTGACAAAAGTCTGAATTCAGTTCCAAACTTCTCCGTAATGTTCATATGGAGACAGGTCATATGACCCTGTCAGTGATGATTCGTCCGTCCGATGGAGACGTTAAACACTGAGCAGATCCTTTGGAGTTATTCGATAGGAATAGGCTATATGCTGATAACTTGTTTGAAACTCTCCCTACCTCATTATCACCATCTCATAGCCATTCGCGCAGGTCGCCCATGGATGTCAAATAGAAAGACCTGCACCAGGCGAGCTGGATATGCCTTCGGATACACCCGATAGGAAAAGCCATACAATAAATAAATAAATAAATAAATAAATAAATAAATAAATAAATAAATAAATAAATAAATAAATAAATAAATAAATAAATAAATAAATAATAGTGTTTACCTTCAGTCCTTCATAGCCCGTGTACACACCGGGTGAGTTGGGCGTGCGGTTAGGAGCGCGCATCCAGGAGATAGTGGGTTCGAACCCTACTGTCGGCAGCCCTGAAGATGGTTTTCCGTGGTTTCACATTTTCACACCAGGCAAATGCTGGGGCTGTACCTTAATTAAGGCCACGACCGCTTTCTTCCCATTCCTATGCCCTTCCTGTCCCATCTTCACCATAAAACCTATCTGTGTCGGCGCGATGTAAAGCAACTAGTAAACAAAAAAAGACCCTGTGTACTGTAATGACACGATGTTCCATACCTCTCGTTAACATGTATCAAACTATAGTCTACATACAGTAATATCACTGAACAGGTTAGCTTAGTACGTTGCGACACGGTCAGTTATAGTTGCTAGCTATGTACTCGGGGGAACATATGGGTTCAAATTCTCCATCAACCACCCTCGAAAAAAGGTTTTCCGTAGTTTCTTCATTCCAATTCCAGGCAAATGCTGTGGTGGTAACTTTCTCAAGGCAGCGCCGCTTTCTTCTCATTTCTAGCCCGTACAATTACACCTACACCCAGAGACGACACTCTCACACAGCGGTACATATAGCTCAACCCCATGGAGTAAAAAACAAAACAAAAAAAAACACCTCACCCAGTAATACCTAGGGCTGTATTAGTTCATAGTAAGATTATATTCAATAGCACTTCTCTTAGCGCTATACGAGACACAAAACAGGGAAGACATCATACGTTGTATCCGATCTAAAGTAGGCTATTGGGGAAGTTTTGTTGATAATGGCTGGCCACATTTCCTACTGCCAATCACAATCGAGTTCTGGAGTTTCTACTATAATGGCAGGCTCACTTGGCAACCGCCATTCACAGTAGAAATGGAGAGTTTTCATTATAAAGACAGGTCCCTTTTCCTAATGCCAGTCACAATTGAGCTGGAGAGATTTGATGATAATGGAGAAATGCAGCGCTATGTAACGTATCAACAATCGAGACACGACAATATGTTATAGGACCAAAGTTGTAGATCTCTTCAAATTGAACGACGATTGTGCTATTCGATTTGTAATACGACTTACGGTTTAGCCACCAACTACCCCGAAACAAAGGTCTGCACCGTATTTAAAATACGTCCATATTTCGGTATTTTCCGGGGCCAAAAGTTATACATTTGAACAGCTTGGAACTTTCGCTGAAAGAAAGGTAAGGGTGTATTCTGCCCGAAGGCAGATCCGAACCTCCACAGAGGTGTGTCTGAGCCGAAGTTTTCGTGCGGTAGGGTGGCCAACTCCTTTCCGCTCCTCCATTCCCTTGCCCCCACCAACAGTGCGTGGCAACCTATCCAAATCTTGACAACGCCCAATGTTGCTTAACTTCGGAGGTCTCACGGGATCCAGTGTTTCAACACGGCTACGGCCGTTGGCTGAAAGAAAAGTGTCCACGTTTCGGGATTAGCACTCGCATACATACGGAGTAGTTACGGAAGAAAGTAGTACGGTTAAGGAAGTTCAAATTAAAGAAAATAGGAATATAACTGAGGACAGCCGAAGAGGACTAGTACATAAATACCAAGTGGGTGTACTGGAAAATAAAATGTCCTCAATAAATTGTTATGGTATGAGTTACGGATATAAGGCGGTAATAGAGGAGAAATTTAGGTGGAGAGATCCTGAGGAAAGCAGATAAGAAGTTGACTTACTGTATGGTGTTAGGCTATTACTTAAGCCTAAATAGGCAAGGCAGAGGCAAGAAATAAAAGCAGAAAACAGAAATAGAATAGAAATACAGTAAAAATTATAGCAAATGCCAGAAAACACCGTACGGTGTAAAATAATTGGCTGCAACCCGCGGTACTGTTCAAATATTCATAACGCCCCTTAGCGCTATTCGAGGACGATTGTAACCTCCAACGGTATTCCACCAATATCCCGCAGATTAGCTGATTGGCACCTTTTCCCTGCTGGCAAGCAGTCAGAGACGTTGCCATGGTAGCCTGTAAGTTCGTTGTCGGTCTGTCGGCCACTCAATGTAGAGCATGATACCCGCAGGAAATAGTAATTTTCTCCGTCATTTGAAGAGTAAGCAAAACTATGTACATCACAAAAGTTGTTTATTTTATATAAAATCACAAGTATAGGAGAAAATGCAAGAAAACAGTTCTGGTTTTCCTGTAAACTCCCATCGATTCAGAGATGTTTAAATCATCCAACCAGCCATTTCGCCGTGTTGGTGAAACAAACAGACACGAAAAATAAAAACTACATCTACTGTCTTGAGTTTACCTAAAACGGATAAATATATTAAAAAATCAGCAAGACAGACGAAATTACAGACAGCCGATCCCCTACAACTTTATTTATATAGTCTAGCAAATGCACCCGTGCTTCGCTACGGTATTATACATTGTATACGGATTTCTCCGTAAATTACTGTGAAGGCAGCGAGTGAGATTATAGCCTATTAAATTGCATTTCTTTTAGTGTTATCCGAGAAACAAAACAGGAATGACGCCGTATGTTGTTTACGATGTAAGGTAGGCATTATGGAAGTTTTGTTGATAATGGCAGACCACATTTCCTACTGTCAATCAAAATCGAGTTCAGGAGTTTCTACTATAACGGCAGGCTCACTTCGCAATTACCATTCACAGTAGAGATGGAGAGTTTTCACTATAACTGAGAAATGGAGCGCTATCTAACGTATCAACAATTGAGACATGACAATAAATCATGGGACCAAAGTTGTAGATCTCTCCATATTGCACAGCTATTGTGCTATCTGTTTTGTAATACGACTTGCCGTTTAGCCACCAACTATCCCGAAACGAAGTTCAGCACCACCATTAAAATTCATCCATATTTCGATATTTTCCGGGGCCAAAAGTTATACATTTGAACAGCTTGGCATTTTTGCTGAAAGAAAAGTGTCCAGGTTTCAGAATTTGCATTCGCATACATACGGAGTAATTAAGAAAGAAAGAAAGTGATACATTTAAGGAAGTTGAAATTAATTGAAAATACGATTATAAACGAGGAAGCCGTATAGAACAAATATGTAAATACCAGGTGGATGTATTGGAAAATAAAATGCCCCTCGATAAATGGTGACGGTATGAATTAAGGATATAATAAGGCGGTAACAGGGGAGAAATTTAGGCACAGAGATTCTTAGGTAAACAGGTAAGAAGATGACTTACGGTGTTTTTACTTAAACCTAAAGAGGCAAGGCAGAGGCAAGAAATTAAAGCGGAAAACAGAAGTGGAAGTGGAAGTGAAGTCGGAGGGTCTGTCTTACAAGGGCTGCAGCTGGCTAGAAATAGGCACACAAAATTACTACTTGCTCAATAACCCGTAAGCGATGGATAGTACAACTAAAAACACAATGAAACTTGCATACTTTCAATGTGGTATCAGAAGACTGTAAGTCTCTAATTTACTTTGTATCTCGAGTGCTGAGTTTAAGGTATGATAACGAATGATAAATTACTGGACTCGTTTCTAGCAGTAAATAATGTTCCGTTTCAAGTTTCAAAGTACGGAACTAAATAGAACATTGTTATCACTGATAAGGTCAAACTTCATCGCACACTGTTCTCCTTTTATTATTTTCTTTTTGTTTCTAGCTGAAAGAAGAGTGAAGGGTATTTTGGAAGGAATTGGAAGAACAAATAGTAGTGAGCTATAGTTTCGGTTTATTTATAAGATTGAAGGGTGCCTTACTGCTCTGTTTAATCTATCACTGTAGTTGTTAGTAACAATTTTTAAATGTGGTAAATGATATACTCTGTTTGATGATATGCTGCTCTCAGTTTAACATCATGTATTAAAGTTCTGGCTGTATGAGGTAAAGGTAACTACGTATTTAAACAAACAACGCGCACTAGATAAAATTGCATTTATATCGTTGCATGTCATATCAATACAAAGTGAGTTGTTTTTTCTTTAATTTTCCATATAGACTTTAAACGCTGACCCCAGACGACCATCAAAGTAGTGTATGCATCTCTGCAAGTGCAACTATTATTCATAATATCTGACAAGTGCCCATATTAGTGTTGCATAATAGTTATTTATGAAGCTTGTACGTAAAGCGTACCTTTTTTGCACGAGTGGAAAGATTTAAGCACAAGACATTGGCCGAGTGGCGAAATTACATGAGTACAAAACATACGCTGCGTAAGTTGCATGCATAATAATATCGTCGTTGCCGGGACGAAACCTCCTATGTGTTAATATTTTTGGAGATATACTGTCCCGCAGCACATACGTTATGAAGAGGGAGAATGTCTTGACGACCGTCACACAGTATTGCACCTTAGATGACAGAACCTTACCGGCCAAAGTTCTAAGCTAAAATATTTCACATAGGAGGTTTTGTCCCGGTAACGACGATATTATCTATTGCCATAACAAAAATATAAAGTCTGTGTAAAGAAACAATATGTATAGCATTAGAATTGTTGGAATTTGTTTGTTTACGTTATTATAGCTAGCAAGTACTCTTTGGTATTATATATGATAATTGCATGTCTTTTGAAGCAGATGAAGAATACTGTGATGTATAGTAGGTCATGAACTGTCTGGGGGAACAGATTGGTAATAGACGTTGCAAAGACTGAAAGCAGTATTGCCAACTTGTAAGGATTTTTTATTTTTTCCCTGTATTGTAGCGTCATAGAGACGGATTTCTGAATCCACTTAGAAAAGTAGGGAGTTTTCAGCCGAATAATGAGACCAAAAATTTCGAAACAAAGAAGAAATACACTTCACTGAACAAGTTCAACTCAATACTGCATTTTTGTGGATAAGTTAATGAGATCCATTTGCGAAGATTTGTGCTAGGCGAATCCTCCCGTTTTTTTCTGCCTGAAGTCTCTTGCGTCTGTCAACCAAGCAGTACATTCAGCGAATCATGTAATTACATAATGTGACAAGCAGGTCACACAATTTATTTTTCAGCCTGATTTCAGTTTTTAAATAAAATCCTGGAATGTTGAAAGAAATACGCGTCTTTTGACTATAGTTTCAAAGCCGAAAAAGTAAGTAAATAGGCGAACTCAAATAAACTGACGAGGGAACACATACATGTGTTACACTCGGATTCGGTTGAAATTTGGTAGGAATATTCGTGGGAGGCAGTAGAATGATAAGGTGAAAACTGCATGTGCCCAGTGCAAGTTTGAACGCCAAAATTGAACAAATAAATAGTCGTAAAATTAGAAGTGCTGTGGGAGTATTGTGGTGTGGCGGAGAGGTAGGGAGGAGCGAAGCAGCGGACGTGAACCAACCGGGCTGCGTCGAGCTGCGCCAGCAGCCAGGCAGCGTACAGTTAGCGCGTTCCCCTTAACTTCCCGATCAGATGTGCAAAACGTAAATATGAAAACAGCACATGAAACAAGTATGCAAAGGACGATGTTTGAACAACGATGCCAATAAAGTTTGAAAAATTACAATGAGTAACAAGAACTCGGGCGTGAATTTTTCAAACTTTATTGGCATCGTTGTTCAAACATCGTCCTTTGTATACTTGTTTCATGTGCTGTTTTCATGTTTACGTTTTGCAAATCTGATCGGGAAGTTAAGGGGAACGCGCTAACTATACACTGCCTGGCTGCCGGCGCAGCTCGTTACAGCCCGGTTGGTTCACGTCCGCTGCTTCGCTCCTCCCTACCTCTCCGCCACACCCCGATACTCCCGCGGCACTTCTAATTTTACGACTATTTATTTGTTCAATTTTGGCGTTTAAACTTGCGCTGGGCACATGCAGTTTTCACCTTAGCATTCTACTGCCTCCCACGAATATTCCTACCAAATTTCAACCGAATCCGAGTGTAACACACGTATGTGTTCCCTCGTGAGAAGCAAAGTCAATAGCAAATAATTAGAAAAGCAAGGGAAAAAATGAAAAGTGTTAAATTAAATTTATGAAATGCATGACTTTTGAAGCAGATGAAGAATGCTATGATGTAAAGTAGGTCATGAACTGTCTAGGGGAACAGATTAGTAATAGACGTTTTCAACAGAGGTTTTATCTTCAAATATATCTATGTCCATTGGGTTATTTAAATAATAATAATATGATGATACGACTGCTTGGCTGAATTGTCATCGTTGAGGCCTTCGGTTCAGAGGGTTCCGGGTTCGATTCCTGGCCGGGTCGGGGATTTTAATCGCGTGCGACTAGTTCTTCTGGCTCGGGGACTGGTTGTCTGTGTTTGTCCTAACACTCTTCTCTTCATAAGCAGACAACACACTACACTACCAACCGCCACAAAAACACTCTACCGAGCTCGATAGCTGCAGTCGCTTAAGTGCGGCCAGTATCCAGTAATGTGGGTTCGAATTCCACTGTCGGCAGCCCTGAAGATGATTTTCCGTGGTTTCCCATTTTCACACCAGGCCTTAATTAAGGCCATGGCCGCTTCCTCCCCATTCTTAGGCCTTTCCTATCCCATCGTCACCATAAGACCTTTCTCTCTGTGTCGGTGCGACGTAAAGCAAATAGCAAAAATAGAAACACTCTATAGTGATTACACCCCTCTATATAGAGTTGTGTCAGGAAGGGCATCCAGCCGTAAAACAAGACCAAATCCACATGCGTCACACAGGTACAAGGTGTGGAAAAGCGGAAGAAGACGAATATGATGATGATGATTATGATGATGATGATTATGATGATGATGATGATGAGATATTTGACTTACTTTTCATTAGTTGAGTAGGAACTTTTAGAGTTAAAGCAGGCATATTTTGATTGTTCTGTGAAAACTGAAGTGGCAACACTGACCGAAAGTGAGGTTTTAGCGTGTGTGTTGAGATGCTGTGAAGGCAGTGTTACTTTATCGCACATGTGCGATCAATTAACTTTATTTCACAATGTCCAAAAAAGGCCAAATTTTCAAACGCAAAACTGTTTAGAAAAAGCCCAGTTTTGGTTTGGCAGTAGATAATATACACCCTCCTCTATTTCTGTGTCGAAACTGGGAATTATTATGGCTGAGGCGCTCAATTAGACTCAACGGATTACAAGCACATGTAATAAAGTTCATATGTGCTTATAGCCAACGGCCATAGCCGTGTTGAAACACCGAATCCCGTGAGATCTCTGATGTTAAGCAACATTGGGCATGGTCAGGAGTTGGATGGGTTGCCACGCGCTGTTGGTTGGGGGTAAGGGAATAGAGGAGCGGAATGGAACTGGCCACCCTACCACACGTAAACTCCGGCTCAGGAACACCTCTGCGGAGGTTCGGACCTGCCTTCGGGCAGAATAACCCTTAAAAAATGCTTATACCCATGGAAACAGTTCAGTAATGTAGTGTATTCTCCGTTCGACTTTTAAAGTACAACTAATTCACTTTCTGTTACTACCTATACTTGACTATTGTGACACTGTGTTGACCGAAATAACCTACAGCAGTAACAGGAAACTGGACCGAAGCCTGAACAGCTGCGCAAGAAATCTGCGGTATGATGTTCATGTATCACCTTCTTATAAGGAACTGTCGTGGCTTTAAGTGAACTTCACATGTCATCGCTTGTACACAAAATACTTTTCACTAATACTCCCAACTATCTTTCTTCACCTTTTTCTTACCTCTCGTTTTATCATACAGTTACTATAATACAAGATCTGGCTGCTCTCTTGCCATACCCATAAACAGCACTGATGTTTACAACCGCTACGTCCAGATCATGCAACTGTCTACCTGCAAACATTAAGGACGTTCCTGCTCATGACAAGTTTTAAAGTGGTTTGCAGTGAGCACTTGCTGAGTAGAGCCCGCTGACTTGCTGGATAAAATTGTTGAATGAATGAGATGGGATGTATAGATTACTGCAGTTACCTCATTTAAGTGTATTTGAGTTATTTTTAAATGGAGGATATTATTAATATTGCTGTTGTTATTACTATTGATATTATTTGTCTTATTCGTATTTGTAATTGTAAATTATGAAAATGTATATTCTTCTAGGGACTAAGTGTAAGAGAGGGCCTTGAGCCCGAACTTCACCCCGAATAAAAGGCATTATCTATCTATCTATCTATCTATCTATCTATCTATCTATCTATCTATCTATCTATCTATCTATCTATCTATCTATCTATCTATCTATCTATCTTTCTATCTATCTAAACAACTGCTGTTTTTCGTTGTAATTCAGGCTGTAAAGCTGCATCCTGGTTCAAAGAGAGGCCGACATTTCACAAGATGTCTAGTAAGTTTTATCACGAGTGATCTGCGAAAATCTGTGAATCTATAAAAGCTGTAATGATTTGTTAAGAAACCTGCTACTTTTTCGTCATTTCATGCGTAAGTGGTCTAAGACAGACCATGGGACTTCGGAATCATCAGACTCACCGCAAAGATCTTCATCTACACTAATAAATGTGAAGGTGTATAAAGGCAGGAATATAAAGGAAAATGTATATGAATTAATGAGGCAGGGTATCTGATACCACTAAGATCCCTTGAAAAATGAAAATAAATATCAAATCTTCCATAAGGACCCGCGTTGGGAGGGTTAAAAATTGGGATTCAGAAAAAATAAAATAAAGTAAACCCAATCAGTTTTTCCCATGAGAACACTTTTCCCAAAGCGATGACGTACTGTATCTGCAGGCTGAAAGTTTTCTGGTAGTCCGAATATTTTAAATCGTAAAACCCTGGGAAATTTTTTTGAGATAAATTTTCAGTATTATCTGGAAGCTGAAGTATAGGCCTAGTGATATAGGTATACAAAAATATAATTGATATTTAGTAGTTAACTGCCTCTTCAGTGACACCTAGGCTATTTATGACAGCTGTTGGCGGAGCTGCAAAGGATCAAACAAGCCTTCGGGCTGATTACCCAACATACATACAGTAGTTAACAAATTACAGGAACCCTAAAAGTTGAAAACTTGGCACCAATGAACCTAGGAACCTAAGGTCCTAAGGAAAATTGAAGATTCCTGAACTCCCGCGAGGGAGCTGAGCTGAAATGATTTAAATTTATGTTCTCGGAAGCGAAACCACATAAGTACGCGAACTTAAACATTTTTCACCTTGTGGGAAACATTTTCCAAAAGTTAAGAACAAAACATGTGTACCGACGCTTAAAGTAACACAAATAAATATACAGGGTAGTATTTAAATATATATTTTCCTGACTGTATTTTGGCTCATTAATTTGATAAACGCGACGGACCTAGTTCAGCTGACTTTTTAGTTTTTATGTAACGCAGTGTATTTTTCGTTGAATTTATTCTTTAAAATCCACTGTGATTTATACGTGCAGCGAAGCACATAGATGACGTTATTTTTAAAATATATCTTTTGAATTACAGTAAGTTCAATTTTCGGTTAACATATTCAGTTACTCGACAGAGTAAAGATTTGTATAATTTTCAATATTAACTTGTGTTTTTATGCATGAGCGACCATCTGTATGTATAAAGATATGATCATATTATAATTGAGAAGACTGACCACTTTTCATTGATGAGTCGTGAATTCTTAACAAGTAAAAGTACTGAAGGGGCATAGACAAAAACTTACTATTATCCACTATGACACGAACATTTAGACATGAATTGTGCACAAAAGAACACGTAAATTGCGCTGTGAGTATTATCAAATTTACTGCATGCAGGACACTACGTGCTGAGAGGGACCTTCAACTGTGTTTACATTAACCATTCCACTGTATAATAATCAAACATTTACACACGGAACAGACAGTCATGGGAGGCCACATGTCATTAAATTATGCTTTAGTGTTACAGACTTATCGAGGTCATATTATTGTTATTAGGTAAAGTGATTTATTTCAACGTCCATAAAATTGTGTACAAATCTGTAACGATTGTGAAAAACCGGGTAACTGTCAATGTACCTCCTAACCATTATTTTCCTTCAGACTGGTCACGCCTGTCAGTCACGTACGGATATGCAGTTCATCAGAACAATTATCCTTGTGTTCTATTCCTACGCCTATGTGTATAGGAAAATGAACCTTGCATGCATTATACTGTAGAAGGGAACCCTGCATACATTTCTGCAGCAGGCCTATGCTACAAGATATGTAAGGTTCATTTTCCTGTACACATAAGCATATGAAAATGAACACAGTGACAATTGTTCTGATGAACTGCATATCCGTACGTGGCTGAGAGGCGTGACCAGTCTTAAGGGAAATAATGGTTAGGAAGTGCATTGTCAGTTACCCGGTTTTTCACAATCGTTACAAAAATAATATGCTCACAAAAATTATTCGTTACCTTTTCATTCAATTAATTTTCTATTATTTTTAGCATATTCGAATGTTTTGATTTTTCTTTGAGGGTATCGTGAACTACGAGCCATGCTCTACTTCATATTGTTACGTTTCTCCTTAGGGTTAAAATCCGACAGAGAAATATTGGTTACCTTTTATAACAACATTTTTCACATGTTGAATAATCTATAGATAAGATCATTTATTCTAAGGAAAGTAAGAGATGAATTCCTTCGGAAGTTTACTTGGTACTTTCGTGTCGTAACTCTAAGAAAATGATGAGATCGTGCCCGTCAATCACAGTCCTATAAATTGTTGATTTGATTCACCTGGCGTTCTGTTAAAACTTAACCTAATCTTATCTACTTAACTAGATTCTAGTTAAGAGCTACCTTAAGGGATATAGTTCAGAAAAGCGCCACGTCATAGAAACATATGGGATGTTGAGGCTTCTTGCACACTCCCCACGCACTGACGAACGATTATGATGCATTAATAGAACAGTGACGTTCAGAGTTCCAAGATGAAATCTGTTGAAGTATATACCATAAATTTAATTGACAGATGGACCCGGTGCGCAGTGATTGAAAGGTGAAGTGGGGATATTCATATGGAATTTGCATTATAATGTTGACCTTCTGGATTTTCCCCTCCATTTAGTGAATGGTTTCACAATAAATTAAGTTATAAACATCGTACTCTTTGGTATATTCGCTTTTGTTATGGTGAATACGCCAGTGAGGTATATAACCAATATATTGTTCAATCTTATAACTGAATCATTATTGCTCGACTTCCGGTGATGATTGCAGAGATCTTTTTATATGATGACGAACTTGTACGCCATTGATAACGTTTCGCTTTTAATACCTGATGCGCCACCATAGTTAATGAAAGTCACATTAAAGCTAAATTGCCGCGATGATCAACATTGCAAGCCATGGAATTTTCAAACTCATAGGAGCTCTCACCTTGTGAGCCTGGGATTACCACGGGCCTAAGTGATTCTGGTATTACTTCCACTTACTTGTGGCACAATGTTTATTTCATATCTCATATCTGACCTCGCCTTGTCAGTTCTCTTTCATTTCTAACGCCAATGATATTAGGTTTGTAAGAGCTAGAGGGTTTTAATTTTCACCTATCATCGTCGTTCCCTTTCTTTCTTTCTCTCGAAAGGTAGACCTTTTCTTTTTATACTTTGCTTAGAGTTCAGAGGAGATAATAGTTTCGTTGTATTATTCCTTTAATTAATAATCAACATAACCACAATCATGGACTTTCCTCTCTCCAAAAATTCACCGACCTTTGTGTAGGGTGGAGCCCAATGTCTAGGGCTCATGAAACCAACACGCTAACTACTTCCCTCACGGTGCCGTCTAAGAGTGTACTTTGAGATCGTCCACTCTCTCGCCGTTCCCTTTTCCTTGAAAATTGTTTCCTTACTTATTGCAGTAGTTAAAATATTGAAAGTACACTTTTCTCGACCATCGTTGGCTTCTTACTTACAAACAAGTAAACTAATTTGAATCTTCTTAAGATTCAGGTGATTCAGAACGAATTGGACAACGCTTAGCAAGTTGTGTGGGACGGCAAGTTGATTATATTTCAAGTGGGAACCCACGTCGAGAAGTGCATGATTTGGGCACTCTGCAACGTCAAAATTTGAAAAACCGGGCGAGTTGGCCGTGCGGCCAGTATCCAGTAATCGGGAGATAGTTGGTTCGAATTCCACTGTCGGCAGACCTGAAGATGGTTTTCCGTGGTTTCCCATTTTCACACCAGGCAAATGCTGGGACTGTACCTTAATTAAGGCCACGGCTGCTTCCTTCCCATTCTTAGGCCTTTCCTGTCCCATCGTCGCTATAAGACTCGTCTCGTATTCGCAACTGAAAGCAAACACGCGTGTGGGAGACAGTACACAGCTGAACATCATGAGAGGTAAAGTGAGGCAAAACAGCCGCTGGCTGTGAGCACTGATGTCTTCTGGCATCTACTGAACTTACAACTCGGGCGTGCACCGTGAACTAGGAATTCCAGAAATGGACTAGCAAAACGTTATACCCACCCAAACTGCTTCAGCTTTAAAATACTTTCATGAATTTATATTTAAAACAACATTGGAATTCGCTGTTCGAATTACGTACCGTTCGCTCGTTAGCTCCGTATGGCAGTGACGCGTATTTCTGCTATGGAGAACTGCCATTTGCACCTAGGACCGCTGTTCAACTTTACTTACATTCATCTTGGAGCAGGTCGGTAACACACTAACATTTTTCGTGCGTTGTTAGGTAGTCGCCAGTGCACACAGACGCCATCGGTTGATGGTATTCAGTAAAGAGTGACCCAGGTTTTCAAATTTATGTAGTGGACTTACCGTGTTCCCAAATGTTCGGATGAAATAACACGGTCATGAACCGACCTACGTATGGTTTGTTCAACGTTAGTAGGGCCTATATGCAGTATTGGAGACGTTAATGCAAGTTTCTCTTTGTTTTGCAATCACTATTTTGTATCCAAGGTGGACGCTACATAAAGGGACTTACTGGACGTAATGACAAATTGTAACCAGTAAATTAAAATTCTCTCTCTCAGTCCCTCTCACTCAACCATCATATGTTTTTCTCATTCAAGAAAGGAACAATAAGAAGAAAAGAAGTAAAATGGGCAGCAAAGAGCGAGAAATTAATTTAAAAGTTGTTAATTTAAAACTACATGGCGATGACTGGTGATCCTTTGTTACGCCAATATAATTATATTGATAAATAAATTTGTGGTTGATTTATTAAACTCCACGCCATTTGTCTGATAATGGTGTTCATAGAATAGAGGCCAGTTTAACGGCCTATTTACCGAGCTCGATAGCTGCAGTCGCTTAAGTGTGGCCAGTGTCTAGTATTCGGGAGATAGTGGGTTCGAACCCCACTGTCGGCAGCCTTGTAGATGGTTTTCTGTGGTTTCCCATTTTTACACCAGGCAAATGCTGGGGCTGTACCTTAATAAGGCCACGGACGCTTCCTTCCCACTCCTAGCCCTTCCCTGTCCATCGTCGTCGTAAGACCTATCAGTGTCGGTGCGATGTAAAGCAACTTGCAAAAAAAAGCCTATTTTCGGAGCACACTGCCACCGACTGAATAGTTTAATAGTCAGCTAGATCATAACAATAATATTAATGTTATTTGTTTCATGCCCCACTAACTACTTTTATTGTTTTCGAAGACAGCGCAGTGCAGGAATTTTATTCCGCAGGAATTCTTTTACGTGGCAGTAAATCTACCGACACAAGGCACCTTCAAATACTACCGGAGCCGGGATCGAATCCTCCAACTTGGGCTCAGAAGGCCAGCACTCAACTGCCTGAACCATTCAGCGTGGTTGAATTATAATATTGGTGCAGTTAGCCTTGGTAGAGGAAGCATGATCGGTGATCCAGATGGCACTATTCCACAACATTATATAGTCTACTTTCGGCTGTGAGCCAAGAGATGTGAGGGTTGAAAACAAGCGTTCAAAACAAATACTGTAAAAGGTTCTTCAAGTGTGATGTGCACTGAGTGGCCAAAAGTCATGAGAAGACACTGAATGTGATGTTAATAACGAGTTGCTCCTCCGTGAGCCCTCAAAACAGCAGCGGTACGGTGAGGCATCAACTCTACAAGGAGTTGGAATCGTTCTGGAGGGATCTGGACCCACGCATCTTGCACTGCTACCACAATTGGTCTTGTGTAGTTGGTGCGGGGTACACCAGCTGCGACAGCATCCCATAAATGCTCGACTGGAGTAAGATTGGTGGATCTGGAGGACCATTCCATGGTCCTAACTTCACTGGAGTGCTTCTCGAACCACCTGCATGCCACCTCAGAGCGGTGAAATGGCGAATTGTCCTGCTGAAACATGGCATCTCCACCAGGGTACTGTAGGGCCAGAAAGGGATGCGGATGGTCTGAAAGAATGTTCACATAACGTGCACGTGTCACCTCTCTCTGCAGCCGGACAATGGGGCCTAATTGTGGCCATGAGAACGCCGCCCAGACTAGAACTGAGCCCCCTCCCGCCTGGACACAACCTTGTTGACACGCAGGATCCATAGCTTCATGGGGGATACGCCACACACTCACACCCTAATCAGCTCGATACAACTGGAAGCGGGATTCATCCGACCATACCACACGCCGCCACTGTTCTATGGTCCACTGTCGATGTTCGCGGGTCCATGCACGACACTGAGCTCTGTGTCGAGGTGTCAGCAAAGGGACAGGAGTTGGTCGTCGGCTGGTGAAGCCTATGCGGTGCAGTTGCCTCCATACAGTCCTGGTAGAAATGGGTTCCTGACTCCCAACATTCAACTGGGTGGTGATCTGACTCACAGTAGCCCGTCGAGCGCCCAGTATGGTTCTACAGAGCCGAAGTGATGTCCGTTCGTTAAACACCTGTGGTCCTCCCGTGTGGTAACATTCTCTCTGCGATATTGAAGATCCACCCTAGACACTGTTGACCTCGGAAACCCGAATTCGCATGTCATCTCCACAATGCTAGAACCCATGCGCCGTGCACCGATGATCGTCCCACGTTCAAAGTCAGTTAACTCGCGATGTGTTGCCATCTTCACGACACTGATGTCTGTGACAGACTGCTCAGCTACGCCGCAACTAGCCGCAACGCTCAGAGGTCATAAACGGCACATTTTTTCAATGTATAGCACTTCTCGTAACTTTTGGCCACTCAGTGTATCTATAATATTACAGTTCGTGTTTTCATTTCACTGAGCAAGTTGGCTGCTTGGTACGAACTGTGTAACTGTAAATTTGTATTCAGGAGATGGTGGTTTGGAACCTCACCATCGACAGCCGTGAAAAATGGCTTTGCATGGTTTCTAATTCTAATCACAAGGCAAATAAAGGGCCTGTAATTTTATTAAGGTCGCGATCACTTCCTTAGCAGTCCTAGCCCTTTCCTAAACCGTCGTTGTAGAAAACCTATCTGAGGTGCAGAGAAGTCAAACTACTAGAAAGGAAATACAGGTGGGACTCAGATGTGGTTTAGTGATAACGTTACATGAAAACAAGTCAGACTTTCAGTGTAAGAAAATGAAAGAACTTAATGTCGCTGCCTGTAAGGAATTAAAATGGAATAGGCAAACAGCGATTAACTGATTTTAATAATAATAATAATAATAATAATAATAATAATGTTATTGACTTTACGTCCCACTAACTAATTTTATGTGGTTTTTGGAGACGCGGAAGTGCCGGAATTTAGTCCTGAAGGAGTTCTTTTACTTGCCAGTAAGACTACCAACACGAAGCTGTCGTATTTGAACACCTTTAAGTACCACCTGACTGAGCCAGGCTCGAACATGCCAAGTTGGGGTCAGAAAGCCAGCGTCTCACCGTCTGAGCCACTCATTCCGGCGATTAACTGATTTTATCTTTGAGGTTGTTATAATACTGATATTATTTATGGCGAACTTAGTGAGCTGGCTGATCGTCTAGTGACACGGATGGAGCATGCAAGCATCGTACTACTCCGTATCATTCCTTATCAGTTAGTACCTACGTGCTTGTATGATACTGTGCAGTTGTTGTTGTTGTTGTTGTTGTTGTTGTTGTTGTTGTTGTTGTTTAGGTCATCAGTCTATAGACTGGTTTGATGGAGCCCTTCATACCACCCTAACCTGTGCTAAACTTTTCATTTCTACGTAACTATCACATCCTACAAGCCCTCTAATCTGTTTTGTCATATTCACAATTTGGTCTAACTCTGCCGTTCTTACCACCCATACTTCCCTCAAAAACCAACTAAACAAGTCCTGAGTGTCTGAAAATGTAACCTATTATTCTACCTATTCTTCCGGTAATTTCTCCAAATCGTTCTCCTATCACCAATTCAATTCAGTATCTCTTCATTCGTGAGTCGATATACCTACTTCGCCTAGTATTCTTCTGTAACACCACATTTCAAAAGCTTCTATTCTCTTTCTTTATGAGCTAGTTACCGTCCATGTTTCACTTCCATGGAACGCAAGACGCTAATCAAAAGTTTCAAAATCGTCTTTCTAATTCCTATATCAACGTTCAAAGTGAGAAAATGGCTTTTTTTCTTTTGCAAGTTGCTTTACGTCGCACCGACACAGATAGGTCTTATGACGACGATGGGACAGCAAAGGACTAGGAATGGGAAGGAAGCGGACGTGGCCTTAATTAAGGTACAGCCCCAGCATTTGCCTGGTGTGAAAATTAGAAACCACGGAAAACCGCCTTCAGGGCTGCCGACAGTGGGGTTCGAACCCACTCTCTCCCGAATACTGGATACTGGTCACAGTTAAGCGACTGCAGCTATCGAGCTCGGTGCTTTTCTGCATGTTATGTCCTCCTTACTTCGGCCTTCATTAGTTATTATGCTACCGAAGTAACTATATTAATCTACTTCCTAATATTTCCTGCATCTTTCAACTTCTTTCGACTGCACTCCATCATTTATCTTTTGGATGTATTTATTTTCATCTTCTACTCCTTCTCCAAGACAGTGTCAATCCTATTCAGCAATCTCTTCACATCTTCTGAAGAGTCAGATAAAGTAACAAAATCATGGGCAAACCTCACAGTTTTGATTCCCTCTCGTAATTTCTCTTTACAGTCTGTTCTACATACATATTGAAGTGAGGAGACAGACTGCAGCCTCACTCCTTTCCGGATTAATTTATTAAATGGAGGTCTTGAAGGGTTACAAAGGCACAGTTAAATTCTACATACATATTGAAGTGAGGAGACAGACTGGAGCCTCACTCCTTTCCGGATTAATTTATTAAATGGAAGTCTTGAAGGGTTACAAAGGCACAGTTCAATTCTATTGGAATTCTTGTTTTCGAATTATATCAGACACAGCATTATTTCGAAAAATTGTGCTGGGGTGTTGAGCATTAAGATTCTACATTTAATGTTTCAGACACATAATGGGTCAATTCAGGAGTCGATATGAAGCAAATCAGAGAATTCTCACATTTTCGATCACCACATAACTTTGTCCCTACGGATCGTAGGACAGCCGTTGTGGTACCATCACCTTGAGTTCAGAGAGAGATTTCTAATGGTATCCCAAATGAAGTGCTGGTATTGATTTTAGACGGTAAAATAACCGATTTAAAAATCAAATTTTAAAATTTTGCCCCCCCCCCCCCGTTGCCATATTATTCATTTGATATTGGACAATTTTGTTGAGTGACTGTAAGGCGTTAGATATTGTATCATTAGACATTTCAAGTACCTTTGTGTGCCTTTTGCTTTCGGAATTAAACAAACTAAGTCGTGTACCTCAAAATCGTCACTTTTGACATAAATTTGTCTTATGGCTGGGTGTCGTCTGAAAATTTACGTCACGAATTTTGTTTTTGCTAGGGGCTTTACGTCGCACTGACACAGATAGGTCTTATGGCGACGATGGGATAGGAAAGGCCTAGGAGTTGGAAGGAAACGGCCGTGGCCTTAATTAAGGTACAGCCCCAGCATTTGCCTGGTGTGAAAATGGGAAACCACGGAAAACCATCTTCAGGGCTGCCGATAGTGGGATTCGAACCTACTATCTCCCGGATGCAAGCTTACAGCCGCGCGCCTCTACGCGCACGGCCAACTCGCCCGGTCGTCACGAAATTAGCGATAGAAAATTTATGACGCGATGTTACCCAACAACTGTGCGCACGATGTTGCCTAGGAACCTAAAACCTCTGTACATATTTTTGTGGTATGAGTGGCGGTGGTGATTATTGTTTAAGAGGAAGTACAACTAGGCAACCATCCTCTATTTTTGTGGTATGATACAAATACATTAATAATTATCAATCTGAGTTTCAAAAAACATGATACTGTATAGGCTTTTGGGCTTATGCCGTGTCAAGAAAATAAGGTGAAATTATTAAAGTTTCGCAGGGAACTGTGCTCTGCGTCCTCAGAAGACATTTCGACTGTCCACGAGAAAGACTTCTTAACGGAAGGTGTTAGCCCAATTGGGTGAAAAAAAAATGTGTGTTGTGTGTCCCTTATAACCTCGCTTACGTGTCCAAAGCAAAATTTTACGTCTAACGACCCTCCTAGTAGTTCAAATAGACGTTTAAAAAGCATGCTGCATTCGGTGCCACACCCCCTTTTTCTTTCGCTCCCCAGTTATCTTGTATAATTCTGAAATGCTTCATGCTTTCGAGTTGAGAGATATTTTATTTTCGATGTAATATATGTTGGCTACTCTATAAGTTATTTAATAAACAGCGGACATCGCTGTTTTTTGTTCATTTGTTTATCTGTGACAATTTTTTGGGCGGTATCGTTGTTTCACGTTCTTACTTTTTCATATCGTGTATTTCGTGTTTACTTCAAATGACAAACCAAAGAGTATTTTCAAGAATAGGAAAGGTGTTGGAGGGAAAATAAAAGTTGTATTGCGCAATAATAGAGGTACACTTGAAAATGTGAGGTTAGAGCAAACACCTGATCATAATATTAGAAATACAACTCCCAAATCCATTGGAAGTGCTTATAGACGTAAACTATTATCATCTGAGAACTCGTATGAAGATGCCGATGATTCACACGATGTATATATTGTTGTATTATTGGATTTTCTGAATAATGCAATTAGCTCTTTCCTGATCCAAATTTGCTAAAGAGATGTTTGCACGGCAAGACGCAAAACCCCAACGAGTCTTTCAACTATGTTGTGTGGACTCGAATCCCTAAGAATGTGTTTGTTGGCTTGGAAACTCTGTGCATTTGTGTATCTGTTGCTGTATTGACCTTTAATGGTGGTAATTTTAGAAGGATATGTGTTTTGAAACATTTAAACGTTGAACCCGGTAAAAACACTGTGAGGGCGCTTAAAGATATTGATAGTTTTAGAGTTAAAAGAGCTGATAACGATATCAAAGACTTTATTAAGGAAGCTAGGAAGCACAAGAAGCAATTTAAAATATTGACGATGAGGATGATGATGATGACAACCCGGAGTATGCTGCAGGGATGCACTGATATATGTTGAAACTTTAAGTTCATTTTTCTGGAAACTTTATGACCCACTTTTCAGAAACTTCTCATCATAGAAACTGCAAGATGGGAGTTAGGAGTAACTCAGTAGATTTATCATTAGTATCATTATGTATTAACAAAAACTCATTTTTCTTTGATGAAAAATGTACTAAAATTGCGTACTGCAGAAACATATCCCTTAAAATTTCATATTCAGTAAGAACTTCTTGAAACAAACTCACTGTACATGCAAGGTATCACCATAAGAGCATACCAAATTTGATATTCGTGGGGCTAACGGTTCCAGAGAAAAAGGGTCACAAAATATGGCAATTTAACATTGTTAGTATAGGGGCTAACACCTCCCCTTAAATAATGACACTTTAAATTGGACGTTATAATAGAAGTGGAAAATGGTATGTTCAATCGCCACCAGATGGCCCCCAGGACGGAAGCTGGCCGAACCATCATAATCAGTCTAAGCGGTTCACATTTCGTGTTTGCGTAACACATCTATGGCACAGACATAAGCCTGGAATGAAACATCTGGCGACGAGGAACGTACGAATTTGGAAAACACCGAGACGAGATGACAATAGTGAAGGGACAGGGAAAGGAACTACCTACGTAAATTCTTAAATGCTGGCAACCAGGTATTGCTTAATTAATTATTTAATGACTTAATTACTTAATAACAGCAATTTGAGTTTCATTTATTGAAAGACGTAGTTTTGATCACTTAATTTTCCCAAAAGGAAATTTGACACCATTTTTGAAAGGAAGGTGTGATCAATGTTGAAGATTAAGTTGGATGATCACTTTCCGACTACAGAGGACTGTCAGGACCAGATATTTTTAAAGCTCCTTCTTCCTCAACCGCATATATTTAACTGAGGCCCACGGAGTGTCATATTTTATTATTTCTCACATTTTCAATCAAGTGGTACCTCAACAATTAGGATGAGGTTATTTAGTTCCGGAGCTACAAGCCTGAATATGAGTATATTATTTTTGTAACACTAAGATTCGAGTGTACGTAGCCTGATTTTATGGACATTGTCACGTCCAGTAAAAAAGAAAAAAATAAAGTGATGGGGAATGTCCGTACGACTGCATTCATCGACATTTAACGTTCACTTTTTCTTTGTGCGGTAGCGGGTGATGATGTCGGATATCGCATCCGCCAAGTTTCCGAGACAAAATCAGCAGCTAACTAATTACATGGAACACCAATTTGCCGCCGTTTACATGTAGTTGTTCTCTCCTCCGTCAAAGTTTAAATTGATTCTGGGAAGAGCTGCTGGCACGTAGAGAGGATGCGAAAATTAAAGTCAATGCAATCTAATAAAAGAGTGTCGTCTGAAACAAAACCACAAAAAGCTTCCGAAGATTACTTTGAACTCAAGGAAACTTCATTAATATTGCTAGAGGAAAACTACATAAAACTAACGTTTTAAGAGTGGAGTAGATAAATGCTTCCAACTGAACTCCGTGTTGATTTAAAAGTGTAAACATGAATTTACCGTCACTCCGATTGCATTTCTAAGTTTCTGGTGCAGATATTTCTGATTAAAATACAAGGATCAATTGAAGCATAATACTTTACTGAAATTTACTCGGAACTGAAGAGGCACCTGCATTTTTCAACCTAATCTAAAATATAGAAATTCCACTATATTAATATGACATATCGTCTCTTAGCGTGGATAATTCTCCTATAATTACTACGATTATCTCTATAAAAATGTTTTTCTACTACAGAAATATCCGTGGCATTCTTTGACATGAAAAAGTGAACTTCGCAAGAATTTTGATTTTCTTGTGTCAGAAATTTATCAAGGATCTGTTTCAGAAGATTTAAGCATATTATGGTCCAAAGGAAATTAATGTTTAATATTTAATGTACTGTAAAGTATGTTCTATGGCAATAATAATAATAATAATAATAATAATAATAATAATAATAATAATAATAATAATAATAATAATAATACGCTAGTCCCATAGTGTAGGTGTAGCGTTCCTACTTGTTACCCAAAGTTCCCGGGTTCGATTACTGACCAGTACAAGGATTTTGCATTCTGGACTGAGGGCTGGAAATGAAGCAGATCTTGTTTCCTGCATACCTTTCCCGAGCAAAGGCGTTTATACGGCGTGATGTTCGTTGCCCGAGAAGTAGTCGTTATTATCGGAGCCAACTACCTTTATGTCTCCAATGGACATTTCATAGCCCTGAAATGAAATGGAAATGGCGTATGGCTTTTAGTGCCGGGAGTTTCTAAGGATAAGTTCGGCTTGACAGATGCAGGTCTTTTGAATTGACGCCTCACGAGATCAAGCTGTATGATGCGAGAGACAGCGGATCCAGTCGTAGAAGCCAAGTAATATGGCTGAATATGTCATTACGTTGACTACGTCAGTCAAATCTTTACAGGCCACCTCAAGTAGCTAGGTAGCAGTCGTTTTGGCAAACCAAGGGTCTTACTGTCCTATAAGTTCCATGGGTTTAATAATAATTATTACATTAATAATTATGAATATCACTGAAGTAATCATATTGTGCATCAAAATGTAAATACGTTCGCGATCAATTTGGGAGGCTTCTACGGTGTATGTTTATTATATGTTCATAATTTAGTCATTTAATATCTTGGACACGTAAAATAAATACATAAATTGATAGGAATAAGCTAGTATAATATTCTAACTTTCGGTTTACTGTTTTACTTTCTCAAACACTCAGATGTGGAAAGCGGGGGTTTAGAGAAGTAATATGTATTTTCCACCTACAGATTCGATATAGCTCTACGGACCAGATGAAATGAAATGGCGTATGGCTTGTAGTGCAGGGAGTGTCCGAGGACATGTTCGGTTCGCCAGGTGCAGGTCTTTTGATTTGACTCCCGTAGGCGACCTGTGCGTCGTGATGAGGATGAAATGATGATGAAGACAACACACACACCCAGCCCCCGTGGTAGCGAAATTAACCAATGATGGTTAAAATTCCCGACCCTGCCGGGAATTGAAACCGGGACCTCTGTGACCAAAGTTCAGCACGCTAACCATTTCGCCATGGAGCCGGACTACGAACCAGATGATTATTAGGGACATAATTTTAATGTATTTGGGCCGTAGACAGAAGCTTTTAAAATTAAGTACAGTGAATAGAAGTTTATTTTACTGATAAGGTGAGGTTTTATTATAAAGAATGTTCCTTTCTATTTTAACAGTGTAAGCAGAAACAAAATAAACATGAAAAAATATGTGGCTTTTAAAGCTTTACAATAAATTAAAGAACATTGTAGTTTCAAATATCAACACAAAATGAACATATGCATTTCTTTGGATTTCCACAACACGCTGCTTCAAGCATTCGGTGAACTCATGTGAAAAACTGAAGATCTCAATTGTTGTTTCCTGCATACCTTTCCCGAGCAAAGGCGTTTATTCGACGTGAGGTTCGTTACCCGAGAATTAATCCTTATTATCGGAGCCAACTATCTTTGTATCTCCAATTGACATTTGATAGCCTTGAAATGAAATGGAAATGGCGTATGGCTTTTAGTGCCGGGAGTGTCCGAGGACAAGTTCGGCTTGCCAGGTGAAGGTCTTTTGAATCGATGCCTATAGGCGACCTGTGCAACGTGATGCGGATGAAGTGATGATGAAGACGACACATACACTCAGCCCCCGTGCCAGCCGATTTAACAAATTATGGTAAAAATTCTAGAACCTGCCGGGAATCATACCCGAGACCCCTGTGACCAAAGGCCAGGACGTTAACCATTTAGCCATGGAGCCGGACTTCATAGCCCTGTAACTGGTTCTTTGAATTTCTTCTGCTTCTTCTCATTTTCAAACTTCAGTTCCTCACATTATGTTCTGCAGCACAGCAACACCATCCTAACACCACCTTGAGGGGATATCCTGTCCTATGTTAAGTCATCAAGCCGGAGGATAGTTGGATCCTGAATTCGTGCCACCTATTACAGGAAACTTGAAATAATCGGTGGCGGTATCACAATGAGGCGTCCTAGGCCTCAGCGAGGTAGATTACCATTGCTTTTCACACTGATCCAGAGAATATTAGTAGAGCACGACTTACATAACAAGTAACAGCTTTTCTGGCATTCAGACGTACTGAGTGTCATTATTCAGTTCTATCTATATCTGAACTACTTCCATACTGTCTGATAAACAAGACCGAGATTTCATCAGCTAATTTAAAGCCTACACTTCTTTACAACTCCTATAATAATTATAAGTTCTATTCTAAAGCTTATCCCTTAAAATATTATACTCAATTAACAGTTAATATATTAATATAAAAACTACCATTAAATACTGAATTAAATTCATTTCTTGAAGAACCAGATATCTTAAAAACCGACTAATATTTCATAGAAGTTTAATTTTGCTCTGACTTGTGCCAAGGAATAGATACAAAAATATTGCATCCATCAACAAATAGCAACGGGTAAATGGGGGTTGCTTAAGGCAATGGAAATATACAGTAACATGATCAGAAATACTGTACAGTCGTCTATTATGGTTTCTCTATTTTAGTATACTATTGAAAATGATGCCCTAATCGGATTATACAGTCTATGCCGTTTAACATCGTAAAAATATATCAGAAAAATGATATTCCTTGACACCGATTCCTACAGACGTGGTATTTGATCAAAATTTAACTTTTAGTTATAGTAACACGTTGTAGCTACTACGAAATGACTGTTCACAAAGTACTTTAAATAAATAGTTTTATGCAACCGATACATAAATTCCCAAATTCTATATCAAATTGAGAAAAATGACCCCTGTGGGAATTTAGTGCTGTTACTTTAATGTCTTGTAGAGCTCTTTCAACAAGTTCTATAATAAATTTGAAGATATGAACTCAAAGTGGATTTTCATTGGTTTCTTTTGTTCGAATTTGCTAACGTGTTGTCTAAAATTCGAATCAGTTGGTGGATTGAACTATTAATGATTTCTCCTTGTCTGAGATATCTCTAATTTTTGAAAGAAATCAGGTATATCACACGAAACATATAACTTAAATATTTACAGGTTTCCAAGATATACGTTTCAACTTTAAATTTGTACATCTGCATTCTAATTAAAGGGGGAAGACGAACTCAGTCTTCAATTTAAGCTTCTGTCTTTATTATACCAACTCTGAATGCTCAGTTTCTCTGAACATTTTGAACAATAACAATAGAAGAAATATCTACGTCTTATAACTGCGTGAAGAATCGAATCTGAAAAAAGTGACGTATTATGACAATGTGGCCCCCTTCTGAGATAAAAACAAAACAACACACAAACATTTAGAAGAGAACAAGCACTAAATAGAAGAGAAAAAGAGAGAGAGAGAGAGAATGTGATAGAGAGTGAGTGAGAGAGAAAGAGACACGGACCGCTCGATTGTTGGCGGACCTTCCCCGAAGTGCGCGGGTCGGACGGCGATTTCATCCCACAGCAGAAGTCGGCATCTGGAACAAAGCAATGGGTGCATGCCTTTGGCCATCAACTGATATATTTTCTCGTCCTGTATCATCTCTAGTATATCAGTTTGATTTTAGTGCTGATCAGGAGCATTTGCGTGGCACAGTATCACTGAAAGCAGCTATAATTAGTCAACTGGATCAGATATCTGCATAAGAAAACACATTTCGTACAAGGATAAGTCAATAAGTAAAGAAATGTAATTCGGTCTGTTAACAACATGAGTTCGATTATACATCTCTATTAGGTTTTGGCACATAAATAGAATCAAACTCGATGTGTATCGCAGAGACGAGCTTACGTGGAGAGACTTCGCCTGTTTTCATCTACGACAAAGTCATTACTGTGTTAACGTTGTGTCTTACAGAGTGTGAATCAAGCTTTTTCTTGAGGGGGTCGGGGGCATCTAGCTAATTTATTCTCTAATAACATACTTCTGGCACTAGAATTTCAGAATTAAACACTTTTCCTGTTATGTAAAAAATTAGACCATGCTACCCTCAATAATATTTATCACCTGGAAGATAATTTATGTTTTAAACATACAAATTTATGACATTATGAAAACAAATCAAATATAAAATCTACATTAAGGAAATCTCAGAGAAATAATTTTCGTGTATGAGATGATGTCCATGATGCTTCCTTGCAAATGACGATTGTTTGTAGTAGAGTGATGACTCCCTGTTATCCTGCCAACTGCAAGTTGATTTGCTGGAAAATATTCTAGGTCCGTTTATTGATATAGACATCAGAGATGATAGTGTCTGAATATACATTCTGTTTCCTAGCTTGGTCAGTGTATTATTTATTATATTAAAACATTCTTCACACTGTGCACTACGTAAATTCCGCTAAACAGCTTCTTTAATTTATTATTTCAAAACATTCAGAGACCTGATTATAAGCAAGAGTAAATGTAATTTCTGGGTTAGGGCAAGAGAGGTGGGAATGACATTTCCCTGCCAAGGATAAGTATTGCTGTCATCAGCCAGGGAATCCATTCTACCAGTGGGGTATCTTCCCCTCCCCCTTTCACTCTTTGATTCGCACTCTGGTGTTCCAAGATTTTAAAATGCTGGGTGCTTTGAAACCAAGTAATTGAGATGAGAAGAGGTGATTTAGGACATTATAGAAGGAAAGATTGCAGTGCATTTGGTGTAGAACAGTGGTTTACAAAGATCAATCATGGAAGAGAAAAACATTTACTTTCACCTAGCATTTACAGGACTCCACTACTTGAGATGGGAGGTGAACATTTAAATTTTAAGAACATTCACAAATTTTATTTACCATTTCGTTTCTCAAAATTGATTTTAAAACTACTGAACACTGAACAAAATAAGGCAACCCACTTTAAAACGAACTCATAATTATTGTAAATTTACAACACGTTTTCTAAGATTTTCTGCATAAAATAATTTTTAACACCTCGGCGACCAGCATATTTTTCCTAAACTTTTTTTTGCTTTGTCCACGTTTCTTCTATTGAATTTATCGCTTTTGATTTATGAGGACATGAAGAAAATTGGACCTTCTTTTAAAAATCTATTAAACATGCTAAAAAGTCGCGTGAATGAATGTGACCCACGTGGTTAATTTTCAGTAGAATGTGCACGCAGATATTCAACCTGGCCATTTACACGGGTATTTCGTTTTTGGGAGGATGGAATTGAGTTATAACACAGTAAAAATAATTATTGTAAAAGTACAGTCATGATATTATCGAACAGGGTACATAATTAGTTACTTGATGTAAAATAATTAGTTGTATGATGAATAAAATAGGGTCTGCCGTATTTGTATGGAAAATTTCCTCTTAATTCATGATTAACTATAGTCCAGTTTTTGTTTGGAAAGGATAAAAACAAACATAATACTGAAACAAAAAGCAGAAACATTTTGAGCCAATAGGCCGATTATGACTTCACTGTTGTATGTGTTTCAGGAAAAACTTAAAGCTGTATTGAGCTATATCGTATATGCCTAAATTATTTTTTTATAACACTGTGGAACGTTTTGAAGTTCAAATAGAACCGTTGGCTATGTATCCAGGCACGCAGACCCCACCCTACTTTTCAAATTTAACCGATACGAGCTAGGGGAGAGGTAAAATTTGAACGTCGGGAACCCGAAGACAACTAAATAGGTTGACTAACTTCATCTTCGCAGGACTGGGATCCTTTGAATTCAAGCAGATATATTCGTCACCAAGCTAAAATTCCACAGGTCCGAATTAATGAGAAATTGGAAACAGATTTATCATTCACTTCTAAGTGATAATAATGATTACTTGAGCGCTTTTAATAATAAGACTCATTTGAACGTAAAGCCGTTGGAGTTTGGAAATCCGTTAGCAGGCCACTGTCTCTATTAGCCGGGGATTCATCTCGAGCAGCGGACAAACTGTAAGACTATTTAAACTCCCGTGGTGAGGGAAGCTCTCTCATTCGCCAGAAGTATTTTCAGTGAGTTGCACGCGGTGCATGTCGTTCTCCACGAGAGGTGATATTTTTCTTTGTGAATATCAAAGTCAGTTACACGGTATGTGAGCGGTCCAGAACTAATAATTTGCTTTGTGACTAGCAGTATCTTGGTCTTTGTCAAATAATTTGAAATACCAAGTGCGGTCTAACACCGTTCAGATTCCGTATACTCATTAATCTGAGAATGACAACCCGAGACATGCGAGTGAAATAGAAGTACAATTAACGCTTTAATTCGCATATCCAGCCGGTACGTGTTCGCGAGTCACGGATATTACGTATTTTTGAGCCACGAAGAAGGACTAATGTTGATTGGGTATACGCCCTTAATCTAATTGGGACTAACGCTTGCGCGTAGGCTAAGCCGATTATAGCCTATCATTAGGATGAATATTGTGTATTCGAGCACGCAAAGCGGTGAAGAGGAGGCCTTAATCCACAGCATCCTCGCAGACTTTTCCAGGAACGACAAGAAGACAACTATGACTGTACGAGGAATCGAAACCAGAACCACTCAGCCTTTGCTGACCTCTGTCATGATACACTAAGACGATTGTGATACAGCGGACATGTGATTCGTGGTGGATGGCGAGTAGCTACAAAAGTTAAGTGCCAATGTCCATATAAGCATGTTTTAGGAAATATTAATACACTAGTGTAATGTTAATTTGTGTATTTCAATAATTAAATGTCAGCCAGAGCGGAAATTGCTTTTGTTCAAGTTTACCTAACGTTGAATTTGGTCAGGGCTGATGTGCATGTTTCTAGCCCATTGGAAGTGTACATATTTAGCTAGATGGGAGAAAGGGTAATGATAGAATAGCGATAGATGGTTTTTTGCTTGATTAGTGTATTCTGTTTTTCTTTTATGCCATTTATCACAGAGATATTTCGGGTAAGGAAGAAGGACTAATGTTGATCGGGTGTACGCCCTTAATCTAATGACGCACAAGTAATAAGTAATATATTGTACAAAGGCGGATTAATCCATATAAATAAAGTTGTAGGGTGCCCGCTGTCTGTAATTTCGTTTGTTTTATCAATTTTTAGATAAGGTCAGATAATTAGTAACGTGGATTAGATAAGTTGTTCTATGCATGAGGCATGGATAATTTCACTAACTACAAGAAGTGCAGTGACAATATGTCCACCGTTGGGTCATTATTGGATAATTTATATTGGGAAGAAGGCAAGTTCGGGAACATCATGGGATCGAACCAAGGACATGCAAAGTGAATGGCTTGAAATGCCAGAGGAATGATTTTGGGTCCAACTGTTTGGAATTAGGGGAGAAATGCCATATTATTGCTGGGAGTCATGGCTTGTAAAGGCGATAATTAGCCAGCTGATGCGTTGCTTAAGAAAGTAGCAGCTGAGTGAAGATGTGTGAAAGAATTTGTTTCCTCGTTCACGAGAAATAATGCAGGCGGAAGGGCTGACCCATTGTATAAGCTCCCCAGCGTCTTGGTTCGTTTGACAGCCAAGTGCTAGCTCCCCTCGTGTCAAGTAAAACGGATTTATGAGGTCCCGGTATGTGTTCCCAGAGCTATGCACTTCCTTGCCTGTTAGATAATGTTTTGCGTTTCAAACAGCTGCTCGACCTACCCACGTGTAGCAAGAGGGATGGACAACTGTGTCTTTTTTAGACGCAAGCGTACGAAGCCTGTCAAAGTCGGGTTCGATCCCCGATATCTGTATTATTTGATATGCTTGTCTGTATGTGTTTTCATCCACAGGTTTGTTCTATTGGTGTGAGTGTACCTGTTTGTTTTTATGTGTCTCGTGTTGTGTAGATTTGAGATATTTAGATCGATAGCTAATTTGCTCGGAATCCAGTTCTGTCTGGTCCAATTTTCATACGAATACGGACTCGTACACTAGAATCAGTGCTTTATTTTGGAGATAATGTTTAGGAACCACCCTGCACCAATGTGATTTATTATTTGTATCGGAATATGTCGGAGTGTAAATAAAGTTAGTCAGTTTTTGTACTAGTGTATTAGTATTTCCGAACATCATACAGACGATCAAGATCGATGCCCTAGGGCAAATGGACTTAGGAGCTTAGATGGCGCAGCTACACAATTAATTCGTAATACGGACCAAATCTCCATGTAAATAGATTTTGTAACATTATTTTACGGGTCGTTGCCCGCTTTTATTTTCTTTGAATTTATTTTGTTGTAATGTATTTGTTTATCATGTGCGAGTCAAATTTTTACGACCGATCTTGGGGTCGAGAATGCTAATTTTATCTTGGATTTCATTTTAGTATGAACCATATTTAGTTTTGGACCAATAAATCTATTCTACCCCTTTACATATATTTTTCATTTCAAAATATGCCTCCATACTTTCTGTCCATATACTAATTAGTATAAGTATATTTAGAGATTTTCTTCCGCCGATTTTTCGGACATCACCACGCGCTCTACCTCCCACCATTAGTTAGTCGGATTTAAGGACAGGATATGGTGCAGTATAGTCATTCCGAACACATTGTATGCCAACCCAAAACTAAGAACAGAAAACTAGTCAACGGTAACTGATACCTATATGTCTTGGAACGCAGTGTGATTACATATAATGCACAGACCACTTTTTCGGTACTGTGTGCAGTTACATATGATGCACATGGTCAAAATCAAACTACAACCATGTCTAATATATCGTACGATGTCGGATTAATCTATATAAATAAAGTTGTAGGGGTCCGCTGTCTGCAATTTCGTTTGTTTTACCAATTTTAAGTTATTTTTCCGTTTTAGGTCAACTCAAGAACCGAATCTGTGGTTTTTATTTTTCGTGCTTGTTTATCTCTTTGTTCCACCATCACGGCGAAACGGCTGAATAGGTCTTGACCAAATGTTATATTTAGAATGTACTGATCCCGGGAAAGATTTTGATATGCATACGATTTAAAAATCTTTGAATAGACGTGGTGTTTATAGGAAAACCAGAATATTTCCCCTACATTTTCTCTTATACTATTGATTTTATGTAAAATCCGTGGAACGTATGTGAAACGTCTCTTCACTGTAAGCAACTTTTGTTATCTTCATAATTTAGCCCACTCTTCAAATGACGGAGAAAATTTCTATTTTCTGCGGGTATCATGCTGTGCACTGAGTGACCGACAGACCGACAACGAACCTACAGATTACCATGGCAACGTCCCTGACTGCTTGCCAGCAGGGAAGTAACATATTGCCATTTTCGTCCTCATTCCTGTAAACTCGTGGTTGTTCCTTGGGTAGAAAGCAAGAGAGACGTCAATCAGCCATTCTGAGGGATATTGGCGGAATACCGTTGGAGGTTATTACCGTCTTCGAATAGCTTAAGTAATAACACCATAAATCACCTTCTTATCTGTTTATCTAAGAATCCCTGCGCCTAAGTTTCTTTTCTGTTACCACTTTCTTATATCCATAAATCAAACCATGACAATTTATTGAGGGACATTTGATTTTCCAATACATCCACTTGGTATAAATCCTATTTTACGTTAATTTCAACTTTCTTAACTGGATCACTTTCTTCCTTAATTTTAATGACGGTGCAGACTTTCGTTTCGGGATAATTGGTGGATAAACGGTAAGTCGTATCACAAAACAGGAAGCACAATCGCGTTTCAATTTGGAGAGATCTCCAATCTTGGTCCTATAATATTTTGTCGTATCTCTATCCCTTATACGTTAAATAGAAATGTATTTCTCAATTTCAAATTAATGCTGTACTTTTTACACGTATATACATGTTATCGATTGGCACACTAATAGGAAAGACAGAATAATGACATTCGGCACGCACATTGACACGTGATCACTTATTTGTTAAGGCTTTCTTCTTCATCTTCAAGTGCCACATCCGGTCACCCAGACGTTGGCAATCACTCTGGAGAAAGCCCCCTTTCTTTAGCCTGAAGTCTGTAGGGTAATGCCAAGCTGTACTTTATGAATTTCTTCTTCTTCTTAATCGGTTTACCCTCCAGTGTTGGTTTTTCTTTCGGACTCAGCGAGGAATACCACCTCTAACACCTCAAGGGCAGTGTCCTGGAGCGTGAGACATTGGGTCGGGGGATACAACTGGGGAGAATGACCAGTACCTCGCCCAGGCGGCCTCACCTGCCATGCTAAACAGGGGCTTTGTGGGGGAATGGGAAGATTGGAAGGGATAGACGAGGAAGAGGGAAGGAAGCGGCTGCGGCCTTAAGTTAGGTACCATCCCTGTATTTGCCTGGAGGAGAAGTGGGAAACCACGGAAACCCACTTCGAGGTTGGTTGATGTGGGAACGAATCCACCTCTACTCATTTGACCTCCCGAGGCTGAGTGAACCCCATTCCAGCCCTCGTACCACTTTTCAAATTTCGTGACAGAGCCGGGAATCGAACCCGGGCCTCCGGGGGTGGCAGCTAATAACACTAACCACTACTCCACAGAGGCGGACAATTGTATGAATTTACAGCCTCAGTTTCTTCTTTTCCTATGGTCACTTTGCCTTCTGCTGAAGCTTTTCCCCCTTTTCACAAGTTCGTGTGCAATATTTTGGTAAAATTGTTTTATAATGTCTGTATTGTCCCCGTGAAAATTGGCGATATTACGAGTATTTTAACAAGTGGAAAGCAAAAATTTTATTGTCTGCTTAGAACCGCAGCATGTCATCTAGGAAGTTGTGGCGAGCCGAGAACGAGTTTTTTTGTCGTTCAGAGGGGTGAGATTACCAGCGAGACTGTGCCAAGGTCAGGCCAAACCACGTGACTGCCTTCGCACGCGCACAACCCAGCTTGTTTCTGGAATAGTCTGCGCAAATTAAAGGAGATCATCAGCCAATTACCGTTCTCGCTGAAGAACACGCCTCCCTGGCTAATTAGATAAAAGGCCTTGCTTCGAGTGAATCGTTCTCTTAATGCTCTTAATGCTTGTTCTCTTAATGATTAGTGCTCTTCGCTGTGTGAGACATCACGTTACCGGACCACGTGGAAAGAAAATTTTCAAGTCAAGTCGACGCCCGTTCTACCAGAATTTTGTCTGATAATTAGTGAATTCTGTGGAATAAAAACGCCTAGGAGCCAAGTTAAGTGTGACAGTGTAGACGAGCTGTTTATATTCTGCGTGTGTTTGTGCAAAATACTTAATTTTGTCATCTCAGTTACAGCTTGTGACCAGCAATCTACGGAAGACGTCTTAGAATTGAACATCTCAAGATGAAGAATTCCGCAACCACCGGCAACACAATTTCATCGAGGGACACCCGTTGCAGAGCCTCCATGGAGCTGTAAAAATGTAAGGCGTCTCTGGTAATTGGAAGGAGACTGGCCGGAGTATGCTGAAATAACTGACTGTCGACGGGAATCGAACTTCACCAAAACTTGAGTACCTTTTTAATTTAATTTATCTGTCTTACCTTTTGTACAACTAGAGATCTTTCTTCTTAACTCGTAGATCTATTAGATTGCTGTAGTTAGAAATATTTCATTTTTCTACTTCTTAAGGTGTCGTGGTAGACTAGGTACGTGTGAATGAAATTTTGGATCTATTAGAGTAGACATGTAGGTTGTCTTTGAATGATTTCCCATGCTTAAGGAGCTTCATGTTTAATAATCACTGACCACACGATAAATCTACTTTCCTTGTAATATTGAAAGTTACCGGACGGAAAATTTACGTGTACATTTTGAGTGAATAGGGTCGAACCTAGTGTCTTTTAAGATCACTTGTTGTTTTTATGATGAAGTCATCTAATTTTACGATATTCCATGAGGATCAGTAGATGTAATAATCACTTAAATAATAATAATATTGACTAAAGATCGGGTAAAACAGAAGTAAACGCTCGTGAGCCATAAAACTACTGTAGAGTTCCTAAATGTGAGATGGAATGTGCTCTGTTCATGAAGGGTCTGGAATATGGCCAATCCTGAGGGATATTTGTTGTATAATTGAGCAATTGATGAATTAATGGTGATATTTGATTTATTCTTGTGTATTTGGAGCGCAAGATGGATTATAATTATTGGAGCACGTGTTTGCGAGTGTATTTCACAGGTAGGAAGTAAAAATAAGACGAGTAAGGCTCACGCTTGCGGTAAATTCAACCTGTAGCCCACATGATGGTAGTGCTTATGGATTTTACTAGAATCTTCCATTATAATTTCATGAATTAGATGAACTTGCATTGAAATGTGAAATGTATTTCTACCAAGTGATACCCATGACTTCGATCACTAGCCACCAGTAATGAAGGATAATTTCAGTACACGAATTATTTCTGTTAGACATTACGCGTCCCGACCACCAATAAAAATCACAAATAAATTTGCCAAATCAGGATTCGATGTAAATAGTGTACATAAAAACGTGTTTCCCTAGTGTGAATGTGTGTGTGTAAATGTGTATATTTCTCTTGTGTCATGTTGATTTCATTTAATTTTGATCTGGTCACGCACTCGCTGTGACGCAGATCACACTCATCGTTGTGTGTCGCCTTAAGAAATAATTTCATGCCCTTAAGGGAAAGTTTAATTAAGTTAAGTCAAGGAAGACTAGGAAGGAATTTATTTTCTTAATTAGCGAGATTTAAAAGGAAAGATCATCTCGTTACTTTATGAAGGCACTCGATTTGTAAATAAAATTTATTTAACTAGCTCACACGTTGGTAATGTAAATTTCTAAAAATCTGAAACACTTTAAGATTAATTTGAATAGATATGAAATGCAAAGATCAGAGGTAGAAATTCGTTAGCCACATGATTGCTTTGGAACATTGTGAAAATAAGTCATTAATTATTAATTAAAAATAATTACTCTGAAATGCTAATGATGATCATTAGGTAAATGATGCTGTGGAAAATTAATAAGAACACGATCGTGTGACAATGAAACAGGTTAATTGAATGATAAGAAAATAATAATAATAATAATAATAATAATAATAATAATAATAATAATAATAATAATAATAATAATAATAATAATAATCAGAATAATAATTAATTAATTTTGAGAATTTTTGGAAACAATTTTCATTCTACTGAAGTTCATGTTGGTGTCATTGACCAATATTAGATACTGTAAATGACAAATTCAGTTGTATACATCTTAAAACCACGTGTTGAGACTACTTTAAATTGGTAAAGCTTTGAACACATGTTAATTTATTTAATTCTTTCAGTCAAATGTTTGGTTTGAAAAGGCAAGTGGCCTAATTACTTCTTTGGTTTCATTACAGCACAGTAAGGCTGGAGATAAGGATACGTGTCACTCTAAATCGAGGAAGAAATCCAAAATTATGAAAGTTCTCTGTTAAAAGTAAAATATCAGCAAGAATATTTTATCTGTTTGTCTGCTTATGTGAATAAATGTCAGAGTATTGTTTTAACATTTCTTTTTATCCTGCTTGGTCATCAATCCTTAACAATCCTTAAATGCCTCTAGAAAGTGATAGCCAACGATCGAACGGTCCACCTTGGGATTCCTCGCTCGATGGCTGGGCTTAGCTCGGGAAAAATGGGGGCAGTATGACCTTTACATTTGACTCAGTAAATATTGAACAGTGGGGTATTAACTTGAGTGCATAATTATTTTTTGCTTGTTCGTGTATCTCTTACCATTAACTGAATTTCCCTGTCTGCACTTCACCTTGCCTAATCAATATTTCATCACTGCAGAATATCTGCTCGTGCTTAGTCATAATCATTTTTTGTATCGATGCTTTACCTCTCTGTTTTGTTCACACGGCTTCCTACCGCCGAGCTGAGTAGATCAGTTAGCAGAACACTGGCATTTAGAGCACATGTTGGCAGGTTCGATTCCAACTCAGTTCAAGGTATTTGAAGGTGCTCAAATTCGCCAGCCTCGTGCCAGCAGATTTACGAACATGTAAGAAAACTCCCTTAGGACAAATTCCGGCACCTCGGCTTCAAAAACCTTGAAAGTAGTCATTGGTACGCCAAACCAATAAAGTAGTATAATTGGATGGTTCTGCGGCACCTCCGCCGCCGCACGCCTCCTCCTCCGCCGCCGCCCGCGGAAAATTTGAATTTTGGCGGGAGATTTGAATTTGTAAACAAAGCCACGTGCTTTTTGACAGCTGTCATCGACAACAACGCAACGCTAACCTCACTGCTGCCATCTTGACGGGCCTAAACCTCACTAGTGCCAACTTAACCTAACTAGCATGAGGTAAACAAAGCCACGTGTTTTTTGACAGCCACGTGCTTTTTGACAGACAACAACGCATCGCTAACCTCAGTACTGCCATCTTGACGGGCCTAAACCTCAGTAGTGCCAACTTAACCTCACTAGCGCGAGGTAAACAAAGCCACGTGCTTTTTGACAGCCACGTGCTTTTTGACAGATTTGTAAACAAAGCCACGTGCTTTTTGACAGACAACAACGCATCGCAAACCTCAGTACTACCATCTTGACGGGCCTAAACCTCAGTAGTGCCAACTTAACCTAACTAGCATGAGGTAAACAAAGCCACGTGTTTTTTGACAGCCACGTGCTTTTTGACAGATTTGTAAACAAAGCCACGTGCTTTTTGACAGCTATCATCGACAACAACGCATCGCTAACCTCAGTACTGCCATCTTGACGGGCCTAAACCTCAGTAGTACCAACTTAACCTAACTAGCGCGAGATAAACAAAGCCACGTGCTTTTTGACAGCCACGTGCTTTTTTGACAGCTGTCATCCGCCATCTTTAAACTACAGAGCACCGTGCTGCCCTCTTTCGTCACCTGTCATCGGCAGTGCTGCCATCTTGACGGGCCTAAACCTTAGTGCTACCAACTTAACCTCACTAGCTCGAGATAAACAAATCCACGTGCTTTTTGACAGCCACGTGCTTTTTGATAGCTGTCATCCGCCATCTTTAATCTATAGAGCACAGTGCTGCCCTCTTTAGCTACTTACCTTTGAAATGTGGTGGCGGATAATTTGAAAAATGCTTTTCGACAAGCAGTCATCTTTAATCCAGAGAGAACAGTGCTGCCCTCTATGTGGTGGCGGCAAATTGAAAAATTCCACGTGCTCTTGTTTGAAAACAAACTCACGTGCTTTTTTGACAGCTGTCATCTGCCATCTTTAATCTATAGAGCACAGTGCTGCCCTCTTTAGTTTGAAATGTGGTGGTGGTAAATTCCACGTGGTCTTGTTTGGAAACAAAGCCATGTGCTTTATTGACAGCTGTCATCCGCCATCTTTAATCAACAGAGCACTGTGCTACTATCATGCGGGCAATTTCATCACCTGTCATCCGCCATCTTTAATCCACAGAACACCGTGCTGCCCTCTTTATGGCTACTACCTTAAGCACGTAGTAGCGGGCAATTTGAAAAGTTCTGTTAGCTATCATCCGCCATCTTTAATCAAGAGAGCACCGTGCTGCCATCTTTAGCTAGATACCTTTGAAATGTGGTGGCGGCAAATTGAAAAATTCCACGTGCTCTTGTTTGGAAACAAACTCACGTGCTTTTTCGACAGCTACCATCCGCCATCTTTAATCAACAGAGCATAGTGCTGCCCTCTTTAGTTTGAAATGTGATGGCGGCAAATTCCACGTGCTCTTGTTTGGTAAACATAGCCATGTGCTTTTTTGACAGCTGTCATCCGCCATCTTTAATACAGAGAGCACCGTGCTGCCCTCTTTATCGTAGTAGATGTAAATTCGTCACCTATCATCCGCAGTGCTGCCATCTTTAGCTAGATACCTTTGAAAAGTGGTGGCGGATAATTTAAAAAGAAAAATTCTACAGCAGCCCTCTCTCGACGCTAATTGCATAAGATGGCGGCTATACATGACTCCTTAAGGGTGCTTACGCAAGATGGCTGCTATACACAGGTTCTTATGAGACTCCCTTGGGATGCTTGCGCAAGATGGCAGTTATACATGGCTCCTTATGAGATACCCTAGGGATGCTTGCGCAAGATAGCGGCTGCTCTTATGGGACGGCTTAAGGGTCCTTGCACAAGATGGCTTGAGACGCCCTAAGGATGCTTGCGCAAGATGGCGGACACAAGATGGCGGCTATACATAACTCCTTATGAGACGCTTTAAGGGTGCTTGCGCAAGATGGTTGCTACTCTTATGAAGAATGCTAGCTTAGAGGCTAACGTGTCGTGATAGTTCGATTCATTAAATTTAGGGCTTAAATGCAAAATGTTAAATATATCGAAAACGGTGCACCGTAGAGCAAAACGGACAAAATTTTTCTGCCTAATACCTAGGTTCGCAGTATGAGGAACAAGAAAATCATAGTCTAATGATGGGATCAACGGTTCGGTTCCTACTTAGGCCCTTTGGCATTTGTTCTGTTTTAGCTTGTATTGAAGCGAGTCTTCGTAACATGATCAGGTCTAGCTATGGTAGAGAGTAAAACGTGTCATGCAGGTTCGTTTCATTAGATTTGGAGGCTTAAATGCAAAATGTTAAATATCTCGAAAACGATGCATCGTAGAGCAAAACGGACAAAATTTTTCCGCCTAATACGTAGGTTCGTAGTATCAGGAACAAGAAAAAACATAGTCTAATGATGAGATCAACGGTTCGATTCCTACTTAAGCCCTTTGGCATTCGCAGCTATCTATTTCTACAAGATGGTGGCTGCTCTTATGAGAAACAAGATGCATTGAGACGTCCTAGGGATGCTTACGCAAGATGGCAGACACAAAATGGTGACTATACATAGCTCCTTATGAGACGGCCTAGGGGTGCTCGCACAAGATGGCGGCTACTCTTAGGAAGAAAGCTAGCTTAGAGGCTACTGCGCAAGATAACAGCTGCTGTTATGCATGTGGTGGAGGGCAATTTGAAATTCTATGTGCTTAATCAACAGAGCACCCTGCCGCCCTCTTTAGCTGAAATGTGGTGGTGGATAATTTGAAAAATTCTTTTGGCAGCTATCATCTTTAAAACAATGGCGACTATACATAGGCTGTTAAGGCCTTATCATTCTCCTCCTCCTCCTCCTCCTCCTCCTCCCCCTCCTCCTCCTCTACCTCCTCCTCCGCCTCTTATGTCAAGGCATAGCTTTATATCGAACAAGTTTAAACCTGCATCGCGAAGGCAAGCGTGTGCAGCGATAACATTATTGTGCATGTTTAGACTTTCGAAACATAAGAAGAGTAGAATCAAACGCTGTACTCGATACGACATGTGATCAGAACATTGATTGATGCGTTCAGAAAACAAAATAAGTGATCAAGACTAGAATCGAACAATGTACTCAATACATCATGTGTTTAGAATATGTCAGGGGATACGCTTGTTCTAAGAAGATCAGATTGAAACATAACAAGACTAGAATAGAACACTGTAATCGATGTTGTTAACTTCAACATGTGATCAGAACATTGATTGATGTGTTCAGAACACAAAATAAGTGATCATGACTAGAATCGAACACTGTACTCGATACAACATGTGATCAGAACATTGATCGATGTGTTCAGAACACGAAATAAGTGAACAAGACTAGAATCGAACACTGTACTCAATACAACATGTGTTTAGAACATGTTAGGGGGTACCCTTGTTCTAAGAAGATCAGAATGAAACATAACAAGACTAGAATCGAACACTGTAATCGATGTTGTTAACCTCAACATATGATCAGAACATTGTTTGATGTGTTCAGAGCAAAAGTACAATTTTGATGATTTGCTTAGTGTAAAATCACAAACTATGGAAACACACTGTGCACATATCGCGTAGCTAACTCGCTCAGTAAGCAATATTGCAAAACTACAACTTCAATGATTTGCATAGTGTAAACATCAAAAACACACTGTACCCATACTGCGCAGCTAACTCGCTCGGTAAACGATATAGCCAAAGTATAACTTCAAATTATTTACCTTCCATCATTCGTCTTGTGTGTAAAAATCAGTCGAACAAGTTATCGCATAAACATGGCTGAAAAAAAAATCGTGATAGGGTATGGAACCCAGGGGTTACATCTTGTCAGAAGGGCAAAAAGGATGAAAAGACTCTTCCTCCTCCTTACCGCACATTCCTTGGCTAAAGGGCTAATGGGCTAAAGGGCTAAAGGTGCAACAACCTCGTCGATCGCTATCAGCAAGAACGCTTGTACTTTGTAGAAAATTAATCTTTATTGGTAAATGGTTTTATGTTCAGAACAAGGAATGGAACCTAGGGGTTACGTCTTACGTAATAAAATCCTCGAGGTGGGATGAGTTACGTTTTTGAACTAGTGTTTGGAACACTGAACTTTTCAAGATGATAGCAGAGAGTTTAGCAATGTTCTGTTGTTGGATTTTAAATTCCGCGCTACAACATGCATAAGGTGGCAGCCTTGAGGTTTACTGCCGTAAAGATGGCAAGAGTGAGGTTAACAATGTTCTGTTGTTGGATTTTAAATTCCGCGCTATAACATGCATAAGGTGGCAGCCTTGAGGTTTACCGCCGTAAAGATGGCAGCAGTGAGGTTAGCGACGCTCTATTGTCCTTCAAAGTGAGGTTAGGGTTCGTCAAGAAGACAGCTGTCAAAAAAGCACGTGGCTATGTTTACCAAACAAGAGCACGTGGTCGTGACGTCACGGTCACGTAGTATCTTGCCTCAGCATGTAAAGTTCAATGTCTACACCTACGTAGTTAACACTCTGCTATGTTCACAAGATTTTTTACACATAACTATTCTTTATGCTTTATGTTCATGCACATAGGCTATGCTAAGATAGCAGCACAAACACATGCGAACTTTGTACATTCTAATGGAATAAGTTTAGTACTGTATGCATCATGGATACATGATGTGTGCACGCATTTAATCTTGACTATACGTAATGCTGCTGCTTTGTTTACAAGATTTTTATACTTTGCTATTCTTTATGCTTTAAGTTCGTGCGCGCACAAGCGATACTCGTACGCTCTAGCAGAAGAAGTTTAGTACGATATTCGATACATACATTATCGATAGGTGATGTGTACACGCTTTAGAACATAGCTCATCTTTATGCTTTAAGTTCATGCACATGGGTTAGGGATACACGAAAGCGATTGCTATATGCTCTAGCGGAAGAAGTCTAGTACGATAGTCGATGCATGTAAAATCGATAGGTTATGCTAAGATAGCAGCACACTTACATGATTTTAGCACAATCTAGTGGAAAAAGTTTAGTATGATAGTCGTTTCGTGCAAAATCATTAGGTAATGTGTAAACGCTTTGAAACAAGGCTATTCTTTGTACTTTAAGTTCATGTGTACAGGTTATGCTAAGATAGCAGCACAATCTAGCGCAGGAAGTTTAGTACGAGACATGCAAAATCGATAGGTGACGTGTACACGCTTTAAAGCATAGCTATTCTTTGTACTTTAAGTTCATGGGTATAAGTTATGCTAAGATACCAGCACAATCTAGCGGAAGAAGTTTAGTACGATATTTGATGCATGCAAAATCGATAGGTGATGTGTACACACTTTGAAACATAGCTATTCTTTGTACTTTAAGTTCATGTGTATGAGTTATGCTAAGATAGCAGCACAACCTAGCGGAAGAAGTTTTGTACGAGAGTCGATACATGCAAAGTCGATAGGTAATGTGTACACGCTTTGAAACATGGCTATTCTTTGTACCTTAAAGTCATGCGTATAGGTTATGCTAAGATAGCAGCACAATCTAGCGGAAGAAGTTTAGCACGATATTCGATACATACATTATCGATAGGTAATGTGTACACGCTTTGAAACAAGGCTATTCTTTGTACTTTAAGTTCATGCGTCTTAGTTATGCTCGCGATAGTCGATGCATGTAAAATCGATAGGTTATGCTAAGATAGCAGCACACTTACACGATTTTAGCACAATCTAGTGGAAGAAGTTTAACACGAGAGTCGATGCTTGCAAAATCATTAGGTAATGTGTACACGCTTTGAAACAAGGCTATTCTTTGTACTTTAAGTTCATGCGTCTTAGTTATGCTAAGATAGCAGCACCATCTACCTGAAGAAGTTTTGCACGAGAGTCGATACATGCAAAATCGATAGTTGTTGCGTACACGCTTTGAAACATGACTATTCATTGTACTTTAAGTTCATGTGTATAGGTTATGCTAAGATAGCAGCACAATCTCGCGGAAGAAATTTAGTACGAGATTCGATGAATGCAAAATCAATAAGTAATGTGTACACTCTTTGAAACATGGCGATTCTTCATACTTTAAGTTCATGTGCATAAGTTATGCTAAGATACCAGCACAATCTAGCGGAAGAAGTTCAGTACGATATTTGTTGCATGCAAAGTCGATAGGTAATGTGTACACGCTTTGAAACATGGCTATTCTTTGTACCTTAAGGTCATGCGTATAGGTTACGCTAAGATAGCAGCACAATCTAGCGGAAGAAGTTTAGTACGAGAGTCGATGCTTGCAAAATCGATAGGTAATGTGTACACGTTTTGAGACATAGCTATTCTTTGTTCTTTAAGTTCATGCGTCTTAGTTATGCTGAGATAGCAGCACAATCTACCTGCAGAAGAATAGTACGAGAGTCGATACATGCAAATTCGATAGTTGATGTGTACACGCTTTGAAACATGACTATTCATTGTACTTTAAGTTCATGGGTATAGGTTATGCTAAGATAGCAGCACAATCTAGCGGAAGAAATTTAGTACGATATTTGATGCATGCAAAATCAATAAGTAATGTGTACCCGCTTTGAAACATGGCTATTCTTTGTACTTTAAGTTCATGTGTATAAGTTATGCTAAGATAGCAGCACAACCTAGCGGAAGAAGTTTAGTACGATATTTGTTGCATGCAAAGTCGATAGGTAATGTGTACACGCTTTGAAACATGGCTATTCTTTGTACCTTAAGGTCACGCGTATAGGTTATGCTAAGATAGCAGCACAATCTAGCGGAAGAAGTTTAGTACAAGAGTCGATGTGTGCAAAATCGATAGGTGATGTGTACACGCTTTGAAACATGGCTATTCATTGTACTTTAATTTTATGGGTATAGGTTATGCTAAGATAGCAGCACGATCTAGCGGGTGAAGTTTAGTTCGATGGTCGATGCATGTAAAATCGACAGGTCATGTGTACACGCTTTGAAACATAGCAATTCATACTGCTGCTCTGTTCCCAAGACTTTTAAGCATAGCTAACCCTAATACTGCTCTTAACGACGTCGAGCTAAGGATTGATTACGTGACCGTGACGTCACGACCACGTGCTCTTGTTTGGTAAACATAGCCACGTGCTTTTTTGACAGCTGTCTTCTTGACGAACCCTAACCTCACTTTGAAGGACAATAGAGCGTCGCTAACCTCACTGCTGCCATCTTTACGGCGGTAAACCTCAAGGCTGCCACCTTATGCATGTTATAGCGCGGAATTTAAAATCCAACAACAGAACATTGCTAAACTCTCTGCTATCATCTTGAAAAGTTCAGTGTTCCAAACACTAGTTCGAAAAACGTAACTCATCGCACCTCGAGGATTTTATTACGTAAGACGTAACCCCTAGGTTCCATTCCTTGTTCTGAACATAAAACCATTTACCAATAAAGATTAATTTTCTACAAAGTACAAGCGTTCTTGCTGATAGCGATCGACGAGGTTGTTGCACCTTTAGCCCTTTAGCCCATTAGCCCTTTAGCCCATTAGCCCTTTAGCCAAGGAATGTGCGGTAAGGAGGAGGAAGAGTCTTTTCATCCTTTTTGCCCTTCTGACAAGATGTAACCCCTGGGTTCCATACCCTATCACGATTTTTTTTTCAGCCATGTTTATGCGATAACTTGTTCGACTGATTTTTACACACAAGACGAATGATGGAAGGTAAATAATTTGAAGTTATACTTTGGCTATATCGTTTACCGAGCGAGTTAGCTGCGCAGTATGGGTACAGTGTGTTTTTGATGTTTACACTATACAAATCATTGAAGTTGTAGTTTTGCAATATTGCTTACTGAGCGAGTTAGCTACGCGATATGTGCACAGTGTGTTTCCATAGTTTGTGATTTTACACTAAGCAAATCATCAAAATTGTACTTTTGCTCTGAACACATCAAACAATGTTCTGATCATATGTTGAGGTTAACAACATCGATTACAGTGTTCGATTCTAGTCTTGTTATGTTTCATTCTGATCTTCTTAGAACAAGGGTACCCCCTAACATGTTCTAAACACATGTTGTATTGAGTACAGTGTTCGATTCTAGTCTTGTTCACTTATTTCGTGTTCTGAACACATCGATCAATGTTCTGATCACATGTTGTATCGAGTACAGTGTTCGATTCTAGTCATGATCACTTATTTTGTGTTCTGAACACATCAATCAATGTTCTGATCACATGTTGAAGTTAACAACATCGATTACAGTGTTCTATTCTAGTCTTGTTATGTTTCAATCTGATCTTCTTAGAACAAGCGTATCCCCTGACATATTCTAAACACATGATGTATTGAGTACATTGTTCGATTCTAGTCTTGATCACTTATTTTGTTTTCTGAACGCATCAATCAATGTTCTGATCACATGTCGTATCGAGTACAGCGTTTGATTCTACTCTTCTTATGTTTCGAAAGTCTAAACATGCACAATAATGTTATCGCTGCACACGCTTGCCTTCGCGATGCAGGTTTAAACTTGTTCGATATAAAGCTATGCCTTGACATAAGAGGCGGAGGAGGAGGTAGAGGAGGAGGAGGGGGAGGAGGAGGAGGAGGAGGAGGAGGAGGAGGAGAATGATAAGGCCTTAACAGCCTATGTATAGTCGCCATTGTTTTAAAGATGATAGCTGCCAAAAGAATTTTTCAAATTATCCACCACCACATTTCAGCTAAAGAGGGCGGCAGGGTGCTCTGTTGATTAAGCACATAGAATTTCAAATTGCCCTCCACCACATGCATAACAGCAGCTGTTATCTTGCGCAGTAGCCTCAAAGCTAGCTTTCTTCATAAGAGTAGCCGCCATCTTGTGCGAGCACCCCTAGGCCGTCTCATAAGGAGCTATGTATAGTCACCATTTTGTGTCTGCCATCTTGCGTAAGCATCCCTAGGACGTCTCAAGGCATCTTGTTTCTCATAAGAGCAGCCACCATCTTGTAGAAATAGATAGCTGCGAATGCCAAAGGGCTTAAGTAGGAATCGAACCGTTGATCTCATCATTAGACTATGTTTTTTCTTGTTCCTGATACTACGAACCTACGTATTAGGCGGAAAATTTTTGTCCGTTTTGCTCTACGATGCATCGTTTTCGAGATATTTAACATTTTGCATTTAAGCCTCCAAATTTAATGAAACGAACCTGCATGACACGTTTTACTCTCTACCATAGCTAGACCTGATCATGTTACGAAGACTCGCTTCAATACAAGCTAAAACAGAACAAATGCCAAAGGGCCTAAGTAGGAACCGAACCGTTGATCCCATCATTAGACTATGATTTTCTTGTTCCTCATACTGCGAACCTGGGTATTAGGCAGAAAAATTTTGTCCGTTTTGCTCTACGGTGCACCGTTTTCGATATATTTAACATTTTGCATTTAAGCCCTAAATTTCATGAATCGAACTATCACGACACGTTAGCCTCTAAGCTAGCATTCTTCATAAGAGTAGCAACCATCTTGCGCAAGCACCCTTAAAGCGTCTCATAAGGAGTTATGTATAGCCGCCATCTTGTGTCCGCCATCTTGCGCAAGCATCCTTAGGGCGTCTCAAGCCATCTTGTGCAAGGACCCTTAAGCCGTCCCATAAGAGCAGCCGCTATCTTGCGCAAGCATCCCTAGGGTATCTCATAAGGAGCCATGTATAACTGCCATCTTGCGCAAGCATCCCAAGGGAGTCTCATAAGAACCTGTGTATAGCAGCCATCTTGCGTAAGCACCCTTAAGGAGTCATGTATAGCCGCCATCTTATGCAATTAGCGTCGAGAGAGGGCTGCTGTAGAATTTTTCTTTTTAAATTATCCGCCACCACTTTTCAAAGGTATCTAGCTAAAGATGGCAGCACTGCGGATGATAGGTGACGAATTTACATCTACTACGATAAAGAGGGCAGCACGGTGCTCTCTGTATTAAAGATGGCGGATGACAGCTGTCAAAAAAGCACATGGCTATGTTTACCAAACAAGAGCACGTGGAATTTGCCGCCATCACATTTCAAACTAAAGAGGGCAGCACTATGCTCTGTTGATTAAAGATGGCGGATGGTAGCTGTCGAAAAAGCACGTGAGTTTGTTTCCAAACAAGAGCACGTGGAATTTTTCAATTTGCCGCCACCACATTTCAAAGGTATCTAGCTAAAGATGGCAGCACGGTGCTCTCTTGATTAAAGATGGCGGATGATAGCTAACAGAACTTTTCAAATTGCCCGCTACTACGTGCTTAAGGTAGTAGCCATAAAGAGGGCAGCACGGTGTTCTGTGGATTAAAGATGGCGGATGACAGGTGATGAAATTGCCCGCATGATAGTAGCACAGTGCTCTGTTGATTAAAGATGGCGGATGACAGCTGTCAATAAAGCACATGGCTTTGTTTCCAAACAAGACCACGTGGAATTTACCACCACCACATTTCAAACTAAAGAGGGCAGCACTGTGCTCTATAGATTAAAGATGGCAGATGACAGCGTCAAAAAAGCACGTGAGTTTGTTTTCAAACAAGAGCACGTGGAATTTTTCAATTTGCCGCCACCACATAGAGGGCAGCACTGTTCTCTCTGGATTAAAGATGACTGCTTGTCGAAAAGCATTTTTCAAATTATCCGCCACCACATTTCAAAGGTAAGTAGCTAAAGAGGGCAGCACTGTGCTCTATAGATTAAAGATGGCGGATGACAGCTATCAAAAAGCACGTGGCTGTCAAAAAGCACGTGGATTTGTTTATCTCGAGCTAGTGAGGTTAAGTTGGTAGCACTAAGGTTTAGGCCCGTCAAGATGGCAGCACTGCCGATGACAGGTGACGAAAGAGGGCAGCACGGTGCTCTGTAGTTTAAAGATGGCGGATGACAGCTGTCAAAAAAGCACGTGGCTGTCAAAAAGCACGTGGCTTTGTTTATCTCGCGCTAGTTAGGTTAAGTTGGTACTACTGAGGTTTAGGCCCGTCAAGATGGCAGTACTGAGGTTAGCGATGCGTTGTTGTCGATGATAGCTGTCAAAAAGCACGTGGCTTTGTTTACAAATCTGTCAAAAAGCACGTGGCTGTCAAAAAACACGTGGCTTTGTTTACCTCATGCTAGTTAGGTTAAGTTGGCACTACTGAGGTTTAGGCCCGTCAAGATGGTAGTACTGAGGTTTGCGATGCGTTGTTGTCTGTCAAAAAGCACGTGGCTTTGTTTACAAATCTGTCAAAAAGCACGTGGCTGTCAAAAAGCACGTGGCTTTGTTTACCTCGCGCTAGTGAGGTTAAGTTGGCACTACTGAGGTTTAGGCCCGTCAAGATGGCAGTACTGAGGTTAGCGATGCGTTGTTGTCTGTCAAAAAGCACGTGGCTGTCAAAAAACACGTGGCTTTGTTTACCTCATGCTAGTTAGGTTAAGTTGGCACTAGTGAGGTTTAGGCCCGTCAAGATGGCAGCAGTGAGGTTAGCGTTGCGTTGTTGTCGATGACAGCTGTCAAAAAGCACGTGGCTTTGTTTACAAATTCAAATCTCCCGCCAAAATTCAAATTTCCCGCCAAAATTCAAATTTTCCGCGGGCGGCGGCGGAGGAGGCGGCGGAGGAGGAGGCGTGCGGCGGCGGAGGTGCCGCAGAACCATCCAATTATACTACTCAATAACATTATTATCATTATTATTATTATCACTGTAGATGTGATAATAAGGTTTTGGAATTTTTCGTGTCAGAAAACAAGGTGAAATTCTTTACGTTTCACAGAGAACTTTGCTCCGCGTCTTAGAAAAAGTCGCGTTCTGTTTCTTATTTGCTCCAAGGAATTGACCTAGTATTAATTTATGGTCTAGGCTGAGTGAACCCTCGGTATGTGTCATGAATCCCTAGGCTTGTTGATGCAGCTCGCATGCTATCCTATCCCGTGCTAATCTTAACATTTCTACGTATCTACTATATCCTACATCTATTCTAAATCGCTTGTATTCATGCCTTGGTCTAAACATGTCGTTTTTTACCACCTACACTTTCCTCAAAAATTAACTGAAAAAGTTCTGGGTGTAATAATATATGCCCTACCACTGTATCTCAACTTGGAATCACCTGGAACAGAGAGGAGAGTAATCCTTTATTGCAATCCAAATACATGCATACCTTTCTTGTTACAATTAATTTATCTCCTACTGCTCTAAAAATTACAATTACACCTAATCACTATTTACACCCAATCTTTAACTTTCTACAATTTCTTTCTGTATCAATTGAGTCATGATTCAATCTGCCCATCTTTCCTTTAGCATTCCTTTCCAACACCACATTTCAAATTATTTGTTCTATTTCTGTCTGAGCTAACAATTGGCTATGTTTCACTTTCGTAGAATGCCATCCTCATGACGAAAGTCTTCAAAAATCTCATTCTTAGTTGTATATCAATACTTCAAGTGCGTAAAGTTCCTTTCTTAAGAAAGGATATCCTTACTTGTGCTTCTTTTGCATTTTATGTCCTTCTTACTTCTGTCATCATTAGTTATTTTACTACTCAAGTAACAATATTCATCTACTTTAAGACTTCATTTCCTAATCTAATATTTCCTGCATCACCTGACTTTGTTCGACCGCACTCCATTACTTTTGTTTTGGACTTATTTATTTTCATCTTGTACTTCTTCTCCAAGACTCTGTCCAATTCATTCAGCAATTTCTCCAGATCTTTTGCAGAGTCAGATACAATAACAATATCATCGACAAATCTCAAGGTTTTGATTTCCTTTCCCTGGACTTTGATTCCCTTCCCAAATTCCTCTTTGATTTCCTTTTCGCCTGTTCTATGTAAACACTGAAAAGGAAGCCTTTCTTCACTCCTTTCTGAATTGCTGCCACATTTTCAAAGCCCTCAATTCTTATCACTGCAAACATTTTTGTATAGATTATAGACAATCCTCCTCTCTCGGTATCTTATCCCGGTAACCTTCAGAATCTCAAACAGCTTGGTCCAATAAATATTATCGAACTCTTTTTCTAGATCTACGAAAGCCACGCACATGGGATTGTCTTTCTTAATTCGGTCCTCTAAGATCAGACGAAAAGTCAGGATTGCTTCACGTGTTACACATTTCTTTTGAAGTTAAATTGATCTTCTCCCAACTCAGTTTCAACCTGTCTTTCCATTCTTCTGTAAATAATAAGGTTAAAATTTTGCAGGCGTGAGATACTAAACTAATGGTGATGTAGTTGTCAGTTGTCACTTGTCAGCACCGGCTTTCTTAGGAATAGGTATAAGAATGTTCTTCCGGAAATCAGATGGCACTACTTCTGTATCATACATCATACACAATAAACGGAATGTCCTCTCCATGCTGGTTTCTTCTAAGGAAGTTAGTAATTCTGAGGGTATGTCATCAATTCCCGGTGGCTTGTTCCCACTTAAGTCTGTCAAAGCTCTGTCGAATTCTGACCTCAAAATTGAGTCTCCCATTTCATCAGCATCAACAGACTCTTTTTGTTCCAGAACCATATCATCTACTTCTTTACCTTGATACAACTGTTGAATATGTTCCTGCCATCTTTCTGACTTCTTTCTCCAGAAGTGGTTTTCCATATGAGCTTTTAATTCCCATACACGAAGTTTCCCTTTCTCCAAAGGTTTCCTTGATTTTCCTGTTTGAAGCATCTACTTCTGCTAGTACCCCAACCTTCAACATTCTTGCACTTCTCTTTCAGCCATTATTCCTTAGCTGTCCTGCTTTTACTTTCTACTTCATTCTTTATTCCCCTGTTTTTTTGCCCTCCTCGTTTTTTTGCATTCTTGTACTTCCGTCGTTCGTCAGCCAGGTTCAGTATCTCTTGATTTATCCATTGTTTCTTAGTTGATCTTTCCTTTCTTGCTAACTTTTCTTCAGCAACCTTACTGATCTCATTGTTCATGACTGTCGATTCTTAATCTACTGTGTTTCCTTCAGATTTTTCACTTATTCCTTATGTTACATGTTCCTTGAAACAATCCCTCCCACTCTTTCCTTTCAACTTGTCTAGATCCCATCTACTTGTATTCCTTCATTTCTTCAATTTCTCCAATTTCAGATGGCATTTAATGACCAACAAGGTGTGGTCAAAGTCCACATCTGGTCCTGGGAAAATCTTGCAATCCAACGCCTGGTTTCTGAATCTCTGACTAATCGTAATGAAGTCTATTTGATTCCTTCCAGTGTCTCCAGGTCTCGTCAATTTATACAGCCGTCGTTTGTGGTATTTGAATAAAGTATTAGCAAGGAATAAGTTATGATCGGTGCAGAATTCAAACAGCCAATTCAACCAACCCCTTTAATTCCTTTGTCCTGATCCGAATTCTCCTGATATGTTACCTCCTCTTCCTTGGCCTACCACTGCATTCCAGTCTCCCATCATAATTAGATTCTCGTCACCTTTAATATATTCTATTAAATCTTCTATCTCTTCGTATTTCCTTTCGATTTCTTCATCATCCACTGAACTAGTAGGCATATAGGCCTGCACTATTGTGGTGGGCATTGACCTGGTGTCTATCTTGACAACAATAATCCTTTCACTATGCTGGTCGTAGTAGCTTACCCGCTGCCCTATTTTCTTATTTATTATTAAACCAGCTCCTGCATTTCCCCTGTTTGATTTTCTGTTGCTAATTCTGTAGTCGCCTGACCAAAAATACTGCTCTTCCTGCTAACGTACTTAATTTATACCAACTACATCTAACTTTAGTCTATCCACCTCCCTTTTCAGATTCTCTAATCTTCCTCAACGATTCAAACTTCTAACATTCCACGCTCCGACTCGCAGAATGTCAGTATCCATCTTCCTGATGATTGCCCCACCCGGAGATCCGAATGGGGGACTATTTTACCCGGAAGGAAGCCACCATCAGGACATCATTCATACAGAGAGAACAGCATATCCTCGGGAGTTAGTTACGGCTGTAGTTTCCCGTTGCTTTCAGCCATGTAGCAGTATCAACATAGCTATGCCATGTTAAGTAATATTACAAGACCATATCAGTCAATCATCTAGACTGCCACCCTTGCAACTTCCGAAAGGCTGCTACCCCCTTTCGATGAACCATTCGTATGTCTGGTCTGCCGACAGATGCCCAACCGATATGGTTGCACCTACGGATCGGCTACCTGCTTCATTGGGACACGCAACCCTCCCTACCGCGGCAAGATCACATGGTTCATAGGGGATGTATGTAGACTAGAACTGGATAGAATACTTTCGTACCCTAGTTCCGTATCGCCTGGAACAGAGGGGAAGGTAATCTTTTAATGCAGTCCAAATAATTTTTGATAAATGCATGCTTTTCTTGTTACAAATAATTTATCTACTACTACCAGCTCAAAATTTACAATTACAGCTAATCACTATTTACACCTAATCTCTAAATTGTCGTTTTTAAAATTTTATTTATTTTGTCATCGGCATCAGCAGCATTATATAGTGTAAGACAACATATATCCTACCCTTATTTTTAATTAGTGCAAGTATTTGCTTTTGTTACGAGTTGTACGTCTCATTGGCTGAATGGTCAGCGTTGAAGCCTTCGGTTCAGAGGGTCTCGGGTTCGATTTCCGGCCGGGTTAGGGATTTTAATCTCCTCTGATTCATTTTTCTGGCCCGGGGAATGGCTGTTTGTGTTTGTTCCAACACTTTCTTCTTCATATTCAGATAACTCACTGCACTACCAACCACCACAGAAACATGCAATAGTGATTACATCCCTCCATATAAGGTTGGCGTCAGGAGGGGCATCCGACAGTAAAACAGGGCCAAATCCACTTGTGTGACATTTCGCATCCACGACCCCACAGGAGTGGGAAAAGCGGTGGGAAAGAAGAAGAATATTTGCTTTTGTTATGAGTCCGAACAGATTTCTCCTTAGCATACAAGAGATATGGTGAATCAACTGAATGACTGTACTAATGGATGAAAAGATCAATGAATGACTGCTTACCTGAATGAGTTGCATGCCTGGATTGCATTCATGCCTGCATGCAGGGCGAATGAACACTCATCTCTCCCAGTCACGGATAGCCTCCAACTGGGGAGGGGGCATTCATCATTAATTGAGTGATTGAATGAATTGAATGCTCTCAGCCAACATGTACGGAGCCCCAGCAGATAAGGCGAGAACACTCCAGTGTGGATGAATGAATGAGTGAATTATTGGCTGAGCTGAATTTAAAAGTCTCTCTCCAAGACACAGATATAAACTACTTTCAAACAAGTTTTAATTATGATTAAAATGTTGAAGTTGAAATGTTGTTGTGGATATACAATCTGCAAGAGCTTCCGGACGATGTGGTAGGTGATTATGTGACAGCTTTTTGTAGTTCTACGTAGCTCACAGGGATTAGTGCTATGCAACATCTTTGGAATGAGACCATTGCACGCTATTATCATTAAGTTATCTTGATTCTCCATCTTGATTTAATTCCAACTGACAAATCAGTGTACTTACATATTTTTGTTTTGTATGTTGCCTGCAGGTTGTGGGAAGTAGGATATACAACATTAGTAGTATCAGGTTTCCTTGGTCTTGTAACAAGATATCGGCTCTATTGCATGATATTGTATAATCAGTGATGATAATACATTCTCAATAGAGTGTGCAGTATTCAGTCTGAAGGACTGACTGTAGTCTGGCTACACCCGTCAGGTCATGCCGCTTAGGGAGTCATCTCCTTACGTTTTCATAATGTTATTGGTTTTTCATGGCGTGCGGTGCAGGTTGGATGCGCTTGAGAACGGTTGGCTGTTGAGAGAGCTCTTGCATTATTGTAGTGATAAAGTAGTGAAAACCTATTGAAATAGCTTAATTTTGTGTATATCTGATTCATTTAGTGCTGTTTATATAGTGGTGTTTAGTGCTTGTTGGTAGAAATTGGGAGTAGTGACATTTATTTAAATTTTGTAACAAGTAATTCAGTTGGTCTTCAGTAAATTACGTTTTCTAGGTTAAGTAGGTTAGCTAGGTGTACCTTGTTTCGAATTTAGGTTTAGGAAATACTTTAGGTAATAATATTAACTGTAAAAATATTGGTAAATATCTGTAGGTTCGTTGGTTGTACTTACAAAGGCAGATTATCATAAGGAATAGTACCGTAACTTCTGCAGCAACTTCTCCGGTATTTCGTATAGATATCCGTTCAAACTATCGCGAAGGTAATAATTTACTACATGAAAAAACACGATACGCCTGTAAACTTCCATTTAAAAAGAAGTTAAAGAGATTACACGGTAATAGTTAACAGTTGTATTGTTATTGATTATTGTCGCTCCTCATATTCAAATATTGCATTGTTGGCTACAGTCGCGAACAAAGGGTGTAGTGTAGTCAAGTAAATATAAATAAAAATCAGCTGACCTTGTATTCCATTCATTTGTACTTCTGAGTAGGTAGTTAGTATCCGTAATTTATATTTCGCTCCCTCGATCTTTCAGTATTTATGAGCGGTTAGCTAATAATAATAAAGTTCATATATCCCGGTAATTGCAGTTAAAGTCCCTGGAGTAGTAGTAGTAGTAGTTTTGATAGAAATATTTGAGAAATTATTGTAGACAACCTCGTATGTTTCAGTAGGCCTAATTTAGAACACTTTTATTCTCCGTCCCGTGGAGTAGGGAAAATAATAGTAATCCACCAGCTGTAATAATCACATAACCACATTTCAGTAGAATTGTAGTAAAAAAAAGTAAACTCGTGTCCTCATCCCGAGGTGGTGCAGCTCTTTTCAGGCACATCACCATTGGAGGTGAGCTGCATGTACCATTTCAACCACATACCAGCCCTCCTGCCATTCATAAATTTCTGGCAGTACCGGGAATCGAACCCGGGCCCCCGAGGACGGCAGCTAATAACACTAACCGTTACGCTACAGAGGCAGACAGAACTGTAGTGAAGATAAGGTATAATATATTAGATAGTATCTTGCCAGTTATATTCGTGTTTTTCTTCGTGTACGGCAATCCTTTCGATACTTAAGCATTTAACCAAACGCAGTGTAGTGTAGTGTAGATACATTGTAGTATAGATACAGTACATTTAGATAGTGCCGTATCTTGCCTGCTATATTCGTCTTATCTTTCGTGTGTATCTATTAGACCGTAATACTAATAATAATTTGTCTAAGCATTTAGCTTCGTTGGTAATGTTTGAGTACAGTAGTTCCTGCAAATTTCATTTCTGTCGTGCTTAGTAGTGACATACGGTATGGTACCGGTATCGTAATTAGGATACGTCTGAAAGTAGTTTAAAAATTACTGTAGTGTACTGTACAGTAGTATACGAGTAATATCCTATTAGAATTTAGTGTGCTTATTTTATTATTGAAAAATATTTGTGTAGTACTGGTGTAGTAGAGGTATCCGTAGAAACTCTTACTAAAATACTGTTGTTGTAATTAGGATAGGCTTAATTGCAGTTTGGAATTGTGTAGTTCTTGTGTATTACTTTCGATATTCAGTAATTAACAGCAGTTTTTATCCTGTTAGGGGTTGTAGGATAAAAAAAAATAGAGCACGACTAAGTAGTATTGTAGTGTAGTCGTATATTAATTACCTTATTGTTGTGTACTATCCCAGACAAAATATCCCTCCGTTCATTTATTTTTTGCAAATAAGTTATTTTATTTTTAATTTAATTTCCCTCCCCCCCGTAAAGAATGGCTAAGGAGCGCGAGTGTACTTACTGTGAGTGTGGTGAGACATTGAGGGGTATGAGGGAGGAGTTGGAAAGTTTGAGAGAGATAATTAGGATTCTCACAGAAGACAGGAAGGAAGATAGGACTCCCTCAAACAATGTACAGGTTACAGTAGGTGTACAAGAGGGAGGGGGAGGAAAGGGAGGAGTTGTAGAAGACAGGTGGTCTAATGTTCTAAGGGGAAGGAGATTGCAGGCTAAGGGCTCTATTCAGGATCAGAATTCAGGACAGGTGTCTGTGCGAAATCGGTACGAGTCACTCCAGGTAGAACAACAGAGGGAAGATGAGGGACAGGGAACTGTTGCTGAGATGTGTGGAAGTAGGAGGAAGGGAAAAGGTAGGAAAGGGAAATGTAGAGTAGAGGATAGGGAAAGACAGGTGGAACAGGGTCATGGAAAGGAGAAAAGGGAGGAGGAAGTAGCTTATGCAGCTATCAGGAAAGATAGGGCTGACCAGGAGGGGAGGGGATCAAATGAGAAGGTAGGGTTGAGGCTCTGGTCATGGGAGATTCCATCGTTAGACACGTGGGGAAAGTGTGTGGAGGAAAAGGAACCAGGGTAGAATGTTATCCAGGAATTAAGTTGAGGCAGATGTTGAGGAAAGTAGAAAAGAGGGAGGAGGGGAAGGAGAAGGTGGTAGTGTTTCATGTTGGTACCAACAACGTAAGGCAAGCTGATATAAGTACCAACATAGTTGAAGATGTGTGGGATCTGGTAAATGCAGCACGGGTGAAGTTTAAGAAAGCAGAGATTGTTGTTAGTGGAATACTGTGTAGGAGGGATACTGACTAGAGGGTGATTGGGGATTTAAATGAGACTATGGAGTGGGTATGTGGGAAACTGGGAGTGAAATTTCTAGATCCTAATGGGTGGGTAGGAGATAGGGATCTGCGCTCGGATGGCCTTCATTTAAACCGCAGTGGTACGTATAAGTTAGGAAATTTGTTTGGAAGGGTAATAGGGAGGTACATTCAGGGAAACGGGATGGCCTAGGGAGCGGTGATAAGGGAACAGGGAACTGGAAATCAAGTAGGGATGACATAAAATTGTTAGAGTTGAACTGTAGAAGTATTGTAAAGAAAGGAATAGAATTAATTTAATATATATATATTTACCAGATATTGTAATAGGAGTTGAATCATGGCTGAGAAATGATATAATGGATGCAGAAATTTTCTCACAGCACTGGAGTGTGTATCGTAGAGATAGGATAGGAATGGTGGGAGGGGGAGTGTTCATTCTGGTGAAAGAAGAATTTGTAAGCTACGAAAAAGTTAAAGATGAGACACATGAAATTCTAGCTGTAAGGCTCATTTCTAAAGATAATAGGCAACTTGATATATTTGGAGTGTACAGATCGGAAAGGGTAGCACTGATGCGGATTCGGAATTATTTGATAGGATAGTCAGCTATGTGGGAAACGACGTGGAAAGAAATGTGATTGTAGCGGGAGATCTGAATTTGCCAGATGTAAATTGGGAAGGAAATGCGAACGACAGGAAGCATGACCAACAAATGGCAAATAAGTTAATATGGGAAGGACAGCTGATTCAGAAAGTGATGGAACCAACCAGAGGGAAAAAAGTTGAGGCAGATGTTGAGGAAAGTAGAAAAGAGGGAGGAGGGGAAGGAGAAGGTGGTAGTGTTTCATGTTGGTACCAACAACGTAAGGCAAGCTGATATAAGTACCAACATAGTTGAAGATGTGTGGGATCTGGTAAATGCAGCACGGGTGAAGTTTAAGAAAGCAGAGATTGTTGTTAGTGGAATACTGTGTAGGAGGGATACTGACTAGAGGGTGATTGGGGATTTAAATGAGACTATGGAGTGGGTATGTGGGAAACTGGGAGTGAAATTTCTAGATCCTAATGGGTGGGTAGGAGATAGGGATCTGCGCTCGGATGGCCTTCATTTAAACCGCAGTGGTACGTATAAGTTAGGAAATTTGTTTGGAAGGGTAATAGGGAGGTACATTCAGGGAAACGGGATGGCCTAGGGAGCGGTGATAAGGGAACAGGGAACTGGAAATCAAGTAGGGATGACATAAAATTGTTAGAGTTGAACTGTAGAAGTATTGTAAAGAAAGGAATAGAATTAATTTAATATATATATATTTACCAGATATTGTAATAGGAGTTGAATCATGGCTGAGAAATGATATAATGGATGCAGAAATTTTCTCACAGCACTGGAGTGTGTATCGTAGAGATAGGATAGGAATGGTGGGAGGGGGAGTGTTCATTCTGGTGAAAGAAGAATTTGTAAGCTACGAAAAAGTTAAAGATGAGACACATGAAATTCTAGCTGTAAGGCTCATTTCTAAAGATAATAGGCAACTTGATATATTTGGAGTGTACAGATCGGAAAGGGTAGCACTGATGCGGATTCGGAATTATTTGATAGGATAGTCAGCTATGTGGGAAACGACGTGGAAAGAAATGTGATTGTAGCGGGAGATCTGAATTTGCCAGATGTAAATTGGGAAGGAAATGCGAACGACAGGAAGCATGACCAACAAATGGCAAATAAGTTAATATGGGAAGGACAGCTGATTCAGAAAGTGATGGAACCAACCAGAGGGAAAAATATCCTGGATGTGGTGCTGATAAAACCAGATGAGCTCTATAGGGAAACTGAAGCAATAGATGGTATTAGTGATCATGAAGCTGTTTTTGTGGTAGTTAAAAATAAATGATAGAAAGGAAGGTCTTAAAAGTAGGACTATTAGGCAGTACCATATGGCTAATAAAGCAGGCATGAGGCAGTTTCTAAAAAGTAACTATGATCGGTGGAAAACGGTAAATAAAAATGTAAACAGACTCTGGGATGGGTGTAAAGAAATTGTTGAGGAATGCGAAAACAGGTTTGTACCTTTGAGGGTGATAAGGAATGGTAAAGACCCACCTTATTATAATAGAGAAATAGACTAAGAAGGAGGTGCAGACTGGAAAGAAATAGAGTTAGAAATGGCTGTGGAAGTAAGGAGAAATTGAAGGAACTTACTAGAAAATTGAATCTAGCAAAGAAGGCAGCTAAGGATAACATGATGGCAAGCATAATTGGCAGTCATACAAATTTTAGTGAAAAATGGAAGGGTATGTATAGGTATTTTAAGGCAGAAACAGGTTCCAAGAAGGACATTCCAGGAATAATTAATGAACAAGGGGAGTGTGTATGTGAGGATCTTCAAAAGGGAGAAGTATTCAGTCAGCAGTATGTAAAGATTGTTGGTTACAAGGATAATGTCCAGGTAGAGGAGGAGACTAAGGCCAAAGAAGTAATAAAATTTACATATGATAACAATGACATTTACAATAAGATACAAAAGTTGAAAAGTAGAAAAGCGGCTGGAATTGATCAGATATCTGGGGATATACTAAAGACAATGGGTTGGGATATAGTACCATATCTGAAGTACTTATTTGATTATTGTTTGGTCGGAGGAGCTATACCAGATGAATGGAGAGTTGCTATAGTAGCCCCTGTGTATAAAGGAAAGGGTGATAGACATAAAGCTGAAAATTACAGGCCAGTAAGTTTGACATGCATTGTATGTAAGCTTTGGGAAGGCATTCTTTCTGATTATATTAGACATGTTTGTGAAATTAATAACTGGTTCGATAGAAGGCAATTCGGTTTTAGGAAAGGTTATTCCACTGAAGCTCAACTTGTAGGATTCCAGCAAGATATAGCAGATATCTTGGATTCTGGAGGTCAAATGGACTGTATCGCGATTGACCTGTCTAAAGCATTTGATAGGGTAGATCATGGGCGACTACTGGCAAAAATGAGTGCAATTGGACTAGACAAAAGAGTGACTGAATGGGTTGCTATATTTCTAGAAAATAGATCTCAGAGAGTTAGAGTAGGTGAAGCTTTATCTGACCCTGTAATAGTTGAGAGGGGAGTTCCTCAGGGCAGTGTTATCGGACCTTTATGTTTTCTTATATATATAAATGATATGAGTAAAGGAGTGGAATCGGAGGTAAGGCTTTTTGCGGATGATGTTATTCTCTATAGAGTGATAGATAAGTTACAATATTGTGAGCAACTGCAATGTGACCTCGAAAATGTTGTGAGATGGACAGCAGGCAATGGTATGTTGATAAACGGGGTTAAAAGTCAGGTTGTGAGTTTCACAAATAGGAAAAGTCCTCTCAGTTTTAATTACTGCGTTGATGGGGTGAAAGTTCCTTTTGGGGATCATTGTAAGTATGTAGGTGTTAATATAAGGAAAGATCTTCATTGGGGTAATCACATAAATGGGATTGTAAATAAAGGGTACCGATCTCTGCACATGGTTATGAGGGTGTTTAGGGGTTGTAGTAAGGATGTAAAGGAGAGTGCATATAAGTCTCTGGTAAGACCCCAACTAGAGTATGGTTCCAGTGTATGGGACCCTCACCAGGATTGCCTGATTCAAGAACTGGAAAAAATCCAAAGAAAAGCAGCTCGATTTGTTCTGAGTGATTTTCGACAAAAGAGTAGCGTTACAATAATGTTGCAATGTTTGGATTGGGAAGAACTGAGAGAAAGAAGAAGAGCTGCTCGACTAAGTGGTATGTTCCGAGCTGTCAGCGGAGAGAGGGCGTGGAATGACATTAGTAGACGAATAAGTTTGAAAGGTGTTTATAAAAGTAGGAAAGATCACAATATGAAGATAAAGTTGGAATTCAAGAGGACAAACTGGGGCAAATATTCATTTATAGGAAGGGGAGTTAGGGATTGGAATAACTTACCAAGGGAGATGTTCAATAAATTTCCAATTTCTTTGAAATCATTTAGGAAAAGGCTAGGAAAGCAACAGATAGGGAATCTGCCACCTGGGCGACTGCCCTAAATGCAGATCAGTATTGATTGATTTTGATTTTTTTTCAAGTTGACACCGTAAAGGCGACCTGCCTGTCTGTGGGGGTAGGAGCCTACATAAAACGAAGTCTAATACTGAAAAGTGCACAGTTCCCAATCTCCGAGCCATAGGAATTAACTAATGAAAATTAGAATTCCCGACGTGATCGGGAATCGAATCCGAGACCTCTTGGACTAAAAGCCAGCATGGAGATGGACTATAATGTTCGTCACTGTGAGACTAATGTAGCGACAGCCAAGTATGTTTTCATTAATCAAGAACGAAAGTTAGAGGTTCGAAGGCGATCAGATATCGCCCTAGTTCTAACCATAAACGATGCCAGCTAGCGATCCGCCGAAGTTCCTCCGATGACTCGGCGGGCAGCTCCCGGGAAACCAAAGCTTTTGGGTTCCGGGGGAAGTATGGTTGCAAAGCTGAAACTTAAAGGAATTGACGGAAGGGCACCACCAGGAGTGGAGCCTGCGGCTTAATTTGACTCAACACGGGAAACCTCACCAGGCCCGGACACCGGAAGGATTGACAGATTGAGAGCTCTTTCTTGATTCGGTGGGTGGTGGTGCATGGCCGTTCTTAGTTGGTGGAGCGATTTGTCTGGTTAATTCCGATAACGAACGAGACTCTAGCCTGCTAAATAGTCGCATCCGGTATCCGTTCGTGCTACCGGCGACAACACATCTTCTTAGAGGGACAGGCGGCTTCTAGCCGCACGAGATTGAGCAATAACAGGTCTGTGATGCCCGTAGATGTTCTGGGCCGCACGCGCGCTACACTGAAGGAATCAGCGTGTCCTCCTAGTCCGAAAGGACCGGGCAACCCGTTGAACCTCCTTCGTGCTAGGGATTGGGGCTTGCAATTGTCAGCTGTGAGATTCAAACCAAGAGATACCACAGGGCCATTTGAAGAAAAAGGAAGGAGTATAGAACGGCATTGTGTCCCAAAGCAAAGAAAAGCAAAGCAAAGTCATCTCCGCACAGGCCATGAAGGCTCTTGGAAGGGTGGAAGGTAAAGGTTTCTACTATCCGTGACCTCGGTACTTGATGGGGTAGAGTTGTTAGCTCTACGCCCGGCCACCTTTGCCTCCACGAATTAACCTGGTACTCATTTTCGGATTAGGCTGAGTTTGAACCTCAGGACCACATGCACCTCCGGAAGTGGAAATCTCGTTTCTTAAATATTTCGACTTTGTGACGAGGAATCGAACCCATGTCCTTCCAGGTGAACCGAGCAAGCCTTTACCGCCTCGGTCAGGCAGGCCCTGGAAATGTGTCTCAACGGCACAAACGAAATCCGCATGTTAGGCTCTACTGTTCTTGCAAGTGAACTGCTTGTGTTCGGCCAGACCGATTGCAACGAAACTTAAAACAAATAGTAGGTTTTCCTGCAGTTTAAGATGTAACGTGGTGAACCGAAGGTATCGACTGGAATGAAACTTGGTAGGATGATCAATTAAGACCGAGTAAGTTGGCCGTGCGGTTAAGGTCGTGTACATGCGAGTTTGCATTCGGGTGGTGCGTTCGAATCCCACCGTCGGCAGCCCTGAAGATGGTTTTCCGTGGTTTTTAATTTCACACCAGGTGAATTATAGGACTGTGCCTTAATTAAGGCCGCGGGCGCTCCCTTCGCAGTTCTAACTTTGTCCCGTCTTTGCGTTGCCGAAAACCTTCGATATGTTAGTGAGACACTAAACGACCGGCATAAATAAATAAATAAATAAATAAATAAATAAATAAATAAATAAATAAATAAATAAATAAATAAATTAAATAAATAAATAAATAAATAAATAAATAAACAAATAAATACGTAAATTAAATAAATAAAAAATAAAAAATAAAAAATAAAAATCCATTAACACATTAGAACATCGCTCCATGACTTCTGTTGTTACATTAAGATGTCAATAGAAAGACGAAATGAGCCGAAATGAGCGATTTTGAACAGGAATCCAGTAGTTTCCTCGTTTCTTATAATACAGTATTATATTATTAACAAACATGTTTCTATAAATAGATGACCATAGTTTCGTGCTACCAAATATTTTAGCTTCCATTATAAACGATATCCGCCTCTGCAGTGTAGTGGTTAGTGTGATTAGCTGCCACCCCCGGAGGCCAGGTTCGATTCCCGGCTGTACCACGAAATTCGAAAAGTGGTACGAGGGCTGGAACGGGGTCCACTCAGCCTCGGGAAGTCAACTGAGTAGAGGGTGGTTCAATTCCTACCTCAGCCATCCACGAAGTGGTCTTCCTGGTTTCCCACTTCTCCTCCAGGCAAATGCCGGGATGGTACTTAACTTAAGACCGCGGCCGATTCCTTCCCCGTTCCTTGCCTATCCCTTCGAATCTTCCCATCCTCCATCAGACCCCTGTTCAGCTTAGCAGGTGAGGCCACCTGGGCGAGGTACTGGCCCTCCTTCCGATTTGTGTCCCCCGACTAAATGTCTCACGCTCCAGAGATGGGATCCCTCGCTGAGTCCGGGAGAAAACCAACCTTAGATGGTAAACTGATTAAGAATAAAATAATAATAATAATTTGATATATTCATATACTGTATGCGTTAGTAGAATAGGTTTGTAGAGCGTAAAATTATGTTCGTGTTGTCAAAATATCATTTTCGGTATTAAGTCTCTTTCTGATATTGAAATAGAACTATAAGTATATTTCTACATTTCATACGCAAAGTCATTAAAAGTCAACAGCTAACTTTTCCAAGCCACCCTTCTATTTTTCAGAAATTAAATGTAACACTACCGTTGATATACTGCAAAGCGATTGTTGTTGCTTGGGTCATCAGAACATAGACTGGTTTGATGCAGCTCTCTATGCCACCCTATCCTGTGCTATCCTTTTCATTCCTGCATAACTACTACATTCTACATCTACTCTAATCTGTTTGACATATTCATACCTCAAGGGTCGGTTCTTGCTCCCTTGTTGTTTAGTTTATGCATTGCAGACATGCCGGATACACTTTCAAGGAAATTTGGATACGCAGATAACGGGGTATTCGCTATCAAAAACCAAACACTTGAGAAACCGGAAGAAATCTTGACAGAAGATCTGAAGAAGTTCACACACTACTTTAAAATGTAGGGACTCAAACCAAACACCAGCAAAACTGAAGCTTACTGCTTTCATCTAAGCAACAAAATAGCTAATAGGGAGTTACAGGTGTACATGGACAACCGGCAATTGAGACACAATAGATACCCTAAATATGGGTCACATTGGATAGAACATGGTCTTATAAACAACATCTCCAGAATGTATCTGCAAAGTAAGAACTCGCAACAACATAATTCATCAACTATGTGGAAGAACTTGGGGATTTAAAGCTGCAACTCTGTGGTGATCAGCTCTAGGGTTAGTGTATTCGACTGCTGAATACTGTGCTGGTGTGCGGCTAACTAGTGCCCACACAAATATATATACGTATACTCAACCGAACTCCACAATGCGTCTAATCACTGGCACAATCAAATCTACTCCCATACAGTGATTACCAGTGTTAAGTCATATTTCCCCTCTAGATCTCAGACGTAAAATTGTTTTTCTAAGAGAATTCAACAAAATAATGATCAATCCAGAACTGACGAGACATGATGATATCGGTGATGCAAATACTAATCGCCTGCGTTAAGGAAAACCACCAACAAGAGATGCCTCTCACCAATTCGATTCAGCATCTCTTAATTCGCGATTTGATGTACTCGTCTCACCTTCAGCATTCTTCTGTAACACCATATTTCAAAAGATTATATACTCTTTTTCTCTGAGCTAGTTATCGTCCATGTTTCACTTCCATACAGTGCCACGCTCCAGACGAAAGTCTTCAAAACCGTTTTTCTGACTCCGATATCAATGTTTGAAGTGAGCAAATTGTTCTTAAGAAAGGCCTTCGTTGATTTTGCTAGTCTGCATTTTATGTCATGCTTACCTCTACAATCATTAGTTATTATACTACTCAAGTGACAATATTCATCTACTTCTTTTTAGACTTCATTTCCTAATTTAATATTTCCTACATCACCTGACTTCGTTCGATTGCACTCCATCATTTATATCTTGGATTTATTTATTTTTATCTCGTACTCACTCTCCAAGGCTGTGTCCGTACCATTCAGAAGTTTCCCCAGATCTCCTGCAGACTGAGATGAAAAAAAGAATATCATTCGCAAATCTCAGAATTTCGATTTCCTCTCCGAGGTTTGTGATTTTTTCAAATTCTTTCTATATAAAAATTCAAAATGACCCCTCTCTGGATTACTGTTTCATTTTAACAGCGTTCGATTCATATCACAGAAAACTGATTTTTGTACAGATTATAGATAATACTTTCTCGGCTTCTGATTCCGTTCAACTTCAGAATCTCAAATAGCTTGGTCCCATCAACATTTTCAAATGCCTTTTCTAGATCTACGACTGACATGTACGTGGGCAATATATTTAGGACGCGTTAACAGATCTTTCACCCTAGTCTTGTCCAACCAAAACAGGCCACTTGCGAGGTTGGCTGTGTAAAAAAAAAAAAAAAAAAAAAAAAAAAAAAAAAAAAAAAAAAAAAAAAAAAAAAAAAACCAACGGACGTTCACATATATTTAGACTAAGAATAACAATAATCACAGTCGTTTATATTTCTGTAATATTTTAACTATTTTGTGGTCGAGTTGTTTGGGTGAATGTTCAATGTGGTGGTATTCTGTTCAGTGTGTCCCGGATTTAATCCCTGGCTGGGTCGGGATTTTAGTCACGACTGGTTAATTCCTCTGGCCAGAGAGTGAGGCACTGCTACAAACAAGTAATAATGAATACTCTCCTTCGCAGTCGACCATCAAGTTGGGTTTAATCTACATGTCGACACGATCCCAAGTAACCAGGGAAAGGCCAGGAAAGGAAACTTAGTAATAGATTTAAAGTTGCAAACAATAAACCTCATGATAGTTCCGTACTGACTTGCAAATCATAAACATTATCTCTTAAGATAATTTGTATTATTCGTCCACCTTTGGATACAATATTTAAACGTTATACTACAATTGAATATTAAACTCAGTCATGTACAAATTTTTCTTCCATTATTATGTGTCAGCCCTCAGCTAGTTTGAACAATCGATTAACAAAGACGTCTATTTATATAACATAAGAGTTTTTTTCTGTACGTTACTCAGAATTTCTGTATTGGTATTGGTTGTGCCCACAATAAAATGTAAATGCACTTTTTAATTTTCCGTCATGTCTGTCTGGCTGTCTATCTGTCTGTCTGTCTGTCTGTCTATATGTGCGAGCATTACAAGAAAATATCTGATGAGAATTTAATTAAAATCGGTATCTACAGTCAGGGAATGAGGCACTACTATAAAACAATTTTATTCACGCTGATGAAGTGGTAGTTAGGAGAAGGTCTAAAATGTAATTCTCAATTATTTATGTTATTAGTGGTTCTATCGATAATTGCTACATAAACACAACTATACAGAATTACAATTCAGATCATTTATTTCTTATACATTTTTACCATACCGGCTATGATAGCAGAGATATACATGAATGTAGATTTTTTTTGTTGGTAAGTCCATATCAACACCGGGTCATGAGAAAACGGGTGAACAGAATTCGATGAAAATTGGGATGTTCATTAAGGAAATACGGCACTACATTCTAGGATATAAATAAGGAAGGAAGGAAGGAAGGAAGGAAGGAAGGAAGGAAGGAAGGAAGGAAGGAAGGAAGGAAGGAAGGAAGGGACTCCCTTTACATTAGATGCCCTAATAACACAGAGTAGGAAGAAAACTAAATATGATGGATTACAGTATCGAAAGCTCATAAAACTGATGAACAATAACATTATATTGACCATTGTTGTCATGTGCTTTGTCCCTTTTGCTGCCATTCATCTCCGATAGATGGTATTACTTATGCGTCCCGAGTAAAACAGCATGCCTGAGTGTTGGCAGAAAGTAGTTGGGAAGTTAGGTAACTTGGTACATGCTCAATGATCGCCCTGTGAAAGACGACTACTTCAACTAGTTTATAATATATTTCAGGACATTATAATTTCTATTACTTCGTGATTTGAATTCAGTTCATTCATTCCTATTTAAGTACCTATTTTGGCATCCATGCCTATTTATCAGCGTGTATTCGGCAATGTAGTATCTTTTTTTCTATTTATTTTACGTCGCTACGACACAGATAGGTCTTATGGTGACGATGGGATAGGAAAGGCCTAGGAATGGGAAGGAAGCGGCCGTGGCCTTAATTAAGGTACAGCCCCAGCATTTATCTGGTGTGAAAATGGGAAACCACGGAAAACCATCTTCATGGCGCCGACAGTGGGGTTCAAACCCACTATCTCCCGGATGCGAGCTCACAGCTGCGCGCTCCTAGCCGCACGGCCAACTCTCCACCCATGAATAGAAACGAGTGAGCTATTTAAATTATTCAAATGACTTCGAATGCCATTCACCTCATGTGGAATAAAGTAGTTTTAACCGACTGAGCTACAGCTGTGCTCATTACTGCCAGACCACATGACTAATGATGTGAGTCACGGGAGAAACGGACTCTGATCGAATTAATTTTGTCCAAAGTATGTGTACTTAACGATTATGTATCGCTAATAACATTAGAGTTTCGCGGCGGATGAGCACGCACATTAATTAATGTAGTTATCCTAAAAATAAATATCAAAATGGGGCATAATTTTTGGTATTTTTACGCTGAATGAAAATAAAAAGCACTGCTGTGGTCGAGCCTGAGCGTATTTGATTACGATATAACAAAGCCACTTCTCTCATATCCCGTAACTACTTGCAAAATACTGTATATCAAAACAGTATTTACAGCAAACTGATATAGACGTGGCCAAATTTTATGATCAAAGTAAAACGGAATAATGCTCTTATTATGTTGTGTATCTGTACAAATATTAACATGAAAGAACGTTTGTGAATTCGTTTGTATATGGAGGAATATCAGCAGCACTCAATCGATTTCCGTAATTCTTTAACTGTTAGAAATTATTCCAAATTATTATAATATGATATACAGGATGTACTAAGAATTCAGGAATGCATTTTTCTAAAGGGGACGAGGAAAAGATATGACAAAAATTGGTACAAACACGTGTAATTGCAGAGTTATCAACTTTTGTTTGGCCACCACGATCTCATGACTTAATCCCCCAGGGGGTCGTTTACTTTGGGGAACGTATTACGCCTGTCGTGTATTCGAACGATTTTGATGATGAAGCAACTCTCCATGCGCGGAATATGGCAAACTGTCAGACAGTACGGACTACGACCGGTATTTTTGATGGTGATTGGCGGAAACGAGCGGAGATTTATATTCAGTCAGAACAAGGTCACCTTCACCATTTCGTTCTGATACGTGAACAGACTGTTGCAGCTAGCAACAGTGTTGGGAGTGTCGGATTGCACCAACTTTACAATAGGTTGCATAAGTCTTTAATTATGCATTTTCACCAATGTTTTCATATTTTTTTCTCTCTATACAAGGAATCCGTTGCTGAAGTTTTGCCGTTGAGTTGTGATATACTTTGCATGTATAATTATGCCAGCTAATCTTCAATTTCTAAAATAGTAGAGAAAGTCGGAAAGACTATGTATCTGGTACCCTTAAAAGTGAACACACTGATCCTATTGAAATACAAAGTTCACCAAGCATACTTAGACTTGAAAATGTTCATATGCATTGTTTTCTAACAATTTTATAGGAAAACCAATTGTTTGTGTTTTGGCCCATGTTTTATCTGATACTAGTCAAGATAAACATAAACTGTTAGTCTTATCAGGAAAGATAATACACCTGCAAGATTTAGAATTAAATTTCCCACGAAAATATGCCAATGCATTTGCAATAATAATAATAATAATAATAATAATAATAATAATAATAATAATAATAATAATAATAATAATAATAATAATAATAATAATAATAATAATAATAACGTTCTTGTTTTTACGTCCCACTAACTACCTTTGACGGTTTTTCGGAGGCGCCGAGGTACCGGAATAAGGTCCCGCAGGAGTTCTCTTACGTGCTTGTAAATCTACCGACACGAGGCTGATCCATTTGAGCACCTTCAAATACCATCGAACTGAGTCAGGATTGAGCTACCGGGCGAGTTGGCCGTGCGGTTAGAGGCCCGCGGCTGTGAGCTTGCATCCGGGAGATAGTGGGTTCGAATCCCACTGTTGTGGAAGCCCTGAAGTTGGTTTCAATGGTTTCCCATTTTCACACCAGGCTGTACCTTAATTAAGGCCACGGCCTCTTCCTTCCAACTCCTAGACCTTCCCTATCCCATGATCGCCATAAGACCTATCTGTGTCGGTGCGACGTAAAGCCACTAGAAAAAAAAGAAAGAAAAAAAAAGGATTGAGTCTGCCAAGTTGGGGTCAGAAGGCCAGCGCTTCAAACCGTCTGAGCCACTCAGCCCGGGTCCAGAATATTTCACATTTACCGTGTTAAAGGAGCGTTTTAAGGATTAGCTTAGGACGTTCGCACGTCGAGTGCGGTACAGCTTCGTGATTAATGTGATTAAGAGTGAAAATCATTGTTTGTATCCATTAGTGATGCGAGTCCAACAATCGTTATACATCTTCACTCTGTGAGAGAAAGTTTGAGGCGGAAGGCAGCGACAATGAAATAAAATGTGGACCAAGACAAAGGGAATCTATTTACGGTTGGAACTCTTAAGAAGTGATTATGTTGACTAATTTGTTATAAGTTATGCAACAATTAATGTTTCCAAGCCACGGTCTTGGACACGCTAATTGATACAGAGGCTGAGAAGAGTGATGACATTTGACAGACAGGGTGATCAGGGGTAAGCTATTATTGGACTGTTCAAAATAACAACAACAACAAAACAACAATGTTCAAATCAGATTTCTAATTTTGACTTCAATGCGGGCGGAGCCGCAAGTACTGCTAGAGTCGTATATTTGAATGAAATGCCTACTTATTTGTAAGTATGAATATTTCCAAATGAAATTCAGAATTTGACATGCTGATGATATGAAGAATATTTTCAACTACTCGAACACAATGTATACAAATAAAATAAAAGTTTTTATCAACACTTTGGTAAGAATTTTTAAAATTTCATAACAGTTGTGTGTAACTCATGTTCAGAACAAGAAGGAAATGCAATTTCTAAATGTCCATCATGTCTATATCTGTTTATATATATATATGCGTGTACGTGCATTACGAACAAACGGCTGAACAGAATTTAATGAAAATTGGACGTCAGAGGAGAAGTAACTACGATCTAGGCTATAAATAATTTTATTTACGCTCTATGAAATCGTAGCTTAGGGGAAGATTAAAAAATTAACTCTCCAGTATCTCGGTTAATACTGGCTCCCGCAATAAATGCCATGTAACAGAAATGGTAAAAAAATTAAAATCGATCTTATGAGCACAATCCATGGTCGCTGTAGGAGCAAAACGTCGTATCTCACAATGTTCTTCCTCCCCATTATTTTCCTTAAGATTCGTCGCGCCTTCCAGCCACATATGGATATGGAGTTCATCAGAACAACGTTCGTTGCCTTCATTTTCCTATGCTAGTTTGTAAAGAACAATGAACCTTATTGTGCCCTACTGTAGGAATGTATGTTTACATAAAGTATCTACGCGCTCCTACAGCATAATGCATTTAAGGTTCCTTTTCTTCACACACTAGCACCGGGGAAAGAACACAATGAATGTTATTTTGATGGAATGCATATCTAAGTGTGGCTGGGAGGCGTGACCAGTCTTAAGGACGATAGCGGATATGAAGATCATTGTTGGATACGAGGTATTGCCCGTACAGCGACGAAATGGTTCCTGTGGTGATATTAACATAAAATTAATATTTACTATGTTGTATGTTTATTCCCTGCGTTCTTTGTTAATGTTAATATTACTTAAGGATCATTTGTAACGAAGAAAGAATCAATAGTTAATTATATATTTTTATTGTAATGGAAAGGTTACCGGCCCCAATACTTGAATGTATTGTCTATCTGAAAGCGTGATCAATCTCACGGGGTGGAACAGCCTTTGTTAGGTCATTGGTGAGGGGGAGATCTAGAGTTGGGTAAATTTACAGCGGATTTGTTCGTCAGACTGATGTCTGAAACGGTTCTGCTGCCATTCAGTCGCAGTATTCAAGGGGGTATTTTTCAATAGCACTCGTCCTCATATCGCTTCTGTCACCCAACGTGCTCTACAGAGTGTCAACCAATTGCCTTTGCCTCACCAGAACTTTCGCCCATTGAGCACGTATGGAAAATTATTGGGACGACATATCTAACGTCATCCAATACCAGCATTAACCGTTACTGACTTGACTGACCAAGTGCAACAGGCGTGGAACTCCATCCCATAAAATGACACACGACACCTGTACGACACAATGCGTGGACGTTTCCATGGCGACTACAGCGGTTATTTATGTATCACCTTGCCACATATGACCTGGAAACTTTAATCAAATAAATATGTTACCTAGACTACTTCTGAACCTAAATTGCATTCCTCTAAACTAATGTCTTCTTGGTGTTGGGATTTCATATTATGCCAGCGTATATAAATAAATTTATTATAATTTCATTTGCACAATTGAATATTTCGACCCGTATGGGATTAGGTACATACAAGTTGAAAGTAGGTTCAGTTCAAATTTGGTCTGTCTGTCCGTCTGTCTATGTCTGTTACGATATCACGGAAAATCGGCCCAACAGAATTTCTCGAAATATGGTATTTAAGTTCAGGTTTAGCTGGATTGTTTTAATATTATTTGATTTGTATACGGCGCAGTATTGACAGCTATGGCCTTGTAATAATGCTCAACGTGGCTTAGCTGTGTTGATACTGCTACACTGATGACAGCAACGGGAAACTACAGCCGTAACTAACTCTCGAGGACATGCAGCTCCCTCTGTATGAATGATGTACTGATGATGGATTCCTCCCGAGTAAGATATTCCGGAGGCAAATAGTCCCCCATTCGGATCTCCGGGTGGGACTACATACCTACATTTTGCTCTTTGTACGCGTATAATTCTTAGTTCGAATCACTTATACTAAAGATAGAATCATCTAATTCTACACGAACATTGGCCCACCCAGTATCCATACGTGAGCAAAATTCTATGTTTTTAGCTGTCACGCAAGTACCAAAAAGTAATGCACTGTGAGAAAACCGTACACAAATGTCACCCTATTCAACGTTTCTAATTAATTTTATACACAAATAGATGGGATATGAGAACATAGCTTAAGACCAGCCATTTAGACCGCTAAATGAGGCGTCTTATGGTACAATCCGTTTGTCGATATTATGTATCGTTTAGCAGCAGTTAATGTGTAAATGAAGGTTAACAATATTATAAACATGCATATACTTCGTATGCCGATCTATATATTCATTGAAGTCGATTTGTAGCGACGTAGAGAGGGTGTTTGCCATTATAAGTAATATTTTAGATCGATAGTGACTCTCAGCGGGAGGGCGTCTGCTATTGTAATCAGTACTCTCCACATCGACTTTGACTGGCAGTAGGAATGGGATCCATTCTTAACTCCTTTGTAATTAGCATTAGTAAGGAGGGACTACTATTTTAATTAATGATTCCCTTCTCGATTTGGCCGGCAGAAGTCAAGGGAGCATGTAATTTTGTTCAAAACTCCCCTAAAAGATTTTGTTTGGAATCAGACAAGTGTGTCCGCCATTATAAACAAATTTACCCATCTAAAATGTGACTGGCATTAGGCATAGTGGCCTGCTATTATAATGGAAACTCACCAACTCGGTATGACTGTCACTAAGAAAAGGGGCCTGCCATTATAATGATAACAGCACAACTCAATTTTGACTGGCTTTTGACGGCTTCTAGGGCTGCTGAAGAAATGATAGGAAGAAAGGAAAGATCACCTAAGTATCACTGGATAACTCAGGAAATACTAGACCTGATTGATGAACGAGGTAAATACAAAACTGCATAAAATGAAGAGGGAAAACAAGGAATACAGGCGATGAAGGAAGGAAGTGAATAAAAAGTGCAGGGGAGCTAAGGAAGAATGGCTGGAGGAGAAGTGCAAGGATGTTGAAGGTTGTATGTTCCTAGGAAAGGTAGATGCTGCATACAGGAAAATCAAGGAAACCTTTGGAGAAAGGAAAACTAGGTGTATGAATATTAAGAGCTCAGATGGAAAACCACTTCTAGAGAGAGAAAACAAAGCAGGAATTTGGCAGGAACATATCCAACAGTTGTACCAAGGTAAAGATGTATAGATGCTATGGTTCTGAAATAAGAAGAGGCTGTTGATGCTGATGAAATGGGAAACCCAATAATGAGGTCGGGATTTGACAGAGCTTTAAAAGACCTAAATGGGAGCAAGGCACCTGGAATTGATGACATTCCCTCTGAATTACTGACTGCTTTAGGATAAGCCAGCATGGCGAGGTCATTCCATTTGGTAAGATGTATAAGACAGGAGAAATGCCATCCAATTTTCGGAAAAAAAGTCATTGTACCTATTCCCAAGAAAGCCGGTGCTGACAAGTGTGTAGTTTAGTATCTCACGCCTGACAATTTTTAACACGTGTTATTTACAGAAGATTGGAAAGACAAGTTGAAACTGAATTGGGAGAAGATCAATTTGGCTTCAGAAGAAATATTGGAACACGCGAAGCAATCCTGACTATACGCCTAATCTTAGAGGATCGAATTAAGAAGGACAAGCCCACGGACATAGCGTTCGTAGATCTTGAAAAGGCATTCAATCTTGTTGATTGGACCAAACTATTTGAGATTCAGATGGTGATCGGGATCAAATACCGAGAGCGAAGAATTATCTACAATCTGCACAAAAATCAGTCTGCTTTGATAAGAATCTAGGGCTATAAAGAAGAAGCAGCAATCCATAAAGGAGTGAGGCAAGTTTGCAGTTAGTTCCCTCTACTTTTCAATGTTTATATGGAACCGGCAGTAATGGAAATCAAAGAGGAATTTGGGAAGGGAATGACAATCCAAGGAGAGGAAATTAAAACCCTGAGATTTGGTGATGATATTGTCATTTCATCTGAGACTGCAGAAGATCTGGAGAAATTGCTGAATGGTATGGACAGAGTCTTGTGTAAGGAGTACAAGATGAAAATCCAAATCCAAAACAAAAATAATGGAGTGCAGTCAAACGAAGGCTGGTGATGCAGGAAATATTAGATTTGGAAATGAACTCTTAAAGGAATTAGATGAATATTGTTACTTGGGTAGTAAAATAACTAACGATGGCAGAATTAATGAGGACATAAAATGCAGACTAGCACGAGCAAAGAAAGCCTTTCTTAAGAACAGAAATGTGCTCACTTCAAACATTGATATAGGAATTAGAAAGACGTCTTTGAAGACTTTCGTCTGGAGCGCGGCATTCTATGGAACTGAAACATGGACGATAACTAGCTCAGAAAGAAAGGTTTCGAAATGTGGTGTTACAGAAGAATGCTTAAGGTGAGATGGACAGATGGAATCACGTATGAAGACATACTGATTCGAATTGGTGAGAGGAGACCGATTTGGCTAAATTTGATGAGAAGAAAGGAGAGAATGATAGGACACATCTTAAGACACCCAGGACTTGTGTAGTTGGATTTTAAGGGAGTGATTTCGGTAAGAACGGTAGGATAGGCTAAGGTATGAATATGTCAAGCAGATTAGAGCAGATGTAGGATGCAGCAGTTACGTAGAAATTCAAAGGTTAGCACAGGATAGGGTGACAAGGAGGGCTTCATCAAACCAGTCTATGGACTGATGACTGAAACAACAAAAACAACAACACGGCGCAGTAGCAATATTGTAAATTTACGTAAATTTATTCTTCCTGTCCTTTTCCTCAAATCTCTTCAACACCCCAGTATTTGATGATGAAGATTGTTGTTGAAAGGGTCGTTACATCTAGGTCATCGGCCCCTAATGGTAAAAATTAGATGAAATGTAATGACAATTGAAAAGTTCAAAATGCATTCACTGGCCAGAATTCAATACGTGATTATGAAGAAGGAATACATGAATATAAATTTAAAATAATCATCGGATCCAACTCACAATGCTGAAAGTTAAAAATATTTCTAAAATCGATCCACTGACTAGAATTCAAAAAGAGGACGATGAACAATGGTTATGGACTTAAAATAATCTAAGGCTCCGACCCGCAATGCCCCACCTTCCCAGAGACTATCTTAAAACAATAATATTACTGACCAAGGGACTGCTTCCAAAGCACAATCTTGATTCCATGATGCTAGTTGTCTAAAAGGGTCCAAAATCCGGGTCGACGGCCCCTCATAGTGGTACTTATCGCTAGTGAAGTAGAACTAATGGAAAGTAGCGTAAGCTCACGGTGTTCCACACATTATGGTACTACTCACAAGTATTGTACGTCACACAGGTAACGCAGACCTATGGTGTCCCTCACATAGTGGTACTAATTACAGGCAAAGCCCAGACCCGTGGAGTTCTCACATAATGGTACTAATCACGGGCAACGTAAGCCCGTGGTGTTCCGCATATAGTGGTACTAGTCACAGGTACTGTAAACTCACAGTGAATCACTCTCTGCTGCTACTAATCACAAACCTATTGTGTATCTAACATTGTGGTACTACTTGCAAGTAAAGGCGACCCATGGTGTTCCCCACGTGATGGTACTAATTACAAGTAGTTTGATGGTTCTAATTCAATCATCCCTTGGTCACTCCTTTTAGTCGCCTCATACGACAGGCAGGGGATACAGTGGGTGTATTATTCGTCTGCGTCCCCCACCCAGAGGGGGTCCCACTTATTTCTTTGGTCGATGGAGTCACCTAAACTCATTTTGGTTTTGGTGGGAGGTATAAGGTCGGATGCCCTTCCTGATCCACGTGATTTCACATGTGAAAATTCCAACCCAGATTCGCCCAGGATTCGAATCTCAGACGTCCAAGCGGAAAGCCAGCAACTAAGCCACAACGCTAATCACACTGGCTTATTTATTACAGAATACTGTTGATCGCAGCTGTGAGCTCACTATATTAGCTTTGCTGTATCTTGATTCAATTTCACTTACTATACTACCGTCTTGGGAGAATGCACATCATAAATACTTGAAATGATTCACCTGTTCCAGTTTCGTGTTATCAGCTGACATTCGATCCTCTTAGGTTTCTTCCCTCTCGTCCATTTTATACCTATCACTAAATGATCCCTGTTTACCATGAATAATAAAAGTCTAACACCCCGTAACTACCTTGAACCAAGAACTCATTTCACCATGAATTCACACTGTAGCTCAATTATCACAATAGTTGCCTTTGATTGCCTGTAGAAGCTTCCCCTAGTCATTCAGTATGGCTAACATATTTTTCCTTGGTACACTGTCATGTGTCTTCCCTAGATCTACGAAACATGACTATTTCTCTCATAGCATATTTTTCTTATCAATATAAATGGATAACTTATCAACTTACCAACAATAACATGTCAATGACTAACTACAGTTACTTGAGGTGTGTTCTGTCTGTTCTACAGTCACTCATCTCCGTCAGATGATATTATTGCTCCAATTATTGAAACTGACCCGTCGAACATGGGTACACAACAGTTAGTATAATTATGCGTATAAAAATAAATAGGCTCGAAATGAAAAGCGTTCGTATGCTCTCATGGCCTCCTGAACTTCAATAAACAATATAGTCTTCCCATTGCATCCTATCTACATTTTCTACACTTGTATGATGACAACGTCTGTATAATACCTTTCATATTCTATCCCTTACAGGGGTTCGGTGGCTGCGGAGTAGGCTTCGGTCTACAAGTGGCCACAGCTGGTCCGTGGTCCGACAGCTCTGCACTCTGACTAACGTACCGAATAGAGGACAGGTGGCCACGGTTATGCCGTGGCTCTAGAGCTCTCCATTCAGAAGACGGAGATGGGCTGGACCCCACCGTCTCCTGTCCCGAAAATCGTTTTCGGTAGCTTTCCATTATTCTGTACTAAGGCGAACGTTGGGACAGTTCCTAGTATAGGCCACGGCCACCAAACCCCTCGACTTTCTTCATACATCTCCATCACTACCACAATCTCCTGGCCTAAGTGACGGAATGAAAACAATTTAGTACTAGTAATAATATTAGTAGTAGTCTGCAGAGTTAATTTATATCATTTAACACACATTTTTATCAACTCAGGTTCTTCTGATCACGTCCTTAGTATAAGTTTTGTAGTGAGTCATCTGACAATATCTTATAATTTTACAAAAGTTGTGCCACTGTTTTTATTGAGTTCAAATTAAAGCTCTCCGTGTTTAGTTTTCCATTGATTTACTTTCGTAAATAAGTCAATAGATTAAAAGAAAGCAAAGGACGTTCGAGGAGTCCCTAGGGTGTTTCAGTGTGTAACATGAGGTAGCGGGAGGGGGACCATTAATCTAACGAGGCCCAGCGGGAGCGAGAAGCGGTAATGATCCAGGCCGTCACACCAGATATATCATCCCATAAAAATGTTTCTCTGCTTGGCTTAACTCCAGATAATGCTCACGAATGTATGCGACAGCCTATACCGCACTTTATATCCATTTTAAGTACTTAATTTTGTAATTTTCGATTATTTGTGATGCTAGTCCAATTGGTCGTAAACATGAACGTGGAATTATGAGATGGACCTTATACCGTCTACGGGTATGAAGAGAACTCTCTAGTTGAGAAATTCTGTTAGAGCTTCGTTCAAACTTAAGGGAAGACTTACTGAATGAGTACAGTATTTTCTCTAACATTTGTCCAATTTACAAGAAAATTTATAAGTTGGTTAACATGGCTCAAATTAAGAAAACTTGAAAAATTGGCCTAATTGGAGTTGAAGTTCAATATTATATTAGTTCAAGCAGATTGAATTTAGAAATAACGGTATATTTTAAAGACAATTTGGCCCATTTTCAGAATTTCCCAAGTGTAGCAATATTTGGTTGACTACTTGGAAACTTACGAACGTTACAGACGTTAAAGAAAATAATGATTACAATGTAATCTTTATATTTTTAACAATATTTTTAAGAATATGCGGTATTGAACCATAAAAAGAGATATTCTTCATTCTTTAACAAGAAATTATGAAATTTAGCAGCCATTATTGAAATGTACCGATACTAAATATTTATACGAGTGTCCGTATATGCGAACTTTGAAGGCAATCCGATGACATTTTTGTAAAGAGATCACTTTGAATTCCAGAAAAGAAAGTTAGTTACGAGTTATTCACACTGAATGAAGAACATTAATTATCGTTAATTTTTGATTTAGAATTAAGATTGAATTTTGGCACCTCATCTCATAATTTCTGAAAACATAGACGAACTTCTTATTATGTCCTTATGTATTTTCCAGTGATTATGATTAGAATGATTTTTACTTTCCATTTTGCTTGATTATTATACCGTACTACTACAGTCAATAAATTCGTGTACGTACTGCATTCAATATGTTCGTGGATTGGCGCTAACAGTTCAAGGATCACATAGTCTTTTGACCTGTGATTCGCGTCCTTTTCCCGTCATGGTGATCCGGTGGATTTTGACTCGATCATCTCAAACGTTTCTCTAGCGGATTTACCTAATTTTTGGCAGAACTTGAAATTTGTCCGTTGCTCGAACTCAAGTTCCGCCGCTGACACTGTATGCACGCAACTGTCTCTTGATGGGATTAACGAAGAACTGTTACGGCAGCATCCTGTGTTGCAGACTCTCCACTGTACTGCACCACAACGACGTTAGACGGCCAGTCCACGAACTTAATGACTCAACTACGTACATACTGTATACACAAGCAAACAAGTAATTAACAACGATTATATAGATTGAATTATGTTACCTTACCGCGGTGTGGTTGCTGGTGCGTCCCTAGGAGGCAAGTAACCGAGCCGTAGGCGTAACCATATCACATAGGTACCTGTCGAGAGACCAGACCTACGAAGAGTTCATCGAAAGGGGGTTAGTAGCCTTCCGGACGTTGACTGATATGATATACTTAAACTGCAACACGACTGAAAGCAACTGGAAACTATAACTGTAACTAACTCCCGAGGACATGCAGCTCTCTCTGTATAAATGAAAGATGTACTGATGATGGCTTCCTGCTGGGTGAAATATTCTGTAGGTAAAATAGTCTTCTTTTTTTCGCTAGTGGCTTTTCGTTGCTCGACTCCGTGGTGTAGGGGTAGCGTGTCTACCTCTTACCCGGAGTCCCCGGGTTCGATTCCCGTCCAGGTCAGGGATTTTTACCTGGACCTGAGGGCTGGTTTGAGGTCCACTCAGCCTACGTGATTAGAATTGAGGAGCTATCTGACGGTGGGATAGCGGCCTCGGTCTAGAAAGCCAAGAACAACGGCCGAGAGGATTCGTCGTGCTGACCACACGACACCTCCTAATCTGCAGGCCTTCGGGTTGAGCAGCGGTCGCTTGGTAGGCCAAAGCCCTTGAAGGGCTGTAGTGCCATGGCGTTTGGTTTGGTTTCTGGCTTTACGTCGCACCGACACAGATAGGTCTTATGGTGACGATGGGATAGGAAAGGCTAGGAGTTGGAAGGAAGCGGCCGTGGCCTTAATTAATGTACAGCCCCAGCATTTGCCTGGCGTGAAAATGGGAACTCATGGAAAACCATCTTCAAGGCTGCCGACAGTCGGATGGATAGACTAAAGTTTGAAGTAGTTGGCGTAAGTGAGGTGAGAAAGAGCGTGATTTTTGGCCAGGCGACTGCAGCTGATATGCAAGGGTTGGTTTAAAACTGAAAAAAAGGAAAATAAGGCAAGGATTAAGTTATTATGGCTAGCATAGTGAGTGGATTATTGTAGACAACAAGCCAAAGCCTACCACACTAGTGCAGGTCTATTTGCCTACTAGTTAAGCCAATGGTGAAGCAATGGAAATCATATACAAAGAGAGAGAATATTTAAATACAATACATAGACGTGAATGCAGTGGTGGGCGAGGGAAGAGAAACTGTAATAGAAGAATATGGAGTGGGGCAAAAGAATGAATGAGTATGTCAGCTGTTAGAATTCCACATCGATCATGATTTTAGTCGTTGCTAATACTTGGTTCAAAACCCACAGACGACGACTGTATACGTGGTCAAAGGTGAAAGGTACCAGTCTGAGATTCTAAAGGTGATAGGGATCAGAAACCGAGAAAGAAAGATTATCTAAAATCCAAAAATCAGTCTGCAGGGATAGAAACATAAGGCTATAAAAAGAAGTAGCAACCGGTTCAGTTTGTACCCTCTCCTTTTACTGTTATATAGAACAGATGGTAAAGGAAACCAAAGAGGTATTTGAAAAACAGAAATCACAATCTAATAATAGGAAATTAAAACTCTGAGATTCACTCATGATATTATTTTATTTGAGTCTGCAGAATATCGAACGAATTCAAGAGATGCACGAACGAAGAGATACTGTATCGAGTTAGTGGGGGGAAAGCCTTCTTCTTCTTCTACCACTTTTCCCACAACTGTGGGGTCACGGGTTCGAACTGCGTCGCAATGTGAACTTGGCCCAGTATTACGGCCAAATGCACTTCCTGACGCCAACCCTATATAGAGGGATGTAATTACTATTGCGTGTTTCTGTGATGGTTAGTAGTGTGGTGGGTTGTGTGAAGAGTGAGGAGAGTCTTGGTACAAACATCCTGTCCCCGAATCAGAAAATTTGATCAGGCGCAATTAGAATCTCCGACCCGGTCAGAAATCGAACCCGGCACACACTGAACTGAAGGCCTCAATGCCAACCATTCAGTCAAGGAGTTGTACTAGTGAGAGAAGAAGTATTGGTGAAATTTGACGAGAAGTAGAAATAGAATTACAGAACACATCTTCAGACATCCAGGACTAGCTCAGTTTTTTTTTGAGTGAAGTATGGACGGTAAGAATCGTATGGGTGGACCAAGGCATGAATACGATAAGCAGTTTAGAGTAGAGGTAATACGTAGCAGTTACTTAGGAATGAAAGGGTTAGCACAGGATAGGGTAGCAAGAATGCTGCATCACACCAGCCGGACTCAGTCAACATATAGATATAAAGTTCAATTCCTTTGTCACAAACTGCACTGATAATATTCAAACTGTCATGGATGAAGATAATAAAGGAATCAAGATCAACGGAAAGCAAATACCGGGCGAGTTGACCGTGCGGTTAGGGGCGCGCAGCTATGAGTTTGCATCCGGGAGATAGTGGTTTCGAACCCCATGATCGGCAGCCCTGAAGACCTGAAGATGGTTTTCCGTGGTCTCCCATTTTCACACCAGGCAAATGCTGGGGGCTGTAGGCTATCTTAATTAAGACCACGGCCGCTTCCCTCCCAGCGTCGCCATAAGATCTATCTGTGTCGGTGCGATGTTAAAATTTTTTTTAAAATACAAGCACCATCCACTAATGCTCGCTGTGAATTTGATTTTCACTGCCTTGTGGAAAGTTGCCTATCAACGAAGTAAGCAAAGAGTTTGGCCTTGAAATCACATTAAGAAAACAAAATATAGTGTTTTAGTACAGTTTATTTTGCATATGTTTGTATTCTTTTCCGGTCTCACGGTCTAGGGGTACTGTGTCTGCCTCTCACCCGAGCTCGATTTCCCGCAAGGTCAGAAAATTTTACGTGGACCTTAGGGTTAGTTCGAGGTCTACTCAGTTTAGGTGATTATAATGGAGGGTCTACCTGACGGTGAGATGGTGACCCTGATCTAGAAATCAAAGAAAAATGGCCGAGAGGATTCGTTACTCTGACCACGCGTCAACTCGTAATTTGCAGGCCTTTGGACCGAGCAGCGGCAGCTTCATAGGCAGACCCATCAGGGCTGTGGCATCATGGATTGGTTTTTAATTGTTGGTATATATCCCATTGTAGGTTAATTGTATCCATCAGCGCAATACAGTGGTGGCTTATTCAACTTTGTTTGGACGAAGCGAGGTGTCGGTTTTTAATAGCCTAATCTAGAGGGGCTCCATGGTTAAATGGTTATCGTGCTGGCCTTTGGTCACAGGGGTCTCGGGTACGATTCCCGGCAGGGTCGGGAATTTTAACCATAATTGGTTAATTCCCTTGACACGGGGACTGGATGTATGTGTCGTCTTCATTAGCATTTCATCTTCATCACGACGAGTAGGTCGCCCACGGGCGTCAAATTAAAAGACCTGCAATTCTAGCGCTTTCTAATCCCTGTTTCGCCGAAACCTTCCATGTATTGGTGTGACGTCAAACCGCGACTGCAGGCCATTGAAATATGGATGCATCAGAGAATGTTCCAAATCCCATGAAGAGAACATGTTACCAACGAGGAGATTCTGAGTTCCAGGAAATCATGCAAAGCTTTGACCCTTACAAAATGGGGGAAAGCAGCCTAATTCGGTTACAATTTCCCAAAGGATAGATAAAGCCCTGGATACGGATCCTTCGACTAGGAGAAGTTACTCAATGATTGTCACCAACCTTCTGTGATGGTAATAATAATAATAATAATAATAATAATAATAATAATAATAATAATAATAATAATAATAATAATAATAATAATAATAATAATAATAATAATTGTACCGGGAGGTACACCTCTACGCCGCAAGTTTAAAATATTGTGCCAATTGGAACTCATCTACAGGAGAAACTCTGAATTTTAAAAACTGTATCAACTCATAAGTTTTCTCAGAAGATGTCACTACCGTAAATTTTGTGATTACGAAGTTGTCAGTACTGTGTGGAGTTCAACTTGTTTTGTTTCTATTGATCAAGAAGTGTGGACATTCTCTTATAGATGTCTTGACTAAAAACCTATGACCATGCACCCTGGTGCGAAGTGGAAGAACTTTATTTGAAGAAATTTTGTATTCATAAGTTTGTTCTTTACTAAATTTCGTTCTTTCATTTGTGGGTTGGCAATATTAATCTTTTCTTTCCGCCAGTTTTGAATTGAGCCAATCCAGAATTTCTTAATTAATTTTTGATCAATCATGTATTTCTTCTTCGACTTTGAGTGTATTTTCAAGACGGGCCAATAAAGAGGGTGTGGCTTGATTATTCATGAAAGGTCGCGAATCTTCCACGATGGTATAAAAACTGCTGATTTTCTTGTCTCTCAGCCACTCGAACTATATCTAGCATAGTGTATGGAAGTGTAGCAGAAGGCGGGAAGCACCTCTTTCAACCGGCAGCAGCTCTTCAACAAGGTAATGGCCGCTTAACATCTTTATTTCTTGCTAGCTCAGCAGTATAATCCGCGGAGAAGGTCCGAAACCTTTATTATGTAACCTATCTCGAACATGTAAATTGCCGTCACTTTTGTAAATCTTCACATATCTTTAACTATAAATCGGAAATAGAGAGTGCTTTACCCTATCGAGCTCCCCTTCATTTTGAATTTGAGGTGACTACGTTTTCGTAACCGTTCTTCTACTCTTCCTTAATGTGTTAAATTTATTCTGTATACGAGTCACCTCCAAATTTTGGGAATAGCCCCTGTTTCATCGGCCTAGTGCCTCTTGGGTTTTAAGAAATTTCATGAAGGAGTGCAAATTCTCGCCTCCATTCATTTTGCATTTTGGGCCATTAACTTAACCTGTTATTTTCCTACTAAGGCCCAGTAGGTTGGGTACGAGATACCCCCGTTTCTTTTGATGTAAGCTGTGCATTGATGGCAATTTAGTGTAAATGTCTGGTATTGCCTGTAATAGGCTGGAAAAATTGAGAGCGGGTCAGCTCTTTCTAGTATTTGGATATGTGCCTCTAGGAGGCCTGACATTGTTAGGCGGGAGCAAGTGCTCCATGTTATTAAGGGTTTTCTGCCCTTTGGTAAACATGTGGTTGTGAGCGGAGAGCTCAGGAATTGTATAAAGTGGGGCTTGTAGCCCATTTTGTTAAATTATCTCTATATCTTGGTATTTCCTGGTCTTGTACCTGATTTGTTAACTTGTTGTTAGTTGTTAAACTCAGAAATTCTATGTGAAACTTGTTAATTTTTGCTATTTTCGAAAATATAACCTTTAATGCAATTTTAATCAATATCTCAGCTTTGTAGTTAGACCCATTCCAGCCCGCGCCTTCTTTCACCTCTGCATTCCACGGGTAGCCCCGTAATAATAATAATAATAATAATAATAATAATAATAATAATAATAATAATAATAATAATAATAATAATAATAATAATAATAATAATGTATGTCTTCTGCAAGTCTTATGATTTAAAGCCAACTGAGAGACGTTCTCTTGTCACTAATAGGTCGGCTATAATAGTTACCTACAGTAATTCGTAAAATCTTAACACTTTGTAGACGGATTAGAATGCCGGGAGTACTTAATGCGTTATTTTACATGCTGACCCGAACGATTGGTGTGCTATCGATTTTTGCATTGTTAAAATTTTATCGACTTCGATCAGGATATGATTTATCATTTTGCTATGGATTTAACGTCATAGGTCGAGAATAGGCTGGGATCAAATTCTCGACCCAAATTACAAGAAACTGGTACGCCAGCCATCCAAAAAAGTAAAGAAAAAAGAAAAATCCCGATCGGCTTCCCGAACCATTGATCACCAGGATACTGTTCGTAAATTCTGTGTTTAGGCTATTTCTATTGAACTTATTAAGCTAGGCCTAGATTAATGAGAAAATTACCATATTATTTCGACAAAATTTATCATTCTGAAAAGTCGCGTGACTGAATGTGATGCATTTTGCTTCTTTTCATTAGAATGCACAAACAGAGATTGAATTCTGCTATGTCATCAGCTGTGATGCACAAATATTTACGTTTTGGTAGGATGGATTTTTTCGGTTTCTTATGTGAAATATATTCACCTTTACCTTCTCTAACACTGCTAATAAAAGATAAAACTAAATATTTTGGATCATAGCCATTGCATGATCCAAAATAACAGTCATCACTGGCAGACTAAGCGCCTCTAACATGTTCAGGATATTATTTTCCATATGAAACCTTTGTATGCAGCAGAAGTAAATAAATGTCCTTAATAATATATTATTTCTAGCTCAAGTTTGTATCTTTAGCAATAATGTTACTTGTAAATGACACATACAATAATATCAATTCTAAGCAAGTGATATAGTAAACCCGACCTTAAACATAAGTCACATATCCATACCTGCAGGGGTCATGTGTCACAAAGACAACTGCTGGATGTAATAGTGTACCATCACAATACTAAGAACGAAAAGCCGTTCCCACTGGCCAGAAGGAAACGAAACTCATATGTTTTTCAATGCAACATGAGCAAATATGACGCGTAGTCACAGGGCGACCAGATGTCATAAACAGAAAAGGAGGACATGGTGTTCAAAAATGCAAGATATCGAAGAAAAATGTTGCAAATTACGGAATGAAAGCTAAAAACACACATATAATGATTTCATATCATATTTAATTTCGAACTCAACGAATGACATCTGGGACTATATCCAGGGATAGGGCGTGGGGAAAATTATGTAAGGAAGTGGTCGTAACCTACAAGAGGAGTCTTTCTTGTTGAAACGGGAATTCTAGGAAAACCATGTGCCGGATATTCGATGGTGAAATACAAATCTCATTGTCTGGAATATAGTTGCCTAGAACTTAATTTTTGAAAGAGTGAAGTAAAATACTCGAGCCAATAAGAAGATGGAATGTGTGTTATAGTACTGGACAGAAGTTCTGTTCTCCATATAAAAAGGCAGAAATTCTATTCATATACTACGTAATACCATAATTTCCCAAAACTTATGCCCATAAATAAATAAATAAATAAATAAATAAATAAATAAATAAATAAATAAATAAATAAATAAAATAAAATAACAGGCATCGCGACAATGGTTCAATTTTAATACGAAGTTGTATCTCTCTGCAGACCTGCGTCGGCCTTCGCTTGCTTATTGTGTTGCTGACATACTTTCTTTTGCCATGAACTGTTGAGTACCGACTAAGGATAAGTCCAATACTGCAGAAATGAGATTTTGCGCTATCATCAGAGTAAAGTTAGAACTACCCATGGGGAAGAATCCAACTCTGGTAGCTCGCTCAGTGATCTCTCGTAGTTGTAGCCCATTTCAGTCGAGTACAAAGGAAAACTGATACAGCATTTTATTTTTATCTCAGAGAGAGTCTCGTCTGATTCCACACCTGACAAAAATTTCCTCTTGCAAAGACTTCCAGCACAAAAAATAATTCTCCTCTAAAATTGCCGACATTTTGGAGTGATTTCATAATACACTGACTGACAGAGCAAATGCAACATCAAGAAGGAGTGGTCAGAACTTTATGCCAATTGCAGGGTAGACTGACGTCACTGAGGTATGCTCATGATGTGAAATGCGCCGCTGTGCCGCGCACGTAGCGAGCGATAAATGGGACACGGCGTTGGCGAATGGCCCACTTCGTACCGTGATTTCTCAGCCGACAGTCATTGTAGAACGTGTTGTCGTGTGCCACAGGACACGTGTATAGCTAAGAATGCCAGGCCGCCGTCAACGGAGGCATTTCCAGCAGACAGACGACTTTACGAGGGGTATGGTGATCGGGCTGAGAAGGGCAGTTTGGTCGCTTCGTCAAATCGCAGCCGATACCCATAGGGATGTGTCCACGGTGCAGCGCCTGTGGCGAAGATGGTTGGCGCAGGGACATGTGGCACGTGCGAGGGGTCCAGGAGCAGCCCGAGTGACGTCAGCACGCGAGGATCGGCGCATCCACCGCCAAGCGGTGGCAGCCCCGCACGCCACGTCAACCGCCATTCTTCAGCATGTGCAAGACACCCTGGCTGTTCCAATATCGACCAGAACAATTTCCCGTCGATTGGTTGAAGGAGGCCTGCACTCCCGGCGTCCGCTCAGAAGACTACCATTGACTCCACAGCATAGACGTGCACGCCTGGCATGGTGCCGGGCTAGAGCGACTTGGATGAGGGAATGGCGGAACGTCGTGTTCTCCGATGAGTCACGCTTCTGTTCTGTCACTGATAGTCACCGCAGACGAGTGTGGCGTCGGCGTGGAGAAAGGTCAAATCCGGCAGTAACTGTGGAGCGCCCTACCGCCAGACAACGCGGCATCATGGTTTGGGGCGCTATTGCGTATGATTCCACGTCACCTCTAGTGCGTATTCAAGGCACGTTAAATGCCCACCGCTACGTGCAGCATGTGCTGCGGCCGGTGGCACTCCCGTACCTTCAGGGGCTGCCCAATGCTCTGTTTCAGCAGGATAATGCCCGCCCACACACTGCTCGCATCTCCCAACAGGCTCTACGAGGTGTACAGATGCTTCCGTGGCCAGCGTACTCTCCGGATCTCTCACCAATCGAACACGTGTGGGATCTCATTGGACGCCGTTTGCAAACTCTGCCCCAGCCTCGTACGGACGACCAACTGTGGCAAATGGTTGACAGAGAATGGAGAACCATCCCTCAGGACACCATCCGCACTCTTATTGACTCTGTACCTCGACGTGTTTCTGCGTGCATCGCCGCTCGCGGTGGTCCTACATCCTACTGAGTCGATGCCGTGCGCATTGTGTAACCTGCATATCGGTTTCAAATAAACATCAATTATTCGTCCGTGCCGTCTCTGTTTTTTCCCCAACTTTCATCCCTTTCGAACCACTCCTTCTTGGTGTTGCATTTGCTCTGTCAGTCAGTGTATTTAGAAATTCATAATTCCTACTACAAATAGTCAAATTCAGTGAAATCTGGGGAGATTTATGCAATAAGATTCATACATTTAGAGAAGAAATTCACTGAGATACCAGAGCTGATATTTAGGTTCTACATGATATGGTATTCGAATGTATTCTTGAACTCTCCTCCAATACTGTATTCTAGAACGGCGAAAGGAAACACCTAATTATATTTTCACTTTGTTACGACATTACGGGCAGTTTAATTATACAATCTACCTGTAACCATCTTAAGTAACAAGTTACTTGTAATGAGATGAGAACTGCCTGCGCACCGCTGAGCAGATTCCACTCGCATTAACTACGTGATGTTATAATAGAATTAATTGGCTTTGAGGATGCCTACAGCGACTGGCCTGGAAAGCAGTGATAAGACACATACTGCACACTAAGGAGGCGAAAGAGCCGCAGTAAATATTCTCACTAAACCCCTAATAATTTGGGTGACAGGAGACGGATGAGTATCAAACTGAAATCGCCCGCTCCTGGATTTGAAGGCGTGACGAACTCGCTAATATTAAGGTATAAGATTTTTATGCCTTACTTGGGAAAAATATGAAAGTTTCTGGCGTAGTTTTGAAAATGGAGTGAAGAAGAACCTAAAAGCGTAAAGCCAGCAAGATTTTTAGTTTCATGAAACTGAGCCATGAATATCATGAGCCAGGGCACCTCCAGTTTTACGTGAAATCCGAACCCAGGGAGGTGATTTTCCACTTCAATAATGCTACATGCATTGGTCGGAATTCACCAGCAATATCATTCAAAGATAAGCGTAAATAAACGAGCAAAAAGAGTAATAGATATCAATCCAACCAGTCACGTGAGACGAATACAAATAACGTTTGGAGCCCAAAATGGAAATTAATAAATAAATCGAATTGTGACTAATCTGTAGTAAATCGACCTGAGTCTGTAAAAGTGAGGAGTACATAGGCACACTAAAAATGCACTACCCGTCCAATTAATTTAAAAACGTTCGCTTGTTGATAACTGAAAAATAAAGCCCAATTTACAGTATTAATACAACCTAGAACACACTTAAAGTTACGATCTCTGAACAAACAGCATTTGAGTGTGCAAGGGAGGTATGTTGTTGGTCTTTGTTATCTATGAGGCTTGATATTATGCATTAAATTCCTTTGCTTATAGTTTAACATCGTAATCACTCAGATTGGTTTACGGTGACGATGGGCTAGAAAATAAATGCCCTTGTACTTAATTAAGGTACAGGATGGCATTTGTTTCGAGTAAAATTGGGAAACTACAGAAAACCATTTTCAGGATTGCCAATGGTGAATTCAAACCCACCATCTAAAGAGTGAAAGCTTACTGCTACACGGACTCCTCCGCGCAGCTAATTTCCTCGTTAAATAAAAAATAAGTGAAGTATTCTAAATTTTAGGGTACTTTTCAATCATAGTTTAAATTATTAAATTTACACTCACTACTGGCATTGGGCAGTGATCATCCATCGTAAAATAGCTTTCTTGATGAGCTTCTGACATAGGCCTAGTTCTTTCATAATATTAATTATTTACTCTCACATGGTCATTAACTAGAGGGCTCAAAAGTGTTTTGCACATTCTGGGTTAGTGCACGCTTAATTTTGCTAAGTGTATGCATGTGCATTGTACATTACAGAGAGTATATACATACAAAATATCAAAACAACAGCAACAAACATGTAATCAGCTATTCGAAACCAACAGAAATGCGACAAAAACACGAATTTGGTAATGTGGTATTATCATTCATTGTGCGGCAGATCAGTACCGCAGCACCAAAGAGTCCAACTTGCTTCGGGGTATTATCCTACTCTTCAGTCGGTTACTGTGTAGGATTAGGACGGTCGGAAATTGCTCTCTTCATTTCACGCCGTATATTTTCAGCACAGTTCATGTCCGCTGAATATGCCGGTCACACTCATGCCATACATTTGTGGGAACTGACTGACCACTCTGACTCGATGGGCACGAGCATTAAGATCTGCTAGTGTAAAGCCCTCACCCACAGTGGCAGCAAATCCCGTAACTAAAAGCTGGAGGATGTTGTCTCTGTGTACTATTGTCATGCAAAACACGCTCTATATTTCATATTTGTCGAGTACGGCCATGACCGAACTTCGCTTCTCGGAGGCGAGGCGAGCCATGTTCGCTCGAACTTGCCCCTTGATACTCACTCCCTCACGCGCTGTCTGAGTCACAGGTAGAAGTGTTCGCCTCTTGTTTAGCCGTACTCAAGTTTGTCTCGCGTACCTTTATCTCCCAAAACATTAAGCTTTTGCCGCAATGATGACTCATGACTGGACATGAAAATACCAATAGGTACTCGTATTTTTAGACTGTGTTTCTGTTTCATATGTAAGCAAAACTAGAAATAATGTAGTAAATATCACTCCTGTAGAGTTCACGTGCTGCCACGTGTATTCCTTCTGGCTAGCGTAGTTCACTGCTCTATACACGTTAACTAAATACTCATTATTAATGCATAAGCCATATATTTCGCTACTAGCCATACCAAAGACTTTTATACAAACTATGCAAATTAATACGTCATTATATCACTTAAATATAAACCTCAACATTAATTAAGGTTTCTATCCACGGAGATATAGCTGGTGCAAAACTCTCGCTCCAATTTGGGAATGAATTGCAAAACAAGTTATTTATTGTTATGGTTGTTATGAATTAATAACAAGTCATTGACTTGGTCTGGGTCTTGCTGATCTACGTCTCCTTAACAGCATCCCCGTTTTCCTGAAGTTTCCTTCCCTGCTTGCTGGAATTCACAACGTACGTCTGGCAATTACTGACTGAGTAGGCAGACTAATTTCATGTTACTTCCACCGGGAGAATGGGAAACCACGGAAGACCATTTTCAGGACAGCCGACGGTGTGGACCAGTCCCTCTCCGTCTCCAGAATACAGTGGCTTAGAGCCACGGTAGAGCCGTGGCCACCCATCCTTTGCTGGGTTAGCCGGTCTGAGTGCAGAGCTGTTCGACCACGGACCAGCCATGGCCACTTGTGGGCTGAGAACCACTCTGAATCCATCGACCCTTAACCAACCATTCCATCACCCTTTTAAATCTCCTAATTCTCGGTCTTTGCTCATTGTAAACAAGGACTTGCTCGTATCTGGGTAATAATGTCGAGCGGCCTCCGAAGAACGTATAGGCGACCTGCGCACCTGTAAGGATGGGGCCTCTACCTATGACGAATTCTAGTGACGAAGACGGGCACACACATCCAGCCCCCGAACCATCAGAATTAACCAATAAAGGTTAAGGTCCCCGACCCGGCTGGGAGTTGATCCCGGGACCCAGTGAACCCAAGATCAGTACGCTAACCATTTATTCATGGAGCCGGACTCATATCTGGATGAACCACATTGATTGCAACGTCAGAAAAGTAAGCAAGGTCATCCTTCCTTCGCTTCGAACATGCCTTGTCGAACGAATTAGAGCAAACTCGGGCATTTTAGTTTACACGCTCCACTCATGCGTGATAGTGGTTGCATATGCAGCAACGCACGTGTTGCTCTGTCGTGGTTACCTGTCTCAAGTTCGAACAATGCGCATCACTACTGTGTACTGGAGCAGTCATGTTACCCCGGGTAGGAATTAGAGGCGTACGTCTACCAGACATGATCCCACCCCAAAACATGACGGAACCCCCTTGTTTTTGATGATGCTCGAGGATAAAGGGCTCGTTCCATCCCTCATCGGATCGTTTCCAGAACCTTATGCTCCTGTGTATGGATGTAAGCATATGGTATCCTCATAAGGAAATGCCGTACTGTTTTGATAGCATGGGCTATGAGTTGTTGCCCAGCTCATACCAGCTGCCATATGGTGTGCCTTTTGGCACAGGCCTCCTTTACTTCAACCCTCCATCGTGCAGGCGATTTCTTACTGTCTAGCCCGGCGCATTCACTTCCGGTGGCCCTCTGAAGATCATGGTGGAACGAGGTGGCAGAAGCAATGGACATACAATATGCCGAAGGAAACAAATACCAATACTCACTGCGAGTTGTTTTGCGTGGGCGTCTCGTCTTTTGTCATAAGCCGTTTGTGTCTCTGGACTTTTTCCAAACACTGGGAACATCATACTGACTCATTGTAACACGAGCGGTGATATTCACTTGTCGCCATCCACCTTGCAGCAGTGCTACAATTACAAAACGATCAGTGGCAGAAATTGGTACTTTTGCCATGTTTATCTCAGTCCAACGCGCGTGCTGTCTGCATACCGCCGACCTCATAAGAGATGCTATTAAACTGACCGACAAGACAAACCTGATCTGGGATTAGTGTCATTATGTGTCTCATCAGACACCAAACTACAGTGCATACTGTCTGTAAACATGTTTGAGGCACCGTGGCACATACTGCGTGACATATATACACAAAACTTATTTTAAACACTTCATTCGGCTGTGCAGACTCAGTATTCTTGACAGTTACGGTCAATGAACATGTCGCTGGTTATTACTATTTTTAGAGGCCATAGAAAACGCGGTTAAACCTGGGAGTACTTTGTTAGCTTGTCCGTGGAATTATGAGAAGGAACTTAGTGCAAGCAAAGCAAAGTCACCTCCGTACAGGTCATGAAAGCCCTTGGAGGAGTGGAAGGTAAAGGCTTCCGCCATTGTCAACCTCGGCACGTGATGGGGTAGAGTGGTTAGCTCAACGCCCGGCCGCCTTTGCCCCCAGGAATTAACCTGGTACTCATTTTTGGTGTAGGCTGAGTGAACCTCAGGGCCATATGCACCTCCGGAAGTGGAAATCTCATTTCTTAAATTTTACAACTTTCTGACGGGGATTCGAACCCACGTCCTTCCGGGTGAACCGAGCACGCCTTTACCGCCTCGGCCAGGCAGCCCCTTAACAGTACAACAATACTACAAAAATAACATTAAGGGCTTCAGACCCAAGACCAAACAAAGTGAAAAACGAATTATTTTAGTTTATTCTTGACACGTAACGGTCTAAATAACTTGGATTTAGCGTTAGAATTGGTTCAGTATCCATTTCATACGAACGGTGTGGTAGACGTGAACTACTCCAACATTTACATTGGATTACAGTACTTTTAGATTTATTATCGAACAATTATGAAATAAATGCATCAAGCAGATTTATTTTCAGATTTGTTATTGTACCAATGAGAAACAAATGCAACCATCAAGCAGTTAGGTTTGACGAAAAATATATAAAAGCCACTAAAAGCATTAAAGCATGAAGGAAAACTGCCCATCATCCCTGTTTTACAGAATATTTTCACGTAGCACAGGCAGCTACTGACCGCCCACCTGGTGGCCATGTTTGCTAAAGCGTCTGGTAGAAGAGGTCGTGGTATACCGTACAATTTTTAATCACTAGATTGCGTCTGGATTCAATTCCAAACCTCTAAGCAGTGTGCATGTGGAGCGAGGTCAAATGACTCTGTTGATGGTGAATCGTCCGCCGGGTGGGGACGTTAAGCCTTGAGCAGACCCGTTGTGCTACTTGACAGGAGCAGGCTATGTGCCGGCACCGGGTTTCATCCTCTGCCTTCCTACTATCACATATTATGTCATTCATTTCATCTAATTAACTCATCTGGATGTCCGCCTCCGTAGCTTAACGGTTAGTGTTGTTATCTTCCATCCTTGAGGGCCCGGGTTCGATTCCCGGTACTGAATGGCAGGAGGGCTGGTATGTGTTTGAAATGGTACATGCAGCTCACCTCCATTGGGGGTGTGCCTGAAAAGAGCTGCACCATCTCGGGATGAGAACACGGGTTTACTTTATAACTCATCTGGAAGAGGTTGACGTCAGGAAGGGCATCCGGTCATAAATACTCGCTACGAAGATTCATCTTGCTTCATAGCCGATGCCGCAGAGAAATGAGTTAAGGGCTGGACATAGGTACATAGGCAGCCACTGACCAAATAATTAAGAAGGAGAGCTGCACATCTGTGTAACTTTGGTGTGAAGATTACTACTACCACTACTGCTAATTTCGTATGGCTATTACATCCTCTATAAAGCCGACCCTCCGATGAAGGTGGATGACATTAGCCGTAGGAAGTGAATTACGTGCCAGTGTGTAGTAAGTACAGTGTGCGGATACCAGGAATGTTAGAGACTGAGAAAATAGCCCGGCTTTGAACCACAGGAATTAACCTCACATCGAGCGCATTGGGTACATGGTATGGATATGGGTAGCAATAAGTCAACATTCGGGAGACGGTGGGTTCCACCGTAGTTTATACTGAAAATGGTTGTCCATGGTTTGCCATTTTTAAACCAGCCAATGCCGAGGCTGTACCTTAATACCAAGGTTGCTTCTTCCCCAGTTCTAGCCTTTCCCTATTCCAGCATCGCCGCTATTTGTTTTACGTCGTACCGACACAGATAGGTCTTATGGCGACGATGGGATAGGGAAGGCCTAGGAATGGGATGGATCCGGCCGTCGCCTTAATTAAGGTACACCCCCAGCATTTTCCTGGTGTGAAAATGGGTAACCACGGAAAACCATCTTCGGGGCTGCCGACAGTGGGGTTCGAACTCACTATCTCCCAGATGCAAGTTCACAGCTACGCGCCCCTAAACGCACGGCCAACTCGCCCAGTCCAGCATTGCCGAGAACCCCTGTGTGTCAATGTGACGTTAAACATACGAAACATTCATGAAAATGTTATAATTTAGACGGAAATCAAACCTGGAACCTCCGGTCGGAAGGCCAGAAAGATGAACATTTGACTACTGAAACTACTATATTAATAATAATAATAATAAAAATAATAATAATAATGAAAAAATGAAATGGCGTATGGGTTTTAGTGCCGGGAATGTTCGAGAACAAGTTAGGCTTGCCAGATGCAGATCTTTTGATTTGATGCCCGTAGGGGACCTACACATCGTGATGCGGATGAAATGATGATGAGGACGACACATACACCCGGACCCCGTGCCAGCGAAATTAACCAATTAAGGTTAAAATTCCCGACCCTGCCTGGAATCGAACCCGGGACTCCTGTGACCGAAGGCCAGCACGCTAACCATTTAGCCATGGAGCCGGAAATAATAATAATAATAATAATAATAATAATAATAATAATAATAATAATAATAATAATAATAATAATAATAATAATAATTTAGCATACCTTAAACTTCTGACGGTTCTTTGGTGTCCTGAATTTTGTCTCGGTAAGTGATTTTTTAACGTGCCAGGAAATCTGCTAACAGGTCCTGAAATTGAATAGTCTAAACGTTTGCCTACTAAGCAGGGATTCGATTCCACAATCTCCTGATCAAGAAGCGTAACTGTCTAATCATCTACACGAATTAGCTGCTAGTTCCAACATTAATTCCGGAAATAACGATGATAAAAACTTCGAAGAACTACATTCATTATTTATTTGTCAGTGTCTACTTTCTCTTGCCGTAACCAGTGTTGGAGCTGGTTTTATTCAGTTGAAAGCTATACCGTACTTGTCAAAGCCAATCACATAAGTAAGTGAAACTTCGACATTTCATAATAATACGCAAGTGCGTCAAAAATTTCCAATGGAGCAAATACTAAGCACCTGTGAACTGGCAGGAAGATACTGGAGCATGAATGGAGAAATCTGATAAATAATGGTAGCAACTGAATACGAGGTCACTGAATTCAACCGTAAAGGGCAATTTTTCACAAAACGAAGCGTTCAATCGGAAACGACAGTGAGTGGATTTATTCTGCAGTTTCTTTCTTTTTTGTGTGTGCTGTGAATGCGAGATTCAAGTTTCAAATCATTGGGCTCTATTCTTTGTGCTATCGAACGAAAATCGAACGTTTGTGTGATGAAGTGAACGCTGAAAGCTTGACCTGGTGTAGTATACAGTTGGAGCAACATGTGTAAAGAGAAGTAAGAAGTAAGTCAGAAGTAAGGGGAAGTAAGAAATAAGCTTTACAGTTCGTAATTGAGAAGCTGATTTCCGAAAGGTATGAAATCCAGTAGTAAAATTTTACAGGCAAAGCAAAGTCACCTCCGTACAGGCCATGAAGGCCCTTGGAGGAGTGGAAGGTAAAGGCTTCCACCATTGTTAACCTCGGCACGTGATGGGGTAGAGTGGTTAGCTCTATGCCCGGCCGCCTTTGCCCCCAGGAATTAACCTGGTACTCATTTTTGGTGTAGGCTGAGTGAACCTCAGGGCCATATGCACCTCCGGAATTGGAAATTTCGTTTCTTAAATTTTACGACTTCCTGACGGGGATTCGAACCCACGCCCTTCCGGGCGAACCGAGCACGCCTTTACCGCCTCGGCCAGGCAGCCCCTTAAAATTTTACAGGAGGGAGGCAAAACATTCAGAATTTAAAATTTCAAGAATCGGGCGAGTTGGCCGTGCGGTTAGGGGCGTTCAGCTGTGAGCTTGCATCCTGGAGATAGTGGTTTGAACCCCACTGTTGGCAGACCTGAAGATGGTTTTCCGTGGTTTACCTATTTTCACACCAAGCAAATGCTGGGGCTGTACCTTAAGTAACGCCACGGCTGCTTTCTTCCAACTTATAGGCCTTTCCTATCCCACCGTCACCATAAGACATATCTGTGTCGGTGCGACGTAAAGCAATTTGTAAAAAATAGAAAAAATCAGTCCGTAATTGAGAAGCTGATTTTCAAAAGCTATCAAATCCAGTAGCAAAATTTTACAGGAGAGGGGGGGAAAACGTTCAGAGTTTAAAATTTCAAGAGAAAATCCATTTGCCACTTTTATTATATTCGGACAGAATAAATGCGTTATTATACAAGGTATTTATGTTAACACTTTTGCAGTTTACGAAATATTCAAGAAAAGAGGATGGATTTGGTAATTTTTCGCACTGAAACTCTAAGTTACTTATTTCCACCTGAAAGGCATACATTTCCCCGCAGTCATCAGAAAACTGACTGTATTTAAATATGCCATGATCAAAATTAAGTTATTTAAATTGAAGGTATAGATTACTTAAATAATATTGAATGAAATCATCGAGCACAACAACGTAAATTAAATAAATAGTTGTGTTGCTGCTGGTTACGCGCCCTGGAAATGGCTCCTCATTGCTTGCATAGATACGTTATCTTTTTGCCAATATTCATCTCGTGAGAGTTGGTACCTTTTGGCAGCGCCCTGTTTGACATCGATTTGAGCCATTTTGGCAATTTATTCATATTTCACACTATGCAAATTCCTACCAACGCGTGATTTCCATCATCATCGCATTTTCAATATTTTGAATCTGGCAGGTTTGGAAATAAGATTGCCAATTACAATTATAAATGCCACATTTTACAGGTACTTCATAGTGTTCTAAGTTTTATAGCTGTGCTAGAAAGACTCAAAAACGTATACGTTTCTTTAACTGAGGAGACACAAAAGATATAATGGCTTCATTCTTAAAAATCTCGGAATTGATAATAACAAGTTATCGGATATCATCAAGGATAATCGATTTGCGTGTCTCGGTCATAGAACATGAACTGACAGTCAAGGCAAAATCTTAATAACATTCGTGAACGATATTTGATCTCAAAATAAATAAATCTGACTTCGATAACCAGATTCACATTTCTCTGCATTTGTTTACTTTGGCTCACCTTAAAATATAAGTCTCCATTTTACAAGCAGTGTAATGATTTGTTCCTTTTACGAATTCGAATATAGGCTAATGTTTCAAATGGTAGAGATTCTTGAGTGTCACTTAATGGAACGTTGGGTACTCATAACATTACAAGTTGGGAGATAAAAAGGAAGTTTGTTGAGATGTTCTATTCAGACAAGTACGAATAAACTTTCCAGTTATTCTTTGATCTGTTTTCAGTGTTTGGAATATTACTGTCGGAACTTTCTAGGCCACTAAGTCATGGATCAATTACTAAAAGTTTCATTATTTAAAAAAAAAACATCAAAAAGACTCCCATATCAATGTTTGTCTTCAAACTAATATTACTAGAACATGTGCCTCCGCAACAGAAGAATATTGAATATCTTTGAATACTGAGTTGTGGTGGAAATGAATACAGCCGGATACAGCCAGTAGATATGCAGAGTTATTTCATGAATGTCACATTTTTCCCCTGTTAATTTTTTCACTCAACAGATGCAGGTCCAAAACACCACATTTCTCAATTCGTTTCCTGCCACCTCGATATTTAATAGAGAGCGATCTAAATGAGACACCTTCTTCTTCGTATTCTCCTCCAACCGTCTCCTCAAATAAGATTGGCAACCGTCATAGAGTATTGCTTACTGTTCTGAATTTCCCGTATCGTGGATGTCAAACCACTGTCGCAGGTTCCGCTCCCAGGATAATCCTCTCCTCTCTCTCCCCCATCACGGGTCCACGTTTCCATTCTCTCTCGTCTTCTATGATCACTTGAATTGAGCTTTATTTGTCATTTTTTTAATATTTTACTGATATTTACTGATATTTTCTGATTTTTCTCATTGTTTCCTTGTTTTCGTTTCATTTTTTCTGCTTAAGGACGACACACACACCCAGTCCCCGAGCCAGCGGAAATAACCAATTAAGGTTAAAATCCCTGACCCGGCCGGGAATAGAACCCGGGGCTCCTTGAACCAAAGGCCAGCACGCTAACCATTCAGCCATGGATCATTTTTGGAAGATGTGATGGAAAATCTGCTGCCCTGCGTTTTGTGGGGGTCTTGACTGACTTCACACGATTTCCCAGCATGACGAAGCACCTCCTCTTTTGGTGTCGTTGTCCATCCATGGGATCTTTAATACAGTAGGCTTATTCACTTCTGGTAATACGACAATTGGACGAAAGATTACAACGGTATAATGATCATTTAGACTTTCACGGCCCGTGTAACTATTCATGGGGTATATTTTGGGCTTATGCCGTGTAAATAATTGTAAACACACTCTACGCGTTTCGAAAGGAACCTTACCTTTCTTCATCAGGAGACAACAGAGAAATGAAACGACGTATGAAAGGTTGCTAGGAAAACGCAACAAGGAACTTGAAATGGTGTCCTAAGATATAAAAGGGACATCATTTTAGTCCCATGCTAGAGACAACGAATGGCAACAGCAAAAGCATTACTCTCTAATGGTTCTGATTATAGGTAGCCATGATTCACTGAGGTTGTAACTTGTATCGCGGTTGAAATTATCTGAGTGTTTACGTATTTCAACCGCCTCTCTGGTAATTCTTGGGCGATATTGCTTTATACGGGCAAGAACATCCACTTCTTGGAACAAGACATCATGACCAGGTGTTAAGGCATGATCAGCAACAGCTGATTTATCAGGTTGGTTGAGTCTGATACATCTGGTATGTTCTTTGTTGCGAGTACACACCGTTGGACAGACTTTGAGAATGGTGTGTACTCGCAACAAAGAACATACCACCGATCTCGATAGCTGCAGTTGCTTAAGTGCGGCCAGTATCCAGTAATCGGGAGATCGTAGGTTCGAGTCCCACTGTCGGCAGCCCTGAAGATGGTTTTCCGTGGTTTCCCGTTTTCACACCAGGCAAATGCGGGGGGGGGGCGGCTGTACCTTAATTAAGGCCAGGGTCGTTTCCTTCCACTTCCTAGGCCTTTCCTCTCCCATCGTCGCCATAAGACATATCTGTGTCGGTGCGACGTAAAACAAATTAGCAAAAAAAAAAAAAAAAAAAAAAAAAAGAAAGAAAAAGTCGTAATGTAGTAAAGTATGTTTCCATATTATTCTCTACAAGTAAAATATTTCGTACTATTTCTTCATTTACCGCAGATTTTACACTTTATATGGGACAAAGCCGGCCCCGTGGATTCCCGGCCAGGGCAGGGATTTTTACCTGGACCTGAGGGCTGGTTCGAGGTCCACTCAGCCTACGTGATTAGAATTGAGGAGCTATCTGACGGTGAGATAGCGGCCCCGGTCTAGAAAGCCAAGAAAAACGGCCGAGAGGAATCGTCGTACTGACCACACGACACCTAGTAATCTGCAGCCCTTCGGGCTGAGCAGCGGTCGCTTGGTAGGCCAAGGCCCTTCAAGGGCTGTAGTGCCATGGGGGGGTTATATGGGACAAATATTACAGTGACATTTCCTAGATACCTTTGGTCTACATAATCCACAGTCGCTAGTGTTGGAAAAGCGGCCACAGTCTATATTTTAGGTACCATCTTAGAGTTGAAGTTGATTACGAGAACTCGAATGCCACTAATAAGATGACCGAGAGTGCTTCCGTACGTTTCACTCCTTTTCAGAAATTTACTCTGCCATCTGATAGAGTAAATCGGAACGTCGAGTTAAAACGCTTGTTCAAGGTGGCTGAGGTGTGGTTGTGGTGGTAATACGTGTTTTAGGAAGTACAACATGGAAGAAATCCGCTACTTGAAAGAATGAAGGGAGGGAAGGCCAAAAAGGGCGCGAAAATGAAGGAATACCTAGACCGCGCACACCTAATACCGTCGGGGTTGGAAGAGAACAGACGGTCGCCAAGGGAGGCCGGACAATAAAGATGAAAGTCAGAAGCCTAACATGCCAGACTCAGCTGGGTGACACGTGATCGCCAACCCACGCTCCCAAGCTGAAAGATGACTGAGACAATACGATTATGATTATGATGATCGCCCCTTTCCAATATTCAAAGCAAGGACGAGGAGTGTTTGTGACTTGAGATAGATTGTGAACAATAGACGCCAAGATCTACTCGTAAGCTGAAACATTGCAGTGTTAGATGTTGGTATGGTGGTGGTTAGGCTGTGGTGAGCCGTAAGTCACTTGCAGTCTGGCCATGACTTACAACGGGACAGATGGTAGCCGCTCAGCGTTAAGAAATATGGGACCCATCTTTACATTACTCCCACGGGCATTAGGAGAGCCAATACTTTCTGCGCATTTCTGGTCTGAAGTGCACATCTTTTGCACGTACAAAGAGGAAAACAATAAAAGAGGAAATGTATTGCACTCTTTGAGAACGAGCTTCATAAATATACGTTGGTGACTATTTCGGAAGATGACCTAGGCAGCAGCAGCCGCCCATCCGGATGGAGTTTAGCGAGCTACTACTTCAGTTAGGTTGTAAACTGGTATTCTATTACGTACATAGTTCAGTAACGATCCCCAACGAGCCGCAGCTAATTTATTTAAAAGATATTCCTTTTATTTTAAAGGGGACATTCCAGTTGGTCTACAGGTGAAGATGATAGGTATGTCTTCACTATAGACTATCATGCCTTTCAGAGTTCAGCCTGCAAGCTTCAGTGAATTAACTAAGTACCTCGATTATCTATCAATCAATCAATCAATCAATCAATCAATCAATCAATCAATCAATCAATCAATCAATCAATCAATCAATCAATCAATCAATCAATCAATCAATCAATCAATCAATCAATCAATCAATCAATCAATCAATCAATCAATCAATCAATCAATCAATCAATCAATCAATCAATCAATCAATCAATCAATCAATCAATCAATCAATCAATCAATCAATCAATCAATCAATCAATCAATCAATCAATCAATCAATCAATCAATCAATCAATCAATCAATCAATCAATCAATCAATCAATCAATCAATCAACGATCTGCATTTAGGGCTGTTGTCCAGGTGGTAGATTCTCTAGCCTATCAATTGTTTTCTTAGCTTTTTCTTTAACGTTTTCAAAGAAATGGAAATTTGTTGAACATTTCCTTGACAATTTACTGCATTCCAATCTCTTACTCCTAGTTCTATAAATGAATATTTACCCCAATTTGTTGTCTTGAATTCCAGTTTTAATTTCATATTATAATATATCGCACTTTTAAAAGCTCCGCTCAAGGTTATTCGTCTACTAATGTCATTCCACGTCATCTCTCCACTGACAGCTCGAAACATATCACATAGTCGAGCAGCTCGTCTCCTTACTCCCAAGTCTTTCCAGACCATAGTTTGCAACATTTTCGTAACACTACTCCGTTGTCGGAAATCATCCAGAACAAATCGTGCTATTTCGTTTGGATCTTCTCCAGTTTTTGTATCAAGAAGTCCTTGCGTGGGTTCCATACACTGGAACCATCCTCTAACTTTGGACTTCAGAGGTAATCCCCCCTCTCACGGCATTTAACGCCTGCAGATTACGAGGGGCCGTATGGTCAGCACGACGCATCCTCTCGGCCGTTATTCTGGACTTTCGAGACCGGGGCCGCCATTTCACCGTCAGATAGCTCCTCAATTCTAATCACGTAGGCTAAGTGAACCTCGAACCAGCCCTCATATCGAGAGAAAAATCCCTGTCCTGGCCGGGAATCGAACCCGGGACCTCTGGGCGAGAGGCAGGCACGCTACCCCTACACCACGGGGCAGGCCTTCAGAGGTAAACTAAATGCAGAAACGACGATTTTGAAGTTCTAATCGCATGTGGCCTGTTTTGGTCGTGCCTTACTATTGGTTCACTATTGAATCTGTATGTTTCGCAGGAATGAAGGTAAGCTATGACATATTATCGTATGTGCAAGGGTAATCCAGCGGTAAACAATAGTTCAGCCTTGTGCAGTCCGCCGCGCTCCTTATCGTATTGGCTCTTACGATAGTCAGTGATACCATTACTTCGGTGGCATCATCCGTGTTGTGTCCCGCTCCATGGCTAAATAGTTAGCGTGCTGGCCTTTGGTCCAGAGGGTCACGGGTTCGATTCCCGGCCAATTTGGAGATTTAAACCTTAAATGGTTAATTCCCTTGGCTCGGGGTCTGCGTGTTTGTGCTGTCCCGAACATCCCTCCAACTCACACACTACACATAACACTATCTTCCACCACAATAACACGCAGTTACCTACACATGGCAGATGACGCCCACCTTCATCGGAGGTTCTGCCTTACAAGGGCTGCACCCGGCTAGAAATAGCCACACGAAATTATATTATCCGTACTGTAAGTAGTGTTTGATTGTGAGTTTTGTTGTTTAAACCAATGCTTTATGGCAAGGAGCAGAACAATAAAGTGGATTCTGTTACTGGTAGAACTAAAAGGGACGTGAAATTAGCACACTCTTGTCCGGTCCCTTGGCTGAATTGTCAGTGTAGTGCTCTTCGGTTCAGAGGGCCCCGGGTTTGATTTTAACCTTTCAAGGACTGCACCAGGATATAAATAGCCACACGAAATTTTTAAGCACTCTTGTTTGCAGAGGTACGGAAATTTATGAGTATAAAATTGTAAAATGTTATAGCGGAAAGAGACAAAGCTCAATAAGGATAGGGCCTATACCCCGATTCAGGAAAATAACGAACATAGCACCTTTCCGCCACTCGTCGGCGCTAATATCGCCGGCACACTCGTAGAGTCTAACGCATTTGCAGAAGCAGTAGAAATGAAACGGCGTATGGCTTTTAGTGCCGGGAGTGTCCGAGGACAAGTTCGGCTCGCCAGGTGCAGGTCTTTTGATTTGACTCCCGTAGGCGACTGCGCGTCTTGATGAGGATGAAACGATGGAAACAACACATACACCCAGCCCCCGTGTCAGCGAAATTAACCAATTATGGTTAAAATTCCCGACCCCGCCGGGAATCGAACCCGAGACTCCTGTGACCAAAGGCCAGCACACTAACCATTTAGCCATGGAGCCAGACTGCAGAAGCAGTTCATCCTACTGACGTAAATGATTGTATACTGAACTGGCCCAATTGAATAAGTCAAAAGTATGTCCCTGCTAATCGTAGTAGGTTACGTCGTTTGTTTCCAGCTGAATTCATCACATTTTCCATAGGCCTAATATTGTTACTTTGCTTGTTTTCTTAGGTAAATAACTGGGTGTTAAGAACGTGACCTTACATTATGACAACATCCCTGATGGACTCGATATCTTGTTAACTAATGAGGAATCGAAGGTATACAATTTTCATTGTTCACTTTGGTTAGACAATTATTGATATAAATTTGTATTAAATGTTAAAAAATTCCTTTACACTTAAATGCGTATTTCAGTTATTTACATTACATAAAAATGGCGATATTATTATTTTTCTGTGCATTTTGTAGCTTCCTAATATTTTGAGGTCTGCTGTCTTTACGGAGGTAGTAGCTGAAGATAAACGTGAAGGTCCGACCATTCAGATAGCTCTGATAATGATGATCTTGATAAGGACCCTGACTATGGAAGAGACGGGAAAGAGGTCGAATACAATCTTAGTGAGGAAGAGGTAAAGTTTCCTGTAATCATATGATTGAGCAACCATATCGGGTGGCTGATAATACTAATATTGTAATGAAGGCGAGTTTGATTCAGCAAATGCTTTATCTGTGTATAATGACTTGGAGAGCACTGGTACTGACAACACACACACACAATAGATTTCTCAAGAGGCCAGAAGCGCGCGAGTGGAAGTGTAAAGTAAGAACATGACACCAAGATAATAATAATAATGCTATTTGCTTTACGTCCCACTAACTACTCTTTTACGGTTTTCGGAGACGCAGAGGTGCCGGAATTTTGTCCCGCAGGAGTTCTTTTACGTGTCAGTAAATTTACCGACACGAGGCTGACGTATTTGAGCACCTTCAAATACCACCGGACTGAGCCAGGATCGAACCTGCCAAGTTGGGGTCAGAAGGCCAGCGCCTCAACCGACTGAGCCACTCAGCCCGGCATGGCACCAAGAAGCAGGGACCGAGTATAAATAAGAAAACATGCATATTAGTTCCGGCAAAACGAATTAAGCCTGCGTGCAAACCTTCCTGTAAAAGGAAATGTTCAGAACATACTACTTCTGAAGGCAGGCAGTAGATTTTTAACAGTTTCTGGAGAGAGGGAATTAACAACTTAAGACTCCACTTTCAAAACTCATTCCTTCCACTTCTTAAAAAATGAAGTAATGGCGGTTTCAGTCTTTCAGCAATTTCTTCTAACAAATCTGTTATCTATTTCATGGCTAAACTTGCTCTTTCTCTGCCTAATTTAGCTTCGAAGTTTATATAAATTTTCAATTTTCCTTCTACCATGTATACTGCTCCAAAACTCTCTCTTTCCCTACACGAATTATTTTCAGAAATGCTTCAATCCATAAGCATGATTACTGCTATTTGCTTTTTGAGTTTCAAAACTCTCTCCACCCTTCTTTTAATTTGTCGTTCAAGGTCAAATTAATTTCATGTTTTCAACAATTACTAGCACTATATAAGCTAGAATGCTATCACCTCCAGGTAAAGGACGAAAGAAACTGATTTATCCGTTAAAATGGAGGAAAAGCCAAGATAAATATAGAGGTTAGGGTGGCTAGAATGTTTAATCCCGAGGGTGCGAGTCCAATTGCTTGAAACATTTCGTGTAAATTGAATAGTTGGCATAAATAACACAAAATAATATCAGTATTGATTTTTATTTTTCTATTAAGATATATGCTTACTTCTCTCGCTAATCTTTCAGGACGTATTAAAAACTGCGTGTTTATGGTTGTGGTAATTTGACAATGTAGGATATACGAACATTTTTTGCAGCCTTTTATGCCATCTGTTCAAAAAATAGACCATGATAAATTCGGGTTCGAGTGGAGAAACATGAACGATTTGTCATTCTATAAAGATGCTATGTAGGGTAATTCCGTCTCAGATGGAGACCACGGGGAATTACATCATCCCACTGTAAAGGATGATGACCTGAGGATTTGAACTGTTGTGTTAATTTTGATTTAATGTTCAAACATTTTCCATAGCAAAGGAAAAAATCAGTATGATGTTACTAAGAAACGCGTGCTTAATATTATCAACACGGTTTGAGTTTCAGAAAGCTAGTGTAATATTTTACAGTTTTATGGTAATGATAATAGTATTTCAAGTTTATGATTTCTGCTTACGTGGATGTACCTAATGGCAATATTACTTTAATATAAATAATAAAGTCACTTTCAAAACTCTCCCATTCCGATGTACAATTTCAAAAGTTTCTATATCCAACAAAAAATCTGTAATAACGTCGCATATATCGAGCCTTGATTTTCATAATTATGACTATAATAAATGTGTGTTCATCCAGCTATAAAACTGAAAATGCTGACCACTGTCAGCAAAATGAAAAAGAGTTACTAGTTTTGAGCGATTTAAAAAAAATCGTTCATTAAGGATGCAGGTAGTTTTGGAACTGGAGTCTTCAATTATATTAAGGGATTATTCGTAGCTTCACAGATAACTGCTCTGCTATAAACGTGGGTAGAAGTGTTGTAAAACAGAGGGAGTTTAGGCGTAACGTGACACTTCAGTACTTCTTTGAAGTTCGTGGACAAAAACTTCAAGTCTTCGAAACATTTTTCTTAAATGCATTCAGTATTTATGAAATATAGTTAAAGAATGCCTTGGCCAAGAAAACTACTGGTGGTATTGTTAAACCAGATCAGTGAGGAAAGAAGGTACCACCAAATAAGTTGAGCGAAGAAGTAAGGCTCATCAGAATATATAAAAACTGTATTATTTGTAATTAGTGTACTGAAAGGAGAACAAGGTGGAACAAGAGTGGCTTTTACCGTGACATTTTTAATTCTGAGTTTAATTAAGGTTTCAAGGGACCTGCAAATGATACCCGTGATAAGTGCGAGAAGTTTCAGGTAAACTAAAAAATGAGAGTATAAAAGATGAAGAAAGAATCATAATTATATCAGACTATGATGTCCACTTATCAGAGGCAGATATGATATATAAAAACAAGAACTTTGATAACAATCAGTGAAAGAAACATGGATCCAAAAAAAAATTGTCATATTCGATCTTCAGAAATCCCTACCGAAGATAGGTCTGATCATACAATATGGCAATTCTTGATGCTACAGAGCAGAAAGCCTACAGTAGCATGTCAGATGGAACACGTGCAGGTCGTGGACCTAAAGAAGTGTCATCTTGTTTACTGACGCGGGTTCTTGCTAATCTGCCTGAAACTAAAACTGAGGGACATACGCTATGGACATATACCTGTAGGGGTCAAAATCGTAACTTTCCCATGATTGTGCCATATTTTTGGATAAAGAGGAGTATTCCCGATCTCAAAATGATCAACCACAAATTATTATTGAAGGGACACACTCATAACGATGTAGAGGGTGTCCATGCTGTTATTGAACGAGCCAAAATAAATTGGGCTCAAGTATCATGATTCCTACACCTTGGAATTGGCGCAAACATTTTCGCCAGTGCCGCTTTAAGGAACTGATCTGCCAAGTTGGCCTCAGAAGGCCAGCGCTCTACCGTCCGAACTACTCAGTCCGCCGAAAACGAAATTAGGTGAGTGATAAATGTAATAACAGCAGACGAAATTTGATGCGTGTCACAGAATTTCCTTTGAAGATGACAGGTCTGCGTAAACGAAAACGGAAAGCAACTGCTATGACAAGCCTGCTTTTATGATAATGAGGCTCTTTCATGATTTCTTCTGGTTGAAGAGAACGGAGGCTGCCTCTTGCGGAAAGGATCTGTTGGGTTGCTAGAGTATACAGCCTGTCATCCTCGTCCGTTTACTTTGCTTGCCTCTCTTGAATTTGCTGTAAACTCTTATATGGTGGTCACTGTTCATCGTGTAATCCTCATACATTTTAGATCGTTGTTTATTGATGACATGGACTTTCAGATTACCATAAATTTTTCTCTTTTCACCAGCTGTTTAATATCACTGTACCTTAAGAAGGTTTCCCTTGCCAGTTGGATTAGGAAATGGCTAGGACTGGGAAGTAGCAGGCATGGCCTTAATTGATCTGCATGTATACGTATATCTTCATTATAGACTCTTATACACCGAGTGAGTTTTTTTTTTTTTTGCTAGTTGCTTTACGTCGCACCGACACAGATAGGTCTTATGGCGAGTGAGTTGGCCGTTGCGGTTAGAGGCGCGCAGCTGTGAGCTTGCATTCGGTAGATAGTGAGTTCGAAAATCCCACTATCGGCTGCTCTGAACAGGGTGTTCCGTGGTTTCCCCATTTTCACTCCAGGCAAATGCTGGGACTGTTCCTTATTTAAGAACACGGCCATTTCCTTCCTACTCCTAGCCGTTACCTACCCATCGTCGCCGTAAGATCTACCTGCGTACGTGTGACGTAAAGCAAATTGCAAAAAACAGACAAAGGACTCTTATGCCTTTCGGCGTTACAAACCTCTGAGAATTAGCGGAATGCCTCCAGAATCCTCAATTTGTAACTAACTCTGGGGCTTCGTTTTCCTCTTTATAAATAAATAAATAAATAAATAAATAAATAAATAAATAAATAAATAAATAAATAAATAAATAAATAAATAAAAAGGGAGTCTAACCCTCGACGCCTTTGTCTTCCTGACTTCTTTCTTACAGAATACTGTTGATCACAACTGCGAGCTCTCTGCAATAGTTTTGCTACAACTTGATCCAGTTTAGCTTAGTATAATACCATCCTGGGAGATGACACATGCTAAGTTCTTGAAATATTCCACTTTTGTGTTCCTTCCTTCACATTGTCTCCTTAAGTGTCTTCTCAACTGGATCACACTAGTCTTGGTAATGCCATTTTTAAAATCATATTCACTGCCTCTTTCTTTTTCAAGATTCAAGTCATACCATTTCAGACTTTAAACACATTCTGCTAATTTCAACTACAACCCAGATATTTTTGTGGGATGCAAATGAGAAACCACGGAAGAACACCATCAGTGCTGGCAATAGCGTGTTTTGAATTTGACATCTCTCGAAACGTTCACAGCTACACAATCAATGAACTGCAATACTGTACTGAGTAACATGAAAATGCAGGTGGCTGTACGAAGAGTGATGAGGCTAAATACGAAGCTAATTGTTAAATCTGTTTACATAGTGCATGACTTTTGAAAGCAGCAGATGGCACTCTGCCTAAGGTTAAAAATATCTCCAGTGTACCAGCACTGTCAAATCATACTCACCATTGCACAGTGCCAATGTCTTAGAAGAATACAGAAACAAGCCGTGTTTCTTTTTCCAAATTAATTCAATATCTTTCATGGCGTCATTTTAAAATTAATTGTTTTCCAGATATCACCAGAGAAAATCCAGTCTCAGATTCTGACCATAATAGGGTTTCGGAGCTTTCTGTTACAACAATTACACTGCTTGATGATGATGCTTGTTGTTTTAAGGGGCCTAACATCGAAGGTCATCGGCCCCACAACAACTACACGATGTCAGCCTGTCATACAGTGGCTGAGTGGTTAGGGAATTTTCTTTTTCTTTTTATGTAGATCACTGGTTCTATGTTCTATAAATGGATAGTGTTCGATTCCCAGCTGGGTACAGGATTTTAATCTTAATTTTGTAATTCTTCTGGATCAGGGTCTAGGTGTATGTGTGTGCCGTCTTCAGCATTAAAAAAAAAGCGTCGTAGTAGGGCTCCATCTTCACAGACATGCAGGTCACCTATATGCGTCAAATAAAAGACCTGCACCAGGCCACACGCCATTATTATTTGATTCTGGTATGCAGAATGTGACTGTACGTAGGCAGTCAGTATGTCAAAGAAGGGATGCAAATGTTTCATAAAAGAATATGTGTCCAATTCAATTCCTGACAGATGCTTCTTCGATGGTCATAAAGATGCTAGGTCGACGCCAGGTCAAGGCAGGAGGGTCCAACTTATTTATGCGGTTTTCTCAGTGTGGCCTTGTGTCGTGCAGGAACGGTATTCCCTGTGACACTAACGTCGTTTTATGCTCATTTCTTACCCGGCAATGTGCCTTTCAGACCCCAAAATTGGACCACACCACGCTCTTCACTTTTTTCTGCGAGCCTCAGTATTCCACGTGCTGTTGGGACAGATTGACTGATAGGAGACAAGGATAAATGGCTAGAATATTGAAAAAAAAAAAAAAAAAAAAAAAAGAAAAAAAACAGCTCTGGTTTGGAAGGAAAATTAGGATGAAATAAGGAAAATTACTCATGTATATGGTAGAGTTAATTCTGTGAAGGATTTAAGTACTATAATTTACCGAAAATTATTCTCCACATCACATGCCCAACATTATATAGAGACAAGTGTGATGCGCGCTATTACAACTGAAAATATCCCCGAAACCGCTGAAATACGGCTCCGAGACAATCAATCAATCAATCAATCAATCAATCAATCAATCAATCAATCAATCAATCAATCAATCAATCAATCAATCAATCAATCAATCAATCAATCAATCAATCAATCAATCAATCAATCAATCAATCAATCAATCAATCAATCAATCAATCAATCAATCAATCAATCAATCAATCAATCAATCAATCAATCAATCAATCAATCAATCAATCAATCAATCAATCAATCAATCAATCAATCAATCAATCAATCAATCAATCAATCAATCAATCAATCAATCAATCAATCAATCAATCAATCAATCAATCAATCAATCAATCAATCAATCAATCAATCAATCAATCAATCAATCAATCAATCAATCAATCAATCAATCAATCAATCAATCAATCAATCAATCAATCAATCAATCAATCAATCAATCAATCAATCAATCAATCAATCAATCAATCAATCAATCAATCAATCAATCAATCAATCAATCAATCAATCAATCAATCAATCAATCAATCAATCAATCAATCAATCGCAACTGATCTGAATTTAGGGCTGTTACTCTGGTGGCAGGTTCCCTGTCATTTGTTCACATACCTGGCGAGTTGGCCGTGCGGTTAGGGTCGCGGAGCTGTGCGCTTGCGGGTTCGAAATCCACTGTCGGCAGCCCTGAAGATGGTTTTCCGTGGTTTCCCATTTTCACATCAGGCAAATGCTTGAGCTGTACCTTAATTATGGTCACAACCGCTTCCTTCCAACTCCTAGGCCTTTCCTATCCCATCGTCGCCATAAGACCTATCTATGTCGGTGCGACGTAAAGCAAACTAGCTAAAAATGTTGTTCACATAGTATTTTATTAAATGATTTCAAGGAACTTTGAAATACACTGACTGAGCAAATGTCATGGGATAGCGGAGCACTGATGCTCTGTGCACCACACGCCCCCTGTGCCAGCGGTAGTTGTATAGGAGAATTTGTGAGCAGTGGCTGTGCATGTGACAGGTGTAACATGGAACGTCGTCGTGAGCTGACACCGTTCGAACGGGGTATGGTGGTCGGTGCCCAACGGATGGGAAGTGCGATTTCGGAAGTGGTGCGGGAATTCGGCTTAACACGATCAACCGTGTCCAGGGTGTATCGTGAATGGATGAATGCGGGTGTCACCGTTCACAACAGACGAACGACCGGCCGTCCAGCCACCCTCGATGACCGTGACCGGCGACATCTGAGACGGATTGTCAATAGTGACAGACGGGCAACCGTGCAACAAATCACGGCTCAATTCAACACAGGCCGTGCTAGACACGTCTCCCAATGGACAATCCGTAGGAACATGGGTTCTGTGGGGTATGGGAGCCGGCGCCGCACACGGGTGCTACTGTTTACCCAACATAATTGGGCACAACGACACGCATTTGTCGCCAGTCACCAGGGATGGACACAGGAAAAATGGCGTAACGTGATATGGTCGGACAAATCGCGATTTTAACTGCACCATGCCGATGGGAGGCACCGTGTATGGCGCAGACCTCATGAAGCGATGGATCCCGCCTGCCTCGAAGGTGTGGTCCAGGGCGCTGGTGTCTCTGTTATGATCTCGGGTGCATTTTCTGGTATGGAATGGGCCCCCTAGTTGTTCTGGAAGAGACTTTGAATGGTACGCGGTATGTTGAGCTGCTCAGAGACCATCTCCATCCATTTTTGGCCTTCCAGGGCCCAGACGGTTCTGCGGTATTTCAAGATGATAACGCGCCGCCAAATCGCTCTCACGTTGCCCGGGAATGGTTCCAGCAACATGCAGCGGAGGTCCAACGACTGCGAGTTGAAAAATGGCTCGACGAATGGTTTGCCGCAAAAGACAAGCAGTTTTTCTGGCATGGTATTCATAACTTACCTGAAAGAGTGTAGAAGCTGGTGGCTAATACTTTAAATAAACAAAAGATGAATTTCCCTTGAAAATTACGTGTTTTGTTTACCACAAAAACTGGCAGAAACTTATGCATACACCTAGTAATCTTCATGTGTGTCTCATGCACTGGAACCATATTTTAACTGGGGTCTTCCACCCTTTCCTTTATATCGTTACTACAACCCATAAAAACAGCACCAGTCGCTTAAGTGCGGTCAGTATCCAGTATTCGGAAGCCCTGAAGATGGTTTTCCGTGGTTTCCCATATTCACACCAGGCAAATGCTGGGGCTGTACCTTAACTAAGGCCACCGTCACTTCCTTCCCCACCGAGCTCGATAGCTGCATTCGCTTAAGTGCGGTCAGTATCCAGTATTCGGGAGATAGTAGGTTCGAACCCCACTCTCGGCAGCCCTGAAGATGGTTTTTCGTGGTTTCCCATTTTCACACCAGGCAAATGCTGGGGCTGTACCTTAATTAAGGCCACGGCCGCTTCCTTCCCACTCCTAGCCCCTTCCTATCCCATCGTCGCCATAAGGCCTATCTGTGTCGGTGCGACGTAAAGCAACTTGCAAAAAAAAAAAAAAAAGCTTCCTTCCCAGTCCTAGCCCTTTTCTGTCCTATCGTCCCGAATACTGGATACTGGCCACACTTAACCGACTGCAGCTATCCAGCTCGGTAGGATCAACAGTAATGCTCTACCTATTTTAATTCTAGAAATTTAGCCACTCATTCGATCACTCTTCTGTCTATTCCAATAGCCCTCACCATTTTTGCAGTCTTCCATGAGCTAACCTATCACAAGCCTTGGGTAGGTCAATAGTGGTACAGTCCATTTGGCTCCTCAATCTACAATATCTGCTATATTTTTCCGGAATCTTGAAAGTTGAGCCTCAATGGGACAATCTTTCCTAAACTCGAACTACCTTCTGTCAAACCGGTTAGTAATTTCGCAAGCATGTCTAATAAATCAGAAAGAAAATTTTCCTAGAGTTTATATGCAACACATGTCAGCTGATTGGCCGGTGAGTACCTGATTTATGTTTATCACACTTTCCTTTGCAGACTGGAGTACTATAGCAACTCTCCATTTTGTATAGCTCCTCATGCAAAGAGTAACCAAATACGTACTTCAGATGTTTTACTATAGCCTTACAAATTGCCTTTAGTATATAGCCAGAAGTATTAACTATTCCATGTGCTTTTCTAGCTTTCGACATTTGTATTTTTTTGTAAATGTCTTTTTACTATTATTATTATTATTATTATTATTATTATTATTATTATTATTATTATTATTATTATTATTATTATTATTATTATTGGTAAATTTAGGTATTTCACAAGTATTCACTAAACACCTCCTCTACCTGCGCATTACCCTTGTGTCCAACTACCTTAACATATTGTTGACTAACTAATTCTGCTGTCTGTAAATCCTTGCATATAGACTCCCTTTGTTTATTAATCGATCCTGGAATATTCTTCCTGAAACCTAGTTTTTCTTAAATCACTTATGTATTCCTCGATTTTTAACTAAAATTCATATGTCTGTCAATAATTTTTGCCATCATGTTTTACCCATTTGAATGATATGATAAATTAAATTTCCTGGTACATTCCTTCAAACTCTCCTTACTCCCACGACAAATTTCTTTTTAACCCTCACCTTTTTCTTAAACTTTTTATTTCTGTGTTATAACGTAAAGGGTGTTTACCATTCCTTACCATTTTTAAAGGCACGTATCTGTTTTCTAGCTACTCAAGAATTTCTTTAAACCCAATCCACATGTTGTTAACTCTTATATTTGTTATTTTGCACCGATATTAATTGCTTTTTAAAAATTCTCTCATGCCTCTGTTATCAACCATACTGAACTGGTTAATTGTCATACTCTTATAACTAGAGCCTGGATTTCCATGCAAATGCATGTTTTTAAATAAGCTAGCTACACTTCTCAAACTTTGCAAATATTCGTTTTACGGCTTAACAATTCCAAATAACCGTGCATGTTTGCATGTTTTGGCGTTTTTCGGAGAAAATTCATGCATAATGGATATTTGGAAGATTTTGGATTTAATAGCGCATATTTGGACGTTTAATATTGAATAATATGACTTTTATTCTGACTTTGACGCATATATATTGTTAACTTGCATTATAGTGCATTTTCTGAATGTTAGTTTGCAGAATTTGGGACAATTTTTCACGTTGTAGGCTACAGCATGTCTATTACTGAGAGACGGAGAGAATGTATTCCTGGCATCCTATGTGACAACCATAGTTAGTAGCCTACATACGGTACAGGTCCTACAGTATAATGCAATTAACCAAACACTTTCTTATCTGCTGCTTGAGTAAACAATGACGTAAGTCGGAAGGCCCCACGTCGAAATCTAATTCTTAGGAATAAGGTGTTCCAGTTTTACAGTTGTACATTGCTATAAATTGAACCGTAAATTGTGCATTAATCATTGACGGCTCATTTTTCGTCTGTTAGACGAACAAAAGAAACCTTGTATCGCACTTCTGTGACGCCGCGTTACTGGGATAGCAGCTTACAAATTCTGGTTTTTCACTAAACCCTCTACCGTTGTTATCCTGGAATGTCCTACCCGGAACTCTCAATCGTCACACGTCTGTGTTATCGTAGCAAGCAATCGTTACCACTTATTGAGGACATTCAAATGTGTCTGCAATCATCGCATGGAGAAGCAGCTGCCGCAGATAGAGATAAGTTGATCAAACTAATTCGTTCAAATCCTGATTTTGAATTCGTCAAGCTTATAAAAGACGTATTGTGGTGAAAATGCAAAAGACGTACAATTTGACCTCACTTTGTCGAAATGTCTTCATTGAATTATGCATCCATCACTTCTCGTGACGTAAAAGGATAATTTTCTGTGCTTGAGTATGTGCTGAATGATAAACGGATGAGCTTAAATCAAGACAATTTGGAGAAATTAGGGTAGTTTTTGTTAATGTTTCAAAAGGAACTGAATTTGGATAGTGCATATTTTCCAGTTTATTGTGCATGTTTTGAGATTTGATAGTGCATGGAAATCCGGGCTCTACTTAAAACTTTCCTTTCAGATTTATTTTAACTACGATTAAAACACCGCCGTGATCACTTATAGCATACATCACTTCAGTTTTTCTATAGAGTTCACCCCGTTTTACCAAACACTACGTCTAAAATAATCCTGTATCTAGTTGGTTCTAACACATTATGATGCGGCTGTCCTTTCCAGATTATTTATCATTTGGTGGTCATGCTTTCTGTCATTCTCAGTATTTTACCACCTAACATTGGTAAATTGCGATCAAGCACTGCAATCATGTTCTTTCTTTCGTCGTTTCCCGCATTACAGATTACCTTCCCAATTAATTCCTCGTATTTACAACCCAAAACATCAAGTTACACTCAAATTCCGAGATAAAATTTCCGCATGCATAATATAACTTCTCAGCCACGATTCACTCCTATTTCAATATCTTGTAAGTATATATATGTTAAATCAGTTCATATTGCCTTCAAAATCTCAGCCCACCTGTCTACCTAACAATACTTCAACAGTTTGACACCTTACTTGACTTCCCGCTCCCTGTACTCTCATCACCGCTCGCTAGTCCACCTCGTTTCCCTGAATGTATCCCCCTATGACTTGTCTAAACAACCCCCTAACTTATACGTACCAATCCGGTTTAAATGAAGGCCATTTGAGCGCAGATGAACTACCCATCCTTTAGGATATATATAAATCTCACTTCCAGTTTCCCACACACTCACTTGGCAGTCTTATATAAATCCCTGATCACCCTTCATTGAGTGCCCCTTTATCATAGTATCCCACTGATAACTCTCTCCGCGTTCTGAAACTTCTCCCGTACTGCCATAACCAGATCCCACACATCCCCAGCTATATTGGTACCTGTTCCCGATAGCCTTACGTTGTTGGTACCAAGGTATAAAGCACCTCGTTCTCTGTATCCTCCTCCTTCTCTTCTAATTTCCTCAACATCTGTCTTAACCTAATTCCTGGATATCAATCTGCCCTGGTTCCCTTTCTCCGCATACTTTTCACACGTGCCTAACAATAGATTCTCCCGTGACCAGAGATTCAACTTTACCCACTTCATTAGATCACTTCCCCTCCTGGTCTCCCTTATCTTCCCTAACGGCTGTAAAACCTATCCCTCCTCCCTTTCATGCCTCTAATGTACTCGTTTCACCTCCCTCTTCATATTCTCTACAATACGTTTCCTCTTCCTACCTTTCCCTTTCCCTTTCCCTTTCCCTTTCCCTTTCCCTTTCCCTTTCCCTTTCCCTTTCCCTTTAATCTTATCTATAACACTTCTCTGTTCCCCATCTTCCCTCTGCTATTCTATCAACAGATACCTCTTGAAATTTCACCCTTCCGACTAGACCCTTTGGCACTCATTTTCCTTCCCTTTAAATCATTAGCTCACATGTCTTCATCAACTTCTCCCATTCCGTCCACGTCCTCTTGTGTATTTATTGTACCCTGTACATTGTTTAAGAGAGACCTGCCTTCATTCCCGTCCTTTGTTAAAAGCCTAATTACTCCTCGCAGTCCGCTCACTTCCGCAGTAATCACACCTGCATTGCTCAGTCAATCTTTAATATTCTTCGCAGAAATTTGAAATATGAACATAAAATAAAATAACGTATTCTGTAAATTAAAAATTTGTTAAAGGTAAGATATACTGCATACTACATAAGTATTACACGAAAGTAAAACAAGGAAGATTCTAACTAACCGTAACTGGTGAAAACCTAGCTGTGTTAGTACGAGATTAAACAGCTAACATATACTGTATCAACGCTATATATTTCTAGAAAATACATTATATTACTGTGTAGAGTGCTCACATAATTGACTTTTAGGTTGTATTATAAATAAATAAATAAATAAATAAATAAATAAATAAATAAATAAATAAATAAATAAATAAATAAATAAATAAATAAATAAATCGGCATCTCACATGACCTCTTCAGTTTTAGAATAATGTTAAGGGACAGCCAAGTCATTTCCATTCGGCCATGAAGGCCTCTGGAGGAGTGCAAAGTAAACATTTCAACAATATTTAACCTCAGTACTAAGTGAGATAGTGTGGGGTAGCCCTTTGTCCACCAGCTTTCTCTCTCCCTGGAATTAACTGGTAATCATTTTTTGTGTTAGCTCAGTGAATCACAGGGCCATATGCCTCTCCAGATGTTGAAGTCTCGTTTCTAAATGTTTTGACTTCCTGACAGGGAATCGAAACCACAAACTTCCAACTCATCCAGGCAGCCTCTCCTCTACTGTCAAAATGAATTATAATTATTTCACATCTCATATAATTCACCTGTTACATGCAGATCATGGGGTACAAACGATAATCGTCCCCTAATTGCAGGGTGCATTTTGGTTATACTGTCGTTATGGAAAAGCCATAATACTGAAAATAAGGTACAATTACAAGATTGCCAAATATAGGGAGTGCTATAAAGCTTGAAAAAAGGAGCACAAAATGAAAATTTAGCCTCACCTAAACATGCTTCCTTTACAAAATGAATATGTTTTTACTATTTTATAAGGAGCGAGGCTATCGGAAGACATATACAAAATAATATCGACCATTGACAATATCCACTTCCTTTTCACATATTGAACGTAGGGCTCTGTAAATGTGATTACATCTTGGATTACTTGGTTATGCGAGCACTAGTTTCCTTATTCGGTGAAACTCTTAGGATGAAAACGAGACCAGTATGCAATTTTAATGATGATATAAATATCTTTATTAATTCTGGACGATGTTAAAGAGAATAGGTCACTAGTGTAGCACGAATGAGGTATTATTAGTTCCTCCGGGCTTCTCAGACTTGATGAATATTTAAGGAATTTAAAGGCACTGTTCTAAGAAATTAACTGCCGTTCGAAATGAATGGATAAGTGCACCTATTTATCCCTGGTACAGCAGTCCTGATTGGATTTGGTCTACCATGCGACCACTGCTCATCTCGAAGGCCTGCAGATTACGACTGATGCGTGACCAGCGTCACGAATAATCTTGACCGTTATTCTTAGCTTTCTGGAATGGGGCCGCTATCTCGTACATCATGGAATACAAACAATGGATGTCTCCTGATTGCAGGCTGCAGTTTTGGTGGCACAATCTTTATACAAAGGTAAGCATTTCAACTATTTGTGAACTAGTTCCTCAATTTTTCTTACGTGGGCTGAATGGACCTCGGATCAGTCCTCAGATTCAGGAAAGAATCCCTGATCTGGTCAGCAATCGAACTTGGAGCCTCCGGGTAAAAGGCAGACTTGTAACCCCTACACCGTGGGACTGGCGTTCGATCGTATATGGTCTGCAGTTTTTACATATACTTGTGTTTACTGTTTGATTTCTATATTTCTTAATCCATGTGTACTTCAATGTTGGCAAGATTTTATGATTTAATTTCTTTGAACTCTGTTGCTTCCGCCTCTCGCCAGTATGGTGTCTTGTGCATGGACTGTTGAGAGATAAAATGCTGTGAATATTGAATTTTTACGACCGCATTGTAATCGAAAACGACTTTCAACCTATTAGGTCGTGTTACGTACATTTAGTCATCATCATCATCATCATCATCTGTTTACCCTCCAGGTTCGGTTTTTCCCTCGGACTTAGCGAGGGATCCCACCTCTACCGCCTCAAGGGCAGTGTCCTGGAGCTTCAGACTCTTGGTCGGGGGATACAACTGGGGAGTATGACCAGTACCTCGCCCAGGCGGCCTCACCTGCTATGCTGAACAGGGGCCTTGCGGAGGGATGGGAAGATTGGAGGGGATAGGCAAGGAAGAGGGAAGGAAGCGGCCGTGGCCTTAAGTTAGGTACCATCCCGGCATTCGCCTGGAGGAGAAGTGGGAAACCACGGAAAACCACTTCCAGGATGGCTGAGGTGGGAATCGAACCCACCTCTACTCAGTTGACCTCCCGAGGCTGAGTGGACCCCGTTCCAGCCCTCGTACCACTTTTCAAATTTCGTGGCAGAGCCGGGAATCGAACCCGGGCCTCCGGGGGTGGCAGCTAATCACGCTAACCACTACACCACAGAGGCGGACACGTACATTTAGTACGTGTTGAAAAGATGTTAAGTACAGAACAAAAATACCAACCGGACACCAGTGGGATCCAAACCCACAACCTCCCGATATCACGTCGGTTGCTCTACCAACTGAGCTATGGTGGCCTAGGCCATCTTTGTTCTGTTGGAAAGGATCTAAGCTACAGGTCAGTGACAACTGTTCTTCTCGGGGTGGTAGCGAAAAGTTCGTACTGGTAATAGAGAACGATTCTGGGAGATAAAGACGATTTTTTATACATAAAGTACTTTAAAAATAAATATGTAAATAACCTTCCAAATATAAGCGATTCAAGATTCATTTAGCAGTAAGAATTTTTGTTCGTATAAACTTGACAAGGTCCGCCTCTGTGGTGTAGTGGTTAGTGTGATTAGCTGCCACCCCCGGAGGCCCGGGTTCAATTCCCGGCTCTGCCACGAAATTTGAAAAGCGGTACGAGGGCTGGAACGGGGTCCACTCAGCCTAGGGAGGTCAACTGAGTAGAGGTGGGTTCTATTGCCACCTCGGCCACCCTGGAAGTGGTTTTCCGTGATTTCCACTTCTCCTCCAGGTAAATGCCGGGATGGTACTTGACTTAAGGCCACGACCGCTTCCTTCCCTCTTCCTTACCTATCCCATCCAATCTTCCCATCGCCCCACAAGGCCGCTGTTCAGCATAGCAGGTGAGGCTGCCTGAGCGAGGTACTGGTCATCCTCCCCAGTTTTATCTCCTGACCCAGAGACTGAAGCTCCAGGACACTGCCCTTGAGGCGGTAGAGGTGGGATCCCTCGCTGAGTCCGAGAGAAAAACCGAACCTGGAGGGTGAACAGATTACGAACGCACGAACGAACGATAAACTTGACAAGATATTTTGTGGTGATCCTTCTTTCGGCGATAAACGTATTTTTATAGTTGTGTTATACGTTCATTATTATTAGCATTATTTCGTCAAATATAAAGAGAATACAATTAAAAGTCACATATTGTAATTCATTGTGCCGGCTCCATGGTGTTGGGGGTAGCGTGCCTGTCTCTTACCCGGATGCCCCGGGTTCAATTCCCGTCCAGATCGGGGATTTTAACATGAATCTGGAAGCTCGTTCGAGATCCACTCAGCCTTCGTGATTATCATTTGAGGAGCCATCTGCCGGTGATATAGGGGCCCGGTCTAGAACTCCAAGAATAACAGCCGTGAGGATTCGTCATGCCGACCACACGGCACCTCGTAATCTGCAGGCCTTAGGGATGAGCAGCGGTCGCTTAGTAGGGCATGGGCCTTCGGGGCTGTTGCATCATGTGGTTTGGTTTGGCTCTTGTAATTCATTATTTGATCCTGTAGTCTAAAGTAAATGTAACCCCCCAACCCCATGGCACTACAGCCCTTGAAGGGCCTTGGCCTACCAAGCGACCGCTGCTCAGTCCGAAGGCCTGCAGATTACGAGGTATCGTGTGGTCAGCACGACGAATCCTCTCGGCCGTTATTCTTGGCTTTCTAGACCGGGGCCGCCATCTCACGTCAGATAGCTCCTCAATTCTAATCACGTAGGCTGAGTGGACCTCGAACCAGCCCCCAGGTCCAGGTAAAAATCCCTGACCTGGCCGGGAATCGAACCCGGGGCCTCCGGGTAAGAGGCAGGCACGCTACTCCTACACCACGGGGCCGGCAAAGTAAATGTAAACCGTAATCAGCAATTGTTTAAGAATCAGCAACTGCCACTGCATTCATGAACTATTTGTGCCTCCATCTGCAAGTTCGTTCCGAACTACGTGGTGTTTGCTGGCTTTGCAGGACATCGAGTAGGGTAGGTTTCACCTTAACAGCGGCTAGTTTGAACCTTGCAGTTCTACATTCGGGAGGCTTGGGGGCTGGTACCCACCGTCTGCTGTACTGAGAATGGATTTCCGTAGTTTTCCATTCTCTAAGGTGAATGCCGGGACAGATCTTTCTACTATCTGTGCACTTTTTAGCGATAGATTTACACCCTAGTGCTGAAGCGGTCGACCTCGGCAATCTTCGAGATTCGTACTGGCAATCTTTGAAACACAAACTATGAATCGCTTATGCATCGCTGTGCGACATCTGGCATACACCTTACGTACTAGTACTGTTGTTATTTACACAGCAAAGCCAAACTATAGAATTCACTCTAGGAATAAGATTCGCATCGAGAAACGTTATATCATGTTATATAATGTGTGTGTGACAAGCTGTTGGCTTAAAATAACAAATATTAAGAAAATTCATATCGATCGATCATATTATCTATTCATTCCAGATTTCATTTCCATTCAGTTGGCAGTACTAACGGAACCGGAAGTGCTCCCTCTTTACTTCTCAAACACTTGCACAAATCTATCGCTAAAAAGTGCGCAGATAGTACAGGCCACGGCCTCCATCCACTCACATTCTTCGTACCTCAAATCACCGCTTCAAATCTCCCTGGGCCGAGAAAGGGAGTAACCCTCTAGGAGTTCGACGTACTCCTTCAGGGTACGGAATGAAAACAGTTCGCTAGTATTTTTGGGAGACCAGAAAAATGCGCATGCCCGGTGAGGCACGGGGTGAAGGGGTTTTCACCAGCAGAGCCTAAGGCTCAATAAGATGGGTATGCTTAGCCGCCATTTTGGTTCATACATGAGCAGTGGGCCATGTGATCAAACTCTAGTTTCTCCTACGAGCGCTCTCTTCGTCACATTGAACGTATTGCTTTAATCACCGCGTGCAGGGACAGAATAGTGTTATATTTTTGTGGATATTTATTACATAATGGTGGGTTGTTTAGCACGTAGTTGTATTACGGTAATGTCTCTACTGCGGGATACAGGTGGTTTAGATTCCCTTCTGGTCTGCATTATGACTCCACTGCCTCTGCTACACATTCTACTTCAACTGCTGACTTAAACCTGCATCCAGCTCCCAATGACATTACTACACTCCTTAATTCCGTCACATTGATCATTCAATATTCAGTTCTGCCCCCAAAGTCCGACAACAGGATATTCAACATCGAAACACCACAGTTACAATATTTAACTTTATATAAAAGAAATAATTTGTTTAACATTGGTGGTAGTACAACAAATGCATATTGAAAACCAAGATCTGTGGTAGGCCTATGTGCAGACAGGTTTTAAATTATGAGCTTTCTGACTCAAGCTCTGAAACATTCGTATTTTGCTTTAAATTTGGTGGTCTAACGAAACCGAATTGTGAAGTTATGCTATTTTGCTTTACGACGCACCGACACAGATTTGTCTTATGGCGACGATGGGATAGAAAAGGCCTAGGAAGTGGAAGAAAGCAGCCGTGGCCTTAATTAAAGTACATCCCCAGCATTTGCCTGGTGTGAAAATGGGAAACCACGGAAAACCATCTTCAGGGCTGCCGACAGTGGGGCTCGAACCTACTATCTCCCGATTACTGTGTGAAGGTATGAAATTAATATCTAACTGTGAGATCTTCTATAGGGACTATAAGCATTATGTAGTGCAAAATGGTGCAAATTTTTTAATGTAGAAAATTTTGAATGATAAATTAATGTACCAGTAGGATGTTTTCCAACGTGCTATAATTTAAAAGAAAAAGTTAGACACTTCTTCAAAATTCGATCCTATGCTGTTGTGGACTTCAACCAGAATGTACGGAAACGAGGTAAAATGTATGGGACTGCTTCGGAAAAGAAGAGAAAAATGTAAACAAGGAATGTAACGTTATTGTTTTGTATACCGGTGTACTGTAATAAAAGGAGACAGTAAATTTATAAAATATTACTTAAATATCGTTTTTTTTAAATGTGGTGCCTGAGCAAGTTAACCAATTTTGCAACCCTTTGAAATTTAATAAGGTGAGTCGTATTGAAAAATCATACTTCTCCTCAAGCGTTAGGAATCTCTGTAAAAAAAAGGGTACTGTTAACTTTGCCAAAGTAAAAAATGTTCAATATTCTTAACAGCTCGTGGGTTACTCCCCTTACAAGTCACTGGTACGGTAACTGATTATCAGTGTAATACTTCAGGTTGTCAGGTTGGGAGAGATGATTCAGCTATGGAAGTAATTACTCTATTCCTATTTTCTTCCTGAATGTAATTTATAATAACATTTGTTTCATGAATGTTCGGTTGAATAAACTAAAATCCTCTGTTCATTACAACTGCATAAGTTGATGAGATTCATTACACAACAATATAAGAAATATACTAATATTTACGTTGAGTAACCGTTTGAGTAATACTGAGAATGAGTATTTTTACAGTAGGCCTATGTTAGTTTAGCATTACTGTATTTTCTAGCGTGGAGAACAGTAAAAAAGAGGGATATACAAGGCTGGGTCGGTCAACTGTATTATTAACGTAGTGCAGGAATGAACCATAATGGCGGGCGAGCATACCTAGTCTTTAGAGAGCCCTAATGGTAACCATTGCGTCACTGTAAAATGGTTACCATTAGGGCTCTCTAAAGACTAGGTATGCTCGCCCGCCATTATGGTTCATTCCTGCACTACGTTAATAATACAGTTGACCGACCCAGCCTTGTATATCCCTCTTTTTTACTGTTCTCCACGCTAGAAAATACAGTAATGCTAAACTAACATAGGCCTACTGTAAAAATACTCATTCTCAGTATTACTCAAACGGTTACTCAACGTAAATATTAGTATATTTCTTATATTGTTGTGTAATGAATCTCATCAACTTATGCAGTTGTAATGAACAGAGGATTTTAGTTTATTCAACCGAACATTCATGAAACAAATGTTATTATAAATTACATTCAGGAAGAAAATAGGAATAGAGTAATTACTTCCATAGCTGAATCATCTCTCCCAACCTGACAACCTGAAGTATTACACTGATAATCAGTTACCGTACCAGTGACTTGTAAGGGGAGTAACCCACGAGCTGTTGAGAATATTGAACATTTTTTACTTTGGCAAAGTTAACAGTACTTTTTTTTTACAGAGATTCCTAACGCTTGAGGAGAAGTATGATTTTTCAATACGACTCACCTTATTAAATTTCAAAGGGTTGCAAAATTGGTTAACTTGCTCAGGCACCACATTAAAAAAAACGATATTTAAGTAATATTTTATAAATTTACTGTCTCCTTTTATTACAGTACACCGGTATACAAAACAATAACATTACATTCCTTGTTTACATTTTTCTCTTCTTTTCCGAAGCAGTCCCATACATTTTACCTCGTTTCCGTACATTCTGGTTGAAGTCCACAACAGCATAGGATCGAATTTTGAAGAAGTGTCTAACTTTTTCTTTTAAATTATAGCACGTTGGAAAACATCCTACTGGTACATTAATTTATCATTCAAAATTTTCTACATTACAAAATTTGCACCATTTTGCACTACATAATGCTTATAGTCCCTATAGAAGATCTCACAGTTAGAAATTAATTTCATACCTTCACACAGTAATCGGGAGATAGTAGGTTCGAGCCCCACTGTCGGCAGCCCTGAAGATGGTTTTCCGTGGTTTCCCATTTTCACTCCAGGCAAATGCTGGGGATGTACTTTAATTAAGGCCACGGCTGCTTTCTTCCACTTCCTAGGCCTTTTCTATCCCATCGTCGCCATAAGACAAATCTGTGTCGGTGCGTCGTAAAGCAAAATAGCATAACTTCACAATTCGGTTTCGTTAGACCACCAAATTTAAAGCAAAATACGAACGTTTCAGAGTTTGAGTCAGAAAGCTCATAATTTAAAACCTGTCTGCACATAGGCCTACCACAGATCTTGGTTTTCAATATGCATTTGTTGTACTACCACCAATGTTAAACAAATTATTTCTTTTATATAAAGTTAAATATTGTAACTGTGGTGTTTCGATGTTGAATATCCTGTTGTCGGACTTTGGGGGCAGAACTGAATATTGAATGATCAATGTGACGGAATTAAGGAGTGTAGTAATGTCATTGGGAGCTGGATGCAGGTTTAAGTCAGCAGTTGAAGTAGAATGTGTAGCAGAGGCAGTGGAGTCATAATGCAGACCAGAAGGGAATCTAAACCACCTGTATCCCGCAGTAGAGACATTACCGTAATACAACTACGTGCTAAACAACCCACCATTATGTAATAAATATCCACAAAAATATAACACTATTCAGTCCCTGCACGCGGTGATTAAAGCAATACGTTCAATGTGACGAAGAGAGCGCTCGTAGGAGAAACTAGAGTTTGATCACATGGCCCACTGCTCATGTATGAACCAAAATGGCGGCTAAGCATACCCATCTTATAGAGCCTTAGTTACCATAGCAACTCCGCTACTACCCAGGCGACTACTGGCAGCTCTTCGCTCTTGTCAGTTGTAATCCAGCAAACTGCAAAGTGAGAGTCAATGTTTTCGTATAGCAGATAAGAGCCGATCTGTCTGGGCAGAATTGGAAGTTCATGTTTGCAGGCCACATTCCTCATTCTTGCATTCTTCTCATCTCTACACAGTAGTAGTCTGCGGGATGCTTATCAAGTGGTTCAGAATTTGCCCATAAATTCATTAGTTTGTAATTCAGTTAATTATGTGAAAAGTCTTGAAATTTCAAAGAAAGAGTGGAAGAGATAACAAGCATTTGGTAATCGAATCAATTATTTTTCTCTTCTTCAAGAGTGGTTGATGGTGTAGGAAATGTCATTGGCGGCTCAAACTGTACGAGTGAGGTACGCTTGTAGATGACAAGTTTAATTATAGGCCAGGCAGACTTGAGCTCGCGGTTCCTGTGGTTGACAGCTGCAACTGGCCATCCATCAGCAGATAATTAATTACAAAATACTCGATATTCTGATACGTGCTTCCCACTACACACTCATCGATTTCTAGTATCTCATTCGGATGACGTCTGCCAGTAGACTTTGTACGGGCATCCTAAATTATGAACGGTACGTACTTCAAGGTCATAATATCATAAAATAATTTTATTTCAAATCCCTTCAATTTCGTCAGTTAATTTTACGACATCTTGACAAACATTTGATGAATCCGTGCATGGTAAAATGCTTTATTATTATTATTATTATTATTATTATTATTATTATTATTATTATTATTATTATTATTATTATTATTATTATTATTATTATTATTATTACCTTGTAAGGAAGACACTCCGATGACGGTGGGCGGCATGTGCCATGTGAAAGTAACTGCGTCTTATAGTCTGGCCCCGCGATGTAGGGGGCAACGCGTCCACCTGTCACCCGGCGTCCCCGGGTTCGATTCCTGGCCGGGTCAGGGGTTTTTAATTGTAAACTATTAATATCCCTGGCCTGGGGTTAGGGTGTTTGTGTCGTCCTTAATGTTCCTTTCCTCATATTCAACAATTTACACTTCCGCCATTTCCAAATACACGCAGGTTCACAACATATCGTCGACGCCCCGAATAAATAGCATTTAATAAAAACTGTGTGTTATTTTGGTGGAGGATAGTGTTATGTGTGGTGTGTGAGTTGCAGGGATGTTGGGGGCAGCACAAACACCCGAGCCAAGGGAATTAACCATTTAAGGTTAAAATCTCCGACCCGGCCGGGAAACGAACCCGGGACCCTCTGGATCAAAGGCCAGCATGCTAACCATTTAGCCATGGAGCCGGACAATGCCTTCTTATGACATGCCGAGATTGCGCTGCTATTTGTTGACTGACCTGTGCTAAATACTGTAATGCTCACTTCGTGGCACATACCATTCTCATATTTGGCATAAATCTGCTCAGCATCACTCTATCTTCACTACTGTTCTGATGCTCTTCTTGTATTTCTGTACTAATAAACAAGGACTTAACCGCACGTTTCGATCATTTGACATTAATTGCTTTATAACTCATCCTCTATACGAGGCTGGACTGTGTGGGTCAGATGGTAGAGCGCTGGTGGGTTCAATTCCGCCTCAGTTCTTTGGTAACTGGAGGTAAAGAAGTATCCCTGCCTCATGTCGATATAGTTGCCGCCGGGCTGAGTGGCTCAGACGGCTAAGGCGCTGGCCTTCTAACCCCAACTTGGCAGGTTCGATCCTAGCTCAGTCCGGTGGTATTTGAAGGTGCTCAAATACGACAGCCTCGTGTCGGTAGATTTACTGGCACGTAAAAGAATTCCTGCGGGACTAAATTCCGGCACCTCGGCGTCTCCGAAGATCGTAAAAGTAGTTAGTGGGGCGTGCAGCAAATAACATAATAAAAAAAGATATATTTGCCGACACATAAACAAACTTGTGCGGGACAAATTTCTGGCATTTTGGTGTCAATAATAATAATAATAATAATAATAATAATAATAATAATAATAATAATAATAATAATAATAATAATAATAATAATAATAATAATAATAATAATAATAATAATATGTCCGTATTAACACTTATTATTACAATTTGCTTTTCTTCACACCGGTACAGATGGGTCTTATGGCGACGACGGGATAGGAAAGGGTTAGGAGTGGGAAAGAAGTGGCTGTGGCCTTAATTAAGGTACAGCCCCAGCATTTGCCTGGTGTGAAAATGGGAAACCAAGGAAAACCATTTCCAGAACTGCCGAGAGTAGGGTTCGAACTCACTATCTCCAGAATGCAGGCTGTTAGCTACGTGACCCAAACTGTGCAGCCACTTACTCATTATTATTATTATTATTATTATTATTATTATTATTATTATTATTATTATTATTATTCATCGTTATGACCACTAAGGAGCGCGAGATCTCAACTGTTTTTCTTCTTGCGGGCCCACCAAGTTTTCATCCTTCCGGAGTGTGCTTTCTTCCATGCACCAGACTGGACATCTTGAGTCGAGTTTGGACTTCTTCTCGATGAAACTGTCTAAGTTTGCGTGTGAGTGGTGCTCGGAGTTGAATGTCTGATTCTGAGATTCCATTCTTCAAAGGATCCTTATCGATATCCACCAACCAAGGATAAATCGTTTTGAGACTTCTGAAGTAGGATAACAAACGTTTACAGATTCTTTCAGCTGGCAATCTGAGGAGGTGAGCGTAAAAAGTTATCCTGCCTTTCCGGATTATGCTTGATATCTTCTCGGTGTGGGTATATATTTCTAAGTTGCTCCGAAGTCTGTAAACACCATCTTTGAGGTTGGGACTAACAATTTTTCGGATAATCCTCCTTTTCGTAATTGCCAGTTTCTCAAGCAGTCTATGTGTTTGAAGTGTCAAACAATTTGCTGTATATAATGCTTCAAGTCTAATTACAGTTTGATAATGTCTAACATTTGCATTTCGAGAGATAGACATTTGTTATGTACGCGTGTGTTTTGAATGAGCCTGAAGTATGTTTCAAACATGTTGACATCTGTTAAGGCGGCGAAACTTCTCAGAATTATCGGATTGAACCCGTTCACAGAGGTATTTGAATCTTTCCACATTCAAGATTCTACCGTAGGTAGTCAGAAGATGTTGTTAGAGCACGTATGATGTTAGAAATGAAGTGTGTTTTGGTGTAGGAGATTTTGAGGCCATTCTTAACCGCGCATTCGTGCAGGTGATTAATTTGTTGGGTAGCTAGTTCAAGTGAGGAAGTAAGAAGTGCGAGGTCATCTGCAAAAGCAAGGCAATTAATACTGATACCATTATGAGTTCATGCTATTTGAACTCCATTAGGAATTCCTTTAGGTTGGAGAATGTCTCCATTCCCTGAAGACCCTCTCGACAGCACAGTTGAAAAGTAGTAGTGATAGTCCATCTCCTTGCCAAACTCATGTTTGTATTTGAAAGGCTTCAGAAATCTCAGATCTGAATTTCACTTTGGAAGGCGTACCAGTGAGTATACTTTGGATGATCTTCCGGGTCTTTTTGACTAGGGCAAATTCTTGGAGAACTTAGAAAAGTATTGTGCGCCTTCTTAAAATCTACAACAGTGATGACAAATGATCGGGCTCTGAGTTTCAGGTAAGCGATAGTAATTTTTAGATTCTGGATCTGTTCTGCGCAGGATTTGGAATTTTGGAAGCCGGCTGGTATTATACCAATCCGAGTCAAGTTGTTCTATGGCTCTAGTGAGTAAGATTTGGAGATGATTTAAATAAGTAACAGGAGGAAGAGAGATGCTGCGGTAATTATTGACATCCCATTAAATCACTTTTTTATGAAAGGGATGAATAAGAGCTGTCACCTATTTGGAAGGTATCTGAGTGGTCTCCCAAATCTGTAGGATAGTTTGGAGGAGGGGTTGTAGCGTATTGTCATTCAGTAATTTCCAGAATTCTGCGATCACTGATTGTTCACCCGGAGCTTTATTATTTTTGAGAAAAGTGATGATCTCTCGAAGTTCAGAAATATCTGGTGGGGAAGAATCACGGTAGATTGCAACTGGTTTCAGGTTAGGGATAATAGTCGATTGTGGTGGATCACAGTTGAGTACCGAATAGAAGAATTTTGTTAGGATCTGACAGTTTTGTCCGTCATTGTGGGCTGACCTGTTTAGTGGTTGGGTCACGGAAAAATAGGTTGATTATTATTATTTATGTTATTATTATCATTATCAGCATCCCTTCTGGAGACGAACCACATCCAACCGGGTTCCTAAGGAAGCAAGTAAGCGAGCAAGCATTTGGTTTTATCTGGCAATTGATATCGTTATCATAGCCACGGTATCTCCAATTTTACGTGGAAATTGAACCTTAGGGTCGTTAAATTTCACTTCAAAAAAACCTCTCGTGCTTGATTGAGAATTGAACCATGGTCGACTTAGTGAGAAGCCAGGGACGCTATCACTCAACTGTTGTCCCTCTCGGGGAAAATTAACAGGTTTAATCCTTGTTCAGTAAGGTAACAGGAGAGATGTGCAGAAAAGGAAACTGATAAAGAAGTCTAAAAGGATATGGAGGAAAGGGAGAAGTTTCTAGAGGTGATGAAAAAGGAAAACAGCAAAGCCATCTCCATACAGGCCAGTAAGACCCATGAAGGAAAGGAGAGTAAAACTTATTCATAACCTCGACAGTAAGTGAGATAGAGCAATTAGTTCTATTCCCGACCGCCTTTGCCCATTGGAATATCTGTTACTCGTTTTTGGTGTATGCTGAGTGAACCTCTGAGACAGTCCAGTTCAGTCCTGTACAGTCGCATTCGCGATGCTGCATGCACTGCTTTTTCAGTCAGAACAGTGCTGTTTTTCTGCACTTGTGTGAAGATTCTTCAGTCAGTGATAACGAAGGAATTCAATGAAGAAAAATATGTAGAATTGGCGAGAGCACATGCATATATTTACAATAAACGTCACATTTATCACAGAAAAAGAAATGTAATTGAAAATATGTGGAAATATATTACTTCTGAAATGGATGCTGAAGGTATTATACACACATAAAATAATAGAGCGAATTTATCCATTGAATTTTTGTAGAGTTAAATATACTATTATATCAAGGATCTAGTAACACAGTACTAACAGTATTAGTCTAGTCCATCAAGTGCACCAATACAAAGTAAATTGTGTTCTATAAATTCCATTCTTTCTACAGTTGATCTCCGCAAATTCGTCCGGAGTCCGTCCTTTTAGCAACTAAACAAGTTTCTTGAATAAATCGTTGTTCATTGAGAAAAAACTTAAAAACTTATTAATCGTCTTCCAATGAATAGCAGTAAGAGATGTGAGAAAATACTGAACTCTGGTCTTTCAGTATCTTTTGGTGAATCCATAAACTTTGATCCAGTAGCTGTCTGCATTGTCTTCTCCTTGATAATACGGTAAATTACTGAGCTGAAGCCGCGGTATTCATGTTTGTTATCAGCTGAGTTGTAATTAAAGGAATGATTGCTTCAAAGTAGCCCCACCTAGTCCAGTCCAGTTAATAGACAGGGTTGACTGGCCGAAATAAATCTGGACTGTGGACTGGTGTTGACTGAACTGACTTGGAGTAAAGGCAACCTTTGTATATTTTGGTGAATGGATGGAGCAGCAAGTTGGATAAACGATTTGGTTCATTTGGTTGTAAGCTTATATTCGAGAGAGATTGTGTGGTTTAGCCTCACTCTCGGTAGCCCTGAACATGATTTTCTTTCGTTTCTCATTTTCACACCAGGCAAGTACTGTGGGTGCACCTTACGGCTATGGTTGCTACCGTCCTAATTCGGCCCTCTCTCTCCTTACTGTCACCAGAAGCCTTCAGATGTTAGTGTGATCTTCAAACTTCACATCAAAATTTCCTTTATACATTTAATTGCTTGAGAAGGTTTCTTGCGTGTTTCATTTTCGTGCACAGTAATAATTGAACATTTATAGACACATTTGGAAGCAGAAAATACACAAATAAAAATACAAAGTGTTACATACAGCAAACAGGAGAAACATTTACAACACCCTAATTATGGGCCATATATTTCTCTGTTGCATTTGGTATAGTAAGGAACAAACTCAAAAGTTACAAACCAGCTTCAGATGCTGTTCCACAAATGCTGGAGAGAATCAGACGTATATTTTCCTTACGCTATGATACATAGGTTACACTCCATTACAAGCAACTTTACCTTCTGAAATCTGAATAACTGAGAAATGTTTATGTAGCCGTCTAAGGGTTTATATCGCTAACTGAGGGAACCCCCACTAAGTTTCCTGGCCTCAAAATATAGTTACCTTTCTTCTTTTCACAGGCGTAATACACGCTCCGTTAACCTCCTTGACCTTTCCTTTAGCAGGTCATCTTCCTATTACCATTCATTTACTGTGATTGGAACCAAATTATGCAATTCAGTTCTGAATAACATTCCTAACATGAATTAATCAGACTCTTTCAAATCTTCATACAGAAAGTACTTCCTAGATCCACAAGCCAACGGTTTGCATCATGGAGCATGTGTGATGATATGCGTGTGAATTAAAATAATAATCAGTTTTCATAAATATTAGTATGTTAGTAGTTGACTAATAGTAAATAGTATTTAAAATTTGTATTTGCTACCGTGGATAAAATGACGGTGACCGTAAGGGTCCAGAATACTACAACAAATGTATAAATTATTGGCTTATGATAGTTACGAACAAAGGAATGCAATATCAATATGAGAAAGGAAGATTTATTTATGATTTTCGGTGGATTGAATGTATTAAAATACGTTGTCTCAATGTCCTGATTAATATCTTCAATTCTGTGAGGGTTCCGAACGAGTTGACCGTGCGGTTAGGGGCGTGCAGCTGTGAGATAGTGGGTTGGAATCCAACTGTCGGCAGCCCTTAAGATGATTTACCGTGGTTTCCCATTTTCACACCAGGCAAATACTGGGCTGTACTTTAATTAATGCCACGGCCACTTCCTTCTCACTCCTTGTCCTTTTCTACCCTATCGTCGCTATAAAACTTACCTGTGTCGGCGCGACGTAAAGAAAATTGTAAAAAGAAATCTGTGAGGCTACGGTCTGGATGATAACTTTGCTGATTCCGATTTTGTTGTATACGTCGACAAAAAAAGACGTAATTGTGCTTCTGATTCTGAGCATAAGTCGCATGACTTCAAGGTTCTTGAGGTTCTCATGTTGTGCGTGACATTATTGAATAATAATAATAATAATAATAATAATAATAATAATAATAATAATAATAATAATAATCTAATAATAATAATAATAATAATAATAATAATAATAATAATAATAATAATAATAATAATAATAATAATAATAATAATAATAATAATAATAATAATGTCTTAATATTTGAAGTTATTATTTATTTGTAGAATTACTGTATATTAAGTTTTAAAAATAATTTTGTTTGTTTTAAGTGGTTAAGTGTAAGAGAGGGCCGTGAGCCCTAACTTCGCCACAAATGTAAGTCAGGAATAAAATAAATAAATAAAGTAATATGGTTGAGGTGACCATGACTCCTAACTTGGGCGCTAATAAAGACAAAATACTTTTTAGAAAATTAGAATTTTCATCTTGTAGAGATATCAATTACAAAGAAAGAAGTTTAAAGTTTTCTTACTGAGATAGTGGAATATATACGCCTAGGTTTTTTTTTTTTTACAGTTTGCTTTACGTCGCACCGACACAGATAGGTCTTATAGCGACGTGGGATAAGAAATGTCTAGGAGTGGGAAGGAAGTGGCCATGGTCTTAATTAAGGTACAGCCCAGCATTTTCTTGGTGTGAAAATGGGAAACACATTCAAGCTCACAGCTGTGTGGCCCTAACTCTCCCTTTTTTAACAACTCACAACTGCAGTATTGTACTGTATACAGGATGTAACAATATGGCACGACCAAACCTTCATGATACATTCCTCACAATTAGAAGAAGACGGTATTTTATATGGACATGGGTCCTGGAACGCCTTGTTTCCATATTAGAGCTCCATTTCTACAACTCTATATTGTAAATTAATAATGGGAAATACACAGGAGCAGAACGTGCCAGCATAAAACATGAAACTCCTTCCTACATGAAATATTCAAAACGCCCTCCGTTAGCATTGTTACATGTGGTATGCTGGTGCATAATGTTCCTGCGTGTGTTTCCCGACTCATATTCATATAACACATTTTCTTCATCTAAGAGTGAGGAATGTGGCCTGAACGTTTGGCCGTACCTCACTTTTAGTATGGCTACAGAGAGGAAACCTACCTAGTCTTTAGCACTTGAAAGATGACAGGCCATAATGTAGAGTCAACACGGACAGTAATGTGAAACATGTAAATATTGAGGTGTCATGTACTCACCTGAGACGGGCGGCCGTAGTCGCTTGTCGTACCGGGAGCTCTTGAGCAGCTCGTCTAAAATCTCCTTGTCCGACTTGCCGCCATCCGTCAGTCCGTCATACCTGCAGCACAAAATTAAACCATAAATTACAAAATACCAACAAAACATAAAACAAAATGTTACACGAAAAAGATACAATAAATTATATCCAAACAAGAAACAAGAAGTACGTGGCAGTTAAAAATTAGTTTAATATATAATTAATAAAAACAATCGCATAGAAAATAATACGAAACTCTAAAATACTTTAGAATTGTTGGCTTATTAAGAAAAATTTGTAACTCCCAACGCAGTTCCTGTCCGTTATTTCTCTTAATACTGGTCACGCCTCCAGCCACATAGTCCATCAAAACAATTTTCGTTTTGTTCATTTTCCTATGTGAATGCTAGTTGCTTTACGTCGCACCAACACAGATAGGTCTTATGGCAACGATGGGACAGGAAAGGCCTAGGAATGGGAAGGAAGCGGCCGTGGCCTTAATTAAGGTACAGCCCCAGCATTTGCCTGGTGTGGAAATGGGAAATCACGGAAAACCATCTTCATCTTCAGGGCTGCCGACAGTGGGGTTCGAACCTACTATCTCCCGAATACTGGATACTGGCCGCACTTAAGCGACTCCAGCTATCAAGCTCGGTCCTATGTGAATGTGTAAAGGAAAATGAACCTTAAATACATTATACTGTAGGAGTGCGTAAATACTTCCCCGAACATATATTCGTATAGTACGGTACGGCAAGGTTCATTTTCGTTTACACATTTACATAGGAAAATGAACCCAACGAAAATTGTTCTGATGGACAACGTATCTATATGTGGCTAGGAGGCGTGACCAGTCTTACGGGAAATAATGGCTAGCAAGACCATTGGGAGATGCGAGTTTTTCTTAGTAAGCCAACGAAATATTTTCTTTACATATAGCGTAATATAATTACTCTACGGTCAATCAGAAATTCGTTAAAAACAAGTTATTAAATTTCCCTTTGGAAAAATCACATGGTCGTATTTCAGTAAAATGTGTGACGCAAGGTTACCTAGCAACTGTGCAGGCTGTGGTGTGAGGTATTGAAGCAAGACCATGGCACACAGATCCACGGCTTGTGCAGCTCTCTTTAGACAGGTCCATAGCCTGTGCAGCTCTCAAGGTACTGTTGCTAAGTAACATCGCGTCACTTATTACATGACACTATTTCGTTACACAAATTTTTAATGACCCACGGCTCTAAGACCTTATGATGCCAATTTGCAAGTAGTGCATACACCACATATGGGCTAAATCTTCATTGTAGACTATTGCGTTTTTCAGGGTTAAGCCACCAAACCTCTCAGAATTAACTAAGGGTCTCCACAGTCTTCTATTTGCAATTAGCTGTGTGGTCTCGTTTAGTTCCTCACCTTATCATTAAATCAGTAAAAGCTAAGTCTAATTATTGTCACCTTAGTCACTCTCTACTTCTCTTACCCTCAATGGTCGTGTCCAATTATTCTCCTAGGTAACCTACACTCCTCTAAATATTTGCCTCTTATGAATTCACCACCGAAGGTAGTTTATAGAGTTCATTCCTAACTTAGCATTTATCTCCTCATTTTGCATATACTCTTTGCATTGTTCCCACCTGTTTGTTCCAGAAATGATCCTGGGAATTTCTATATCTATGCAAGTAGTGTAGCATAATAATGAATACACAATAGCATACAAATACACACATAACTTAAGTATTTCCAATGTCTTAACATTAGGAAAAAATGGCGTATGACTTTTAGTGCCGGGAGTGTCCGAGGACAAGTTCGGCTCGCCAGATGCAGGTCTTTTGATTTGACACCCGTAGGCAACCTGCGCGTCGTGATGAGGATGAAATTATGATGAAGACGACACATACACCCAGCCCCCGTGCCAAGGAAATTAACCAATGATGATTAAAATTCCCGATCCTGCCGGGAATCGAACCCGGGACCCCTGCGACCAAAGACCAGCACGCTAACCATTTAGCCGTAGAGCCGGACTTAACATTAGGATTTACAGTAGATCGAGCGGTACAATAACTTATTGGTAGCATACCATTGTAAATACAACAGTCTTGCCTAAGCCACGGACGAAGGAGGTCGCATTGAGCTGTGGGTCCCGGGAGGGGGAGTGGAGTTCGAGAGTGTGGAGTGCTGGAAGGTCGCCGAGAAGTGGGCCGACAATGATTGGTATAGAGCAGTACAGAGTGACGATAGGAAGATGGCAGAGGAAAATGAAGAAAGAAGAAAAGAAGCCAGGTGGGTGTGAAATGGATATGGAGAGGAAAGGAGAACTATTGTTATCGGCAGCAGTGATTATAATTTTACTATGTATTGGGGGGGTCGAGTTGAACCCAGGCCCGTCATATAGTAGAAGTGAGGAAGGGGAAAATATGGACGCAATCAAAAGAGCCGTAAGAGAGGTGTTGACAGAAGTTTGCCCTTTCGGGCAAATAAAAGAGATGATTGAAGAACAAACCAGTAAGATTGAAAAAATGGAAGTATGGATAAGAGAAAAAATGGAGACATGGATGCACAGGCGAGAAATAACACCGAGGAAGTGGTAGCATTAAGGGAAAAAGTAGGACGACTTGAAGAGGAGAATTGCAAGCTGAAAGCAGAAGTGGAAGCAAATACTTTATATAGAAGGAAGAAGTGCTTGTTTATTTATGGAGTGCCTGAGGAGTCGAGAGAAGGCAAAGTACTTACAACTTATAAAGTAGTGGACCTAATACAGGGAAAAATGAAAATAAATTTTAGTGAAGTAGATATTGACGATGTGCAGAGAGTGGGGAGAACTAGAGGTAACAGGCCTATAAAGCTACAATTGTTTTCAACGTTGATGGCGGATGTTGTGTTAACAAATGCGGGAAACGTCCAGAGGGAGAAAATATGGATAAGGAGAGACGTGGGAAGTGACGCGATCAGAAATGAGAGGCTACTCAGAAAACACAAGATACTGGCTGTAAAACAGGGGCTGAGGGCAACTATTAGAGGTCAAAATCTAGTGGTGTCAGACAGAAGCTGGAAGAGGATCTGGTCTGTGGATAGATTGATGGATTTAGAATCGAAGTTAAAACAAGATGAGGAAAAGGAGAGTAGTGAAATAAACTGTAGGCAAGTGAGGCGAAATACAAATAACAGTGTGCTAAGGATGGACTTAGGGATGAAGGCAAAGCATATCGGAAGTATTACTGAAAAGGGTCAAGAGAGACAGAGAGAAGTGCTAAGTGGAAGTAGGAATAACGGCAAGGAAAGAGCAGTGGACGGACAGTGCAGTGGAGAGGCTGAAGAACAAATGGGTGATGGGGGCAAGGAGAGTGAGCAGCAAGAAGTTGAGAGAGCCGAGTGTAGTGGTGTAGTAAGGCAAGATCAGGGTAAAGAAGTAAGGTCAGTGTTAACCCGTGAGATTTTCGAGCAGAATCAGAGTCGTAGCGGAGGGAGAAATAGAAACTTAACGGACATGTGGAGAGTTGCGAAAAGTAATGAGGGTATTGTAACAAGAAGCAAAAAACAATAATATAGCGAGTAAGTAAGTAATTAAGGGCATGATTGTAGAAGAGGTAAGAGATGGAGGTGGTGTTAGTTGAGTTGAAAGTTGAAATGTTGTGATGGAGAAGTGGTATATAAGTTATGATATGTTATAGGTTTGAAATGTGGTGTTGGAGAAATGGTGGTATAAGATGGTGGATGATGTATGAGTGTGTGATATTTGTAGATGGAGATTTATTTGATGGTAGACGAGTGTGTGCTAGGGCTGAAATGTGGTGTTGGAAGTAGAGGTGGTATATGTTGAAATGTGGTGTTGGAAAGGTATGGAGAAGTGGTGGTGTACTCATGAGTAAGTTGTATTTAATGTGATGGTATATGAGTGGGTGGTATTTGTAGATGTTGAAATGTGGTGTTGGAAAAGTGTGAAGATGTAGTAATGTAATTTGGCTATTTGTAAATTTTGGTTTGGTGGAAGATGGAGTTTTCGGTAGGTAATTAAGTAATTAAGGGCATGATTGTAGAAGAGGTAAGAGATGGAGGTGGTGTTAGTTGAGTTGAAAGTTGAAATGTTGTGATGGAGAAGTGGTATATAAGTTATGATATGTTATAGGTTTGAAATGTGGTGTTGGAGAAATGGTGGTATAAGATGGTGGATGATGTATGAGTGTGTGATATTTGTAGATGGAGATTTATTTGATGGTAGACGAGTGTGTGCTAGGGCTAAAATGTGGTGTTGGAAGTAGAGGTGGTATATGTTGAAATGTGGTGTTGGAAAGGTATGGAGAAGTGGTGGTGTACTCATGAGTAAGTTGTATTTAATGTGATGGTATATGAGTGGGTGGTATTTGTAGATGTTGAAATGTGGTGTTGGAAAAGTGTGAAGATGTAGTAATGTAATTTGGCTATTTGTAAATTTTGGTTTGGTGGAAGATGGAGTTTTCGGTAGGTAATTAAGTAATTAAGGGCATGATTGTAGAAGAGGTAAGAGATGGAGGTGGTGTTAGTTGAGTTGAAAGTTGAAATGTTGTGATGGAGAAGTGGTATATAAGTTATGATATGTTATAGGGTTGAAATGTGGTGTTGGAGAAGTGGTGGTATAAGATGGTGGATGATGTATGAGTGTGTGATATTTGTAGATGGAGATTTATTTGATGGTAGACGAGTGTGTGCTAGGGCTGAAATGTGGTGTTGGAAGTAGAGGTGGTATATGTTGAAATGTGGTGTTGGAAAGGTATGGAGAAGTGGTGGTGTACTCATGAGTAAGTTGTATTTAATGTGACGGTATATGAGTGGGTGGTATTTGTAGATGTTGAAATGTGGTGTTGGAAACGTGTGAAGATGTAGTAATGTAATTTGGCTATTTGTAAATTTTGGTTTGGTGGAAGATGGAGTTTTTGGTAGGTAATTATGATGGGTAATAGGATGAGTATGAGTGTATGGTAAATTGAGTAAATTATGATATGTTATAGGGTTGAAATGTGGTGTTGGAGAAGTGGTGGTATAGGATGGTGGATGGCAGAAGGTGAGTGTATTTGTAGAAGAAGTAGAGGTGGTATATGAGGTAGGGTTGGTGTGGTATTGCTGAAATGTGGTGTTGGAGTATTGCTGGCCAAAAGTTTTGGAGGCGTGATTGGTATTTGTTATTCATTGCCGAAATTTTTGGAGATGAGAGGTAATTTTATTATGGAGTGTTATGACGGAATGAAATGAAATGAAGCAATGTTAACGCGGATTGGTAAAAGTTGCGGTATGGTTGATTGGAATGCAATGACGGAATAAGATGGCTGGTTTGGTATGCAATCGTGTAATGTTGCTGTTGTAGCTTATTTTGGAGTAGGTCAGGGAACAATAAAGGTGTTGAAAATGCTGAAGCATGAAGGTTGCATGACGAGTGGGTACGTGTGAGTGATAACAAGCAGAAAGTTGCAACACCAGCAGTGGAATGTAAATATAGACCCGGCTGAGGAGGTCTGGTCTATAACTGTAGCGTTAGGTCTTATTGTTTTATTGTTCATCTGATTTTGTATATGGGGGAGAGGGGTGGCTTAGGTTGGACTACGTTTATTAATTTTATTAGTTATTGATGTTTTAAGTGTGAATTTAGAATTAGACAGGGGAGTAGCTGGACGTGGCATGAAGAGACGGAGGATGACTACCGTGGTGACCTAACTTTTGAGGTCACGCTTCCGGAGTATCTGGCAGGCTTCATGGCACGGCCAAGGTGTACAGTAGCAGTATTTAGTATTTATTTATTTATTATTATTATGAACATGTACTCGGGGCTGAACGCCTGTTATGTTCATTAATAAATACAAAAACAAAATTGTAAATACAAAATTATCACATAGACATTTTTAACAGTACTTAGAAGATAATAGAGTCGTTTATTGAGAGAAATTTCTAAGATTGTTGTATATAATGCATTCCGATTATAAATTCCCCGATTTAAAACGAAAATTTACTATAGCTTGCTGTTTAGTAGTCTACCTTTTACGTTACGTGATCGATCTTTCCTGCTTACATAACAGGACCAATCTAGTCGACTGTTCAACTCTCTCCAGCTGGCTCATTCGTAAACGCATTATACATGGCTATTTTCTTCTACCTTCCAAGTGTCTTTTAAAGGTACCTATTATTGGATTTAGAGTCCGGCTCCATGGCTAACTTGTTAGCGTGCTGGCCTTTGGTCACAGGGGTCCAGGGTTTGATGATGATGATGATGATGCTTGTTGTTTAAACGGGCCTAACATCGAGGTCATCGGCCCCTCTTCTTCTTCTTCTTCTTCGTTTTGCCTCATGACTGAGGCGTCGTGACTATCATAATATTCAGCCCTCTAGCCGATGAACCATACTCCGCCATTCTTCCCTATCTAAAGCTTTCAATGTGGTCACTCTGAGAGAACACTGTAGGGGGCCGTTCACCATGTCAATCCATCGCGTTGGTATTCGTCCTCGTTGTCTGGTTCCCTGGACTTTGCCCTCAACAATCAGCTTTTGTAGACTACCATCTCGGCGCATTATATGTCCAAAGTAGCGTACAATTCGTTGAGAGACCTTACACGATAGACGAACTTTTATCTGAAGTTGGTTCAGGATTGATGTGTTCGTGCGATGAGCTGTCCAAGGAATCCTTAACATTTTCCTCCAGCACCACATTTCAAAGCTTTCTATCCGTTCACGATCACGTTTGAGGATGTTCCACGTCTCTGCGCCATACAAGAAGACTGAGAAGACTAGAGATTCAACGAGCTTCTTTTTTGTCGTAATGGTGATGTTGTTATCTTTCCAGATCTTCCGCAGACGGATCATTGCTACCTTTGCTATTTCAATTCTGCGCTTTATTTCATCTTTGGAACCACCAGAATTGGATAGTAAGGAGCCTAGGTATACATACTGATGTACAACTTCACACCCTCCAATCTGTTTGATATGTGGACTGTTGTTGTTCTTACGATCAACAATCATGACTTTGGTTTTCTGTCGATTTAGGCGTAATCCAATTTCTAGGCTTGCTTCCTCTACTCTCTTGATCAGTTCTGTCAACTCCTCTTCAGATGATGCTATCAAGGTGGTGTCATCAGCAAATCTCAGATTGTTGATCTTGCATCCCCCAATGGAAAACCCTTTGTCCCAGCCTTCTAATGCAGTTCTCATTGCATATTCACCATAGATATTGAAAAGTAACGGTGACAGGATACATCCCTGGCGAACTCCAGCCCTTGTACGAAACTGCTGAGACTGTTTGTTTTGAATCTTCACAGTGGCTGTATTTTCCTTATACAAGGACTTGAGGAGATCAATTAAATGGAGTGGCAAATCCATGTCATCCAAAATTTTCCAAAGATGGTTCCATTTGACAGTATCAAAGGCCTTTTGGTAGTCAATAAAGCATAGATATACCGGAACATTGAATTCTCTAGCCTTTTCTATGATTTGTCTTAGGCTTAAGATTTGTTCTCGAGTACCTTTTCCTTTCATAAATCCAGTCTGGACTTCAGGAATTTGATACTCTAGAAATGCCCGGAGTCTCTTGTGCAGGATATGAAGCATAACTTTACTGGCATGTGAAATCAAAGCAATTAAGCGATAATTTTCACATTTTTTCCTCGATCCTTTCTTGTGGATTGGGACAAAGATTGACTGTACCCATTCCTCGGGCCATCTTCTAGAATTCCATATTGCTTGGCAGATTTTCAACAGCATTTCAATTCCAGCACCGTCTGTAGCTTTCAAGACTTCTGCACTTATTCCATCAGGTCCACACGCTTTTCCAGTTCTCAGCATTTTCAAAGCCATTTCTACTTCATCTCGGAGGATGTCAGGTTCAGGATCTGACTGCTTGTCTATCTTCACTTGGTATTGTGCATTACATTGTTCACTGTATAGATCCTGGCAGTATAATCTCCATGTTTCCAGAACATTCTCTATATCCACAACATCATCCCCCTTTGAGTTCTGTATATTCCAGGAATATGGCTTGAATTCTCGAGTGATTATTCTAATTTTGTCAAAAAGATCCTTGCTGTGGTTTTGATTTGCATGGTTTTCAATCTCAAAACAAATGTTACTAAGGAAATTATTCTTATCTCTTCTACAAGAAGACTGAATCCTTCTATCAAGATCAGACATTTGCTCTCTTTTTTCTTTAGTGTTAATGCCAGATTTTTTAAGGCACCTTCTTTCTTCTACAAGCTGAAGGCTCAAGTCAGAGATCCACTGTTGCCTTCTAGTATTTGGTACTCGAGATTCATTCAAAGAGGACTCTATCCAGTTTTTTGTCACATTCCACAGCCCTTCTGCAGTAGTTATTGGATCCTGTAATATGGAGGCTCTTCGCGCCAATGATTCCTTCAAAGACGACATATTAACTACTTGTGGTATCCTGTGTGATCTTTTAACTGGTGTTTGAAGTTTTATTCTTATTTCTGTTCTAAGAAGCTGATGATCACTGCCACATACTGCACCTGGACAAGTTTTGGTGTCCATTAAAGAAGACCTCCATCTTGAACTGATCAAGATGTAGTCAATCTGATTTTTATATTGACCATCAGGCGATGTCCATGTGTACATGTGCCGTATGTGATGCTTGAAGACTGTATTAGTTATAGTGAACCTGTTTTGAATTGCAAACTCAAGAAGCCTGTTCCCCCGTTCATTTCTTTCTCCAATTCCGTATCTTCCTATCGATGTTCTGACATGCTCATCATGTTGTGTTCAACCAATTTTGGCATTGAAGTCTCCCATAACAATAGTTATTTCTCTGCTTGGAAAAGCTGAAACAGTAGCATCAAGATCTTGATAGAAGCGGTCGATTATTTCATCAGATGTATCCGCTGTTGGGGCATAAACCTGAATGATGTTGATTGAAAGTGGCTTGCATTTGAGACTTAGTGTTATAATGCGATCATTAACAGGTTTATATCCTTTCACTAGGTCATTCAGTTTGTCACTGATCACAATTGCGACCCCGTTACTGCTTTTTTCTTCATTTCCAGAAAAATAGACCCAATGATTACCACTCCTAAAATGGCCATTGTTTTTCCTAATGGTTCGAAATAAAATAACAAAAAGTTCAAATTCATCCACTGACCAAAATAAAATAAAAATGTCACGAAGAATGAATGGATGGACATGAACCCAACAAAAACAAAAAAACAAACAAACAAACAAACAAACAAACAAACAAACAAACAAACAAACAAAACAGTGGATCAGACTCAAAAAAAAAAAGATCGTAAATAATAGTATTACTGACCAAGGGACCACTTATAAAGCACAATGATGCTTGATGTCTAAAGGGGTGCAAAATCCACGTCTAAGGCCCCGCAGAATGGTACATGTCGCGAGTAAAGTAGAGCCATAGTATTTGTCATGTTGGGGTACTAATCAAAAGTAGCGAAGACTCACGGTGTTCCACATAAGATGGTACTACTCACAAGTATTGTACTTCGTACAGGGAACGCAGACCTATGGTGTTTCTCATACAATGGCGCCACTCATAGCCGACGCAAACCGATAAGGTTCCTCACCTAGGTGTACTAACCACAGGGACTCGCAATATCCCGTGGTGTTCCTCACATAGTGGGTACTAATCACAGGCAATGCAGACCCACGGTGCCGCTCATATAGCGGTACAACTCACAGGCTACGCCCAGACCCGCGGTGTTGCTCACATGGGTACGACGCACGGGTACTGGAAACTTCCAGGCCAGCCTCTTTACTGCAACTAATCACAAACCTAATTTGTACTTAATTTAGTGGTACTACTCGCAAGTACAGGCAACTCATGGTGTTCCCCGCATGATGGTACCAATCAAAAGTAGTTTCATGGTTCTAATTCAATCATCACTTGGTCGCCCCCTTTAGTCGCCTCTCACGACAGGCAGGAATACCGTGGGTGTATTATTCGTCTGCGTCTCACACCCACAGGGGGTAAAGCGAGAGAAAAAAGAAGAAAGAAAGGATCCGTCACTTCGAAAAATGAAGTAACGGACGAAGAAAGGCAAGGGCCACGAAGGGCGTGAAAAGGAAATACTCCCTAGGCCTCGAATGCTCTTATACCGTCGGGGTCGGAAAAGAACAAGAGTTGACGAAGGGAGGTCGGATAGGATAGACGAACGTGAGGAGCCTGGCACAAGTAAGTGGAAGCAATGCCAAGACTCAGCTGAGGGCCCCGTGGTCGTCAATCCACACTCCGAAGTTGAGAGCCCCTTGGGCCCCTTTTAGTCGCCTCTTACGACAGGCAGGGGATGCCGCGGGTGTATTCTACATGTGCGTCCCCCATCCGCAAGGGGTGGGTCCCGGGTTCGATTCCCGGCAGGGTCGGGAATTTTAACCAACATTAGTTAATTCCGCTGGCATGGGGGCTGGGTGTTTGTGTCGTCTTCATCATCATTTCATCCTCATCACGACGCGCAGGTCGCCTACGGGAGTCACATCGAAAGACCTGCACCTGGCTAGCCGAACTTGTCCTCGGACACTCCAGGCACTAAAAGCCATACGGCATTTAATTTCATTGGATTTAGAAAAAAATACGTCATGACTTAACTTGATCTGAAAAACTGTGGCAAAATTCCACGCTGTAAAATGGTTTTCCATTTAATACCATGCTATATGAAGAGTGTGAAGTTACAATATCTAATCTTATGCTTTTCGGAGAGTGAAGTATCAGTACCTAATTTCATTACTGATTGAACTCTATCAATAATAATTATGCTATTTCCTATATGTATTTGAGTGTCTGAAAATAGTTATTTTCTTTCAGACTATCATAATTAAATGTTTTGTAGTACATGCATAGGCTTATAAATGAATGTTATACTATGTTTACCGTGTTACGACGAATGGCAATAAAATATCTTGGAACAAAAGTTTGTTAAAATAAATATTAAAAACACACACATCTTCTATAGAGTAGAAAAGGTGTGTCATAAGAAGGGCTGTAAACAAGATCTGATGTAGACAGGGAGCAGTACAAAGAGCAAAGCGAATAACATTGTGGAATCCGAAAGGAAATCATGAGAGGACCTTAGAAATAACCTGGAAAGGCTTGACTTGGTCCGATGGCAAGGAAACCGTGAACCCTTTAAGACTTTCTGGTTATTTAACAAACCATCAGCTATTATTGCACTTTCCACACTTAATTTTTGTTAAAATCTGCTCTCTTGCATTTATTGACGTTCATGAGGAGCATATAGATGATTTGAGAGGTATTTCATCTTTTATGGGTTGGCAATCGTGAATCTGATAAGTTTTTGTTCTAAGTGGTTACTTAGATGAGCGGTATCACTCTGGGACCTGGTCTTCTAGACAACTATGTAGTTTGTTCTTGTTTTATTGTTGGGGAAGCGCTATTATGCATTCTTGGCTGCTTTGATCAAAAATAGATCGTTAGTAGGCTGTCAGGAGATTTGTTTCTGTGTGATACAGTGGCCAGGTATTGTTTAGGAAAACTTCAGATCGCGATCAATGCAGGGCAAGTGTATTTATATGCACTATTACCCCTTTGTAAACACTTTTATGTACCTGTCTGTTTCTTCATGTAGTATTTCTAATGTTGATATCATAGTTCTATCGTCTTTACTGATATATTTTCTAATCATGAATGATTATTTTCATTTGGCGCAAAGGTGTGATTCGTGAGTAACTGGCACCGCGCGTGAAATGAGAAAGAGCGGAGTGATGGGATCTGGAAATAAAAGCATCAGTAAATCTTAGATTTCTTGATATTTTGGTCATTAGAATTATCTAGTAATGTTTACAACCACAATACTTTCTTGGAGGAGCAATGTCGTTCCACTTATGGGTGCCCTGCGTTTAATTCTTACTATTAGTGGCATTTACAAACGCAGTTACGTACGATCAAGGGATCTGGGATTGTAGCTTAAAGAGGTGCAACGATGGGCTAACAACAACGCGTCGTCCAGCTGTGTGTCTACAGCGGCCCAATGTTGACAGCGGTGAGCAAAAGGTTGTCGCACATTGTATGGAGTGACCGCGAGGTCACATTTCTAGAAATCGCCAACAGATACAACTTTGATGACCAGCTCAATGTTTCCCAGCACTCGGTTCGTCGAGCACTGCTGCACATGGGGCTATGGAGTCGAGACCCAGCCGTACCCCATTCCTGACTGCACTCCACCGAAATCAGTGCATGAGGGGGGCAAAAAATCACCGCTACTGGGTGTGGAAGTTTGGGAAAAGGTCGCCTAGTCCGATATATCAAAGTTCCTGGTTCACCACTTCGACGGCCGAGCGGTGCGAATTTCTGATTGCCATCGGAGGCTATGGCACGCGGTTGCATGGCTGAGCGAAGACAGGCTGGTGGAGGAGGTGTGCTGATGACACTTGGGCCAATTAGTCCGTTACAGGAATCGCTAATAGCTATCCGGTGTCCGGACCAAGTCGATCCGTTCATGTCAGCAATGTCCCCTGATAGTGGCGGCCACTTCCAGCAGGACAATGTGCCATGACACTGCCAGGACTGTGAGAGCCTGGTTCGAGGAATATGGTACTGAATTTTCTTTAATGCCGTGGTCCCAAATAGCACGGGTATTAATCCCGTTGAACATTTTGTGGTTCAACTTGGAGAAGCGGGTTCGTGCTACGTCATCACTGTCCAGCAGTATACGCCAACCAGAGGACCTACCCTTGAGCTTGTGGTACCAGGTACCCCAAGATATCTTCCACCACCTCGTTGAATCAATGCGGTTCTAAGGCAAAAGGTGGAGCTATATTGTATTTTTCGGGAATGGCAATAATGACAAAATGGCTGGACTGGCTTCAATGATCGACCCCTAATCTTAAGCGTACAGTACAATCTGAAGGAAAAATAGTGATTTTTATAAGTTATGGCGAAATCTTCTAAAAAAGGAAAAGAGTTGGTAAGTACTTTGTTTGGAATGTGGCATTATATGGGGCAAAGACGTGGCTATTGAGAAGAGAAGATGAAAAGAATGTTAGAAGCGTTTGAGATGTGAATGTGGAGAGAATAAGCTGGATGGAAAGAGTGAGAAATGACAAAGCATGGAAAGGGTTGGTGAGAAGAGAAGATTGCTGCAAGTTTTAAGATAAAGGAGGAAGAACTGGTTGGGACACTTATTGAGACGTGAATGTTTGTTAACGGAAGCACTGGAAGGATTAGTTTGCGGAAGGAGACTGAGAGGAAGGAGAAGGTACAAGGTGATAGATGACACCAAAGAAGGAGGAACTTGCATGGATCTGGAAGGATGGCAGAAGACAGGAGAGCATGGAGAGCTGCCGTGTGAAAACCTGCTTGTTGGTAGATGATGATAATAATATTATAATTGCATTTTTTCTTCGATTAGTTCCAAAGTCTTCTGCTAGGTAGTGTGGTGCACGGCTGCGTTACGCGTGACACGCGTATTCCAAGAATTTCTATTGCGTACGTGTGGCAGTTCGTATACTCACTACTAGGATCATAGCGGAAGAATAATCCGTTTCAAGCAGTAGTGTTAGGATACTGTTAAGGCGGTAGCATGAAGTTACTACGAGCTGTGTTTAGGAATTTTTTTGTTATCGCACAAAGACTCATCTGAGAGAAATGTAGCCCAGAGTGTTCTAATGCTAACAAGAACCGACTGCAGTCTCTCATAGGTCCCTTGAAAACCCGAATTATATTCCAGCATTTGCTGCACAAGCCACTAGTTTTGAATAAATAATGAAAACGTATTGTACTTTCTAGGGTATTACTGTGCATCCGGAAGGACAAATCTGAAAATTCACTCAACAAGAAAGAAATCCTTGTATTGGAGTAGCAAATAAATCGTAGAATTCCAGAGGATGAGAGCGTATAACTCACCTGCCAAGTTCAGGCTGTGGTCGAATTGGATTTCCGAGGTTCAGTGGTCAGATGGCGTTTGTTTTGTCTCGGTGAATTCTACTAATGTACGGCAAAAATAATCAAATAGTGGAGAGGTGAAGTGCGATAAAATTCTTTGTTTCGTAAAATGTCACAACGTAGGAAAAATGAATGGCTCCAAATTATCGAAAAATCATTCGGCACATTAGAGCAGCTTATCAAAATTCCAAATAATCCAAAATCACCAATGCCGAGCATCAAAAGGCTTATCGGGGGCGTCACAGAGTTAGGGAGACTAGCGTCGTGAGGCGAGTTCCACGCTATAATTCTAGAGCCGCAGCTAAGTACATCTACTACCTCCATGGTGCAAATCTGAGCTTACAAGCTCTAAGCTTCACGACAACGCATTTCAATCTTGATTATCTGCCCATCGAAACTCCCACGACTCTGGTTGGTATAAATATAGATTGAACTTTTGCCCGGTATATTGACGTCGATCTGTACCATATGCATGTTACTTCTTACATCATAGACCCGCTGTAAATTGACTTTGTCTTAAAGATGTATAAATTTGCCGAGAATTACGAAATACAATATCAAGAGTAAAACATCAAACCTTTTCTGACGAAATACGTTATTTCGACAATATTTATTACACGATACGGATACTTCGTCGAAGCTTTCGGCCATAATACCGACACAGCCCCATTCTAATTTTTATTTAACCTTTACCCTCCATCATTAGCCCTTTCGAGTAACTTCCTGTAATTGTTCCCATATATTTGTATCAGCGACCATTCTCACATTTCCATAACTGTTACTTCAAATTTATGAATAATGCATCCTAGTACACTCATAGGCCAGTCAAAATCGACACAAAAATCGCTAAATTCGCAAAACATGATGTATCTCTGATTTTTTATTATGTTGTTTGGACCCATTAGGGCTATGTATACCAAAGTTTGCAATTCTCAAAAAGTTGTGGAAAAAGTTTTACACACAAAAAACCGCGAAGTTTTTGGATTTGTTTCAGATTCTGCTCTATATCTCCTAATTCATGCAGTTTTCGTCGAAAGTTACTCTATATGTTTTTAAAGAACATTAAATTTGTGACAAATTAATCCCAACCGGAGCTCTGTAGGTCAATTGGTTACAGAATTACGGTACTTTGAAAATAGGCCAGTTTTCCAAAAAATGTAAATTTTAGTTTTAGACGTTCTTTGGACCAAAATTTCGTCGAAACCATTGATCCTAAGAGTAAAACGTATAGAATATAATTTGTAGGCAATTTAATTAGCTTTAAATTAAGCGCAGAGCGAGGTCTATAAGCCTCGCAGTTCTCTCAAGATCAAAAAGAAACCCATATAAGGTAAAATCGCATTTTTCCAGAAATGAACCTAACCACTTTTTTGTTCATGAAGTGAGATCTGAACATGCAAAACGTGTTATGATCATATAGGAGGTATGTAAGTTGAATAATTGTACATGAAAGAAAGGGACGTTGTCCAAAACTGTCCCGGTGCTGAATTGACTGGTGTGGAAGTACGGTTAGGTGGCTTCCACCTATTGATGTCATATATGGGAGCAATTGGCAATATCATGGCGGGGAGCGGCCTCAGACTGTTCCTTGCCACGATATATGCTCAAAACAGTGTCGAAAAAGTGATGGATGGGCACTCTGCAAGACCGAATGGACCCAACAGAATATCAATTGTTCACGAAAGGATGCTTCACCATCTGCAGATCCAACAAATTTTGGTCAGGTGTGTGGACTGACTTGACAAATGAACAGGTATTGATGCGTTCAATGAAGAGCCAGGGTGGCCTAAGCCATCGCAGAGGTATCTCTACAAGTGTGCACTCTCGTTGGACGGGCGGGATGGTATATATGCTGAATATATGTGGAGAGGTAGAAGGGTATTGGGATATTTCCTCCACAACAAGTGAGCAGCGTGTCGATATGCGACCTACGCAAATTGCACGAGATACATCTGAAGTGAAAAAACTGAAAGCCTGGTTCAATAAAATTCAAAATAGGTAAATTCGTATCCATTAGCAGTGACACTGTAGGTGTCCCCCACATAAATTGCCTCACTGCCCGAGGACTGAAAGGGGTGAACCGAATTATTGGAAAATCTTTTGGGAATGTTAGCGTCCCTAGGAAAGAAAAAGTCCTCTCTTTGGAAACGCCTACAACCACTATCAAGATCCAAGAGAAGAAAGTCGATGTCGAGCAACTCACCATCTTCCAGCGCATGTGTATCATGAAACAGTCAGACCGACAGTTGAAGGCCCACTTGACATACGAGATCGCTCCATATCCTATGACCCTACTTTCCGACGAAAGGATGCGTAAGGGCACAAACTCAGCTTTATACGCTGCCTTCACTCAAGCCACAGAGCGTCAGTGTGCAGGCAAAAACATTTACTGTCGTCGATGGAAGATAACTCGTCCATAAAGTTGTGTGGCATCGGAATGATTCGGTACGGGCTATCACAGCAAGCTACATAAGCTACATATTTAACCACTTTGGGAGAAATGTGTGTGTAGTCTTCGACGGGTATCCTGAGGATGGTGCCCAAAAGAGCACCAAATTTGTAGAGCGATCACGACAGTATTCTGCAGCATCAGCGGAAACTGTGTTTGACGTATCGACCATCATCACAGTCTCCCAAGAGAACATGCTCTCGAATGACAAAAACAAGGTTCATCTCACTGAACATCTCTGTTCTGCTTTTGCTCTCGAGGGAATTGAGACAAAAATATCAAAAGAAGACGCAGACCGCGATATCGTCGTGACTGCTCTGCAAAAAATTACTTCCAATAACCACGTCATCATCTTTGGAGAGGATGTGGATTTGTTCGTGCTCCTCTGCGGTCTACGATCCACTAAAACAAACGTATACGACAGACACCCTCAATGATGTACGCTTCCGTACTTTTGTGAAGACAGCAGCCAACACCAAAGCGAATCTGGCCCGTTTGCTCCAACCGCAGCGGCTGCGTCGTATCACTACTACCGCACATATCACCCGGTGCAAAAGTGGTTGGGGGTGGAGAAAGAGGCCACCGACTGGGGTTGGAAATTGACCTCGGCTGGACTCATCTCCATTACCAGTCGCCATGCTCCTGCCCCCGCAAGGCTCCTGAAACTCCTCCCTTACAAATGCAAGAAGGGGTGCAGAGGTGGCTGCACTTGCCTGAAAGCAGAGCTCAGATGTTCTGTGATGTGTGCTACCTGATCTGGGGAAACGTGCCAGAACGCTGCCCTTATCATCATTGAAGAGGACGAGCCTCAAGACAACACTGATGATCCACCAATACTGGAGTACCTACCTATAGAAGACGAAGACCTACTTATTGAAGAGAGAAACGAAAGTGACGGCCCAAGACCATCAAAAACAAGGCAACGAGTTTGACTATTTGACTGAATTGATTAATTGATTGATATTGATTAAGTTACTGTATTTATGATTACTTATGTTTATATTAAGATACATTTAACCGTTTTTAAATGATTACATGTCTTCTTTTTCTCTACCAAACCAAAAAACAAAAGATAGGAAAGGTTATGCAACATTTCTGGAAAAATGCTATGTTACACTTTATGGGTTTTTGTGAGATTTTGAGAGAACTAGGAGGTTTGCAGACCCCGCTCTGCACTTAATTTAAAGCTAATTAAATTACCTACAAATTATATTCTATACGTTTTACTCGTAGGATCAATGGTTTCGACGCAAGGTCGGTCCAAAGAAGGTCTAAAAGTAATATTTTCAATTTTTGAAAAACTGGCATATTTTCAATGTGCCGTAATTCGGTAACCAATTGACCTACAGATCTCCAGTTGGCCTTAATTTGTCACAAATTTAATGTTCGTAAAACATATATAGTAGCTTTGGACGAAAAATGCATGGATTATGAGATATAGGGAAGAATCTGAAGCAATTCCAAAAAATTTACGGTTTATCGTGTGTAAAAATGTTTCCACAACTTTTTGAGAGTTGCAAACTTGGTTATACATAGTTCTAATGGGCCCAAACAACATAATAAACAATCAGAGATACATCTTGTTTTGTTAATTTATTGTCGATTTTGACCGGCCTATCAGCATCAGCCTATCAGAATTTTTAATTTAAATGCCTGAGGATACATGTGAATCAGCTGCGACAACATAACCTCTTCAATTAAGTACTGTACATACATATATACATACATACAAACATACATCTATAGACTGTTATGTATTTCAGCGTGCAGTCTGCAAACCCCTGTGAATTTACTAATCGCCTCCATAATCCTCCGTTTATAATTTGCCCTGAAGCCTCGTTTAGTTCTATAACTCTTATCATAAAATAATGAAAAATTGTATCTAAACATCGTCGCCTTGGTCTCCCTCTATTTCTCTTACCCTCCATGACAGACTTCATTATTCTCCTAGGTAACCTATCCTCCTCCATATCCCTCACATGGCTGCACCACTGAAGTCGGTTTATGCCTACCGCTTCATCCATCGAGTTCGTTCCTAACTTAGCTTTTATGTCCTCATTCCGAGTACCCACCTGCCATTGTTCCCACCTGTTTGTAACAGTGATCTTTCTCGCTACTTTCATAGCTGTTACTTTTAACTTATGATAAGGATATCCTGAAGACAGCCAAATTTCGCGCCTGTACAGCCAGGTTGATCTGAAAACAAATCGGTGTAAAGATAGACCGACTTCTTTCTTACAGAATACCGTCAATTACAACTTAGCCCGCCTAGCAGCCATGATCGCTAGGGTGTCAGTTCTATGTGATCTAACACCGTGGTTATCTGGGTTGAGCGTCGTTCGGCGAAAACACTTCACCATCAGAATATTGGCCGACAGGGTGGGAAAGATGGTGGTATACAATTTCCGATAACCTGATTGCGTGCCAAGAGTCTGGATTTAATCCCTAGGGTTCCTGTGGAGTGAGGGTATATGACGAAGTTGACAGTGATTCGTCCGTCGAATGGAACGTTAAGTCTTGAGCAGACCCCTTCGTGCTATTCGACAGGCACCGGGTTTCATTCTCTCCCTTCCTACCGTCATACATCACATCACTAATTTCAACACATTAACACCTCTGATGAGGTTGACGTCAGGAAGGGTACCCTGTCGTAAAATCTCACTACGAGGGTTCATCTCACTTCATACCTGACCTTGTTGAGAATTGCGACAAGGGTTGGACATACATACTGTTGATCGCAACTCACTGCTTTTTCATTACTGCACCTCGATTCTATCTCACTAATGTATACTACCATCCTGGAAGAATACACTCCATACATACTTGAAATGATCTACGTGTTCCAGTTTTGTATTCCAAGCCTAACATTCATTTCTCTTAGATTTCTTCACTACTGAAATCATTTTAGTGGTGAAAAGGCTATTATTCACATCATACTCACTGCACCTGTTTTCAAGTTCCAAGTTATTAGATTGCAGGCTATCAGCACAGTCTGCCATTAAGACCAAGTCGTCGGCATAGACCTAACTGTTTACTACATTTCCCTGCCCTTCATACCTTTCAGTAGATGATCCATGTAACTATGAACAATTACAGCCTTGTCGAACCTCTGTAAATACCTTTAACCATGAATTCATTTTGCCATCAGTTCTTACTGCAGCCCAATAGTCAAAAATGCCTTTGTTTACTTGGATTTATTTGTCGTATGACTTTTAGTATCAGAAATGTTCGAGACCTAGTGCAGGTCTTTCCATTTGACAACCGTGGGCGACCTGTACATCTGGATGTGGGATGATGATGATGATGATGATGATGATAATGGTTTAGGGAGAGGGTGAAACCCAGTGTTGGCACATAGCCTACTTCTGTTGAATAACACCAAGGGGTCTGTTCAAGGCTTAATGTCTCTCTCGGACGGACAGTAACAATTAATTATATTGGTTTTACGCCTTACGGTTTTGGAGACGCCGAGGTGGTGTCAGAATGTTGTCCCAGAAAATCTACCGACACGAAGCTGACGTATTTGGACACCTTCAAATACCACCGGGCTGTGCGAGGATCGAACCTGCCTACTTGAGCTCAGAAGGCCACTGCTCAGCAACTCAGCCCGGCATCCGACGGACGAATCACCACCAGCAGATCTACAGAATTAGAGTAGGTGGAACATTATCTGTTCCTGTAACGATTAAGATGGGGTTGGGGGTTGGGGATCCCAGCAAGTCAATGTTATTCGACCCCTAGTTTCGTATGTATATAAATGATATGAGTAAAGAACTGAAATCATGGATAAGGCATTCTGTGAATGATGTTATGCTGTATGGAGTAATAAGTAACTTACAGGATTGTGAGCGACTGCAAGAAGCCCTGGACAAAGTTGTAAGGTGGACAACAGACAATGGTATGGTGGTAATGGAGGAGAAAAGGCGGGTTGTAAGTTTCACACAGAGAAGTCCTCTCAGTCTTAATTACTGTGTTGATGGGATGGCAGTAAGTCATGGGGACTACCATAAGTAACTAGGTGTTGGTATCAGGAAAGATACCGAGTGAATTGACCGTGCGTTTAGGGTCGCGGAGCTGAGAGCTTGCTTTCAGAAGATGGTGGGTTCAAACCATCGTCGGCAGCTCTGAAGAGGTTTTCCGTGCTTTCCTATTTTACACCAGGCAAATGCCGAGGCTGTACCTTAATTATGGCTACGGCCGCTACGTTCCTAACCTTAGTTCTTTCCCATTCTCGCGTCGTCAAAAACCTTTGATAAGTTAGTGCGTCGTTAAACCATTTTCATTGGGGTAATCATGGTATTGTAAATAAAAGTAGAGATTCTTCATTATCCTTATGAATGTATTGAGGGGTTTTAATAAGGATGAAAGGAGAGGAGTCAATCTTGAGACCTCAGTTAGAATATGGACTTAGTGTACGACCAGGATTACTTCATAAGAGAACTAGAAAAGATTCATATGAAAACAGCACGATTTGTTCTGGGTAATTTCCAACCAAAGAGTATTGGGCTGGAAAGACTTTGAATTATGGAGACGAACAGCTCGACTAAGCGGAATGTTTTGGGTTGCCAGAGGAGAGATGGCTTGGAATGGAATTAGTAAACGAATAATATTAATTGTTTAAAAGTAGGAAAGGTCATAAAATGAAGATGAAGCTGGAAATTAAGAGAACAATTTGGGGCAAATATTCGTTTATAAGATGAGGAATTAGGTATTGGAATATTTTATCAAGGTAAATGAAAAATTAAATTCGAACTCTTTGAAGTCATTTAAGGAAAGACTGGCTAAACAACTGTTAGGGAATCTGCCAACTGGATGACAGCCCTAAACGCAGATCAGTGGCGAGCTGTAATCAAAGTGATGGTGTTCGAACATGGAAATGGTACGGAGAGACAAGCACTGTTGATGACTGCGATACAGTCAATGACGTTTACCTTCGAATTTCATTTCGGAAGAGCCCTAAATGCAGTTCCACGATGCTGAATAACGATTTTCGAGCAGCCGACGGTCATCGCGTTTCAATTCAAACTGTGAGTAAGAGGTTGCTCGGCGCATAAGTATTATTTCTATGGCCATGGCGAGACCTAGTTCTCATGGGGTGCGGTACAGATGGGCCCAACATTATGCTAAACGGTCTCTTCAGAATTGACATGAAGTCCTTTCCACCGGGAAGTGTCGCATAAGCCTTGTTACTGAAGATATGAAGGCATCTGGGCCCTCATTTAGTTGCCTTTTATGACGGGCAGGGGATACAACAAGAGGAATCATTCATAAGTCTGGGAATTCGAAGTACCTATAATATCAATATTAATATGCAAACCCTCCAAAGCATTAGCTGTGTAGTGTCACGTGTTTTAGTAACTACACTTAAAGCTTCTTACGTTCCTGTCAATCAGTCATTCTCTTCTCAATATCAAGCCATTTTTGCAACCAAAGCAGATGAGACTCAGGTACTGTAAATTTCGCTGTGGCTGGTTAAACACTGGCCATTTCTTTATAATATTCTCACTCTTCAGTCCGATCTTAAACCCTAGAATACTGCAGACACGCGTGTAGCTTGTATGGGTAACAACAATCACTACTTCGGACATAAAAACCTGACTTAGTCAGAGGCCCTCTGCTAAGTTAAAAGGACCAATCATGAGGCATACTGAGCTGGAGTTTACTTGCGGTAGGGTGTTCCGTTCCTTTCTGTCCCTCCTCTAGTGAACAGCACGCGGACTACATTTCCATGTGCTATTCACGTAAAATGTTGCAGAACTATTAACACGACACTGGATCTGCTGTTTCACCATGGCTTGCTATTGCCAACGTAAATATTCTTCTTTTAAATTGTAAGAGTATTATTCAAAGTAGACACGTGGATAATAAAGCATTTCGTTTCATATGCAGCGACTTGTTCCTAGTGCGTACATACAAATTGCACCCGCATAATATATTCCGTACCGAGCTCGATAGCTGCAGTGCGGCCAGTATCCAGTATTCGGGTTATATAGGGTTCGAACCCCACTGTCGGCAGCCCTGAAGATGGTTTTCCGTGGTTTCCCATTTTCACACCAGGCAAATGCTAGGGCTGTACCTTAATTAAGGCCACAGACGCTTCCTTTCCACTCCTAGCCCCTTCCTGTCCATCGTCGCCATAGGACCTATCTGTGTCGGTGCGACGTAAAGCAACTTGCCAAAAAAAAATAATTCCGTTTTCCTTAAAGGTACGGATTGTAAGCAATCGATCATTGTTTATCTTCCTTTCCAACCTAATCTATATAAATAAAGACTTACGAGGGAACGGTACGAAGTCGGACGGCGAATTTCGATTCGATTTTTACATATTCGTGAAGGGCTTTTTAAGCTGAAACAGGTAGTGGAAGTCTAATTTTTCGCTGGTCCTTTTTAAGGGGCCATTTGGGAGCTCAAAGTTGGCGGTGCGCGCAGAGAATTGTACAGGACATGCCGGCACACGTCAGCGCTCACAGCCAGCGGCTGTCTTGCCTCGCCGTCCCTCTCCACTCCTTCGGTTCTCCTCCGTCCCCCACCACATACGACTGCCTTCAGTTGTGTACACGGGATTGTGGGTGAAGACTGACGTTAGTAGGGACATTTTATTTACAAAGATGAATTGATTATGGAATAAATAAACAATAAAAATAGTTTACAAATCACTACTTAACATACAAATAATACATAATCAAATATTATCTGCATCATCATGACATTCAAAGTGTTCAAAAAATGGCTTTATTCTAACACAGCCTGGCATTGGTTCATTGTACATGGCATGATAGTTTAAATCTAACACAAAATGTTAATAACAAAACACAAGACAACAACGTGCGCACCTTATAAACGAAAAGTTGGTACAGTCATGTCCAGCACACTTTTTATCAGTCAAATCATGAAAATTCCCTTGCGAAACAGTATGGAATTGTGGTATATTGTCATTAATGGAATAACCACCCGCTTTCCACCCATATTTCAGCATCGGTACAAAACTATCAGCTTGTAATTGGTTATGTGCTAGTATTGTATTAGTTATAATGAAAAGTCTGTTTTGGGGTTTTAATTTTGACTGGCCGTGTAAATTCCTTACCCGGAAAATGTTTTCCATTCGACGGACTAAACATTTTAGTTGTCGGAAGAGTCCAAGATCACACGGCTGGCAAAGATACGTAGTTCCTTTCGGTACGTATTCAATGTGTACATGTTTGTTCGTCAGGGATTCAAGTTGTGCATTTTTGCCCTGGCCACTGAATGAATCTATGAGAAGATTTCTTCCGTCTTCCTGTAACTGCGGATGGAAAACGTTTTGAAACCAGTCACGTACATGCCCTTTCCCCATTTTCCCGGAAGATGAACAAACAATTACGACATATTAAAAGCATCCTTGTAGGCTTTGATACTTTCTTGTACTCTAGGTCCAAACTTTCCATTAATTTCTTGGAAAACGATCAAGAACAAATGTCCCATTTCTCCGGCTTTAGAAATGTGATATTGCTCTGTGTGGGAGTGCGTAAAACTGTTTCGGCAAACAAGCGAAGCAAGAACGTCTTTCACACCACGAAAATCATAACTTCTCTGTGTTGCCATTTCGTATTCAAATCGGGACTAGTCCGAATTCTAGATATTGGCATCCGGGATCTCTTTCTTTTCTTGCAATTCATTAATGAATGTTATAAACTTATTAGCCACTTCGTGTCGTACTTTTTCGTCCGTTTTAAACGTTTTACTAACTAGTTTGGTTACTTTTCGGAACCGAATTTTCAAACGCCTTTTAAGGTTTGTCAAGTATGAGTCGCTTTGGAGAGAGTGTTTGGGGCAATACAACTCTCTACCCTCACCAATCCAACGCTCAATGTCCGATTTTGTGACATATAAATAACGCATCTTTGCCTTGGTGAACTCTTCTTTCACATAAGCTTGAAACATTGCACATTTCCTAATTTCTCCATTGTGTTCAACGTGGTTCACGATTCCATAAATTTGTCTCCGAGTCTTCTCATACTTCCGTTCGGCGTACATAGGTCCTCGTTCCTTTATTTTTTGATGCATGTTCAGCAGTGATTCGGAATCATAATCTTCCACTGACTTACTGGGTCTTCCTCGGCTATCACAAGATTTATTATCTTCGTTAAACTCATCTCCGTGTTTGCATTTTTTCGGTGTTGTTGTCCCCTCCTCAACGTCATCTTCGTTTTCTGAATCAACAAAAACGGCTTCTTCCTCCTGAATAAATTCGCATTTTCCCTCCAGAATTGCATCAAACGTTGTCTTTATTTGTGTATACATGATTTGTTCTTCATCAGAAAGCTCTGTGGCTTCCTGAATATTAACACCGTGGGCATTAATAAGAGCGGCAATAATGTTGAAAGCGGCCATAACAAAGTAAAGAATCCAATGCGATCTCCTGTATGTGGAACAGCCATCAGTCGTGGAGAACTTGACCGAATAGAATAGGACTCCCCGTCTCATATACACAACTGTTGGCAGCCGTATGTGGTAGGGGGACAAAGGAGAACCGAAGGAGCGGAGAGGGAACGCGAGGCAGGTCAGCCGCTGGCTGTGAGCGCTGACGTGTGCCAGCATGTACTGTACGATTCAGGACGCGCACCGCCAAATTTGAGCACCCAAATGCCCCCTTAAAAAAGACCAGCGAAAAATTAGACTTCCACTACCTGTTTCAGCTTAAAAAGACCTTCACGAATATGTAAAAATCAAATCGAAATTCGCCGTCCGACTTCGTACCGTTCCCTCGTTAGCGGTTCCCCTGTCTGTAATTTCGTTTGTTTTAACAATTTTTCAGATATTTACCTGTTTTAGGTCAACTCAAGACCGTATCAGTGGTTATTCTTTTTCGTGTCTGTTTGTTCCATAATCACGGTGAAACGGCTGATAGATCTGGACCAAACCTCATTATACTAATCCAGAAGAAGGATGCATATGATTTAAAAATCTCCGAATGATTGGGGGTTTATAGAGAAACCAGAACAGTTTTCTTCCATTTTCTCTTATACTATTGATTTTCTGAAAAATTCGTGGACTATATGTGAAACGTCCCTTCATTTGTTATGTACCTAATTTCGCCTGCTCTTGAAATGACGGAGGAAATTACTATTTTCTGCGGCTTTCATGCTCTGCATTAAGTGACTGACAGACAGACAACGAACCTACCGGTTACCATGGCAACGTCTATGGCTGCTTCCTAGCGGGAAAGTAAAGAATGCCATTTTCGACATCATTCCTGTAAACTCGTGGTTGTTCCTTGGGCAGAAAGCAAGACAGACGTCAAGCTGCCATTCTGAGGGATATTTGCGGAATACCGTTGTAGGTCATAATTGTCCTCGAATATCACGAAGGGAGACTGTTAATATTTGAACAGTACTGCGGAGAGTCGCCCATTATTTCACACTGTAAAGTGTTTTTTGGCATTTGCTATAAATTTTACTGTATTTCCCTTGTACTTCCATTTTCGGCTTTAATTTCTTGCCGCTGCCTTGCCTCTGTAGGCTAAAGTTATAGCACCATAAGTCATCTTCTCATCTGTTTACCTAAGAATCTCTGCGCCTAAATTTCTCCTATGTTACCGCCTTTTTATATCCGTAACTCATAACTTCACAATTTAGTAATGGACATTTCATTTTCCAATATATCCACATGTTATTTACCTATCCGTTGTTCTCAGTTATAATCCTATTTTCTATTATTTTCAACTTTCTTACCTGCATTACTTTCTTCCTTAATGACTCCGTGTGTACGCGAGTGCTCATCCTGAAACCTCGATACTCTTTCCTTTGAGGAAATATTCCAAGCGGTTCAAATGTAGGCTTTAACTTTTTGGCCGCCGAAAATATCCAAACTACGGAGGCAAATTTAATGAAATTTTGAGACCTTCGTTTCAGGACAACTGCTGGCTAAACGGTATGTCGTAACACAGAACGGATCACACAATCGCCGCTCAATTTTTAGAGATCTTCCACTTGGGACCTATTACTTTTGTCGTATCTCGATTCTTCATACGTCAGATAGTGCTGCATTTCTCGATTATAATCAAATCTCTCCAACTGGATAATTATTATCATTAGGAAAAGAGGTGTATCTTTATAATGAAAACTCTCCATCTCAAGTGTGAATGACAGTTGGCAAGTGAGCCTGCCGTTATAGTAGAAACTTCCGAACTCTATTGTGAATGGTAGTACGAAATGTGGCCTGCTATCACCATCAAATCTCCCCCAATGTCCACCTTACATCGGAAACAATGTATGGTGTCCTCCCCGTTTTGTTTCTGGATAGCCCTAAGAGACATACAATTTAACATATCTTACTCACTACGCGTACAGTAATTTACGTAGAAACCCGCGTACATGGTAGAATACCGTAGCGAAGCACGGGTATATTCGCTAGTCACTAATAAATCATTGCTCGCCCGTGACATTGAGAAGTTGCATGGTATTGAGCAGAGAAATCCGAGGGAATACTGAGTGGTTTAGTGAGGGTTTAGTGAAATAAATTACAGGATAAGCGTGGTCAGGGCAGTTGAATGGTAATTCTGGCTTATTATAGTGGCTCTATGTTTCATATTAAGCAAAAGTCGATTTTCTCTCTAAAAAAATGTTGCAGCTGGTTCAGTGTTTGCATCCATTGCCCAAAGTTATGGGATGGAACTTCGGAATAGTAAACATTTAAGAGAGAGATCTACGTCAGAAGCAAGATTCGCAGACATATAACGGAGAATCCAAAACTACGATACAAACCAATCCGGGTGAAGAGTTTTTAACAGATCATGAAAGCTTCGACACAAAATTTGCAGATGCGTTAAAAGGTATTTCAGGAGAGCAACATTACATCATCTTGACGTGTCTGAGAAAACATACGGCACATAAAATTGACAAATTATTATTGTTATTATTATTTCTCCGTTAGGGTCTTCTAGTGACCATGAGACAATTCCAACTCCTCATCCTTTGCTGTCACTTCTTCCTCCTACAATACTTCTTCCTCTGCACACTACGCCTCACTTTCCTCTCCTCAGACAATTTTGAGCATATTTTCTTTCCCTCGCGACCTTGGCATCCTTCCATTTTTTACACTTTATTTCTAAAAATCTCTCTCTCTCTCTCTGTGTTGCTTCTTCTTCCCTTACGTTGCTTCTTTCCAAATCTTTCTTGACTTCATGAATCCAGGTTGTTGTTGGATTCTTGTTCCAAAGATATTTGAAGATCTGTTTGGTTAACTTGTTGTCATCCATTCTGTATAAATGTCCAGATTATATCAATCGACTCTTCCTCATTGTGTCTGTTATATTTTCTATGTTTGGGTACATTTCATCATTACTTCTTGATTTACAGAGTTCTGTATTTCGTAGCGTATTTTCCGTATAATTTTTCTTTCCAGTACTTCTAATTTATTCAGCTTGAAATTCAGCACTTATTATTATTATTATTATTATTATTATTATTATTATTATTATTATTATTATTATTATTATTATTATTATTACTATTATTATTATTATTCATTACGGCTACATGGCTAAATGGTTAGCATGCTGGCCTATGGCCCAGGAGTACAGGATGGTCTTTAAATTCTCCATCCTCTTCTTCTTCTTCTTCTTCTTCTTCTTCTTCCCTTCTACTCCTTCGTTAACTTCTTTTCTTTTGTCCTTAAGGAATACTGAAGAACAAGAAGGGAAGGTTATACAGGAAGGTCATAAATTCTCCTTCCTCCTCCTCTCTTACTCTTCTTATTCCTTGTCTACCCCTACTTCTTAAGGAAGATTAAAGAATAAGAAGGAATTATCGGGTCTTAAAATTCCTTTCTCCTTCTTCTCTTCGTCTTTTTTTCTTTTAATTCCTCCTAGCTTGTATCACGCGAGCGTGCAGTGGGTTCGATTCCCAGCTGGATCGGGGATTTTAACCTTCATTGGTAAATTCCAATGGCTCAGGGGCTGGGTGTGTGCACTGCCTTCAGCATTAGAATTCATGTAGGGCCCCATACTCATAGACACGCAGGTCACCTATACGGCGTCAACTTAAAAGATCTGTACCAGGCCCCTTCGGAGGCCACATGCCATTCTTATTATTCGAACGCCTCCGTTGCTCAGGCGAGCTGCTGGCTTCATTCATTCCATTCCTGACCCGGTTGAAACTGGATAAAGGCTGTGGATTTTCATTTTCATTATTATTCAGTGTACGTGAATAATGAAATGTCGTATGGCTTTTAGTAATGGGATATCCCAGGACGGGTTCGGCTCGCCAGGTGCAGGTCTTTCTAATTGACGACTGTAGGCGACCTGCGCGTCGTGAGGAGGATGAAATGATGATGAAGACAACACCTACAGCCAGCCCCGCGCCATTGGAATTAACCAATTAAGGTTAAAATCCCCGACCCGGCCGGGAATCGAACCCGGGACCCTCTGAACCGAAGGCCAGTACGCTGACCGTTCAGCCAACGAGTCGGACTACGTGAATAATAATAAGTTACTACTTAAAATAATAATATTTTTTACCATTTAGATATTAGCTTCACATCACTCGAACTACTTGAGGTTTTCGGCAACTATGGTACACAAAACGCTAGTACGAAGAAGGTAGTGGTTCTGGCCTTGATTAATATACAGCCCCGTATTGTGTCTAGGGTAGTCAGAAAATGATAAATAATAAATTGGCATCTTCAGAACTGCTGACAGTGGGTTTCGAACCCACTGCCTCCTGAATGCGACGTTACAGGCATACGACTCGTACCGCATAGCAATCTCACATGACATTCTTATTATTATTATTATTTGTACAGATGAATGAAATGGTTAGGGCATGATAACAAAGAAATGTAAATAAGACATATGTATTTTTTAATCAATAATTAAAATGCTGCTAGGAACATTTTATTGTTAGTAGCCAACAGCCATGCACCAGTTTCAAAACGAAAATTTCCTCTTCTTTCTACATTAAAATGTCTTCTGTTTGGAATGTTGTGAGATGGACAGTAGGCAATGACATGATAATAAACGGGGTTTTATGTCAGATTGTAAGATTCACAAATAGGAAAATTCTTCTCAGTTTTAATTACTGCGTTGATGGGGTGAAAGTTCCTTATGGGGATCATTGTAAGTACCTGGGTGTTAATATAAGGAAAGGTCTGCATTCGAGTAATCACATACTGTAAGTTTAATTGTAATTAAAGATTTCTCCACATGGTTACGAAGGTATTTAGGGGTTTTAGTAAGGATGTAAGGATTACTTGATTACTTGATTCAAGAACTGGAAAAAATTCTTAAAAAAAAAAGCAGCTAGAATTGTTGTGGGTGATTTCCGGCAAAAGAGTAGGGTTACAAAAATTGTTGCAAAGTTTGGCCTGGGAAGACTTGGGAGAAAGGAGGTGAGCTGCTCGACTAAGTGGTATGTTCCGAGCTGTCAGTGGAGAGATGGCGTGGAATGACTTTAGTAGAGGAATGAATTTGAGTGGTGTCCTTAAATGTAGGGAAGATCACAATATGAAGATAAAGTTGGAATTCAAGCGGAGAATTTGGGGCAAATATTCGTTTATAGGCTGAGTAGGGACTGGAATAACTTATCAATGGAGATGTTTAATGAATTTATAATTTCTTTGCAAAGGCTAGGAAAACAACAGATATGGAATCTGATTGATTGATTGATTGATTGATTGATTGATTGATTGATTGATTGATTGATTGATTGATTGATTGATTGATTGATTGAAGAGCTAATTACTTGGGAAACACCGAATGCATGCCAATTATTATCAGTCAAACTAGTATTAAGGTAGTACTTACACTTCGGCTGCGTTGACATGCCATAGGATGGTGAAAAAAGCGGCCGCACGAAGCAGCACCACACACAAACCCATGTTAGGACATCTGAAATCAAGAGCGGAAGACAGGAAGTTAGCATTGCATTAATATTATAGCAATACGTCTTATTATTAGCATACATTATCTACAGACATATTATGAGATTATATGATAGGTCAGAATTCCAAATTAAAGCAGTACATCATCCATACCAAGGGCAGTATTTGCTTACAATAAATATGCAGATGATCAACAAATTTACTAAATATGAACTTTATTGAACATGGTGTGGAAGATGCTGAAGATGTTCATGGACTCAGCATGCATTTAAGTACCTCATTAGAGAATCATCATGTAGCTGGGAGGTGCCAAGGAAAAACTGGGACAACTATTCGTTTATAGGAAGAGGAATTACGGACTGGAATAATTTATCAACGAAAATGTTCGATAAATTTCCAATTTCTTTGAAAACATTAGAGAAAAGACTAGGTAAACAGCTGATAGGGAATATGGCACCTGAGCGAAGCTCTAAATGCAGATCAATAGTGATTGATAGTCGTCATGGTATCGAACTAGGTATCGCTAGCGATGGCGATATTGTTGACGTAATTTTATGTTATTATCTATTCCTCCGGAAGATAATGAAGATAATTGTCGAAATGACAAGAAATATGTGATCGCGGAAATGGAAATGAAACCAAACGTGGTCGCCTGTAATGTCCTAAGCTCCTAAAACTTATCAGTTCTAGCATTTTATTGACTGACTGACTTTTGCTGTTAGTTGAGGTGTGCCGTTTCTCTTCTCTTGCCAGTAATCTCCATTATATGGTGGTACTGCTGCAAAGCCGGCTCTATAGCTAAATGGTTAGCATGCCGGCCATTGTTCAAAGGGGCCTCGGGTTCGATCCTCGACCGGGTCGGGGATTTTAACCTTAAGTGGTTAGTTCCTCCGGCTCCGGGTCTGGCTGTTTGTGTCATCTTCATGCATTAGAATTCACCTTAGATATGGCCCCATTCTAACTGATAAGCAGGTCGCCTACAGGCCGTCAACTCGGAAAAGACCTGCACATATCCTCTACGGAGGCCATACGCCATAATTATTACTGCACCGAGCTCGATAGCTGCAGCCGCTTAAGTGCGGCCAGTATCCAGTATTCGGGAGATAGTAGGTTCGAACCCCACTGTTGGCAGCCTTGAAAATGGTTTTCCGTGGTTTCCCATTTTCACACCAGGCAAACGCTGGGGCTGTACCTTAATTAAGGCCACGGCCGCTTCCTTCCCACTCCTAAGTCTTTCCTTTCCCATCGTCGCCGTAAGAATTATCTGTGTCGGTGCGACGTAAGACAACTAGCAAAAAAAAAAAAAAAAAAAAAAAAATTACTGCTGCAGTTACAAAAACTAACCCGTCAACGACGAGTACATATTCTATAACCTAGTAACACTCTCCACTCTCCTGCCAGTAGTAACACTAATTAGATCTAATGAAAGGTAATTGTTTGCTGACGCACAACATTGTTTTAAATTTAGTTTGAACTCTGTTTGCCATATCTGCGAATGCCAGACCAGACCACTCAGTTTGTACTGGTAACAACATTATACACCACGTTGGATGTACTCTAAAATTTAGTGCGACAGATCAAAGCGCCAAAATTACCACTTAATGATGTTCTGAAAATATTCAATATTTATTCGTTGATTTTTAACCCTATGCAAACTAAATTACGTACTAGAGAGGGCATTTATCAAAGTGAATTCTGGTGAAAGTTATTAAAGCCCATGAGGAAATGAGATGATCGCTGTAATTGTAACGATGGTGTTAACCTAATGCAGTTTATACTCCGTGGTTATTGCTGCAGTATGTCTATACATATTTCTCCAACTACTTGGCTATCGATCATTCTCCTCCCAAACAAAGTAATTCAAGATATTTCTAGTGAAATACAGTATTTTACTTCATATTATTATATTATATTATATTATATTATATTATATTATATTATATTATATTATATTATATTATATTATATTATATTATATTATATTATATTAAGTTTGCAATGGTGTGCGGTTGCTGAAATTAAAGCAGTATCTTTTCACCTTCCGCTAGAAGATATCGTCTGCCGAGCTGATTGGCTCAGACGGTTGAGCGCTGCCCTCTTGAGCCTTGCCAGCGGGTCTCGATCCCAGTTCAATCCAGTGTTTTTTGAAAATGTTCTAATACGCCTGCCTCTTGTAGTGATTTATGGGCACATAAAATAACTCTGAGACAATATTTCCATCACCACAGCCTCTCCGAAAACTGTAAAACTGGGTAGTAAAATTAATAATAATGTTATTTGCTTTACGTCCCACTAACTACTGTTTTACGGTTTTTGGAGACGCCGAGGTGCCGGAATTTAGTCCAGCAGGAGTTCTTTTACGTGCCAGTAAATCTACCGACACGAGGCTGACGTATCTGAGCAGCTTCAAATACCACAGGACTGAGCCAAGATCGAACCTGCCAAGTTGTGGTCAAAAGGCCAGCGCCTCAACCCTCTGAGCCTCTCGGCCCAGCTAGGTAGTAAAATTAAGATTATTATTATTATTATTATTATTATTATTATTATTATTATTATTATTATTATTATTATTATTATTATTATTATTATTATTATTATTATTATTATTATTATTATTATTAGGATAATACCAGTTAAGCACTTCGGAGTACTTTTATATAATAGTCAAGTATGTAAACGCATTGCAGCATGTTTTTCACCGTTGATTGTTGAATGCCTTGTAGCTTACAGGAATATAGCGTTTACATTTTTTTTTGCTAGTTGTTTTACGTCGCACCGACACAGATAGCTCTTACGGCGACGATGGGACAGGAAAGGGCTAGGAGTGGGAAGGAAGCGGCCGTGGCCTTAATTAAGGTACAGTCCCAGCATTTGCCTGGTGTGAAAATGGGAAACTACGGAAAACCATTTTCAGAGCTGCCAACAGTAGGGTTCGAACCTACTATCTCCCGAATACTGAATACTGGCCGCAATTAAGCGACTGCAGCTATCGAGCTCGGTCGTTTACATTTTGAAAAAAGCAGAATGCGTCTATCGTTTCGTTTCAGTGGACCTGCCGAGTCCCTTGGTAGAAATTTGTGTGCCCCAGAAAAGTGTACACCAGACTTCCTTCAATAATTTCAAAACTACAAAGGCTATTGAGATTATAACGCCTGGATTAAACACAAGAAGGTCCAAAGAGTACTTAAGGCCGTATGATGGAATGGTGAGTGGCGTGCGCAGCCCCAAAATTAGTAGTTGTCGAACTCTGGATCTGACGTGATAGTACGTTCTGCGAGGCGCCATTCGTTTTGTCTACGCGAGGTCTACTTATATCATCACCATCACTTGTAAATATGTCCATGGACACTTCCCTCCAGCATTTCCGATCGTCAGGAAGTACTTCCTTCTTATTTTCAGAAAACCGACTTTTCTCTACCTACAATCTTTTCCTCCATATTGTTTTGCAGACAAACTTTCCTGAAAATGTGACCAATCTAATTTTCTTTCTTTTCTCTTATTGCCTTCATGGAGGTTCATTCTTCCTTTACTTTTCTCAGTACTTCGATGTTGCTCACCCTATCTCTCCGCTGGACTCGCAACATACATCTCCATAGCCACATTTCAAAATTCTCTAGGTAGTTCCTCACTTTCTTTCTTTTCCTTTCTTTTGGATAGTCTACGTTTCAGATCCATATAGAACCGCACTCTAGACGAAACATTTCCCTAGTGTTACGTTGGTATTTTTTACAGCTAACATTTCTTTCTAAAGTCTTCCTTTCCGCAGGCAACTCTTCCTCTAATCTCCTCTGTATAACTTTGTTTGCTGGTGACAATGCTTCCAACGTATTTTAAGAAACGAACCTCTTCTAGTTTTGACCCCGAATACTCACATTTATTGTCGGTTCATCCTTACCTATTTTCATTACTTTTGTCTTTTTTGATGTTTATTAACACGCCAAACACCTTTCAGACTCTTAGTATTTCTTCTATCGTTCACTCTAGTTCTTCTTCAGTCTCTGAAATGATCACATGATCGTCTGCGTACGTCACGGTCTTTATAATTTAACCACAGTCTTACCTCGCCTGTAATTTGCTAGTCTTGTTTCCTCATTATATTATATATGTATATAAATTGAATAGTGCTGGAGACATACAACAACTCTGCCTGACTCCTCTGCGAATGTGAATCTCCTCAATTTCTCCATTCTCCATGTTCACTACTGTCTTCTGCTCTTTGTATAATTCCCTGATACAGCGCCTGTCCCTCCAGTCTATTCCTATGTCTTTCAGTATGTTTAATAAATTGCTCTAGATCACTCTATCCAAAGTATTGTCCCAGTCTACGGAGCACACATACATTTCTCTGTGAATGTCTAGTGTCCTTTCCATTAGGATCCCCATACATCCAATGGCGTCTCCTGTGACTTCCTTTTCTAAACCCAAATTGGTCTTCCCCTCGGCTTTCTTCTTTCTCTATCCGTTTGAGTAATACCTCGGCCATTACCTTGGATGCATGAGTAATGATGCTAATAGTTCGATAATCTTTAATGACCTATGTAACAATATTTGTGTGAAAACTTTTGCTAGGTGCGTGAATGATGGTGAAATAATGCAGAATTTTGCTATAATTTCCTAAATAACTCAATTTATTTTATTTAAAGAAGGTTCAAGTGTATCACAAAGAAAAACGAGTAGAAATAATAGGTCAAAGGCAGTCGAACGAGCCCAAAATACAATACGCTGAGTGTAAGAGAGCCTGTATACAACGCGAGAAAGTCACGCGCAACGAGCCGTAACCTAGTGCATGTTTGCCACTTCCATCTAGTGGTTTAACGTGGCACTGATACATCGAAGGTTTCCGGCAGTGCAGGACTGGAAATGGGATAGGCTTGGGAAGGTAGCAGCCATGGAATTAAGAGGGGAAACCACAGAAAACCATTTTCAGGGCTGCGGACGGTGGGATTCGACCCAACCATCTACCCTATGGAGATATATCAGCCCGAAAACACATACAATTATGTAATGAAGTCGCTGGAGATATGGAACAGTGTGGTTTCATAACATTCGCAGGAGAAAGATATCTAAACTGAAACTCTTCGCATTCACATCTCTCTGACCCTCACCCAACACCCACGCAATGTGTTATACGGCCAAAAGACCTGCGGCTGTGCCATCGACATAGTCCTCGCACATTATTTCACTAGTCATCTTTTATTTTTTGTTTTATGTCGCGCCGACTTGGACAGATAGAAATACTGCAAGTTTATTGAAAAAATGTTTATTGGACAAATGCAAGGAATATTGTTTCTCGTGCGACTTTATTGCAACCACACAGCGTGCCTTGTTAAAATCTTCCCTCAAATCTCGCACATTAAAAAAAAATTCTCATACATTGGCTAAGATTCGAACCGTGACCGCTGGAGTAAGAAGCCAGTTTTAATGCCATTCATCTATCACACTGCCTAGTTATTCTTAAGGCGACACTCCGGAGATAAAAATTGATATTTTCTTCATTTTGGTGAATTTTTTTTTTATGACTGAAATTGAAAGGATTGAGTTGCTTTTTCCTTTTCACGAAGTTATTCCGCTGAATTCAAACAATTTATCACTGTAATAATGCTTTGTTTGCAATTGTAATTTTACACTTAAATCCCATTTTTCTCCCATAATATTCTGCCACCGCCTCTGTAGTGTAGTGGTTAGTGTGATTAGCTGCCAGCCCCGGAGTTCCGGGTTCGATTCCCGGCTCTGCCACGAAATTTGAAAAGTGGTATGAGGGCTGGAACGGGGTTCACTCAGCCTCGGGAGGTCAACTGAGTAGAGGTGGGTTCGATTCCCTCCTTAGCCATTCTGGAAGTGGTTTTCCGTGGTTTCCACTTCTCCTCCAAGCAAATGCCGGGATGGTACCTAACTTCAGGCCACGGCCGCTTTCTTCCCTCTTCCTTGTCTATCTCTTCCAATCTTCCCATCCCCCCTCAAGGCACCTGTTCAGCATAGCAGGTGAGGCCGCCTGGGCGAGGTACTGGTCATCCTCCCCAGTTGTATCTCCCGACCCAGAGTCTGAAGCTGCAGGACACTGCCCTTGAGGCTGTAGAGGTGGGATCCCTCGCTGAGTCCGAGGGAAAAGCCAACCCTGGAGGGTAAGCAGATTAAGAAGAAGAGTATTCTGCTAAATGTAACAAAATTTGTATGTACTGTAGAGTTATATTAAGAAACCTGCGTATGGAATGCTTGATCGCAGATTTTTTTCAAGTAGCAGGCGTTTTTAAGTCCAACATTTTAGAACGTAATAAGTACACAAATTTTAGTACGATATATCTTCTTATATAAATTTTGTACAGAAATATCGATACGCAGTGCTTTTAAACGTAGAATGGTTTACCTAATTACAAATTTACATTAACTTGTTAATTAAATTTCATGAAAAAGTGGAATTAAAATTTCAATTTTTTTTTGGAAAACTATTAATTGTATATGAAAGACATGTTCGTGATATCTCTACTTTTATGTAGGTGACATAAACAGTTTCGTGAAAATTTATGCATTTGGTAAAAAATATCTTTTTATCTGCGGAGTGTCGTCTTAAGTAACATAACCTACTTAGATAAGAATTTTCATTTCGAAAGTATGACTTGTATTGACTGTGATTCGAACATTGGCCGCTTTGATGGTACCTACCAAGCTTCAGAACAGTTGTTGGACCGTGGTCATAGAGAGATTTGTTTATCTCAATGAAAATGTCATGCCGCAACAAGTACATATAGCAGGAAGGTCACCCCTCGTTTACGACACGAAGCAGAATATGCGAACTGAACGAGCTTACAAGCCATTACCCCGGGTGATAGTCATAAAACTCGGCCATCGCAGGCACAGCGTAGAACAGGGATGAGTCCACAATGAATGGCGTAGGTAAATACTACGGATCACTCTCTGATGTCGTTCAGAATACTCACGCTCGTAACACACTTTGGTTCACCCTGTGTGTGGGAGCGGTAGAATGTACTACACTCATAATCATAAAACATGGCGGGAATTGCAGCAGATAGTGTTTTCGGACGAATTCAACTTCTGTTTGTTTGAAAATGATGGCCGCATTTTGGTTCGCCGCAGACAAGGGGATCACATTGACTGCATTCGCACAAGACGTACGGCGCCAACTCAAGGCCTTATGGTGTGGGGTGTTATTGGGTACAACCACAACTCACAAATCACAGCCGGTGCGTGTCGAGGGCACTGTGACCGGTTTGACCTGCGTGAATGACTTCCTGCGACCGCAGCCATACCCATTCTGCACGACACCCCAAACGCCATATTTCAGCAGGACAATGCGCGACCACATGTTGCTGCACTAACACGTGCCTTCTTGTTGTCACAGGATGTCAGACTGTTACCCTGGCCCGCCCGATCACCGGACTTGTCGTCAATCGAAAATGTGTAGGATATGGTGAAATGACGGATGCGGCGCTGTGACCCAGTGCCAGCCACCGAAGATGAACTGTGGAACCAGGTGAATGCAGCATGGATGGCTATACCCCAGGCCGCCATTCGCGCCTTATACGCGTCGATACCATCACGCATGGAACAAGTTTTCAGTGCCCATGGTGGACTCAGTGCCTACTTGGCAACAGGACACATGCTGAACCTAGGTGACTGAAATGCTAATCTTTCTGCAGAACATACTTATGAACACGTCCTGTGAATATGAACTCCTATCTCTAGTCTTTCAAGGTTTACTGTTTTTTTTTAGGAACATGAGTGTACATCCACGCTATCTCCTACTTGTCGTAAGAGGTTTTTTTTGCTAAGGGCTTTACGTCGCACCGACACAGATAGGTCTTATGGCGACGATGGGATAGTAAAGGCCTAGGAGTTGGAAGGAAGCGGCCGTGGCATTAATTAAGGTACAGCCCCAGCATTTGCCTGGTGTGGAAATGGGAAATCACGGAAAACCATTTTCAGGGCTGCCGATAGTGGGATTTGAACCTACTAACTCCCGGATGCAAGCTCACAGCCGCGCGCTCTGTGTCGTAAGAGGTAAATGAAATGGGGACCATCAGGGGCTCTCGACTTGCGAGCGTGAGTTGGCAACCACGAGGGCCCCATATGAGTTTGGCCTTGCTCCCACTTACTTGTTCCAGTCCCTTGTGACCTCCCTTGGTCAAGAGGATGGTTGCTCAGTTGTACTTCTTAAAACCCTAATCACCACCACGTCCCGTGATCAACGCTTGTTCTCTTCGATCCCGGCGGTATTAGGTTTGCAAGGCTTCGGGTGTATTTTATCGTCACGTTCTTCGTAGTACTTCCATTTCTTTTACTAATACCTCCATTCTTCGAAAGATCGGTACTCCTATTTTTTAAAACAATTCGCTATATTGGGCGACTATAGAATTAAAGGTAGGTTATTAAAATCAATCAAAAGCATTTATGTTGACAATTGGGCTTCAGTGAGAATTGATGATAGAATGAGTTCTTGGTTCAGGGTACTTACAGGGGTTAGACAAGGCTGCAATCTTTCACCTTTGCTGTTCGTAGTTTACATGGATCATCTGCAGTAAGATATAAAATGGCAGGGAGGGATTCAGTTAGGTGGAAATGTAGTAAGCAGTCTGGCCTATGCTGACGACTTGGTGTTAATGGCAGATTGTGCCGAAAGCCTGCAGTCTAATATCTTGGAACTTGAAAATCGGTGCAATGAGTATGGTATGAAAATTAGCCTCTCGAAGACTAAATTGATGTCAGTAGGTAAGAAATTCAACAGAATTGAATGTCAGATTGGTGATACAAAGCTAGAACAGGTCGATAATTTCAACTATTTAGGTTGTGTGTTCTCCCAGGATGGTAATATAGTAAGTGAGATTGAATCAATGTGTCGTAAAGCTAATGCAGTGAGCTCGCAGTTGCGATCAACAGTATTCTGTAAGAAGGAAGTCAGCTCCCAGACGAAACTATCTTTACATCGGTCTGTTTTCAGACCAACTTTGCTTTATGGGAGCGAAAGCTGGGTGGATTCAGGATATCTTATTCATAAGTTAGAAGTAACAGACATGAAAGTAGCAAGAATGATTGCTGGTACAAACAGGTGGGAACAATGGAAGGAGGGTGCCCGGAATGAGGAGATAAAGGCTAATTTAGGAATGAACTCGATGGATGAAGCTGTACGCATAAACCGGCTTCGGTGGTGGGGTCATGTGAGGCGAAAGAAGGAGGATAGGTTACCTAGGAGAATAACGGACTCTGTTGTGGACGATAAGAGGAGTAGAGGTAGACCAAGAAAATGATGGTTAGACTCGGTTTCTAATGATTTAAATAGAATAGGTATAGAATGAAATGAGGCCACAACACTAGTTGCAAATCGAGGATTGTGGTGACGTTTAGTAAATTCACAGAGGCTTGCAGACTGAACGCTGAAAGGCATAACAGTCTATAATGATAATGTATGTATGTAATGTTTACTTTACGTCGCACCGACACAGAGAGGTCTTATGGCGTCAATAGGTTAGGAAAGAGCTAGGAGTGGGAAGGAAGCGGCCATTGCCTTTATTAACGTACAGTCTCTGGTGTGAAGATGGGAAACCACGGAAAACCATCTTCAGTTCCACCGACAGTGGGGTTCGAACCCACTATCTCCCGAATGCAAGCTCACAGCTGTGCGACCCTAACCGTACTGCCAACTCGTAACTTTAAATAATAATAATAATAATAATAATAATAATAATAATAATAATAATTTTACGTCCCGCTAACTACTTTTACTCTTTCGGAGACGCCGATGTATTAGAATTTTCTCGGAGGTGTTCTAACGACACTGGCTGGAGTATTGGAGCACCTTCAAGTGTAAGTGGGATTAACTGCACCAAAAAAGGCCCAGAAAATCGGAGCTCTGCCACCTGAGTCCCAACTGAACTTCAAACACCTTGCGAGCCAACATTTGAGGGGTTACGAAATATATGCATGCAACAAGTATCGCACGATTCTTCCAAAGCGATTCATGTTTTGTTTCAACTGTTTCATTATTACTGTAATTATTGCGAGTTATACAACGTAAGTTGATAGGAAAACCCATTTCAAAACCTTCAGATCCGTGTAAGATATTTGCATTATGTTTAAATTTTCTTAAATGATATTAATAAATTAATGAAGCAATATTTTCCCCGTTTTCCATTATATTTTTAATAACAGATATATCAAATGCAAGTTGTGAATCTGTTAATGGTTTTATTCTAAATATAAAGGATTACTATGTATTGGAAAGGTGGTTTTTATTAATGTATCAACTTCTCAGATATATCAATGCCAACTGTGTCTATTTTTAAAGGAAACTGTACAGCTCAGCAGCGTTGAATTAGGTATGTTCAGTGCTGCAATTACTTTTAACGTAGCCTACAATCATTCCTTTGGGAGTAAACGAGTTTAAAACTGCGCTCTTACAAACTTGGTGCTTCTCGCATGTTACTCAGCAGCAGAAGGCCGCAGTGGGAATATGTGAGTCATGACGTATTGGTAAACAAATAGAGATGAAAGATGGTGGGTTCGTATCCGATCGTCGGCAGCCTTGAAAATGATTTTTTCCTTCGTTTCCCATTTTACACTAAGCAAATAGTGGCACTGTTTCCTGATTACGGCCATGGCTTCTACGTTACCAATCCTAGGCCTTTCCCAACCTTGCATTGTCGAAAACCTTCCACGTGTAATCGCGATGTTAAAACACTAGCAAAGACTTAAAAATACGTATACAAATACGGACGAAAACATTTGTATGTTAAGCTTTGTCACAATGGCAACCCACAATTTGGGAAGTAATTGATTTAAATTTCCATCGAATTACTTGTTATATGAAAGGTGTTGATGTCGTTCACCCACTTTAACCAAGGAAGGATAATCGTCGAGGATAAGAAAACGTCATTTTCTTCAAACTGTCGTTATCTATACAATATATTAACACTCAGAAGCGTTCGAAGAAACGTTTCCTTTGCAGAATGTATATTTATGTTTATATTTTCTCCCACAAAATTCGGAGGTGGTTGGTGCCACATTTTAAGGAAAAATATACCTTTTTGGAAGTTTTCCTTGTAGCTTATATTCGATGTGAGAAGTGTATTAAGTTTTATTGCTGTAGCACTTATAGTTTGTGACAAAAGTTTACCTAAAAACGAAAGAATCTCACTCTCAGATACATGTCGGACAGTGGTATTGACAGTTTAAGTAGCCATTTCAAATACAATCTTGTTGCAGGAACAAGCGGAAACATTTTTGAAATCAGGAAAACTTACCCGCGAGAAATCAAACAGCGAATTTTGATATCTTTCCACACCCAGGTGCCCTTAAGATTGAAATAAGTGGAGTATTTGTGATACTTTAGTTTCAGTAACTATATGTACTTTCTCGATGCACTTCGCTGGCTGTATGTGACGTATCCTGGGAAATACGAAACATTGAGCTTAATATTGTTCCAGTCCTCGCTCCAACACAGCATATAATCACTCAGCAGGTGGCCAACATGACACATACAATGCTGCAACTGACATGGTAACAAACATAATATCTCTTCAAGAGGACATGTGTCAGGCTCAGACATGGCGTATTTTCTGTTCTGTTCATCATTACAGGAATGAACTTTCTCTTGTGTGCCAGTTGGTGTTATATTTCCTCGATGCGAATTTTAAAATTAAATTGTTATTAAGTACAAAGAACTGCATATAATACATCCACGGTGTTCTGTGATTGTCGTAAGAGGCGATTGAACTCAACTAGGGAACGGGGTCCTTAGCTGAGTCATGTCATTTCTTCCATTTATTCGTGCCAGGCTCCTCTCTTCCATCTCTCCTCTCTGACCTCGCTCGGTCAATTCTTGTTCTTTTCCGACCCCGACTGTATTAAGTTTTCGAGGCCCAGATACTCTCTTTTTCACACCCTTCCCTTTATTTTGCCGATAATTTCATTTTTCGAAGTGACGGACCTGTTCCAGTTTCCTTGTGATTAGTGTCGGTAGAGGATGGTAGCCCATTTGTGCTTCCTCTTAAAACAATAACCAATGCCATCACCACCACCACCATCACCTCAACTTGGGATGGTGTGTTGGCGACCACACGACACCCAGCGACTTCGTTTCTACTTACTTGTACAAGGTTCTCCACTTTAATCTTTCGTATTCAAACTTCGTCGTATTCTCTTCCAGTCCTGATGGTGTGTAAGGTTTGAGAGGCTTCGGGTGTCCTTCATTTTCACGCCCTTAATAGCTCTCATCTTTCTTTTGCCGACAACCTATCCTTGGAAAGTTCGGAACTTTTCTAAGCCCCCTGATTGGTGTTTTGAAGAAATAGTCAGGTAGTTTTCCATTAAAACAATAATAACCACCACCACAATTTTATCCTTCCTGAATAAGTCTTATACCTGCTGCTTTGTTTAAAATACATAAGTATCAACAATTAACCAACAATTAGTTGTATAATAATAGTCAAACGAAATCATCCTCGTATAAGCCTGTGGATAAGAAGAAAGTAAAGGCTGCCGCTACCCCTAACAAAGTGCGACAGAGTGGTTAGCTCTATGGTCGGTCTCATTTTTTCTCAGGAATTAACCTTGTACTCATTTTTGGTGTAGACTGAGTGAACTTTAGGGCCATATTCCTCTTCGCAAGGGGAAATCTCGTTTCTAAATTTTTCGACTTCCTGACGGGTAGTCGAACCAAGAACGACTTTACCACCTCTATTAGGCTTCTCTTGAAAAATAATAATAATAATAATAATAATAATAATAATAATAATAATAATATAATTAAGTGTCTTATTCAAAGTTGGACGCCTGAATTTAACAGGCTATTAATTACAACAATGTATTTTCAGAGACATTGGTTGAGTAAAGAGCCTACATCTGTGTCTCCTCTTGGCTTTTACCCTCAGAGGAAGTCTATCGATCGAAAATGTATCTATAATACTAATTTGAACATCTGTGCGAGACGAATAAGGGTCGTCTCCAAAGTTAAGAACAGCTCTAAAATTTATATCGCAATGGTGGACCGAAATTAATTTTTCATATCAATAAGGTAAACGTTGAGTGAACGTTTCCCATGCTAAGAACCAGAACACAACTACTTTTCATTTCAGGCCATTTTTGCATTTTACAGCAAACTCAAGCCTCGAACTTCCTATTCCCCTGTGTTTCCGTATTACAGGTTCATGAAGTGACCACGATACGGATTCTAACGCAGGATTTTAGCAGTCGAAATATCGTCCTTGTTCGGGAAAGAGGTCATATCTCACATTGCTGTTCCTATCCATTATTTTCCTTAAGAATGGTCTCGCCTCTCAGCCACGTATGGATATGCGGTCCACCAGAACAATTTTCGTACATTATGCTGTAGGAGTGTGTAAATAATTCTGCAAACATACATTCCTAGAGTGCACTACGGTAAGGTTTATTTTCCTTTACACGCAAGTATAATAAAATGAACACAACGAATGTTGTTCTGATGGACTAAATAATATCGTATGTAGCTGGAAGGCTTGACCAGTCTTAAGGCGTGACCAGTCTTAAGGAAAATAATGGATAGGAAGAGCATTGTAAGATATGACCTTTTTCCCGAACAACGACGATATTCGAATCAAGTTTAGTCACACTGAACCTACATGATCTACTGTGTCTTGGAAGATTCCTACACAGTCAATATTTGACAATCGCATAGCATAAACATGTAATCCTATGTTATAATGAATAACACTGCGACATTTCGCTTATTCATCAAGTCGTTGTGAACGTCTGACCATTTCTCTTCCTCAGTGTGACTGATTTTCGGAAGACGCGTGGCAGCAAGTACTTTCTTGTGATTAATGAGGTTGGAAACAACTCGCAGTAACTGGCACGATAGCGGGAAGTAAGAAAAGGAGGACTTGAACCAATTCTTTGATCTGAAAGTGAACTATAGTTCTCTCAGCTTTTCAACGTCATATTTTCAAGTAACCGGATCAATTATTGCAAGGAAGAATGCCTTTCTTGGAGCTACATGGTTTTTCATGCCATTGGGATCCGAATAGTGGCCACATAGTTTGATATTCCAACAACTAAGCCACAGAGATGCAGCATGACGGATATAATAATTCGATGAAGTTCTAAAATCAACAGTCTACTGTAAGAAAAGAGCGAGTTCACGGGAAAATCTTTTCAGGCGTACTTTTCGTTATACGTAATGAGTAAAAGCTGGGCGGAATCAGGATAACTTATTCATAAGTTAGAAGTAAGAGACATGTAAGAAACGAGAATGATTGCTGGTGCGAACAAGTGAGAACAATGACATGGGAGCCCTTATGCTGAGAATGTAAAGCTAAGGTAGGAATGAATTCGTTGGATGAAGCTATGCGCATAAAGCGGCTAGTCGCTTAAGTGCGGCCAGTATCTGGTATTCGGGAGATAGTGGGTTCGAACCCCTCTGTCGGCAGTCCTGAAGACGGTATTCCGTGGTTTCCCGTTTTCACACCAGGCAAATGCTGGAGCTGTACCTTAATTAAGGCCACGGCCACTTCGTTCCCACTCCTAGCCATTTCCTGACCCAACGTCGCCATAAAACCGTAAAGAAACTTGTAAACAATAAAATAAAAATAATAAAATTAAAACGGCCTCGGTGGTGGGATCATGTGAGGAAAATGGAGGAGGGTAAATTACCCTGGAGAAAAACTGACTCTATTATGGAGGTTAAATCAAGTAGAGGGAGACCAAGACGACGATGGGTGAACTCAGTTTTTAATGATTTAATGATAAGAGGTATAAACGAATCCATAGAGCTAATTACAAACAGAGGATTGTGGAAGATTACAGTAAATTCACAGAGGCTTGCAGACTGAACGTGCCGGGCTGAGTTACTCAGACGGTTGAGGCGCTGGTCTTCTGACCCCAATTTGGCAGGTTCTATCCTGGCTCAGTCCGCTGGTATTTGAAGGTGCTTAAATGCGTCAATCTTGTGTCGGCAGATTAGTCACGATAAAGAACTCCTGCGGGACAAAATTCCGGCATCTCGGCGTCTCCGAAAACTGTCAAAAATAGTTAGTGGGACGTAAAAATGTAACGTTATTATTATTAGACTGAACGTTGCAGGCATGACAGCTCATAATTTCAGTAATATGTAGTTATTTATGTATTCTAAAATCGAATCAGTCATGCAGATAATACAACTTACAGTAAATTCCACTGTAACTGTACGTTTTTATCGTCTTTCTTTGTGTAATTCATTGAAAATTCTGTGGCTTGGTTCTAAAAGGGCCAATGTCAAAAACCTGTCTTTGAGCTATGAGCATTTGAAGTTTTGCTTATAGTTCTCCAACTATTTTTTTCAACAACTAACTTTAAATAACTTTATATTTTCTTCGTGGAAGTCACCTTATTAAACGCTAATTTTTTCTATCGTATTCTTTAAAAATTGCCAGGTCTCTAATCTTTATTGTTAATCTAACATAATTGGCAAGGGCTTATTTAATAAAACGTTAACTGTTCGTTTAGTACTTAACAGAGACATTGGCCCTTTAACATGTTGCAAGCCAGGATAAAACGCGTTTGTATCAGTTAATATCTCAATTTCGATAAAAAATGACATTGGCCCTTTTAGAACCAAGCCACAGAATTTATCACATAACTCTTCGCTGTTCGGGCAAAAGGTCATATCACTTAGTGTTTTTCCTATCCATTATTTTCCGTAAGACTGGTCACGCCTCCCAGCCACATATGGATATTTAGTCCATCAGAACAATATTCGTTGTGTTAATTTTCCTATGCGTGCGTGTAAAGGAAAATGAACCCTACCCTACTGCACTCTAGGAACGTATGTTTGCATGACTTATTTACACACTCCTACAGTATAAAGTACTTAGGGTTCATTGAACACAACGAATATTGGTCTAAAGGACTAAATATGCATATGTGGCCGGGAGGCGTGACCAATCCTAAGGAAAATAATGGATAGGAAGAGCATTGTGAGATATGACCCTTTTCCCGAACAGCGACGAACTACCCTGTGATAGGTAAATAGATGTCTGGAGATTAAATAAGTGCAAGCAAAATGGGCAGTCTTTCGTGAAATGTTTCTGAACGTCTTTGTTTTTAGTATGTTGTATAAAAAGGACGATATCTTATGCACACTTTGAAGTATAGTGTTAGACAAGAACACTGAGGGTTAGGCATTAATGATAGTAATTTTAATCAAAATGCTAATAGTGTGATTGAATTTACGTTCCACTAGCTACTTTTTAAGATTTTTCGAGGCCGTAAATTCTGTTCTGTAGGAGTTTCTTTACGTGCCAATAAATATACCGACACGAGGCTGGCGTATTTGTAAACACCTTCAAATATCACCGATCTGAACTGGGATCGAACCCACCAACCTGGATTCAGAAATCTAGTGCTAGACCATCTGTGCCACTTAGCCCTGCTTAGATAGATAGAACGGCTAATGAATTGAATTGAATGAAATATTTGGAAATATATGTTATTTCTAAATGGAGCCAGAAGAAATTAAAGTTGAAAGAACACATCTTGTGACAACTAGAATACATAACATTAGTTTGATTGTTGGGAATAGCGACAGATATTAGAACATCAGCAAGAATAACTACGTAATGGACAATAAACTCTTCACATCAGTGGTATTCAAAGTGTGATACATGGGTAAGTCTGAAGGGGTACGCAAATTTATCGTGGCTTCTAACTGTTTCCGGTGAGCATTTCAGAAAAGAGTTGAGACTTCTCATTTAAAATTAAACTTTGTTTTGATTTAGTGTTTTTGTCTACCGCTACACATAGTCCCCTTTCCGAAGTATTCATTCTATATTTGTGACAGGTTGTACCTTCCACTGACTAGATATGTAAAAATGCTTACTTATGCTGCACCGGGCGAGTTTGCCGTGCGGTTAGGAGCGCGCGGCTGTCAGCTTGCATCCGGGAGATAGTGGGTTCGAATCCCACTGTCGGCAGCCCTGAAGATGGTTTTCCGTGGTTTCCCCTTTTTACAGCAGGCAAATGCTGGGACTGTACCTTAATTAAGGCCACGGCCGCTTCCTTCCCACTCCTAGGCCTTTCCTATCCCATCATCGGTGTCGGTGCGACGTAAAGCCACTAGCAAAAAAAACTTATGCTGCATTGCTCTTTTTAACAATTTTCGTTTCGAAATCCACTCATTTACTTCAGTTTTTCAGTAGCAGTGTGTCGAGTACAATAGTAATAGTTGCATTAATAGTAATACTCGTATTTATATCATTGACAGGCACTGAAAAAATCGTAATTCCACCAAGGAAAAAAAAAATACGTTTCTCCCTCTGTCTTGTGAAGGCTTGCCGCGTTGCATGAGAAGGGAACATAAGAATCCAATAGTCGAATAACTGGCCTATCGTTAAGCAATGAAAACGCCAGAAACAGTTCCCCGGCCATTGCTGACCGCTCAGTTTTGGGCTTCTCCTGTGAACTTTTTTTTTTTTTTTTTTAAGAATATGCTGTTTATTCGGGGCGTCGACCTAAGAAGATCTTTTGCCCCTACTTTGCACCATATGTTGTGAACCTGCGTGTATGTGGAAATAGCGGAAGTGTAAATTGTTGAATGTGAGGATAGGGACATTAAGGATGACACAAACACCCAGTCCCCTCGCCAGGGATATTAATCATTTACAATTAAAGACCCTGACCTGGCTGGGAATCGAAACCGGGGCCGCCGGGTGACAGGCGGACGCGTTGTCCCATACACCGCGGCTGTGGACTTTACTCCGAAGGAGTTACGAGGTTTCTTTCGCCCAGCGTCGATTATTATAAAATACATTTTTATTATTGGGGAACAGGGTGGTGTAGCGGCTTAGCTGCTTGCCTGTCATCCCGGTGACCGTTTTTTGATTCTTGGGGTTGCTGGAGTGGGATCCCGTGGTGTCAGGGCGACATTAAATCCTTTCATGCCTCAGTGCGTGCTGGATTCCTGAGCAAGTGGAATAAGCTGCGGAAGATGATGTTGATGATGATGGTGATGATTGTAATTAACATTATCTCACACTCAGCAATAATCGTTTTTTATTTCTGGTATAATTGCAGTATATTCGTACTTCTGGGGTACGAAGGTATAGTAATCGGATTTTGGTGGCACGTCAACCAAAACGCTTGAATACCACTGCTTTAGATTATTCTGCATTTTGTATTTCATTTTCAAGGCTGTATTTTATGAGCTAGAAATATTTTTTTTTGCTAGGAGCTTTACGTCGCACCGACACAGATAGGTCTTATGGCGACGATGAGACAGGAAGGGGCTAGGAGTGGGAAGGAAGCGGCCGTGGCCTTAATTAAGGTACAGCCCCAGCATTTGCCTGGTGTAAAAATAGGAAACCACGGAAAACCATCTTCAGGGCTGCCGACAGTGGGGTTCGAACCCACGATCTCCCGAATACTGGATACTGGCCGCACTTAAGCGACTGCAGCTATCGAGCTCGATACCTGTAATTTTAGCAAACGAGTAGGTTACATGATACGGGTCGTGTAGATGTAACCTCACATTCGGCAGATGGTGCGTTCGAAACCAACCGTTAGCAGTCCTCGAAATTACATTCCGTTGTTTCACAATTTCCTCATGAGAAATGCTGGGATTGTCCCTTAATTGAGGTAGTAAATCCTTCCTTATGAGTTCAAGCTCCTCTCCATCTCAGCGTTACCTAAACCTAACAGTATTAGTGTGACGTTAAATTAAAAGAAAAGACAATCAGTAATTTGAATTATTCCGAAACTTGTTCAAGGACTAGAAATGATATGTTCCATAACTTTCGTTTAGTATCTATTTGGAAAGCTGGGTAATAAATAAAATTTACGTGACCAATGTACATAGCAAAAGGAATTTATATCACTGAGTGTTGATTTCTTTAATTATTATTAAACGCTTTTGTTAATGGCAGTGAGCGTTCTGTACTTGCCTAGCTGGAATTTATTGCGGCGTTTGATACAAGAAAAGTAGCCTACTGCGTTTTCGCCTCCAGTACGTATATCAGAGAGGCAGGATTTCCGTTTAATATTTCCCCGCAGAGTTTATCGGAAACCATTTACTGGCTTGCCAATTGCAGAGATACAGCAGAGCAGAACTGGCATGGCGACCACTTAGACGTACACTCAACGTTCTCGTCTGTTGCTTAATGGAAAATGGGGAAGCTTTTGTTATCCAGTTACCTGCAGTTGTGCAGACCACTTCCGAGAGTTGTCTGTTTCTGTGAGGCGATCTTGTTACGTAAAGATGCGCTGCTTGAGTTTTAGGATCGGACACTACATTTTCTCTTTACCAAATCTGACCCAAACAATGTTTTCCATAATGGTACAAGATATAACATCAGTTCGTGTTAACTTGCGACCTTCAGTATAACGTGGAATCCGAAACACAGGGCCTTTTGATTTCAAAATCCAGGAGCTGATATTAAGAAAAAATATAGGCCTACAATAAAGCGTCGGGAAGGATTTCATCTCCGTTTTTTAAATGTTTCATATTCACAAGAGAGAATTACATAATTATTGATGTAACTGTTATATTTTGAACATTTAAACACAATTTTGTACTTGTCATGCCTTGTAACAAATTATCGAATAGTCTTCCTGGTACCGAGCTCGATAGCTGCAGTCGCTTAAGTGCGGCCAGTATCCAGTAATCGGGAGATCGTGGGTTCGAGCCCCACTGTCGGCAGCCCTGAAGATGGTTTTCCGTGGTTTCCCATTTTCACACCAGGCAAATGCCGGGGCTGTACCTTAATTAAGGCCACGGCCGCATCCTTCCACTTCCTAGGCATTTCCCATCCCGTCGTCGCCATAAGACCTATCTGTGTCGGTGCGACGTAAAGCAAATAGAAAAAAAAAGTCTTCCTGGTACTTAGTAAATTTCCTTTTACAGTCAATATTTTAAGAGTGCGGCAGTTGGAATAGTTAATTCATATATTTTATATTTTTCTTTATCACTTCTTCAGGCTGTGAGCGTGAAGGTTTACAACAGACGGTAGAAAGACTTAATATTGACGAATGAGATGATAAGACGAATAATTAATTTTCTAAAGGAGTTTACGTTTTTCAAAATGTTATAATTTGTAACGCGTCAATCTTCCCATCAGCATATTGCCCTAAAAAGTACTACCTTATTTCCTTTTGAAATAGATTAATTAATAACTGACTACCTGACAAGTGATATCCACGCAATAGTATCTCCTAAAATGGTAATATATACTGTAAGGTCTTTTTCATGATCTGTAGGCAGCAGTGCGGTGTACGGGTATGGTAAGAGATAAGCAAGATCTTCTATTGTGGTCAATATAGGATGAGAGGTAAGAAATATAGTTGGGAGTATTAGTGGAATGTATTTTGTGTAGAAGTGATAACATCTGAAGTTCTTGGCGCTGTTGTACTGGAAGCCACGACAGCTCCTTATAATTAGGTGACATATGAACATCATATCGCAGCATGAAGATATGCAGCCGTTCAGGTTCCGTTCCAATTTCTTGTTACTCTCGTATGTTATTTAAGTCAACACAGTGTCGCAATAGTAATATATACGTAGTATCAGAGAGTGAATTAGTTGTACTTCAAGTCGAACCGAGAATAAAGTTCATTACAGAACCGTTTCAATGAGTATAAGAATCTATAAACTTTATTACATGTGCTTATTGCCTGAGTCCAATTTATGGTGTCAGCCACAAAAATTCCTTAGTCACTAAAACAGAGTAGGGTAAGTTTTGAAAAAATGGAGGGATGTCCTGTTGCTAGAGGGAATATAGGCTTTTACTGGTGCCGATAATAATAACTTGATTTTAATTTGGCTTTATTAATATACAGCTGTTACTTGAGTTGTTACTAAGATAACAGTTGTGTCTTGAAAAATACGCCACAGTAGTCTAAAAATGACTTAATAAGATCACCAATAATAATCTTCACTGGTAACGTACTGTTGCAAATTTACGAGCGACTGCCAATGAAACCGTTAAAGAAATAAATTGACTATGAATTCTGTCCTGAATTCATGAGCACATTGTTCTCATATTTTCTAATTTATTTTCATACATCTTGTACGCCTTATAAGACAGGAAAGGAGTCATGAAAAGTGACAAATTGAAGACCTTGAAGTCCCTAATACCACTGGGGCCAGGTGATTTGGTAGCGGCATAACAGACACAAGTTTGGTCCATTTTCGTGGCTTGTGTTTGTAAAATGCATTTAACGCGGGGAACGGATATTTCGAGGATGATTGTATTCATAACTGTATGCGGATTATAAAGGTAGAATTACGCCAGCTTAGTGCGAGGTTAATATTGCCCATTTCTCCTTGACCTTGGCTTAAGAACTACGCAGATGTGAGAAATGTCGGTCTCTTAAGCAGAACTGAAGGAGAGATTTCTATCTGTACCGTTCATTGGGAGAGACGTGAATGTTGAAACTGCCATCTGATATTGTTTATCAAGAAATGGTGACTTTTATTTGCCGTGTTCAACTGCCTTACTTCATTGTGATCTTTCACTAAAGGAAAACTAATAATAATGTTATTTGCTTTACGTCTCACTAACTACACTTTTACGGTTTTGGGAGACGCCGAGGTGCCGGAATTTAGTTCCGCAGGAGTTCTTTTACGTGCCACTAAATCTACCGACACGAGGCTGACGTATTTGAGCACCTTCAAATACCACCGGACTGAGCAAGGATTGAACCTGCCAAGTTGGGGTCAGAAGGCCAGCGCCTCAACCGTCTGAGCCACTCAGCCCGGCAAAGGAAAACTAACAGCGACAGTCTGTTAAGTAAACTGCTGAGCAACTATATCTGTCCGTCTGGAGAAATCAATTTCTAGCTGTTACGGCTTATAGTCGCCATCATAATAAGTGTGAAAACGACAGACGCCATGTAGCAAATGTGAAAATAGTGGTTTAAGATGGATATTAATTCATTCGCGAAGGTTAAATAACGAGAGAGGGAATTAGTGATGATACACTGTACGTGTATGAGTTTGATGATAGTTGATTGTTATTTTAAGGCGACGTACAACAGATAAACATCCAATCCTAATGCTAATCAGAAGAAGGAAAAGTTTTGAGAATCAGCAAAAGGAAATAACATGTCATATGTATGTTGTATGTTGGGTATTGAGCCCAAAGGCTGGTTTGATCCTCTGCAGCTCCGCCAACAGCTGTCATAAATAGCCTAGGTGTTACTGAAGAGGCGTACTAGGGAAATGAGCAGTGAGATAGTTTCCCGTTGCTTTCATCACCGAGCCAGAGTTGCTATTACATATCAGTCTGCCAAGCCCACTGAAATGCATACACCAACCGACCCTATGAGCGATATTTTCACACCATTCATAACAGGGACTGGCTGCATAAGGAATACATGTCATATAGGGCGTGAAAATGAAAAACATATCCCTCGCTCTCACAAACCAAATGGCGTCAGTGTTTTCGTTTAACATCTCTAGGGTAGGCAAAATTCAATTTAACTAGATTTTCTACAAATATTGATTTAGGTTAACTTTTCTGATTGATTATATATTCCTGAAAATATAACTGAAAAGCTGCATAATTCAGAGATTTAGGTTCGAATCTTGGCACTGTCAATATTAAATAGTAGTCCCCTGAGTTCACTCAACACCATCTCTGAGATGGGAACATTGACGTAATATTTTAAGGATTGCGGCATGTATCTCGAATTCAGTAAAAGTAATTAAGAATATAACTATTGTGGACTTCACAATAAAACAAGTCATCAATGAGTTACAAAATGAAGAAAGCAAACTCATCTCTATTACACGTCATTGAGGCCCATGAGCTATTGATAAAGGCTTCCGCTAATCGTAATCTCGGCACTGAGTGGGATAGGGTGGTTAGATCTTTCCTCGCCCGACTTTGTTCCCCAGGTATTCTCACTTGGGTTAAAATCATAATGAAATCCAGAGCCATGTACTTCTTCTTACTGGCGGGGATGGGAATTTAAGAATTTCAGGGTTAATCAAGAGAGTTTTACAACCTCGGCTACTAATCCTCCCACATTTATAATATGTACGAAATTATTGATTAAAGGCGTGTGATCTGTATCACCAATTATTAAATCACCATAACCATCATCAAAACCCTCAACCTTTCTGATATTGTACGAGAAACATTAGTGTATACTGTATTTGCATTTGATATAGAGATTCCTGTGAACAATCATGTTACCGATTAAAATTTTTGTGTATAATAATCACACTGTCCGTAATCATGTTTCAATGGACAGGAAAACAGATCTCTTATCTTGTTCTGTCTTGCATGCACTGTTAGTTAGGTGGTATCTACTAATATTAATTTCGTAGCAAAGATTTCATTATAGCTGGATAAATCTCGACCAAACTACATATTTAGAGTATACATTTTTTTGCTAGGGGCTTTACGTCGCCGACACAGATAGGTCTTATGGCGACGATGGGATAGGAAAGGCCTAGGAGTTGGAAGGAAGCGGCCGTGGCCTTAATTAAAGTACAGCCCCAGCATTTTCCTGGTGTGAAAATGGGAAACCACGGAAAACCATCTTCAGGACTGCCGATAGTGGGATTCGAACCTACTATCTCCCGGATGCAAGCTCACAACCGCGCGCCTCTAGAGTATACTCATCCAGGATCAGGTCTAGATATGCATATAATATAAAAATCACTGAACAGACTATGGATTTATAGTCAAAACCATATATTCTTCACATTTATTTCATTCGCTATTGGCCTGATAATTGTATCTCAGACCTACCAATATTAGACATTTCTTATTACAAGAGGATGTGATTGTTATATGCAAGGATGGTTTACTGTAAGTGAAAGTCGATAGATATCTATTTTCCATAATTATTGTGTAGCTCATACGCTGATTTGGCTCCTTCAGGGCAGAATAAGGGGAGAATTTCTCGACCGTTGACAATGTGAGGAATGCAGAGGCAGAACTAAAGCAGATAGAGTAGACGAGGAATGTGGTTGTGGAATTCTAACCCTTCAGTAAGGTTCCTGAAACTGACATATCAATAGCAGTGGGAGTTCTGCTCGTGAAGTGCTTTAATCTCCAGTGGTATGCAAGTCATAATGCTATCATCACTCTCGGTTAGAAGAAATGAGCATGCTCTTCTTCTTATCATGTATTTAAAGATCCCAATCTCAGTGATATACTTCACATATATATTTATTTTCACTCACATTGTGCTGGATACATATAAGATTTTCAGTATTTTCGGTATCTCTTATCTATATAAATAAAGTTGTTGGTGGTCCGCTGACTGTAATTTCGTTTGATTTGACAATTTTTCAGATTTCTATCTGTTTTAAGTCAACTAAAGACCCTATCCGTGGTTTTTAGCTTTCGTGTCTGTTTGTCCGTCTGTTCCACCATCACGGCGAAACGGCTGGATAGATCTAGACCAAGCTACATATTTAGAGTATACTCATCCAGGAGCAGGTTTAGATATGCATATAATTTAAAAATCACTGAACAGACTGGGGATTTATACGAAAACCAGAATAGGCTTTTTCAAATTTATCTTATACTACTGATTGTCTGTCAAATCCTTAGACCGCATGTGAAATCTCTCTTCATTTTAAACAACTTGTGTTTTGAACATAATCTCGCTTACTCTTCAAGTGACGGAGAAAATTAATATTTTCAGCGTGTTTCATGATCTGCAGTGAGTGACCGACAACGTAGGCAACGTCTCTGGCTGCTTGCCATCAGGGAAGTAACGTAATGCCATTTTCGTCATTATTCCTAGTTATACGTTGGATAGAAGGCTAAGATACGTCAAGCTGCCAAATATTTGCGGAATACCGTGGGGGTTACAATCGTCTTCGAAAAGGCTCTTCATATTTCAACAGTACTACGGACTGTAGGCCATTATTTCGCACCATAAGGTGTTTTATGGCATTTGCTGTACATTTTACTGTATTTCTCTTCTACTTCCGTTCTCTTTTATTTCCTACCTCCGCATTGCCTCTTTACGCTTCAGTAGTAACACAGTAAGTCATCTTCTTATCTAAGAATCACTGCGCCTAAATTTTTCCTTTTTGACCGCTTTCTTAAATCAGTAACTCGTATCATTACAATTTAGTGAAGGACATTTCATTTTTCCAATACATCCCCTTGGTATTTACATATTTGTCCTATCTGGCCGTCATCGATTATTATCCTACCTTAAGTTACTGTCAACTTTCTTAACTGTATTATTTTATTCCTTAAATTTCCATATGTATGCAAGTGTTAATACCGAAACCTGTACAAAGTTCGTTTTGAGCAAAAATTCCAAGCTGTACAAATAGGCTATGTGACCTTTTGGCCCCGAAAAATTTTGAAACATGGAGGCAATTTTATTGACGGTACAGATCTTCGTTTCGGGATAATTGGTGGCTGAACGGTATGCCATATAACAAAATAGATAGCACAATCGTTGCTCCTTTCGGAGAGATCTACAACTTTGATCCTATAATTTTTTGTTGTATCTCGATTCCTTATATGTTAGATAGTGCTGTATTTCTCGATTATAATCAAATCTCTCCAACTCGATTGTGCATGGCATTAGGAAAAGGGGCCTGTCTTTATAATTTAAACCCCCGATTTCGATTGTGAATAACAGTGGGCAAGCGAGCCTACCGTTATAGTAGAAACACCCGAACTCGATTGTGAATAGCAGTAGGAAACGTGGCCTCCCATTATCATCCGAACTTCCCAACGCGCACCGTACATTGGAAGCAACGTATGCAGCCTTCCCCGTGGTGTTCTTCGGATGACACTAAGATACATTCATTTTAATATGATACTTCTCACTGCGTGTATAGCAATTTACGTAGAAATCCGTATAGAATATACAGTAGAATACCGGAGCGAAGTACGGGTACATTTGCTAGTAATAATTAATTTTATTGGTTTCACGTCCCACTGGCTACTTTTTCAGTTCCCGGAGATGCCGAGGTGCCGGAATTTAGTCCCTCAGGAGTTATTTTATATGCCAGTAAATCTACCGACACGAGGCTAACGTATTTGAGCACCTTCAAATACCATCGTACTGAGCCAGGATCGAACCTTCCCAAATTGGGGTCGGAAGGCCAACGCCTCAACCGTCTGAGCTACTCAGCTCTGTCAGTCTATAATAATATTATTTCAGACCTATCAATATTAGAAATTTCTGAGTTTTGACACCTCAAAGAATAACGGTATATAGGACATTCTGAGTAGGATTCATGTGTTCAGTATCATACTTCCACCAGTCCTTCTTGTTCAAACACACTGGAAATGACTAGAACTTTGAAAGGGATTGGCTTGTCACCCAGACGGTTGCACGTGCTAGGTTAAACGTGAATATTTCAGTTCTGAGATTCACGAGAACAAAGGCCAGAATTTTCAAGAAGGCAGAATAAAATTAGGCATTACCTCAGTACTTGCATAGAGGCGAAGTGGGAAACCACAGAAAGCTACTCCAAAGATGGCAAGGATTGGGTTTGAAATCCAGTTGTACCGAGTTATCGTTGCGAAGTTGAGAGCATCCCGATTCAGTCATTATACCAGATTTCAAATAACATCGAATCGAACCTCGAGATCACAGTAGTGGTCTCCGGTAATTGAACTGGTTTATAGTTAATAATGACGCGTTTTTGCAAAGTAACAGAATAGGTAACTTCACCAGACATTTCCATTTTTACGTTCGAATATCCTTTGTGACACCAACTCTTCAACTATAACTCCCTTCTATGCTGGTAGAAAGGGTAGTGTGTTGCGTATGTATGTATGTATGTATGTATGTATGTATGTATGTATGTATTGTGACCGTGAGGCTACAGCTGGCTGGACAGGTGTTGGTCTGGCTTGTGTTCGCTTGTCGGCGAGATGGGGTGTGCGCGACCTTGGGCGAGGACGAGAACAAGTTTTTTTTACGTGAAGAGGGCGGCCGGTTGGCTAACAGAATAAAAAATAAAAAAGGAAGGTTGGCGAGAGAAAGAAGGAGGCCAGCGTGTGTCACTTGTAATTGCGAGGAACGATATGAATGAAATACTTATAATATCTTTGGTGGCGACGTGCATAATTACGGAAGGCTCAAGGATTAAATTAAAAGAAACTAGATAAATAATAGCACATTTAGAGGATACAAATTAAAAACTAAAATTTTGAAATAATTTACACGACCTTGTGGCTAAAATGGTGATGAAGTTGCAGATTCATATGGTAGAAGAATTTAGTATCTAAATTGACTTTACTTCCGTGCATGTGCACCAGACACGATATTTAAATCATGTGATACGAGTACTCACTCTCACACACACTGCCGTGTTCCTGGACTATCATCGTCAGTCGCTCAGAGCCCTTGACAGCAAGATCTTCAACGTGGAACGTCGTGGATACTGTCGTCAAGAACAGTGGCTTCACTCCTGTGCTCTACACCTCTGATAATTGTATTCAACTTAGAACAGTGCTGTGATCAGACGTCGAATGTGCAGATATTAATCCCTTAAGTACGTGTCATTTCCAAAATACAGTTACGTGTGTGTTTGGAGTTTATTCTAAAGCACTTTGTGTAAGTTTCAGCTTTCTCACGAGTGGACGCGGAAGACGTGGACGTGATCATTTCCAGAAGAGGACGGAACTTCGCATTATGGATTACCAGTGCTTCACCATGAAGTTCTAAACCTTCGACCACCGTCGGCGGCGTCGGGATGCAGATTCTTTCATCCTAGCATGGCTGATTGAGAACCCAGACTTCCAGACGTGAAGATTTCTCCTTAAGTCGATTACGTCTCATTTATATCTGTTCTATGTAGTTTTGTTCTATTCTTTCTTTCTTCTTAGCAAGCTATTTTGACACATTTTATGGTTGTATATTTGCTCGAATATGTCGTAAAACTGACACATGCGATTACTTAATGACCATGTGGCCATGAATTTGACAGTGAGGGTTCTGATAGAGTTATCCATGTGTTATCGACACCATATTTGCTTATTGAGTGAATTTCGTCACGAATATGAATTAATTTATGTTCGATGGATTTAATGGTAGGATATTTTGTCCATATTTTCAATATTTTCCTTGTAACGGAACTTCTACTTGTACCTCGTGTTTGAGATAACGTGTCATCGGGATATTGAGTCTGAATTCTATGTACGAATTTAATGTGAATATGTGCATTGGGGGCATGTGATAATTAGTTGGAGTAATTAATCATCGAGACACATTTAAGTGGATATTATGTATTTGTAGGACGATGGTAGGTCCTGATATTTCGTGGCTACACATATTTGAGATGAGGGTGTGACAAGTTAGAGTCGTCATTGTGGTACACTGTACGTGTAGAGTATATGGAATAATTGCGCATGACATGAATCTTCGTGAAACTGAGCTTTTCACATGTTAATGGATTATTCGAGATGAATGCAGTGTAGTCTAATATTAGTGTCTTCAGATAAAATGAAAGTCCATGTTAATCGATGTACTTCTTAATTCGTGGGAATATCCCAACTTTTCTCAAGTGATTCAATAATTTCAAGTAGAAGGTACAGGTGAATGTTCGAGAAGGCCTTAGGTCTGAAGAACAGGTCTTCGACGAAATATCTAAATAATATTAGATTCGTGACTATGTCAGCTCATTCGTCGATACAATTTTTCGCTCTCATGAGGTAACTCGATCTTGCTGGAACTTAATACATCTGTTAACAGGAGAGTAATACGGTTTATCGACACTCGTCGACTTGTACATAGTGTAGATATTTTCTTCTTAGTAATCACAATCTTCTTGATAATTTCCGTAGTTAGCTGTAGAAGTAGTAATTTGTAGTAGTTAGAGAATTATTTTCTATGTGTTCTGTTCTGAAAATATGTGACACTTTGATATTATCGATTGATAGTGGACGGGATTTCCACATGGATGATATTCTCCCCATTTACTTACGTTCGCAAGCCCAGAAGGCGTTTTATTTTGTTTAATGATTGATCAGATGCTTAAAGTTCAGTATCAATTCTCACGAAAAGAGATGTGAGATGACGTGAACAGGTATATCCGACGTCTCGGATTAACTTAGAGAAAACCAAGGCAAATTCAACTTTTCATTTGATAATTACAAAATTGTTAAGATAACGACTGTAAATTTTATTTTTGTTATAATTGTTAACTTTTGAATCTTGGATATTTTTTTATTATACTCGTTCTTACAATTACTGCATTTTTCCAGATTGTCGATGAAGGCTTGGCCCAGACCTCATTTTTCTGAATGACAATTTTACATTCAACTTTAAATAAATAATTTAATAACTTTAAAGACGAAAAAAAAATTTTAACTATGTAAAACACTCTGTTAGAATGTTAGGGAAACAACTACCGTGTACCATCCCATTTGTTTGCACCTAGGTTTGTTACATCAAGAGCCATATTGAATTCCATAACGTAGTGATCATAGTCATAATCACAGACTTCAGGATGGCCAATATTGCATTTGATTAAATAAAAGTGTCACATTTGTTCTATACCTGGAACGTGCTTATTCGATGAACCCTATGATAATCCTGCCACATTCATTTATTTTATAAGCCTACAGCCACCGAACTGAGCACCCCTGGGGTGTCTCGTGTTCGCAGACTGACTATGTCGGGTACAGTATGTATGTATGTATGTATGTATGTATGTATGTATGTCGAAGCATATATTAAGACCAGGTGAATTGGCCGTGCAGTTAGGGTCATGTAGCTGGAGCTTGCATTCGCAAGGTGGTTTCGAGTCCCATCTTCGGCAGCCCTGAATATGGTTTTCCGTGGTTTCCCATTTTCACACCAGGAAAATGCTGGAGCTGAACTTTAATTGAGACCACGTCCGCTATACTCCGTTCACGGAGTCTGCAAAGTGCCAGTATGCCGTTCACGCATGGAAGGGTGTCGGATGCCTGGTCCAGCGAGGCACGAGGCTTTGGAAGTAGTAGTGGGCCTACCCTCCGGCGAGGGTGGGGGACATCTGTCGTATACAAGAAACTGCGTGTTATTTAAATGGAGGACTGTGTTTAAGAGTGGTGTGTAAGTTGCAGGGAAGTTGGGGGACAGTACAAATACCCAGTTGCCGAGGCAGAGAAATCAACCATTTAAGGCTAAAATACCAGACTCAGCCGGGAATCGAACCCTAGGCCCTCTGAAACGAAGACGACTGTTCTGACCACTCAGCCAAAGAACCGGACAAGACTAAGATTAAAAGTAGTTACGTAAGCCTTAAAATTTCAATCGGAGGAAATGAAAAACTCTTGTTCACTTGTCATTCCTTCTGCATTGATGACAATACTTAGACAATGGCATTTAATTTAAATATCAATTATCATGATAATGAACCAGTGAAATTATTGGAGATCCATGTGGATCCAAGCTTGAACTGGGATGCAGACGCGGATTTTATTAGAAGTAAACTCTCAAGAGTGATCTTGTGAGCATCCAGAGATTAAGATCCCGATAACTATCATGTTGATTCCTAATTTGTATTCTTTTGCATTATTCCTTATTATGGAATTTTAAGATAGGGAAATACTAACCGTATTTTTGAAGTTTTATTTCTGACATTTATTTATGACATTACATATTGAATCAAAATCCCCTATCAATGAGTCTCTTTCGTGACTCTTGTGAACACATATATTGTGCACTTCTTAAGGTAGTCTATACGCAGAAACCGGTGAAATTAAGCTCAGAAATTATGTTCGGAAATATAATACCAGATCAGATAACGTCACTGTTGGAACAATACCGCGTATCTGACAATGCACTGCCTGTCTATTATTTTCCTTAAGACTTATCACGCCTCCCAGCCACATATGGATACGCAGTCCATCAGAACAATATTTCATTGTGTTCATTTTCGTATGGATATATGTAAAGCAAAATGAACCTTACCGTACTGTACTGTAGGGATGTACGTATGCGCGACATATTTATGTACTCCTGCAATATAATGTATTTTAAGTGAATTTTTCTTTCCACCTTAGTATAGGAAAACAAACAAGGAAAATATTGTTCTAATGGACTGCATATCCATATGTGATTGGGAGGCGTGACCAGTCTTAAAGAAAATAGTGGATAGGAAGTGTATTGCCTGATACGCGGTACTGCTCCTGCAGTGACGATAATCATGTCGATGTAGGCTACTTCGTTACAAGTTAAAAAAGACAGGTTCAAGCCATTTCATTGTTCACTTAAAAATGTTTATCAGATCTAAAAGTACTACTATTCATTATATTCTGATTTAAGATTAAAAGTGATTAATCATGGCTCCATTTTAGTGTAGGAATACTTTGAAATTAACGAGTCGGTATAGGCCTATATTGAATTTATACTTCATTCCGAGAATTTTAAAATTTCATTTTATTTCACAATGTCTCTTGATTGTAACGTGATGAGTGAATGAATTCTATTTGTATCGCTGCCAAATATACGTCATGTACTGCACATCGATTACTTTCGTGTTTTTGTTTTCAGGAACTGCTAAAATTTGGAACTTATTAATCTCGGTATTTCAACTATTGCTGCTTTGTTTTCCTCAGTGACACCAGTCTCCAGCAGAGTCTGCTAGTTACACAATGGATGTTCTCACCAGTCTGTTTTACTCACACAGAGAGGGAAATGACGCTCTGCTGGATATTGAGAGCAGTTAATTAGGAAACAGTTATTTGCCACTTACAAAGCACAAAGACGAGTTTCAGTTACTTGTTATATCCACGAGTTGAGATGCCCTCTTAATTATATTACTTAATTTTATATCCTGTTATGATTGAAATTCTACAAGACCTTTGAAGTAACTAACTTTTCTGCATGAAAAAAGTGAACAAAGCAGTTCGTAAACGGAATGCGGGTTTTTATTCATTTAGAAAACTAATTACTGTAATGTGTTAGTCTCCAACTGGTAGATCTCACCCTATGAATTAGTTTCGACTGTCAGGAACTACAGTTACTATTTTAAATGGGATACCCAGAAAATACATTTCGTTCGCATATTTAACCGCTGCAGTATTTCACTCACAATTTTGTGCATGTATTCTGAGCTCCTTTTCATCATAGGCAATGTAAAGAGTCCAAGTTCACGAAAAACTGCATCACCCGTGTAAGTAGCGTCAAAATGTTGGTATCCTGAAAATTCATGTGTAGATTGAAAGCCGATCCTTCACTTATTTGTTGACCTCAGCAACTCACTCAGAATCAAATATGCCGTTGCGCACTCGACATTGAAAGGATCCGTCAGGATACTGGGACACCACTTACATTCATGCTCCTGTTGACGCATTCAATGCCCCGTAAATCACGAATTACTTTTCCAGTATTTAGCCTACATTTCATTTCTTTCGTTTATACCTCTTTTAGGTTATTCATTTATACCTTTGTTGTAGTTTGGATCCTCGTGATCATTGCAGAGAAATTAACAGAAAACTCTGCATGTAGTCCTACATGTTGACAGAATGTCAACTATTTGTTTTTACTGTTTTTTTTACGTCCAATAAATACTTTAAAGATATTCGAAGACGCCGAGGTATCGGAATTTTGTACATAAGGAGTTCTTTTACGTACCAGTAAATCTAACGACACGAGGTTGACGTATTTAAACACCTTCAAATACCACCGGACTGAGCCAGGATTGAACCTGTCAAGTTGGGGTCAGAAGGCTAGAGCCTCAACCGTCTAAGACACTCAGCCCCCCAACGTCAAAGCCTTGTTTCCTATCCACTCTTTTGTTTACATGGCAAGCCTGCTTCCTCCAGCAAGTCAGTGCTTGTTCTACATCAGACATTAGAGATTTACTTCTTTGCCTGAGGTCCTAAGTCAACATAAAGACATCATATTGTAACAAGAAGATCATAACCTTAATTTTTGTTATTGTATATATTTTAATGTTATAATTATTTCTACAACATTGTCTTTGTCAGGTATACATATATTTTAGTTATGACATGAATTGTTTAATTCTTATTTGGCTGAAGATGGCTAGTAAGTGGCTGAAACTAGTCCCAAGACTTATGTAATATCATTAACTTGATATATTGTATTGTATCGTCAATCTATTCTTATAATTGCACTTCAGTACGGAACAAAAATTAAATTTATGGCTTATAATAAATACAGGGGTAATGAAAGAGTATTATGAATACCACGCTACTGCGACCGATCAATAACTTTCACTTCAAAACTGTTTACATAAGGTGCATATTAATGATCATTGGCTATGGCGCCTGTCCTCGACAGGTCGGCCTTGTAAATGGTTCAGGTAAATGGAGAAAATCAATCTGATTCTTGGCAGGAGTGAAAGTATGAATATAGAAGGACAGGCTCCTTAATAAGCAAACGAAGCTCGTATTAACCTAAAAGTGAGAGAGGTGTTGAAAATTCTTGCGGGTCTTTCGAGTAACTTAAAGACTTTAGGTTTGTTACTGGAAGGCATATGTGCCCATTGGAAAGACTCAATATAAATAATGTTTTGTGTCTCACCATCTGGCGCATTTATGAGAAAAGAATTAGAAGATCTGGCTCGAGTGAAACAACGTACAGAAATACAGTATCACCCCTTCCAGTGCCTATTAAAATATCGGTCTCAGTTATATATGTGTGTAATATCCCGAGTACCGTTGCACAATTTCGGTGCGTTTAGGTTCCTCAAGATCTTTATCGGTACTCCTGTTCCGATAAGGAGCCTCCACCTGGGCGACAGCTCTAAATACTGATCATTGATTGATTGATGACGTACTTCCATGTGCTGGCAAGCCCGGTTCAGAAATACAATTGAGGGACTCAGCTGGATGATGAACTGCATTAATTCACGATCGAGTTAATTGACATTTATTTTCTTTCTTCACCTGAATTTCGCACAGTGTTTTCCCAATTATTTCCGCGACCTGTTGATAATTTTGGAACCGAAGTAGCTCGTTCACAAAGCCACGTATTTTGAGCACCATGAATATTGTGAAAATATTGAAACCTCAATTAGGTTTTCCCCGCTGCCGGGCTGAGTGGCTCAGACGGTTGAATTGCTAGCCATCTGACCTCACCTCGTAGCAGGTTCAATTCTGGCTCAGTCCGGTGGTATATTGTACGCTCAAATACGGTGGATTTACTGTCACGTAAATGAACTGCGGAAATAAATTCTGGCACCTCCCCAACTCCGAAAACCGTAAAACTAGTTACTGGGGCGTGAAGCCAATAACATTATTTTATGTTTTCCTGTTAGCCAATGAGGCAAGAATGATAATATTTTAATCAGAGCCCTGTACTATTCCATTTCCAATTTTGCATAATACCTCACTGAACTCCTCTTCGACGGCTGTAAGTAGGATATCTTCCGTGAAGCTTGAATTTCGTCCGTTCTCGTCCTACGTGTCACAACTGGGACTGGTAGTGTTCCCGGGCAGTGGCTGTTCATGTCGGCGAGATAACTCTCCTAGATGGTGCGTCATGCACACGCTCGCTCACGCCTCGATTTAGGCAGACAATACTTTGGGGGCATCGGGACCGCTAACTTCCTAATGCAATACAATTATATAAAACATGAAGATCAGTGTTTACCATTTATCCTCTCAGTATTACAAAGGATTCTTGGGTAAGTAGGACGAAGGAAATAAGTAAAACTATCAAAAACTAAATAGTTCTGTTGTTGTTTCCAGCAAAACCAACTTGTGCAGCGTAAAAGCTAAGACATTTTATTTTCCATAACGTTTAGTACGTAGCGTCTATTGGTAGGATCCTTATTAATGAAGACATTACAAGATCTCCCTCTAAACTACTATTTTACCTAGCGTGAATAACATTACCCTTGATTATAGTGACTTCTCCCTGACCTTAAGTACCGATTGTTATTACTGCTCGGCCTTTTTGCGTTATGTAGGTACATGCAATAATAATTTTATTGGTATTAGGTCTATTTTTAAGACTTTTGGAACGCCGTCGTGCCGGAATTATGTCCCGCAATGTTCTTTTTACCTGCGATTAAATCTACCGACACAAGACTGATATAACTGAACATCTTGAAATATCACCGGACATAGCCAGGATCGAATCTGCCAATTCGAGCTACTCATCCATACTTACGTACGTACATACATAAGACCTAAAGGAAATTTAAAACGGTATTTTATTCGAATTCTCGATATAATAATAATAATAATAATAATAATAATAATAATAATAATAATAATATTGGTGTGTGACCTCCTAAGAGGCCTGGTCCGGTCTTTTGATTTGAAGCCGTATAGGTGACCTGAGGATGGGTCCCTACCTATGATAAATTCTAATGCTGAAGTCGTCACACACACCCAGCCCCAGAGCCATCGGAATTAACCAATTAAGGTTAAAGTCCCCGACCCAGCCGAGAATTGAACCCGGGACCCTCTGGACCAACGGCCAAGTACGCTAACCATTTAGCCATGGATCCGGACATTCTGGATATGACCGACACAGATATACCAATGTTCAAGAACTCTGACCATATATCGTCGCTTAAGAAACAATACCTTCTTAGGTCTGATCACGCCTCCCAGCCACATATGGGTATGGAGTCCATCAGAACCATTTTCGTTATGTTCATTTTTCTATACCGTCGTGTAAAGTAAAATGAACCTTATTATTATTATTATTTATTTTTTAAAATGCTATTTATTCGTGGCATGGACCTAAGAAGATCTTTTGCCCCTACTTTGCACCATATGTTATGAACCTGCGTGTATTTGGAAGCTGCGGAAGTGTAAAGTGTTGAATGTGAGGATAGGAACATAAGGACGACACAAACACCAGTCCCCAGGCCACGGAAAAATGAACCTTACTCTACCGTACCAAATATTTGCAAGTCGTATTTGTGCACTCCTACAGTATAATGCGTTTGAGGTTCATTTTCCTTCATACTCCTGTGCACGAAAATAAGCACAACGGAAAGTGCTCTGATGGACTGTATATCCATATGTGGCTGCGACACGTGACCAGGCTTAAGAAATAAAATGGATAAGAAGAGCATTGTCAGATAAGCGGTATTGTATCTTAGGGGGCGATAATGATATGGACTATTATTATTATTATTATTATTATTATTATTATTATTATTATTATTATTATTATTATTATCGGACAATTTTATCGGGTGTTATGGATCATTTAGCTGTGAGGATTCATTCGGGAGATGGCGGATTCGAACCTCAACCCTAGGAAGAGCTGATGATGATTTGCCGTAGTTTCTCATGTTCAAAGTAGTCGAATATTGGGGCTGTACCTGAATTAAGACCACGGTTGCTTCACCTTCTAATTCATAGGCTTTTCCACCCCAATATCATCGAAAAGTTGTTTACTAGAAAATGTAATAATAATAATTGTACCGGGCGGTACACCTCTACTCTGTTTATTTAAAAGTTGCGCCAGTTGAAACTCCTCTTCTGGAGGAAGGTTGAACTTTATCTATTCTATTAATTCTCTACTTTCTCAGAAGATGTCACCACGTGGAAAATTTTGAGTTTGTGAACTGTGTCATTTTCGACGTATTTTTGTTTCGCTTGAAGTAAGAAGTGTGAACTTTCTCTTCTAGAGGACACTACTGAAGAATTACAATAGTGCAACCTAGTGCGAAATCAAAGAACTATTTTGTTGGAGAAATTTTTATTTCAAAAGTTTGTTTCTTGTTAAATTTCCTTCTGTTATTGTTTAAGTTGGCTGTATACCCCTCTTTTTCCCCTTAGTTTGGATCTAGCCAATCCCGAATTTCTTTAATTAATTTTCCACCAATGATGTGTTTCTTTTTCCTCTATGTAGGGGTTTCGTTTCCCTAGCCAATAAAAACTTTGAGGGAGGGTGTTTTATTTCCCCTAACGCCTAGAATCTTCCGCGAGAGGATATAAACTGCTGATTTTGGGGTCTCCGGGCCACTTCTGTTCCATCTTTCAGTGTATTAAGTACATAGCAGGAGGCGGGAAGCGCCTCTTTCCTCGGCAGCGATCTACTACCAGGTAATGGCCTATTAATATCTTCTTTTCTTGCTAGGTCGGCAGTTTAACTCTCGCGGCGGGTTCGAAGCGTTTTCCATCATGTAACCTTTTCCTAAAATGTAACTACTCTTTTCTTCTTTTCTTGTAAAGTTACATATTGGGATAGAGAGTGCTAACCCTCTCGAGCTCCCACTCACATTTGTTTTGAGGTGAACTTATTTTCTCAAACTTTTCTTCGTTTATGTAATGTAAAGTGTTCTTCTCTAAGTCACCTCTGTAGTATGGGATTAGCCCTTGTATTTACGGCCTAGTGCCAAGTAGGTCTTAAGCAAAGTGTATTAGGAGTGCAAGTTCGCCTCCTCTCAAGTTGTATTTTAGAGGTCATGTATTAATCTTTTCTCACCTAATAGACCTCAGTAGGTTGGGTATTTTACCCCTGTGTATATGTCCTTTGAGGACAACTTGAAAGTTGAGTTTGGTGTGGCCTGGGAGAGGCTTAACTTTAAGAGCGAGTGGCTCTTTTCTAAAACTGAGAATTGTATGCCTCGAGGAGGCTTTGCTGTGTAATTTGGAGCAAGGGCTCCAGGGTTTGAGTGGGGTCTTCTGCCCCTTTTGTTGAAATTGGTATATCGTAAAGTTGAGCTAGTTGCTCAAGAATTGTGTTTTCAGGGCTCGAAGCCCAAATTCTTTAATCCCTGTAATTGTACATTTCAAGTTGTATTTCGGCTACTAAGTACCTGTTCTATTTGTTGTTACCTAATTTTGAAAAGAAAATATAACCTTGTTAAATTTTAAAATTTAATTTCTTTTTAGTAGCTTGAGACCTATTCACCACCCAGCACCTTCTTTCATGCTTAACTACCACAAAAACTCGGTAACAAGTGGTAGCAGAGCGTGGTTGAATGGGTCTCAATTTTGCCCCTCTTGACGGTCAAACATTGCTTTAATTCAAACCATTGTCTCAGTTGCTGGCATTTGTGAGTTTTTCAAATTCGTTCTGTCATCATGCCCGGCCCTCGCGATGTTCTCCTTCTTAACTATTTGCGCAAGGAGGAGTTGATATATGAATTGACTATTAGAAATGTTCAATCTGGAGGCACGGTTGCAATAGATACTAACAAGCTTAGAGAGTCCCTTGATTTGCCCATTTCCATCCCCAATTTGGGAGAGAAAGAAATTGATGACTCTCTTTCCACGATTGTCGAGAATATTACTGGGCTAGCATCGGTAGTCAGCTTTTTTGATGAAAACGATCCATCTCCTAATCAAATTAAGCGTGTGCAAGGCAGGCTGTATCACTTTGCAAATAGAGTTAATGATCTATTGTCTCTAAAGGTGAATGACGTTCAGAGGAAGCAAGCTAATACGCTCCTTGAAACTATTTCTGAATTGTCTAATAAGGTCACTCAATTGCTAACCGGCGAAGTTCCTCCCAAAACTGATCAACCCGCCACAGTGAATGTAGGTAGTGATGAAGTGCCTCCTCAGGGAGAAGTCAATAGGATAACCGTGGCTGCTCAAACTATCTCTGCCCCATCGAACAACGAATCTGAACACCGTGCATCGTTGAGTAACATCCGTTCGGAGTTGACTTCCTTACCCTTGAAACCTTTGCCTACTATGTCGCCCGGGTTCAGCAGCTTGCCTCATCCGTTGGCAATGTTGCTCAGAGGTATATCCAAGTTTTCCGTTAATACCACCAGTGATGTAATTTCATTTTTAAGATTTCTAGTGGAATTTCAGGATCATGCTCTGGTTTTTTCTCTTTCGCCATGTCAAATTTTGCAAATTATCTATCCGTATGCTATTGGTATTCTTTCTGATAAAATCGTAAGAGCCATTGCCGAGCAATCATCTATTGAGGATTTCCATGCCCATTTGCTAGCTAACTTCATCCCGGCTAGGGCCAGGTCCTCCCTGATTCAGAAGTACTATTACCGTGTACAGCGCTTGGATGAAAACTTGGCTGATTTCATACAAGATATCAAATTCTACACTAGGGTGTTTGCTCTGCACTTTCCTGAAGATCAGATTGTGCAGGCTATTGTAGAGGGAATTTCACCTCCCTATAGGTCATATTTGTGTTTCGCGGCGTGCCCGCAAACTTTCTCGGAACTTGAAGCATTGGCCGTTTCAGCGGAAGGAGTTAGATACGCCGATTCTTTGCGTGTCGCGAAAGAACCCCCGCCTTCCTTTAGTAACACTCGGCCTCCACCTCGCCGACCAGTCAATCCTCGTAAATGTTATGCTTGCGGGTCGCCTGACCATCTGCGCGACAAATGTCCACTGATCAAGTCAAGTGGGACAAGGAATGGAGCCGGGTCATCACAAGGCTGTTTTAAGTGCGGGGCCTTCTCACATATCGCCAAGAATTGCCCAAACTCAAATAGCACCCCCTCCTGCTCAACTTCTGGTGCAAATTCCACCTATGCCAATAATAAAAAGTGACTAGCGGCTTCGGCTGAGTCGACTAATTCTGCTTTCCAAGGCTCAGCCCCGGGCAAAAAGGTCGAGAATTCAGGGAATGAGCAATCTTCAAATTCTTTTTTTGAATGCCCCAGAGAGTGTCTTAGGATTGCGGCGGATACCCCCGCACCTGTTCCTTTTCTTAAGATTGAGTTAAATAACGAGCCTATAACAGCTCTATTAGATTCAGGCAGTGTTTGTTCCATTATTTCGGCTGTATGGTACTCGAAATTGAAATCTGTTTGTAAACTACCTGTCTATGACTCTTCTCGTATTCAATATGTTTCGGCTAATTCATCTCCATTAGAAATTCTTGGTTCCGTACTGGTCAAAATTCGTATTTTTAAATTTACCTGGAAAATTAAACTGTTCGTGGCTAAACACTTGTCTTGCCCCATCATACTGGGAGCGGACTTCATTTCTCACACTGGTCTTGTGCTCGATCTCCAGTCTAGGTCGTGCACATTCAAATTTGTTTCTAGTTGTAAAATACCACTATTAAAGTGTAATTCTGTGTCGTGTTCTTCTATTTCGCCTACCCAGGATGAGATGTTGTTAGACCTTAGACATCTACCTGAGGAGCAGGCTGATAGTATTCGCAAACTGTGTCAGTCGTTTCCCGAGGTGTTTTCTGATTCTCTTGGTGTTACTGACCTTATTGAATACAAAATTGAGGTCACGGATTCAATTCCTGTTCGCTTTCCACCTTATAGGCTGTCTCCTCCTAAAATGAAGGCTCTGAAGGAAATCATCGATCAGATGTTGAAGGATGGTATTATTAGGCCGTCTAAATCGGCGTATTCATCGCCTATTTTTCTAGTCCCGAAACCCCAAGGAGGCTTCAGGCCTGTCATTGATTACAGGGCTCTCAATCGGAAGGTGGTGTTGCAATCTGTGCCCCTTCCCGACCTTCATTCTTGCTTTTCATGGTTTCGTAAGGCCAAGTTCTTCACTATCTTGGACTTGAATCAGGCCTATAATCAAATTCCCCTTGCCGAAGAGTCTAAACACCTTACAGCGTTTGCCACGGACTGGAATTTATATGAATACAACCGCGTGCCTTTCGGGCTCCCCACGGGAGCAGCTGTACTCACTAGGCTACTAGATAGGGTCTTCTCCGACATCAAATTTGAGTACTTATATCACTACTTGGATGATGTCGTCGTATTTTCAGAGACTTTTGAAGAGCATCTAGATCATCTGCGAGAAGTTCTCGATCGCCTTCGTAAGGCGGGGTTAACTGTTAAGTTGTCCAAGGTTGCCTTCGCTAAGCCCTCTATGTCTTTCCTTGGGCATATTGTGTCACCTGATGGTGTAGCTGTCGATCATTCTAGAACACAGGCCATCCGTGATTTTAAACCTCCCAAGGACATTAAAGGTATCGCCAGATTCATTGGTATGGTGAATTTCTTCAGAAAGTTCATTCCTAACTTTGCTAATAGAGCGGCGCCCTTAAACCTTCTTCGTAGGAAAGGCATCAAATTCGAGTGGGGACCTTCCCAACAAGCCGCTTTTGAAGACCTTAAATTAGCTCTTTGTAATGCCCCTGTTCTTGCTATGCCTGATTTCTCGAAGAAATTCATCGTCCAAACCGACGCGTCGTCGTCAGCGGTAGCTGCAGTCCTTCTTCAAGAGACTGAACTAGGGAGGCGCCCCATCGCCTATGCATCTAGGACTTTGTCGGCTCAAGAAGCCAAGTATTCCATCTATGAGCTCGAAGGTTTGGCAGTTTTATTTGCCTTAGAAAAGTTCCGTCTCTATCTGGAACATGTCAAATTCGACCTGGAGACAGATAACCAAGCCTTAAGCTGGGTCTTAGGTAGGCCGCGTCGTACTGGTCGTATAGCCCGTTGGGCTATCCGTATTTCTGCCTTCCAATTCGATGTCAGGCATATCAGAGGTACTGAAAATGTGGTTGCTGATGGACTCAGCCGTATGTTTTCAAACGACGTTGAGAACCATGAACCGGTCGACCGTTCATCACCTCCCGAGTCCACACTATTTGATGTTAATGCCATTTTAACTGATACCCCCATGCTCTTTAGGGATATCGAGAAATACCAACGTGAAGATCCGACGCTGGCTCCGATAATGGAAACCCTTTCTTCTGGGGAGCATGTCGTCCCTTATGTTCTGAGGAATGGTGTTTTATGTTGCCCTTCGAGGCATGACAAGATGATGAAAGTTGTCGTTCCAGCTGTTCTCGTGCCTATGATCTTCAAATACTATCATGAGACCCCATTGGGGGGGCATCTTGGAATCTTTAAAACCCGTGAAAAGATTCGTGAAATGTTCATATGGAAAGGTATGGACGGTGAAATTCGTGAACTTGTAAAAGCCTGTAAATCTTGTTTGCTTAGTAAACCAACCATGTCCACTAAGGTGGGCCTTTTGTCTTCTCATCAAGCGTCGCGCCCCATGGAACGCCTGTATATCGATTATGTGGGACCCTTCCCCCAGTCAAAGGGTAATGCCAACAAGTTCATCTTTGTGTGTGTAGATGGTTTTACAAGATTTTCCTGGTTATTTCCGACTAAGCTGGCTACCGCTCAGTCCACCATTACTTGCCTAAATTCTATTTTTGCTTCTTTTGGTCCGTGCCAATACATTGTATCTGATAATGCTAAAGCTTTTACATCAAATCTGTTTCGTAAATTCTGTTTTGACTTGTCCATCTCTCATGTAACTACATCTGCTTATTACCCTCAACCATCTCTGGCTGAACGGGTTAACCGCAATCTCAGGTCCGCACTTATTGCCTATCATCATGAAGATCATTCTAGGTGGGACACGTCCCTGCATTGGTTAGCTTTTGCTTTGAATTCGGCGGTTCATGAATCTCACAAATTTACTCCAGCTTCTTTGATGTTCAAGTTTGTTCCCAACTCGCCGCTCTCTAACCTCTGGTCTCTGAGTGACATTCTGCCCGAGACAATAGATCCGGACAACATTAAAGATCTTTGGAAGAAGGCTAAAGCCAATCTTAAAGTGTCTCATGAAAAGGTTAGGGAAAGGTATGATCGTGGACGGAGACCCACCCCTTTGAAGGTAGGTGACCAGGTTATGGTCAAAAATTTTGTTCCCGCGGGCAAGCTTGCCCCCAGATTTCATGGGCCTTGTATCATTCTCGATTTTCTTACGCCGGTTACTTTATTGTTAAGTAATCCAGCCACCGAGAGGATATTTAGAGTTCACCTGTCCCAGGTGAAACCGGTGTAATTTCTGTGTTAACTTGCTTCATATTATTTTGAAAGGATATGAAGGTTATATTTTTTTTTGATTTTTCTTTTAAGGCATTCTGCACTACCTATAATATTTTGTTTCAGATGTAAGCTTTTGTAAAACCTGTCCCGACCCGTTAAACTGCCATTCTGTCCTTGCCACGGCCATTACCACGCTCCCGTCTCCTGCTTCACCTTACACTGTGGCTTCATAATGTTTAATGCAATGGGTATCTACACGCCGCTGGCCCCTCAACCTCTCCATAATGCCTGTACCCTCAATGAAGACGATGGTCCAACACAATTCTGCCGCCTAGCTTTAATGTTTCAGTGCCCCCGCAGCCGCGCAGCGCCGTGCAACAACTGGGGAGGGGGATGGGCCCCCTCCTCTCCAGCGAGGCCGACATGTGCACGGCAAGCCGGAGCTCTCCTCCCGGCCAAGGCGGATGTGCGGCGCACGACCTGCTACTGGCCCGCAGCCTGTATATGTTCACCGCGGGCGCGGCGTGCTTCTACACCTCTGCCCCCCTCATAGTGCGGGCGAGCGGTATCTCAGGGTACTTAAGGGGTCCGAGCGGCCTCCCTTGGACGCAAGCTGCAACGGCCGGTCTGGCCATCCTTCTTAATCTACATCAGCTATATGGACAGTCACCCTAAGCAATAACTACTCTTGGAAATTCAGCAGCAATATTTGGTGGACATTGCAAATTTTTCTTTCACCTTTAAGTACTAAAAGCTTATCTTCAGAAATTCTACTTCTACAAACAGAAAGACTTTGCTTCACCTGCAACAACAAATTGTGAAACTGAATCACACAACATTCTGAAAATCTTGTAATCTATTTTCATATTCACCTTATAACTTGGAACTTGTTTCAAACTGATTTCATGTGTCACCCCTGGAGGAACTTTTGGGGGGGGAGGTCTGTACCGGGCGGTACACCTCTACTCTGTTTATTTAAAAGTTGCGCCAGTTGAAACTCCTCTTCTGGAGGAAGGTTGAACTTTATCTATTCTATTAATTCTCTACTTTCTCAGAAGATGTCACCACGTGGAAAATTTTGAGTTTGTGAACTGTGTCATTTTCGACGTATTTTTGTTTCGCTTGAAGTAAGAAGTGTGAACTTTCTCTTCTAGAGGACACTACTGAAGAATTACAATAGTGCAACCTAGTGCGAAATCAAAGAACTATTTTGTTGGAGAAATTTTTATTTCAAAAGTTTGTTTCTTGTTAAATTTCCTTCTGTTATTGTTTAAGTTGGCTGTATACCCCTCTTTTTCCCCTTAGTTTGGATCTAGCCAATCCCGAATTTCTTTAATTAATTTTCCACCAATGATGTGTTTCTTTTTCCTCTATGTAGGGGTTTCGTTTCCCTAGCCAATAAAAACTTTGAGGGAGGGTGTTTTATTTCCCCTAACGCCTAGAATCTTCCGCGAGAGGATATAAACTGCTGATTTTGGGGTCTCCGGGCCACTTCTGTTCCATCTTTCAGTGTATTAAGTACATAGCAGGAGGCGGGAAGCGCCTCTTTCCTCGGCAGCGATCTACTACCAGGTAATGGCCTATTAATATCTTCTTTTCTTGCTAGGTCGGCAGTTTAACTCTCGCGGCGGGTTCGAAGCGTTTTCCATCATGTAACCTTTTCCTAAAATGTAACTACTCTTTTCTTCTTTTCTTGTAAAGTTACATATTGGGATAGAGAGTGCTAACCCTCTCGAGCTCCCACTCACATTTGTTTTGAGGTGAACTTATTTTCTCAAACTTTTCTTCGTTTATGTAATGTAAAGTGTTCTTCTCTAAGTCACCTCTGTAGTATGGGATTAGCCCTTGTATTTACGGCCTAGTGCCAAGTAGGTCTTAAGCAAAGTGTATTAGGAGTGCAAGTTCGCCTCCTCTCAAGTTGTATTTTAGAGGTCATGTATTAATCTTTTCTCACCTAATAGACCTCAGTAGGTTGGGTATTTTACCCCTGTGTATATGTCCTTTGAGGACAACTTGAAAGTTGAGTTTGGTGTGGCCTGGGAGAGGCTTAACTTTAAGAGCGAGTGGCTCTTTTCTAAAACTGAGAATTGTATGCCTCGAGGAGGCTTTGCTGTGTAATTTGGAGCAAGGGCTCCAGGGTTTGAGTGGGGTCTTCTGCCCCTTTTGTTGAAATTGGTATATCGTAAAGTTGAGCTAGTTGCTCAAGAATTGTGTTTTCAGGGCTCGAAGCCCAAATTCTTTAATCCCTGTAATTGTACATTTCAAGTTGTATTTCGGCTACTAAGTACCTGTTCTATTTGTTGTTACCTAATTTTGAAAAGAAAATATAACCTTGTTAAATTTTAAAATTTAATTTCTTTTTAGTAGCTTGAGACCTATTCACCACCCAGCACCTTCTTTCATGCTTAACTACCACAAAAACTCGGTAACAATAATAATAATAATAATAATAATAATAATAATAATAATAATAATAATAATATTAATAATAATAATTATTATTATTATTATTACGTGACTTGATATTGTAATCCTAGCCACTGAGTTTCCAGTTATACGTGAAATTAGAAACACAGTGAAGTGGCTTTGCATCTCAAACACCCCAAATGCATTGTCCCATATTCGGACCATTGACTATAGCATTCGCAACAAGTGTTTTTTACCTTCTTTTCCTTCCTTTCAATTTATTAGGAACAGCATTTGATGTGGATTTGACCCAATTTCATGGCTGGATGCTCCTATTGTCGCCAAAGATATGTGGAAGACGTATTCATAAATAATAACAACAACGTTATCGGCTTTACGTCCTACTAACTACATTTACGGATTTTGGAGACGCCGAGGTGCCTGAATTTAGTCCCATAGGAGTTTATTACGTGCCAGTAAATCTATCGACACGAAGCTGACGTATTTTAGCACCTTCAAATACCACCGGGCTGAGGCAGGATCGAACCTGCCAAGTTGGGTATAAAGGCCAGCGCCAGGATGTATTCCCTACTGCGTGTTTATGTGGTGTGTTATGTGTGGATGAGAAGTGTATTTAAACGTGCACGAACATTAACCATACGCAGTTAAAATCATTGCTTCGTCCGGTAATCGAAACCACGATCCTCGGAACCGAAGGCCATTACGCTGACCATTCAGTCGAGAAGCCGGGATAATTTACGGTAACTTATTGTGCTGAAATAATAAACTGAATAACTTGAAGTCTCTAAAAGCCACTTAGAAGAATTATAAATTAAAATATAGTTTAAATTGAGTTTATATAATGTGAGGAAAGGGCATCTTAACGTGTATTATGGCCTTGACTGGTAAAGGACTCGGCCAGTCGTGTGCCATCCAACTTATAATTCTGCTTGCAGCCCGCTGTATATCAGAAACTGAACTGGAGTTATTTATTGTAGTCACGTCGCATTCTTCTAACGTACACTGTGTTCAGAGTTCCAACTGGGACCAAACAGCCTAAAACTAAGTTCTGCTCTGTATTCTGGATGAACAACGGCAGTAAGGAGGCATGAAGTTACACAGGAGGGTTAAAATCATCTTAAGAGAGTGCATGGTCAATCGTTTACGAGTTAGTATGCCTATTATATTCTCAGCTAGATTGGAGGAGATATTTAGTTTTAATTTTGGAGTCAGAAATTCTATTTTAATCTGTTGATTACTACTCACGTTCCAGTAAATTCGCTACTATGTGTGTCATCTGTCCTGTGAACGTACTGGTAGTTCCAGAGATCTTTGCCTCGGTTATTATGCACGTACATGCACGATACGTTCTACAGTACGATGTCAGGTGAGATCTGCCTTCCTGATTTTGAATTATGCCCAGAGTTAATGATATGCATCGATACAGACACAACGGTATTTCTCTGCCTCTAAGGACCGAGCGAGTTGGCCATGCGGTTAGGGTCGCGCTGCTGTGAACTTGCATTCGGGAGACAGTGGGTTCGAATCCCACCGTCGGCAGTCCTGAAGATGCTCTTCCGTAGTTTTCTATTTTCACATCAGACAATTGCTGGGGCTGTACTTTAATTAAGGACACGATCGCTACCTTCACTTTTCTAGCCCTTTCCCGTCACTTCCGTCTCCGAAAACCTTCAATATGTCAGTGTGGCATTAAACAAGTAGCAAAAAATAGAATTTTAAGAAGTATTTCTATAACTGTGACTATGATTAATCTCAAGTATCGTATTTTTTAAACGATAATGGTGGGATCAAATCGTTCGCTGAATGAAGAAGAAATTATCACAGTGCCGAGTCCGATGTCGATAAAAATGACAGCAGAACATCAGAGAACGTTTCGTTGTCAGCGAACACTAGTGAAATTTCGGACAGTGACACCGGAGATCTAATTTTATGTTACTTGCAGAAAATAGATATTTTGACCACATGGACATGCAGTCCATCAGAGCAATTTTCGTTGTGCTCATTTTCCTATACAGAAGTCCGGCTCCACGGCTAAATGGTTAGCGTGCTGGCCTTTGGTCACAGGAGTCCCGGGTTCGATTCCCGGCAGGGTTGGGAATTTTAACTTTAATTGGTTAATTTCGCTGGCACGGGGGCTGGGTGTAAGTGTCGTCTTCATCATAATTTCATCCTCATCACGACGCGAAGGTCGCCTACAGGTGTCAAATCAAAAGATCTGCATCTGGCGAGCCGAACTTGTCCTTGGACACTCCCGGCACTAAAAGCCATACGCCATTTTTTTTCGCTATACAGAAGTTTGAAGGAAAATGAACCTTAAATATATTATACTGTAGGAGTTCACAAATACGACATGCAAATATCTGGTACGGTACGGTAGAGTAAGGTTCATTTTCCTTTACACGAAGGTATAGGGAAATGAACAAAACGGAAAAATATATCTCTGGACCAATCCAGATGTTTAGAAACTAACCCTTAATTGGTAAAGGTCTCGAATCTCTTACGTATAATTCCTCCATGGAAAAGATAGTGAAAATCTTAAATTCATAAAACAGCTGTATGAACTTCAAAAGCTTCCGTGGGAATTGTAAACTCCGAGAATCGAGCAACCAGGATGAAGCACAGTGTACGGCAAGGATGCGTATTATTCCCCCTGCTGTTTACTCTGTACTCTTCTGTGCTGCTCTTGAAGAAACGTAAGATAGAATGAAAAGTTAATTGCAGGTTCATCAACAATCTGAGGTACACATAAGAAACCCACCTTGGCAGCTGGTTTGTTGAGGACTTTGACCCGAATTTAGAGATCCGTGTACAAAAAGAAATTGATCGTGCTAGCTTCATGAAAATGAAGAATTTACTTTATGATAGATTCCTCAGCTTGAAGACGTCACAAGTTCTTCAGATGCTATGTATATTCATTGCTAAAAAATGGACTCTGAAATGCCACTCCAGTAGGAAAATAAATGCCTTGGGGATGTGGGTTCTCCGAAGGATGTTACGGATCTTGTAGACTGACTACTTCTCCAATGCTGTCGTACTCAAGCGCATGAGGAAAGAACGAGAGAGTGTTTGTGTGTACAATCAAGAAAATAAAGACAGTATACCCTGGGCATGTTATGAGGAATGTCAAGTACAATTGATCATACAGGGTATAATTGATGAACACATAGGCCATGGTTGAAGGAAACACTCCTGGCCGAGGAACTCACGGGACTAGACAAGACTAGATCCAAGTAGACTGATGAGGACAGCTGAACATCGTGCAGAGACTAGACAAGACTAGATCCAAGTAGACTGATGAGGACAGCTGAACATCGTGCAGAGACTAGACAAGACTAGATCCAAGTAGACTGATGAGGACAGCTGAACATCGTGCAGAGACTAGACAAGAGTAGATCCAAGTAGACTGATGAGGACAGCTGAACATCGTGCAGAGACTAGACAAGACTAGATCCAAGTAGACTGATGAGGACAGCTGAACATCGTGCAGAGACTAGACAAGACTAGATCCAAGTAGACTGATGAGGACAGCTGAACATCGTGCAGAGACCAGACAAGACTAGATCCAAGTAGACTGATGAGGACAGCTGAACATCGTGCAGAGACCAGACAAGACTAGATCCAAGTAGACTGATGAGGACAGCTGAACATCGTGCAGAGACTAGACAAGACTAGATCCAAGTAGACTGATGAGGACAGCTGAACATCGTGCAGAGACTAGACAAGACTAGATCCAAGTAGACTGATGAGGACAGCTGAACATCGTGCAGAGACTAGACAAGACTAGATCCAAGTAGACTGATGAGGACAGCTGAACATCGTGCAGAGACTAGACAAGACTAGATCCAAGTAGACTGATGAGGACAGCTGAACATCGTGCAGAGACTAGACAAGACTAGATCCAAGTAGACTGATGAGGACAGCTGAACATCGTGCAGAGACTAGACAAGACTAGATCCAAGTAGACTGATGAGGACAGCTGAACATCGTGCAGAGACCAGACAAGACTAGATCCAAGTAGACTGATGAGGACAGCTGAACATCGTGCAGAGACTAGACAAGACTAGATCCAAGTAGACTGATGAGGACAGCTGAACATCGTGCAGAGACTAGACAAGACTAGATCCAAGTAGACTGATGAGGACAGCTGAACATCGTGCAGAGACTAGACAAGACTAGATCCAAGTAGACTGATGGGATGATGAGAACAGCCGAACATCGTGCAGACTTCGCTGCGATTGCGGCCAATCTGCTGTAATGGACAAGTCACCTACCAGAAGAATAGTCAAAATAACGTAAGACCCTTTCATTGGAAACGCCATACACGATTTCCGAGAGCACTCGAAAATACGCTATTTAGCAGCCAATTGCTATCAAACGTGTGACACATTTTGAGCACTCCCTGTACACAAACATGACTAGAGCTATTCGAAGCAGAATGTGGCAGATAGGGCTATTATGAATTACTCCAGTACAGCTTTTGAATGTTTGTAATTTGTAAAAGACAAATAGGGAGGGTTTGTGTTTTTTTAGGGTGTACTATACACGCCCCGATTATTTCCCGCAGTTTTGGGAGCATTGGTAGAGTATATCGTCGTTGTGCCTCGAAATACCGCTTTGTGACCATGTTGAGGGGACAGATACTGATCCGCAGCACATGTATCACTTAGAAAACTCGTTGATATAGGTAATGCAATACTGAACCTTAGATGACAGAACCTTCCTGGTCAGAGTTCTAACTGAAATATTATCACACGGTGGTTTTTCTATGTGCAACGACGATATAGAAAATGGAGAAGAGTGAAAACAGGAAGTATTCAACTATAATAGAGTCAATAATGATGAATATAACTCTCAAGTGTTAAAGCGAATCGTAATTACGTCTGATATTGAAAATATCCCATTTAGCATTATTTATTGCAATTGGATTATAATATTCAGGAAGGTTTTCATGGTACAGTGAAGGAATGAAAGCAAGGCTGTGCCTGCGCAGTAATCTGTGACAGATATAAAGTAGTAGCAAATCTACTTCTCGCCTTCGTAAAGTGCAGAGTGCAATACTTTAGCAACTCTAAGGTACCATTCATCAACCTCTACAGAAACTAATCGGTGTGGTAGAGAAGCAGCCAGGACGATCAATTCTGTTTTTTTCGATCAGACTGGGCACATTGATTGCTTCGCACCAATAGTTCAAGGCCAGTTTCACAGTATCGATGAGCTCACCCCGTCTTTACGTTCCACCTGCCATCTAAGGATTTTAATCCCGGACTGAGTCCTGAAATGAAGTTCACTCAGCGTTAATGAGGTTAATGGAGGAACCGCTGACCTGAGACTTAGAAAACCCAACAATACGGCTCAGAAAGTCGTCACACCGATAACATGACCGTGCAGGTCCTTTGAATGGGTAGCAGTCGTCTTGGCAGGAAAAGGCTCTTGATGAGCTGCATGTTCCGGGGTTTGTTTTATATGTATCTAATTATATATATTGTAATAAATTACTCTCTTCGATATAATTAACGGCACTGAAAGTAGTCTTGAGAAAATTCTGATAATTATTACTGAATTAGTTTTGAAATTAAGCATGGATAACATTCGGATGTACCTGAGAGTGAGAATATGTGTGAAACATGTTTGCAATTTGTTAAATTATTAAAATGTTGTACATTACGGACCGATGAAAAGCATATACAATTATGGGTTATTTAGACTACACTCTACTAAAGGCAAAACAAGTTATGTATTTGGAGTGTTATTCGTCGATAAACTGGCTCTTCTCAACAAGTGAGGCTTGAAACTTGATGTTATGTATTTGTTAGTGGCAATTGCACATCACATTACACACAAAACAGAGAACTAACTGTAAAATAACAGGAGCTAGGGGACGTATCACACACACACACACACACACACACACACACACACACACACACACACACACACACACACACACACACACACACACACACACACACACACACACACACACACACACACACACACACACACACACACACACACACACACACACACACACTTAAAACAAAGTATAGAAATTTAATAATAATAATAACAATTCTGTTATTTAGACCACCGAGCAAGTGATCACGTGGTTTGGGGCACGTAGCTGTAAGCTTGCATTCGGGAGATAGTGGGTTCGAATCCCACTGTTGGTAGCCCTGAAGACGGTTTTCCGTGGTTTACCATTTTCACACTAAGCAAATGCTGGGGCTGTACCTTAAGGCCATTGCCGCCTCTTTACCGCTCCTAACCCTTTCCTATCCCATCGTCGCCATAAGACATATGTGTATCGGGGCGACGTAAAACAAATCCTTTTATCGATACCTTTCACACTTCTCAGAGGTGATGCCAAATCGACTGTTATGGTGGCTAGTTACTGGATTCAATTTCGTAGAAAAACTGAAGTTTTCGGCGTGTTTGTCCACTTCTCACTTCGTTCATACAAAATGCATGGAGTCACCGAGATTCCAAGCCGGATTACAGAGGCCAATGTTCGACATATAAACATCTGAAATATTTAAGGACCTTACCGGGTATTAACAAAATAAAAATTCAGAGAATTCTAATATTTCTACAATTAAAAATGCAGTCTACTGTAAATTGGAAAAGGAAGCGGGAATATTGCTGGAATAAACAAGTGAAAACTAAGGTAGGAGACCCTGAAGGGTTTGATTAAGGAATGAAAAAATTAGATAACGCTTTGCGTATAAGATTTGGATTATATTCATTTTTGATTTACGCCGCACCGACACAGATTATGGCAACGATTGGAGGGGGTAAAGATAGTAGTATAAAGGAAGCGACTGTGGTTTTAATGAAGACACCACTGTCTTCCAAAAACCATCTTCACAAATGCTGACAGTGTGTTTCGAACCCACTGTCTCCCGAAAACCATCTTCGGAGCAGCTAACAGTGTTTTTCGAATCCACTGTCTCCCGAATTCAAGCTCGCATCTACGTGTCTCAAAGCGCGCAGCCAACTGGATCGGTTTTGTGTATAAGGCAAATTGAACAAGAAATGACGTTAGGTGAATAACGGATTCTACTGTATCATAGAAAATGAGAGATGGAGGGGATATGGGATTATAGATCGTCACCATAAGACCTATTTCTGTCGGTGTGAGGTAAAACAAATTGTAAAATAAAAAAATGGAATTATAGAGGCGTCTAGTTTTTCCCCCAGAAGCTTGCAGGATGAACCTGAAAGACGACAATCGCAAAGGAATATGTGTGTGTATGTGTATGCATGTAGGTAGGATATGGACGAATCTTCTTCTTCTGCTGCTGCTGTTTTTTCCCCCCACGTACACATTCCGGCTCCATGGCTAAGTGGTTAGCGTGCTGGCCTTTGGTCACAGGAGTCCCGGGTTCGATTCCCGGCTGGGTCGGGAATTTTAACCTTAATTGGTTAATTTCGCTGGCACGGGGGATGGGTGTATGTGTCGTCATCATCATCATTTCATCCTCATCACGACGCGAAGGTCACCTACGGGTGTCAAATCTAAAGACCTGCATCTGGCGAGCCGAACATGTCCTCGGACACTCCCGGCACTAAAAGCCATACGCCATTTCATTTTTCCCACGTACACACACTGGCATGGTCGCGGGTGCGAACTACGTCACGTATGTGTACTCGGCCCCTCCTGACGTCAACCCTATGTGGAAGAATGTATTTACCAATGCATCTTTCAGTGGTGTTCGTTAGTGTAGTGCTTTGCTTGTGGATGGAAAAGAAAGTGTTGGAACAAACCCCGAGTCAGAGGAATTAGCCAGATGCGATAGAATACCCAACCCGTTCGGTAATCAAACCTGGGACCATCTGGACCAAAGGCTTCTACGCTAACCATTCAGCCAAAGAGGCAGACATATGTGTGCTTGTGTGCTGAAAAGTATTTTTCAATATCAAGCGTAAAACATGGAATGTGTGCTCAGAGCACTACTTTTACAGTAACATGCTGCTTAAAGTTCTTATGGTAGTCTATGTGAACGCTTCTTAGGTCGTAACTGACATGACCACATGATTAACAGTTTTAACCCATTACAGGACGTCTTCAAAAATATGGCTGTAATCAACTACCAAACCACGTATCGAGTAGGCAGTTAATGCAGTTAGGGTGAGATGACATAATTCTTCTGTACTGACCTCATGTTATCTTATTTAATTTGCACTGAAGGATTCTATTTTTAAGTGTAAGGACCCTTTGAAACATTTAAATTGATGAATAAAAAGCTTGTAAATCTCACAAAAAGCGTTAATAGATACGATTATACGTAATAACAGAATCATCATGCTGCCGACATTATAATTAAATATTTTTAATCTACTGAACGCCTATTGTTGTTATGTTAAGTGAAAATTTACAGCCTATTTCCAGTCATTCGACAGGTTTAGGAATGGAATGGAATGAATGAAGCCCCCATCTATCGGATAGGAATTGTGCCTGTCGCACTCCTCTGGGGCAACGATTAATGAGTAACAGATGAAATGAAATGATATTGGAAAGTTTTGATGAAATGAAAGATGACAGGGAGAACCAGATTACCTGGAGAAAAACTTGTCCCGCCTCCGCTTTGTCTAGCACAATTCTCACATAGAGTGATCAGGACTTGAACTATGGAATTCAGTGGTAAGAGGCCGGCGCATTGCCGCCTGAACCACGGAGGCAGAAAAGTTCACCTCAGTTGTGTAGTGGTTAGTGTGATTAGCTGCCGCCCCCAGAGGCTCGGGTTCGATTCCAGGTTCTGCCACGAAATGTGAAATGTGGCACGAGGACTGAAACGGGATCCACTCAGCCATGGGACGTCAACTGAGTACAGTTAGCCATCCTCGAAGTGGTTTCCTGTTTCTCCTCCAGGCAAATGTCGGGATGGTACATGCCTTTAGGCCATGGCCCTACCCTTTCTTCTTCCTTGTCTATCCCTTCCAGTCTCCCCCCCCCCACAAGGCACCTGTTCAACATAGCAGTTGAGGCTGCTTCTATTGAGGTAATTGGTCTGCCCCCAGTTTCATCCCCGACCCAAAGTCTCACGCTCCAGGACACTGCCCTTAATGCGGCAGAGGTGGGATTCCTTGCTGAGACTGAGGGAAAGGTCCACCCTGGACGGAAAACTGATTAAGAAAGAAAGAAAAGAAAGTGCAGGACAAAAATGGTCAAGCGGACACTAGTGGGATCCGATTTCGCGTTGGATGCTCATTCTTTTTCCGTACCTAACAAATCTTTGTTATTGTACTACATGTACTGAACATGACCTAATACGTTAAAGGTCTATTTCGAGTACAATGCGGTAATGAAAATTCAATATTTATTAAAAAAGCAAAGAAAAAAGAAAAGGGTCTATGGGGATTAGTGGGACGAACATCAAACAATTAAATCTACTCCACCAAAGAACTGTAAACAGGTTTAGTTTTATCTCGTAGAAGATAAGTTTTCTATGATTCAAAATGAATGTTATTAAACGTTGTGAAATTAAAGAAAGTTTGAATTTTAAGTTATTTGTTGAACATAATGTCTTCCACCTTATAGGAAACTGAATATTCTTCTGAAGATAAACCAAATAACATTTGGTTTGGAGCTATAACTAATAATGAGTTGAGAAACGAGTTCACCATTATTAAGTACGAGTATTCCGCCTGGAAAGTCTACATACCCGATGCACAGCAGAGACCAGGAGGTTGCCTACATAGCTTGCTGGGAAAAGCTGTGTACTTTCGACATTTCTTTACGTCAAGATAAGGCTGGCAGTCTAACTAAACACATTCTGCTTCGTTAATATCGATCTTGCAGTACATCCAGGGAAACAGATTAAAGATATTTTGTAAAACTGTTGAAGCCCGTTTTAATATAAAATTTATTTTGCGCAATATTTTTCATTATTACAAATATCTTGTTGCCATTCCTTTGGCACCTTCACAATTTCACTTTCGCAAAACACTGTTGTTTTTATTGGGTGAAATGTTCAATTGTGTCTCTGCAATCATATAAGCAAGCGAGGCGTTTACCATTACGATAATTTGGTAAGGTTCTAAACACGTCGAAAACTGATGGATCAATATCTAAACAATAAGGTCGATCGGCTAACACTTCCCAATGGAAGGACAGAAAATTTTGAAGGGTCGCTTGTGGCCTGGCGTTAATATTTTGGAGACGACTTCGATGTTTCTTAACTCTCTCTTTCCTCGTCAATGGCTTACTTCACATGGTCAAGTTTAGAGTAATATTTGTCTGAATTAGGAAGCAATTCACAGTGTAAAATACCTTCCAAACCCACCAAAGCCAGAACATTATTTTCCTGTTATGAAGAAGTAGTTTGGGAACTGTTAGTGGAGGTTGACCTTTTTTTACGCAACGAGGTATCTTTCTCAATGTTATCATATTATACATATTACTTCTAGTCACCTGTCACCAGTCGTTTCAGGAACAGCTCATGTTGATTGCATCTCAACAAATAATTACAGATTACATGCGTTGAACCAAATTGAGTTCAGTAGTACCCAAATATCGCAGCGAAGAGCGAAACTAAGCCTCTTCAGATGGTTATTTTTTATAGTGGCTTTACTTCGCACCGACACAGATAGGTCTTATGGCGATGATGGGATAGGAAACGCCCAGGAGTTGGAAGGAAGCGGCCGTGGCCTTAATTAAGGTACAGCCCCAGCATTTGCCTGGTATGAAAATGGGAAACCACGGACAACCATGTTCAGGGCTGCCGACAGTGGATTCGAACCCACTATCTCCAGGATGCAAGCTCATAGCCGCGCGCCTCTGACCGTACGGCCAACTCGCCCGGTCAGATGGTTCCTCACATTGTGGGATAATATATTCGGTTATTGTGCTATTTTTTTGGTCGTTATCCTTGGATTCTCAAGTAATTCCAACAGCCATTCTACGTCACGTATATCAGCCGGTACGATATTTTTATTTCAAGGGAACAGGTCTAGACCGAAATTTTGAAACCACTTTCGGCATATCCGATCAGTTACAGCATCTTCGGCTTAGATAGCACAAATCTTACCCTGGGTTTGTACAGCTGTTTTTCTCTTGCGATAGTACAAGAGTATAAGGTGCCTTAAGTGCGACTTGGAACTTTTCATATCGATGAACACTAAACTAACGAGAGTATAAAAGATGGTAGCGACATCACAGCTGTAAACAGAATGAACAGCTGACTATTTTATCTTACCCTTGTGTGTGGTAAGTTGTATCTCGGCAACTCCTTTGCCTCGGCTGTATAGTGGATTTTCAGTGCATCAGGTGACTGTTCGTGGTTGTGTGGAATGGATTAATTTCCCCACCCAATAGTAGAACTAGTAGTAGCAAAATGAAAATAGTATAGTATCCGAAGATCTGTACTATGGCAGTGTTTGTATTGTTTCACTCAAATAATAATAATATCATGTGGCTATTTCTAAACCGGTATAGCCCTTGTGAGACAGACAGGCCATCTGACAAGGGTGCGCAGCATCTGCCATGTATAAGAAGCTGTGTATTAAAGTGTTGGACAATAGTGTTGCATGTAGGGTGTTAGTAGAAGTTTTGTGGACAGCACGGACACCCAGTCCCCGAGCCAATATTAAATTCCCCGAACCAGCGAGAAATCGAACCCGGGCCCTGAGGACCGAAGGCCACGGTGCTGACCACACAGCCGTGGGGCCGGATGTTTAAGAAATGGGAAACTAGAGATATACACTGGAAAAGCCTTGGACTTCGACGTCTGAAATAACACATAGCCACTATCTTACGGTTAGCTAATCCTATGCGTGTTCATAAAGTGTTTGCTAACATGAGAAAGTGATAATAACACACCTCCACAAATGTCCACTGGAGTTTCGAAGTCGCCAAGTGTGATTTAAGATAATAAAGAAAGAATGAGAGTAATCCTCTCGTTTCGAGTAATAATTTATATTTATTTAGAGAACGAATACTAGTAGTATCTGTGTCAAAACCAATCGTACGGAGTGAAAAGAGAGCATCCTTTTCCCCATGAAATTGGTTTTGAATAATAGATCACTCGTTTTCCCTTTAATTCAGCTCGATACATGAAAGAGACTATTACATCGCATGTTGCTCAGTAGAACGATAACATATATTAACTTTATTGATCTTTTTGTAATGTGTGCAAAACGATATAAAGTAGGATGCCTTGATAATTTGACGAGGAAAGAGTATTCCTGAAACAGTTGGACATCATAAGCAGTCCAGAGCACATTTTAACCGACTAACATTATTAGAATAACGAACTTGCTATTACGTACGGCTGTTTGGCCGAATGGTCAGCGTAGAAGCCTTAGGCTCAGAGGGTCCTGGAATCCGTAGTGTAGTAGTGGTTAGTGTGATTAGCTGCCACCCCCGGAGGTCCGGGTTCGATTCCCGGCTCTGCCACAAAATTTGAAAAGTGGTATGAGGGCCGGAACGGGGTTCACTCAGCCTCCCGAGGTCAACTGAGTAGAGGTGGGTTCGATTTCCACTTCAGCCATCCTGGAAGTGTTTTTCCGTGGTTTCCCACTTCTCCTCCAGGCAAATGCCGGGATGGTACCTAACTTCAGGCCACGGCCGCTTCCTTCCCTCTTCCTTGTCTATCCCTTCAAATCTTCCCATCCCCCGCAAGGCACCTGTTCAGCATAGCAGGTGAGGCCGCCCGGGCGAGGTACTGGTCATTCTCTCCAGTGTATCCCCCGACCCAATGTCTCACGCTCCAGGACACTGCCCTTGAGACGGTAGAAGTGGGATCCCTCGCTGAGTCCGAGGAAAAACCAACCCTGGAGGGTAACCAGATTAAGAAAGAAATAAGAAATCTTGTAAGACCTACACTCCAGCCCAACACCCGATTTAGTATAAATCTCCAAATTTATAAATCTTGTAACAATGCTTCATTTGCAATAGTTTAAAATGCCTTTCTTTTCAAGCGATGAAAATAGATATTTAGACAGTGCTTATTTGTATTTCCAAGTTGATTATTTTTATTTAATGTCGTTTGAGAAATCTGAAGATGTCAACTTAACAGGAAGAAAGATAACATTCCTTATTACCGGTACTTAATAAGGTTTTCCAGCTTTTAAATCGATTTTTTTGCTAGTGGTTTTACGTCGCACCGACACAGATAGGTTTTATGGCGACGATGGGATAGAAAAGCTCTAGGTGTTGGAAGGAAGAGGCCGTGGCCTTAATTAAGGTACAGCCCCAGCATTTTCCTGGTGTGAAAATGATAAACCACGGAAAACCATCCTCAGGGCTGCCGGAAGTGGGATTCGAACCCACTATCTCTCGGGTGCAAGCTCACAGCTGCGCGGCCCTAACCGCACGGCCAACTCGCCCGGTCTTTTAAGTCTAAACATTTCCGTCACGTTATAAGTTGTAGCGACCAACTGACATGTACACACATGTTCATAAAAAACAGAACACCTTGAATGACTAGAGATAGGACGTTCATATTCACGAGACTTTTTCATTAGTTTACTGGAGAAACGATTAGCATTTCAGTCACCTCGGCTCAGCATGTGTCCTGTTGCCTAGTAGGCACTGGGTCCTCCGTGGGCACTGATAAGTTGTCCCATACGTCATGGCACATACGCGTATAAGGCGCGAATGACGTCCTGGGGTATAGCCATCCATACCGCATTCACTTGGTTTCACAGTTCATCTTTGGTGGTTGGTATTGGGTCACAGCGCTGCACCCGTCGTTTCACCATATCACATATATTTTCGATTGGCGGCAAGTTCGGTGATCGGGCGGGCGATGTTAATAGTCTGACATCCTGTGACAACGAGAAGGCACGTGTTTGTGCAGTAACATGTTCTGTGATCAGTTTGACCTACGTGAATGACACCCGTAGCTATACCCTTTCAGCACGACACCCCAGACGCACATTGCCCTGCTGAAATATGGCGTCCCCAGTGACGTCGTTCCATACACCATTACAGTCTATAATGTTTATGCACATTAGTCAAAGGTAGGCGGAGAAGTGGACGACGCGCCGGTAACCCAGACAGTAATAAACGGTGATGGACTGTCACTCCTGATAGTGTGCGATGTGTTACACTGTTCCACTGTTGCTCCAGGGACGAATTGGACGCAGGTCTGTCCTGCAATGCCATTCGGATGAGGTGTCGATCTTCTCGGGGGTTGGTCTGTGTGGTGCGACCAGACCCATATCGTCGTGTTCTACGACCTTCTGTGAACCATTCTGTACACACCCGTTGCACTGCCGACACTTCGTCCCACACGAGCAACAATTTCCAGGATGGATGCATCACGTTCTCCCACGCCAATAATGCGCCCCCTTTCAAACTCACTCATTTCACGGTACGGTTTTCGCATACGTCTGCGAGGCATGTTACACGTCTGCTCAAGTCACACTGATCCATTACCTTCGGTTTATAGCGACAACGAGAGCCGCAGACACATTTTACCAGTCGGTGATGGTGGACGGAGATATCGATGTGGACCTTGAACCTGAGGGCCGACATGGTTCAAATGCCAATCATTTCTTCAAAACATACTAATGCATATGCCCTGTAAATATGAACTTCGTATCTATAGTATTTCAAGGCGTTCTGGTTTTTATGGACAAGAGTGTTTTTTGCATTCTCACCGAGCTGGAAGTAATTGTTCTACTTTGAATGTATGGTTACAGTGAACTTGACACATTTTTTGTTATAGTTAGCCAAACAGAGAAGTATTCGTTTCTATCCAATGGTGATCAGGAGGTTATGGACCTAACTTCTGAACCGGAGGCAATTTGCTTCAACCAGTTAAACGAGTGGATTTTTGACAAGGAAATGTGTAACTGTTTGTCGTGTTAGCAAGTGGAATAAATATTATTTGGTATTAGCTGTACGACTTGGTAGTGAAACAGGAATTTTGAAATTAACTAAGAAGCCATCCGTTTGATGTAAATCAAAATTATTTCATCAGAAGTCCAGGCAAGGGATAATAATAATAATAATAATAATAATAATAATAATAATGAAAATTAAAATGAAAATCCAAAGCCTGTTTTCAGTCATTCGACCGGATCAGGAATGGAATGAATGAAACTCCAAACTAGCGGCGAGGATAGGAATTTTGGCTGCCGAAGTCTGTCGCACTCCTCTGGGGCAATGCTTAATGAATGACAGATGAAATGAAATGATATTGGGGAGTGTTGCTGGAATGAATTATGACAGGGAAAACCGGAGTACCCGGAGAAAAACCTGTCCCGCCTCCGCTTTGTCCAGCACAAATCTGACATGGAGTGACCGTGATTTGAACCACGGGACCAAGAGGTGAGAGGCCGGCGTGCTGCTGCCTGAGCCGAGGAGGCTCTAATAATAACAACAACAATAATAATAATAACAATAACAATATTAATAATAATTTTATGCATATTTCAGCGTCTGTCATTATTCGGATTGGAATTGTGGATTCAAATTTTTTCGTCGCACCGACACAGACAGGTTTTATGGCGACGATATGGTAGGGTAGGACTAGGAATAAGAAGGATGTGACCCTGGCTTTAATTAAGGTACAGTACCAGAATTTGTCTGGTGTGAACATGGGGAACCAGGGAAAACCATCTGTAGGTCTTCCGACATTGGGGTTTGAACGATTGGTGTATGTAACCTTTTCCCATACATTTAAGCACTCCTTAACGATAACCAATCCATCAGTCTTTAGATACGAGGCAAGAACCTGAAGTAATCTCTAAGGCGTATGGACATTGTACAAATGAAGCATTTGAAAAAATTCTGTTTAGCATAATATGGTAGTAATGGATATTGTGGCAATTTTTCCAAGAATGCTCATGAAGGTAACTTTAGGAGAAATTGGTCTTGTGGAAAGCGCTTCTCACTTTCGCTGTACGCCCAGGATGACCGTGTAATGCGAATTGCAGATATTGCAGGAGCGCCTGATAGGCTACCACGCCGAACACCTGCAATGTACTATACCTACCGTACGGTAAGTCGAACAAGAAAAGCCAGTTTAATAATGTTATTGGCTTTACGTCCAACTACTATTTTACAGTTTCTAGTGACACCCAGGTGCTGGAGTATTGTCTCAAAGGAGTTCTTTTACGTGCCGCTAAATCTGTCTACACGAGCCTGGCGTATTTCAGCACCTTGAAAATAATACCAGCGGATTGTCCAGATTTGAAACCGCCAACTTGCGCCAAGAAAGCCAGCGCCCTACTGTCTGACCAACTCATCCCTCCATTACATGATTTTCAGTCAAATTAGTTGACATTAGGCATACCAGAGAATCAAAATTAATTTTAAAGAATGGATGGGAATGATCAGTCATGGAATATGATCAAAAATATCATTATACTTGTCAAAAATAATGTATATTCTTTTGGTTCAGAGAAAAATAAATGTAAAATTCCAAATGTACATTAAATTAACGGTATATCGTCGTTTGAACAATGTACCTTTCTACACGCTTTAAGTGTGATTGGAACATTCTCTCTAGATCAGTGGTTAGAGTTCGGCCGCAGGATCCCAAGATTGTGGATGCAAACCCAGCAGAGGTAGTCTTACTTTTAAGGGCAGGAAGGAGTCCATGTCGTACGATATTGACATGCACAGTGATATATCTCTAGTGGCGTTTGGTGTTTGCATGACGAAATAAATTAAAACAAACCTCAACCATACACCACATAGCAGAGATCACATTTACATAGTATGCTTTTTCAGTAATGCACAGGCCATCTATATGACAATTGATGGCGGAGCTGTTGAGGATCCAACCAGCCTTCGGGCTGAATAATCAACATACATGAATACATACATACATACATACATACATACATACATACATACATACATACATACATACATACATACATACATACATACATACATACATCCTATCGTTATTATTTTATTTTGTTGTATTCAACCGACGGCTGCATTTTCTGTATCATTTTCATTAAGGATATAATGCAGTTTGTAATGATGTTACCAAGAACACATATGTTCACTCGTTTCCGAGCAATGAGTTTTTAAGCTTCCTGTTTTGTTAACGTTGAGCACAGAATAACTTCTTAACTATTGAATGTTACATTTTATTTGCTTGCATATCTTGGTGATATGCATTGTAGAGAAATTTATATATTTCATGTAACAGACGAATTTTGTTATTATGTTTCTTTCTATTTTTGGCATTCATATTTTACCTGTTTCCAAATTTTTTGAATTTTTTTAGGAATGGCACTGTAAATAAATTTATAACAGTAGTAGACGCATACTTTTCGTAATGTGTGGAGGAAGTTTCAGGTCAAAATTGTGATAGTTTTACGTTACATAACCTTTTAAATGGGAACCTAAAGAATACCGTAAATGGCGTATTCTAAGTATTCAAGACTAGCATGGAAAGAAAAGTTGAAATATAATTTTAAAGGCATAATTTCAAATGTGTACCAATAAAGGCAATACATTAATTAAGTTTATTTTAATCTTTGACAACATTTCACTTACGGAGTTGCTAAAGCTATCACATTTTAACTAGGATTAAATATTTAAAGAAAAGATAAATGACAATAATTTATTATTATATATTTATATATCCGAATGCATTGTAGTGCAATCACATTTTAATATTTATTTTACCAGTCAAGTACTCATGACAGTACATAGCTAGGTGGTTTTCAAAGTTTACTGCATGACTGTAATTTCTCCAAAGGGATTGATGCCTTATAGAAAGAACAAAATACTAACACATTTACTGTTTAGGATGATGTTAATTTATAATAGACTCATACTTAACAACAAAGATTGTTACAGTCTTCGATTAATATCTGATAACTTACAACGACATTTTCAAAACCTGCAGGCAATTGAGAACTTAACGTGCTTGGACGTCCCTAGGAGACCAATGGAGACTCAGCTCCCAATGCATAAACTAGTTTAGACTCGGTTCGACTTCCTCCGATCAGAGAACAAAATGCGACGTCTGTACTCTCCATCGCTGAATACCGAATACCGTCACCTAAGAAACAACGCCGCGGAGATAACTGAATACAGCCAAATGTGGCGGTCAATATCGCAGAACTAACAAAGAAAAAATCATACAGAAATGCTATTTCTCTTATTTAGGTGTTATTTATTATATTTATTTAATCCATTTCTCCTCCAGGGTTGATTTTTACCCCGAATTCAGCGACGGACCCCACCTCTACCACCTATAGGCAGTGTTCTGGAGCGTGAGATATTTGGTCATGGAAGGGGGGGGGGGGATGAAACTGGGAAGAACCTCGCCCAGGCGACCTCACCTACTTTGCATGAACAGGGGCCTTTTGGGAAATGGGAAGACTGGAAGTGTTGGGCAAGGAATGGAGGAAGGAAGCGGCCGTGGCCTTAAGTTATTTACCATCCTGGCATTTTCCTGGGGAAGAAGTAAGAAACCACGGAAAACCATTTCGAGGGTGGCTGAGAAGGGAATAGAAACCCCCCCCCCCCTACTCATTTGACCTCACGAGGCTGTGTGGACTTCGTTCCATCCCTCGTACCACTTTAAAAATTTCGTGACAGAGCCGAGAATCGAACGCGGACCTCGGGTTGGCAACTAATTACACTACTGTAACCAGTATACCACAAAAGCGGACTACTTACGAATTACTCGAGTTATTTCATTATAAGAGACCTATTCCAGAGACTTCTTGACCATTATTTACAATTTTCATACGTTTTCTACTTCTGATATACAATTTATATTATATCCTAATATGGGATATGTGATATACTGTAGACTGTGCCCATTGGCACTTGATATTCGTAATTCGCAGCCGTAAGATTAAGATGGTAACTGGAGGATTTATTCTTGTTTCAAATTATTTAAATAGTGCTCTTGAATTCTCGATACATTCTCAATATGATACGCAATTAACTAATGACCAGTGCATATTAATTGAAACAAAAATATTTTCTCACGCATAATATTAATGGAGATAGGCAACTCATTAACGCTGTGTTTTCTGTGCTTTCTTTAACTTGACATCTTAGGTGCATCAATGCTTACGTAATTATTATGGATAACCAATGGTTGCCAGACAGAAAGGATCGAATATTAATAAGCTTGGCTTGTTCTTTCATATTCGGCTAGAGTATACAATACTGCTTCATAGAAACGTGTGGTGGTTTGCTCATGTATTCGGGTGAACACTACTTTCTTCAGCTTATCTCAGCTATTTCTAGGGTCGCTAGATCCACCCAGGCTCATATTCGGTTTGGCCGTGAATTTAAGGCCGAATGCTCTTCCTGTAGCCACGTGATTTTTTAGATGAAAATCTCAACATAGAATCGGCTGGGATTCAAATTATAGCCTTACACTAAGCCGCTGAGCTAAGCGCGCCCTCCCAGGTGTAAGACTATTTCATTTAAATCTAAGTTCTTTATACTCGGTCATGCAGGCCTACACTACTCTCTTTCCTTTTGATGTCAACCACGGGGTTCGGCGGGTAGCCTATACTGCCGACGCTGGGTGTTAATCTTTAGTGCTCGCGATTGTTCAAGAGATACTTACTCTAGGAACGTATAAGAGAACTTCTGTCAATGCGTATTGAAGACTACCTTTGAAGTCTTGTAAGAGAATGGATTCCTTGTATGTAAAGTTCATGCTAAGCGAAAAACATCTCGTACTTTCCCTAGATAGAGACGAAATTGAAAATGAAGCAGTAGGGATGAGTTTGTTTAGCCCTTTCTTGTTTTTTTGCTAGGGGTTTACGTCGCACCGACACAGATAGGTCTTATGGCGACGATGGGATAGGAAAGGCCTAGAAGTTGGAAGGAAGCGGCCATGGCCTTAATTAAGGTACAGCCCCAGCATTTGCCTGGTGTGAAAATGGGAAACCACGGAAAACCATCTTCAGGGCTGCCGATAGTGGGATTTGAACCTACTATCTCCCGGATGCAAGCTCACAGCCGCGCGCCTCTACGCGCACGGCCAACTCGCCCGGTAGCCCTTTCTGGCCTGAACTTATTAAACTATGAAAAAATGAATGCCACACGCATTAAATGTCCTGCGGCAGGAGTGAACCATCGCAGTCAACTGGCGCAGGGATGTATAACTGTTTTTTCCTACTGCATTTCTTAGTGATATTGTGATACTTTACCACTTTGCAGTTTAAAATAGTAGCAAGTGTACCTACGTATGGTTTTCCTGTAAGGTGTCCAGTCACTCAGAGAATTTAACAGAATTAAGACCCGAGAAATGGGTCTCAGTGGTCACTATTTCTCGTTCACGCGTCTTTACCTTGAAGATAGATTTAATACACGAGTTTAGATTCATTATAATGACCAAGGATTTTCTAAATTCACAATAATAAATAGTAAATCTAAGAAAATAACAATAACAATGTCAGCTTGAGTAAACGTCTGAGTCAAACAACGCGTTTCCCCTTTCTTTCGAGATGGTCACAAAGGATTACAAGTACGATGTCACTTACTTTGTATTTTGTCTAATAATCTAGCATTGTGAAGCCTACTAGTATGAGTAATCGTATCGTTATGTTCAGGTACGTACCTCTAGGAAAATAGTTCTGAAATAATTACTAGGTACGTAGCTGAAGCACATTGAAGGCCGGGATTCCAAACATTAAACGTTGGATTTTTCCAGGCTTTATAGATTATAGAGACACGATCATTCGTTTGACGATGTGCGCTAAGGGAATTGTATGAGTTACACACATGAAAACATAGGAATGTGTGTGAAAAGGGTATAATTTCATGAGAGAGAATGCAGTTCTCCTCATGGGTGGTTTGGCCAAACGTTCATATGTAGTTTTTTAGTCGAGCACATTGGTAATTTTGGTATCTACTGTAGATTAAGATAATAATGCCCATAATGAAGTTAAGTTCACTAATAAGTGAGTAATGAATGGTTAAGGTACTCTTTATGACAAAAAGATGACTGAGTTTGCATTTTCTTGATAACAATATCTGACGACGTCTGGCTGATCCAAGATAATAGCTATTTATCTTATCGTAAAGTGATTAAGCGATTCTCTTTGTGATGTCTTTTCACTCGATGGAATGACCAATTAACTTTCTTCGCTGTCTGCTGGTCTGCATATTTTGTCCATAGAAGTAGGGTGATTAATGCTTATTCTTTGATATGTGGAAGTAGTGTTCAACACGTCAAATATCTCACCTGACGTACTATTATAAATTCTTTCCCTAATTTCCAAACCTGATTAGTTAAGACTTGTTAACAGTAAGATTTTGACAATACTTCTTTGTCGGTAGAACACGATTATTTATTGATACAAAATGATAAGATATAAGGGCTGAAAGATGTAACTGGATACCTCACCAGAATAAAGTTACATAATCCTTTTTATTTACTTTTCAAGAGAGAGAAACTGCATATTTTTTTTCCTAGCCCTTAACCTATACCGGAGGTCGGCACTATGGGTATATAAAGCCCAATTCCACGGCTGAATGCCTTTCCTGAGGTCAACCTGTGTTGAGGAATATATTTACTTTTGTGCGTATTGGTGGTTGATAGTGTGATGTATTGACTGTAAATGAAGATATATGTTAAGATAAACACAAACACCCAGTCTCTGACTAGAGGAATTAACAAGACGTGCTTAATCCCGGATCCTTGTAAAGCGAAGGACAGTACGCTAATCATTTGGCTAAGGAGCCTAACTTAAGGGATGGATAGATGGTTATATCGACAGATTTTTTTTTTTTTTGCTAGGGGCTTTCCGTCGCACCGACACAGATAGGTCTTATGGCGACGATGGGATAGGAACGGCCTAGGAGTTGGAAGGAAGCGGCCGTGGCCTTAATTAAGGTACAGCCCCATCATTTGCCTGGTGTGAAAATGGGAAACCACGGAAAACCATCTTCAGGGCTGCCGATAGTGAGATTCGAACCTACTATCTCCCGGATGCAAGCTCCGATAGATTTATTTAACTGGCAATATTAGGGATACGTGTCCCTGTCTTATATTTAATCAGGGAAAATAGGATTAACATAAAATAATTAAAAACTGAAGCAAACGACTGTTCTACTGTGCTATCTTAATTTGCATAAAATATCTAACATACGGTACTTTGCAATATACAATACATTAATTTTTTACTTCCTAGGTACAATAATATAATATAATATAATATAATATAATATAATATAATATAATATAATATAATATAATATAATATAATATAATATAATATAATATAATATAATATACGGTACTTTGTAATATGCAATACATTAATTTTTTACTTCCTAGGTACAATAATATAATACTTTCGCAGAAATTAACAGAATTATCTTATGGCGACGATGGGATAGGAAAGGGCTAAGAGTAGAAAGAAAGTGGCCGTGGCCTTAAATACGGTAGAGCCCCAACATTTGCCTTGCGTGAAAATGGGAAACCACAGAAAGCCATCTTCAAGGCTGCCCACATTGGGGTTCGAATCCACTATCTCCCGTATGGAAGCTCACAGCTGCGTTACTCTAACCGCGACGATGGGATAGGAAAGGTCTAGGAGTGGAAAGGAAGCGGCCGTGGCCTTAATTAAGGTACAGCTCCAGCATTTGCCGGGCGTGAAATTGGGACACAACAGAAAACCATCCTCAAGGCTGCCCACATTAGCGTTCGAACCCACTATCTCCCTAATGGGAGCTCACAGCTGCGTGACTCTAACAGCACGGCCAGCTCGCCCAGTGTTATTATTATTATTATTATTATTATTATTATTATTATTATTATTATTATTATTATTAAGGACGGGAATTACAGGCACGAATAAGTTAGAATGCATACGAGGCGCAAGTGTAGTCTAGCCGCTCTATAGTTATGCCGGTGAGTTGCATAAAGGGGTTCTGATATTTCATATCCCTAGTATTTATGCAAATCTCACAGCAGAATCGTCTTGCAGGTATATGACACTTGCGGCTTGTTTAAATACGTTTGCATTCTATCTTAATGGTGCCTATAATTCCCATCTCTTATTATTATTATTATTATTATTATTATTATTATTATTATTATTATTATTATTATTATTATTATTATTATTATTATTATCATTACTATCATTATTGTCCTCTCTATTTATGCACAACATATGGCACTACACAGTACAAACCATCATAGGTACACACAATAGTGAATACATCCTTCCACTTAGTGTCGGCGTCAGGAAAGGCTTCCAGCCTGCGCATATTGTTGACGCAAGTCATTGAGCATTAAGGCAATAAGAATAAGAGTGAGAATAAGTAAACATATTATTATTATTATTATTATTATTATTATTATTATTATTATTATTATACTTTTCCAGGTATTCTGTATTGGATTTCTTTCGGAATTTTGTGTCCCTCAGCTACAATTGCATAACCATGCTATTTCTTGAGTTGTAGTACATTCATGGGAGAAATGGATGGTAAATTAGGTTAAAACGTTATGTACTAACTCCAGCATTGTCTCGTCCCTGCTTTGCGTCTAAAAGCGGATTACTCATGGGAACATTTACATGATTTATTCGGTACTAGAACGTCTGGTTGTCAGTTGTCTCTCCTATATTGGATTCCTCTTCCCAGACATACAGAGAGACAGCAGGAATTCGATACAATATGTTGTGATGAGTCATTGGTGAAGTCTCTTTGTCATGAACCGTCTATGCATCGATCCTTGAACTGGTGTGATCGAGTTTCTGCATTTCAACAACTCACGCGATGAGTCGATACTGTTTGGATCCGTTTTCCCAGACTATGAGGCTGCGCATGTCTGGAGTGGCCGGAAAGAGCGCACTTTATGTACTCTAAACATTTTATGAATCTGACCGGTGCAGAGTTCAAATTGTCACGAGATTGCGTGACAGAATAGAACTGGAAATCCAACGGTTAAATGTTTACTCGAATACCTAACTAGAACTTTGGTTCATGAAGTTCATTTTGTTTTGTAGTTAAGAGTGTACAGGCTGTTCCGAAAGGAATGATCAGGTTTAAAGGACTGCCTTTTTTAGAACATTCAAAACATGAAATATACAAAGACGAGTGATTGCAAATACGTGATTGAAGCAATGAAATGAAAATCCGCAATCTGTTTCCAGTCATTTGACCGGGTCAGGAATGGAATGAATGAAGCCTCCATCTAGCGGCGAGGATAGAAATTGTGCCAGCTCCCGAAGCCTGTCACACTCCTCTGGAGTAATGATTAATGACTGACAGATGAAATGAAATGATATTGGAGTGTGTTGCTGGAATGAAAGATGACAGGGAAAACCGGAGTACCCGGAGGAAAACCTGTCCAATCTCCGCTTTGTCCAGTACAAATCTCACATGGAGTGACCGGGATTTGAACCACAGAACCCAGCGGTGAGAGGCCGGTGCACTGCCGCCTGAGGCACGGGGGCTGATTGAGTTAATAATACACATAATTGTATTCTTATTCTTGTTGTCATCTCTGTTTCCTAGGAAAGAGATACGATACCACATGCTTAACTTCAACGTTGTGGTGTTCCTCGTTTCGCCAGTTCAGGGCCTAATCAGCACCTACTTGACTTACCGACGTTCAATAATAATAATAATAATAATAATAATAATAATAATAATAATAATAATAATAATAATAATAATATCGATTTTGAAGACCCAATAATTTCATTGTTGGATGTGAAGGAGAAATTCAAAACAAAATTTTCACAATTTATTATTTCCCTCCAGATGCTTTCTCATATCAAAACTAACATTATAAATTGCCTTCTACATCTTGATACGGAAATCTCGCACATTACTGGGTCATCAATGTTCAAATTTAAGAAGTCCCATATTCAGTGCTCATTAAACTTAAACCAAAACCAAACCAAACCCCACGGCACTACAGCCCTTGAAAGGCCTTGGCCTACCAAGCGACCGCTGCTCAGCCCGGAGGCCTGAAGATTACGAGGTGTCGTGTGGTCAGCACGACGAATCCTCTCGGCCGTTATGCTTGGCTTTCTAGACCGGGGCCGCTACCTCACCGTCAGATAGCTCCTCAATTCTAATCACGTAGGCTGAGTGTACCTCGAACCAGCCCTCAGGTCCAGGTAAAAATCCCTGACCTGGCCGGGAATCGAACCCGGGGCCTCCGGGTAAGAGGCAGGCACGCTACCCCTACACCACGGGGCCGGCTCTCATTAAACTTAGTTGGTTTAATTGTAACTATGCGATGCCATTTCTCATTTTGTTAGTAATTTAATTTTAGAAAATGAACGTTATGTACTTTTTTAATGTATTGTCGAACGTGAACATTTTTTGTTTCTTTATCAAAAATAAAATCGGGTTCTTTAACGAGTGTGGTCGCCGGGTTCGCCGCTTAAAACGTCCCTACTTCAGCTTCTCATTGTACAGTTACAAACAATATTGCATTTATGTTTAAATGAGATGAATTATACTTTTGTTAGTAAGGTAAAATCCATGGACGGAGAGGACCTGGCCAAGGAGGATACTGCGGCTAGGAAATCTACACGAGCGGTTTGATGTCAATCTATTAAATCTTTTCCAAGTTGCAGAGAATAAACATCAAATTGCATTAATGAGAGCCAACATCCGATGAGTTTTCCTAAAAAAGTAAAATAATAATAATAATAATAATAATAATAATAATAATAATAATAATAATAATAATAATAATAATAATAATAATAATAATAAGTTATTGTTACTTGAAGAAAATGAGTCTGAGGTGAGTTAGTGAACTTCTCTATGTGTAAAATCTGACTGATTACTTGTATGGATGACGTGTTTAACTGGTAAACGCTTCTAACGATGGCGGCAAGTGCTAATGAAGTCATGCTACTGTATGTGTTTCATACCACTTGAATGGCCATACATGTTACGAGATGCCTTTCAAAGGGCTTTCATAAGGGTCAGAAAAAAATTCTGATACGGGTATTTGGCATTTCATTAACTTAAAACCACTCTAGCATGTCAAACCTACTAACACTACGCTATGCTAAGAAAGGCAGCTGCCTGTATAGAATGTGTCATCCCGGATTTCACATGTAATAGTCAGTAGTGAGCTTTTAATCCACTTGAGCTCTTAATTACGTTGTCTGAATCTTAGTGTGTCCCCATTACAGAGCTCTAAATGTCATAATTTCCACTCATTGCGAAGTCTGGAATGGAATCTAGGTAATGTAAACGGGAATTTAGTCCTAGAAATATGGTGGCGGTATGGAAGACTCAATTTCTAAAATAAATAGTCACCATCACCATCATCATCCAAACCAACTGATCTGCTACGGCGTCAATCCATATTTAGCTGGCGGTACAATGAGCCCAAGTTGGCGTGTTCCATTCTGGGACAGTCCATTGTTACTTAAGATGTTCAAATACGTCAGCTTCGTGTCAATGGATTTTCGGGAACATAAATAACTCCTTCAGGCGAAAATTCCGGCACCTCGATATCTCCAATCTTCGTAAAACTAGCAAGTGGTGGGACGTAAAGCTAATAAAACTATTATTATTATTATTATTATTATTATGCAGGTCGAGTCATAAGTCATGGCAGCTATTTTTTTTCTTGCGAACAGGAGACAACACGGAAAATCTAAGATATGCATTTGGAAAAGTACGGTACGTACTTTTTTTTTTGCTATTTGCTTTACGTCGCACCGACACAGATAGGTCTTATGGCGACGATGGGACAGGGAAAGGCTAGGAGTGGGAAGGAAGCGGCCGTGGCTTTAATTAAGGTACAGCCCACGCATTTGCCTGGTGTGAAAATGTGAAACCACGGAAAACCATCTTCAGGGCTACCGACAGTGGGGTTCGAACCTACTATCTCCCGAATACTGGATACAGGCCGCACTTAAGCGACTGCAGCTGTCGAGCTCGGTACGGTATGTACTTGCGTATAATGCTACTAGATGGAGTATGTAAACAACAGTGTGGGTCTAACCATGCCCCCAAGTTCAGTGTGTGAGTGAGAGCGTCACAAAATGGAAGTCAACAAGCAGGAGCAACGATCGAATATTAAAATAGCAGTTCACCGCGGCAGAAATGCACGGCAATGCCATGCAGAGCTGCGGGAAGCATTAGGTGTGCATGCCATGCTCTATAGAACAGTGGCGAGGAGGGTAGAGACGTTCAAACGGGGTAGAGTATCAACAGCCGATTTGCAATTCCTTTTTGTTCTACCAATTGCGCCGCCGTGCAGTGCGAACCAAACGTCCAGACCTTTTGGACAACGCCGTAATCCTACACGATAACGCGACAGCTCACACAGCAGCCATCGTTCTGGTACCTTAGAACGTACAACGGTGGGGATGGGAGGTTCTTCTATACCCGCCTTATTCGCCTAATCTGAGCCCATGTGACTATGATGTAATCCCCAAAGTCAAGAAGCCATCACGTGGACAACGGTTTGCTAACAAAGAGGACATTGTAACAGCATTTCGAAAGGAGGTGCCACACGTTAGCGATACACATGCAGCGAATGGTATTCAGTGCCTGCCCCACCTCTGGCAACGCACAGTGGAAACTTTGGGTGATTATTTCGAAGGTCTGTAACTAGTGGAGACCTATCCTTTGTAGGTAGTCTTGTGTATTTGCTGTCTATACCATAATAAATCAATGTTAACCAATGGCCTGTATTCTGTCACTTTCCTACGAGAATCTCCTGATGTCAGAATTTGTCTTCAGTCACTATGCATAAGTTCATGCCTTATATTTCCAAATGCTATTTTGCTTTACGTTTCGCCGACACAGATAGGTCTTATGGCGACGATGGGATAGGAAAGGCCTAGGAATGGGAAGGAAGCGGCCGTGGCCTTAATTAAGGTACAGCCCAAGAATATGCCTGGTGTGAAAATGGGAAACCACGGAAAACCAACTTCAGGGCTGCCGACAGTGGGATTCGAACCCAGTATATCCTGTATGCAAGCTCACAGCTGTGCGCACGGCCAACTCGCCCGGTTATTTCCAAATGCAAATCTTAAATTTTCCGTGATATCTCCTGTTGACGAGAAAAAAAAATAGTTGCCATGACTTATGACTCGACCCTCGTATTATTATTATTATTATTATTATTATTATTATTATTATTATTATTATTATTATTATTATTATTATTATTATTATTCCCTATATAGATCAGTTGTAGAGTGTCCGCCTATATTTGTCTGGATGACGATGATGATAATCATCATTATATTATTCTGAAATGACTCTCCCATCTTTGTATTTGTGAGTCTATACTGAAGCACAGGTTCATTTTGGGGGAAATCTGAATGGAAATAACAATTCATTTAGTTACATATTTGTTTGAGCTTATTTTCGGGCCACCAAAGTGGAATGAAGCGTTAGCTTGATATTGACACTGTTTTGGCGTATGATTATTATCATATATACTAGCAGAAGTACCCGTTCTTCGTACGGGTTATCAGAAACTGGCTTTAGTTACTCATACTATCGGTGTGACTGATTTCATTAGATATTTATATCACTGGTGTATTTACTTAAGTACGTAGAAATTATTTGTCAAGTTTGGAATTATAGTGTATTTTCTTCTTCTTCTTTTCTTCAAGGGGGCCTTTAAATATTAGTTCCTAATTAGCGTCGACCTCTAAGATCTTTTTCTACCATGTTTTTCCTTCATTCCCACCTAGATATACCTGCTCCCTTCACAAAGCTGCAGGTTTAGTGTAAGTATACTTTCGCCACATAGTACCACAAATACAAATATTATTGAATGTATTTGTTTGATCCGACATTTCATAACTATTACAAATATATAAAGGAAATAGGCGATGCATAAAAGAAACTACTATAATTATCGAGAATTATAATTCTCTGGGCTTGTCACTCATATCGCACATCATATAATGAATCTTGACAATTGTGTACAGTATATAGGTTATTTTCATGGTTACAATGATCGTAAAAGTGGACCAAAATATCGGCACTAAAAACATCAGTGATCCTACTACTCCATGATGTGATAGAAAATAGTTTAAACTATAGGTAACAGACTCCGCAAAATGCTGAAACCTAAGCCAGTACGTAAAAACGGAGGCCCGTCGGCAAACGCTGGTCGCTGTACTACGGAGATATCCGGGGATATTATTTTTATACTTCACTCCCTTTCCATCCCCACCCAAAGGAGTGCTATGAGCGTCTTACACAACAGTTTATTTTTTCCAGATAGTAAGTCATATGTGTATCAATTTTGTTTGGCAGCTATGCCCAAACGTACATGCGTAATCTCGCTGCTGTAGAATCCTGGAGGTGACGTTGCCATGGTTACGGCCGTTCGTTTCTTTATCTGATTCCTAGAGCAGGGGTATTGTGGTTCCAATATCTCCATAACGGTTGGTTTTAGGGCCTTCAAACATGGTTTTAGGGCCCGAAGGGTTTACCGAGTTTTGTTCTTTGCGTCAAGGGGCATAAAAGGCTTTATCTCGTCCTTGTACGACAAATTCGATTTCGCCTATATTAGCCTATTATTTTAATATTTTTATATCTCCCCCCGTCGCCCCCCTCCCTCAAATTGTTTTGAAAAAATACAGCCCATGTTACTCACTGGCAATGTAACTTTCTACAGGTGAAGTAATTTTTAAAATCGGTTCAATAGTGTTTGAGTCTATCCGTTACAAACAAATATACAAATTTTTCCTCTTTATAATATTAGTATAGAAGTATAAATTACATCCCTACACATACGGTTGCCGTCAGGAAGGGCATCCACCATTAAGACAGGGTTTAACTTACATGTGCGACACAGTTCGCACCCGAAACGTCACAGGTGTGGGTAAAGTGATAGAAGAAGAAGATACTCATATTAAAAAAAAATCACCCGCTTTTTTATTCTTTTCACCCCCTTAAGTGGATTTTCCAATAAGAGTGTGTTCATTTTTAAAAGAGATTCCAAGTACCAATTTTAAAGTCTGTAACATCTTTTTTTTTTTTTAGATATATGTATCCTCATATAAATAATTCAACTCCTTCCTCACTTTCTTTCACTAACCCCCCCCCCTTAAGTGGATTTTCTGAAAACGAACATTTGTGTTCTTTTATTTGTAAAGGGGATTCCAAATATCAATTTTCATGCCTGTAACATGTAAAGTTTTTGTGATTTACTGTAGATAATTCCGCTGCTGTAGAATCCTGGAGCAGACGTTGCCATGGTTACGGCAGTTCATTACTTTATATGATTTCTATAACAGGGGTAGAGTGGTGCCAATATCTCCGGAACGGTTGGTTTTAGGGCCTTAAAACATGGTTTTCGGGCCCGTAGGACTTACCGAGTTTTCTTCTTTGCGTCAAGAGGATTAAATTGAGCTTTGTCTCGTCCTTATACGACAAATTCGATATTTTTCCTATATTAGCCTATTATTTTTAAATCACCCCCCGTACCCCCCACTTCGAATTGTTTTGAAAATAATATACAGCCCATGTTATTCACTCGCAATGTAGCTTTCTATAGGTGAAGAATTTTTTTTAGTCGGTTCAGTAGTTTTTGAGTCTATTCGTTACAAACAAACACATTTTTCCTCTTTATAATATTATTATAGCTTAATTATTTTGTAAAGATCCCTTAATCAACGCAAAATCCGCGTAAATACATACGAATGAGGCACCGGTTGAAATAATTTGCTGCTCCGGTTTGAAGAATTTAGCAGCTATTCAAAAACGTTCGTTTCGTACTTTTCAGTGAAAAATAACGACTCAATAATTTCTTGCTTAGCATTTCATTCATCAAAATAACCTCCTTCAGATTCAATTACAGGTTCACAACGAGATACAACCTTATAAACCCCGCAATTGTTAAAGTTCATGTTCCTAGAAACAAAAAATTGCCCTATGCCTGCGTGACATCATCTCTGTTTCGGAACTGTTGCTCACGCAAATGGTTTTCCATAGCCAGAAAGAGCTGATAGTTGGACGGAGCGATTTCCGGGAAGTAATATCAACGCTGGTCTACCGAACACAGAGCAGTGCCTTCTTTTGGTGAATGTTTCGTTTGGGGGCAAATGTAACAGAACCAGAGGATGACCAATGATGTCTTTTTTGTGGTTAATGTATAACACCCATTTATCGTCACATGTCGATATCTGGTTCAGGAATATAACTTTAGTTTGGCGTGACAGCAATGAAGAGCAAATGGTGAGCCGCTGGAGTTTGGTTTCCTCGGTCAGAACATGTGAAAAAGACTTACTGAACTTTCTACTCTTCCCAATTTTGTGCAGATGCAATCGGACGGTTTCCTCTGGCACTCTAAACCATTGTGCAAGTTCCTCGCACGTAGGATATGAATAATGCTCGATGTTCTCCTTCAGCAGAACTTCGTTGATAGTGGATGGACGTCCAGCTCGAGGCTTGTCCTGGGGGCCCTCATGTCCCGATGCAAATCGACTGAACCACTATCGTGCTGTGCGCTCATTCACTGATGCCTTTCCAAACGCAGCTTCTGCAACATTACATTATTTCCCAATTTGAACTCACAAACTAAACTCGGCCAAAAATCATACTTTGACACTGATATGTTCACTTCAGGATTGTAGGTCCTACAGAACTCTTTTCGACACGACGGACACGACGCCTTACAACTCTGCACTGACTGACTGTTGATAGGAATGTCAACATCTGTTGTCATCCACACAGGGTTGCCGACACCTGCCGTATGAATTTCACTTTTCGTCCCAGCGGCACGAATATTTTGGGTTACCTGGTAGATACGGTTGAGTTTTAAAGACATTTTGGCAGAAAAACAAATAGAAGTAAGCAGGAAGAAACTTCCAGAATATATTTTCTGTTTGTTATACATCACTTTTCAGGCACTTAGTCAGGGAATTTAGGCACGGTGTGACAAATTGTCAAGATGGTAATTTTGAGCCCAAATTTGATGTTTAATATACGTCCCTATATTTGTGGCTAGAAACGAAAACATTTCTACTCTGTTTCTTTATTTTACATCCATAGGACGACTTCTCACGAAAAAGAAAATCCGAAATCATTTTCGAAATTCGTGCACCCATATAAATGGAAGTTCACTTTGAAAGTATTTTTTACATTCCCCAAATTTGTAGATTTTGTCGATCCGCCTAAAAATCTGGGTGGGATTTTCGCGTCCCGAATTTGGCGGATAGAACTCCTCACACAATTTTGACATTTGTAGCGTGTTCTTGATGCCCATTCCTTAATCTATCCGATAATGTAGAATAATTGAAAACAGGTTAACGTCCATCAAGGAGAAGTGAGTTGAATACGAGTGAGACGGAAAAAGTCTTCATTGTCGGAGAAAATTCTTAAAAACTCTTTAAAATAAAACAATCCAAAAACTATGATTTTATTTTACAGAATAGGCCTATTGAAGTAGAAGATGGACTTTAAGGAAATTAATTGCTATTTATTGAATAAAATATATTTTAATTTCATATTTACTTTTAAGTAAAATATCGTTTATCTTTTAGAATGGACACTATTGTTTAAGATATTTAAGCAAATTAAACGCTTTCATACAAATAAACCTTATTTTATTGAACATCCAGTAATACGACAGGTATCTATAATCCACATGGACCAGTATCATATGTGTTGGACTAGAGAAAGATGCTCTACTACATTTCAATAGAATATGAATTTTAGTTTCAGCCAAACATCCTTGGCTTCCTTAAAATTAATTGTGAATATTGTGAAATTTGGATTTTTTAGCTTATGCTACATTATTCTTAAATATAAGTGTTTCTGAAAATGAATCACAATACAGGGGAGGGGCGTCCTGGAATTTGGAGCATACAAAGTGGGGCGCCAGCTGGAAAAGTTTGTAAACCACTGATTTAATGTGAAAAAATGCATCCCAGTGCAGTGCAGGAAAGAAAAATAAGCGAACGTACTCGTTTAGATAATAGGAAACATAAGGTGAGGCGGATAAATTCTGAATCAGATATTAACGGCAATTACGGACCCTCCTTCAGTATAAATTACTCGAAAGTAACTATTTTTAAAATTCAAAATCATGAACGATTTTGATTTCATCGTCTTTAAGTTTTTCTGACAAATGCATGTTTACATTTTAGTATTAAGTGGTTACTCTTCAGAACTACTGTAATTTTGTATTAAAGGATGAAAAAATATATTTATGATGCTATACCACATAATAATATTAATATTTAATGACTGAGCTTAAATCACAATGAATCTCTGTATAAATGTTTCAAAAAAAGCCAAAATTATTGTATCTGGGTTATTATAAAACTGAAGAATTTTTTAATGCAAAGTTTAGGACATATTTCCCTTTTTTCGTCCAAATTTCAAGGTTTTCTTAATTTTAGACTTATGAATTCACATGTAAAATGCCATTAAAATGGGACTAAATTATGGGAAATGTAAATTTCAATAAATTTTACCCTTGAATGGCCGAATAGTGAAGAACACAACGGACAATTGTTTCCTTAATATTTATCTCATTCGAAAGAATTGTTAAATTTAATACAAATCTTCGTTGACTCAAAAGTTGATTAGCTGGTACTGTATGAATATTTATGTCGCAAAGAATATGCAGGCTAATGTCTGACACTTAGCATTTAATGAAATTTAATTCGTCATCACGAGGCTCTAGAGTCCAGAAGCTATTTTAATTAGAGGGCAGGGAAGAGTGCTATTTAGAGTGCTGAAGCGTGAGGCGGAATAGCTCTGCTTCTGTGCAGGCAAGTCGGAAGAGCTTGAACATAACATAACAGTACAGGGTATAGAACAAGTCCAAGTAGCATCAGAAAGGACTGGGAACTATCTCCTCCAGCGTCATACGGAATCTGCACCATATGGACGCGACTTTTCATCTTTAAATACTCTGGTTGCCTCAGACTTGGTTGAGCTCGGTGGCATTTGTGGATATTTAAATCCCACAATTTTGTGACATTGCTTTCTAGCACGTTATAGATCTCCTATGGTACAAAATTCTAACACCTGTTCAAACTCCATTGTCGGCAGCCCTAATTGCCATTTTCCGTGGTTTCCGATTTTCACGTCAGGCATATGCTGGGAATGTACCTTAATGAAGGATAGGGTCGATTCGTTCCCACTCCTGGTCCTTTTCTGTTCCATCGTCACCTATCTGTGTCGGTGCGACTTAAAGTCAATTATAAGGGGGAAAAAAGAAAGATTCTAACATCATGGTGTCTCTTGAAATCTACAGAAATTGAAAGGGTGCTAAATATATTATTATTATTATTATTATTATTATTATTATTATTATTATTATTATTATTATTATTTAATTTATATACAACTACCTATGGCTCTTGGAGAAACCGAGGTCCCGGTACATTTGTCCAGCGGGAATAATTTTCCCTGGCAATAAATCTATGGACACGAGGTGTGAGTATTTGAACAATTTTAAATGCTGCCGGACTGACCTGGGATCAAACCCGCTACCTTGGCCTCAGCGCTCTACGATCTGAGTAATCATGCCGGCATTATTATTATTATTATTATTATTATTATTATTATTATTATTATTATTATCATCATCATTTACTGTACATATTCTCTGCATGCTCCACTACATGAATAGTACTACATGCACTTGCAATACAATTCCTTGCAAATGCACAAACATAAATTACATTTGAATAATTACATTTCTAGATGACTGTTAATCTTACGAATATCAATCAATATCAGTCTTCCTTTTTCCTGAGAGCTTGAAAGTCCAGAGCATTAACAAATTTGGAAAATTCCTTTAAATATTTTTTTAATAGCACAGATTTCTGCATTGGCCAATTATCACCGCTATTAACACTATTTATCAAGAATTGCCTAATATTTTTCACTTCACTGCACTCGAAAATTATATCATCTATTGTCTGAGGGCTGCTGTTACAGGAACACTCGGGGTTACGTATAATTTTAAGTCTGCATATTATTATTATTATTATTATTATTATTATTATTATTATTATTATTATTATTATTATTTATACCAGTTTTATTTATGTATTACTTTAATTTTAGTGTTTTGAACATGAATAAATTCCAGTAGAGTAATCATTCCTTGAGATAAGGAAATATAGATCATATTTATGTACGTTTCAAAGTTGGCAATTAAAATATTAATTATATTAGGGCAGCATTTGATAGCAGTATAAATGGCATAAAATAAACTGGTAACGAATGTACTAATTCTGAAGTATGGCTGACCTAAGAAACTCATCGCATTTCTCTGACAATGAACGTGATGAGTATGTAACAGGAGGGTTAAGCACGAATATGAAGGTGGATGTTCAATTTTTATGACTAACCCAGTGTCTACTATCTATAACAAAATGTTTTAGACGTGATCATAAACGTGAGATTGATTCACTCGGAAGGACGTTTCCTGTTAGAAACCAGGAAAAATTAAATTTCAGAAGTATTGCATGACTCTGAAAATAATTGGGCCTGTTTCATGAATAAATCTTTGGAGGCAAAGGCAGTCGAGAAAAGAATTAACCATTCTCTAGTATAGCGTGGAGGAAGGGCTTTGTCTCCCTCCTTCAAGAAACTACATGGTTTTTACGGATTTTTTTTTAGTAAAGTTCTTAAATATATATTGAAAGATACTCTAATGAACTTACTGTAAGCGTATTGTACAATCAAATTTGAGTCCTCCGGTCATGATAAGATTTTACTCAAAAAGAGAGTATTACTTTCTCATTTCATTTGCTATTGAGGTGGAGTGTGATCTTCAGGTGAGTGGTCTCGGGGATTATGGGAGAAAGAATCGTGAGTGAAGCAAAGGTTCGTACTCGAACCAGTGTGCCCGCTGCGGAGATGGCCTGGCGTGCTGCTGATCAATATTACGTTGCGGTAGCGAGCTATGGCGGTCACGTGACAACGCGAGCTTTCACGCCACAACACTACTCTGCCTTACTTAAGCACACACGACCTGTATAACAAAGAAAAAGACTGTGAATCTTATAATTAGATCAGAATATTCCGAACTATATTCGTGAAACGGAATTTTTTTTCATGAAATTGGAGCTGGAATGCCCGACTTCGTTAATTTTAAAATTGCCAAATTTATGTCCTTGTATTTTTGGAGCCGGCCCCGTGATGTAGAGGTACCGCAACTGTCTCTCACCCGGAGGCCCCGGGTTCGAGTCCCAACCAGGCCAGAGATTTTTACCTGCATCTGGGGTCTGGTCTGAGGTACACATAGCGTATGTGATTACAATCGAGGAACTATCTGGAGGTGAGATAGCTGCTCCGGTCTTGAAAGCCAAAAATAACGGTAGAGAGGATTCGCCGCACTGACCACACGCCAGTAAGTAATTTGCAGGCCTTTGGGCTGAGCAGCGGTCGTTTGCAAGCGCTGTAGCGCCATGGTTGGGGCGGTTTGGAACTTCTATAGCTAGAACTGTTAAATTAGTAGAGCTGCTATTAGCATCTCTTATAGGTTCACTATACCAGGGTTAGCGACTATTTCCGTTTAAATAATATTTTTGAATATATTCTACGTAAGTGCAAAACGATGTAGCCCTATTAACGCAACGTTTCACAAGTTTCTTCCTAAGTTAAACAGCATTGGACATGATTTCAACCTGGATGGGTAGTCCATTTGCTGTAAGAAGAGGAGGAGTGATGACAAACTGGCTACCCCACCGCATGTAAATCATCTCAAGATTTCTGGTCAGTGCTTGCTGGCTTAACTGAGGGCTATGTACAGTAAGGGTCGCCAAAGTCGGGATTACGAGAAGTCACTTTTTAATATGTTTTTTAACGTAAGGTTATCTATGGAAGGAGGAAATCCTTACTTATCTGTGAATGTTGGTTTGTTTGTCTTTCACGGAAGATCTGCCTGACAGATCAAGTTGAAATTTGGTAAGCTCATAGCTGGTGCCTTCTGTTAACATACAGATTACATACCAGTACTATCACATTGTCTCTTAAGGAGGGCGTGTAGCGAAAAGTATACGCCAGGGACTCTTAAAAGTGAATACACTGCCTACACTGTCTATGCTATTAAAATGGAGCCTACCAAGTATACACAGAATTAAATTTACTGCAAAAGAGTGTTTTATTCTTAACATTTTCCAGGAAGAAATTCTTCTCTGTGTTTTCGTACAATTTATTTGAGTGACTGTCATGAGTGTCACTTCTGCCACTCACGCTCGTACTGACAGGCTTCATATAATTTTCGCATGGAGCGCTGAAGCACCGCAGTTGTCTGACAGGAAAGCAGGCGTGACCTACGATTGCTTGAATTCCACATGTGCTAAGCCGTGGATAAACGACAGCATTAAAACTCCTTAATTCAGAAAATGAAAAATAAGTCCGGCGGCTTTTTGTAATTGTTTTAAGAACATGATGAAAATTAAATTATTATTCCTCTAGCAGTTTATCAGATAAAGAAAACTATAAGCTACGATCAATGTAATTCATCATGAATATTAATATAATGAAACCATCGTTGTTCCAACAAAGGTCATATCTCCCAATGCTCTTCCTATCCATTAGTTTCCTTAAGACTGGTCACGCCTCCCAGCCACATATGGATATTTACTCCATCAGAACAATTTTCAATGAGTTCATTTTCCTATGCTTGCCTGTAAAGAAAAATGAACCTTACCGTACCGCACTCTACGAAGGTATTTTTGATTGACTTATTTACGCAATCCTTGAGTAGACTATAATGTACTTAAAGTTCATTTTCCTTTGCACGTTAGTATACGAAAATGAACACAACGAAAATTGTTCCGATGGACTGCGTATTCATATGTGGTTCGGAAGAGTGACAAATCTTAAGGAAAATAAAGGTTAGGAAAGGCACTGGTTTTGCCCGAACAGCGACGAGTTGTCATAATACTTACAGTTTATGTAATGACGATTTTTTCTACAAATCTACAAATTCTTCGAAACCAAAGCATTCTCTATTGGGTGGTTTAAGAAATGGAGATGTTTCAACACACCACGTAAAAATTGAAACTTTTAACTATAATTTGATAAGCTTAAGAAACTTGATTTTAGAAAGAGTATCCTAAGAAATAATACACTGACGTTATCAGGAAATTTTACGGTATTTTTGGACGACAATATGAAAATATCAAAAGTTTTCTGTACTTACGATTCCTTCCAGAATCCTGCATAAACTGGTTTTGATTCGGCTCTGCTTCAATCAGTGAACATAATGCAACGTGTTTAGTCGGCCAAAAAGAATTCAAAGTCGACTAGCATTGCTCATGAGTAGGCCTATATCATATCTTAAAAGAAACATCACCGGGTAGCTTATACAGTACAGTGAAATGCAGAAGCTCAATATAGCGTAACCAACACGGAAAAATACGAACTGAAGTGACGTTTCTCTTTTACTGACAAATTAGTTGAGCTGTAAGAGATATAATAGATAAATTCCCAAATCTTCTGGAACATTCTTTTTCCAGTTGTATATATTTCTTTACTTCAGCAGTAAAATTAGAATTTTGTCCTAACGCGGTACTGGTTCTTAAGCGACGATTGTAGATTGCGTCGATAGAAGAATGCCATTTCTAACTCGTTACTGTAAGATTAATATTATAACTGGGTGTCTATTCTCATGCTAAAGAATGCAATGCTCTTATTGTATCTACACAGTATTCTCAACAGTTAACACATTTTTAAAGACTAGGTATAATAGAAGAAATATATTTTCTCACTTATAATACGAATTAATACGGAAACGAACACCATGATATATGGCTATCTTCTTTTTAGGTGGTGGCGATGGTGGTACGATTCTACGGCAAACACAGACATGTATTTAAGGAACATATCTGTAACAGGCAGGGCTGGATATAAACACACTCGCCCGGATTATTAATATTCGATTGTAGTATATTATACTGATTCACAGAAACACTTGGTGGTCTGCTTATATGTCCAGAAGTCAGACTATTTCCTTTAACCTACGGTCTTCATACTCAGTCATCAACGAAACGCTCCACAAGATGATTTAGGATAAATTTAATGTGGTCATGTTTTTGTCAACGTGAATATAAGAACCACTTTGAGAGGAAAACTGGTTAAAAATACCGAGAGCCTCTTGAAAGAACTGGGCTGGTGGAGGGTATAAATATCTGAATGCAGAGATAAGGTAGCGGTCGTTATCATTGACCTAGGCCCCCAGCACGAGCAGGTACGGCCGACCTACGCGTCTCAGAGCCGCCTTGTCACGAAAAACTGGGTCATCCTTAACCTCACACATCAACACAGCCGTGCAGACACTAGTTTTAGCAGGAAACTCTCTAGTCTTATGAGCAAATGGTCGGTTCATGAGGCCCAGACCGAGGGATTTTAATCTTGAATTCTTAATTCCCTTGTTTCGGAGACTGGGTGTTACAGCTGTCCACAAAAATCCTGAAACTAACAAACCTCCATCTAATAAACACACGGTTTCCTATACACGGCGGACGCCGCTTATACGCAAGAGAAGGTCTGCCTTAATAAGCTCCATCAGGCTAGCAATAACCAAAGGAAATTGTAATTAGCAGGAAGTTTTCTTGCAATATCGGAATCAGTAACTTACACTCCGGATGCAGCATGCTAGACAGGTCCCGAAGGAAAGTTGTTTATATTAAAGGCGTTGGATATGTACAATATACCTTGTAGTGGACTAGCGAAATGTAGGTGTTCAACTGTGTTAGTTCCGTTCTTAAAGTTCCTCTTTGAATAGGGACCTAGTTCCGTCTATGTCAGTTTATATGATGCTAATTATTAAGACATTAAGCATTCATTGTATTGAATAATCGAAAGAACAAAAATAATATGGTTATATAAAATATGGTAGCACTCAAAATATTGATTGTCCGACTCCATGGTTAAATACGTAGCGTACTAGACTTTGGTCACAGGAGTCTCGGGTTCGATACCTGGCAGGTTTGGGAATTTTAACCATAATTGGTTAATTCCCCTGGCACGGGGAATGGGTATATATGTCGTCTTCATCATAATTTCATCCTCATCACGACGCGCAGGTTGCCTACGGGAGTCAAATCAAAGGACATGCACCTGACGAGTCGAAGTCCTCGGACACATCCCGGCACTAAAAGCCATACGCCATTTCATTTCATTTCAACATATATGTAATTACTTTTTATTAGCAAATTGTTCTATTATGAAAGACATTCAGGGATCAACTGATTTTTATTTCTTGTATTCGCATCTGGTATTATTATTATTACTCTTCTGAATGTTTTATAATTTTTCTTCTTTATGATCTACATCATTTTAAAACTATATTTGAAATATGTCCTACAGATTTCTGAATAGTGCCCTCTACACTCGTGGGGTGTATTTACAACATGCAAATTAATTTAAAATAACATTTTATTTTGGTTTACAGAACGAATGAAAGAAAGCAAGTCTGTAATTTTACTTGAGTGTCAATGTCGTAATCGAAGCCACAGGATTCCCTATTTTATGTGGAGTACAACGAAAAAGGACCTGACTTCTTATTTTAAAACAATCACATGCGCTGGCTAGGATTCTAACCTTGGCCACTTTAGTGGGAGGCCAGTAGTGATGTCGGTCTACAAACGAATGACTTGGTAACAAAAGTAAATATCGTCGTTGCCGGGACAAAACCTCCTATGTGATAATATTTTTGGAGATATACTGACCCGCAGCACATACATTATGAAGAGCGAGAATGCCTTGACTATATTCACACAATATTGAATCTTAGCTGATAGAAACTTACCGGCCAAAGTTCTAAGCTGAAATATTTCACATAGGAGGTTTTGCCCCGGCAGCGACGACATGCTTTCTATGAAATAATTCTTATCTGAATGAGGAAAAGAAGAGGAAAGAAGAAATGCCTCTCAAGTTTAAAAAATCTCTATGAGAACTCGAGCAGAATTACTTCAGAATATGTTTACTTACAACATGACATATAACTGTCAACAGAACAGAGCCTCCTGCATATTGTACTTCACCTGTCATCTCACCGACAGCTCGGGAGAGTAGGAGTGCATAGGATTACGTGTTATGATTAATGGTAATGACCTGCAATGCTCCCCTTCTCATGCGAGACAGATGATTACTGGTAGGGATTCCCCTTTCATCTCCATCATGTCCAGTCACTGTCAGAAACAACGATGCACAAGAGAGTTAGAAGCAAGATTTGTATTTTCTCTTTAAAGGATAATATTCCGAATAATGATTATAGAAGCTGGCAATGTTAGTCTAAAGGCTAGTTTGCCGAACAACATGGGTTTGACTTTTGAAGTCGGGAAAGTCAACAGTGACTTTTTATTTATTGTTCCATTGGTTGGTCTCCTCTCGCTCTATACTTATTTACTTGGAATCGTTAAATAAAGAGAAAATAGTAGTTTTCTAGACCACATCCATAAAGTAATAATCACCATCCCCACCGTCGCCTTCTAGGTCTCTATCTACTTCTCGTGTAGGGATATTTTGTTGTGCATCCCTTTGAAACAATAATCACCACGAATTCTGCTTTTCTTATTCTTTACAGCAGGGACAGTCAACGGAATAGCCGTGTTGAAAGAATGGATCTCGTGTGATTTCCTAAGTTAAGCAACAGTGGGCGTTGTTAACTGTTGGATGGGTACTCACGTCCTGTTGGATAAAGGAGGAGCAGAAAGGAACTGGCCAGTCTACTGTAGGTGAACTCCGGATCTAACCTGGGGCACTGACTAGGTCGCGGACGTTATGTTTGAGCTTTTGCTTACATATAGCCAAGACCATAATTGTCTCAGGTGTAAACATATCTCACAAGAACCTCAACTGCCGGAAGGAGGTGAATGTTTATTTTTATTATATGTCGGGAACGTTTTTCAATTTGTATTCTTGTGTGTTTTCAAGCTCTTTTCCTTGGTGCAACACACTATATCCTACACGCAATAATAAGCGATTCACCCCACAGGAAATGGTACTATGTGTTACCATGGTATCGAGTTATAGACCACTAAGTGGACCTTATATATATCCTTTCAAGTTTTGCTAACAGAATGTCGTCCGATTTACAGAAGCCTACGACATAGAAGTGTTGTGACAAAAATTCCAGTTGAAGACGATGAACATTGAAATGTTCAGTTTGTTTCATATGTCATAAAGCATTAACATCAAGTATAATCAAATGACATAAATGTTTACGTTTCATTGTCAAGTATTATTATATGTTATTGTTCCTTCTGAACATTTGAAGTTCTTGAAATAATAATATTTTATTATTGTATTTCGAGTATGACATTATATTTAATATCCTGTGCATGTTTGTTCTTTGGTTTCTTTAGTTATGCACTTTACGGTGCCTTTCAGTGTAAATAATGTTTATATACCTGTTTTCATTGCTGTGTACAATTCCTTTTTCATTTTCAGTAATATGTCATAATAATAATAATAATAATAATAATAATAATAATAATAATAATAATAATAATAATAATAATAATAATAATAATAATAATAATAATAATAATAATAATAATAATAATAATAATAATAATAATAATAATAATGCATTATCTGCAATAACAACAAGATTTGTAATACAACTGCTTACGATTTTACTTACAAATGCATTTCCGTTCAACAACATTATTTTGAATTGGGTTTCAGGTAACAACTATTATCTTATTTTTATTTTGTCATGACTTTACTTTATCAAATAAGGACCAGTGCTCTGCTAATTTTGGTCTCTGTTTTTCGTACTAGAGGTAAAAGGCACCGATTATTTCCAAAATAAATAACAATAATCAACATTTGACAACTTTACGTCACAAATCTGCAATATGTTTGTATTATTACGTAAAATAAATTTACGGATATTTTCATCAAAAGCATGCAAGTGAAACAAACACACTCCTGTAAAGTTCCACACTTTTTACATAGTGTACTCTATCTCCGATGCTCAGTGTGTTTGAAAAAGAGAATAATGTAGTTTTATATGACTTGATATCATTTCTGTCATTGGGAGTTTCACGTGGAATCTGTACAATAGAATATAACTTATTTAGCCATACAATAGATAATGTCGAAACAAATGAAGAAAAAATAGAACATGGTGTTCCGTATGGTAATAACATAAAAGTGAGAGTGATGTATTGTAATGCCGTACGGCAGATGACCAAGATGTTAGGCCCTTTTAAGCAGCAAGCATTATGTAATGCCGTTCAAATTTTCATACAGTATTTTTAGGAGAAAATGAGCTTAAATATGTTAATTCTGAAACTATCCCGTTCTACAGTTATCCTCGACCAGGAATACTTTGTTTTTCTTTGCACATATCGTATAAATAATGATTTAATAATGATAAGAAATTGAGTAAAACATCTAAACAAATTTATTTGAGAAAAAAAAACAGAAATACTAAAACGAAGGAAGATATTAACTCAGAATGATACGTAATTTCATTACATAGAATACTCATTAATTTAAAATTATTGAACTGAGTAAAAAGGATGGATGATTAATTAAAATGTATGTTTATATCTGAACATACTGCATGGTAGTCCTTAGGACCTGAAGTTATTTTAAAGTAAACAGTAATAGATATAGTTGAGTGACCTGTGAACACCACTTTTGAGTTTTGATTGTTGATTTTATCAATTTCTCCACATACCTTAATAAACGCATTGTACATATTCTGTACTAGCTAAACCCGGCGACGCTTCGCTGCGGTTCAGTCTGATTTGAATTGAATGGTTAAGTAAATGTATTCTAGCGAACATGAGATCAATCGCCCTTTTGAATGAAAACCTACAACCTTTTTTCCAGTCTTTGACCGGGTCAGGGATGTAATGAATGAACAATATATAGGCTATTATTATAATGGGGTCGCAACTCCCAATGACTGATAAATGCTATGAAATGATAATGGAGAATGTTGCTGGAATGAAGGATGACAGGGAAAACCGGAGTACCGGACAAAAACCTATTCCGCCTCCGCTTTGTCCAGCACAAATCTCACAAAGAGTGACCGGGATTTGAACCACGGTATCCAGCGGTGAGAGGCCAACGCGCCACCGTTTGAGCCACGGAGGCTTCGCACTTTTGAATATCCGAATTAAATTATTGTCAAGTAACTTTTTTAATGTTTTTTGCAACGACTCGGCAATATGCCTTCTGAATCCAGTAGAGATTTGGCAGCGTGCATTCAATTAGTCATTTTCTTGTCCAAGGAAAAAGATTTGGAGAAATTTATAATTATTGCTGGGAAAAGTAAGCAAAGACTAATGATGTGTGGTAAATTTGTCCGAGAATTTTAAATCTCAGCACAAAATGCTCTGCTATACAAATTTCTTATGTTTTTTAGGACATGTTTTCAATCATCAGTAATTCCCTTTTTCAAACTTTTCTGTGGTTCTTTTGGCTGCTCAGGTTCAGTTAGCTTCACTGTTCCGCTCGAGCAACACATTCCCCGGAGTTTCTCATTTAAATTTCATTAGTGTGCAGTACGGACAAACTTTGCCAATTTTTTACCTGAGGTATTGTGCTGAATATCCAGTTCGTATGAGAAAGCAGTTCAGTGGCATGAAGCTTGATCATTCAGATATTGCAACTGGATACATCTTCACTATTGATCTAATTGTTCTTGCCGTTATGGAGATGATTGGGTTGCACTTTTCCTCGATTCAACTCTTAAAACTCGTACTATGGCAGACGACGATCGACTACTTTCGGAGTTTTGCGAGCACAGGACACCTTTATTCATGTCTATTCGCATTTAAATAACAGACAATGAGTTGCATGCAAGTATATCTCGATCACGGCATGCTAGATTCATATTTCCAAATAACAGGCTATGAGTTGCCTAATTAGATGAACACCTATCAAGGAAGGTCCTTCATAAAACATTGCGGCGTGTTCCCGTCCTCCTATATACAGCAATTCTTACCATACTATAGCACAAGTCCTTGTCGCCTAGCGACTATCTATCCATATAGGTCCATCCAATCTTGGTGCGGCTTTGTTATTTAATTAATTCCATGAAATTACTCATTATAACAAAACTACCTATTCGATTTTGTTCAGATCACTTCCTAAACACGCTCGTATTCGAATGCAAGTTGTGTAAAAATTTCAAGTCAATCGACAGACTACTTTTAGAGTTTTGCGATCACAAACATACGGAGGCTGATTTTTTAATATATTAAGACTAGCAAATGTACCCGTGCTTCGCTACGGTATTCTACATTGTATACGAATATCGAAGTAAATTACTGTACATGTAATGAAAAACACTTTTTTTAAATCGAATGTCCCTTAGCGATATCCAGAAACAGCAGTGGGAGGTTCCCATACGTTGTTTCCAATGTAAAATGCAAGTTGCGGAGTTGTGATGATAACGGAAGGCTCATTTGCCTACCACCATTCATAACCGAGTAAGTAAGTTTTCATTATAATGGAAGGCCCATTACCTACTGCGTGGTCACAATCGATTTTGGGGAGTTTTCGTTACAATGGCAGGTGCACATTCCTACTTACAGACAGATAACAGTTGAGGAGATTTTATTACAATAACAGGCACTTTCCCTACTGCTAGTCAAAATTGAGTTGTGCTGTTATCGTTATAATGACAGGCCCCTTTGACAGTCACACCGAGTTGGTGAGTTTCCATTATAATACCAAGGGCACTATGCCTAATTCCAATCACATTTTAGATGGGTAAATTTGTTTATAATGGTGGGCACGCTTGCCTACTCACAAACGAAATCCGTTAGGGGAGTTTAGAACAAAATTGCATGCTCCCTTGACGTCTGCCAGTCAAACCGAAAAGGGAATTATTAATTACAATGGTAGTCCCTCATTACTAATGCTAGTTACAAAGGAGTTGGAGAAGGATTCCATTCCTACTGCCAGTCAAAAGTCAATGTGGCGAGTAATGATTAAAACAGCAGATGTCCTCCTGCTGAGAGTCACTATCGATGTAAATTATTAATAATAATGGCAAACGCACAATTTCTACATCGCTAAAAATCGACTTCACCGAATATATATATCGACTTACGAAGTATATGCATGTGTACAATATTGCAAACCTTCATTTACAGATTCACTGCTGCTAAACGATACATCATATCGATAAATGGATTTTACCATAAGGCGCCATATTTAGGGGTCTAAAAGGCTGGTATTAACATATTTCCTCCTGTCTAATCTATTTATGAGTAAAATTGAGTTAGAAACGTTGAATAGGCTGAAATTTGGGTAAGGTTTTCTCACAGTGCATTACTTTTTGGTATTAATGTGACACCTAAAAACATAGAATTCGGCTCACGTATAGATACTGGATGGGATGTTCGTGTAGATTTAGATGATTCTACCTTTCATATAAGTGATTAGAACTACGAATTACACGTGTACAAAGAACAAAATGTAGGTATAATAGAGAAAGAGAGACACATCTATAATAATATTATAAAGAGGAAAAAATTGTATGTTTGTTTGTAACGAATAGGCTCAAAAACGACTGAACCTATTTTAAAAATTACTTCACCTATAGAAAGCTACATTGCCAGTGAGGAACATGGGCTGTATTTTACTTTCAAAACAACTCGAGGTGGGGGACACGGTGGGGAAATATAAAATAATGGGCTAATATAGGCAAAATATCGAATTTGTCGTATAAGGAAGAGACAAAGTTCAATTTAATCCTTTTGACGCAAAGAACAAAACTCGATCAGCCCTATGGGCCCGAAAACCATGTTTTAAGATCCTAAAACCGACCGTTATGGAGATACTGGCACCACACTACTCCTGCTCTAGGAATCGGATGGAGTAATGAACTGCCGTAACCATGGCAACGTCGGCTCCAGGATTCTACAGCAGCGAAATTATCTACAATTAATCACAAAAACCTAACATGTTACAGACATGAAAATTGATATTTCGAATCGCCTTTAAAAATAAAAGAATACAAATATTCGTTTTCAGAAAATCCACTTAAGGGGACTTAAAAAGAAGTGAGGAAGGAGTTGAATTATTTATATGAGGATACATATATCTAAAAAAATGAAGATGTTACAGACTTTAAAATTGGTACCTGGAATCTCCTTTAAAAATGAACACACTCTGTTTGGAAAATCTATTTAAGGGTGTGAATAGAATAAAAAGCGGGTAGATTTTTCAAATGAGTATCTTCTTCTTCTATCGCTTTACCCACACCTGTGGGGTTGCGGGTGTGAACTGTGTCGCACATGTGGATTTGATCCTGTTTTACGGCTGGATGCCCTTACTGACGGGAACGGTGTGTGTAGGGATGTAATCTATACTTCTATACGAATATTACAAAGAGGAAAATTTTGTATATTTGTTTGTAACGAATAGACTCAAAACTATTGAACCAATTTTAAAAATTACTTCACCTATAGAAAGCTACATTGCCTGTAAGTAAAATGGGCTGTATTTTATTTTCAAAACAATTCGAGGGGGGGGGGGCGACGGGGGAGATATTAAAATATGAAAATAATAGGCTAATATAGGCGAAATCGAATTTGTCGTACAAAGACGAGACAAAGCTCCTTTTAAGCCCCTTGACGCAAAGAACAAAACTCGGTAAACCCTTCGAGCCCGAAAACCATGTTTTAAGGCCCTAAAACCGACCGTTACGGAGATATTGGAGCCACAATACCCCTGCTTTAGTAATTGGATAAAGAAACAAAAAGCTGTAACCTTGGCAACATCAGCTCCAGGATTCTACAACAGCTAGATTATGCATGTACGTTTGGGCGTAGCTGCCAACCAAAATTGATACACATATGACTTACTATCTGGAAAAAATAAACTGTTGTGTAAGACGCTCATAGCACTCCTTTGGGCGGGGATGTAAATGGAGTGAAGTATAAGGATAATAGCCCCGGAGATCTCCGTAGTACATCGACCAGCGATTGCCGACGGGCCTCCGTTTTTACGTACTGGCTTAGGTTTCAGCATTTTGTGGAGTCTGCTACCTATAGTTTAAAGTATTTTCTATCAAATCATGGAGTAGTAGGATCACTGATGTTATTAGTGCCGATAATTTGGTCCACATTTACGATCATTGTAACCATGAAAACAACCTATATACTGTACACAATTATCAAGATGACTTGAAAAATTTCTCAACATTTATACTCAGATTCGTTATATGATGTGCGACATGAGTGACAAGCCCTGAGAATTATAATTCTCGATAATTATAGTAGTTTCTTTTATGCAGCGCGTATTTCTTTGATAATTTGTAATACGAAATGTCGGATCAGACAAATACATTCAATAATATTTATATTTGTGGTATTATCTAGCGGAAGTATACTTACACTAAACCTGCAGTTTTGTGAAGGAAGCAGGTATATCTAGGTGGGAATGAAGGAAAAAACATGGTAGCAAAAGATCTTAGAGGTCGACGCTAATTACGAACTAATATTTAGAGGCCCCATGAAGAAAAGAAGAAGTAGATGCACTATAATTTCAAACATAACAAATAATTTCTACGTACTTAAGTAAATACACCAGTGATATAAATATCTAATTAAGTCGCTGACACTGATAGTATGAGTAACTAAAGCCAGTTTCTGATAACCCGTACGAAGAACGGGTACTTCTGCTAGTCTAACGTATAAGGAATAGAGATACGATGAAACGTCATAGGGCCAAAGTTGTAGATCACTCCAAATCGAACTGAGATTGTGCCATTCCTTTTGTGATACGACTTACCGTTTAGCCACGAAATACTTCGAAACGAAGGTATGCACCGGCATTAAATTTGCCTCGATATTCCGATATTTTTCGGGGGTAAATATGAAATATCAATTACAGACTAGTCAGGCAGATTGTGCCTCAATTTTGCTTTGGGGAATGGCTTAGCCGGCAAAACCGAACGTTCATGATATCTCCCTTACTAATCTTCCTATCGAAAAAATGCACATGAGAAAAAAGTTTTAGAAATGGATTGCAATCAAGTTGGTCGATTTCCATTCAGGCTCGTCTTGTAGATACTGTGGGAGAGTAAAATCATTATTTCGGTACCCTATAAACCCCCAGTACATTTCGCGACAGGTGGATGCTAAATATGAAGTTTGATTGAAATACCTGCAGTAGTTTTCAACTTACAATAAATACGCTTTACACGTTCCCGCTCTTGAGTTAAGGCCGGTGGGACTTGCACCAAAAAACGGTCCGTTAATGATATCTCCCTTATTAATCCTGGTATCGAAATAATGCACATGAGAAAAAATGTTTAGAAATTGATTTCCATTAAGGCAGGTAGATTTCCATTAAGTTTGGTTGTATATATATTTATTTGCTATTGGCTTTACGTCGCACCGACACAGTTAGGTCTTAGGGCGACGATGGACAGGAAAGGGCTAGGACTGGGTAGGAAGCGGCCGTGGCCTCAATTAAGGTACAGCCCCAGCATTTTCCTGATGTAAAAATGGGAAACTACGGAAAACCACCTTCATGCCTGCCGACAGTGGCGCTCGAACCCACTATCTCCCGAATACTGGATACTGGCCGCACTTAACCGACTGCAGCTATCGAGCTCTGTTGTATATATTTTGTGGGAGTGCTTAATCACGGTTTCGGTTTCGTATAATCCCCCAGTCAGTTTAGGGATTTAGAAGCAATATTGGCCCTAACACCTACCAGTATATATATGTGGATTCTAAATATGATGTTTGGTACAAGTATATACAGTAGTTTTCAAGTCATAGACAAACAGACATGAAAACTAAAAATTATGGAGATGGTCATTGTTATACCTGAAACAGATAACTGTACGGAAATTTCGCCAAAATAGTCAATGTCAGACACATACAGACACACGGTTCTTGCGATTTTATTTATGTAGATGTTCACAACAGTTGTCCGGCTCCATAGATAAATGGTTAGCGCGCTGGCCTTTGGTCACAGGGTTCCCGGGTTCGATTCCCGGCAAGGTCGGGAATTTTAACCATCATTGGTTAATTTCCCTGGCACGGGGGCTGGGTGTATGTGTTGTCTTCATCATCATGCCATCCTCATCACGACGCGCAGGTCGCCTACGGGAGTCAAATCAAAAGACCTGCACCTGGCGAGCCGAATCCGTCCTGGGATCTCCCGGCACTGAGAGCCATACGCCATTTCACTTCACAACAGTCAAGAGAGACACCTTGAAAAAGAGAAAGCTTCAGTGGCAATCGCAGGGGATTTTGTTATAATGCTTAATTCCGGAGAAACAAAACTCCAGAAATCTGGCGGCAGTTTCCTCAGAGTAGAAAGGTTTCTTTAAGATACTGTGATATATTACAAAGAAGGCATTTAAAACGTATTTACTGCAGACCATCTCTGGTGACTCTCAGAAGATACGCTAATTTTGATGGTTTACTTGAAATAAGATCTATGTGAGCATTCAGTTCAACTTTGGATCGAGATGTACGAGTATTTACACTGACTGACAGAGCAAATGCAACACCAAGAAGGAGTGGTCAGAACTTTATGCCAATTGCAGGGCAGACTGACGTCACTGAGGTATGCTCATGATGTGAAATGCGCCGCTGTGCTGCGCACGTAGCGAACGATAAATGGGACACGGCGTTGGCGAATGGCCCACTTCGTACCGTGATTTCTCAGCCGACGGTCATTTTAGAACGTGTTGTCGTGTGCCACAGGACACGTGTATAGCTAAGAATGCCAGGCCGCCGTCAACGGAGGCATTTCCAGCAGACAGACGACTTTACGAGGGGTATGGTGATCGGGCTGAGAAGGGCAGGTTGGTCGCTTCGTCAAATCGCAGCCGATACCCATAGGGATGTGTCCACGGTGCAGCGCCTGTGGCGAAGATGGTTGGCGCAGGGACATGTGGCACGTGCGAGGGGTCCAGGCGCAGCCCGAGTGACGTCAGCACGCGAGGATCGGCGCATCCGCCGCCTAGCGGTGGCAGCCCCGCACGCCACGTCAACCGCCATTCTTCAGCATGTGCAAGACACCCTGGCTGTTCCAATATCGACCAGAACAATTTCCCGTCGATTGGTTGAAGGAGGCCTGCACTCCCGGCGTCCGCTCAGAAGACTACCATTGACTCCACAGCATAGACGTGCACGCCTGGCATGGTGCCGGGCTTGAGCGACTTGGATGAGGGAATGGCGGAACGTCGTGTTCTCCGATGAGTCACGCTTCTGTTCTGTCAGTGATAGTCACCGCAGACGAGTGTGGCTTCGGCGTGGAGAAAGGTCAAATCCGGCAGTAACTGTGGAGCGCCCTACCGCTAGACAACGCGGCATCATGGTTTGGGGCGCTATTGCGTATGATTCCACGTCACCTCTAGTGCGTATTCAAGGCACCGCACGTTAAATGCCCACCGCTACGTGCAGCATGTGCTGCGGCCGGTGGCACTCCCGTACCTTCAGGGGCTGCCCAATGCTCTGTTTCAGCAGGATAATGCCCGCCCACACACTGCTCGCATCTCCCAACAGGCTCTACGAGGTGTACAGATGCTTCCGTGGCCAGCGTACTCTCCGGATCACTCACCAATCGAACACGTGTGGGATCTCATTGGACGCCGTTTGCAAACTCTGCCCCAGCCTCGTACGGACGACCAACCGTGGCAAATGGTTGACAGAGAATGGAGAACCATCCCTCAGGACACCATCCGCACTCTTATTGACTCTGTACCTCGACGTGTTTCTGCGTGCATCGCCGCTCGCGGTGGTCCTACATCCTAATGAGTCGATGCCGTGTGCATTGTGTAACCTGCATATCGGTTTGAAATAAACATCAATTATTCGTCCGTGCCGTCTCTGTTTTTTCCCCAACTTTCATCCCTTACGAACCACTCCTTCTTGGTGTTGCATTTGCTCTGTCAGTCAGTGTATAATAATTTCACCCGTTCATTACCCGATTTAATTGCTTTTTATTTAAGTTTAACGCCATTGTCTGAGTCCTTTTATCATTTACGACGAGATTATTTGCAGAGAACCATTCAACTACAAAATTCAATGTTTGCGTATTAGTACATTGTGCTTTTCGGCTTTGTTGACCTAAATAAAAAAGTGTAAATATCAAAGTAAAGACACATTAAGTCCATATTATAGGGTAAATGATACTTCGGACTGTTTGAACATCCATATGATATTATAACCAGTTAATATATCTCTCTCTCTTTATGTGGATCAGTTGTAGAGAGTCGGCTGCAGGTTCAAACCCTGCTGAGGTAGTCGGATGTTTGAACAGTGGAAAAAAGTCCAGCTAGACCATGTCACCAACATAGAAATCCGGAAATTCATGGCAGTTGCCCCGTTTATAGGGAAGATGCGTCAGACACGACTGTTCTGGTATGGTCACGTAATGCGAAGAGAAGGTACATCTATTGTGCAGACGGCACTTCGCATCACACCACCTGGAAATCGGACACGTGGTCGACCCAAGAGAAAACATACGCTATGTTCATCTTGTTCCAAACGATGCACTCAGTAGAACCAAGTGGAGATAGGCTTGCAAAACAGCGAACACTGCTCCATTGCGGGACAGACAAGATGATGATCGCTCAGAATCATTCGTTTTGTCATGTATGTCGACAGCCTATACAACAGCAACAATAACAGCAGGTGTTCAATGAAGTTCTGATGTCTCAGTTGATCGTCTTATCAAGTTTCATGGCAATCGACGCCTTCAGTCGACCACGTTGTATTTATAGCTCCAGCAACAAAGAGAACTTCAAATGAAGCAACAAATTACTATTTTCTAAGTACATAGATTATTATTTTACAGTAAAAGACTATAACCAATAAGTTTATGATTTTTAATTGATCATTTTACCAAGGTTCATTGCGATCGGTCAGGTCTAACGTACTGCTTGCTTTTCTTGACAAGATTCGGTCCCTCTCGTATCAGAAAGCTTCTAATTTAGTTTCACAAGGCTCAGTGAACCTCAGTCCATTCCTCGGAGTACATATAAAATATCTGCACTGGCCAGCAATCAAACCCAGGACCTCTTGTTGAGAGGCAGCCACGCTACCCATACACTGAATCTACATGGAGAAATAACATAGTAAAATTCAATAGGTGAGGCTGGACTTAGTTCGTATTCCACTTGGTCTACGCAGAAACTCCACAATATCGGCTTGAATGCCTTATCCTCCCAGCACGCTGACCGGATATTGCACCATCCCATTATCATTTATCCCTGGGCCAATGCAAAATTATTTCGTGTTACCAAAGGGTAATGGATGACTTCAAGGGATGCTGCAAAGAAGGTGAAAATTAAGAAGGAACGTAGGATTCCATGATGAAGAAATATGTTCTCTCTAACACCAAAACATTTGTTTCATTTCCTCTCAGAAAATACCCCCAAATTCCGGCAACCCAATATTATCACATAGAAACGGTCTGAATGCCTCACTTCCGAGCACAAGTTGGCGGGTTCGATTCCGACTCAGTCCGATGGCATTCGAAGGTGTCCAAGTACACCAGCCTAGAGTCGGTTAATTTACTGGCACATAAAAGAACGTCTGAACGGCAGTATTACGACATCTCTGCGACTTCGTAAACCGAAATGTAGTAATTATTAATAATTATAATTTTTTATACTTTTCAACGAATTTCCACTTGATAAAGTAGTTTATTATATATCGTTGCTGCAATGCCAAAACCGTGCATGTGACAATGCTCTTCTTCTCCACTATTTACCTTAAGACTGGTCACGCCTCCCAGCCGCATATTGATATGCAGTCTCATCAGAACAATTTTCGTTGTGTTCAATTTCCTATGCTCGTGTGTAAAGGAAAATGAACGTTAAATACATCATACTCTAAGATTGGGCAAATATGTCATGTAAACATATATTCCTACAGTACGATACAGTAAGGCAACTGGGAGGCATGACCAGTCTTAAGGGAAATAATGGATAGGAAGAGCATTGAAACATTCCCGGTTTTGGCATTACAGCGACGCTGTATCTCATATAGGAGAAAATGTATTGCCGATATGTTCCATTTCACAAGAAATGTTGAAGAACATCTTGTAATTACTGTGTACAGCAGAAGCGAGAACCAGGTTAATTACTGGGGGAAAATTGACCAACCACAGAATAACGCTGTAATCTTGTACAGCTTGTAATTGTAATTGATGGGAATTTGAAACTAGAATAATACAGATTATGAAAATAGAAGTCGCTTTCTTTCAAATTTTTACCTTGTGATATGACAGTTCCACGGGGCTTAATTTGTCGACTGTAGTCTCCTCTTCGTGCTATAACTAGTTTTAATCGGATCGGTACGTGATGCAAACTACTGTACATCGCATGTTTACTGAATGGTTCTAGGTATTGATTCCGTTGGCAGGCAAAATACAAATATCAGGGACAGTGCGACACGCGACAGGTTTGTTTGTCTAGCCGCAAGCAACGATGGTGCTAGAGGCTGGCATGCAGATTACTAACCGCGGGCTAGATGTAGCTCATGGAACTGAACTAGATCATTGTCAGCACTTCAGGCGATGACACAGTATGTGTGTTACCTAGGGGCTGACTGACAGCCATTTGCACCGTGCTAAATAGTTTCTACAGACGAATACATTTTCATATGGTTATGTTTTCAAAGTCATTAACCCCACTGGAATCAATTATACCCACAGAGGTCCAAAATAATCGTTTTATTTTCTTGTGATTTGAAATATACTGGTCATAAATCGAAATAACATAAATACCCTTTCTTCACGGATCAATGTCTTATTATTGAAGGAATACGATTCATCCCTTAATAGTAAAGCTAAGTTTGGTGAATGGAATACTTCAAGTGTATTATAAATGTGTAATCATTTTCATTCGTACTTGGATGCCATCCACCAGAGTATAGTTAGCACTTACGCCATTTATATCACAAAATTTATTTTAGGAAGAACTATACTCAAAACTACAATCACGTTAGCAAAAAATTACGTTTAGTTTAGGTTCACATGAAGGCATCAATCCTTGCAGCTCCTTCGAAGTCACTCCAAAGTAGTATCAAGAGTAGTTTATAAACTGACAGCTTACGTCGATTTGTTATCCATTATGAATTATTATTTGGACTTGAAAGGGTGTTTTCAGTATGGGAAACACCCTCAGTAGTTTTGAGTAAATTAATTCAGTATGAAGATTCTCTTTCTGATCATGTGAACTTCTTTATTGGGGTTATTCTTGTCAGGCTGCGGGGTCCACCTTCCTACATTTCACCCTTCACTTCACTCGGCCTGCAGCGTCGGTTGTTTGGACGGCTGCGTATCGCATATTCTCCCACAGACAATCCATCCAGCGCTTGTTCGGTCGTCCTCGGGGTCAGCATACGTTAGTGGTAAGTTCAAGTGGCCATTTTACAATGGATTCCCATCATACCGATACCAGCTCAGTCTCAGCTATCTCATATTCGTTATGGGGATGATCTTGAGTGAATTCCTGATAACTTTATTCCGTAAGCGCCAATGTGTTAAGCACAAGCTTTCTTATTAACTATCAAGGGGCACTACCCATAGTGTACACTCCGAATTTCATGAAATTAGCTACGAAGAACGGAACAAGGAAATTGTTTTCGGACAAACACAGATGCTGAAGATAACGGACGATTGGACGATGGCCATGATCGTTAAGGCGCTTAAGTCTAAACGGTCTGACACCGAGGTTAGCCGTTTAGAGTCCCGTTGGTCGAAAACATTTTCACCATCAGAATGTTGGCGGGTAGGGAAGGGGAGGTGGTGGTATACAATTTCTAATCACTAGATTGCGTGCCAAAAGCCTGGATTAAATTGCAAACCTCTCCGCAGTGCTCATATGGAGTGAGGAAATATGACGCTGTTGATGGTGATTTGTCCGTCGGATGGGGACGTTAAGCCTTGAGCAGACCCCTTGGTGCTATTCGACAGGAGTAGGCTATGTGCCGGGACCGGGTTTCACCCTCTCCCTACTATCATATATCACGTCATTCATTTCACCTCATTAACTCCTCTGATGAGGTTGACGTCAGGAATGGCGTCTGGTCATAAAAACCCGCCACGACAGATTCATTTCACCTCATACCCGACCCCGTAAGGAAACGGGACAAGGGTTGGACAAACAAAAAACTAATGTGACAGTGGAGGACTGCTGCAATCATGCAGTCATTGCTTATTGTTACTTGTTCACAACATCACCAATTCTCATTCACTGACAAGTTTACACGGCGTAAATTATTGTACATATATATATATATATACGCATGATTTACAAGGATTTGATAGAATCTGAGGATTTCTTGTACAACGAAACATGGCATTCTTTGTTTAATAGCGTGTGTTCCTTACAGGTATATTATTTGTGCTATAATTAGTGTTTTCAACAGACTGAAAAGCTTTAAAGTTATATGAACTAAGTCGACACTGAAATGTATGGATTCCTTCTTAACAAAATATACTGTATGCTATTTGTATATTCCATTCCGCTGTTCTGATGAATTTACATTAAAACTAGTGCACAATAAAATTAAAACAGCGAACACAATAAAAATGTGGCGATAGGCAGCTATAATCGATTGAAATTCCTGATGTTCTGATACCTGATTGGTCACTGATTCATGAGATAAATAATTTTGGGAAATATTTCCTACTTAACTGAACTATTGGGCAACTTACAACCATATCGTTAACAGGGGAAGCAAATCGTATATAACTCCCATTGATATCAATGCAGTTGCCATATCGTCCCTTAAGAAACAACACCGCGTATCTGACAATGCTGTTCCTGTCAATATTTTCCTTAAGCTTGCTCACGCCTCCGGGCCACGTAGTGATATTCTGTCCATCAGAATAATTTTCGTTGAGTTCATTTTCCTATGCGCTTGAGTAAAGAAAAATGAACCTTAAATGCACCGTACTCTAGGAGGGGGTTATGTCATGCAAACATATATTCCTACAGTACGGTACAGTAAGGTTTATTTGCCTTTATACGCGCATAGGATAATTAGCTCAACGAAAATTGTTCTGATGGGCTGAAAATCCATATGTGGCTGAGAGGCATGACCAGTCCTAAGGAATATAATGGATAGGAAAAGCATTGTCAGATACGAGGTGTTGTTTCTTAAGGGACGATATACTGAAATGGTATTGTTACGTATTAGGCCTGTCATAGCTCCCTTCGGTGCTTTCTTGAAGGGAATAGTGAGTCGGATATGCGCGGTATCCCCAACCGGTCTGGAGGGCATGGTCGGCCTTTCCGTGCATTGTTATTTTCGTCTGGTTTTCCCGTGCGTTTCTGGGAGTTTCTACGAAAATATTCCATTACTAGCCACGTAGCGAATATTTCGGCACTCATTCCCGAGCCGTATAAAGAAGGCTAGCAGCAAACGGTCAGTCCGAGTTGGAGTCAGCGTTATAGGGTAAGTATTGGAGTTCGGTGGCTGGGCTGGGGCGACAGCGGTGTTGACTCTTGCCAGTGTTCCACCGGAGTCAAAAGCGAGGAATTTTTGTTGGGTCGGAGTGTCGAGTGAGTAGCTGGACTGAAAACGGCTGTAGTAGTGTTGGCTGCCATCGATGTCCCACCACAGTCAGAGCATCGTCGCGTATGGAACGGCGTACTGCCTTGGAGTACTGTGTGTGTGTGTGTGTGTGTGTGTGTGTGTGTGTGTGTGTGTGTGTGTGTGTGTGTGTGTGTGTGTGTGTGTGTGTGTGTGTGTGTGTGTGTGTGTGTGTGTGTGTGTGTGTGTGTGTGTGTGTGTGTGTGTGTGTGTGTGTGTGTGTGAAGTGAGTAGAATCGGAGTAAACTGTCGATGTTGAGCGGAATATTGTAGTGCCGGCTAACACTGTTCAACTGTTACTATTTGGGTTTCAGTTTTAAGTAGCTCGCTCTATTTGACTGTGTGATTTACTTGACTGTCTCCGAGAGTTGAACTAAGGAACAGCTATCGTGTGTTGTGGGAGTCAGCAGCTCTACTAGCTGTCTGCACGCAGCTGCTGTGTGGGGTGTCTGGACTTTGAGGAGTGAAAGTAAGGCAAGCTTATAAATAAGGATTATAGCCTCGTCCAGGTGGACCACCTAACTGGATGCCCGCTGTGAAGATAACAGACTTGTAAATAGCCAGCATTTAGTGGAGTCTAGTCATTCATGGTTGAATAGAATTGCGCGTATTTATGTGTGCACTTATTAAAAAACCCATGGCACTACAGTCCTTTAAGGGCCTTGGCCTACCAAGCGACCGCTGCTCAGCCCGAAGGCCTGCAGATTACGAGGTGTCGTGTGGTAAACACGACGATTCCTCTAGGCTGTTATTCTCGCTTTCTAGACCGGGGCCGCTATCTCACCGTCAGACAGCTCCTCAATTCTAATCACGTAGGCTGAATGGACTTCGAACCAGCCCTCAGGTCCAGGTAAAAATCCCTGACCTGGCCGGGAATTGAACACGGGCCTCCAGGTAAGAGGCAGGTACGCTAACCCTACACCACGGGGCCGGCTGTGCACTGATTAGGTCATTCTGAAATAAATTAGAGCGGCAGAACCGACGGTGCTTTATTCGTAAAAGTATAATTCAAGTATGGCCGTGAGGTAGGGTCACTAGCTTCTCATTAAGGCAACCGTGGCTCGAATCCCGGATAATTTATGCGGGATTTTTGAAATGAAAATTTTAAACATAGGTCTAGGGAACACTTTATATGTACACTACACCTTCCATATTTCTGTACAGAATTGTGGTAAAGAAACATACACTAATATTACATCTAGGTTATTCACTACGTGGTGGTGTAATATCTACTGGTCATTTTGCTGGGCAGTGGTCATCTTGGCAAGCTAATGCGGTTAATATCTTGTATATGTCACAGATTCGGTCTCGAGAGGAGAAGACATTGATCTTATGATATTGGTCAGTAAACAACAGCTTACTTTCTCGACACTCCTGGAAGTAAAGTGTAAATCAATGAGAAAGAGTTCGTTGGACAAATGGTGTACGAAGATCCACGCAATGTGATAAAGGAATTGTAGCTGGAGAAATGTTTTCTTATCGTCCCATAAATATTTTCTTGACAGGTTGGCTGTTGGCTGCCTTGCTGGTGTCCACCCATCAACTAGGCCATGTCATGTTACGGCGATCGATTGTGCTTCCTTCCGAGCGAGTGACGGCTTGTTGCAGGATATTGACCCTCACTCACATACGTCAACACAGTACAATCATGTTGAATGTAAAAGGCACGAATGGAATTTTCATGTTGCCTGAATAATACCATTGTGATACCATCACTAGTGCAGATGCAAGCTCATATGTCTGGAGCTGTGGTATTCTACACGATATCAAAATATACTTTCTTTCTCATCCGATGCAGCTGAAGGGCGTTGTAGGTCTGCTTCTCATAGTATGCAGACTGTCTGTCTTTGTGGACAATCTTACAGCGCAATTGGTGCACGTCAGGCACACTACTTCCACCATGGATCACACAGCACGTCTGTCACGACTCCACGACTGCGGTCTGGGAAATAGCATAGAGACGTCTTCGAGTTCTTCAGAAAACATAATATTCAGTGTTTCTTAGTCAGAATTAGTAGAGTATAATTACGTCCATGGATCAGTGTTAGAATGCCAGCCTCTAGGATCCCAAGGTTCAAACCCGGCAGGGGAAATGGGACTTTTGAGGGGCGGGACAAAGACCATTCAACACTCCGTTTTGTTTGACGTCGGCATGTACAATATTTCTAGTAACAAATTTGGTGTTTACCTGACAAAAATAATTCGGTAATTCAAACACAACGGGCGGTTAGGATCGTACAGCTGTGAGCTTGCATTCGGCAGGTAGTGGGTTCGAACCCCCCTAACGGTAGCCCTGAAGATGGTTTTCCGTGGTTTCTCATTTTCATATCAGGTAAATGCTGGGGCTGAATCTTAAGTAACAAGGCCACGGCCAAGTCCTCGCTACTCATATCCCTTCCCTATCCTATCGTCCCTATCTGTGCCGGTGCGACTTAAAACAAAACTGTTAATCGCTTTACTCTGCCTTCTGGTAGAATTTTGAAGAGCCCTCTGTGTCATACAACTCGAATCCCACACTCGTTCTCATCTAACTTCCTCTTAACCACTAATCGCACCCTCCTTTCAAAGATGCCAGGTATATTACTCAACGAGATACCCCGATAGTTGCTGCAATCCTTCCTGTTCCCTTGCTTATAGATAGGAGCAGTTACTGATTTTGTCCAATCTGAAGGTACCTTACCAACAATCCGTGCTAATCTTACCACTCTATGAAGCTATTTCATCCCTGCCTTCCCAATATACTTCACCATTTCAGGTCTAATTTCATCTATTCCTGCTGTTTTATGACAATAGAGTTTATTTACCATCCTTTCCACTTCCTCAAGCGTAATTTCACCAACATCATTTTCCTCCTCCCCATGAGATCCGTTGTTCGCGACACCACCATGAAGGTTTCCTTTTACGTTGAAAATATTTTCAAAATAATCCTTCCACCTGTGCAGTGATTCCCTGGGATCTATTATGAGCTCACCTGAATTACCTAAAACACTGTTCATTTACTTTTTCACTCCCTTCCTAAGATTCTTTATTACTGTTCAGAAAGGTTTCCCTATTGCTTGACCTAGCCTTTCCAGGAAATTACCAAAATCTTCCCACGACTTTTTTTTTGATTCAACAACTATTTGTTTAGCTCTGTTTCGTTCATCTACGTACAATTCCCTGTCTGCATCAGTCCTTGATTGGAGCCATTTCTGATAAGCCTTAAGTTTTCAAACTGCTCTCACTTCATCATTTCACCAAGATGTTCGCTTTTTCCCATCTTTACACGCAGTTGTTACTAGGCATTCCCTTAGCGTTTCTACTACAGCATCCCTGTATGCCACCCATTCTTTTTCTATGCCGAACCTGCTTACTGTCCACTGTTCGGAACTTCTCACTAATTATATCCATGTATTTCTGTCTAATTTCCTTGTCCTGGAGATTTTCTTCCCCTATTCGTTCGTAGACAGATTTCACTTTCTCTATCCTAGGTCTAGGGATACTTTCTTCACTGCAGATCATATAGTGGCCTGTTTCATCGAAAAATCCCAGAAAACCCGTACATTACTAGCAGATTTCCTGGACCTCGACAGCTCAGCCATTTATTTTAATTCCGCACATGTAAATAATGTATGTTCTGGTTAGATGGAAGAGAGGACATAATGGCCTTAATCTTGCCAAACAAAATTACTCTATTCTAATTATAAATAATGGCTTGTGAGCTCCAGAGTGCCCTGGTGCATGTCTTTTGAATTGGCGGTCATGGGTGACATGCGCGCATGTAACGATAGGACCCTATCTGGAATGAAATCTAAAATTAAAAACGGTAACAAATCACAGACCGCGAGCCAGAGGAAATAACCAATGAAGGTTAAATTTCCGGATGAACCTGGGAATCGAACTCGGGAGACCTTGCATCTAAGGCCAGTATGTTATCCACGGAACCAGACGTATCGGTGTATATTTTATATGCATTGAAAAAGGTTTATGATGGTAAGTTTTATGTGAGTATATGTTGAGTATGGTACGGTAAATAACAACAATATCATAAACATCTACTTACTAAATTACTTTTTTTTTTTTTTTTTTTTTTGCTAGGGGCTTTACGTCGCACCGACACAGATAGGTCTTATGGCGACGATGGGATAGGAAAGGACAAGGAGTTGGAAGGAAGCGGCCGTGGCCTTAATTAAGGTACAGCCCCAGCATTTGCCTGGTGTGAAAATGGGAAACCACGGAAAACCATTTTCAGGACTGCCGATAGTGGGATTCGAACCTACTATCTCCCGGATGCAAGCTCACAGCCGCGCGCCCCTACGCGCACGGCCAACTCGCCCGGTACTAAATTACTTTGTAGAACGTAAATTAAAATCTTTCTTCATGCCATCGTAAAATATTAGCGTAATTTCGATGATTATGCTGGAAACTAAACTGTTCTTTATCCTGACCTAATTTTACTTGTTCACCTACAGAATTTAGGGAAACTTAGATTACAATGTGGACAAAATGCATGTGAGATACGATACTATGACCACGTAACTCCTTCATACAATCACTTATCTTGGCCCCGACTAGACATTCGTCGCACTGCGCATACCCTATGCCATATCCATAAAGTCCTTCATTCTTCACAACCATATTACGTGTACCTTACTTGATATTCCAAATACCCTTCGTCCTATCACAACACTAGATCTACTGACAATCCATCCTTGTTTTACCTACCTCCTGCCGATTACAATAATCTATTCACAGTACTTGTCTGCTGTGAGTAGAACCTCCTTTCTGGAAGTGTTAGGGGGTGAAGTGCTATTCACCCGTTCAAAGAAGCTATTTGGAGACATTTTATACATCTTATGTAAAGGCCAGAGTAAAGTGTAGCTTCCACCGAAGTTCCAGTCTCATCCATGGCTGTGTCAATATGGAAGCTGCTGGGGTATGGGTAGTGCTGAGTAATGGCATTCAGAGCACGACTAGTGCATCTGAGTGTTATGAAAGGTATTGCTCATATGGTCAGTCGTGCTGCAATAGCACTTTCTGACCCAGTGAGGAAAGCAATGGAAAACTACCTCACTCCTCGTCTTGCCTAGTACGCCTCATTTTGGTGCTGCCATTGGTTTTTGCGGTTTCCCTATAACCGCATAACCTTTGGTGGTGCTATTTGAGAATCCAACCAGCTTCTGGGCTGATGACCTAACAGACAGATGTAAAGTTGATGTTGCTACTCACAACCATTCTATTGTCACGAATGCCCTGGTAAAATATTTATTTCATATCTTAATCATTTTTATTAAATGTTATTAAAAGCCATGCACTCCTGTTGTTTACATATATGATATTAGTTTAAAGCAACCTTTCCTCTTTCAAGACTGTGTTTGTTATACATATTATTAATACACAGTCATCATATCGTCGGTCGACCGGTAAAAGGTTGTATTCCACAAAGCTCTTCCTATCAATTATTCTCCTTAAGACAGGTCACGCCTCCCAGCCACGTATGGATATGGAGTCCATCAGAACAAATTTTGTTGTGTTCATTTTCCTATGCCGATGTGTAAAGGAAAATGAACCTTACAGTACCGTACTATAGGAATGTACGTTAGCATTACGTATTTACGCACTCCTAGTGTACAATCCATGTAAGGTTCATTTTCGTTTAATCGTCGACATAGGAAAACGAACACAACGGACATTGTTCTGTTGGACTGCGCATCCATATGTGGCTGGGAGGCGTGACCAGTCTTAAGGAGAACAATGGGTAGGAAGAGTATTGTGGGATACAACCTTTTACCGGTCGAGCGACGATATTGTACGTATATTTAATTATAATGCATGAGCCTCCGTGGCTCAGGTGGAAGCGCGCCGGCCTGTCACCGCTGGGTTCCGTGGTTCAAATCCCAGTCACTCCATGTGAGATTTGTGCTGGACAAAGTGGAGGCGGGAGAGTTTTCTCTCCGGATACTCCGGTTTTCCCTGTCATGTTTCATTCCAGCAACACTCTCCAATATCATTTCGTTTCACATGTCATTCATTAATAATTGCCTCGGAAGAGTGCGACAGGCTTCGGCAGCCGGCACAATTCCTATCCTCGCCGCTAGATGGGGCTTCGTTCATTCCATTCCTGACCCGGTCGAATGACTGGAAACAGGCTCTGGATTTTCATTTTCATTTAATTATAATGTAATTGAAGAATGGAAGAGGAGGCCTGAAGGTTTTAATCTTGCCAGGTAAAGCATTACTTACTTCTTGATTTGGTCTCTGGAAACAGCTCCCGTGCGTTATCCAAGGATTATTATTTGTCGTCAAATAGTGACTGTGTTGGTATTGGCCATGTTATCAGCACTCCGTTCAGAGAGAGGATATCAATATTAAAGTACCACTCTCCATACGGCAGCATCTTGAGGAGGTTATGAGAGCTGTACTAGAATACGAAACAGCTGTGGAATGCTTCGGAGACGTAGATAGTTCGATTGCTGGCACGAGAGAAGCCCAAGTCAGATGGTCGATTGGACCATAACAATATGACTCATTTATAGCATGAACGATGCTACAGTCCTCTATAATATTTATCCACACGATAAAATATGTCAACAAGGCCTTCCGCTCCCAGTGTAATCACCAGTAAAAGAAAATCATTACCTGTACATATTCTGTTATTTCCAAATATACTTCCATTTTGGCATCGGCACCTCACCTTGGCACACCTTCAAAAGGTTAGTCAAGTCCGTTTACAATTGCCAGGCTAAGCGCCAATACAGTAGAACATAAAGAATTTCAAGACTCGTATATTCTTTCGTGATCAGAAGAAGTTGAAAGATTTACGAAAACACAGGCGGTTTATCATTTACATTTCAAGCTGCTGTCCTCTCACCAATATGACTTAGTGACTATTCATGCATCCCAGTTTCGACACCGACGACAAGAATGATGTCAGGCATAAAAGTGACCATGAATCAAATGCACACACACACAAGTAGGTTATATTAAGACTGCAAGTGCTCCATTGTTCTTCATTCTAAGGCCTGACAGATTCTAAAGTTTATGTAACACCTGCATTTCTCGTTATTCTTCTTTATGGTATGTTGTTGTTGATGATGATGGTGACGTTGAAGTTTTTCCTTTATTAGCTTTAGGCACCAGACCAAACAGCCAGCTACAAATACATTGGAATAAAAAATATAAACAAACAAGTATACACTTAGAATACATATGCAGTACATATATGAATCTTCCATAATATTGTACTTGAATTTCCTAGAAGTTGAAACTACCTTTGGTTGTATTGTTTTATTTTAGCATTAATAGTATTGCTATTGGTCGGAGAAGTAACGCTCAACATTACATTTGTGAAATACTCTCTAGGCCTAGATATCCAAATCTGGACTATACTAAGGACGAATTTTTTGGCACAGACAGATGCATATATATTTAATTACTGTCAAGTATTATATATACATCTGTGTCTGGTTAGATGGAAGACAAGGCCTGAAGGCCTTAATCATGCCAGGTGAAACAAAGCATTACTTGCTTCTTGACTAACTCTCGTAGTTTTACTGGAAACAGCTTCCGTGTAACAGAGCTTAACGGACCTAGTGATCACTTGAGATTAAAAATGGTGCGTGTATTTGCATCGTCCACATAATATGTGGAGCAACGAGGTGAAATCTACATAGAAATATTAAAAGTATATGTTACTGATTGTCAGGATCGCAGCAACATCTCCAGATGGTGTATATTCCTTGATATATCGTCACTGCCGGGACAAAACCACCTATGTGAAATATTTTAGCTTAGAACTTTCGAAGGGTAGGTTCTGTCATCTATGGTGCAGTATTGTGTGAATATTGCCAAGGTATTCTCGCTCCTCATAATGTATGTGCTGCGGGTCAGTATATCTCCAAAAAATATTACGATATAGGAGGTTTTGTCCTGGAAACAACGATATACTCCGTAAAACTGTGACTGTTCCGGAATCACTCACTGTCAGAAACACTGAGACGGCAATTTTAAATGACCGGCAGGTGCTTTTGGAAACCTAGAAAACATCCTAGGGATATGAGCTGCGAATTTTTGGAAAATAAAATATAATAAAGTATGGGAATATATTCTTTATTTATTCCTAAAAATTACAATCCTTTTCTTAATCATTGTTATCCGGTCGATTGGACTAGCAGTTTGCCTTTTTATACCACTACGGGCGCTAATATCAGTCAATGCATTGTTTCACTTAAGCACCACTACGAGCGCTCATGTGAATCAATGAATTTTGTAGTTTCACTTAAGCCCTTATAACTACATTCAGTGTAGACATTTTTCAAAACATCAAAAAACTCCTGAGTATTGAACCAACGAACACATTACAGACATAATTATGTAAATAAGTTAATTTGGATAGGATTTGCATGAAAAAGAAAACGAATAAAGAAACAAGCGAGTTTAGGCTGTTTTTCCTGACTGCATTTAGGCCGGAAGTGATTTATCGAAATTTGTTCTTTAGTATGATAGAGCTATCCCAGACTCACAATTTGAAAGCTTTCCGGAGCTGTGATGACTGGCGATGAACACTGGGCTTTCCACTTCACTTTCGAAACAATAACATGCCAGCATGGTGAGAAAGTATTCCAACTCCCTATCACCCAAAAGTGCGAATGCTTGCCTCCACGTTGCAGCTTTTGTTCGTGTACAAATTAATTACGGCTTGGAAGTACTCAGTTAACTACCACACAGTTCAGACCTTGCACCGCCTTGACTTTTGCCTTTTAGGTCCACGGAAGAAATTCCTAGGAGGTCGACGATTCAGTTCAAATGAGGAAGTGAAATATGTGGTAACTCTCAGTGAAGAGAGTTCTATGAACGAGACATATTAAACTCGGTGTCACGACAGGAGAAATATATCGATAAATGTTGTGATTTCTGTGTGAGAAAGTAGGTAAAACCTGCAGTCTTTTGAGAATAACTTACTGTTTCTCCTTATTATAGAATATTTCGTAAAAAAGTTATGTGTTACTTTTTAATGCACCCTAATATTACTCGCGCACTATGGACGTCCCATAAATGCTCGATCAGGATCATATTAGTAAGGTGACCATATTTTTTAGACTCAAAAATTAGGTATACATTACAAATTTTGAGATTGTAAAACGGAATTTTAAAAATATCTGAACTAAATGTTATAACACACAAATATCACTTTATTTGTTTCAAACGTTATATTAACCTGCACTTATCTTCTAGGATTAAGGCGAACAAGGAGCTCCAGCAAAATAACTGTATTTATTAATGCCGTGGATTTTCTGCCCCGATCTAGAAAGCCAAGAATAACGGCCGAGAGGATTCGTAGTGCTGACCACACGCCACCTCGTAATCTGCAGGCCTTCGGGCTGACCAGCGGTCGCTTGGAAGGCCAAGGCCCTTCAAGGGCTGTAGTGCCATGGGGTTTGGTTTGGTTTGGTGGATTTTCTGCTCCACTTCCAGATGTGCATATGGTTTGAGATTCACTCAGACTACAACAAAAATGAGTTTCAGGTTAATTCTTGGAGACAAAAGTGACCGGGTGTAGTAGTGGAACCACTGTACCCCACCACGTGCCGAGGTTACGGACAGTGGAAGCCTTTACCTTCCTCCCTCCCAGGGCCTCTATGGCCTGTACGGAGAAGGCATGACTTTGTGAAATTTCTGGGAGACCATTGTCGCTTCCTTTCCATTTCTATACCACCGTCACCGAAAAATGTTCTGATTTTTTGTGACGTTAAACACTAGCAAAATTAAAAGAGGGATTGGCTGCTGCCATATCCCATGGACTGTAATAAACACCTCACCATCCTGCTGCGAACGCGTCTAGCAGCATTTGTGCCAGTGTGGCTCGGATCTCCTCACCGGACGGCACTGGTCACGATTACCAGCAGCTTTGGATCACCAATGTGCTGTCTGTACTTTCTGTGCAGTATTTTCGGTTTACATGTGACAACATGTACAACTTCGGAAACAGAACGTCCAATCATTCTGGCACCCAGCATTATATCCCGTTCAAAATAATACTGGTTCTCGTCGTCTTGCATGTTAGTTTGATGGAAAGTATTGCAGTGTTGCCTGCACTTGTTGCAGGAATATTGAGGACATCACAGGTTACAACTACCTGAGCCAATTGGTTTAAATTAAATTCGGGAACTGTACTCTAGAACGTGATGCCCAAAATTCAAGACATTGGCTTGTCACCCAACGAGCTGGACGACAAGGCCTCTAAAAGTTTACCTGAACTTACGTACACTTGATATTCATCATCTAATGGAATAACTAAATTCTCAGCTGCAACAGTAGTTTTCACTTTTACCATTTGTATAACGTCACACCGACACAGTTATACAGTTCTAACAGCGACAATGGAAAAGGAAACGTAAGGGAAGGAAGCGACCGTGGCATTAATTAAGATACAGCCCCAGTATTTTCCTGGTGTGAAAATGGGATGCCAAGGCAAACCATCTTCAGGGACCCCGACAGTGGGGTTTTCGAACCCACTATATACCGAATACAAGCTCACAAATACGTGACCCAAACCACTTAGCCACTCGCTCGCTAAAGTAGTATATTTTTTAAATATTATTGGTTTTAAGTCCTAATAATTACTTTAATGCTTTTCAGAGAAGCCGAGGTGCCACAATTTTGTTTCCCGATAGTTCTTAAATGTGTCATAATTCTACCGACATGAGGTTGATGTATTTGAGCACCTCAGAATACTACCGCCAACTTGAACTCAGATTGCCGACGCTCAACCGTCCGGGCCCTCCAACCCGGCCGGCACAGTAGTTTTCAAATAGTAACCGCAGTGGTTCAGTCGACTATCGTATTTTCAAGAGACCGCGTTTATTCCTGGCTGAGATCGGAGACACTTGTATGTTGAGTGTTCAGCCCAAATTCCAATTTCATCCTGTACTACAATTCCGCTATCAGCTGCTATAATTGCCCTAGGTGTTACTGAAGAGGCATACTAGGGAAATGAGGAGTAATGTTTCATGTTGCTTTCCTTACCAAGCCAGCAGTTGATATTGCATATCATTCTGCCAAGCCCACTGAAATGTACGCACCAACAGATACTAACAACATTTTCAAAACAACGACTGGCTGCATAAATTATAACATTACTAACATCGCTCATAACTTTCATGTTCTCATAGCGGAGGATGAGACTGAGGCAGGTCAACGAAAGTAAAAAAAAAATTTCTAGGTCATGGTGCACTGTGAACACTAGGTCCCGCCAGCAAAGGCAGAGAGACATTTGGGAGTGTTTAAATGCAGTAATCTCATGCCATTGAATTTCGGCACGTCAAAGAGCTACTGAGGGAGAAATTTCACACATATTCCTTAAAACCTAGAGCATTTGAAGAGACAACAAAAATAACATTACTGTAGTTTTCAAATTCCGGCCCCGTGGTGCAGGGATAGCGTGCCTGCCTCGTAGCCGGAGGCCACGGGTTGGATTCCCGGCCAGGTCAGGGATTTTTACTTGGATCTGAGGGCTGGTTCGGGGTCCACTCAGCCTACGTAATTAAAATTAAGGAGCTAGCTGACAGTGAGATAGCGGCCCCGCTCTAGAGAGCCAAGAATAACGGCCGCGAGGATTCGTCGTGCTGACCATACGACACCTCGTAATCTGCAGACCTTCGGGATGAGAAGCGGTCGCTTAGTTGGCCGAGGCAGTTCGGGGGGTGTTGCGCCATGGATTTTTGTTGTTGTTGTTGGTAGTTTTCAAATGATGTTTTAGTCACAAGCAATGACATGCGAGTTACCGTGTAGGTTTGCAAGGAAACAAATTAAGCTGGCTATCAGTTTAACGAGGCTGTCCATATCGTGATTAAAGTTACGGTGTGTGCAGTTTTATGTTCGTTAAGAACAACAGAGACGCAAGTTACATTTCATACATCCTACTATGTGAATGAAGGCCGCCTTGTTGAGAAGCCAGTGTCGATATCACGTCTCATGTAAAGTTGTAGTCTCACTCCACCCACTTCTTCCCGCACGGAGAACGAATGGCAACCGCACTAGCAAAATGTACTTCATCAAGAACACTGGAGTACGAATAAATGTATATGTGAAGACCATATCGAGTCTATTATTGTACCTATTACTTTTCTGTAGTGGAACTGCCGGAGACTCCTTGACGGTTCCAGTGCTGTCGCTGTCTGTGTCACATTGTCAATTTTCTCGTAAACGATATCTATGTCGTTCACTTTTATAGTGCTATTCCTTTTTCCAACCCCACTCTATACATGAGTCTATAGAAGCTCAGTGGGGTTATACTGACAATGATAAAGCTCTTAGTATAGACCAGAGATGCGCAAAAAGTGGCAATTGGAGCAATAGCTGTCTGCGTCCCCACCACTCACACACAGTTCATTCCACTGCTTGTCTGTTGCTACACAGCCACCATAGACAGAAAGTTAACCTAAGCTACGCAACCCAACAAAAAAAAAAGTCGCTCCAATGAAGTTACATGGAATGCTAATCTACGTTAATCTAAGCGACGCCAAGTTAAATTTTACAGATCACCAAGGAGACGATTTTCATAGCTGTAGCTAGATTCACCCATGCCCACAATCACTTTTTTTTTTTTTGCCCGTCATCTAACAACCAGTCGTTTTATCTGTGTGGCTTTCGTGAATTACCTCAATACAGTAGCTATTATATTGCTTATTTTTTCTGCGCTTCTTAATTATCATGGAAGGCGGACGAAAGGAAGAGATAAAAATTTATAATTGTCTGTCAAATTATTAGGGAGATATTTAACCATTATAGAAAACTTTTGGCAAGAAATAAATGAGACTGGAAATTGATTGCACGTATCATTTATTGCTTTTACGTAAATTTTTACCTTACATTCTATCATTTTGGCACTTCATATACATTCTTCCTAATATCATCCTCAGTAATTGAATCCATGACAATTTTCCTAATTTAGACGAAAGTAATTTTTAATTCTTCACCATTTCTAAATCAAATGATAGAATTCACTATGAATTATTATCCTTCCAATTTCACGTACACAGAATCTTCCTTTCCTTCTGTTCCTTTCTCTGTTTTCATCATCCACGAGTCCGGCTCCATGGCTAAATGGTTAGCGTGCTGGCCTTTGGTCACAGGGGTCCAGGGTTCGATTCCCGGCAGGATCGGGAATTTTAATCTTAATTGGTTAATTTCGCTGGCACGGGGGCTGGATGTATGCTCGTATTCATCATCATTTCATCCTCATCACGACGCGCAGGTCGCCTACGGGAGTCAAATCGAAAGACCTGCACCTGGCGAGCCGAACTTGACTCGGACACTCCCGGAACTAAAATCCATACGCCGTTTCATTTCACCATCCACGACGGCGGTTATTAAAATACATCTCCTCTTCATTCCATCTTGAAATGGCTGTCTAGCATAGCTTAGCTTAGCTTGACATAGAACAACATAGTTTGGCATTGCTTAGCACAGTATAGCTTAGCATAGCTTGTTATTCTCGACATAGCACAACATAGTTTGGCATTGCTTAGCACAGTATAGCTTAGCGTAGCTTACCTTAGCCTTCTGTGTGTGATGGCCTTAACCCTTCCATGTGAAAACGTGTTTCCCCGATGAAACGTACCAAGTCTAGACTGAGAGCAAAACTTTCTGAGATTAACTTGAAGGCCGAATTCGAACGCCGTCACACAATACGTTGAAACATTAGCGAAAAGAAAAACGAAAACAGACTATAAAGTTAAATGCAGGATTTCCTGCTTCAGTGTTTTCTCTAGTTAAAGTATCAGTATTGAAAATTTAATCGCTAGTTACGTTATCATTTTTCTTTTCATTTTTTAGCGATAACTGTTTTTATTATTTTGCACTAAGGCGTCGGCTGATATAATTATCTACCAATGCAGGTTCTGCAGGCAATGATATTCGTCAAACTTCACTTCATTTTACGTTGGACATTAAAAAAAAGTATATGCAGTTGATTATAATGTTGTTGTTCGGGTTATCAGTTCATTGACTGATTTAATGCAGCTTGCCATGCCACCTTATATCGTGCTAAATTTTAATTTCTGTGTAACTACTACATCTTAAATCTTCTCTAATCTGTTTGACACACGGATGCCTCCGTCCACTCCTACTATTCTTACAACCTATATTTCCCTCAAAGCTAACTCGACAAGTCCTTGGTACCTCAACGTGTTTCCTACCAATTTCTCTTGTTCCTCGGTCAAATTTCGCTGAATTTTTCCGTGAGGACCTGCCGCGAGTGACAAGATTCAAGTATCTTGGCTCCACGATTACTGATGATGGTCGACTTGTCGAAGAGGTCAATGCAAGGATATTCGCAGCCCGGATGAGATGAACAACAACCGGCGTCACTTGCGACCGGAGGATGAAAGGTAATCTCAAATCAAAAATTTATCGTACTCTCGTACGACCTGTTGCATTGTATGGTTGCCAATGTTCACCGACTACGACTGAGACAGAGCGTCGACAGGGTGTTTTGGAGACTAAGATGCTGAGATGGACAGCTGGCATCACCATCTCCAATGAATCCACCAGGGAAGGGATTTGGCATTGCACCGATTCTTGAAAAATTGCGCGAGAGTCGTCTACGATGGTTTGGACATGTACTAAGGGCAGACGCCGACACTATCGCGAAGACGGGTTACATGTTAGAAGTCACCGGTAGGAGACCCAAAGGACGAGCAAAACAGTGATGGGCCGATACCTTCACAAAGATCTGAAGAGTGTCTATCTCCTCTCTGACATGCCCCAGGGCAGAACTAAATGGACACGACCAATCCTGCAAGCAGGAGGGACAAACGCTGAAGAAAAAGAAGTTCCGTCATCACCAATTCGATTACTTACGTCTTCATTTCTGAGGACATAACATCCTGTAAATCAAAGGCGGGCACAATTCGGCTAGATGAGCAGTGCTTCAGCTTAGACAGGTGATGGAGCAGAGTTTGCGCTCTGACAGAAGGTACAGCTTGGCAGCTGCTTGCACGGCTCTCAGTTACAACTACTGAAGGGGGGCGTATCTAAACAGATTTAAAGTTTTAACCGTTTTATTGTGCTTAATATCTCGTTCTGTTCAGTGAATTAAATTATGGTGAGGAAATAAAACAGACTAAGTTATTTTGTATGCCATGTGCTACGCAAATAAGTTGAACTATTTTCCATTAGGTTATGCATAGGAAGCAAAATTAATTATTTTGACGTGTGGTAACTACTACCTGTACTCATACAAATATTGTAGGTCAACAAAAGCTTGTTTAGGAGAACAGTATAAACGAACTGTACGATTGTACTGCGAAAACATAATGCCAGGTACATTGTTGTGGTTTTGTTTGCGCCTTGATTCAGTATATCACCAACTAGTCTATACAGCACAAACTAATATAAGTCATCTGTCGGCTGTTCCCGTGCTCATGCGGTTAGTTCACGGAGCGGGTCCCTCTCTCATTGTTCACCTATGCTGTAAATAAACTGGTACACATATCATAGGTTTCTCATTGCTCTTACACGTGAGCATCACACTTACCTGTTATAAACGCGAACTGCCACAGTACCAGTAATGGGAGCAAGACGTTTCACAGTAATTTACTGAGACATTTTAAAATATGTGCAATGTAAATTAACTAAAACAATGATAATTATTATTTTGACGTTTCGAGTATGCACATACCCTTATGGGCGATAAAGGGGGTGAGTTTTAATTAAATAATTAATGTGTCATCAGAAGTTCTTTATGCACTCTACCCGTACGACATAGTGGGCCGAATGGATTCCTTTCCACTTCTCAAAAATACGATTACTTCCACTAGGAGGATTCTTGGATTCAGAAAGCCAACGCTCTGTAATATAAGCTACTCATTTCGTCGAAGAAGAAAGGTATATCCGACCATTTTAAGCGTTAGGCCATCGCTGAAGGAAAGCGAAGCATCACGAAAAACACATTTTTTAAATTTTAAATTTACTATTTGCTTTACGTCGCGCCGACACAGATAGTTCTAACGGCGACAATGGAATGGAAAAGGGCTACGATGGGAAAGGAAGCTACCACGGCCTTCACTGAGATACAGCCCCAGCATTTGCCTAGTGTGAAAATGAGAAAGCACGAAAAAAAGCATCGTCAAGACTGCCGACAGTGTATTCGATTCCACTATCTCCCGAATACAAGCTGACAGCTACGTGACCCAAATCGCACAGCTATCACTCAGTCGCACACGTAATACAAGGACCGTGCAGTACTTACCTCTACTGCTGCTGTTGTTATGGTTGTTGCTTCACGGGAACGACTTGGCTAGTATCAGACCTTGTATTTAGTGTCTGTGAAGTTTTGATTGATTTTATCTAGGTTGATATGGTGTCTGTATATGTGTGGGGCATGTATTGGGAATAAGTGACCAGAGTCTGTTTGTAAGGTAATATTCCAGCATTTGTAAAGTGTAGAAATGGCCTCTATGGAATTGTCCGTGTAGGTTAAATATGGGTGATATTTTACTTACAATACTCAACTGCGCCGCCTGAAGCTCTATTCAGTACGTTATAGACTCCCAGGCCAGTCTTGAAAAAATGGCAATGCAGAGAATCGAACAAATGCCACCCAAGCGAGAAGCTATTCTCTTATAATAATAACATTGGTTTTTCGTCCCACTACCTACTATGCCGGTTTTCGAAGACGCCGTGGTACCAGAATTTTGTCCATCAGGAGTCATTTTACGAGACAGTAAATCTTTAGACATTAGGCTGGCGTATTTGAGCACCTTCCAACTTGAGTTCAAAAGGCCAGCGCTCTACCGTCTGAGCTATTCAGCCCGGCTCTACTATATTATTTTCGACCACGGCAGGGGAATTGATTCTTACATAGCAGGGTTCAGAAAAGAGTAGAGAGTAGGGGGATCAGAGACTGCGATAGGTAGGTAGTGGCTGCCTTGGCCTGACGTAAACGGTAAGGGCATGCTCTATTTCCTGTCAAGAAGTCGAAATAATTAGAAAATATTCTACCGCTTTGGAGATGCACATGTCCCTGGGGTTCACTCATCTTACACCAAAATTGAGTACCCGGTTAAGTCCACGAGCTTAAGGGCATCAAGCTAAGCATTCTACGTGCCGAGGCTTTCTACTTCACCAAGGGCGTTCATCACCTGTACAGAGATGACTTTTGTTTATGCTTTTTGCTATACAGTGCCAACGGCCGTAGCCGTGTTGAAACACCGGATCCCGTGAGATCTCCGAAGTTAAGCAACATTGGGCGTGGTCAGGAGTTGGATGGATTGCCACGCGCTGTTGGTGGTGGTGGGGGGGCGGGTAAGGGAATGGAGGACCGGAAAGGAACTGGCCACCCTACCGCACGTAAACTCCGGCTCAGGAACACCTCTGCGGATGTTCGGACCTGCCTTCGGGCAGAATAACCCTTACCTACCTACTACACAGTAGGTAAGTGGAAGCAATGCACGATCTAACTAGCACTTGTGGTTGACTACACACGTCTTACAGAATGTAAGCCCCTGGATGCTGGAGAGATCTTAGAAACATACTGCAGCTTGCAGTACAACTCAACAACATAAGAGGGAAAGAAGCAAAATTCGTGTAGAAGGGATGTCCGCTGTTGTAGCTGAACGCCAGTGATTGATATTAATCTTCCACAGAGAACAGCATGTCGCGTAGTCGACTTCTCGAGTCATTTGTCATGAGGGATGTGCTCTTTCCACTACAGCAGTAACATCTCTGTGGGACAGGGCATCCATAACATAGGGCAGACGGAGCTCGCTATTTCTTCAGTTCGCTGAACCAGAAGTTGGTAACGTATATCAAAGGTCCGAATGCCGCTAGAAATAATAATAAAATAATAATAATAATAATAATAATAATAATAATAATAATAATAATAACAATAATAATAATAATAACAATATGGCTTCAGCTACCGAGTTGAAGACTTTCTGAACTTATGTCGTCCAGGCAGCCTGCTTACCAATTCGACATTGCAATTGTGCTGCTGTCTAGTAATGAAAGTGGAATTCTACTGGAGATTTCGCTGCTTAAGTTAATTTAATTTTTCGTGTCACGCTGAATGCTCCACTAATTAATTTTAATATGTCATGAATAATACCATCGAAAACAAGAGTTTTCGCTACCTATCCAAATATAACCACCTCCACCGACAACGAACCTATGAACTTAGGATCATGAGTCGAACACTATCCCTGGTCCATCAAGGTAGCTTAAACCACTCCTAATACTAGCTGACTCGGTTGGGATATGGCCCCTTACGCTGGTGACAGAGTTCTACGACTATTTGACTGTATTACTAAATTCAGTTCAACAAGAAAACTTGGGGACTTCGCGCGGATGGGATTTTTTATCATGACCCGCTGGTTGCTAACCGGATGGGTATCCGGCCTTCAAAACCGGTCCTAGATCGCAATTGAGTCTGAGAGGTATAGTGGTCTCTAATTATAGTTAACTTAAGAAGGTGTCATTGGGAAATTATTATTATTGTTATTATTATTATTATTATTATTATTATTATTATTATTATTATTATTATTTAGGTGGTTCCGCGGTGTAGGGGTAGCTTTCCTGCCACTTACCCGGAGGCTCCGGTTTCGATTCCCGACCAGGTCAGGGATTTTTACCTGGGTCTGAGGGCTAATTCGAGGTCCACTCAGCCTACGTTTTTTGCTATTTGCTTTACGTCGCACCGACACAGACATGTTTTATGGCGACGATGGGATAGGAAAGGCCTAGGAAGTGGAAGGAAGCGGCCGTGGCCTTAATTAAGGTACAGCCCCGGCATTTGCCTGGTGTGAAAATGGGAAACCACGGAAAACCATCTTCAGGACTGCCGACAGTGGGGCTCGAACCCTATCTCCCGATTACTGGATACTGGCCGCACTTAAGCGACTGCAGCTATCGAGCTCGGTTCAGCCTACGTGATTACAATATACTGAGGAGTCATCTGACGGTGAGATGGCGGCCCCGGTCTAGAAAGCAAAGGATAGCGGCCGAGATGATTCTTCGTGCCAACCAGACGACACCTCGTAATCTGCAGTTCTTTGGACTGACCAGTGAACGCTCCGTAGGCCATGGCCCTTCGGGGCTCTTTCGCCATGGGGTTTGTTTTTGTTCTTCTTCTTATTGTTGTTATCTTCCCCTTCTGCACCATCTTATGTGGTCGTGGTTGCAGTCTGAGTTGCATAGGTGGATCTGACCCAATCTTACGGCCGGATGTCCTTCCTGACGCCAACCTTATGTGGAGGGATGTTCCTCTGATGGTGGGTACTGTGGTGTACTGTGTGTGACTAAAGAGAAGTGTGTTAAGACTAACGGAAACACCCCCTTCCCGAGCCAGAAAAATTAAACAAACGAGGTAAAATCGCCGACCTGGATGGGAATCGAACCCACAACCCTCTGAACCGAAGGTTTAAATGCTGACCATTCAGCCTGAACAATATATTATTACAACTTCACACACACACACACACACACTAACGGTGTCATATGATATCATCAACGATTGAGTTGAAGAAGGATATTTGTTTTTAATTGATGCACCGATGGCTAACATCTCCCATAGCAACACTTGCAGAAATTGTGGAACAGCTGTCGACGAAATGCCATCTCCACGGTGTTCGAACATTAAAATTGATTTCCCGTGCCATATGTTGAAACGATAATTAAATATATATTAAATATACAGTACCTATCGAGTGTTCAATCACTCAGATAATCTGATGGCCGGGTTGTTTATAATTATACAATTAATTCATATAATACGCATGAATATATACATATTTTGTAAACACGCTTGATAAAACACCAACTTTATTTTTACAAATCATAGTATTTGTTTTGTTTAGTTACGTTATTAGGGATCTTTAACATAGTTCTTTCATTAATATTCCAGCTGGAAAATAAAGATACCACACGTATATGTTCTTAAATAATTCCTTTTCGTAATCTTTAAATGTATCGGCTGATGCGCCTGATTCTGATATTGTTGAACCGTTAGCTTGAAGACCGGTTAGATCCCCGACAGATCCACCATAAACTGCCAATGGTAGACTTGGCGTCCTTCACAGGCGAACTAGGGACATGAGGAGTGAGGTAGACTGTTATTTTCTTCATCGAGCTAAAATATGTTACATATCAGTCCTTTAAGTCCACTCACTGAAATACAGATACTAATTGGCCCTATGAGTGACATGTTCACATCATCATTATAGATATCAGCTACAGAAGAAATGGTGCTACAAGAATCGCTGATACCTCAGTGAGTTCCATATTGTCCGGGATCAAACAGAGGAAGGTAAAATAAAGTAACAAACTGGATGTAGCCCATACCAGGGGACACTATGATCATTATATCTCACCAGGGATGGATCAAAACAAATGACTGTACTGCTTTTCGATTCCGTTAACCTCGTATAACAAATGCAGGTTTTCCCTTAAAAGGCGGCCAGTTCAAAATGTCAGCATAAGGTAGCTGAGTCCGTGCTATAATTTTTAACGCAGACAGTAGGGTGCCGGAGATAAATTTGGCGAGGCCGAACCCGGCTCAGTCCAATGTTATTTGAATGTGCTCCAATACACCAGTCTCGTGCCGGTAGATCTACTAGTACGAAAAAGGACCCCAATGGGACGAAACTTCGGCACCTCGGTATCTCCTAAAACCGTAAACGTGATAGGTAAAGCCAACAAAAATATTATTACTAAATAAAATTCAGGAAATTCAATCGTAAAAACTTCCCACTGTTTCGCCCCAGTGCGGCATGGGTTCATCAGTCGGATACCGCACCTTCCCAAGACGCTGACCGGCTAGCACGCCGGTAGCGACAAGGCATATTTTTGGTCATGCTAACCGGGAGGGCATAGCCTGTAGGCCTATAGTAAGTGGAGATATATTTCTCCCCTAGTACGTTGGCACTGCATTGTCCTTATCACACGATAGCTTGCAGTGGTGCCGCTACTGGCGTGCTAGCCGATCAGTGTCTTGGGAAGCTGCGGTATCCAACTGATGAGCCCATGCCGCACTGGTAATATTTGACAATTGTTTCCTGAATTTTATTTTGCCACCACAATTGAGAGCCATATTTTTGGTCATATTACTATTACATTTATTACTTACTTGTAATCGACGATTGTGGTTATAATAATTACGTCAAGGGACAGGGGCTGCCTGGCCGAGGCGGTAAAGGCGTGCTCGGTTCGCCCGGAAGGACGTGGGTTCGAAACCCCGTCAGGAAGTCGTAAAATTTATGATACGAGATTGCCACTTCCGGAGATGCACATGGCCCTGAGCTTCACTCAGCCCACACCAAAAATGAGTACCAGGTTAATTCCTGGGGGCAAAGGCGGCCGGGCGTACAGCTAACCACTCTACCCCACCAAGTGCCGAAGTTACGGATAGTGGAAGCCTTTACCTTCCACCCCTCCAAGGGCCTTCTTGGCCTGTACGGAGATGACTTTGCTCTGTAAGAGACAGGCACAGTTTTCTACTTTATCCGAAATTGAACTCAATATTGAAGTTGCTCAGTAAACCCCTGATCAGTTACTAGTTGATGGCCGTATTCTTTCTGATAAAGCCGAGCAGGGCACGGTTCCTGATGTAAAGTCTTCTTTACTACCGCTACACTTATCTTAGAGCTGCAGGACCTTAATCCAAGACGGACAGTCGATCCTAATATACTCCGCAGCTCAACTTTCAGTCGATAAAAGCAGTCGAAGGCCGTGAAGACAAATAGCTTGAGTACAGTCGACTAGCCTAATGAGATTTGTACGTGGTGTGGCGTGCACTGCTCTCAAGAAAATCCTGGGCGCTCGTCTGGCTTCCTTTGTTCTCTGTGACAGTTTCATTGAGATGGCTTCCTTCTATGCATCCCAGTGTTTGTCCTTGTGACGGCGGTAAGCCTCCTGCTCACACAGATCAGCTCTCTTTTTATCGGCTCCTCTAATACGTATATTCAGACCGACGAGAATTCCCTGGTAATCGAGTTGTAAAGGAAATGGAATATGTGCTTGTTTCCTAATAAATATCCATGTGATCTGATTTTAAATTTAATAATAATAATAATAATAATAATAATAATGTCCGCCTCTGTGGTGTAGTGGTTAGCGTGATTAGCTGCCAGCCCCGGAGGCCCGGGTTCGATTCCCGGCTCTGCCACGAAATTTGAAAATTGGTACGAGGGCTGGAACGGGGTCCACTCTTCCTCGGGAGGTCAACTGAGTAGAGGTGGGTTCGATTCCCACCTCAGCCATCCTGGAAGTGGTTTTCAGTGGTTTCCCACTTCTCCTCCAGGCGAATGCCGGGATGGTACCTAACTTAAGGCCACGGCAGCTTCCTTCCCTCTTCCTTGCCTATCCCTTCCAATCTTCCCATCCCTCCGCAAGGCCCCTGTTCAGCATAGCAGGTGAGGCCGCCTGGGCGAGGTACTGGTCATACTCCCCAGTTGTATCCCCGACCAAGAGTCTGAAGCTCCAGGACACTGCCCTTGAGGCGGTAGAGGTGGGATCCCTCGCTAAGTCCGAGGGAAAAACCGAACCTGGAGGGTAAACAGATGATGATGACGATGATGATAATAATAATAATAATAATAATAATAATAATAATAATAATAATAATAATAATAATAATAATAATATATTCCTATGAGACCAACCAGTGAGTAAAGAAATTTTGATTAACGTCATTTAGGCTAGCTCCATATCAATTTTGACGTTCTGCTGAACTCTACCAGATGATCGAGAAACCAGAAGTCTATTCGATACCGAGCGAGTTGGCCGTGCGGTTAGGGGCGCGCAGCTGTGAGCTTGCATTCGGGAAATAGTGGATTCCAATCCCACTTCCTGCAGCCCTGAAGATGGTTTTCCGTAGTTTCCCATTTTCTTACCAGGCAAATGCTGGGGCTGTATCTGAATTAAGGCCACGGCCGCTTCCTTCCAGGCCTATCACTTTCCTGTCAATCGACGCCATAAGACCAATCTATGTCAGTGCGACGTAAAACAAATTCGATGACCGGTTGCTGAGCTCATTCATATTTTAGGCTTTTTATGAGAGGTTTAACGCCGCATCAAATCAGACAGGTTTTTACGGACGATGTGATAGGAGAGTACTGAGAATGAAGTGGCCTTGGTCTTAAAAGAAGGAACAGCCCCAACATTTACCTGGCATGAAAATAGAAAACCATTAAAACACATATTCAGAGCTGTAGATAGTGCGTTTTAAACCCAACATCTCCCGAATGCAAGCTAATAGATGGTGCCAAATTAAAATGCCCACACATGGTAACTGAGGCTGTAAGATGATGATGATGATGATGATGATGATGATGATGATGATGATTATTATTATTATTATTATTATTATTATTATTATTATTATTATTATTATTATTATTATTATTATTATTATTATTTGCTAGTTTGCTTTACGTCGCACCGACAATGATAGGTCTTATTGGCGACGATGGGAGAGGGAAGGGCTGGAAGTGGGAGGGAAGTGGCCGTGGCCTTAATTAAGGTACAGCCCCAGTATTTGCCTGGTGTGAAAATGGGAAACCATGGAAAACCATCTTCAGGGCTGCCGACAGTGGGGTTCGAACCTACTATCTCCCGAATACTGGATACTGGCCGCACTTAAGCGACTGCAGCTATCGAGCTCGGTTATTATTATTATTACTATTATTATTATTATTATTATTATTATTATTATTATTATTATTATTATTATTATTATTATTATTATTGGTACACGTTTCGAACTGCGCAGTCCACTCGTCCGGTGGTTCATTAATCAAGTTTATCGGGTGAACACCGATATCTTGTTCGAACCTGTGATTTTAGGTACTGGAGGCCAAATTCTACTATTGATTCACAAAGAGAGCTTCTAATATTGTTTTAATTAAGTAAATCATCTACATTTCTTAAGCGCTCTGTGGATCTGTCATTGAGCTGTAGCCTCAAGATCCAAAGATATTGGATTAAAATTCAGCAGCTCTAGTCGGAATTTTGAGGAGCAGAGGGAAGTTCATTAGATACTCCATGTCATGCGACGTCAGCAAGTAAAATATCTTTGGTGAGACATTTGACATTTACTCGACATTTTGACATAAATATGTTTGATGGCTGGGGGTTATATGAAATAGTGATACAAAGTATGTGACACGAAGTTAACTAGTAACCGTGCAGGCTGTGATGTGAAGTATTCATGGATGGCCATTACGGAGAGTCATATAGAGTGCTCTTTAAAAAAAAAGCCTCGTACCATCATACTCTAAAGCAATGGTATTCAAACTTTTGGGCTGGCGTACTCCGAAGTAAGAGTATATTGCGATTATACCAGAAATAACAAATGATTGTTCCTGGATGCCAAATAATATTAATTATAATCATCATATTCCTGTTAGCCTCCTTAGTTTAACAGTTAGCACTATTAGTTGCCGTCCTTGGAGGTCTGGGTTCGATTCCCGGTACTGATAGAGATTGGGCTGGTATGTGGCTTAAATGGTACGTGCAGCTCACCTTCATGGGGTGTGTGCCTGAAAAAGAGATGAAACACCTCAGGATGAGGATACGAGTTTACTTTACCACCTTTCTCAGCTTATCCAGCTTGCTCAGGGTCCCAGCACGCACCGAGGCATGAAAAAGTTGTGGCCGGGGTTTAAGGTCGCCCTGACACCACGGGATTTTCAACTGAAACTCCCACCCCAGCAACACCAGGAATCAAACCACAGTCGCCGGAATGACAGGCAAGCAGCTAAGCCGCTACACCACCCTCTCCCCCATAATAGCAATGATGTATGTAATCGTCGCTGGGCAAAGGAAAACTCGTAACTCTTTCGGAGTAAAGTTTACAGAAGAAGCCCAAAACTGAGCGGTCATCGGTGGCCGCAGGACTGTTCCTGGCATTTTCATAGCCCAATCATTCGAATGTTCCCTTCTCATGCAACGAGGCAGTGGAATTACAAGGTTTTCGTTGCCTAGCAACTATGCATGTATATAGTGTATGAGTGTTACGACTGCAACCATTACTATTGTACTGCTACTGGAAAAACTGGTGTCAACGAGTGGATTTAGAAAGAGAATATTAAAACAAGAGCAATGCAGCATAAGCAAGTATTTTCACACACCAAGTCAGCAAGAGGTAAAACTGACAAATTTTAGAATGAATATTTTGGAAAATGATGATGATGATGATGACGATGCTTGTTGTTTAAAGGGGCCTAACATCTAAGGTCATCGGCCCCAATAATTCGGAAAATGGGACTATGTGAAGCGGTAGACAAAAACAAATCATAACAAGATTTTATTGAAAAAGCAGACTCGACTCTTTTCTGAACTGCTCACTGAAGGCTACGATAAATTTGCGTACCCCTTGAGGCGACCCCGCGTACCACACTTCGAATACCACTGCTGCTCTAGAGAAGTGATTATTTCATTCGCGGTAGTTCCACTCACCCTGAATCACGTTCCTCCTTTGGATGCACTGAATCCTGCACTTGTCGACTCGAAATTACACGCAGGCGTCTCTCGAAAACGATACGTTATACGCAAATAAACTGATCGTTGTCACTTTGAGTTTTATTTATTGAAAGACATATTTATTATTACTTGGCATTTTTTTACCTTACGACTATCGAATACAGGGTGAATCTAAATTATACCGCAAAAATTCAGGGATGCTCTTCGTGTTATGTAAAGAACGATGGAACTGTCAGATTGGGGGTCAAAATGTTCCATTTCGAGAGAAAGAGGTTACTTTGTTACTTTGATGAACTCGCCGTATTCGCTCTGCCAGAGCGCAAGCCGCTACCCACTGCTGTGCTTCAGGGAGGGGAGGGGAGGTGGGATGTATGGCAGACGAAGACGGAGATAATGCTCAGTGCGAATGCACAGGTTTCTGGTTCGTCTCCGGCAGTCGCTCCCCTGTCCCCGTAGGCAGTATAAAGTTTGCTCTGTCCTCATTAGTTAGTAAGTTTGCGGCAGAAATAGCTCAGAATGGCTGTGTTTTGATACACCAACGAAGAAATGGCTGATGTGTACCTAGCCTACGGCGCAGCAAATAGCAACAGGAGAGAAGCCTTACGGATTTATGGAGACCGGTACCTTCTGGCAGTCGACTGCATGAAAGAGGGCTGAAGGAAACCCTCTCGCGACGGTAGTGTGCACATTTGAGCATCGGTTTGGTGTCAATATTTCGGCCGACATTGTTTGTAACTATTTATTTGGACTGCATGTCCGTCCTCTTAACCTGGACGACTGTGAGTAATGCTACCGTTTCTTGATATAAGCACTACCTGCATTATTGGAAGATGTTCCTCTAGGTATCCGGCAGCGAATGTGGCTGACTTATGATGGCGCTCCACCGCTTATCACTCGCCGGGTTACGCAACACTTCAGTGAACATTGTCCAGGGAGATGGTAGGTCGTGGTGGACCAATTAAATGGCCCCGCGCTCGGCCCATTTAATTCCCATGGACTTTCCTTGTTACGTGAAGATCGCGGTAGAAGGGAGTAATATTGAACGTTTACTGTAATCAAACCATTGGGAGTATTGTTTCTTTCGTTCAGTATGTAATTTCTTTCAATGGTTGTGAGTAACGGAATGCACGATCGTGTAGCAGCAGCGATCCATATTCCCGCATGTTAAATAATAATGAATGTTACTGCGACCAAGAGACAAGAGTAGAAATGGTCGGGTGCATTCTTGACTGACAATTACAGCGTGTTCTTGTACTGTATGTGCAATTATGGCTGCTTAATAAACAAAGTGTGATATTGCCTGTGAGAGAAAAGGGCAATTCTATGCGAGTCGAACGAAGAAACCTATGCGTTCACACTAAGCATTCATCATCTCTGTCTCCGTTTATCATTCACCCCACTTCCCCTCCCTTCACTGAAGCACAGCACCGGGCAACGGTTCGCGCTCTGGCGCAGCAAACACGTCATTCTGAGTTCGTCAATTTGAATCGTGTACCCGGAAGTAAGAAAGGAACTTCTTTCTCTCGAAAATGAACATTTTCTCCACCAATCTGATTACGCCATCGTTCTTTATACACTGCTGTGCAAAACTTAAGGACGAGATAGATATAGCAACATAACATATCAGCTATTCGGTGGAAATATATGGAAGTTCGGTAATATGCTGCCAGAGGTCTCTCACACGTGCATAGAGATCTGGCGTGAGGTCAGCGCGACTATAGCGCCAAATGGGTCCGCCCCCCACAAAACGAGGCAGCTGAAGGAACGGGACAAGACAGTTCGAGTCAATCAATCAGCGAGCTGTTACGGTGCTTTGTGGTGGTGTTATTCACTATAACATGACCCGGAGATTACATTTGGATGACTTTACACGGGGAAGAATCATCGGGAAAATGGAAGAAGGACGAACTGTTACGAGTGTAGCCCAGGAGTTTGGTATTGCTCACAGCGTTATTTGACGTGCATGGAGAGCATTCCGTACCGAAAGCACTGCTGTTCACAGGAGAGGAGGGGTCAACCACGGTCAACTACAGTAGCAGATGACAGCTACATTGTGCAACAGGCAAGAAGAGACTCACGTCAAACAGCGGGTGCAATTGCAACCACATTTAAAATGACTGCAAGGCACCCAAATCTCACGCTCCGCAGTGGCATGGCGATTACATGGGGGTGGTCTGCTTGCCCGACGACCATTAAGTTGTGTTCCGTTGACACCCGCAGATCGGCGGCACCATTTGCGATGGTGCCAAGAGCATCAGGTCTGGACCGATGAGGAGTGGGGTCGCGTGCTCTTCTTACATGAGAGCAAATTCAGTCTGAGTAGTGATTCTCGACGTACCCTCATCTCTCGAGAGGTGGGAACACGTATTGCAGCCAGGAATTCTCGAACATTATCATTTTGGTATTCCAGGTGTTATGGTGTGTGGAGGCATAATGTTGCATGGTCCTACCGACGTCCATATATTTGAACGGAGTACACTCACCGGTCATCGTTATTGTGACAGTATACTCCTTCCCCATGTGCGTCTTTTCAGGCGTGCATTCTGGCCTGACTTAATTTTTATTGATTACAATGCACGACCGCATCGAAAAACGCATGTGGAGAAACTCTTGGAACGAGAGGATATTCAGCGAATGGGCTGACGTGCCCATTCCCACCGATTTAAATCACATCGAGCACGTGTGGGAAATGATGGGCAGATGTATTGCAGCACGTCCACATGCACCACCGACCATCCAGCGGTTGTCAACCGCGCTGGTGGAGAAATTGAACCTCCTACCACAAGAACTCCTTACCAATCTTGTGGCCAGCATAGGAACACCTTGCAGAGCGTGCATCGCTGTCCGTGGTGAACCATGTCTCTTCTTTTGTGATGTCCAGGGGACCATCATGAGTCGCAGTGATTTACGTGTAATTTATTGTCTCCGTATAAAAGTGTAATTTCTGTTCGTCCCATCACATATTCCTTTCAGTTGCATACCGTACCATACTGTAACAGTTCTTCCTGTGTATGGTTCAAGTTACATCGAGTTATGTTACTTGGCAGTAACACAACATCTGAAAGTTAATTTCCTCCTTAAGTTTTGTACAGCAGTGTATTACACGGAGAGCATCCCTGATTTTTTGTCGGTATAATTTAGATACACCCTGTAGTTATTTCTGCGTTACTAGGAAGAATGGGGATAAATGCATCATCAAATACAAATGGTTACGACATCGGTAATTATTTAGCTAGAGGAGTACATTTATGTCATTACAAACTCCACAGTAAGGCTATAAATTACCATTATAGTCACATTAAATAAAGTAAAATACTAACCACAGAAACGTAGATATGTATGGAAAGTTCAAACATATTCGTAGTTTGTAAATATTTAAAATCAAAATTTAGGTATAACAAAACTTCTGAGATTTTCAAAATAATGTCCATTGTACCAAGTTTGAAGACGACATATTGAAAATTGGAGAAATCAGTCATCGTTGTCAGAAAAATATATGAATTCTGAAAGCGGCTGCCATCAAAAAGGACTGTGTACCGGCGACCTATCGTGGAACAACGGACCGTTGGACCTAATTCATACTATGTGAACACATCCCATGCTAGAATGGAATGATCAGCAGCTTCCATGGTACCTTTCTGACAGCTGGAATGCCTTGTTATAGTAAGTTTGCTCCATACAGAAAACCTATTAACAAGCAGAGACAAATGCAGTAGTAACATAACGCATCGAACTATACTACTTGTTGGCAGTCCCCAGACTGTAATTAGTGATCTCATGATTCAAGTGGGACATTATCCCAGTGTCGTGCTGTTAAATAGAGAACACTGCATTGAACATGGCTGCTATTAAACCGATTTTGCTACTCTGTTATCACACACAATTCTTGCCAGATACGACACATCGCGATCGCTAAGCAATTGTGGCTGAGCACTATGCAAATCACTGTGAATTGGAATGATCTCACTTACGTATACCTAGAACACGCGTGATACCGTGAAACAAGGAATACAATTTTCGAAATCGACTGTCTAACGTTGTTGTAACTACAAAGACGCACACACGGCGAAGTGTGTACACTATTTTATTTACTAATTATATAGGCTACAAATTATACACGCACATTAATGAACCACCATTTTGAACAAAACACTTCTACGAAGAATGAAGAAGAAAAAGAAGAAGAATAACAGGAAGAAGGCTGCAATACTAGCATGTCAACCAAATACCAACACAACAAAATCACAACATGAGTTCACGACTTTCACTAACAACTCTCGCAAACAACTTAACTTCAACTCCCAAGACGGTCTCTTTATATACATTGCTTGGCCAGGCTTCTAGAAAAGTATGACATACCATGTTTTCTCGTAATTTCTAGAGTCTCCAATAACCTATTTACAAATGGATCGACTATTCTGTAACTGTCTAGTGACAAAGAAGCGTTGTTCTGAACTATTACCCTGTGTTGCACAACACTGCATTGGATTTAAACATCATATTTACAGGTAATAAACTTTGGGAGTGGCGACCCCATCGTACTAACAGCCTATATCTGCTTCATTAATTACATCCCTGACCTGGTCAATGACTGTAAAACAGGTTTTAGATTTTTAATTTACAGTTAATAATAAATTATATACTATTAATTACGTGTTCTTACATTAAATAAACTCTTACTAATGTACATACAACAGACGTGTCGTGACATAACCTCACATGATTTTTACACAAGACAAAAATAATAAATGATACGATCACTATTTATGCCAAATAAAGTCCGTACATAACTACCTAAATAATAATAATAATAATAATAATAATAATAATAATAATAATAATAATAATAATAATAATAATAATAGACGTAAACGACTTCATAACCACACCTCACAAGTCACAATACTAATACTAATACTAATACTAATACTAATACTAATACTAATACTAATACTAATACTAATACTAATACCTACTAATCGAGCTCGATATTTCGACTATTTACTCATGGGTTTAGAGAATTATTTCCAAGTTATACTGGTCCTTTACTCTTGCATCAATGTTTTGGCACTCATCATAATTCCTCAGTCGATGTCAGGTAACTCACATCGCCTTGCTATGAGTAACGGGTCGATTATCAACCTGAATGATATCGCGACCTACTCCCTGTATATTTATATTTGTGCATTCCAAAGACATCGTGGGATAGTGGCGTCACTTAATACCAAGTAACATACCAGTCTTCCATGTCTTCGACATGTCAGTGTGTCTTATTCATGATGAAACTTATTTTGGCTTGTAACATAGTATTCACAATGATACGAAGCGTTGATAGGAAACAATTTAAATACGGTGCATATGAGAGAAGCTTATGACTATGGACAACATAAACACTTATGTCAAAGACTGGTCTCGATCCGGTGGTATACATATTACAGAGTCCATAGCCTCAATTTTCATGGTCACCGAGCTCGATAGCTGCAGTCGCTTAAGTGCGGCCAGTATCCAGTATTCGGGAGACAGTAGGTTCGAACCCCACTGTCGGCAGCCCTGAAAATGGTTTTCCGTGGTTTCCCATTTCCACACCAGGCAAACGCTGGGGCTGTACCTTAATTAAGGCCACGGCCGCTTCCTTCCTACTCCTAGCCCTTCCTTGTCCCATCGTCGCCATAAGACCTATCTGTGTCGGTGCGACGTAAAGCAAGTAGCAAACAAAAAAAATTCATGGTCAGATGACAAATTTTCAAATTGGTATGCTTCACTCTCAGACAGCACCTACCATGCTGGTTGGTGCACTTGTTGCCACAATTTATTTCAATAACAGGTTTTCTGGTTTCTTACCACATCATACAGTCTATAATTGCTATTTCCATGTTATTTAAAATAAGTTTTAGAATGAAATGTCTTTACTTCTAATTATTATCTGCACTATCCATTATATAACAGAATGAATACAAAAATTAGCATTTAGAAATAAACGTTTTAATTTTAGTAAGAGGACCAGCTACTATCGTCATTATTGTCAAACGTTCGCCTCAAGTGCTTAAAATTGATAAGTTGAATGCCAATGCAATCAGTTGGTACTTAACAATTCGTAAAACAACATTTTCTAAGAAAAATATTTCGAAAAACAGGCGTTTCTTCTGAAAGACATCATCATCATCATCATCATCATCATCATCATCATCATCATCATCTGTTTACCCTCCAGGTTCGGCTTTTCCCTCGGACTCAGCGAGGGATCTCACCTCTACTGCCTCAAGGGCAGTGTCCTGGAGCTTCAGACTCTTGGGCGGGGGATACAACTGGGGAGAATGACCAGTACCTCGCCCAGGCGGCCTCACCTGCTATGCTGAACAGGGGCCTTGTGAAGGGATGGGAAGATTGGAAGGGATAGACAAGGAAGAGGGAAGGAAGCGGCCGTGGCCTTAAGTTAGGTACCATCCCGGCATTCGCCTGGAGGAGAAGTGGGAAACCACGGAAAACCACTTCGAGGATGGCTGAGGTGGGAATCGAACCCACCTCTACTCAGTTGACCTCCCGAGGCTGAGTGGACCCCGTTCCAGCCCTCATACCACTTTTCAATTTTTCGTGGCAGAGCCGGGAATCGAACCCGGACCTCCGGGGGTGGCAGCTAATCACGCTAACCTCTACACTACAGAGGCGGACTTCTTCTGAAAGACATTAATTCAAATTAGTGTTATTAAGTAGTTTGTAGTTTGGAACGAGAGGATATTCAACGAATGGACTGACCTGCCCATTCCCCCCGACTTAAATCCCATCGAGCACGTGTTGGACATGATGGGCAGATGTATTGCAGCACGTCCACATGCACCACCGACCATTCAGCAGTTGTTTCATTCGCTTCTGAATAAACATAATATATTGTATACAGTTCCTATTCATAGGCCACAGCCGATTCCTTCATCCTCATCACCCAACTTCATTCACCATCAATCATTCATTTTATCTTCGTTAGCTCGTCCACTGAGGTTGGCGCCAGGAAGGGCATCCGTCCGTAAAAATATACATATAATAGCATCTCATCCCTGACCCCGTACAGGAAACAGGACTAATACGTAATTATACATTGTATAATAGTAGTATTTCATTATACGTCAAAATACTATTAATAATAATAATAATGTTATTGGCTTTACGTCCCATTAACTACTTTCATGGTTTACGGAGATGCCGCGGTGCCGGAACTTAGTCCCACACGAAAATTACATTTCATTTCAGAAATTCCGCATGCGTTGGCCGGCGTACGAATCGCGGCCACCTTGGTGAGAAGGAGTGACGATGTCTCTAGGCTATAAAGCCCCGTCAGCATTCCGCGTGCTGGTTTCTTGTATCTAAGTTATCTGGTTTGAACTTGGGCGATTTTAGCAGATTGTTGAAGATAGTCACGCATGTTGGCATTGTACACATTGAACACATTAGATATTCATTCTAATGCATCTATTTAGAATTTTTATTTCGCTGTAGGAGTGCTGATCGTAGTTAACTGCCATGATGCTACCTGTTAGTGGGAACGAAACATCTCTTAACAACCAATGGAAATGAAATGGGAAATGTTGAGGTACAAAGATGGGAAGTATAAAGTTTATCGAGATCGCAAATATACCAGTGCCAGGCGTTTTGAAAGTGACCTATCGAAGATAAGATACCGTTTTCAAGCCCTAACATGTCTTTCGAAGGTAGAAACAATGCCTTGAACCCATTAACGCTTGTCTGGCAATCAAATGGTTCTCCTTCAGGGTGTCTGTTGGGGTCGTACAAAAGCAGTCCTTCGCGTACGAATGTCCATTGCTCCCGACACTTTCTGGCTATCAATGGCCAAAATGACGAGCAAATCAGAGCGCCGTCCACTTGAAATTTCGTGAGTTCTGTCAGACTTCAAACTCCGTCAGCAGTTCGTACTGGTGTGTCGCCTTTTCGAGGTATGCCTATCACTAATGGATATCACCTGGCAAGTATTATGCGTGCATGACACACCTCACGTGCCTTTCTGAGAACTCTCAATATGAGGTTCATGAGCCACTAAAGTGCCCTGGTACGATGCATGATAATGACCCATAACAGGGAATTCCAACATCTTCTATTGCTGCAGCTAGTTATCAATATTTTCAGGGTTTTAGAATGGTTTCTACAAGGGCAGATATTGTCTATGTCTACTTTTTTCTTTTTTTGCTAGTTGCTTTACGTCGCACCGACACAGATAGGTCTTATAGCGACGATGGGACAGGAAAGGGCTAGGAGTGGGAAGGAAGCAGCCGTGGCCTTAATTAAGGTACAGCCCCAGCATTTGCCTGGTGTGAAAATGGGAAACCACGGAAAGCCATTTTCAGGGCTGCTGACAGTGGGGTTCGAACCTACTATCTCCCGAATACTGCATACTTGCCGCACTTAAGCGACTGCAGCTATCGAGCTCGGTGTCTATATGTACTAATAACGCATATTTAGCGACTGGAATGAGGCACTGAAGACTGTTTTATGAATATATACTGTATTTTGATATGTAACGATGTCCATCATTCGCGCTGAACCTGAAATATTTTCAATTTTTTTAACAGGAATGTTACACATACTTTAGAGCATGCTCACTTAGTGGAAACATGTTTTTACCAACACAATGTTACATTTTTGGAATATTTATCTTATAATGCGACAGATGAAGGAAAGTAAGACAGGATGGTAGATATGAAGTCATAAATCATGCAGTATATCACAAATATTACTGTCATTGTGCTGCTTCCTATTCAAGTGCAGATTATCTCATGTTATTCCATCACTCTTCTCGTAGGAAGTGAAGACGACGTGCGGTCAACAATTCAGCGATCATTAGTCTCTTCACTTTTAAAATGTATATCTCTATCTTTCATTCGCTTCTGAATAAACATCATATTTTGTATACAGTTCCTATTCATAGGCCACAGCCGATCCCTTCATCCTTATCACCCAACTTCATTCACCATCAATCATTCATTTACCGGGCGAGTTGGCCGTGCGCGTAGAGGCGCGCGGCTGTGAGCTTGCATCCGGGAGATAGTAGGTTCGAATCCCACTATCGGCAGCCCTGAAAATGGTTTCCCATTTTCATACCAGGCAAATGCTGGGGCTGTACCTTAATTAAGGCCACGGCCGCTTCCTTCCAACTCCTAGGCCTTTCCTATCCCATCGTCGCCATAAGACCTATCTGTGTCGGTGCGACGTAAAGCCCCTACCAAAAAAAAAACCTTCATTTTACCTTAGTTAGCTCGTCCACTGAGGTTGGCGCCAGGAAGGGCATCCGTCCGTAAAAATATACATATAATAGTATCTCAACACATCCCCGACCCCGTACAGGAAACGGGACTAATAAGTAGTTATACATTGTATAAAGTAGTATTTCGTTATACGTCAAAATAATAATAATAATAATAATCTTAATAATAGTAATGTTATTGGTTTTACGTCCCATTAACTACTTTTATGGTTTACGGAGATGCCGAGGTGCCGAAACTTAGTCCCGCAGTAGTTCTTTAACCTGCCGGCAAATCTACCGATACGAAGCTGGCGTATTTGAGTAGGCCTACCTTCAAATACCACCGGATTGAGCCAGAATCGAACCTGCAAAGTTGGGATCAGAAGGCCAGTGTCTCAACTGTCCGAGCCATTCAGCCCGGCAATAATAATAATAATAATAATAATAATAATAATAATAATAATAATAATAATAATAATAATAATAATAATAATAATAATAAAGATTGGATTTCTATAGGGTAAAATGTTAGAAGTCAAATGTATTTACGCTAGTAAGAAGTATTTTAGTCCACGTCTGTGGTGTAGTGGTTAGTGTGATTAGCTACCACCCCCGGAGGACCGGGTTCGATTCCCAGCTCTGCCACGAAATTTGAAAAGTGGTACGAAAGCTGGAACCGGGTCAACTCAGCTTCGGGAAGTTAACTGAGTAGAGGTGGGTTCGATTCCCACCTGAGCTATCCTGGAAGTGGTTTTCTGTGGTTTCCAACTTCTCCTCCAGGCAAATGCCGGGATAGTACCTAACTTAAGGCCACGATCGCTTCCTTCCCTCTTACTTGTCTATCCCTTCCACTCTTCCCATGTCCCCGCAAGGCCCCTGTTCAGCATAGCAGGTGAGGCTGCCTGGGTGAGGTACTGGTCATCCTCCCCAGTTGTATCTCCCGCCCCAGAGTCTGAAGCTCCAGGACACTGCCCTTGAGGCGGTAGAGGTGAGATCCCTCGCTGAGTCCGAGGGAAAAACCGACCCTGGATTGTAAACAGATTAAGAAAAAGAAGAAATAATATTTTATAGCCTGCATGACAGCCCTGCAACGTAACTTGCCTGATTAAAGGGTATAACATTTCAGAACGCCTAAATCAATGCAGCACTTCCTACATAACTGAAGAACTGGTTAGACGACACTATAATAATAATAATAATAATTTCGTGTGGCTATTTCTAGCCGAGTGCAGCCCTTGTAAGGCAGACCTTCCGATGAGGGTGGACGGCATCTGCCATGTGTAGGTAACTGAGTGTTACTATGAAGGAGGATAGTGTTATTTGTGGTGTTTGAGTTGCAGGGATGTTGGGGAAAGCACAAACACCCAGAGCTCGGGCCACTGGAATTAACCAATGAAGGTTAAAATCTCAGACCCGGCCAAGAATCGAACCCGGGACCCTCTGAACCGAAGGCCAGTACGATGACCATTCAGCCAACGAGTCGGACAGATGACATTGATTTTCACCAAATAAGTGTACATTCTATAGATAACCTATTATAGCATGAAATCCCTGGCTCCAATAACTGTATCTGTTCTATTTACAACTGAGTTTAATTTTCTCCACAATGTCAAATCTGCCACTTCGCTGTTTATATCTTGAGCCATCTCCTGGAAGATTTCTGCTGGATCCTCAACAACTCCACCATCAGATGATGTAGAAATCCTATACTTTACTGGAGTGGCAAGCTAAAGTAATGAATAACAGTGACAACGATACTGGTTTTATATCTTACTAATTGCCTTTGCAGTTTTCGCATACGCCGAGAAGCCATAATTTAGTCCTAAAGGATTTCTTTAATGTGGTAGTAAATCTATCAATACGAGGCTATCGTGCATTGGAACTTTCAAATACTAGCAGACTGAACCGAAATTGGACCCGCCAACTTGATCTCAGAACTCAGAAGGCGCTCCATCTCCTGATCCACTAAGCAAATAGAGGGTAATTTAGTTTCCTCGTTGAACCAGATGATGTTATACCATTTCAGTCAGCTAAGATCACTCTAAATATACTCTAACCGACCCCCTCCCCTCTCCGACGATTCCTTCATAACGTTAGGAAAGGGCGTTAGCAGCATCAACCATCTTAGCGTTGCTTTTGGTGATCAGGGCTGAAATGAAATGAAATGGCGTATGGCTTTTAGTGCCGGGATGTGTTCGAGGATTTCGGCTCGCCGGGTGCAGGTATTTTTATCTGACTCCCGCAGGCGACCTGCGCGTCGTGACGAGGATGAAATGTTGATGAAGACGACACATACACCCAGTGCCCGTGTCAGGGGAATTAACCAATTATGGTTAAAATTCCGGACCCTGACGGGAATCGAACCCGGGAACCCTGTGGCCAAAGGCCAGCACGCTAACCATTTAGCCATGGAGCCGGACATCAGGGCTGTTGTGCCGCGTTTTCGGTTGGTGAGTGGCCGTGAAAAACCGTGCCTGCCAGTATTCCTCCACCATGTGGGGTCGCAGGAATGATCTGTGTCGCACATGTCTACTTGTTTTGCGTCCAGATTTCCTTCCTGAGTTAGTGGGTATACGGTTTTTTATATGTTTTCCAGCAAGCCACTCCTCAACTGAGGACGTGGTACAACAGTCCGAATCACTTCGGGAAACAAAATGAGTTCGGGCCGCGGAAGACTAGAAAGCAACTGACATACGCCACTTCTATGTTGTCAAAACTAAATGTCAGACAGAGACAGAGCGATAAAAGTAAAGAGAAACAAACTTGTTCTAACACATAGAGGAGCCGTGGGGCGTTTTAAAAATGTATCCTCATCGCAGTTATATTGAACAACGTAATGGCATTCGGTTCATTGGGACTGGGGTTCGATTCTCGGTCGGTGGTGGTGGGGGCTATCAGGTATTTGTATTAGGTTCTTCCACGTAGGGGACTGGGTGATTTCTTTGTCTCAATACACATTTCTTCATTTAGAAACAACACAGTACACTGCCAACCTCCACACGAACACATTCATAAATGTAGGGTTGGGCTCATGACATGTGTCTGGGCGTGAAATTAGGGCAGATTTAAATGTGCGACAAAGATCGCTCCTGCGACCTCTCCGTAGTGTTGGAAAACGGGGAAAGAAGGAAGGAGACAATATATAAATATATTTTACCAGTTTATTTACGTCACACCGACACAGTTAGGTCATATCGCGACGATGGGATAGGAAAGGGCTGGCAATGGAAAGGAATTGGCCGTGGCCTTAATTGAGGTACAGCCCCAGCATTTTACTGGTGTGAAAATGGGAAATCATGGAAACCCATCTTCAGGGCTGTCGACAGTGGGGTTCGCGGCCACTATCTCCCGAATGCAAACTCGCAGCTTTGCGCCCCTAACCAGACGGCCAACTCGCCCTGTTAAATATTATTAATTCTGACAGTGGCCTTTTTAAATTTTCCCTTTATATTCCATTTTATTCTTGTAATACAGAGATAGCCGAGAATTCTGTCCACTGTGCAGATCTCCTGTATTGCGACTGGTTGTCGGTATCAGACATGTACAGTTAGTTCCCCTGTCATCCACACTTCCCTCCTTCCTTTTCAGTGCTCTACGCAGCTTAATCGTGTCACAGAATCCAGATGATTTAGTTTTGTATGATTGCTTTCAACCGATTTTATGACCGTCATTTTCCTCCAATGAATTGAATGATGCGCGGGTATTCCAGTCTGGTCTTTTAACACGAAATTACCGCAGGCAAATCCACACTTGATTCATCCGAAGTTTACTAAATGTTCGAAGCTTTGTATAATACCATACTTGCCTTTACGTTCCACTGACTTCGTATGTGGTCTTCGAAGACACTGAAATACTAGAAAATTTCTCCCGATGTGCTGATAAATCTAACGACATGAGACTGGTGTGTATGAGCAAGTATGGAATTCACTCATTTTGATCCAGATCAAGTTCACAAATAGTGCGCCGGCCCCGTGGTGTAGGGGTAGCGTGCCTGCCTTTCAATTGGAGGCCCAGGGTTCGATTCCCGGCCAGGTCAGGGATTTTTACCTGGACCTGAGGGCTGGTTCGAGGTCCTCTCAACCTACGTGATTAGAATTGAGGAGCTATCTGGCGGTGAGATAGCGGCCTCGGTCTAGGAAGCCAAGAATAACGGCCAAGAGGATTCGTCGTGCTGACCACACGGCACCTCGTAATCTGCAGGCTTTCGGGCTGAGCAGCGGTCGCTTGGTAGCCAAGGCCCTTCAAGGGCTGTAGTGCCATGGGGTTTGGTTTTTGTTCACAAATAGTGCAGACAGCTCCGGATGTTTCTTAACCGGTAACTCTTTTTTTTGCTAGGGGCTTTACGTCGCACCGACACAGATAGGTCTTATGGCGACGATGGGATAGGAAAGGCCTAGGAGTTGGAAGGAAGCAGCCGTGGCCTTAATTAAGGTACAGCCCCAGCATTGCCTGGTGTGAAAATGGGAAACCACGGAAAACCATTTTCAGGGCTGCCGATAGTGGGATTCGAACCTACTATCTCGCGGATGCAAGCTCACAGCCGCGTGCCTCTACGCGCACGGCCAACTCGCCCGGTACCGGTAACTCTAGCGTGAAATAGGTGGGCCAATGACCTTCGATGTTAGGCTCCTTAAAACAACAAGCATCATCATCATCTCAAAATTCTGGAGGAATATTAATTATTTCGACAGGCAGCAGTATGGACTATTTCAAGTACAAAATATCATATGGACATGTATCCAATGTGTAATATTTTGAATTAAAGCTGGTTATATGGTACCTTACAAAAGTTATAAAAAATTAACAAGTGACTTAATGATGTATTTATTGATGGTAAACCCTGTTTAATATGCAATAGTTCAACCAAAATGACTTACCGATGCAAAACTCTTACGTAATATGTAGCTGCTCAACACAGTGACGTATCCATGCATGTATTGATGCCCGAACTAATGTTCCTTGGAACAGTTCCCAGTACATGTTCAGAAATCCCACCACCGACTTAAATGCACTTGGCAATAGTACGTGTAGCGCTTTGTAGGTTGTCTTGGTGGTATTTTACGGGGGCATAACTTTACATAATACTAGCGTCCGTCTCTTTTAATTCTGTATTCCTTCAACCTAAAGATAAAAAAACCGGGCGAGTTGGCCGTGCGCGTAGAGGCGCGCGGCTGTGAGCTTGCATCCGGGAGATAGTAGGTTTGAATCCCACTATCGGCAGCCCTGAAGATGGTTTTCCGTGGTTTCCCATTTTCACACCAGGCAAATGCTGGGGCTGTACCTTAATTAAGGCCACGGCCGCTTCCTTCCAACTCCTAGGCCATTCCTATCCCATCGTCGCCATAAGACCTATCTGTGTTGGTGCGACGTAAAACCCCTAGCAAATAAAGATAAAACTCGTGTTTGTGCTAAATAAGTTACTTGTGTGTGTTTATTTTACCATCGTTATTACGCGTACCAAGCACACACCCTTTCTACTGAAGCAATCTGTATCTGTAGAATTGGATTATACACATAACATTCTGCCAGATATATTTTCCCCGGGCAACGCGTACAATTTCGCTATGAGACGTTTCCACCTGTGTTAGGAAAGTCATGTAACAGTGTGCACTTGCACAATGAGCCGTGTCGTAAGGTAATTGTGGTGAAGAGTTTAAAGTACTTATTTGATACTATCAGCCTAGTAATTACTGACACCGAGTAAGTGGCTGCATGGTTTGCGTCACGTAGCTATCAGCTTGCATTCTGGAGATAATGGGTTCGAACCCCACTGCCGGCAGTCCTGAATTTTATTTTCCGTGGTTTCCCATTTTCACACCAGACCAATACTGCGACTGAACCTTAATTACGGTCACGGTAGCTTCCTTCCCACTCATTGCCCTTTCTTATCCCTCGTCGCCATAAGACCTTCCTACGTCGGTGCGACGTAAAGCAAATTGTAATATTCCATCAAGAGAGTTGGCCGTGCGGTTAGGGGAGCGTAGCTGTGATCTTGCATTCGGAAGATAGTAGGTTCTAACCCCACTGTCGGCAGGCCTGAAGATGGTTTTCCGTGGTTTCCAATGTTCACACCAGGCAAAGGCTGCGGCTGAACCTTAATTAAGGACACGGCCGCTTACTTTCCACTCCTAACACTTCCCTATCCCATCATCGTCATAAGAAATATCTGTATTGGTTCGTCGTAAAGAAAATTGCCGAAGTAAAATATTAACTGCCCTAGGAAAAATTAACGTAAAAATGTTACGAGAATGAGTCACAAAATGGATAGGTCGACAAGATTCGTGATATTACAGGAATCCCATGAAAAGTTATTGCTCGGAAAGCAAAGATCGTCAGAACTGGCACCGGGCACCAATTCATCAATACTTCAGCATAACTCTTGGATCATGAGGGAATGGTTTGTCACACCTAAGGAGCTCTCTTTTCGCTTTTTGATCAGTGCAGTGACTAATTTACAATTTTTCTTAAGTTACATTGACACAGATAGGTCTTATGGTTATGATGGGATAGGAAAGAGCTAGGAGTGGGAAGGAAGCGGCCGTGGCCTTCAGTAAGATACAACCCCAGCATTCGCCTGGTATCAAGATGGGAAACCACGGATAACCATCTTCAGCGTTGCCATCAGTGGTGTTCGAACCCACTATGTCGCGGATGCATACTCACAGCTGCACGCCCCTAACCCCATGACTAAATAATGACTAGTTCGTCATTCGCTGTTCATGATACAAGTTGAACGTCTACTTTGATTAATTTATAACTTCAGATGAAGACCACTTTCTGAAATATAACTTATATCTTATTCCTATTCAGAAGCTGAAGGATTTCACACAACCCCAAGGTAGTTCTCGTGTGGACAAGGATTTTTATTAGCAGCTAACTCTCTGCATACGCAATAAGCAGGGTGGCGCTTTCCACGATATAGACAACATTCTGCTTTTCCAATTTCGAAGTAGGATAAATTCCTCTCTTATTGAGCTTTATTTCAGAGAATAAAACCTTCAAGCTTTAGTGCTAACATGGTACTGTACCATTCTGGGATAAGCCTCTATGTCCGGGGACATGCGATGTGTGCTGACTTGGAGAGAAAGAGTTGGCTGGAGACTCTCCTGTGGTTTCTGAACTTGTTAATAAAAGCCCTACGGTGTAACACTTGATTTTGGCCTGACACATCACGGCTTAACACCATCTTGTCACCGACTTTGCGTGTGAGAACGGATATCGGAAAGAGCCTTGCAATTGTTGACGGCTTCTCTTTTGTGCAGGTTCCTTGGTACGGATGAGACGGGCTCATGTCCTACTTCCGGCGACCCACTAGATCACACAGATCACGCGCTGGGGAATCGCGACATACGAGGCACTTCTCCCCTTGGGAGCGTCGCTGCTCAGAAAGTAATCGAAAAAGGAGAAAGAAAAGTGTTTTTATAATGGAATTGTTGTTCCTTCATCTTTAACGTTAGCAATGTTCATGCCTTGTAAAATCTGGGGTGGTGTTCAAATGATGTGAGAAATCAGAAAAGAATGGCGACCTAAAATAGATCTGGAAGTTAGCCACACAAGGATAAATATTGTGCTGACGTGTATAAAACAACACCAGTTATAATAAAATAATACCTTCTAATGGTTTTAGTGAATCTATAATAGTAGCTTCAAACCTGGTTGGCCCGGGTTCGATTTCCGGCTCTGGTACGAATGTCAAGCTAGTGTTAGAGTCTAGAGCGAGTTGCACTTAGTTACAATTTGCTTTACGTCGCACCGACACAGATAGGTCTTACGGCAACGATCGGATAGGAAAGGGCTAGGAGTGGGAAGGAAGCGGCCGTAGCCCCAGCATTTGCCTGGTGTGAAAATGGGAAACCACGGAAAACCATCTTCAGTACTGCCGACAGTGGGATTTGAACCCACTATCTCCCGAATACTGGATACTGGCCGCACTTAAGCGACTGCAGCTATCGAGCTCGGTAGTTGTTGCATTTAGTTTTAGGAAACATAATGAATAAGAAAAGCGGGAATAAAGTCCGAATCTCATCCATGTATTAGCGATAATTCGTACTTTAGTACTTCAATTAAAAGTGAAACTCTCCTCGCCTGAAGGCCTGCAGATTACGAGGTGACGCATCATCAATTCGATGCGTCCTCTCGCTGTTATTCTGGGATTTCTAGACTGGGACTGCTACCTCATCTTCAGACTGCAACTCAATTGTCCTCCAGTAGCCTGTATTTGTCTCGAAACATCCCTCATATCCAGGTAATATAACTGATCTAGCTGGAAATCGAACCCCGGTCTTCTGAGTTGGAGGCAGGCATGCTACCCATAGACAGCGGGGCAGACACTTACAGAATATTGTTGATCGCAACTGCGAGCTCATTGCATTTGCTCTTTATTTGTTTATCCGAGTCCGAAATCACTACATCTACTCTATTTACACGTTGTTTTCCCAGTATTCAACTGTCGAGACGGCACATTCATTGGCTTCCACCAAATCCTCCATACTACTTGGTTTAGGCAGATTCCCACAAATGAGAATGTGTGTATAATCTTGCTTTTACCACACTCACACTAATCTTTATCACCGTACCCCACTTCTTCAAGTTGGTTTTACATAGTGTCACTCCAGATCATAATGTGTTAAGCGTCTTCCAATGTCCATACTAAAGATGATGTCCTGCAGCTGGCTTCTCTTTCACTTCCCATAATCGTACAGGTGACTTCCTTCTCCAGAGCTCCTTTCGCCAAGATTCGGCTGATGATGGGATTGATGTTGTTGTTTGTAGCAAGCTCTTCCTCACTTTCAATCTTGATGGATGGGCGTGAAGTCCAAACGTTGGGTGTCTTGGATCTGTTTCTTTCTTCTTCTTGCTCAGTTTCTGCTGCAACTTGTCTCCTAACATATGCAGGTGCTACTCACATAAGTGGAAAGATCTTATTAACAGCAATTGGTCGTAAGCAGCCTGTAACAATGCGACCTTTCTCGTGGAGGGCAACATTCACTTGGTTTGTATGAGCGGAATTTCTCCAGACTGGAGCAGCATACTCTGCAGCACAGAAGCACAGGGCAAGGTCAGATGTACGGAGGTTGTTAGGCTGTGCTCCCCATGTTGTGTGTGTGAGTTTGTGAATGAGATTATTCCTGCTGCATACCTTCTGTTTGGTATCTATACAGTGCTGTTTATAAGTTAGGACACGGTCCAACTTTACCCCTAGATATCTGGGTTGATCACAATGGTTTAATTTGTGTACTTTCCAGGTTGCATTCAACTCCTTTCTTGCTTCTTTGTTACGCAGATGGAATGCACATAACTGAGTTTTCTTCGGATTGGGTTTTGGACGATTCTCGTCATAGTAGACAGCCAGTTCTTCAAGAGCAGATGTCAGTTTTAATTCTGCTTCTTCAAATGTCACTTCTTGAGCAGCAACAGCTGTATCATCTGCGTAGATAAAGGCCCTAGTATAGGTGTTAAGTTGGTGATCGTTGGTATGGATGTTATATAATATTGGAGCCAACACACTTCCTTGGGGGAGGCCATTCTTGTGACATCTCAATCAGATTTTCTTGTCATTCAGAGTGATAGAAAGCATCTGTTCTGGAGTAGGAATTGAATAAACTGTGTCAGTTGATAGTCTCTGGTTGTTGAATACAGCTTCCTTGTCATTATCTTATGATACACTGTGTCATAAGCAGCCGTGGGATCAATAAAAGCAACTCCTTTTATTTGTTTCCTCTCATATCCATCCTCGATATGCTGAGTTAAATTAAGTATCTGACCAGAACATGACTTCCCCGGCCTGAAACCTAATTGTTCCTTTATAATCATTTTATCGATAGAATCATAAATACGATTCAATAACATCCTCTCCAGAATTTTGAAAATATGGCAGAGAAGAGATACGGGTTTGAGGTTTTTGGGATCATTTGGTCTTTTCCTGGGGTAAGCATTTGCTTTATTCAATTTCACATACTATACTACCACCTTGGGAAAATATATATCCTATATACTTGATCTACCTGCAACTGCAGGCTTTCAGCACAGTCTCCCATTATGATACATTTATTGGCAGAGTGATCCACTGCCTACCATTTTATACCTTTCATTAAATGATCCATGTAAACTATGAACAACAAATGTGAAAGATGGCAGCCTTGACCAACCCTTGTAACTACCTAGAACCAGGAGTTATTCTACAATCAATTCTCACTGCAGCCCAATTACCGACACAAATGCCTTTGATTGCTGTACTAATCTCCCCTTAATGCCATACTACCTCAGTATATCTACCATAATTTCCCTTGATACTCGGTCATTTGCCTTCTCTAGTTCTACGAAACATAAACATAGATGCAATTTTCTCTGATACAATTTTTCATTTACCTGGGCATGATGAAAATCTGATCCTGACAGTCCCTCTGTGGTCTGAAACCACAATGGTTTTCATCCAATTTACCCTTAACCACTGATCGTACCCTCTCTTGTAAAATGCCATTGAACACCTTGCCTGGCATACTGATCAATGGAATATCTCGATAAATGTTGCAATCCTTCCTCTTCCCTTGCTTATATATAGGTGTAATTACTGTTTTCATTCAATCAGAATGTACCTCACCGAAATTCCATGCTAAGCCTGTTACTCCATGAAGCAATTTCATCCCAGCCTGCCCTCTGACTTCACCACTTCAGATATAATTTCATCCATCCCTGCTGATTTTTCACAATGCGGTTATTTACCATACTTTCCACTTCCTCGAGTATAATTTCAATCAATCAATCAATCAATCAATCAATCAATCAATCAATCAATCAATCAATCAATCAATCAATCAATCAATCAATCAATCAATCAATCAATCAATCAATCAATCAATCAATCAATCAATCAATCAATCAATCAATCAATCAATCAATCAATCAATCAATCAATCAATCAATCAATCAATCAATCAATCAATCAATCAATCAATCAATCAATCAATCAATCAATCAATCAATCAATCAATCAATCAATCAATCAATCAATCAATCAATCAATCAATCAATCAATCAATCAATCAATCAATCAATCAATCAATCAATCAATCAATCAATCAATCAATCAATCAATCAATCAATCAATCAATCAATCAATCAATACTGATCTGCGTTTAGGGCAGTTGCCCAGGTGGCAGATTCCCTATCTCTTGTTTTCCTAGCCTTTTCTTAAATTATTGCAAGGAAATTGGAAATTTATTCATCGCTGCTTTCCACCTCATTAAGTTCATTTTGCACGAATTCAGCAGAAATATTTTCTTCTACGGTGGAAATATTTTCAAAATATTCCTTCCATCTGTGCAGTGATTCGCTAGGATCCACAAAGAGTTAACTTGATATACCCAATAAATCATTTATTTATTGTTTCCCTCCATTGCTAGGATTATTACAATATAGAAAGGTTTACTGCCACTTGACAAAGACTTTGTGGGAACGAACACATGACGACTCAAAAATGGGGCATTTTCCGAAAGACCCAGTGACGGACTTCAAAAATAACCTGTAGAGCAAAACGCGCGTAGGGCAAAAACAGACTCATAGGAATAGGACACTATTTATCCAACAACAACACCAGGAATGTGTACAAGACATTACGTGAGAACCTATGCAGCTTCCAACTACTAGCTCCATAATCCTGTTGCTCAGATGGAACAGTAGGGACAAATATTAAAGAGAACAGAACGATATTAACTGATTACTTCTGAGACGTACCAAATTTTGATCAATGAAAAAAAGACTGAACTTCGAAAAACTCACGCCGTACCTTGATTCACAACCCCCGACACTGCAGGAAATAGCAGAGATAATCTCATCGCTCAAAACAAAAAAAGTACTCGGAGAAGACGGCCGCCCCGTAGAGATGTTGAAACTTGAAGATGACCTCACCAAAGAATCCACACGCTCTAAAGAGAAATGTGGGAAACCAAAACGATCTCATAGGATTGAATGTGCTCATTGATATATCCATTACATAAAAAAATGACAAAGTGGATCCGAACAACTACAGAGACTTATACACACTAATGGGCACTTATACAATCTCCCTAAACCCCTCTGAACCGTCAGAAAAACAGACAGACCATTGGATTGACGAATACCAAGTGGATTCCAGGAAAGGTCGATCGTATACCGAACAAATATGGAGCTTGAAGAACATATTAAACGTCCGCAAACCCAACAAAACCATCGTCGCCTTCGTGGACTTTAAGAAGAACTCTGTTCGATACGCTGGAAGAACTCAGAGTGGACAGAAAGACCAAAGAACAGATCCATCGAAACCTCACGAGCATGAAATCTAAAGAAATCTTTGAGCCTTTCGAAGTACGAACGGGCGCCAAACTTTCGTTTAAGTCCTAGACGAAGTCATCAGTGAATGGGAAGAGGACATCAAAACTATGAAAATCGAGAGGCCACGATACAAAATGAGGGTCAATTGCTCAGCTATGGACGTAAGGTTTATAAAACACAGTCTATATCAGCACATAAGACATTTAAATGATCAAAACCGATCTTCGGAATTATATTCTATCATCAATTAAATTCTTAAAATTACATTTAAAGTTACCTAAAACAAAAAGGATAATATCCATATAAACTGTATCGTTAATTGGTTTAAAATTGGTGGCTAAATCGATCTGTACTACAAATAAAGATGAAAAGGAGATAGAACGTTAGAAATGTATGAAAAATCATTCGTCACTGCCACAATTTCTTTTAATAGTTTTACAAGTTATAATCTTGATCTGAAGGTTCCACCGGTAATGAGGGGAGTGTTATTTTAGCGCCGCGTGCCTGTGAGTAGCAGGCGGCTGCTACGTCATATCGAGTTTTGAACAGAATCGTTTCTCAGGTTGTTTCATTCAAAATGTTCTCAAGTTCCTTTTTCAAATCTAGGAATATTTCAGTGTTTTCCCCTCTATTTAGATCTAACCCATGTTTGACTTTAAAAATTAACATAAATAAGGAAATCGATTTTGATAAATTACAATTATTGTGTGCTGATATAGACTGTGTTTTATTAAACTTCATGTGTGTAGTATATCGTCAGTACTATAAGAGAGATTCAGATAGCGTGAAAGAAAGGCCTCAAGAAATTACACGAGAAATCCCAATACATGAAATATAGCACAAAAACTGAAGTGGAAATGGAGTACAGGACGATCTCGCCGGTACACTTCTTTAAATACCTCGTGTACGTATCATCATTGACCTCAGAATTAAAACTAAGGCATTGAGCCTCAGAAGTTGCCTCAAGATATCTTCTGGCTATGCCTGCTTTTAGTCCGTGAGAGGTACTTTTATTTCCCTCACGCTCTCCGGGTAAGTCCGGCAAACCCCATTATCCGTCACCTGGGATGAGCCCTATAGGGAAACAGTTAAACCTCACGAATGAAGAGGTACTGGGAAGAAAAGAAGAGACATTGTATTCAATTAATTCAAACGCACTCCTTAGTTCCAATTCGATTCAGTATTTCATCATTTATAACCCGATCTACACATTTTCCCTTCTTCTATAACACTACATTTCGAAAGCTTCTATTAACTTTCTTTCCTAGTTATTTGGACTAGAATGTGCCGGGATTATTAAGATTAACGACATCTAATGTGTTCAACAACATACATTTAATTGCTGTTCGGGATAAAATGTCATATCTCCCAATGCTCTTCTTACCCATTCTTCCCTTATTACTGGTCACGCCTCCCAGACACATATCGATATGCTGTCCATCAGAACAATTTTCGTTGTGTTAATTTCCGTATGAGTAGTGTAAAGGAATATGAACCTTAAGTACATTATTCTGTAGGAGTGCGTAAATAAGTCATGTAAGCATACATTCTTAGAGTGCGGTCCGGCTAATATTGAACTCATGTTTTGCAGGAAGCTAATACCCAAGATACTTAACCACCGATATCGGCATGGCCACACGATGGCCTGTATTACGTACTCTCACGTTATTTGTATTACGTCACACTTTAGAGAATCGGTTGTTTCATAAGAAGCTCGGTCATAGGGATACAAATTGCTAGAAATATTTCAAGGCTAAGACTGTTGTAAGGCTTCTTGGAATGCCACAAGCGGATTTGCAAAAAGACGTCAAGGTTGTGACATTTAAGAACGTTTTATCTTTTCCATGTAAACTACACAAAAGGTGCTGGCTTCCCTCCCAATCGCGTGGTGGTGGTGTTGTTGTAGAAAATCAGGTTCACTAATCCTTAAAATTTTGACCCCAGACGATGGTTATGGTTGAGTTTCATACGAACTATTATATTTTACTCTGAAATAAGAATATTCAACAAGTCAGAAATACAACTGACAGGAGCCTTTTAAATATCGGCCGACTACGGCGGTATTCGATTGCACAATCTAAAGTAAGGAAGATGACACCCCGTCCAACTGTTGTAAGCATCCAGACGACCTGTGTCAGTAATACCATTAATAAGATAATAAGTCGATAGGTTTGTACTTAGTTTCAATGAAATTTTTGGTACAGTCCTGCTTATAAAATTAAATATTGTGATCTTTACAGAATTTTTATTAAAACCGGGCGTGTTGAAAATACTGTAATTGATTTCCTAAAATTTTGCAAATTATGGAGGCCAGAGAGGAGTAGAAGGTGAACGTAGTTGGCCGCTTTTATCCCCCAGGAATTCAACTAGTGCTCATTTCTGAAGCAGGCTTTGTGGTTCCCACGGCCATGTACCTCTCCAGACGTGGAAGTCTTGTCACTGATATTTTATTTTCTGATGAGGAATTGAACCATAGTCCGTCTGACTGAACTGAGCATGTCTTCGTTCCCAAGCTAGGTAGTACATTTTCTAAAATAAGACACCCCATATAAATTCAGTTGCGTCCAGTGATTCGCTATCCCAAATTAAAGTTAGTGATTCACCGCTCTTTGTTTAGATACACTAATTATTTCTTTCTGTCTCAATCTGTTTACTGTCTAGGGTTGGTTTGACCTCGGACTCAGCGATGGATCCCACCTTCACGGCCTCAAGGGCAGTGTACTGGAAAATAAGATTTTGAGTTGGGGGTATACAACTGGAAATGAGGACCAATATCTACCCCAGGCTGCGTCACCTGCTGTGGTGAACAGGAGCCTTGTGGGGGATGGGAAGATCGGAAGGGATAGACAAGGACGGGAGAAGGAAGCGGCCGTGGTCTTAGGTTAGGTACCATACCGGCTTTTGCCTGGAGGAGAAGTGGGAAACCACGCAAAACCTCTTCGAGGATGGCTGAGGTGGGAATCGAACCCACCTCTACTCAGTTGACCTCCCGAGGCTGAGTAGACCGCGTTCCAGCCCTCGTACCACCTTTCAAACTTCGTGACAGAGCCTGGAATCGAACCCGGTCCTCTGGGGGTGGCCGTTAATCACACCAACCACTACACCACAGAGGCGGACACACTAATTATTTCCTGAGTAATAATTTTGAGAACCATGTGAGTACTTCAGATATGATACTACTTCTTCTTTCTGGTCTTTTCCCAGCTAATTGGGATTGGCACTACACGTACATTTTTTTTCAATTCGCTTTACTTCACACTGACACAGATAGGTCTTATGGCGACGATGGGAGAGGAAAGGGCTAGAAGTGGCGTTGTATCCAAAATGACGCACGCCAAATGCTGTCAACTTGCGTACACGGTTTTATTCACAATTATTTACAAATTAAATACAGATAACCTTAATCACTGCCGTCGCAAAAGCAAAGCACTTCACTCCGAAAACATCAACACAGCACTATCTTTAACAAATGCCTATCACTAAGCACATGCCACACGGAGATCGCAACCTTAAAACAACTGACTGCTTACAAGCATGTCATCCACAACACGTTGTCACAGTATACTCGTGTTAAATCATAACCCCAACTAAGCAATTACTCGTCTCTACCATCAATACCATCTCCTTATATAGGTGCCTGGCCAGGCTTCTAGAAAGATAAGTTACGTTATAAAATACCTTCTCGTAAATTCTAGAGTGCTTAATACATAGATATAATGTACAGAATATTTTCCATAGTTCTCGTCTACCTAGTAGCATTCTGGATGTTATAGTGTGTTTCACAATACCGTAATGGATTACAAATCATATATACAGGTAAAAATAAATTATATACAAGTTCTTACATTAACTGAACTCATATAAATGTCTATATACAGTACGTGTTTTATGACATAACCTCACAAACAATGCGATCATCCGACTACGTAACTAATAATAATAATAATAATAATAATAATAATAATAATAATAATAATCGTTATTTACCCATGGGTGAGAGAATATTGTTTTAAAGTCATATCAATTTATCACACTTGCGTCAGTAGGAAGTAAGCGGAGGTGGCCTTAATTAAAGTACAGCATTTGCCTTGTGTGAAAATAGGAAACCATGGAAAACCATCTTCAGAGCTACAGACAGTGGCGTTAGAATCTATGATATCCTGAATGCAAGCTCACAGCTGCGCGACCCTAACTGCACGACCAACTCGCTCGATACACGTAAATTGAGCCTAATTTTACGGCTGTTAACCGGGCGCGGAGGGATGTGTTCACTATTGTTTGTTTCTGTGGTGGTTTGCCATATGGTGTTATGTGTGTATGTAAATTATTACTCATATTAAGACGAACATAAACACCCGTCCCCCGTGCTAGAGGAATTAAACAGATGCAATTAAAATTCCCGGTTCGGCCGGGACTCGAACTTGAAACCCTCTGAACCGAAGGCCACTACGCTAAAGTTTCAGCCTAGGAGTCAGACTACTACGTATATAAGACTAGTACGGTCTAAATTATTTTTATTATGATTTACCCTCTAGACGCGGCTAATTCTCTTGGACTCTGCAGAGATTTCATATAGTGTACTGAGCGGGCAAAGCCATTCCTCGATAACTGGGTCATGTAGATAAAATAAGATCCTTCGAAGGATAGAAAGAGGAAAGGATGGGTTAAGACTTGGAAAGAGGCATCGTCTTAAGTAAGGCACCAACCTCGCAGTCGCTAGGATGAAATAGAAAATCATTTCGTGGAAGGTCGAAAATTGCGATCTCAACTCACACCTACTAATTTGGTAATTTGTCCTCACGATACGAGCCTGACCCTATTCTAACTATCACGCCAGATTTTAAATATATGGAAGACCCACCTTTCAAAAATAAAACTTCCTCTCTTCCCTTCCTCCAAGAAAGTTACTTGATTATGAAGCAGGTGGACATGTGGTTACTCACTGAGGTGCGCAATGTTATAGAATTCCTGCGCCTAATGAGTATACAGTATTGATGCCGGAATAAGTTTAGAATGTAATTTAAATGGGTGTGAACAATCCTAACATTTTTGGACGACAAAAAAAGCTTGCCGTACTCAGCATAATGTACTTATTAATTGCAACGGTGCAGCCATTGTAGGACCAACTGATGTCCGTATTTTTCGGAAGAGAAACTGTCAGTGCAGTTCATTGAGCAATCATATGCTTACATCAGTTAGTAAACACTGGATGTGTCACCAGATCTGTTTGACATTTGAAAATTGTGCGACAGGGGCTGCCGAATAGGCAGTATCTACTCTTCAAAATCCGACTACTTCTCCTAGGTTTGAATGCGTGAATTTGGGATCCACACATCCCTCCTCTGCCACTGATCCATGAAGGGAGAAAATGATTGGAAATATCTAGCTGAGCATGTGTACAAATCGCCTGTGGTACAGTAATTCAGTATTACGCACTCTAAGAGATGTAGAAAATACGTAAATTTTCTCGTGGTTGACCTTAAAAACAATTTATAGCTAAACCGTCCCACGAAAAAATGTGTCAGCATACAAAAACAGTGGTGAGTTTTGATTACTGTATCATCCTCGTACTTCTCTCCTCCAGTCTATCTAGTTGCCCGAGAGTGGTATTTGGAGGTATTTGGGACAACTTGTTCATAAACTGGCGATAATGGATATAAAGGTAGAGAATATGCATCTTGTAAGTATAGGTGGGAGCAAATGCCAGGATGACATTCGTAATAAAGATACATATTATTATTACTACTATTATTATTATTATTATTATTACTGGGATCTAAAATAACTAAATGGATCCGTGTACATATTTTTTTGGGTTATTTCAAACAAATACATAATACTGAAGTATTGAATAATATACAGTAAAATCTTACCGATACGCGTGGTTACTTGGCGAGGCGCCACCGTCTTATAGGCTATAAATGGCTCTAACAATGATGATTAACAAGCGATCTAGTGGAAGCCATTCCGCTTCTCGTGTTTCGGTACTATAAAGGAAAATAATAAAATAGCACCATGCAGAATAGTCACGCGTGGTTAAATTTCCTGTACCCTACTGACCTCCTTGGACAGTATTTGCTGTAAGATGAACATAAATACTGACCCGTGGTTGACCTTAATATAAAATTTTAGCCAAAATCGTTCCACGACAAAAAAATGTGTCAGCATACAAAACCAATTGTGCGTTTTAAAGTATGCAGTATTAGTGGGATTGCCCATTTTTACAGGTTTTGTTCCTAGTAAAATCTTTTTTGACATAATTATATCTTAGAGCTGCGGGTTATCTGAAAATTTGTGTAACGAAATAGTGTTGTGTAACAAAATGTGTGACGCAATGTTTCCTAGCAACAGTACCTTGAGAGCTGTGCATATCATGGTTTTGTATAAAGAAAAATGCACAGGCCATGGATCTGTATGTCACGGCCATCCATTAATACTTCACATGACAGCCTGCACGATTGCTAGGTAACATCGTATTACACATTTTTACTGAAAGACATATTTATTATCATTTGATTTCCTAAAGATAAATTTATACCTTTTTTTCCCATTTGTATATGGAAAGTCGCTCGGTTTGTAGGTGTCGATAAAAACACTCGATAGAAACACTAAGATATGTTGCCTATGTTATCTTTAAGGCGAATAACTTTCTTCTTCTTCACTCCCCTTATCTCTTATTTGGCTTCCATGACCATTCTCACTTTTGTAGTTTCATTTTACTACACATGCTACTGAGAGGTATAAAAGTGAACTGTGATAGGAACCTCTAAATTATCAATGCTACCAAGTTACAGAAACATTTACTACAAAGCAGTTCGTGACCTATTGCTCGGAAGTACGGCACCTTTATCTTGTTTTACACCCCCCCCCCCCCAATTGCTTTTACTTCTCAGGATTTGAATTTTAAAGAAGGTTTCTTACCTTTTAGTTATGAATCTGTACGGCTCCAGTTTTCTCTCTCATCCGTTTGGTAGTTCCTGAGCTGGGAAATCGTGATGGGTAGTTGAGTGGTAGTTTTCAGTTGTAGACGGTGTTTCAAAATGTCTTCGCTAAATGATAAAGGAGACAGAATGCAATAAACCAGCATATTTTGTATAAGAGTGTACTCTATGTGCTCCAGCTCTATATGCTATACCACGATACCAATGGCCCTTTCTGGGACACAAACAAATCAGTCTGTGGAAACTATTAGGTACACAACCTTGTCATATCCCAGGCAACTGGCGATAAAAATATATACATTGCTCGCGTTGGATTCGAGCTTCCATACCCCCGAAGCCCTGTCCACTACCATACTGCGACCGCGCCCTGCCAAGTAGCTATTGCGAGCAGTTCCTAGCCCATACAATACCTGTTCCTGGTCTCTGTGTACACCTCCTGTTTTAACGAGCGTGTTATTCGTAAGTGTGCTCGTTTTACAGGTTCTTATACTGGGTACTCACGGGGTACGATCATGACTCCTGCTGTCCTCCAGCCCGTAACCACACATCTCGTTATATTACTCCGGATAAGGCAGAGGCATCGACATTTTTCTGAGTTGTAGTGACCTCGATCGTAAGAGGCGGGCCACCCGGCATAACGGAATGGAACCCCTCATATATCTTTATAGAACAAAAGTAAATTTGGCGGTCATGGCGGCCAGGCAATGCGGGTGAGCATGTCTTCGGGTGGACAACGTGCTTCTCCAACATAATCAACCTCTCGAACTGGGCTATAGTGACCTTAGAATGCAAAGAGCCTTCTTCTTTCATTCTTCTTCTTATTTTTCATCGACCAAATTCTTCTTCTTCTTCTTCAAGCCCATTATCCCTTACTTAGTCTTGGGTACTATGACCAATCTTGTCCTATCTGTTGTGTCTTCATTGGTCAGTCCTTTCGCCAGCATGTCGTGGACGTACCACCTTAGTCTGTACAGTCTCAGAATCTCTGTTTTTTTTTGTCCAATCATGCCATTTTCTGGTATCTTCGTTTCTTCTCCTTTCCTTCAAAGAGATTTCCATTGTCCACCATCACATTCTAATTTCTGTCCATCCCATCGTCACCATAAGACCTATCTGTATCGGTGCGACGTAAAACAAATAGCAAAAAATAGTAATTTCTGTCCTATCCAACAAATCTTTATTCTTTAACTTTAATTGGACTGGCATATTCCTGTCGCCATCCCCTTCCACTTTTCATCGATCTCCGCATGCTTGTACTTAAAGTGTTCAACCTACAAACAAGAACTCCCAGATATTCCTGCGTCTTGCTGATTCTCACAGTACATAGAGGAGTAGGACAAAGAAAAATGAGCTAAGTGTCGATCCTTGATGTAAACCCACGTTCACTTCAAATGCATGTAAATTTTCATGGGATCCATACACATTCTATTAAGAACCTTGGCCCTCCAAAACGAATGCTGTCCAGCTAGATAGACGGCAGATATTTAACTATAACATGGTCAGAATGTCAAATTCTTCAACAGTAGTGCTTGGCCTTTTAAACGAATCAGTTTTTTACATAAAAAACAGGCCCTTAATTGGTTCCATTCCAGCCCTTAGTCCTGAATTGGAATCACTGTACGAGTTGGAGTTTCAACCCGCGGCCTTCGAATAAGAGACAGACATGCTATTCCTACATTACGTGGCCGGAATATCTACTTCCTTAGTTGGGGCTTTTAATGCAACTGTAGATGTGAGTTGAACAAGTTAATGATATTTTCTTCAAGAGGACTGAAATTTTATATTGAGTAGTTCCCTATAGCTATTTGTTCGTGTAGTGTTCATTGAATATGTCCGATATATAAACGTTATAGGGCAGGTGTGTTGCAGATTTACTATGGATCCGTTCCTTTCCGAGTAATTACTCTCACCATTATCCACAATAGGTCACCATTTACTGAACAGTAAATACTCAACTAACCAAACATATATAAGTACAGGAAAGTAATTAAAATTGAAGTTATTGACGACAGCCAATATAGAGCACGTCATTGTGCGCATATGAACATTTGAATGGATATTTTAAGACTTTTGTGTGCTACTATGTCATTAGACACCGTGTTCATTTTATAACGCACTTTATAGAAAAAGTCTACAAAAACTGAAATAATTGTTTGACCCTCAAGGAGGAAAAGTTCTCTTTAAGCTTACTATGGTCGTTAGAGAACTTAGACGGTAGCTACATTGTAACTTATTTAGCCAGTAGAGCAAGTAGTCATATAGGTACATGAAGTAATATTAGTGAGGTAACATGTCTGATATATACCTGTGTTGATGTCCGCCTCAATAGTGTAACAGTTAACTCTATGAGTTGTCGTCCTCGGAAACCCAGGTTCGATTCCTAATACCATCAGAGATTTAAGATTGTTAAGGGACTGATTTTTTGTTAGGAATGTATATGCAGCACACCACCATTAAGGGTGTGCCTGGAAAGAGTTGAACTAAAACGAAGTTACAAGTTTCTTTACTTGTGTTCGCGAGAAACAGTAAATATATATACTTATCCACATTCCATCGGAGGTCAGAGCTGATAATTGACTCCCTGGCTTGCAACTAACTAACTAACTAACTTGAGAGGCTTGTCGTAGACCTTCTGAAAGGGGTTGGTAGTCTCGTTGTTTAACCATTTAATATAGGCAAACAATTAAACGACATCATATCGCCATTTTGGATATACCTATTAACAAACACGGAGTATTAATTTTCAAATGAAAGTGATTGAGGAAGGAGGGAGGATCTTGGAAGAAACACTTTTCCGTATCTTATAGTAACAATGTGAAAGAATATTGTAAATCAAATTTATACTTACATTATTTTCACTATACAACTTAAAGTTTGTTACTTAGATTCGTTACGGGAGGATGTTTTTCTTCGCTAATGGTTTAACGTCGCACTAACACATCACAGGCTTTTGGCGATGGAAGGATGGGAAAGGGGTACGATTGTGAATGTAGTGGGCGTGGTGTTAATTTAGGCACAGACCCAGCATTTTCCTGGTGTGTGAAAATGAGATGGAAAACTAAGTAAAACTAATTTCAGGGTTGCCGACGGTTTGCTTCGAACCAACCGTCTCGTGAACGCAAGCTCACAACTACGGGACATCGCACGGCCAACTCTTCAGTACAGAAGATACTCTGTAGTGACGAATTTCCCTGTTCTTTTTGGATGAACAGTCAAATTAAACAGTAAAGACACTCATGAGAAAGAAAAATAACGAATAATAAAAACGATTGCATAAATGATAAAGACTACGTAATGAATAAAATAAGTAAGACAGAGCATGTCGGCCGTGCGGTTTGGGCCAAATAGCTGTGTACTTGCATTTGGGAGATGGTGGGTTCGAATCCCACCGTCGGGAATCCTGGAGATGGTTTCCCATTTTCAGTAATAATAATTTTTACGACAAACTACCTACCTTTGACGGTTTCGCAGACGCCGAGGTGCCGGAATTTTGTCCCGCAGTAGTATCTACCGACATGGGACTGACGTATTTAAGCAACTTCAAATACTACCGGACTGAACCAGGATCGAACCTGGCAAGTTGGAGTCAGAAGTCCTACCCCTCAACCGTCTGGACCACATAGCCCGGCTTTCCCATTTTCATACAAGGCAAATACCGGGGCTGTACCTTTATTAAGACCATGGTCGCTACCATCCCAATCCTATAACTTTCCCATCCTTACGGTGACGAAAACCTTCGATGTGTTAGTGCGAGGTTAAAAACTAACAAAGAATAATTAAGATAAAATGTAATAATTTATATCCTTCTTTTTCTTGTGCTTTTAACTTGTAAATTTAACCTGTTGTGTACATTCAAACTTTTTAGCTGCTCATGCACTCGCCTTTATTTCTTGTTCAGCTACTATTCTATCACGATAACAATGCAAAACAATATAACTGGTTTCACGTCTCACTAAGTGCTTTTATGGTTTCCGGACGCAAAGATGCCGTAATTTTGTTCCGTAGAATTTCTTTCATGTGATGAAAAGTCTACGGATATGAGGCCGACGTATTTGAGCACCTTCAAATACCACCAGGTTGAACTGGGATCGAACCCGCCAGCTTGATCTCTATCACAATCTACTTGACTAAAAGTCCAAGTTATTACTATCATTTTATGAATTTTGAAGTGTATCGTCACGCAGTTAGCTAGCTATTAATAAGAAAGTTACAAATAATTCAACGGACTCGTCAAGCTGTATTAAAATATGAAAGCCATCAAATGAAATATCCTAGTAAATAATCCTGTCGGTGTAATTACTAAAATCCTCGAGAAGTTCGCACCTAATAACGATTTATTATTTGGTGGAAAGATATATGCAATTTGTTCAATTCCTTACTATTTAAATCACTACGCGGTGACAAATGTTTCTCCCAGTGTTCACATAAAGTTTAATGTTTACGGTATCTCGTATGAGATGAAAATCAGAGATCCTAGAAACTCGCATACGAATTACTATACTGCATATAGACGTTTCGAGTGTAAGATGACAAAGTAATGTGGTATCGAGGTGAAGGTTCTAATAGTTAAGAGTTGTAGCGTTGAAAAGTTTTCTTCTGCAAAGTTTCGTAAATACTTGACTGTTCATTCCATTCTTACGAAGATTAAAATATTCGCAGACGAACCAACTATAAATTCCTGCTGCAAAGTAAGAAATCGGGAAGACTTTTGGACAATATAAACATATGTAAATTTCTTCTGAAACTCTTAGTGATGTATTTGTAATAGATACTTCGGAGTCATACAATGTCTGAGAGAAAAATCACAAATGAAGACTTAAAACAATTATTATGATTAAATAATTATTTATCCAAATCAGTAATTGTAACAAGCTTGACATTCAAAATATGCATTGGCCGGTGGTATAGAGTGTCGCAGACTTCATTCAAAGACAACTAGTTAGAAAACCCACTCATCTAGTTTCGTAAATAATTCCTGGTAAGAACGTATGGATGAATTTCACTCATTCTCTTACGATTAAGTGTCAGTTTCTTGAAATGACAGGCTGTAAAATGCGGCAAGAAGTACGGCTCTGCTAGTTATTAAAAGGTAAATCCGGGACAGATGCCGCCCCGGTAGAGATGCCGCATACACTGTAGCTAAAGGTTCCCATCGTTACAGCTAGATGGCAATATGTGTGGTTTTTCAGTTTCTAAGGAAGAACTACTGTCTGCGAGTGTGACGAAATTTGCTCGCATATTACGCTAATTATAGCCGATATCTTGAGGCGAGTACACGTTTCCTCCTGACAAAGTTTTTCCGTGTGTTAATTTTTTGTATATTAAGTTGGCTTCAAATGCTTAAATCAGACGTTTTTAGTACAGTAGACGTCAGAAGCATAACTGTAGTTGAGAGAAAGCTAATTTTTGGTCATGATAGCCTTGAGGTATGACAACAGGAGGGTGCGGCGTCGCTCCCTGATAGTTGGGAGAGTTGCCGCACAACAATCCGGCTGAGATGCCTCATTGCTATCAGATTCTACAAGCGATCTGGAAACATTCAATACTATTCAGAGTGTACCGGTATTTTATTCGAATATTTTATCGCCTCACAATTTTTAATATACATAATCTATTTTACTGATTTCATTGGTAACATTATTTTATTATATAAAATTATATTATTTTCAGAAATAAAAATTTGCGACATGCCTGCTCAGTATAAAAGTAAGGGCACTGTTAAAAGACCTCAATAGACAGAGGAAAATGTAAGAGAGGCTGTTAAAAGACTGAAAGCCAAGGAAATACTGATCAGGGAGGCAGAATCATACTACAGAATAATGACGGAACGAACACTGAAACTTAGAATGCAGTCAGGAAATCTGGGAAAAGGCTCTCTGGGTCCAGCAGGTACAGCTACTTCAATAATCACCGAAGTCAAACTGATATTCAAAAAAGGATGACTGTATCTAGTGTTTGAGTTACAATCAGTGGCTGCATGAATCTTGCTCCACATATAACGACTGTTGCAGCAAGATTGCTAGAGAACAAAGTTTTAAGAAACAATCTGTAAAAACTTGTACGAGGATAAACATCAGTTTTTGATTCAAGAATCCTGCCTTAGACATGTTTTCAAATTACTGTGTCAGGACAGAATTATATTCATTATGATTTTGATGTTTCCTTTATATAACACGACGGCCCCGTGGTGTAGGGATAGCGTGCCTACCTCTCACCCGGAGGCCCCGGGTTCGATTTCCGGCCAGGTAAGGGAATTTTCTCTTGACCTGAGGGCTGGCTCGAGGTCCACTCAGTCTACGTGATTAGAATTGAGTTATGTGACGGTGAGATGGCGGCCCCGGTCTCGGAAGCCCAGAATAACGGCCGAGAGGATGCGTCGTGCTGACCACAGGCTCCTCGTAATCTGCAGGCCTTCGGGCTGAGCAGCGGTCGCTGGGCAGGCCTGAGCCCTTTCAAGGGCCTTAATTGCCGTGGGGTTTTATATAACACAGTGAAGAATCCATTGCACATGCACATTCATAGTAAATCGAAATTTATGATTAATTTAATGTTGAAAATTATCAGATAGATTCTTTTACCATTGAATGGTTATATTATGTGGATAAAATTGTCTTGTAGTACGTTCTAGTGTTCGGTTATATTAAAGTTGAACAAATTGGCTTAAATTTGATTTTGTCATTAATTATTTTACTTGCGGCATCTCTCCCGAGCAAAGTCGGCATCTATACCGGGATCCAGGGAGAGACGCCGCAGATGCAACAATTCCTTTGTTCCCTCCTTTCTCCCATTTACTTTCAATTGCCAATATTTTGTTCATCCCTGATCAAATGTACATGTTTTCAAATTATGCTCGATGAATTTGCAACAACTTTTAAAGTAAATATACCGAGATATAACAAAGGACATAAAAAGTGCGGCAACTCTCCCGGAATTACCCTACTGACCAGAGACTCTCATCTATCAGAATATCATCTAGCATGGAGGGCCATTGATTGATCTAGTTTACTATATTCATAACAGTTATCAACCTCTCCTGTATCATAACTGGTATGTGTACGTTGAGTGCTGAATGCGATGGACCCACCATCAGCTGTCTTAGATGGCTTTGGCATACAAGGAAAATAGTAAGTATGGTAGTTTCCCGTTGCTTTCCTCACTAAGACAGAAGTTGCTATTACGTATCATCTACCAAGCTCACTGAAATGCATGTACCAACCGACCTTTGAATGACATTTTCACATCATTCATTATAGGGGCTGGCTGCGTAAGGAATTGTATTACTAGCATCGCTCATACCTCAGCCACTTTCATATTTTCAAAGCCAAGAATGAGTCTAAGATAGATCAATGAATGTAACAAATTTGATATAACGCATACCAGGCGACACAGTGCACTGTAAACACTAGGTTTCACCAGCAAAAGCAGATCATAACTAGCTCACAATTTAAATGTTACGCCTTCCCCCTGTTTCATTTAACTTCAATATTTTTTGACCAACAGTGACCGATTACGCACAGCAAATGAGTCTCCAAATACACAATGACCTTCCTTTTAGAATATCTGACATAACTCTTTCTACAGTTGACTTAGAAGCCGTAACTATCAATGTTGCCAAGTTGAGTCAATATGGAGACGAAGAGGATGATGATTATATGAAGGGGACAAATTGACCCCTATTAATGTAATAAATTGCGCTTTTCAGTCAGTCAACATAAAATATATTTTTCAAATTTTTGTAATTTATGTAATCCCATTTATACCTTTTCAGCATAAGTAACGGTAAGCAGCTAATACCTTTTTTCTATTCCAGGTACACAATGTTTTTGCCATTTATATCACATCACTTTGTGCCTTCATTTCCTTTTCATTTCAGTTATCAAAGTAATCTAAATTATTAAATGTATGTTTATATCTGACATGTATTTTCATTAAGTTCACCACTTACCTACGTGTTACCTGTTAGAAATCTCAATTTATCATAATAAATGCTTTCAGGAACTTGCTTCGAACAGTATCATTCATTTTTATAACAATAAACCGGCTCTTTGAGAAAAGTGTGTCCTTCAATTTACGTTCTGGTGAAAGAGTATACTACAGGCAGAGGGAAGCGGGTTAGATCCACCACTTGTAAAGGAGCAATGTTTCTCTATTTTACTTGTGACTTTGTTAAATTTATTACAAATGTTATTCCTGCACAATAGGTATGAATATTTTGATTTGGAAATCTTCTTCTTCTTCTACTTCTTCTTCTTCTTCTTCGATTTTCCCACAGCTGTGGGGTCGTGGGTGCGAACTGCATCGCACATGTGGATTTGACCCTGTTTTACGGTTGAATGCTCTTCCTGACGCAACCCTATACTGTATAGAGGGATGTAATCACTATTGCGTGTTTCCCTGGTGGTTGGTAGTGTGATATGTTGTCTGAATATGAAGATTAGAATGTGAGGACAGACACAAATACCCAGTCCTCGAGCCAGAAGTATTAATCAGAAGCAATTAAAATCCCTAGCCCTATCGGGAATCGAACCCGGGACCCTCTGAACCGAAGGAGAGTACGCTGACCATTCAGCCGAGGAATAGGAATGATTTATAATAATAATAATAATAATAATAATAATAATAATAATAATAATAATAATAATAATAATCAACATCAAAACAAATAGATGGACAACGGAAATCCGCCAACACCTGGAAAAATCAGGAATCAAAGTGGCCGACATCGCTGACCAAACATGCTACAGAACGAAAATCAGCAAATGGGAAGTAGAGTCAGAGAGAAACCACAAGAAGAAGACAGGAGCTAAGTGGACAGAAGAACGAAGAGCCACGATGAGAGAATAATTGAAGGCTGCCTGGCAAAGAAGAAATTGCACAACTTCTAAGTGAGTTTTGCGTGATCAGCTTTCTGGTCTTTTCGCATCTAATAATAATAATAACAATCATACAATCTGCTGTACGTCGGACTGACACTGATAGGTCTTATGACGTCAAAAGATACGAAAGGGCTAGGAGCGGGAACGAAGCGGCCGTGGCCTGAATTTAGGTACAGCCCCAGCATTTTCTTGGTGTGAAAATGGGAAACCACGGAAAACCATCTTCAGGGCTGCCGACGGTGGGGTTCGAGACCATTTTCTCCCGAATGCAAGCTGATAGGTATGTGAACCAAGCCGCGTGGTCACTGCTCGGTATAATAATAATAATAATAATAATAATAATAATAATAATAATAATAATAATAATAATGGCCTGTGGTCTCTTGTGGGACCTCTGTGCATGTCTTTCTAGTTGATACCCAATGGCGATCTGCTCGTTTATGAGGACGAGGCTCAACTTAGGATTAAATCTAATGTTGAACAGGGCACAAACTCCCAGTCCCCGCACCAAGGGAATTAGTGAAAGGCCGAGAATCGATCCCGGGGCCCCTTAGACCTAAGACTACATGATAATCAGCTAGCCACAGGGCTGGACATTCGGTAATAACGAGAAGTAATAGTTTCAGTTATTTACAATTTCCTTTCGGGTTCTTTAAATGAACAATTAAGCGATTTCATATGACAGAAACGTCTCATTTATCTAAAATGATTTGCTGATTGTACACAGCGACTCTCATTTCAAGCAGTAATTAATAGGCGTGGATGATGTGAAATGAATGTTCCTTATTGTGGTATTCAGCAGCAATTCCGCTGCATAAAGATATTCCTGAAGTGTACAATTAAATTTAAGCTTTCTACTTTTTATGAATAGGCAGGCGCAAGTCTCCGGAATATTATGTTTTTCATAAATTCAAGCATATGAAATACATGAAACTTTGATTGTGGTACCGGTGGTCATTATTGCTGTTAGGTTAAATGAAACGTGATGAACATTGTCAGGTCCTTGGCTGAATCGTCAAGCATCTCAGAGGATCCTGGGTCATACTGGGATTTTATAACCTTGCACAGCTAAATCCTCTGACTCGGGGGCATACAACACATCACACACAATAGTGGATACATCCCTACCAATAGAGTTGGTGTTAGGAAGGACAACCAACCGTAAAAATGGCCTTAATGCATATGTATTGCTGACATCAAATACTTGAGGAAAGGCCAGGAAATATAATAAAGCAACGTTATAATCATTTTCTCCTTATAATAATCACAGATGAAAGAGGAAGGGATCAGATGCTTCGGAAATTGAAGCCATTAGCAAGAAGAAGAAAGGCAAAGTTGACGATGGACACGAAAAAAGAATTTCTACGTCTCGGAAACCTAATGCCAGAGGGGTCGGAAGAGAACAAGTGTTAAATTATGGACGTCAAGTAGGAATGACAAAGATATGAAGCTATTCATATGTAACTGGAAACAATGGCAGACTCAGCTAGGTGCCCCATGCTCATCACTTCGGACTCCGAAGTTGAGAAAACTCTGTTTCATATTTCATTTAAATAGTATTTAAATTCAATCGTCGGACATTGTAGCGGTAAGATTATTTTTAGTAAATAAGATGCAAGAATCGATTGAAGTGTTAACAGGTGCTTCATTTATCCGCAGAGGCTGGCAGGTTATTTTTGCTTTACTGGGTCAAATATCGAGGTCATTGGCCCACTTGCCGATCGAAAGCTGAAGGCATGGAAGTTAGTATGTGCGTGTATGTGGATAAGCCGTTACATTAAGACTAAACATAGTTAACTTTACAGAATTTAAACACCATCGATCATACGAGCGTTATTTGTAATTTACTGTATTAAAGGAATACTCTAGAGTGTCCGTGATTTATATTTAAAGGATTTTAAAAATCACTTCAATAACAACGTAGGCCTATTGTGTACATTTCATTTTTCCTATTTTTAGTTGTTTATTTTTATCTATTAATTTAGTCTAATAGAAATTCAAAAACAATCGTATAAATTGAAGACTCTTCGCCACCATTTCAACTCTTTAATAAATGACATAGTGATACTCTTTCGAATTTTGAAATGTGCAGATCATTGTAAAATATACTTATCTCCTTCCCGCCCGATGACAGATAGATTACACTAAAATATAATTCAGACAATGTTTTCTTCCTGAAATTGCAACAGCTGTCAAAAATTATAAATCAAATACATTCAATTTGTTGTTGGTTTCGCACTGCAAATATAACGTTACATAAAATTTAAATGTTTAATTGTAATCGTTCGTGCAGGAAGTACATCACCAGAGTTGCTTCGTGTACAGTGGATATCAAGCAAAGCGCAGTATTGTTGCGTGCTAGAAGTAAAGAAATAAGTGCCTGAAGTATAGGTGCAGGTGCCAGTCATTAAGAGATGCTGTTACCTACCACTTCGTGCTCGCTGTCACTGATTGCCCCCACTAATCTCCCTCACCACAACACACACAACACGATCCTGCTGTCACCTCATACTCGTACTTTTACGCGGTTCGCTCACATTATTTGGCAAGCATGCTGCAGGGCTGTAAGGGTGTGACCCCGATGCGATGGGAGACACCATAGGACGCCACGTGCGGCCCGGCCAGCCTCGGCTCTCAAGACGCGCCGCCGTTTCCAGGATACATGCTATGACGTCACACCGCCCCAAATGACGTCACTCGGCCAGGCCTTTCGGAGGTCGTTCGATCCATTCTCTCCCTACCTGACGTGTGTCTGCAACCACTCATCTCACCGACCGCGTGCCGCTCTTCACTAATCACAAACATTTATTGCCTAATAAGCGATCTTTTCTCAATAATTGCCATTTGGCATGTAATCGATAATTTAATGCCTTCTCTAATATTACTTCTTCAAATCACACGGCTGTTTTAACTCATATTTCCCCCAGACATTAATCTTCATTCTTTTAAAAGTTTTCACAGAGATACTCCACCCCTGCACCATTCACTTGTACCGCACTGCAGGAAAATACTAAGGAGATAAAAGTCCGCCGGAGAGCACCGCCCACCCACACAGTTGATGTATGATATTGTCCCGAGGTAGCTGCTCGACTACAACGAGATTGTAGAGAAAACAGAATAGCCGAGGGGTTGAAAATTGAACTGAAAATGGATAATTAACGATCGCATAAGTGAATCTCTCCTGAAGTCACGATGTTACGATATCATTAATTTAATAACCAGCAAAATTGTTTCTTTAAGAGACCCAAACTAGTCAAATAACTTACCGTGTTGTGCTGGTTTATGTGTATTTTACAGAAAATTGTGCTTCGGTGCTAAAAATTATGGGGAGTTGGAAAACAAAAATTGGAAAGTTGTATATTTTTAGATTTTTATTCCACAGGAAAATGCACAGTTTCTTGTTTAAGTTGTTGTTAACATTTCTCAGGAAACTGACTACAAAAACAAGATTTTCATGTTTACCTACTATACCAAAATTAAAATTATGCCATATTTTCATGGGCTTGTCTCGACCTCAGCTTTTTCTAAACCACGTTCCTCAGAGCGATTTCCACTAATTTTCAGAAACAGCTTTTATTATTTCAGTTGGTAGCACTGACAAAAACTTCTGCTTGCAAGAGAGAGATGACTGGTTTTTAATTCAGTTCTTAATTTTATGAGTATATATAGTGCATTACTTGGCGGAAATTTTGGGAATTTGATATTTTAATAAAATCTGTAATTATAACTTTCGAACTAAGGAGATGAAAATAAAATAATAACAAGAGAACAAAATTCGTAGCAAATAATATGTTGTCACTGCCTACATCATTTGCTGCTCTTTGAAATTACTTTACTTTAAAATTAAATCATATCGTCGGCTTACTTCTAAAACCTCGTATATCCCGATGCACTTCCTACGTATTATTTTCCTTAAGGCTGGCCACGCCTTCCGGCCACATATGGATATGCAGTCCATCAGAACAATTTTCATTGTGATCAATTTCCTATGCTGATGTGTAAAGGAAAATGGACCTTATCATACTGTACAGTAGGGATGTTGTTTTCATCACGTATTTACGCATTCCTACACTATAATGCATTTAAGGTTCAATTTCTTTACACATTATCATAGGAAAATGAACACAACGAAAATTGTTCTGATGGGCTGCATATCAATATGTGACTCGGAGGCGTGACCAATCTTAAGGGAAATAATGGGTAGGAAAAGCATTGCGAGATACGAGGTTTTAGAAGTAAGCCGTCGATATGTTACATTCGGCCAGGACTTCATTCTGGCAGTGAACTTACAATGACGTCAAATACGTATCTGAATATTTCGAAATTATAGCTTAAGAGATTTTATGGACGTAGGGACATAAATGTGGCAGTTTTAATGTGTGTGAAAGAGGGTATCCTAACTTCCCATAACCGTAATGAATTCTAGCGTTCTATTCTGACAAAAATGAATTAACCCCTTTTTTAAATTGTCAAGAATATCAAGAATCAAGAAGAGAAATTCTTATCGTCGCACATAATGCGAGATGTTTTGGTGCTAGCTGTGGCAAGAAATATGTAGGTAAGTTTATCAACAGAAAGCACAGTATTCATAATGTTCCCTCCACCAATCCACCGAGAGGTTGTTAACTTTATAATATCGTATTACAGAATCCGAACATTTAGTCATGTTATTATTATTATTATTATTATTACTATTATTATTATTATTAATATTATTATTGTCATGCAAATAGACCGAGCTAGTTTGGTAAAACGGATCCAGAGAGCGAGATGTTAGTATATTGCTTTTGTGGGTCGGGTTTGGAAAGTTTCGCATTCAGAATAACTACAGGACTTCTCCACTTTTCAGCCAGCTAAAATGTTAGTAATCAGGATTGGCGTTAACGGCAGCAGACTGGGACAGCAATTAGGTTAATTATGGTAAGTAATCTGAACAAAATATAAAGTAAATACTTATATTACGTAAATTACAACAGTTCTTGTTCCACCCTAGCCCAATCTTACGCTGGTTGCCTAAAATATATGTATTACTTAAAGATATGATAATTCCGTGTAAGATCACCGGCACTCTGAGCTTAATTTAATTTTGTGTGGCTATTTCTAGCCTCCGATGAGTGCGGGTGGCACCTGCCATGTATAGGTAACTTGCGTGTTTTTGTGGTGGAGGATAGTGTTATGTGTAGTGTGTGAGTTGTAGGGATGTTGGCGACAGCAGAAACACCCAGCCCCCGAGCCACTGGAATTAACCAATGAAGGTTAAAATCTCCGACCCGTCCGGGAATCTAACTCGGGTCCCTCTGAACCGAAGGCCAGTATGCTGACCATTCAGCCAACGACTCGGACACTCTCAGCTTGTACTTAACGTTTATGTAAGAAAATCCACTACCAAGCAAAGCAAATTTAAAGAGATGCTGAAGCAAGTATACAAAGTTAGACTGCTTTTCAGTATCATTAGATCACTATGTTACTAAAAATGGCGTGTTTTACACTGGTTCAGAGTTTACTTTCTTAACAGAGAACTTTTACTGCACACCGAACACTATGCATCTCTTGACGACTTCACTACACAGTTAATTAATCTCTCAAACTGCTTCGAACTGTGTACTAGATAATCGCTTTAATACACTCATTGATATAAATTTTCGGCTTATTAGATCGTGTTGAGTAGATACACTGCATGTCGGAAGTACAGAACAAAAATGGCCTAACGGTGTCTGGACACAAATGTGAAATTGATATTGTATTGTACTTTTATGTAAGTGACCGATATACTCTGTTTGTACATAAAGTTTAGTTAAGAAAATTCATATCCGGACAACAGTGGGCCTTTTATGTTGCGTATATTTACCACCTCTTTAGGCACGCCGTCGTTGCGCTCGAAATACGGTTGTGACAATGTTGAGGAGTGAAATACCTACCCGCAGCACATGTATCAGTACGAGAATGCGTTGAGGTAGGTGATGCAATACTGAACCTTAGATGGCAGAACCTTTCTGGCCAGAGTTCTAAGCTGAAATATTATCACATAGCGGTTTTTCTAGACGCGCATGTACTCAATGTGACCAAATGAGACGATAAATATTCACTTTAATCCACAGTTCGTAGTACACAGCATGTCCGACTCGTTGGCTGAATGGTCAGCGTAATGGCCTTCGGTTCAGAGGGTCCCGGGTTCGATTCCCGGCCGGATTTTAACCTTCATTGGTTAATTCCAAAGACCCGGGGGCTGGGTGTTTGTGCTGTCCCAAACATCCCTGCAACTCACACACCACACATAGCACTATCCTCCACCACAACAACACGCAGTTACCTACACATGGCAGATGCCGCCCACCCTTATCGGAGGGTCTGCCTTACAAGGGCTGCACTCGGCTAGAAATAGCCACACGAGATTATTATTATAGTACACAGCATATTACTCCGTGGGAACTAACGCTAGTTTAACGTGCTGCTGAGCATATTTTGTCTTTGGTTCACTGTCCTTACTCCTTACACCAGCCCTTTAAACCACCACTCAGCGCTGACTGAATTTGTTACAGAAGCACCCCTTCTTTGCACAAGACTGATTTTAACGGTAGTACGCAGTTTATGCAGCAACCTTCGTTCACAATCTACTCTGGTACGAATACTACAGTAGAAACTTCTTTGGATTAGGTAATAAGTTCTCCTCTCAAAACTCCATTAATTCACTTTTTTGTGATCGAGGGCCGCATAAAACATACGTTGTTGATATAAGACATAATGAGGTGCTAAACTAAGAACAAGCTAAAATCGAAAAAGTGAACAGTAATTTAGAATTGCAGAATTGCATGCTTCTTATATGAGAACACTCACCGGGGAATGATTCCCGGTTGTCTAGCAGGAACATTAGCCTCTTAGCTTCCGCGCCCTCATATTCCCTTAGCCGCTCTCGTAGATCGTGTGTATTAGACGCGAGCTTGTGCCGTTGAATTGACAACTCGTCTATCAACAACCGCGCGCAAAGCAAAGCATACAACTATCCCGCTGGCCCGCCATCCTCACTGGTCTCACGCAATTCCTAAAAGAATTCGAAACAAATGACACATATACTGGTTATAGGTCTTATTGCCGGTATCTGATAAAAAGTGGCTATAGTACAGTTGTTAGGCCCTGGTCAGGTTTTGTAGCGTTTAAAACCAATATTTCCAATATATCACGGCAGAACTTCTCAGGAATAGCGTGAAAGACATCTGGATTTGTAAAACACAACGATTTAAACAAAATAGAAGAACAAGAGGGAAAAGGAGCCTTTAAATCTCTCACCTATATTAAGCCGCCTGCTGGTAGACGACTCGGCTATGCAAAGTGCCACGTAGTTTCACGTGAATCTTGATATCTCGATCATTGCCATAGGACCTTCAGATTTACATGTAATCCGAACTACAGGAACGTAACTTTTGTCGTCACTTGGACAGAAGGTAATCAATAAAAATGGCGACTGGCACCCTCAATTTACAAAATAATTTAAATCCCAATTACGTTGCTATTGTTTTTCTCTCTGCTCCCTCAAAATCTACTTCTCAAATCAGCATCATCTGTTATAAAAGTTATTCTTAAAAGTCACAGAGGATTGTAGCACTATATCTGCTTAGAGGAGCACCTTGGAATAATAAACATTTCATTGCTGTGGTTCTCGTAAGAAGCAATTTTCAGAGGAGTTCCTGAAAGTACTAGCAAACCAATTAGCCCTGTCCACTCAATTTGAGCACATTTAAGTACCAATTGATTACATTCGATTCAGTCTCACAACGTTGATCGTAGGAGACCTAGTCAAATGTATTATACAGAAGATTTTATGAGGAGATGAAAGTGATGAGTGAAATGTGACGAATTCTCACACAAATGCTGGCCGATTGAATGACACCGTGTGCTGGTCTGAGGGATTCTTAAGTTATGCAGATCTTTTGACTGGGGAAGAATCGAGGGGAACCGGGCGAGTTGACAGTGCGCGTAGAGGCGCGCGGCTGTGAGCTTGCATCCGGGAGATAGTAGGTTCGAATCCCACTATCGGCAGCCCTGAAGATGGTTTTCCGTGGTTTCCCATTTTCACACCGGGCATATGTTGGGGCTGTACCTTAATTAAGGCTACGGCCGATTCCTTCCAACTCCTAGGCCTTTCCTATCCCATCGTCGCCGTAAGACTTATCTGTGTCGGTGCGACGTAAAGCCCCTAGCAAAAAATCGAGGGGACATTTTTTTGAACTAGATGGACTAAGTGAAAAGTGGCAATTGTATTACGAAAGACGTTGTTGAGAAGCCCTGCCGTTGCATTTATGAAGTGATGGCAATGAACATTGAAAATATACGACCACGGCACACAGACTGTAAAATCTCCACTTGCTACCAAATGATGAATGATTCAATATCAATACAATGATCGCAAAATATCAAACTAGGAAGCAGTGTAGAAAAATTAAAAGCTCTATATAGCAAACGGAATGCCACTGAGAGATAAACTATCCTCACTTGAATAGCTTACCATGTGAAGTATTGCTGAATACATTTTTAGACTTCTTAGTAATTACACTTCAGCAGAAATTGTGTGGAGAAGGACATTCGACGAACTTAAAGTACCTCAGAAGCATACTGGTGCAATGTTATTAAGTAGAAATAGATTCTGAATATAGTTAGTGTTTACCTTTCCGGCGAGCAGGAGCCGGGAGCTTCACGCAGCCCGCGTCCGGTGAACTTTTACTGCCACAGTGTCAGCAGGTCAGGCTCCATGCTGAACGTGCCCGAGCAGTGAACCTGCGGAATAATAATAATAACAATAAGAAGAAGAAGAAATAAGGCTGAGAAATTGTGTCAGAAGAAAAAATACATGATCGGAAGATAAAATTTATAATTCATAACTACAACAAGACTTGTTACTCAATAGTTTCTAAAAAATCTGTGAGAACTCCAGCATCATAAGGAATTGGAAGTTATGATAAAAGTTTCAGTCATTCACTTCACTTGCAGGAAACTTTGTGAATAAAATTCTCGCTTGTGCTTAGGGGGGGGGGGGGGGTGGAATTTTGTGTTTTATGTATTTATTCAATGCTATTCAACTCGAAGAAATATTTACATAAGTATGATAATAGTATAAACACTTATGATAATAATAATAATAATAATAATAATAATAATAATAATAATAATAATAATAATAATAATTTGAAGGTTTACTAACAGCGAAGTAGTCAGTCAAGTGCAATGGATGTCAGCGCTAAACAACATGCAATTATTTCCCATACAACAGTTTTTCGTAATATTCCCATCAAAGTGCCTTTTATAAATAGACTTGTAGCAGTGGAACGAGGTTTCAAACGACACAAAACGGATCCCTGAGTACGGTTAAAGAGGTTATGTTGGAATGAAGTAAAACTATGTGTAAAATTGCTCTGATGTGCACATAGTATACAATAAAACATTCAACGAAATATTGCACTTTTTACTTATTGGTACTTCTCCATCAGCAATTGGTATTGCTTACGTTTACTCATGTGCGCAAATGGTACTGTTAAAGAAATAGCTTGAAACTGTATTGTTTTAAACACTTTTTATCTACTAGTAGGATCTTCAATTTCTGCGTCTAAAAGCATTGTATCAATACTACGGAGATGATGATGACGATGATGATTACGATGATGATGATGATCACATCCAAGTAACTTCAAATGTTGAAAGTGCTCCGGTATGAAGCAGTCACAATAGACGTACCAATGACTGTGATGAAGTCCTCAAGTTGAGTTTCCGTGGACAGTTTCGACAGATAAATACATTCTCAAGATCTTGACTGCATCACGTTCATAATCAGATTTCTGTGTATAACTCCACCTTTGAGTGTAGTCTTGGTTTCCACCATTTCAGTTCTTGTCCTGTTAAGAGATCTCCAGAAGTATGTGTTCGAGTTCCTTCAGTTGGCCTATAGCAGTCGTATACTGAGGACTTCTGCTGCCAATATTGATTCCTAAGAACGGCTGGTGTGGTTGGAACTGCTTTGGTTTTATAATGAAACTACTCCGTAACCTGTGACTTTGTTCTTATCCTGTTCAGAGATCTCCAGAAGTATGTGTTCGAGTTCTTCCAGTTGGCCTATAGCAGTCGTATACTGCTGGCAATACTGATCCCTAAGAACGCTTGGTGTGGACTGAACTGCTTTGGTGTTATAATGAAAGTACTCCGTGAACTGAGACTTTTTATTCTGTTTAACGGCCATACATATGATGACTATCGTCCACGTCTTGTTCGAATTTCTCAGTTTCAGCTGCCACTTGCCATCGGGTTGGAGGTGGAGCTATACCACAAGTGTGGTATATAGCTTTTTGACGCTTGATGGTTTGAGGCACCCAGAAACAATTCAAAGCAGTATCCACTTTCTTGGAACGGGAAGGGGTACCCACACGGGATAGGCATACTCATCTGTATAGAAATAAAGTGTCAAGCTGTAGTTCGTATAATTGCTGGATGTGCTCCTCAACTTGACGCGTAGTAAATTGTTCGTGGCTCTGACTTCATACTAAGACAATGATAATGTGCTTTAAAAGTAGGTGACTGATAAAGCTAAAATCCAAGGCAATTGAAAACAGGGGAGAACTTCAGTTGCCTTCCTTCCTAACTGATTTTAAGGTTGCGATTTTCAGTACGATTACGTGGATCGAAAAGTGTAACCTCTGTTTTGCTAGGATTTACCTTCAGTTACCCATGCTATGCTTGAGCAATTCGTCGATGTAGTTCTGCAGCCTGGATTCTATTTGCCAAAATGATCTAGACTTGGTTCCAACACCAAGATCATCAGCAAATAATTACTAATATTCAGCCCAATAGGTTTCGTATTAGTGTAAACATTGAAGAGAATTGGTAGAAGGGCACTACTTTACGGGAGACGACTTTTCTGGTTCCTAAAACAAATTTATTTAAGTTGAAATGTCGCTTGGAATATTCTGTTCGGTAAGAAATGTTAAATAATTCTTGTAAGTTTGAAGTCTTCTGTCATTTTAAACAGCATATGTATGGGAAATCGGTGCTTGATCATATCGTAAGCAGCAGTCAGGTACACAAAATAAGCTTTAGTTATATGGCCTATCTGAAGTGTCTTTTTACTATGGAGATAATGCAATTCTGGTCACCTACCGTCTAACGCTGGCAAAACTGTTAGGATAAGAGCACAAAGTACCCAAATGTCTGGTATGCGTAAGTAAATATTCTGATATATAACGTTAGATAATTTCAGATTAGCAACTAAATTGTTGCTCATGAACAAGGCAATCACATTTTAGTCATGTGATTAACTATTTAGAATTGTCAACAACGAAGTCATTAAAATTTGAAAATATGAACTTCTTAGGTAAAGAAGAGGCCGACCAAGGGAATTATACTTGGAAGAGATCAAGGGAAAATGGGATTCAGAAGTTACCTGACGATGAAAAGAGCGGCACAAGATAGAGACGAATGGTTGTATCTACAAGGCATTTCCTTCAGGAAATAAGCGAGTGAAGTAATTTGATTGAGAATCAACCAGTCACTTATAGTCAGGGAGGAGTATTACCTCCAAATTTAGTCGGACGTCCTGAACAATATGTAACAATAGTACGTTAATTTTCAATTTTACATCGTTAAAATATTGGATGTTCTTATATGAAACGAATGAATCACACACACACATACACTTATTTAGTATATGGCAAAAACAAACACATCTTAGGAAATAATCTCCTTGAAACACAATATTTGCAGATACGAAAATCTCTGTATGTATCAAGGAAACAATATCGAAATTGAAAATCTCGGTACGCATCAAGGAAACAATATCGAAATTGAAAATCTCTGTACGCATCAAGGAAACAATATCGAAAATGAAAATATCCGTACGCATCAAGGAGACAATAGCCAACGAGCAAGGATTCAAGTTCACTGTAACTGAATTTCAAGGTTCTCAAACTACCGAATTGCTTCTGGAGTTGCTATAAGAAATTCTTTCAGACTACCTTGACACACAGAACCGTATGAGTACTGTTTACTCTTACGAATGTCACTAACTCCAGACACCTTAATTCTGGACCAAATTGTTTTACATTACTACAGTTTCCTCAGTAAATAGGCCTAGAGGAAGATTGTTGGAAGAACGTGACTTTAGTGTTCCGGTTATCGCTAGGGAGGCGCTGGCGCTGGTCGTGTCGTGACTGTGTACTGCAGGACAGCATGCGAACAGAATGAGGGGTTAGCGTGAGCCATTCCTGCACTCAATGAAGAGGGTAAAAATAGCATTTATTCCTCGGTAGATTCTTCTCCATGAATGAATGGGGGAGTAATATTAAGAACATTATACTATGAGCTGTACAAAATAATTAGTATGTCATTAACAAGGAATCGCGGGAGTTTAAGAAGATTACATCTTTTTCCTCTTCTTCCCGGACTTTACCCAGCCAGTTGGTGTCAGCACTGCGTATGGATTAAGTCTAGTCTTACGGCTGGATGTGTTTCCTGACTTCAACGCTATGTGGAGGGAAGTATTCTCCATGACGTGTTTCTGTGGTGGTTGATACAGTGATTTGTTGTACTGTATATGAACGTATGTTTAGACAAACACAAATGTCAAAGTTTCCGAGCTACAGGAATGAACCAAACTTGGCTAACATCTTCGGCCCGGCCAGGAATTGAACCCGCGGCCTTCTGTACCGGACACTACTAAGTTGACCATTCAGCAAAAGAGCCAGTCAATAAAAATATTATTCGATACGCTGCACAAATGATATATCGTTTCCGACTAGTAAAAATGAAATGGCGTATGGCTTTCAGTGCCGGGAGTGTCCGAGGACATATTCAGCTCGCCAGATGCAGGTCTTTTGATCTGACTCCCGCAGGCGACCTGCGCGTCGTGATGGAAATAATGATGAAGACTACACATACACCCAGCCCTCGTGCCAGTGGAATTAACCGATGATGGTTAAAACTCCGACCCTGCCTGGAATCGAACCCGGGACTCCTGTGACCAAAGGGCAGCACGCCAACCATTTAGCCATGGAGACGTTTCCGACTAGTTTAAGACACGCCCAATTTAAATTCTAAAATATAAGAAGCAAAGAGTCAAATAATAAGAAAAAACTGGCGCAATAGCTCTTTAATAGCCTTAGCCTGCCATGGTGACTGCTGTTCATACAGATGGTCGGTATGTATCGGAATGCCACGTGGTTAGCTTGGTGACACCCCCTAAAATTATTGCTTGGCTTTCGTGTTTGGGTCCACTACCTATCATATTAGACAACTCGTTAGCTGATAGATATCTAAGACATCGAAAATCCCCGTGAAGAAAGGATGTTCAAGAATGGTAAATCTAACTACCCTCGCAGTATAATAATAATAATAATAATAATAATAATAATAATAATAATAATGGCGTATGGCCTCCGGAGAGGCCTGGTTCGGGTCGTTTCCTCGTAGACGGCCTATTAGGCGATCTGTGAAGATGAAGGCTCTACCTAGGATGATTTCTGATGCTGAATACGCCACACACACCCGGCGCCCGAGCCATTAGAATTAACCAATTAAGGTTAAAATCCCCGACCCGGCCTGGAATCGAACCCGCGACCCTCTGAACCGAAGGCCAGTACGCTGACCATTCAGCCAACGAGTCGGTGTACCTGTAATATGAATTGATTATTTACTACTGCACAAGTTTTTATTCAGTCGCTGAAGGGACAGCGGACCTCCCAGACGGCAACGCTGTCTCTCACGCCGGAGAGATTTGATTCATTGAAGGAGATATTTTGAGAAAATGAAGGGGTTGGCGACCGTGGCCCAAAGTAATAACTGTTCCGGCGTTCTCCTTAGTGCAGGAGAGTGGTAAACGACAGAAAAATATTCTCAGACCAGCGGACGGTGAGGACATCTCTCTCTCCCGAATGCAGAGCTGTAGAACCGCGGCTACCGGTAAAGCGAAGCTTACTCTGCTCGGAATGCAAAACTGTCGAGCCACTGTCAAACCATAACCCCCACTACGCTCGAAGCTGACGCTGCATCCGCCGACCTGATTATTAATCGCACACTTTTTAGTGATAGATAGATACCCTAGTGTTGAATCGGTCGACCTCGGTTATCTTCGAGATTCGTACTGGCAACCTTTGAAACACAAACTATGAATCGCTTATGCATTACTGTGCGACATCTGGCGTACACTTTATGTACTTGTACTGTTGTTGTTTACACAGCAAAGCCAAACCATAGAATTCATGCTAGGAACAAGATTCGAATCGAGAAATGTTATACAATGTTATATAATGTGTGTGTGGCATATTTGTTGCCTTAAGGTAATAAAGTTTTAAAAAATTCATATCGATCGATCATATTATCGATTCAATTCAGATTTATTTCCATGTAGTTGTCAGTATTACTGGAGCCGGGAGAGCTCCCTCCTTACTCCTCACCCCTGTACATAAATCTATCGCTAAAAAGTGTGCGAGTAATATTTCTAGGATGGAATGGGCGTATCATTAAAAGTTCGTTCAAGAAGGCTGGATATTTCACAACATTTTTGGAATAGTAACCTGGCTGCCTATCGTAATGATGGCGTATGGCCACCGGAGAGGCCTGGTGCAGGTCTTTTGCTAGTAGACGGCCTGACTACCTATTAGAAGCTCTCTGACAGTGAGATTATCCCATTTGTACTGTGACCGTTCATGACCTCGTCATACGTATATGGAGACATCCTGTAGAAAGAATATGCCGTTTTCCGCGCGGTTCTACGTCAAATAGCCGCCGAACGGGGATAATCTTGTCGGTTCCGGGATGCGAGCCGCCCCCCGTAGAGTCACGCGCCTCTCCTCTCGTTGCGCGTAATTGAGAAAACAGGGAGTACAGGCACCCGTAAGTGGAATTCTTTCTCTCTCTGAGCGAGGGAGCTGGAGCAAGCGGGATGTCACATGACTGAGAGGTGAGGTCACGAAGCAGCCTCCAGGAAGTCGTCCCAACATTCTAGACGATATCACCCCATGTATTCCCCTAAATATCTGGTGGTATCAATGTATCGCTTTCAACTGTTGCGAGGCTATCAATATTGATAACTCGGAAATGCTTGATAGATAATTTCGAGTTACAGCTTCAATAAATGAGGGGATTTTATGAGGATTTATCATGTAGAGAACCATTCTACATGATAAGATTAACGAGAACTGCGCAGGTAGCGAATATCTTGAAGTGAGAAAGACCAGATGCCCGGCTCTGACAGGACCAGGAAAACTAAAAAATCCCCGGAGTCAAGCTCCACCTACTTTAAATTGGCACTGACGCTTTCAAAATTACAGGCGAGCCCGTGAAAAATTCGCAATGGAAAATGATCAACGAAAAGCGGGATGTACATGCTTTAATTTGATACTAAATTCAAAGTGTAAATACACCTGCCACCGGAGTGAGGTGTGACAAGGGGGCGTGGACTGATTCCCCCTCCAGAAATAATTCGTTCCACCATATAGGCGAGAGGCAAGAGACCAGGGTACCCAGTATATTCTGTGCATTTGGTGTGATCGACAAGTCTATTCGTGAGTGAACAGTTACTGTGAATACTCAGTGTTTTACATTGTGGAAATTCCTCATCGAACAGTGATATGTAATAGTCAGTGACAACATATAGTGAGCGACAGTGCGTTGCAAGCCAGATATTGATCATGCGTCTAATGCAGCCTGTATGAGCTGGATGTGAATTTTTTTAATTCGGATTATGTGTCAGAGAGGCGCGTGGTGTTCAAAATATAGTTCGATCACAGTGTAGCGGTGAGATTCGAACCGACGACATCAGTGATTGGCATTCAGCCATTGGTTTATAGACCGGGCAGTGTCCGCCGTATTCGCTCTAACGCAGTGAGTTGCACATTGGATTAAATATTATTGAAGTGGAGTGGGTCGATTGATGACCGATATAAAAAGATATAGTAACACGTATGTTCAAACCCTGTGAGTGCGTCCGTCTAGCGCGTGGTGCTCCTAGAGTCAACTAAAATATTTATGGAGAACTAGTGTGTGCAAGGGAAAGAAATGGTGTCGAGCTGCAGGACAGACTAATAATCTAGGGCTAGGATACTTAAATATACATATGAGTACCTTTAGCCGAGAAGGGTTTAAAATGCACGACACACTTAGTGCATTTATAACGCAATAATCCTTCCTCATTGCATGTGTGACCTACGAGAACTTCAGGGCTGGTGAGAGGTCGGCTGTATAGTCGCTTCAAAACGTCAGGTATACTCTGGACCTTCCAACGACATCTGAGGATCCAGTCGGCATGCGGACGAACCAGCAGATGAAGACCATGGACAACCCTGCAGATATCAACGCCCCGATGACCGTCTAAGCTAATGGATGTACTCCCTGAGGGCAGCGAGCCGCAGAAGTGATAAGTACTCTTTCATTTATCTTGATGGCTAGTCACTTGTAGGGAAATAAAGATCATTTGCATGTAAATACCTTGAGTATCATTTGAGTATAACGCAGGTTTCAGGGATTATAGTTGATAAGATTTTCCTGTTAGATTTTCTTCGTGGCCGGAGCCACTCATTTTATTAATTAGGGGATATAATGCATGATAATTAATAAGGCCCTAGTATAATTTACAGGTGACGTGATGTAAATAACGGGAATAAAGTTTCATTAGGTGATCCGATCGTCCAAGGCTGAGTTTAACTGTTACGAATCCTCACACATTTCCTGATTAGTTATTTAGGATGATACGTCACCTGATGATAGAAGTTCCTCCTGTATATATACTAAGGCGGCATACTACAAGACGGCAGTAAACAAAGTGTGGGTTGTACTTGAATTTATAGACGCGATTAACCATGAATCATTTTTTATTGTATTTTATTTTTATTCTGAAGGCTAGAGTCCTCTGGTTAAATGTGCACTGTTTTCGGGATATGAGGGAAGAAGGGACAGTATGTGATTTGTGAGTTCGTAAGTTTGAAAGTACAGTGGTGCGTACATATATGTGTTCTCCGGTAGAAGAGACATTTGAACAGTGAAAAAAAAATGCCGGCACACGGATAAGATGGCTGAGGGCATATGTAGGGTGATGCGCTGAGAGTGCCAATGAATCGCAGCAAGAAGGTTTTTTTTTGCGATAATACGAGAATTTGAATATAGCAAGTAAGTGGATAGCCTTGCTCTGTAGGTGAAGAAAAAGTTTTTGGCCAGGGGGAATGAGAGGGGCTCGCTAGCCGCTGTATGAAAGGGATGTTCAGCTCTCCCTTCTTTCTATAGTGGAACGAAAACGTGCACAATTCAAGATAAAGACACCGTCGTGCATATCCTAGGTATGACAAATGAATGAACTCCTTCCACCTTTGTTATTATTATTAAAATAAATAAAAACCGGGATAGGGTTTCAAGTTCTTTTTTTTGTACACCCCACATATGGAAGTCCTGGGCTCGAGGCTCCAGGGTTCAAAGGAGACCGTTGCCCACATGTGGTAACAAATTGTGGAAGTCCTGGGCTCGAGGCTCCAGGGTTCGAGGGAAACTGTTACCCGCATGTGGTAACAAATCGGAGCTGTACCAAGATCCTGTGTTGTTGTTGTTGTTTTTTTTTCTTTTCTTCTCTGGCATGGAGAAGCAAATGCAAGGTGTTATGTTATTTCTTCCAGTGTGTATATTATATGTTAGTTATTGGTTGATATGCCTGTTGTTTTTAGGAACGCCGTTGAAATGAAATGTCACTTGTTGTATTAACGCCTAGGTAAATCCCAATGAAACAGGCGTTATAAGGGGTAAATACTCCGTGTGATAAATCAGACGAGGTCATTAGCATAGAGACTGTGACATAGCTATCATGTATTTCGAAGGGTACTCGAACATTTAAACAAACTCAATTAACATGATTCGAATGAATTGGGCGATACAACTCGCGCCGTAAGAAGATATGCCCTTGTAAATAACATATGTGTAAAATTGCTTAATATAATAAGATTTTCGTGTGTTAGATAATTCAAAGGGGACGCCCTTTTCAGTGTGTTTAATGATTTGAAGGTTATGAGATGACAAATGCCGGTCTGAGAAAAGGACAGAAAAGGACATTCAAGCTCAGACCTGATTAATAATTAGTATAGTGTGTTAATAAATATTTCGGCATATCTGTATGTAATGAAATTTCAAGTGTTTTCCTTAGTTAATTAAAAGTGTTTTTTGCAAAATAGACGGTATTCCTTCTCATTAGTAATGTGTCCGTATTCCTTTGATAATCCGAGACTCTTTCCCCTTACTTAGAATTAAATATTTTAAGCCCCCTTCCGGACATACCACGAACCCAAGCTCTCGAGCAAGCCGAAGGAAACTCAAGTAGGGGTGATGGCTTTCGATTCCAGGGAATGTCCAAGGGTCTCGTCGAATAAATCCTTACAGCCACTGTATAAGCCAATTAATATAAATTGTTATGCACTAGAGCCCTGGACAGGTGCATACAAATGGCGCACAACGTAAGGGCGTACAAATAGTGGCCGACGTTAGGGGCGTACAAAATATCGGCCAACGTTCAGGCATTAATATGGTAGTTTAGTGGCGAAAATATATAACCGTATTCCAGAGCACAAGTTCATCTCCGAACATGTGGCTTAGTTCGAACACCACTACTATAAAAAGGAGTACCTGGTAAACTTAGTAGTACCAAAGGTGTATGGTGAGAACTAAAGGATTAGAAATTCCGAATGTATCCGAATGTTGAATTTAGTAGGAAGGAGGAATACGAGATGAAGTCAGAACGTGTGAATACAGTAACTAGTATGAATGAGGTGTCGGGCGGAGTGCTTAGGTCATTTCCGTAGACAGTTTTATCACACGTGATGATATGTAAATGAGTGATTGGAATAGATTATATTTAATAAAGATACGGAGAAAAATTGGGAAAATCGTGTAACCCGATTAAGTGGTAACGTGCACGATGGTCACTCATGATCATGGCAGACCCGATGAAGTTACAAAATGGTGAAACTTCAGAGAGACAATACAATGTCTTTCCCGTTAGTGAGGACAAAGTGATCGGGCAGAATTCTTCAAATCCTGCTGGTTACGGGTTTGTGCCAGAGGCGATGCATTAGTAGCAGGCCTCGGTAACTTAGGGAATACGTCCTATTTTAAATATTAGATACCGTGAGTAAGAGAGGGAGCCTCACCCCATGACTCTTATATTTCCTAAAATGAACAGTGAAATGTTGTCAGCTCATAGACGGACAACTGACTGCTAGTGCAACTTGTACATCTTGAAGCTGACGGCATCCAATGTTCATCGAATATACCAGGTGTCTGGTATAGGTAAATTGCCGAGCCCATTTAGGTCATGAATTCGGGTGACATGTAATTTGATAAAGGGCTACAGAAAGTTATTTGTAGTGAGTTCCGGGAAAATATTTACGAATGATGTATGGGCATACTAAGGAAACACTTGCAGTTATTAGGAGGTGTGACGTAGCTGTTGTGAAGCTAAATTTGGTATAAGGCAAATTACGTGTTTCAAAAATGAACACACCTGCCTAACTTTAGGAAAATAAATCATGTTAATTGAGTATACTGCGGTCAGCTCGATTCAGGGGGTACACGTTCTCCACAAATAAGTGTCAGTATGAATGTAGAGGACATTAAGGCGATGATGGCCAGTCTATTGGCCGAACAGAAGGAGCAGATCAGGATCGATAATGAGAGGCAAGCGGAAATCTTGAAGGAGCAGATCAGGATCGATAGTGAGAGACAAGCGGGACTATTGAAGGAGCAGATTAGGGCCGATAGTGACAGGCTCGAGGAACGTTTTGCTAGACAGGAGCAAGCGGACGCTGAGACTAAAGAACAGCTTAGTAAGTTAGACCAATGTTTGAACCAACAGACCAGTCAGGTTGGGCAACTCACTGAACGCTTAGAGAGATACGAGGCATCATGTAAGGCCCAGGCCACAGAACTTAAAGACCATTTCACTTCCCGTGTTAATGACTTAACTGCTCATATAGATTCTTTGACACAAAAATTAGATCAAACAAGTATCCGTCTGGAGGGACAAATAAAAGAAGTTGATGAAAAATTTACCGCTCAGGAAACAAAAATTGATAGGTTGGAAGCAAAGATTAATACCGGAACGGAAGAGGTCGTAAATTTACGAACTCAAGTTGAAGAATTGTCCGTGAAATCCCAAGATATTGAGGCACAACTGATAGTGGTCACCGACAGTACAGAGGCGAAATGTAGGGAGTACCTCGACCAACAGGTGGACCTAATGAAAGTCGAATTGAAAACCGACGTCGAGGGAAAACAACGGGAAATTCAAAGCAAGTTGAAGGAGACGAAGGACAAGGTTGATAGATTCGAACTGAAGGTTCATAAAGCTAGTATTAAGGCTGATGTTCACGACAAATTAATACTGGAGTTACAAGAGGAAGTCGAGAACCTTAAATCTCAAGAGTCTCGAGGAGATGGACTGTTAAAATCCGCCTCAAAGAAGCCAGAGAAAGGTGAACACGATGTTATCGGAAATCGCACCGAACCAGATAAAATGGAGGACTCTTCACAGATAAATGAAACGAATCGCATGCGTATTCCACCCGGGCGTAATTCGGCACCACAGGATTGTAGCTCAATGCCAATTTATAACTTTCTTCGCATGAGTTATGATGAACCAAAGAAGTTCGGCTCGAACGTTCACATGACACCAAGAGGGTTCCTTTCTGAAATGGATCAATACTTTCTTGATCACAATATTCCAGCAGATAAGCGCCTAAGAATGGTGGAGAAGTATCTAGTAGAACAGCCTCTCATTTGGTTCAAGGCGTTCAAATATTGCTTCGGGAGTTACGAGGAATTTAGGTGTCGATTCCTTGAGAAATATTGGTCGATTGAGACTCAACAAAATCTACGCCTGGAATTGTATTCTCGGCGGTATTCGGCCACGGGGCAGACACGATTTTGTGAATACTTTGTGCACCAGCTCCTGAGGATGAAAGAGCTGGATAGTCCGCCAACAGAAATGGAGTTGGTGGCAGCGATAGGGAAGCAGCTACCACTAGAGGTGCAGAAATTACTTATCTCTGCTAATGTTAGGACCGCGGTCGAGGCTGAACACGTTTTGCGGCAGCTCGACCAAACAACTAACGGGGGATACGTTCGACAGAGGCACCATGAGGCTATCCACACGGTCAATACAAATCGAGAAGGAGGAACGCCTCAGCTCAGAAATCAGGGGACTAGTACAGAAGAAAGGAGAGAAATGTACTCGGCACCGAGGACAGAAGATAGGGAGACTTCAAAGTGGAATAGACCAAGAGAACGGTATCGTGACAGATGGGGTTGTCGAAATTACGAACACAGAAGACCTTACGAAAGAAGAAATGGATTCGGATATAATCAAGTCGATCGTTATCGAAGACCGTACACGAAATGGAGAAGTGATGGAGGACGGCCATGGGATAGATCTAGAGGTTCGGACAGCCACATACGGGATCGTCAGGCCGAGTCTCGGAGATACGTTGAACACCTCAGAAATCAACCTGTTATGAATGACAAATGGCAAGGACCAATTCAAGAGATGGCCGCGATGGAAGAAAGTAGAGGGGCGGAAAGTCTTCAGCTTCAGGCCCAACGTAGACAAGATACCGAAAATCGACTCAACCCTCACGCGAACGAATATCATGCTGGGGGTGGAGCCGTAAAAAAAAGATGAACTAGGTATCGAGGAGATAGTTTTTCCCCATACCAACAACCACCAAAACGAATTAGAATGGACCATCGTTACCGTTGATACCTGGGTGATGCAACCAGAGGACCTGATAGAAGACCCAAATCCATGCAGTAAAAAGATAGTTAGAGAATTACCGGTGATTTACATACGTGTCCAAGGACTCCGCGTACGTTGTTTAGTGGATACCGGAGCCAGCGTGAGCGTGGTGTCGAGAAATTTTGTCAGAGAGATCCAATCAAAATTTAAAATTCCTACTTTACCAGTAGCTAAGGTAAAGGTGCGAGGCATCATTCCGGATCGCACGACGGTATGCGATACGCAAGTATATCTAGACCTACAGATAGGTAACGCGACGCTCGCACATCCATTCTTGGTTCTAGACAAGATGGAATACAACGTGATTGTGGGTGCAGATCTTCTGCGTGAGTATAGAGCGGTTATCGACATGGATCAAAATCATGTCAAATTTTGCATCAATATGAGCCGCGAGGATGTCCGGTTAAATGATAGGCCAGAAACAGAAGACGGAGAAAGGATCTGGACAACGCAGGTACTCCATAGCGAAGAAGATAGGCCTAGAGAATTTCCGAATTGGAACGCTCAAATGATGGAAGAAATCAGGGAGAAATTCGAGATGATGGTTGTTGATTTGGAGAAAGAAGACGAAGGAGAAGAACCTAGGTTTGAAGACGTATTGCAGATTAAATCGGATGAGGCTAAAATCAATGAAGATGACAAACATAAATTGAAGGGAATCCTAAAAACGCATAGAAATGTTTTCGGCTCACAACCTGGGAAAATTTTGAATTACAAATATAATCTGGTGGTGACTAGTTGGGAACCATTCAAGAAAAACCCTTATCCTATCCCAGAGAAACATCACGCGAAGGTGCGCGCGCTCATTAAAGAAATGGAAGATCATGATATCATATCAAAGGCTCCAACGCCATTTTTTAACCCGTTAGTCGTTGTAGCTAAACCTAATGGATCTCTGAGGGTGTGTCTGGACGCTAGGGCCATTAACGAACGACTCGTGCCGGAGTATGATAGGGCACCGAATATCAAAGACATTTTAAAGAAATTCCAGAATATGAAATTGTTCTCAAATATCGATTTACGATCTTCTTATCACCACGTGGAACTAACCGGTGAGTCTAAGGTCTTGACGGGGTTCCTGTTTGATCAGCAGACCTATGTATATAACCGTTTACCATTTGGAATTAAGAATGCTGGGTCAGCCTTAATCAGAGCACTCGATAGAAACTTGAGTGATAAAGTCAAACAAATAACGGTCCGTTATGTGGATGATATTTTGATCGCTACGCAAACGTTAGAAGAACATTTGGAACACTTGCGTCTTGTTCTCGAAGATCTGAGTCGGAACAACTTCAAAATTAACTTTGAGAAATCACACTTCTGCCAGCGCAGCATCCTTTTCCTGGGACATGTAATCGATGCAGGGGGTGTTTCTCCAAATCCGACGAAAATAAAGGCGATTCAGGATTTTCCGAAACCCACGAGGGTCAAGCACGTCCGACAATTTTTAGGTCTATGTGGGTTTTTTGCAGACCATTGTCCTGCATATACCAACACCGTGGCGCCATTACAAGACTTGCTAAAGAAAAATAACAGATGGAAGTGGGATGCCACGTGTGAAGAAGCTTTCAGTAAGACAAAGGAGTTAATGAGCCGGAGCGTGAAATTGGGATATCCTGACTTCAGTCAGAAATTTGTCATCCAAACGGACGCGTCTATGATTGGGGTAGGCGCCGTGCTCTATCAAGAGAGGAAGGGTGCTGTGCCACCGATAAATTACTTGGCTTTCATGAGTCGCAAGCTGCGTGAACATGAACGTCATTACACCGTAACTGAGCTTGAGATGCTTGCTATTGTCACAGCTCTTAGCCATTGGCGAAAGTATATCTATGGGTTCCCCATACTTCTGCGTACAGACCATCGAGCTCTAACATTCATGCTTAAATCCACTATGTCGTCCGAAAGAGTAAACCGTTGGACCTTATTTGTACAACAATTTGATTTGGAGGTGGAACATTGCGCGGGTAAGGAGAATGTAGTCGCCGACGCGCTTAGCAGAAACCCGGATCCTGAAATGGAGGCCGTGCATCAATTACAGCTTGTAGAAGGTGATCAAGAGATTCTTGACAGATTGAGGCAAATTTCGGAAGAACAGGAAAGCTGGCCTGAAACCCGTCGTATGATCCGCTTCTTTCGCAAAGAATTACAGCCAGGAACGCCTGAATATCAAGATGCTGAGAAACGCGCTCCAAATTACAATTTCTTAAACGGAGTCTTGTACAAATATGTGGACGAAGCTCACACGCGTCTTAGAGTGGTCGTTCCACCTGCTCTCCAAGTGGATTTAATATGGCTTGCGCATCATTCCGTAGGGCATGGAGGAGTTGATAAGGTCATGGCCACACTTAGGGAGACCTTCACATGGCCTCGGATGAGGAGAATAATGCGCACAGTTCTGATGACTTGCGATACCTGTCAGCGGATTAAACCAAACGCATACTTGCTCAAACAACCACCGAAGCCAATAATACCTGAGAAGCCACGTGAGTTGTTTTCGATGGATTTTTACGGTCCCCTTCCCAAGGCGACCAGAGGACTCCAATACATCTTGGTCTGTATGGATGTATTTACTAAATTTGTGGTTCTATGCCCGGTGCAAAAAGCGAATACCCGCGCAGTTATTACTCAGATCAGGAATAAAATCATTCCGAAAATGGGCCAACCAGAACGAGTGCTAACCGACCATGGACCCCAATTCACGTCTATTGCATTTCGCCGTGCTATGGAGCAAATGGGAATCCGTCACGTCATGAGTTCAATCAGACACCCAGAATCCAACCCAGCAGAAAGGATTATGCGGGAAATCAGTAAATTCTGTAGGATATATTGCCCAAGGCAACACTGGCGGTGGGTAGATGTTGTTCCGATTATCATGGAATGCATCAACTCCACAGTCCACGAATCAACGGGGCAGATTCCTAGTGTTGTACATTTTAATGAGCATCCTGAAAGGCCCTGGAAGAACATTGTACCATGTCCAGAGGATCCGAGGCTTTCAGCAGAATTAAGAGTACGAGATACCTTGGAGTCTCTCAGAAAACAGGCAGACAAACGAATGCGAAGACACCGGAATAGGAGGTTTCACCGAGCATTACGTGTGGGAGAGCTCGTGTTGGTAAAGCGTCCCATTAGTTCAGACCCACCACGTAAATTTTACCATAAGTTCGCAGAATTATACATTGGACCTTATAGAGTAATTCAGAGTTTAGAGAACAATTCATATAAGGTTCAGTCAATGGATGGCACCAGTGAATCCATATACAATGCGGGAAATCTGAAGTTATATCACGCGCCCGGACAGCTACCAGCAGGGAACCCGGATCATCATGGTGATGGAGAACCCTCGGGAGAAGAAGATGAGGAAGAAGATGAAGCCGACGTTGAAAATGACCATGAACAGGAAGAAGAGGGTGATGATGTCAACTGTGTGCTGATGGAAGAAGATGATCGAGATGCAGAGGGTGACGGGGGTTATTCAGATGAGGATGATTGTATAGATTGCGCGGAAAGACGGGATATGATGACTCAAGATTGCTTGCGCATCCTTATGATCGGATATGAATTGAGGTCGGAGAATGTTATCCTCCGACATAGTCAAGTGAAAGGGTCATGATGATGCATTTGAGTTATAAGAAAAATCCCTCCTCATTGTCGTGATTTTTCTTAACCCAAGTGGGGGAGGGATGTGACCGTTCATGACCTCGTCATACGTATATGGAGACATCCTGTAGAAAGAATATGCCGTTTTCCGCGCGGTTCTACGTCAAATAGCCGCCGAACGGGGATAATCTTGTCGGTTCCGGGATGCGAGCCGCCCCCCGTAGAGTCACGCGCCTCTCCTCTCGTTGCGCGTAATTGAGAAAACAGGGAGTACAGGCACCCGTAAGTGGAATTCTTTCTCTCTCTGAGCGAGGGAGCTGGAGCAAGCGGGATGTCACATGACTGAGAGGTGAGGTCACGAAGCAGCCTCCAGGAAGTCGTCCCAACATTCTAGACGATATCACCCCATGTATTCCCCTAAATATCTGGTGGTACCAATGTATCGCTTTCAACTGTTGCGAGGCTATCAATATTGATAACTCGGAAATGCTTGATAGATAATTTCGAGTTACAGCTTCAATAAATGAGGGGATTTTATGAGGATTTATCATGTAGAGAACCATTCTACATGATAAGATTAACGAGAACTGCGCAGGTAGCGAATATCTTGAAGTGAGAAAGACCAGATGCCCGGCTCTGACAGGACCAGGAAAACTAAAAAATCCCCGGAGTCAAGCTCCACCTACTTTAAATTGGCACTGACGCTTTCAAAATTACAGGCGAGCCCGTGAAAAATTCGCAATGGAAAATGATCAACGAAAAGCGGGATGTACATGCTTTAATTTGATACTAAATTCAAAGTGTAAATACACCTGCCACCGGAGTGAGGTGTGACAAGGGGGCGTGGACTGATTCCCCCTCCAGAAATAATTCGTTCCACCATATAGGCGAGAGGCAAGAGACCAGGGTACCCAGTATATTCTGTGCATTTGGTGTGATCGACAAGTCTATTCGTGAGTGAACAGTTACTGTGAATACTCAGTGTTTTACATTGTGGAAATTCCTCATCGAACAGTGATATGTAATAGTCAGTGACAACATATAGTGAGCGACAGTGCGTTGCAAGCCAGATATTGATCATGCGTCTAATGCAGCCTGTATGAGCTGGATGTGAATTTTTTTAATTCGGATTATGTGTCAGAGAGGCGCGTGGTGTTCAAAATATAGTTCGATCACAGTGTAGCGGTGAGATTCGAACCGACGACATCAGTGATTGGCATTCAGCCATTGGTTTATAGACCGGGCAGTGTCCGCCGTATTCGCTCTAACGCAGTGAGTTGCACATTGGATTAAATATTATTGAAGTGGAGTGGGTCGATTGATGACCGATATAAAAAGATATAGTAACACGTATGTTCAAACCCTGTGAGTGCGTCCGTCTAGCGCGTGGTGCTCCTAGAGTCAACTAAAATATTTATGGAGAACTAGTGTGTGCAAGGGAAAGAAATGGTGTCGAGCTGCAGGACAGACTAATAATCTAGGGCTAGGATACTTAAATATACATATGAGTACCTTTAGCCGAGAAGGGTTTAAAATGCACGACACACTTAGTGCATTTATAACGCAATAATCCTTCCTCATTGCATGTGTGACCTACGAGAACTTCAGGGCTGGTGAGAGGTCGGCTGTATAGTCGCTTCAAAACGTCAGGTATACTCTGGACCTTCCAACGACATCTGAGGATCCAGTCGGCATGCGGACGAACCAGCAGATGAAGACCATGGACAACCCTGCAGATATCAACGCCCCGATGACCGTCTAAGCTAATGGATGTACTCCCTGAGGGCAGCGAGCCGCAGAAGTGATAAGTACTCTTTCATTTATCTTGATGGCTAGTCACTTGTAGGGAAATAAAGATCATTTGCATGTAAATACCTTGAGTATCATTTGAGTATAACGCAGGTTTCAGGGATTATAGTTGATAAGATTTTCCTGTTAGATTTTCTTCGTGGCCGGAGCCACTCATTTTATTAATTAGGGGATATAATGCATGATAATTAATAAGGCCCTAGTATAATTTACAGGTGACGTGATGTAAATAACGGGAATAAAGTTTCATTAGGTGATCCGATCGTCCAAGGCTGAGTTTAACTGTTACGAATCCTCACACATTTCCTGATTAGTTATTTAGGATGATACGTCACCTGATGATAGAAGTTCCTCCTGTATATATACTAAGGCGGCATACTACAAGACGGCAGTAAACAAAGTGTGGGTTGTACTTGAATTTATAGACGCGATTAACCATGAATCATTTTTTATTGTATTTTATTTTTATTCTGAAGGCTAGAGTCCTCTGGTTAAATGTGCACTGTTTTCGGGATATGAGGGAAGAAGGGACAGTATGTGATTTGTGAGTTCGTAAGTTTGAAAGTACAGTGGTGCGTACATATATGTGTTCTCCGGTAGAAGAGACATTTGAACAGTGAAAAAAAAAATGCCGGCACACGGATAAGATGGCTGAGGGCATATGTAGGGTGATGCACTGAGAGTGCCAATGAATCGCAGCAAGAAGGTTTTTTTTTTGCGATAATACGAGAATTTGAATATAGCAAGTAAGTGGATAGCCTTGCTCTGTAGGTGAAGAAAAAGTTTTTGGCCAGGGGGAATGAGAGGGGCTCGCTAGCCGCTGTATGAAAGGGATGTTCAGCTCTCCCTTCTTTCTATAGTGGAACGAAAACGTGCACAATTCAAGATAAAGACACCGTCGTGCATATCCTAGGTATGACAAATGAATGAACTCCTTCCACCTTTGTTATTATTATTAAAATAAATAAAAACCGGGATAGGGTTTCAAGTTCTTTTTTTTGTACACCCCACATATGGAAGTCCTGGGCTCGAGGCTCCAGGGTTCAAAGGAGACCGTTGCCCACATGTGGTAACAAATTGTGGAAGTCCTGGGCTCGAGGCTCCAGGGTTCGAGGGAAACTGTTACCCGCATGTGGTAACAAATCGGAGCTGTACCAAGATCCTGTGTTGTTGTTGTTGTTTTTTTTTCTTTTCTTCTCTGGCATGGAGAAGCAAATGCAAGGTGTTATGTTATTTCTTCCAGTGTGTATATTATATGTTAGTTATTGGTTGATATGCCTGTTGTTTTTAGGAACGCCGTTGAAATGAAATGTCACTTGTTGTATTAACGCCTAGGTAAATCCCTATGAAACAGGCGTTATAAGGGGTAAATACTCCGTGTGATAAATCAGACGAGGTCATTAGCATAGAGACTGTGACATAGCTATCATGTATTTCGAAGGGTACTCGAACATTTAAACAAACTCAATTAACATGATTCGAATGAATTGGGCGATACAACTCGCGCCGTAAGAAGATATGCCCTTGTAAATAACATATGTGTAAAATTGCTTAATATAATAAGATTTTCGTGTGTTAGATAATTCAAAGGGGACGCCCTTTTCAGTGTGTTTAATGATTTGAAGGTTATGAGATGACAAATGCCGGTCTGAGAAAAGGACAGAAAAGGACATTCAAGCTCAGACCTGATTAATAATTAGTATAGTGTGTTAATAAATATTTCGGCATATCTGTATGTAATGAAATTTCAAGTGTTTTCCTTAGTTAATTAAAAGTGTTTTTTGCAAAATAGACGGTATTCCTTCTCATTAGTAATGTGTTCGTATTCCTTTGATAATCCGAGACTCTTTCCCCTTACTTAGAATTAAATATTTTAAGCCCCCTTCCGGACATACCACGAACCCAAGCTCTCGAGCAAGCCGAAGGAAACTCAAGTAGGGGTGATGGCTTTCGATTCCAGGGAATGTCCAAGGGTCTCGTCGAATAAATCCTTACAGCCACTGTATAAGCCAATTAATATAAATTGTTATGCACTAGAGCCCTGGACAGGTGCAGTACATTTTTCGAAGACAATATTCGCTATCGACTTCCCTCTGGTCGATTTCTTTTAATCCCAAGCTACATTATTGAGTCCACAATGAATCTGGTACCATGGTTTCTTTGGCAATGAAACCAACCGCTGGTGGTCAAGCAGTGTATACGTCATACACATATCATACATGAAGCAAAGATTTAATATTTCAAAACAAATATATTGCGAGCAATTTGGCTAAGCGGTTCGGGCCATGTAGCTATTAGCTTGCTTTCTGGAGATAGTGGGTAAAAATCCCGCTCTAGGCAAGCCTGAAGATAGTTTCACATTTTCATATTAGGTTAATAACGAAGCTATATCTTAATTTAAAGCGTTCGTTTAATTCCCAGACCTATCCCATTCTCATCCCTTCGTCACCAAAATACTTGTTTGAGTTGGTGTTTCGGTAAACTACAGCCAATAAAGAACAAAAATTATATTTCCATTTAACTTAACCCCGTGACAAACGCACTGTTTTAAGTATTTTGGCCTACCAAGAAGCCTCCTGCCAAGTCAGATATTTAAATATTACGAGTTCAGCTTGACATCTTTCTCAGCTATATAAAACATGCCAAATTCATGCAGGCGCTGAACACCGATTTATGAGTGGACGATAAGAAACTGGTACTACTAACTCTAATACTATCACTACGTAAAACTCCATTGTATAACGGTTATCAGTATTACGTCGTTGCCGGGACAAAACCTCCTATGTGATAATATTTTTGGAGATATACTGACCCGCAGCACATACATTATGAAGAGCGAGAATGCCTTGACAATATTGCACCTTAGATGACAGAACCTTACCGGCCAAAGTTCTAAGCTAAAATATTTCGCATAGGAGATTTTGTCCCGGCAGAGACGATTAGCCGAGGTCCTTGATGGCCTGGGTTCGATTTCCAGTACTGCCAGAGATTTAAGAATGGAAAGAGGGCTGGTATATCACCAAAATGGCTAAAATGGTACGTGGAACTCACCTCCATAGGGGATGTGCCTGAGAGGAGATGCTCCACCTCAGGACGAGGAGGTAAATTCGACTTCTAATCATATAGGACGAGGACGTAAATTCTACTTCTAATTATATAGAACGAGGACGTAAATTCTGCTTCTAATCATATAGGACGAGGACGTAAATTCTGCTTCTAATCATACAGGACGAGGACGTAAATTCTGCTTCTAATCATACAGGACGAGGACGTAAATTATACTTCTAATCATACAGGACGAGGACGTAAATTCTGCTTCTAATCATACAGAACGAGGACGTAAATTATACTTCTAATCATACAGGACGAGGACGTAAATTCTACTTCTAATCATACAGGACGAGGACGTAAATTCTACTTCTGATCATACTGCATCCGCTACCGAATTAAAGACCATCTAAAGCGGTGCCTGCCTACTAATTTCAACATTATGATTGTGATGCTCTCTGGTATGGAAAGCGAAATTCTACTGGACAGTTTCTGTGTATGAGTTTAATTAATTTTGTCGGTTGACTCGGAGTGTGCCACCAGTGGTCTAATATTAATAATGCTACTTGCTTTACGTCCCACTAACAACTTTTTTTTACGGTTTTCTGAGACGCCGAGGTGCCGGAATTTTGTCCCGCAGGAGTTCTTTTACGTGCCAGTAAATCTACCGACACGAGGCTGACATATTTGAGCACCTTCAAATATCACCGGACTGAGCCAGGAACGAACCTGCCAAGTTGGGGTCAGAAGGCCAGCGCCTCAACCGTCTGAGGCACTCAGTCCGGCACCAGTGGTCTTAATATGACACGGAGTGTAAAGGTTTTTGACCAACCTGAAAACTTCCGACTACCTCTGCTGGGATCGAAACGGCGAACCTGCGTTCGTGAAACGGATACTGTTCCACTAATCCATGTCAGGAACTTACTTCGGTACTGAGCGGGACACAGCCGCCTTTGCTCCAGGAATGAACGGTGTCAGTCAAATTAGATCTGAAAATGATTTCCGATAAGGTAGAAAATTTTAACATTCAAAATTATTCCCAAAGAAGCATTTTTAATAATAGATATGTAGCAGATGAATTAGTTTAAAAGCGAATGATAATAACATAATTTGGTCCAGGCTTCTATACTGAAGTGGAAACATCGTTTATAAAGAAATTTTCGAATTTCTCACGTGGAATCGAGTCTATGTTCTTCCAAACTTAGCAATAACTTACATACAGCTATTTAAATAAGAAGACATCATTATAAACAGGGTTAGAGTGTATGTGTTAAAAAATGTGGTCTACACGTGACATATAATAGTAAAGTGCATACATTTTCTGCTTCGAATCTCCGTGCATTCCTTTATGAAACCATCTCTCTCACTCTTCTGCATGCAGCAGTGTTAACTGCTCTGGAGATCTCATTGATGGTTTTACATCTCTAAACGTTTAATTTCATTTGCGGGGTGAATGTGTTTATTCAAGCGCTTTCTGGCTTTCTGGTGTGCTTGTAAAGCCTGAATTAGTAATGTGGCTGGCGCTACTCTGCGGCCAGTTCCACACTTCCATTGCTTATTTTCATTCCGTAGATTTACCTCTCTCCCTGTATTATTTTAAATTCCTCTGCATATTTAATATATTTTGTATCAGATACCTCTAACAATTCATTGAAATTTTACTGCATGAGTCAATATTCTCTAATGTTATATAAATATTGACATAACAACGTATAGAATACGCATGGAGTCTGTAAATAGCTTCAACGATGGATAACAGTGGAGAGATGGCATGGAATGGCATTAGTAGAGTTGCTACAGTGGCCCCTGTGCATACAGGAAAGGGTGGTAGACATAAAGCTGAACATTACAGGCTAGTTAGTTTGACATACACTGCATTTAAGCTTTGGGAAAGCATTCTTTCTTATTATATTAGACATGTTTGTGAAATCAATAACTGGTTCGGTAGAAGGCAATTCGGGTTTAGGAAAGGTAACTCCACTGAAGATCAACTTGTAGGATTCCAGCAAGATAAAAGCAGATATCTTGGATTCAGGAGGTCAAATAGACTGTATTGCGATTGACCTGTCTAAGGCATTTGATAGGGTGGATCATGGGAGACTACTGGCAAAAATGAGTGCGATTGGACTAGAAAACAGAGTGACTGAATGGTTGGATATATTTCTAAAAAATAAAACTCATAGAATTAGAGTAAGCGAAGCTTTATCCGACCCTGTAATAATTAAGATAGAAATTTCTCAAGGCAGTACTATTGTACCTTTATGTTCTCTTATATATAAACATTATATGAGTAAAAATGTGGAATCAGAGATAAGGCGTTTTTAGGATGATGTTATTTTGTATAGAGTAATAAATAAATTACAAGATTGTAACTAACTGCAGCATGACCTCGATAATGTTGTGAGATGGACAGTACGAAATGGTATGATGATAAACGGGGTTAAAAGTCAGTTTGTGAGTTTCAAAAATAGGAAAAGTCCTCTCAGTTTTAATTACTGCGTTGGTGGGGTGAAAGCTCCTTATGGGAATCATTGTAAATGCCTAGGTGTTAATATATTTTCATTGGGTAATCACATAAATGGGATTGTAAATAAAGGTCACAGATCTCTGCACATGGCTTTTAGGGTGTTTAGGATTTGTAGTAAGGACGTAAAAGAGATGGTATATACGTCTCTGGTAAGACCCCAACTAGAGTATAGTTCCAGTGTATGGGACCCTTACCAGGATTACTTGATTCAAGAACTGGAAAAAATACAAAGAATAGGAGCTCGATTTGTTCTGGGTGATTTCCGACAAAAGAGTAGCGTTATAAAATTGCAAAGTTTGGGCTGCGAAGACTTGGGCGAAAGGAGACGAGCTGCTCGACTAAGTGGTATGTTCCGAGCTGTTGGTGGAGAGATGGCGTGGGATGACATTGGTAGACGTATAAGTCTGAGTGGTGTCTTTAAAAGTAGGAAAGATCACAATATTAAGATATAGTTGGAATTCAAGAGAACAAATTGGGGGGGGGGGGGGAGGAAAGAAATATTCATTTATAGGAAGAGTAGTAAGGGATTGAAATAATTTAACAACGGAGATATTCAATACATTTCCAATGTCTTTGAACTCATTTAAGAAAATTCTAGGAAAATAACAGACAGGGAATCTGCTACCTGGGCGACTGCCCTAAATGCAGGTCAGTAGTGACTGGTTGATTGACACGCCAGTTTTCTACGTACTGGCCACGAAGACCCTTACAATATCTGTCATTTTGGCACTAAGTGGAGTGGAGTGTTTATCTCTATGCTTGGTCATCTTTGCCCACACGAATAGCTTAGGACGTACTTATAAACCACTGGGCCATGTTCTCCTCCACAAGTGGAGGTCTGGTCTCTACATGTTAGACCTCCTGGCAAGAAATCGAACCTATGTCATTCTGCATTAAGTGAGTGCTTTTTTACCGCCTGAAGTAGCCCCCCCCCCCCACAATCCTTCCCCCTGGATAGGAAATGTATTGACAATGAACGTTTATCGTGACAGAAAGATGGTGAAATCATACATTATCATCGTATGAAATGAATTTTATCAACAATATGCAAAGTGCTACTGTCCACAATAATTCCATGCTTATGAAAAGCCTTACGATGATAAAACAAAATAATATTTAAAAATCTGTCTTTTATTGAATATAACTGTTAGAACCTGTATGCTAGATAAGAGCAGAAATAACTTGGAAATACATGGATTATGTTCAGGCAATTGAAACGTACTGTATAATCTAATAAAATTATTCGTCGCCATAAGCCCTATCTGTGTCGCTGCGACGTAAAGCAACTTCCTCCTCTTCTTAATCTGTTTTCCCTCCAGGGTCGGTTATTCCCTCGGACTCAGCGAGGGATCCCACCTCTATCGCCTCAAGGGCAGTGTCCTGGAGCTTCAGACTCTGGGTCGCGGGATACAACTGGGGAGGATGACCAGTATCTAGCCCAGGTGGCCTCACCTGCTATGCTGAACAGGGGCCTTGTGGAGGGATGAGAAGATTTTATGGGACAGGCAAGGAAGAGGGAAGGAAGCGGCCGTGGCCTTAAGCTAGGTACCATCCCGGCATTTGCCTGGAGGAGAAGTGGGAAACCACGGAAAACCACTTCCAGGATGGCTGATGTGGGAATCGGACCCACCTCCACTCAATTGACCTCCCGAGGCTGAGTAAACCCCGTTCCAGCCCTTGTACCACTTTTCAAATTTCGTGGCAGAGCCGGGAATGAACCCGGACCTGCGGGGGTGGCAGCTAATCACGCTAACCACTACAGCACAGGGGCGGACATCTAATAAAGTTAAATTTAGAAATACTGATTCATTTTACACTGGAAATTGTCCTTATTGAATATGTCCATGTTCGACCCAATAATAATAATAATCATCATCATCATCATCATCATCATCATCTGTTTACCCTCCACGTTCGGTTTTTCCCTCGGACTTAGTGAGGGATCCTACCTCTACCGCCTCAAGGGCAGTGCCCTGGAGCTTCAGACTCTTGTTCGGGGGATACAACTGGGGAGTATGACCAGTACCTCGCCCACGCGGCCTCACCTGCTATGCTGAACAGGGGCCTTGTGGAGGGATGGGAAGATTGGAAGGGATAGGCAAGGAAGAGGGAAGGAAGCGGCCGTGGCCTTAAGTTAGGTACCATCCCGGCATTCGCCTGGAGGAGAAGTGGGAAACCACGGAAAACCACTTCCAGGATGGCTGAGGTGGGAATCGAACCCACCTCTACTCAGTTGACCTCCCGAGGCTGAGTGGACCCCGTTCCAGCCCTCGTACCACTTTTCAAATTTCGTGGCAGAGCCGGGAATCGAACCCGGGCCTCCGGGGGTGGCAGCTAATCACGCTAACCACTACACCACAGAGGCGGACCGACCCAATAATACGACTAAAATTAAGCATACAGTTGCTATAAGACGTTAACCTCGAAAGCAAACAGTATGGTTAATCATAACGTCCTTATACAGTACATCAAGGGAAATATACCTGGTGAAATCCGTCACGGTGTGCGGTGAATTTTTGTACGTTTCACGCACAATATATATTTTACTGCCGGGAGTTTCTGAGGATGTGACGGCTCACCATTTCTATAGTGATAATTTTCCGATACACTCCATGGGTGTGAATGTGTTTTCTGTGAGTAAAAGTGAATTTGTACGGCCTAGGATTGGGAAGGAAGTGGCTGTGGCCATTACTTCATATTTGGAAGAAATTCAAAATTAAAGGAGAGCATTTTCTATCAGCGATTACTGAGGCGACGATAAGACACAGTTCCTCATTTGTCCGGATCCGTGGCTAAATGGTTAGCGTGCTGGCCTCTGGTCACAGGATTCCCGGGTTCGATTCCCGGCAAGGTTGGTAATTTTAATCATCATTGGTTATTTTCGCCGGCGCGGGGGCTTTTTGTATGTTTCGTCTTCATAATCATTTCATCCTCATCATGACGCGCAGGTCGCCTACAGGAGTCAAATAGACCTACACTTGGCGAGCCGAACATGTCCTCGGACAGTCCCGGCACTAAAAGCCATACGCCATTTCATTTCATTTATTCTCAGTAATTGGTTTGTTTTACTTTCTTGTGTCTAACAGCAAGTCCATGGTCCGGTCCCGTGGTGAAAGTGTAGTGTGCTTGCCTTGTACCCGGAGGCCCCGTGTTCGATTGCCGGCAGGTCAGGGATCTTTACATGCGTCTGAGGTCTTGTTCGAGGTCCATTATGCCTACGTTATTACATTTGAGGAGCTATCTTACGGTGAGATGGCGACTCCGGTATAAGGAACCAAGAATAACGGCCGAGAGGATTCGCAGTGCTGACCACACGCCACCTCAAAATCTGTAGGCCTTCGGGCTGAGCAGCGGTCGCTTGTTAGGCCATGGCCCTTCGAAGCTATTGCGCCATGGGGTTTGGTTTTGATTTTAATGGCAAGTCCATGGAGGGTCAGTTTCTCTAGTGATGAATTAAACATATCATCACTGCTGTGCCAGAACCGTTAATGTGACAAAGCTCTTTCTATCCATTATTTCCCTTAAGACTGGCCGTGCCTCCAAGTCACATATTGATATGCAGTCCATCAGAACAATTTTTGCTGAGTTCATTTTCCTATGCACGTCTGTAAAGGAAAATGAACCTTACTGTACCGTACTATAGGAATCTATGTTTGCGTGACACATTTGCCTTCTCGTAGAGAAGGATGTATTTATTAATAAAGGATAAGAAGAGCATTGTCGCATTCGCGGTTTTGGCACAGCAGCGAGTATGTATATTATTATAGCGTTTTTATAACAATGTATCTTATAGGTTTTGTTAGTGGTTTGACGTCGCACCAACTCATTGAAAGTTTTGGGCGACGCAAAAATGGGAAAGTTAGAACTAGAAAGAGAGCAGCCATGACCTTAATTGAGGTAAACCCACAGCATTTACTTGGTTTCAAAGTGGTAAACCACGGAAAAGCCATCTTCAAGGCTGCTGATGGTTGGATGCGAAACTACCATCCTTCGAATGGAACCTCACAACTACGCGAAGCTAACCGCACGGCCTCGGTAGTGTCCCTCTTTAATCAAGATTTGCTGACAGGAGGAGTGAAGTATGGAAATAATTAAAACAAAACATGTAACATCGTTAGTAATTAGTAAACGCTTTAAAAATAACTGAACGGGATATATGTTAGAGAGGAAGAGGAAGAGAGAGAAAAATTCAATAAATTCTAACCTGAAGAGTAGCACTAATTGCTTCGATGACAAAATATCTAACGAGATTTAAAAAAACAAACGCTGGAATATTCGTAACAAAGGTAGATACCGCTCCATCATAAATCCGTTCTCTGACAGACAAATGAGCAGATTAAAACTGTAACGAGTAATCTGTGTTGAAAAAGATACATTGCTTGTCAGTGGGAAGCATAATAGATCTCTAACTACCGTAACAGAATTGAATACATGTCTGTGTTATTATTCTTGCAATATGGAATGTTTATAAAATGAAATGAAATGGCGTATGGCTTTTAGTGCCGGAAGTGTCCGAGGAAAAGTTCGGTTCGCCAGGTGCAGATCTTTTGATTTGACTCCCGTAGGCGTCCTGCGCGTCGTGATGAGGATGGAATGATGATGAAGACGACACATACACTCAGCCCCCGTGGCAACAAAACTAAGCAAGGATGGTTAAAATTTACGAGCATACCGGAAATCGAACCCGGGACCCCTGTGACCAAAGACTAGCACACTAACCATTTAGCCATGGAGCCGGACTGGAGCGTTTATAGAGATGGCGATAGTGGAAAAATATCTACACAACGAAAAAGAAAAATATTGACTCAATAATTGTATCAGTATTTCAAAATCTGATAGGTCTTCTTATAAGAATTTTGTAGTATAAAATAATAATAATAATAATAATAATAATAATAATAATAATAATAATAATAATAATAAAAGAAATGGTTTTACGTCTCTTTAACTAATTTTACCGTTTTCAGTACCTAGGTACCACAATTTTGACCCGCATGAGATATACTAAAGAATTTACTGACACAAAGCTGACGTATTTGACCACCTTCAAGTTCAACTGAACTGAGCTGTTCTATCTGAGCACGCATGGACTTATCTATGGAGTAGGGTGTACGTATGGGGATGTAATGATTTTCTTGCCCCAGATTTAGTGTGCAATATTTTGTTTTTGTTGTTTTCTTGAGTTGCCGGCCCCGTGGTGTAGAGGTAGTCTACCTGCCTCTCACCCGGAGGCCCCGCCACGTCAGGGATTTTCGTTAGGGCCACGTGAGGACCAAGTGCTTGTGCTATAGCTGTGTTGTTGTTTTTGGTGGTTGATGCTTCTGGGGGCTGCTCCTTTCTTCTTGGTAGCTTGAGCTTTTCTGTTGGCGCAGTAACTTTCTTGCTGAAGTCTATCTTGCGTTCCTCGGACGATTTCCTGGTCTCATTGTGGTTTGCTTCTATAAAAGATGTTACGAAGTGTCTGGTTTTGATAGTTGAACGGTAGCTTCTGCAATATGGTATGATTAGTATTAAGTTCTGCGAGGTCCTCTATCTGCTGGATCCACAGCGATCCCGTGGCTTTACCGTCGTTTGAAATCCACTCACCAAGGCACCTCACGGTTTTGGCTCTCTTGAAATGGTTTATTTATTTATTTTATTTATTTATTTAAAATCTTATAGTTCATTTAGGGATTTGGCTGCAAAGGTAGTCTGAAAATATACAGTAGGTGGACACGTGGCCAGTGTATCATTATAGCCTATTGTTTGGCCTTCGTGACCAGATATGCTACATCTCTTATATGGGTGAACTGCCACCCCCGTCCCTCGTTTCAGCCCTTAGTCCGGCTGGCAGTTTCCCCTACACCACTGGCATTTATTTATTTATTTATTTATTTATTTATTTATTTATTAATTTATTTATTTATTTATTTATTTATTTTATTTAACTTAATGTTAGCAGTGATTAAGTTAGGAATTGTGTCCCCCTCTACACTCAATCACGTAATTTACAAATTCTTATTTCTTCTTCCTTTCATTTCCTAGTACAAGCGATCGGCATTAATGTGGATTAAGCTGTTTTACGGTCTGATGTCTGACGCCAACCCTGTGTGGACGGATGCATTCACTATTGCATGTTATTGTGGTTTTTTTTATTGTGATAACTTGTATGCAAATGGATATGTGTGTTAAGATGAACGAAAACACCCAATACTAGAGCTGGAAGAATCATTAAAACACGGACAAAATTCATAGCCCGGCCGGGAATCGAATCCGAGGCCCTCTGAACCTAAAACTAACACGCTGATCATTCAGCCAAGAGGACATACTGCCAATTTACAAATTAATAAAAGGAATATTCAATCGGAAAATTTCCAAGGCAAAAGAGCTTAGTAATAACTAGAAACATGTACACTTAAAAAGACAAATGACCATGACTATGGTTGCCGTGATATGTCCGAAATTAAGCAATACTGGACGTGGTTAGCACTTGGTTAGTTAGCCACATGCAGTTGACTAGATGAGGAGCGGACAGGAGCTGACCACTCTACCACCAGTAAATTTCATCTCACGATGTCTGATCATTGGGTTTTGGACCGGCTGAGGGCACTTAGTAGGTCACCAATACCTATATTTGGAAAAGCCACTTAGTTTTTTGGCCAGATGCATGTCTGAAGACATATCGTGCACAGTATATCGCCGCTGCACGAGCAATATCTCGTATCCCACAACGTTATTCCTATCCATTATTTTCCATAAGGCTGGTCGCGTATCCCAGCCACATATGGATATACAGTACAGTCCATCAGAACAATGTTCATTGAGTTCATTTTCCTATGCCCAAAAATAAAATTTACCTTGTTGTATCGTACTGTGTCCACCTCTGTGGTGTAGTGGTTAGTGTGATTAGCTGCTACCGCCGGAGGCCCGGGTTCGATTCCCGGGTCTGCCACGAAATTTGAAAAGTTGTACGAGGGCTGGAACGGGGTCTACTCAGCCTCGGGAGGTCAGATGAGTAGAGGTGCGTTCGATTTCCACCTCAGCCATCCTGGAAGTGGTTTTTCCGTGGTTTCCCACTTCTCCTCCAGGAAAATGCCGGGATGGTACCTAACTTAAGCCCACGGCCGCTTCCTCCCCTCTTCCTTGTCTACCCCTTCCACTCCTCCCATCCCCCCGCAATACCCCTGTCAGGGGATGAAACAGGGGAGGATGACCAGTACCTCGCCCAGGCTGCCTCACCTGCTATGCTGAACAGGGGCCTTGCGGGGGGATGGGAAGATTGGAAGGGATAGACAAGGAAGAGGGAAGGAAGCGGCCGTGAGGGTGGTGGTGGTGATTATTGTTTTAAGAGGAAGTACAACTAGGCAACCATCCTCTATATAACACTAATCAGAGGAAAAAATGGAAGGGGTCCGACACTTCGAAAAATGAAGTTATCGGCCAAAGGAAGACAAGGGCCACGAAGGGCGTGAAAATGAAAGACTCCCTAGCCCTCGCAAACCTAATAGCTTCGGGGTCGGAAAAGAACAAGAGTTGACCAAGGGAGGTCGGATAGGATAGATGAAAGTGAGGAGCCTGGCACAAGTAAGTGGAAGCAATGCCAGGACTCAGCTGAGGGCCCCGTGGTCGCCAACCCACGCTCTAAATTTCAGAGCCCCTGAGGCCCCTTTTAGTCGCCTCTTACGACAGGCAGGGGATACCGTGGGTGTTATTCTACCGCCCCTATCCACAGGGGGAAGCGGCCGTGGCCTTAAGTTAGGAACAATCCCGGCGTTTGCCTGGAGGAGGAGTGGGAAACCACGAAAAACCACTTCCACGATGGCTGAGGTGGGAATCGAACCCACCTCTACTCAGTTGACCTCCCGAGGCTGAGTGGACCCCGTTCCAGCTCTCGTACCACTTTTCAAATTTCGTGGCAGAACCGAGAATCGAACCCAGGCCTCCGGGGGTGGCACCTAATCACACTAACCACTACACTACAGAGGCGGGCTCTGTGAACTTTCCAATAGAGAAAAGTATTTAAGAGGAATATTCTCATAATTCTGTCTGTAAAGTTTAGCTACTAATTGGAAAAATCATAGATTTCAATCAGATATGCCAATTATTTTATTCTACAGGTTAGGTATAATCTAAGAATATCTCTGATAGGTACCTCTCATGCATTAGGAGAAAAGGTACGTTGAATATGTCTAATTTAACATTTTCGAGCTAGAGCTGGCATAATGCCCTTATGTTCATGTTGAACAATGACACGTGACAATTTCTTTCAGTATGATGGGCAAGAATTTCGGGTCATCTAATTTTTTTTACAATTTGCTTTACGTCGCACCGACATAAATAGTCTTATGGCGACGATCGGATAGGAAAGGGCTATGAGAGGGAAGGAAACGCTCCTGGTCTTAATTAAGGTACGGACCCAGCATTTGTCTGATGTAAAAATGGGAAACCACGGAAAAACCATCCTCAAGACTTCTGACAGTTGGGTTCTAATCCACTATCTCCCGGATGCAAGCACACACCTGCGCGCCCCTGACCACACTGCCAACTCGCCCGGTATCTCTAATCTCTTGAACGGATAACAGAGGCGTAATAAATTACCTCCACATTCATTCAGATTTTATGTGTTCAGCACATAAAATAATCCTTGTAGCTATTGCTGTTATGAGCATTATGGTACACGTAAGAACGTGAGAATGTAATAAGTTTCGAATCATATTTTCGGCAGCCCTGAAGATGGCTTTCCGTGGTTTCACATTCTCACACCACGCAAATGTTGGGGCTGTATTGTTATTAAGGCCACGGCCGCGTCCTTCTCTGCTCCTAGGTCTTACATATCCAATCGTTGCCATAAGACCTATAAGTTATATGTCATTGAGAAACGGCAAATTCAACTAAGAATGTTTTGAAACTTTTACAATGAGGTTCAGTCTTGTCAGCTACTAAGATGCCAGAGACGTGCCATGACGTATACTTACATCTGCTCTCTATCGAGTAATCAATGCAAGTGGAGCATAATAATAGGCTTAACTGTTCAGTGGACAGTGTAGCAGAACTACTACCAACCTTGCAAACATCAGACTGTACATTATGCTCGTCTAATAGGTGAAGCATCTGAGAATTAGAAACTATCAGTTTTATTCTCGGACATGTTGACCAATTGAGTTTGAAATGCCCATCGTTTCACTGCGCCCAGAATTTTCAGCCAGCGGTTCTCTGAAGGTAGGCAGTGTACTGATTGACCATTACTGACAATCTCTTGAAAACCTATTGTCCAATAACGACCCCATATCCATCGTCACTGCAAATAACATTAAGAAAGATTCTGACAATAACCCGCGTGAGTTCAATGCGCGGTAGCTCTAAGCTAACATTCTGGAGACGTTGATTTCGATCCCGAAATCAATACCCCTGAAGATGGTTACTCGTAGTTTCCCATTTTCGCATCAGGGAGATTTTGGATCTCTACTTTAATTAATACAACACTCGCTTCCTACCTAGTCCTGACTCTTTCCTATCACAACGTCGCCGAAATGCTATGTATGTGTTATTACGATGATTAGTTATTGATTTACTTATTTATCTTATGGAAACTACACATAAACTTATAAAAGTATATAACATAGGTACTAATAAAATTGGAATACTTAACTTACCACCAAGGAGGCTCAGATTGCTAAATGAAGTTTGTCCTGCCATTCGTTAGCCCGTTCAGAGGCATTCGCAAAGTCCTCCATAGATCCAAAGAAGACGCCGAATGCATGAAGTGACGATATGCCATACCATTTGCTGGTGCAGTGCAGTCACAGTTAGGGGAATATCTCACACTCTACTTATGTAGCAATGAATCATGGTTGGTTCAAACTCTACCATGGTAACCCAAGTTTTGCGTGGCAAATCAAAACCAGCTGGAGGGGCTGGGTGTTTAATTATGCCTGCCACTCATTTAAAGCTGCACTGATCCGTTACATTCGCTTTTCAGTTGCTGCATTAAAATTTCTACCGATGATTTCTTATGCTGTTTTAGCTATTGGGGTATCTCGATTTCAGGCGTCCATATTCTGTAACTATATATTCATAGGTAGGCAGATCTATGTAAACGTTAAGATAACGCTAATATCAATAATGTCAGAAAGAGACATAATTATAACCCAGTATCTTCCAGATATTAGTTGGGGAAGGTAAGGACTCCCATCCATATTTGGTTGAGACAAAGACTTGGCATGTCTTAACTCTGGTGTATAGTATCGTGAGGGAACCAGAAGTTGAAACATCCGTCTATCGAACGTTTGGTGGAAGGCAGAAACGTAAGTTTGCCAAGAAACAGACCTACAAAATGCCATGATACGTTCTTATTTCATGCTGACAGAGAGTACTGCAAAGCTCTCTTTCAGCCATATGTGAATGAGAGTTATGACCATCTTTCTGTTGAAGTGATCGTTATGTGATAGTCAACTACTTTCTGGAAGGCCTTGGATTCAAGTGAGGTAACGTATTAATATTTCTCATTACTATTAAGGTCTAAATCGTTATTACAATCATGTGGTGTGACAGTGGACATCCAATAAAGTTAGTTATCCTTAAATTATTAAATTATGTAAGTTAGCGAACAGTATTAAGAGAGAAGACGTCGAGATTTTCTGCCATGACGTCCCAACTAAGAGTAAGAATAAACGGGATGTGAAAGCTGAACTCATTATCGATAGTCCTGAAATTAATTTTCGGCTGTTTCTTATTTTTATGTCCAGAGATGTGGCAATTATTGTCTTAAAGGAAAGTATAACTTTACAACCAGCTTCTCAGCAGCATATCGCAGTTCATTATTATCTCTTTGTTGTCTGGATTCATGGCTCAGAGATCAGTTGACCTTTGCCGGCCTTGTGTCCCGGGTTCAATACCTGACTGGGTCGTGGGATTTTAATCACACAAAGTTAACTCCCTTGGCTCGGGGAATGGATTTTGTTATGTCCCCAATATTCCTGGAACTCACACACTTCACGAAACACTATCCTCCATCACACTCGCAAACAATTTCCCCAACTTTTCCAAACACGGTACATGCCACCAGTCTTCATTGGTTGTTCTGCCTTTTAATTGGATACATCTTGTAATTGCCACACGACATTGTATTTAATGGTTGTAGCAGAGATGTTGCGGTATTTACGCCTAATGATGGGTTAGTCAATTTTAGATACTCGAGTTTCAACTTTATTTAAAGTCATCTTGAACAAACTTTCTCCCCTGAACACTCCGTGATCAATAAATTGTACAGGTCCACCCCTTAACTTATTCCAGCTACCCGATTCTCACTTGTCTGGAACTTGTGTTGGAGTCCAATGTTCACACTTCTGAAGGTTTGTCGAGCAGTTTTGTTAATACGTTTCTTAATTCATATTTTCATGCACCTTAGTTCTTAAGACTAATCTTTGGAGTCTGTATTTATGTAACAAATACCCTGGTAGAAAATGAAATCCCAACACCAAGAGCACATTAGTTTAGAGGAATGCAATTTAGGCTAAGCGATTGTCTAGGTAACATATTTATTTGTCTAAATTTTCCAGGTTACAGGCTCAACTATGCGTGAGGAGACATGCGACATGGTGGTACATCAATAACCGCTGTAGTCGCCACGATTTTGAATGCAAGCACGTAAACGTTCATGCATTGTGTCGTAGAAGTGCCGTATGTCATTTTGTGGGAGGGAGTTCCATACCTCTTGCCCTTGTTCATTCAAATCAGCATCGGATTATGCTGTTAATGGAAGGCGCTGGATTTTTCATCCCATAGTGTCCCATACATGCTCAACAGGCGAACGGCCTGGTGATTTTGCAGGCCAAGGCAAGTGGTCGACACGTTGGGTGACAGCAGCAGCATGAGGACGAATGGCAACACAACCGGTTCATTCACCAGTCTGACGTACAAAGATGCTGTCAAAGATGTTGGGATAACGACGAGAGTGCTGCTGCTGTGAAAGGAAATCATTCCCCAGATCATAACTCCTGGTGTAGGTCCTGTGTGTCGACAGCTTTGTTCCAAGCGCTCACCTGGCCTCCTCCTTACCAATCTACGGCCATCACTGGCTCCCAGACAGAAACAACTCTCATCTGAGAACACAACAGATCTTCACTCCGCCCTCCAATGAGCTCTAACTTGAAACCACTGAAGTCGCAGTTGGCAGTGATTCGGAGTTGGTGGCATGAACTCTACAGGATGTCTGGCTCGGAGCTGTCCCTCAAATAATCTATTTGTTACAGTTCGCTTTATCACTCTGGTGCCAACTGATGCTCTAATGGCTGCTGCGGTTTCAGTACAATCCACCACAGCCATTCGGCGAATACGGCGGTCTCCACCCTCCGTAGTGGCCCGTGTGCTGCCGGACCATGGTCGTCTTGAGACAGTGCTTTTCCATAGCCATTGTTACCAACACGAATGCACTGTGGATACATCCATGACAAGACATTCTGCAATATCGTGGAAACAACATCCACCTTCTCGTACCTCTATTACGCGCCCTCGATCAAACTCAGTAAGCTGGTCATACTGCCTTTTTTGTCTCCTTAAAGGCATGTTTGACGCACAACTACCTCACAACGTCAACACCGGTCAATGAATAACGCTCCCAAAGTGTATAGCGCGTATTTAAAGCAAACTTACTTTGCAAGGTCATAGTAGCTTTACTAGCACCACTCTTCGTCGACTCGTGCGCAAATTTGAACAGGCATCATCTTTCAGATGTGTAAACACGTCTCCCAAATTTCATTTATCTAACAAATTCCTTCGTGGTGTTAGGATTTCATTTTCCGTCAATTTTTATCATGTTATTTACGTTGATTTTTGGGCTGAAGACGACTATGAATAACGTTAAAACTCTTCCTAAAATGGAGTACTTCGTATTAAAAGCTACTGAAATTATGTTTATTATTGTCTCACTACTGTCAAAATAAATCCCATCTGTGTTAGTGTGATGTTAAGTGGCTATACATGATTATAAAAGTAAGAAGAAAGAAGAAAAGGAAGATGAGGAACTCTGGAACGTTTCCTTAAAACAATGAAGTGCTGATGTGCCACACTTTTACTGCTGAAAAGGCTTATTAGTGTGTTAGTAAATGAAGTGATCATATGCACATCAAATCCACACACGAATCACCAATCAACCATACCTGGATTCAATCCTGCAACCTCAGGTACAGATGACTTTGATTGAATCGACCTGAAGTTCATCTGAAGTCATTGGAAAGTACTAGGTTTATTACAGCAACTGAGACAAAGACAATATTAACAGACTCTTTGGTGTGCGTTGAGTATTACTGTGATGCATGCTTTATTTCAGAAAATAAAACGAACAGACGTGAATTTGTAGCGGTGCTTGGGGAGGATTGCGATAATGTAGCTAGCAAGGCGGGTCAAAGTAAATGGTTTCTGATACCCGGAGAGTAATGCGTTTCCCTTTCCTTACGAACCCAATAATTCAACCAAATACCGCTGTGCTCGATCTCAGCCCTGTCTGCTGATTTGTCTGCTTCCTCCCTCCTCCCGCCCCCAACACAGCTGAGCAATATTTCAGAGCAAAATAAAGAGTAGACTTAAAATTTATTGCTTACTTAATTTTGTTTCCTTTTAGGACAAAATTCACTTACTATATTCGTAGAAATATTAGTTATTTCTTAGCTGAAAGATTATGTAGCTAAGTTCCGTGAACAAACATAACAATGAAATTCAATCTTCACATGGCTGGGTGATATTTTAAGTATACAGTATAACTATGCTTTGCTTTTTCTGTTCATATTGAATGATGATAATTTCTTATTAATTGCAGCATCGAGTTTTATTTCAATTGGCTAATATTATGCACCTTAGATGCACAGTGCATTGCTAATAGGTAATTACTTGGAAGATTATAAGCACCCTGCCCTAGCCAGAGGAAGACGACGATTAGAAATATACAAAGTTCACCAGCTGAGAACAGGTAATGGCCGTGCGGTTAGGAGCGAGCAGCTGTGAGCTTACATCCAGGAGATAGTGGGTTTGAACCCCAATATCTGCAGCTCTGAAGATGGTTTTCTGTGGTTTCCCATTCTCACACAAGGCAAATGCTGGAGCTGTACCCTGATTAAGGCCACGGCCGCTTCCTTCCAACTCCTAGCCCTTTCCTATCCCCTCGTCGCCACAACCTATCTGTATAGGTGCGACATAAGAACAAAATTGTAAAAGAACAGGTAACTACTGAGATTTGAAAAAAAAAAATGCAAATTACGTAACTACCTAAAAGTAGAGGGGTGTCTAGTTGAGGCAACTAAGACATGGTTAGTTGACCAGGAAGGACCTGATTTCGACGCCCCGTTTAGATGTAAAAAAAATTAACGGGTTTTCTATTTCTGGAGAGGTAAATGGCCCTGACGCTTACTCAGCCTACACCGAAACGGAGAACAGTGTTCTTTTACGGCTGAAAAGGTGGCGTCTATAGAAGACTTCATTTGCAGTTCATGGCCATAAATGAAAATTACAGAAATAAATCAAGTACTTTTCTTGTGATGATTTTGCTTACAAAATCTCCTTTGTTAGGTTTCTCTCCAAGCGTAGTCCTCAACTTGATATGGCTTTTCTAGGTAGGCAGTTGCCAAGCCTCCAGAAGTGTTGTTTGCCGGGCTGAGTGTCTCAGACGGCAGGGTGCTAGTTGGCGGAGTCTATCCCAGCACAGTCCGGTGGATTTGAATACCAGCAGAGAACAGGTAACTACCGAGAATTTTACAAAAGTAAATTACGTAACTAGCTAAAATTAAACGGGCTATCGAGTAGAGGTAATTAAGGCATGGTTAGTTGACCGGGAAGGATGGCAACCTCGCATTGATAGATTTACTGGTATGTTAAATAAATCTTGAGAGACAAAATTCTGGCACTTTGAAGTTTACCAAAACTGATAAGAAACAGTTAGAAACAGCAAAGGACTGAACCTGGATCGAATCCGTTAACTTGGGATCAGATGGTCATAGGCCAGCGATCTACCGCCCGTGCTGCTCAGAAGCAAAGTAGTGTTAGAAAGAAATGTATACGATTCAAAAATATTTCCATTTATCAGTCAAAAGAGATGCGAAATATTAAAGCAGCAACACTTGAGTACATTAACATTATCAGTTACGGGATTGACAGACGAGAGCGTTGAAGCAGCCAGTGTTGCAAGTGTCATTAGATCAGTGCTGTGTGGTGCTGTGCTGTGTGTATTAGGGAAAGTTTGCTTATGATTATCAATCCGCTAAACGTATCAGTATTACTAATGCAATTCCTTAAAAGACAGATGACATAAAGAAAATAAAAAATGTGAACAACGTAATCATGGCAGAAACCATTTTCAGCAAACTGAACTAACGTGAAAACTTGACGCTTGTGAAGAAAACGAGCTCGATGACTATTCAGAGATCGGAGCAGAAATTGACTTTGAATGAGTCAGTTATTGAAATCAGCACTTAATCGGACGCATGCGTATCAGAATGAACATCGTCAAGTTCATTTCATCCTAGTCCAAGATGGTAAAAGAAAGTAATATCATTTGCTGGAAAAGGAAGCGTAATTGGCTACTAGCTTCTACCTCGAAGATCCATACAACACAATATCAAATTAAGTCACATATTATGGTCTTACATGAAACATAATTTCACCTGGTTGAAAGATGAATGACAACTGTATAGACAGAATACAAATGTACTACAAACACATACATTACGTGAAAGCATCAAGAAAATTAATAAGAGGACCTGCGAACGGTTTCTTTTTCAGGGCACCGAGTTGTTCAAGATAGTGACATTCAACGTACTGTGCTGGAATTTGCAATAAATTAGCAGAACAGAATTTTAAAGGAAGTTCGTACTGACTAGCTAAAGAAAGGCACACTGTCTCCGATGAAGAAAAATTGTTAATTTTGTGGTACATATTTAGTTTGCAACAAAATGTGACCTTTAATTGAAGAGTTCCGTAAGCAGACCAAGAGATGCTATATCAAACGAAATTTCACAAAGAGATGACTACGGGGCCAACATCGATGTATCAAAGATCTGTGGACCAGTCCAATCTAAAAGTGTAACGTCACACTCATACACGATTATGCCTGTTATTTAAAAACCGAGAAGTGTTTTTCCAAAAATTTACATTAACCCCATGAGCCAAGACCACTTGGTGTCGCTGTACCTTCTTCCCAGAAAACAATATTTTCATTCGATACAGCACTCCAAGCAATACAACAAAACAAATTGCTTGAAAGGAACATTTGTACTTTTAACAGTGTCACTGCTATACCAATTTTGTTCCTTCACTCTCCCCACCTGTTTGCTCCCGCTCCTTGCTTCTTCTGGATTCTTACAAACCTCACAAGAATTTAGATAGAATGGCATCCGTGCTAAGAACAGAAGAAACGACTGATACACGGCAACCACAGTATTTATGCTACAATCTCATATACAAGTATATGTGCAGAGAAACATATCATTACGCAGAATTCCTTGATGATGAGAGTCTAAAAATTAGAAACAGTATGGCAAATAGCATGCTTTGTTTATAAACAATTTATATCGCCAAGATTTTAGAATGCAGATCACTACTGCTGGATATTAACTGGACTTGAATCTTGCAAAGGCGAGAGATTTCAAACAACTGATTGCTCTTTCAAAACATACGCGGGAACTGTAGAGTCAACTGTCGAAATCCAGCCATTATCAAATGTCGTTAGTCAAGGAACAATTGTGCTTTTAGTAATAATTTAACCCGGACCTCCACTGTACTAATTACATGTCTTAAATGGATTTCAGATCATTGTGCCGAAGTTTACACCAGCATACTTCAGTCACCTTGTTAGTTATAGATTAGGATATACACCTATAACTACACCTTTGAACAATATTTTGAATGATATGTAACAGTAATGTTTATTCCAGTCTTTACGTAACGGGTACTGCTTTTTGTTTCTTATGCTGCAACAAACTTGGCCATGAGGCCCCTAATCGAGTGGTGCATTTCTTATCTCCTTTTATTCTTGAATGTAAATATACTTGAAACGTATGTATTTCTTTCAGACACTACGGATAATTGTCAGCCCGGCTCCACTGAAAAATCATTTTCTCTAATTAGTGAGAACGTTTATTATTTTTACATTATAATTGATCAGAAAGTCAGTATTGGTAGTCTTTGGTAAATACTACGAAAGTGATCATTTTCATTGGGTAATATCTCTCTATTTTAGGTCAATTTCGAAGAAATTTAAGAAGAGTTTAAAATGTTAATATTTAAAACATCTTAAATCGAGGAGTTCCGATAAGTGGTGATCAGTATGACATAAGATATATGGAAGGAATCTGTAAAAAATAGGTCATACTTTTCATTAACTTGTTTTAGCAGGTAGTACTTAAATCACAACTTCAAATGGAACGGATTTTTTATTATTTAAATCTTTTATGATAGCATATGCTGAATGAGATTTTCCTTACCATAAATAACAGCACTACTTATTCGATCAATTGCATATGTCGTTTATCCACAGAAGGTAGATAATCTCATCTTTGTCCTGGTAAACGACGGAATATGTTGAGATTCCCACGTACGAGCTAAGGTCAACAATATTCCTTTCACGGGTGGAAGAGCACTCGAGAGTCAAATTCTCATCTCACAAAGTGCCAGGCAGCTCAGTCGTCTCCTTTAAGTCTTTTCCAATATTCTGACCTTGTGCGGCAACTGTATCACTCCCACCCCAACGCTACCCTCGAGGCCAATTCTGCTTGTCCTAGCCAAGAGCACTGTCGGCAAAGTGTGTGGCAAGTGGCAGAACATCTGAACAAGCACGAAGTCCTAATGCACTCTTACGTTACATATACACATTTATGTCAACGAGAATTCTGCGCTTTGATACTCAATTATGTTCGCTCATTTTGTGAAAGTAAAGACGAGACAGTTGCGTAAATGAAAATAGATATCTGACACACTACATACAATAGTTTGGGTTCTATATCTCTGTTCATTTTTAGGGTGGAATGACTAAAGATTTCATTTATCACAGTTTGGATGATGATGATAATAATAATAATAATAATAATAATAATAATAATAATAATAATAATAATAATAATAATAATAATAATAATAATAATAATAATAATAGTTTTAAGTCCCACTAACTACTTTTACGTTTCTAGGGGAAAGCAGACAGTTTGTCCCGCGTGAGTTCTTTACGTGCCAGTAGATCTACTGAAACGAAGTTGGCTTATTATAAACATCTTTAAATAGTATAATAAAGAGCCAGAATCGACCCCACCAACATTGGGTTAGAAGGCCACCGCTCTACCATCTGGGTCAATCAGCCTGGCCAATCACAGTAAATACATTTTTGTCATGTGTGAAAGTTAATCGACCTACTTAATAGTAATGTAACGTTGTCCGAATATTCGTTTCAAATCCATAACAAGCTTTTTAAAATAGTTTATTTATAGTATAGGTGTCCGGCTCCATGGCAAATGGTCAGCGTTCTGGGCTTTGGTTCAAGGAGTTCCGGCTGGCCGGGGATTTTAACCTTTTAACGTTCATTGGTTGATTACCCTGGATGGGGTTCTGGGAGACTATGTCGTCTTCAACATTATAATTCATCTTAGGTAGGGATAAATTTAAAAGACCTGCACCAGGCAGGCAGGCTGCACGGAGGCCACACGCCATAATTATTATTATTATCATCGAAGTAGTGTACAGCTGTAAGTTTGGAACCTTACAACAACAACAACAACAATAATAATAATAATAATAATAATAATAATAATAAACTCATGGTTATTTATTTATTTATTTATTTATTTATTTATTTATTTATTTATTTATTTATTTATTTATTTATTTATTTATTTATTTATTTATTTTAAATGGCAAGAGCATTGCAATCATCAGATCATGATCGAAGATATTTCAACCAGACTATCAATGAAAGGCACGTCTAAGCAACGAAAAGAGAGATAATGAAGGAGACACTAAGGTACGAAAACCTAACATAACTAACATAGTTATGTTTGGAACAAGGACGAGAGATTAAATAAAAGTACCTGACAAATACAATATAATCAATACAAGACTTAGTTGTTGCCCCTAGTGTCCATAGACGTCTCGTAAGGTATGAATCAATGTTTGTTATTAATGTTATTTCTGTTATGCCTTTGCTGGCAGGACCTAGTGTTTACAGTGTACTATGTCTTCTGGTATGGGCTAGAGCAATATTGTTACTTTCGTTGATCTGTCTCAGCTCTATCCTTGGCTTTGACAAAATGAAAGTGACTGAGGTATGAGTGACGCTAGTAATGCCATTGCTTATGCAGCCAGTCCCTGTTATGAACGGTGTGAAAATGTTGCTCATAGGGTCGGTTGGTGCATGCATTTCAGTGGGCTTGGCAGACTGATATGTAATAGCAACTTCTGACTCGGTGAGGAAAGCAACGGGAAACTACCTCAACCCTCATTTCCCTAGTACGCCTCTTCAGTGATGCCTAGGCCATCTATGACAGCTGATGGTGGAGCTGTTGAGGATCCAACCAGCCTTCGGGCTGAGTACTAAACATACATACATACATCATCGAAGTAGTGTTTGTATAAGAGTAGTGCACAGTTGTCAGTTTTGAACCTTATAATAATAATAATAATAATAATAATAATAATAATAATAATAATAATAATAATAATAATAATAATAATAATAATAATGATAACAATAATCTCATGGTTATTTATTTATTTATTTATTTATTTATTTATTTATTTATTTATTTATTTATTTATTTATTTATTTCTTCTTCTTCTTCTATCGATTTTGGCCAGCTGTGGACCACGTAAATAACTCCTCATGATTTAAACTTTCTTTGGCGCCAGTACTCCTTCATCCTCCTGCTTGCTGCTTCTTTTCTTTCAGCCGTCCATTGTTGTTTCTTCTTGGTCGCTGTTTCTGGCTCTAGGAAACCCTTAAATGTGTAGCTTGTTTCTGAAGGTGGTTCTATTGTGGATGTCTTGATGTGTGATGTTCATTTCTTGCAAATCCTTCTTCGTGTTAACAAACCATTTTTCATAAGAGCTGCCTTTCCTATTGGGCTTATTGAAGTGGTTAAAGATTTTCTTGGCAAGTCTGTTATCAGGCATTCTTGAAATATGTCCATAAAAGTTAACTCTTCGCTTTCGAATGACATCTGAAATCCTACTGCATGTTTTATATATTTCTTTGTTACTGCGTAATCGATATGTGTCCGTACATTTCTTTGGACCGAGGATTTTTCTTAGAATCTTTCTTTCCTTCTTCTCGATTTCTTCAATGTCTTTCCTGGTTGTTAATCCCAGGCATTCTGAAGCATACAAGCACTCTGCTTGAATTACTGCCTGATAGTGGCGTAGTTTTGTCCTAATAGAGATCGCTTTCTTGTTATATGTGTTTTTTGTAAGGTGGAATGCAAGCTCCATTTTTCTGGCTCTCTCACGGTTTGCTTCTTTATCAAGCCCATTAGGTTGTATAATCTCACCAAGGTATTTGAATTTAACAACTTTATCTATCTTATCATTGTTTGTTGTTACTATGTATCTTGGGGCTTCTTTAATGTTGGTCATGAAATGTGTCTTTTCAAATGATATCTGCAGGCCAGTTTTCATTGCTACCTCTTTTAAAGTGTTAACTTGTATTATCGCCGATTCAATATTTTCTGATAACAGTACAAGATCGTCAGCAAATGCTAAGCAGTTGATAGTGATGTTCTCTTTCTTGTATCCTATCCTTATTTGGTCTTTAATGCCTTTTTCTGCGAGTTCTTTTTCCCATTCTTTGATGACTTTATCCAGGACACAATTGAACAGCAGTGGGGATAGGCAATCTCCTTGCCTTACACCTGTCTTGATTTCAAAGGGTTCAGATATCTCTTCCATAAACTTAACCTTTGAGTATGTGTTTGTTAAGGTCTCCTTTATTAGTTGTAATGTCTTGTTATCTGTACCCATTTCTCTAAGGATGTTAAACAATGTGCTCCTATCAACTGAATCATATGCTTTTCGAAAGTCAACAAAAACTGCTACATACTTCTTGCCCCTGGCAACTCTGTCCTTCAGTATTGTCTTAAGGTTCCAAATTTGTTCCACACATGATCGTCCCTTCCGAAAGCCTCCCTGGTATTCGCCGATTTTGTGTTCAACTTGTTGTTCTAATCTTGATAGCAATGCCATAGATAGTATCTTGTATGTCTCTTGAAGGAGTGAGATGCCTCTGTAATTGCTGACATCTGTTCTGTCCCCTTTCTTGTGTAGTGGGTGTATTAAGGCTAATTTCCAATCATCAGGAATCTTACAAGTGTTCCAGATTTCTTGCAATAGCTGGCATAGGTTCTTGATCATTTGGGGGCTCACATGCTTCCATAGTTCACTCGTTATTGAGTCTTCACCAGCTGCTTTGTTGTTCTTAAGCTTCTTGATTAGATTTGTGATTTCTGTTTCATCTGGCGGTGTGGAGTCTGGGTTCTGTTGAGTATGTTCTGTGGTGAGCTTCTCCTCTGGAACTGGGCAGTTAAGTAGCTGTTTAAAGTATTCTGCTAACAGTTGGCAATTTTCTTCATTGTTTGTTGCGATGGTGCCATCCTCTTTCTTGAAACACAAGCTCGGTGGTTGGTATTTAGAAAGACTCCTCTTAAATGTCTTGTAAAAGTCCCTCGTGTTATTCTTTTGGAAGTTTTGTTCTATTGCAGCCAGTTGTTCTTTCTCAAATTTTCTTTTTTCTCCTCTTATGATTTTTGCTGTTGATTTTCTTTGTTCTTTGAAGCTGTTGTAATCTTCCTCTTTCTTTGATGAGTACCACTTCTTCCATCTTTGTAGTCTGAGTGATATTGTCTGTTCACATATTTCATTCCACCATGGATGTTTTCGTGTTTTCTTGAGTAATGCTGTTTCTTTGGCTGCTCCTATCATGGTCTGCTGCATTTGCTTCCATTCAGTTGTTTCAATGTTCGTCAGTTCTTGGTACTTGTTGCTGTTCTGTTTCAGCTTTTGAGTGTCGAATCTTAGTACTCTGTTGTTTGTGCGTTTCTTCTTGCTGCTGGGAATAAACTTTATCTTGATGATTGTTAAATAGTGATCTGTTTCTATGTTGGCTCCTTTCTTAACTTTAACATTCATGATTTCTTTTTGACTTCTATGGGAGATTGCAACGTGATCAATTTGATATTCTCCTAATAGTTTGTTTGGTGATGCCCACGTCGTTTGTTTCCTAGGAAGCTTCTTGAAATGAGTGGACATCAGTTTCAAATTAAAGTTCCTACAGAACTCTATAAGTCTTTGCCCATTTCTGTTGGTTCTTCTATGAGCTGGGAAATCCCCCACTATTCTCTTGTAGACTTTTTCTCGTCCTACCTGTGCGTTGAAATCCCCAAGTAGTATTTTCACATGATTATCAGGAATTTCTGATGTCACCAATTCTAATTCCTCCCAAAAATCATCTACCTTTTGTGGGTTAGTTCGATTGTCGTCATTAATTGGTGCATGAGCATTAATGAGGGTGTATATTTTCTTTGCACACTTAATGGTTAGTAGTGAGAGCCTTCCATTTGGAGACTGGAAGTCTATAACCGAATTTAGAATCTTTTTATTGATTACAAATGCTGTTCCTAAGTGTGACATATTCTTCATGACCCTTATGCCAACCTTGCCTTTCAGGATTCTATAGTTGCTTGATTCCATCGCTATGTCATCCATGAATCTTGTTTCTTGAAGTACCATGATCAGAATATTTTGCTGGTCCATTACGTCTGTAAGTTGTTTAAGTTTTCCTGTTTTTAGGAGTGAATTTATGTTCAGCGTGCCAAAAAAGTGTTTCCGTTTAGGTTTTAATTTTGTTGTATTCAGTCTGGATGTGTCTGATGGCAATGGGTTTCCTAGATGCTCCGACTCATCTATGCATGGTGGTTTGGGCTCTCCAGAATCCGATGGCCCAAATGCACTGCTTGTAGCAGTGGTGGATTTCCTCTTGAGGCTGCCACCTGGAGTAGTTTCCGTAAGAAATGTTTCCATCATGCGAGTTAATGGGAGTTGTTGGGGGAGCCGACCGGGGTCAGCTCATGATACCACTAAAGTTGTAAGCCTTAGGGTTGCTCCTTTCCAGCAGATGTATCTGGATTGTAGCTCAACTGTCGGGGATAGATTATTCTTCACCTTCAACACCATTGAGGTTATTGAGGGTATTCTATTTCTGTGAAAGCTGTTGATCGCCTTCTTCGTCTGTAACCCAGACAGGGGCCCTTACAGGGTGCTATCATCCGGAGCCAGATGAACCCTGGTTTCTTTTACGAGGTGTTACTCCTCCCCCTCCTCCTTCCTCATCACTTGCGAGATGAAGCCCCAGGCTTGGGACCGGCACTGGCGGAGTTTATTTATTTATTTATTTATTTATTTATTTATTTATTTATTTATTTATTTATTTATTTATTTATTTATTTATTTATTTTTTATTTATTTTAAATGTCAAGAGCATTACAATCATCAGATCATGATCGAAGATATTTCAACCAGACTATCAATGAAAGGCATGTCTAAGCAACGAAAAGAGAGATAATGAAGGAATCACTAAGGTACGAAAACCTAACATAGCTAACATAGTTATGTTTGGAACACGGACGAGAGATTAAATAAAAGTACCTGGCAAATACAATATAATCACTACAAGACTCAGTTGTTGCCCCTAGTGACCATATACGTCTCGTAAGATATGAAGCAATGTTTGTTGTTAATGTTATTTCTGTTACGGTCTGTGCACAAGCCGCAGTGTCAAAATTTAGTCCCATAAAGATTTTTACATTTTAATTGTCTTCAATTTTAATACCGCAGCGTGAATTTGGATCACGTATCATATGAGTGTTTGTACAGTATTATCACAGTCGATCTGACGATGCACTTTTACAATGTAAACATGTGCCTGTTCATTTATCTTAAATTTTTTCATATACCTTGTCTAATTATTGTCTCTCCGCTGATGATGGCCACTCGTGACCGAAACTAGAACCACCAAGACAGATGTAATGTAATATTAAAAGGTACACGTTTCATTTTGTATTGGATGTACCACGGATAATTTCATCTTCCAAACCAAGAAAATCCATGGAAAAGTACAAACAACTGTTCAAATTATTATAACACAAGACGGAGAATGTTTCTGGACGGAGGGAAAACTACACTAAATTTGCTTGGACGGAATGCTACAGGACGAAATCTCACTGGACGTAATGGTATGTGACGAAACGTCTGAGAAGGCATCTGCAGGCTTTTGGGCTGAGCAGCGGTCGCTTGTAGGCCCAGGCCCGTCAGGGCTGTAGCGTCATGGGATGTGGTATATTATAAATGTATGTGGTTAAAATTTAAACAAAAGGTGGAGGACTTAAATGAGGAAGAATGCAGCAAATTGCCACTGAATACACTGTTCGTTCTACTAACAGATGAACTATAAGAAGAGAAAAGAAGTACGATTTCAGCATAGTTAAGTATCATATCGCGGGTTAAGGAACAATATCACGTATGTGACAATATTTTCCCTACCCGTTATTACCCTTAAGCCTGGTCATGTTTCCCAACCACATATTATGGGAATGCAGTCCATCAGACACATTTTCGTTGTGTTCATTTTCCTATGCCTACCTGTAATGAAATGAACCTTACCGCACCGCACTCTGCAAATGTATGTTTGCATGAGGTATTTACGCACTCCTACAGTATAATACATTTAAGATTAATTTTCCTTTACACGTAGGCATAAAAATGAACACAAGGAAAATTGTTCTGATGAATTGCATATTCGTATGCGGCTGGGAGGCGGGGAGTTTATTATGTGACACTACAGAAGTTCCTTCATATAAGCTTTCGACCCAAAGTCTATTTTCATGTACTGTTTCTGAAATAATAACTAATTTTGATATGATGTCTAGAATTTATAGGGAGTATCTACCAAAGCTGAGGTAGAGCTATGTTTGTGAAACAATAATACTTGTTCTCCTACAAAAAACAAATGCTTTCATAATATATACTCCACTCTACATTGAAGTTTGTAATAAAATGCTTCTGAGGAGTTTTATGAAAATATAACGGCATGTAAAAGGAAATTAGGAAAGGTCAGTTAATTTGATTCAGTGAAGATACAACAAATTGTATCGACTTTCTCCTGGACAAGTTTCCGAGAGAAAAGGAGAGAGAGAGAGAGAGATAAACAGGGATAATTAACAATTAGAGAGATAAGGCAAAAGCCAGCCTTGTGGTCTAGTTGGTGAGTCTGTTCCCTAGCCGGGGACCCACTTTCTATTCCCGACCTGGATCTGAGGGCTGATTCAAGGCCCACTTTGCCAATCAGAGAACAATTTAGGAGCTATCTGATACTGAGGTTCCCGTTCTAGAAGAGGGCGAGAAGACACGTCACGCCGACCATACGCGTCAGTCTTCGGCTGATCAGCGGTCGATTGGTAGGCCAAGGTCCTTCAGGCTGAAGTGCCATGGAGTTTGGATTTTTGTATAGAGTATAACATAATACAAATGCCTCTGAATTCACCTAGAATTGAATCCACTACTTAGGAGAGCAACGACTAAATGACAGCTCCACTGAGGTCGACCGTACTTGTGAGAGGGTGGAGTGAAGAGATCTCTAAATGTTTACGAGAACAGTTCTTATTTTATAGACATGATATAGGCTTTTGTGCTTATGCCGGGTCAAGAAAATAAGGTTCTTATTTTATTTCTTCCTGTGAACAGGGCAGTAACACGACAGCAGGCTATAAGTGTTCCGCGTGACCGGTGACATCCATGACATACATCGTTAACGATGTGCACAGTGTTCTATAAATAAAAGCGGGGCAGTAAGAACTAGTGAACCGCATGGCCGGCACTGTCTAATTGACTGATTCCCACAGCCTTCATGTCCATAACATACAACATGTACAAAATAATGGAATAACCAAACATAGGCTTGTTGGTCGCGTAATCACCCTCCTGTTAAAATAAACCGTGTTCCCCAGAGTGCGCCCACTGCGTCAAATCGATCTGCGAGTCGATGTGCCTTAAATAGAGCTCAAGGACAAGTTCAGCTGACGAAAAACAGCTGGAGTAGCACTGCACGACGAATGTCAGCTAATTTACCTCCGTACCCTCTAAGGATAGTGCAATAAAGAAACAAGGAAAGGCACTTCCGTTACAGGTATACAGACCACTGGAGTAGAGGAGTAGAGAGGTCTTTACCTTTCGTAACCGCAAGATTTGTTGGATATAGAGTAGTTATGTATACGTTTGGATCCTTGGCTTGATGGTCAGCGTAGCATCCACAAGCTCACAGGGCTATGGGTTCGATTCCCGACCAGGCAAAGGATTTTAGCCTTTGTGGCTAATTCCTCTGGCTCGGGGACTGGGTGTTTGCATTCGTCTTAATACACATTTCTTCATAAACACAATACAAACCACCACAGAAACATGCAGCATTCATTAGACCACTTTGGGTTGGCTGTAAATCTGGACCAAATCCTCTCGTAATGCCAACCTTCCGTAATTGGAAAAGAAGTAATAATAATAATAATAATAATAATAATAATAATAATAATAATAATAATAATAATAATAATAATAATAATAATAATTTTACCGGAGGTACACCCGTCCGGTGCATTTAAAACTAGCGTCTTGTAGTAGGCCATCTAGATCAGGAAATCTGAAAATCATTTTGGGAATAGTTTGAACATTTCTCGACAGACGTTGCTACTGTCAATGTAAAGATCAGGTCTCTGAATGTTTAATTATAATCCTGGTAAGATAATTTCTTAACATCCCACTGCATCAAGCAGAAACTGGCATTTATTTTCAGTTGTAATCAGTGGGACATTTGGGTCACTGGGATAGGTGACTGTAATCTGGTACTGTCCCAGAAATTCTAGGATGTATAGCAACTTTACTATCGCCATTGAGAAATAAATTCATATCATTTCTTGCGTACTGCATTGTGAATATGGGGTGAAGATGAATTATTAATTTTCAAAGTAATTTTGTATATCAAGGTTTCCTCAACTTAATTGTTTACAGTTTGTTTTTGGGTGTTCAAAAGTTATCAACACTTCTATCTCTTCCCGCCAACTTAATAAGTTGGCCAATTAGAAATCTTGTACATTTATTTAAGTAACCAATGAAAACATTTTGATATTTATTAAATTAATCAACAGGAATTGTGGGTGTGTAAGGTTTTCAACCCAGAGAAATCTGGAACCTTCCTCTCCGCTATAAAAGCTTGTACATTTGAGGCCATGTTGTCTTTGTGATCGCTCCAGACTAGTGTGTATTCGACCGGGCAAATTGGCCGTGCGGTTAGGAGCGCGCAGCTGTGGCCTCGCATCCGGGAGATCGTGGGTTCGAACCCCACTGTCGGCAGCCCTGAAGATGCTTTTCCGTGGTTTCCCATTTTCACACCAGAAAAATGCTGGGACTGGGACTTAATTAAGGCCACAGCCGTTTCCTTCCCATTCCTAGGCCTTCCCTGCCCCGTCGTCGCCATAAGACATATCTGTGTCGGTGCGACGTAAAGCAAATAGCAAATAAAAAGTGTGTGTTCGTAACGGAGGCAGGAATAAAGGCTCCCACGTCCATCTTCGGGAGGCCCACCAGCTCAAGGTAATGGCAGATTTGGCTTAACAACGTAATTATCTTTGAAAGCTAGCTCGAGGGGAAGGATTCAAATTTCATTCGCATTGTTTTATTTCTTAATGTAAATTCACAAACAAGCCGAAATAACTTATTCGAACTTAGGGAATAAAGAGTGAGGTACCCTCTCCTATTCCCTCTCAACTTGATTTTGAGGTGACTATGATTTTGTAACCTTTAACTCTATCTCTTAATTTTGTAAATTTTCTCTCCATCTAGTCACCTCCGTAGTACAGGCTTAGCCTCTGTAACGTCGGGCCATAAGCCCACATAGGATTTTAAGTATTTTCATGTAAATTTCAAGGAGTGCAAGTGTTCGCCTTCTAACATATTTATTTTCGGCCAATAAATTTAAGCTTTTGTTTTTACCAAAGGCCATGTAGATGGGTACTTGTTACCCCTGTTAAACTCAATTTCATTCATTTCATTTTAAGGCAATCAGATTGTTGAGCAGTTAAGACAGTGTTTATTGTTATGATATATATATATATATATAATTTCGTATGGCTATATCTAGCCGAGTGCAGCCCTTGTAAGGCAGACCCTCCGACGAGGGTGGGCGGCATCTGCCATGTGTAGGTAACTGCGTGTTATTGTGGTGGAGGATAGTGTTATGTGTGGTGTGTGAGTTGCAGGGATGTTGGGGACAACACAAATACCCAGCCCCCGAGCCACTGGAATTAACCAATGAAGGTTAAAATCCCGACCCGGCCGGGAATCGAACACGGGGCCCTCTGAACCGAAGGTCAGTACGCTGACCATTCAGACAACGAGTCGGACAGTGTTTATTGTTTAATTTTGTTAAATGTAGTTTGTGCTTCGTATAGGCCTGAAAAGTGTAAAATTGAAGAGCAAGGATGCTCTTAATACTGGCGTAAAATAAATTGGGAGGTCCGTCTCCTTGACTGTTGGTTAAAAGGATCAGTAGTGCTCATGTAAAATGTGTAATTAGGGAGCTTCAAGCTCATATTGTTAAATTATTGTTATCTGATTATTCTAGACCTATCTGAAATTGTTACTCAAGCTTAAAAGCTAAATATTGTACCTGATTAATTGTTATTTTCTAACCCTATTTAAAATCTGAAAAGAATCAAAAGATATAAGGAAGAAATATACATTTTACAATTTTAAATTAATCTTCCTTTTTTTGTATATACACCCATTCATTCCCGCACATCCTCTCACCTCTTTAAAACCACGATATCCTCGTAATAATAATAATAATAATAATAATAATAATAATAATAATAATAATAATAATAATAATAATAATACTAATAATAATAAGGGTGATAATATATATGCCTGGTCACCTCTGATCTCTGAAATTAAACAGACACTCATTTATCCTGATGGCTGAGTGAACGCTGAGTCTAAGTGGTCCTCTAGTCACGTTACATAAACGCTGGACTTCCAGGAGTGAAAACTATATCCCTTCAGATAGACTAAATGCACTTTCACATACCCAGCTTGTCAGTCCATATTACGATACCGCACGTTAAGTAAGCATGTTTCCTAAGAGCAAACAACTGCATAACCTATTTAATTTCCCTTATTGTTAGTTCTACGAAACTAACAGTTTCTGAGGACATTAATTATAGGTATGACAAGCGAATTTTATTTACTTACGGGACAAGAACGAAAGCAAGGTCGTGAAGATCCGTCAAAGAATGAGAGGTAAAGGTCATTATTCGTAACAACGGTACTAACGAGGAACCCACAGGGCGAGAGAGACGAATGGCATGCCAAAACTCAGCGAATGAAATAATTTTTCTATTGTTCCGATTCCACATTTAACACGAGGTACCTTGGCAACGATCAACAGTCATATGTGTATGCTCGATTCCATCCAAAGGTCGGGAAAGTTACAGAAGAAGGATAGAAAGTTTATCTCTCGGAGTTGAGAAAGCTATCTGCTACTGGAAACAATGGATTTATTGATGAAAATCCACAGCCTGATTCCAGTCATTCGACCGGGTCAGGAATGGAATGAATGAAGTCCCCATCTAGCGGCGAGGATAGGAATTGTGCCGGCTGCCGATGCCTGTCGCACTCCTCTGGGGCAATGATTAATGAATGACAGATGAAATGAAATGATATTGCAGAGTGTTGCTGGAATGATATATATGACAGGGAAAACCGGAGTACCCGGAGAAAAACCTGTCTGCCTCCGCTTTGTCCAGCACAAATCTCACATGGAGTGACCGGGATTTGAACCACGGAACCCAGCGGTGAGAGGCCGGCGCGCTGCCGCCTGAGCCACGGAGGCTTGGATTTATTGATGATCGATTTATTTATTCTGGCAAGATTAAGGCCAGGTGGCCTTCTCTTACATCAGGATCAGAGTGATCAAAGCCGATACTCCCTTTGTGCGCAGGAAAATGGATTGTATCAACTCCATCTCCGTTCAACCCTACGTAAGGGTGTAATGGTGTTATGCTGTAATCATGGTGACTGTCTCTCTCCAGTAGACCGGGCGAGTTGGCCGTGCGCGTAGAGGCGCGCGGCTGTGAGCTTGCATCCGGGAGATAGTAGGTTCGAATCCCACTATCGGCAGCCCTGAAGATGGTTTTCCGTGGTTTCCCATTTTCACACCAGGCAAATGCTGGGGCTGTACCTTAATTAAGGCCACGGCCGCTTCCTTCTAACTCCTAGGCCTTTCCTATCCCATCGTCGCCATAAGACCTATCTGTGTCGGTGCGACGTAAAGCCCCTAGCAAAAAAATCTCTCCAGTAGTCCCGGGCTGAGTGGCTCAGACGATTATGGTGATGGCTTTCTGAGCCCAACTTTGCAGGTTTTGGTCCCGGCTTAGTCCGGTGGTATTTGAATGTGCTCAAATACGTCAGCCTCGTGTCGGTAGATTTGCCGGCACGCAAGAGAACTCCTGTGGGACAATATACCGACACCTAGGTGTCTCTGAAAACAGTAACACTATTTAGGAGACGTAAAATACAAATGACCTTATTACCAAGTTCCCAAGAGTCTCCGTTTAGGGAATGCTGACTTGCTGCCTGTAGGCGAATCCTGGCCGGTGACTTGATCTTATGCATGCATCGCATCCTCTGTGTCTTCGACCGTGGACTTTATATTCTATAAAGAATATTTCCACTGCCTCCTGTTGTCCGGCAATGAGTCAAAAGACGTGAGTTGTCTAACAAGGATTGATAATCTTGTTTTGATGCCTAGCAATCGACGGAATGTGGCAGTGCCGGTTCAAGTCCTGCATCGTTCAAATGTTTTTGCATCGGTATGATGTTTGAATACGTAAACACAGGGCAACGTTTGCCACATTCAAACAGCAGATTGACGCTGTTATTCATCTTGTGCCCTGTACATACTCTGCTGGTTAAGGCCTCAATGTAACCTCTGCTGTCATTCGGCATGTTTTCCACAAAGGAATACGGTGACATGCTCCTCATTTACGAGAAAGCAAGACAGAACGCGTGCAAGGCACTACGTCTGTATCAGGAACGGTATCCCGACAGGCGACACGTGGCTTCTACGACATTCCGCTGTGTTGAAAGACGCTTACGGGCAACAGGTGTGATTTCCAACCAGCCACCAGTCCGCGAGAGACCCATTACATCGGGTGAAACAGAAGAGGCCGTTCTGGAGGCAGCTCGTGATAATCGACACATCAGTACAAGGGCGATTGCACGAGGTTGAACACCAGCCAGCCGTCCGTCTGGCGAATACTGCATGAATATACTTAAATTTCCTCCATACCATCTTGAGCTGCATCAAAAGTTCCATGGGCGGGATTTCGAAGTTCGAATGGAGATCTGTCGGTGGCTGTTAGGCAAGATGGACAATGATTCAGCATTCGTATCGCATATCTTGTTCTCGGACGCATCGCGCTTCCACAATAATGGGCACAATAATAATCGCCACCACATGCTCTACTGGAGTCCGGACAATCGTCATTGGATGCGAAGGTGGCCCATCAAGTTCGATGGGAAGTGAATGTTTGTTGTTGAATCTTGGGGGATCGCCTGATTGGACCTCTCTTTGAGGGATATTGGACGGGCGCACTCTACCTGCATCTTCTTCGTCAAGAACTCCCAGTGCTCCTGGAGGATGTGCCCTTGCACATTATTTGACGGTGTGGTTGCAACAGAATGGAGCTCACCACATTCGACTTTGCCCGTTCGTAACCATCTGAACGAGGAACTGCCAGGAAAATGGATAGGAAGAGAAGACCCTGTTTCTTGGCCCGCCAGATCACGGATTTAATGCCGTTAGACTTCTTCTTGTGGAGACATTTGATGAACGCCGTTTACAATCAAGGGCCGGAAAACCTCGACCAGCTCCGGCAACTCATCACGGACGCCTGCCGAGCAATTACACCAGGAATGCTTCAGCGCGCAAGACGATCTATGGGACACCGGGCCTGAATGTGCATAAATCAAAACGGTCATCACATCGAGCATTTTCTGCCGTAAAACATTGTCAGGACAGTTGTGTTCTCCCTAACATATCTAAATCAAAAACGCTTCCTCCATGAGCTGTAATATACGTCAATTTCCCTTCCCTGTCCCAATCCCACTAGCCATCCAGAATGTAGAATTTTTCTGCTGCGCACAATTCTAAGAGCTTTCCTCCGTAACTGTTTCTTTCTTTAACTTCACTTCGTCTTTCTCCCCTCATTTTCATCCCACCCTATTTGCTGAATATTGGGCACTGATCTCCTATCCTAGCATTCCTGTCACCAAATACCATTGTTAGAGCCAGAGTATCTGATTGTGGAAACTTAAGCAGTAATCAGATACTAGGTAAGTTAAACCTTCGCCCGTTATCTAGTCGCAGGAAAGTAGCCAACCTTAGATTCCTATATAACGCTGTTAACGGTTTATTTCGTTCTCCTGAACCTGCATCCTTCTTTTCCCTACATGTTCCAACTTGCAAAACCAGGACTAATCCGCCCCTTCATATTCCGTATTCCCGCCTCTCTCTCGTTCAAAGAAGTTTATTTATCCGCATACCAACCCTCCTTAACTCTTTATCTTTTGACAGGAACTTGGACGTTTTTTCTTCGTATGCCTCATTTAATCGATTCTTCCTTAACTTAACCTAGTTCATTTTCTTCATATTTCATTTTTTTACTCTTCTCATTGCTGTTTTCTCTTTTGTACATAATGTAATATTCATTTATTTATTTATTTTTCACTGTACTATACCATTACTTATGTGTTATATCTGTATTTATCTTACTGTGCCCAGCTATAAGTTCTTCTCTTCGTTTTACGTTCAATCTTCAATTATCCTCGTTTCTTTTGCCTTTATATTTTGTTCTTAATTGTTGTATCTCTATTGTCATTTTGTTAGTTTTTAATTTTTTCCTCTATTTTATCGTTAGAATTTTCCTCATTCTTCTTCCACTTTTTCATGTTCGCCTTGTGCTACTCCACTGTAAATATATTTTTCCTCTGCGGAACTCTGTCATTCGGCTTCTCGCTATTTTGGTTCCCAAATAAATAAATAAAATTAAATAAGTATTCTTCAAATTACCCACTTATGATACTAGTTTCCTGTAATAAATCCTCAAAAAATTATCATTAGCGTATAAGGAGCTCTTGGGGTGACAATATGTAAAAGCCAAGCATACCTTCTTTGCTCTCCCTTTCTCCCTCCCCATATTAAACCTAAGCCAGACCACTTCTTCCAACACTTTTACAATATCCTCTATTAGTTCACTAATCTCTTCCTTTATTAACACCACTACCCACCCAGGCATTCTCCCCTTATTGCGCTCTTTTCTCTTGGACTTATACTTGATCACAAACCCCCCAAGTTAACTCCTTTTCTATTTCTAACCACGTCTCCACGAGTGCCACAATTTCAAAGCTTTCCACTACTTTTTTGACCTCCTTATTACCTAATTTACTTAACAATCATTCAATAATTACAAACCCTATCCTCCAATCTAGTTATAACTTGCCCTTCCGTCCTTCTCCATTTCTGCCCTTATTTTTACTTCTCGTTACTATGGTCGTCTATCCTTATACCCCCCTCCCCCTTTTCTTGCCATTTTGGGGCGCTCTTTGCCCTGCTTCTCCTCCTTGCCTTCATTTTTCTAATCCCACAGGTCTGTTAAACTCAGACTCCCTTTGTTCATAGTTTCTCTTCCTTTCATTTCGTCCCTTGAACCTTTACCTTTTTTATGCACGTGACCACTGCATTCTGTACTTGCCGTTTCTTGAGAATCTCCCTCCACCACCACCTCCTGAATCCTCGTTTCTGTTCCCGCACTGCCCTGACCACTGACGACTGACCCCTGCGTTGATCTCGACTCTTACCTCGTCTCGTCCCACCGCTTGATCTGTGACCTGCTTTCCACCTCGCCTTGTCACCATGTCTTCTTCCTGCTTGAGTTTTTCTTCCATTGCTTGCAGGTTTGTCACTGACCAAACTCGTACCCATCTGGCATTGGATACCACCAACTGTTAGCCCCTTATGTGCGCACTCAGTCCTTGATGTCTGGCTCTCATGAAATGTATCTTTAACATTTTCAAATTCCCATTCCCTTCTCTTCCCATGTCTCTTTTAACCCAAATTTTTCCCGTTGTAAATTTTCCGCGTTTCTTAGCACTATGTCCGCCTTCAAGGTAGATAACAGCTTTACTTTAATTGGTCTGTGTCCTCTCACTTTACCTACCCTTTCTGCATCATCGATATCAACTTCACTGAAATTAATTTTCATTTTATTCTGAATAACGTCCACCACTTTGTAGATTATGTTCACTTTGTTTCCTCTCACTTTTTCCTGCACACCATATATACATTTTGACTGCTGGTTTCTGCTTCTTTCTTCAGTTTCAACACCTTCTCTTCCAGATATCTTACTTTCTCTCTTAGTATCAAAATTTCTTTCTCATTGCTTCCCACCTTGGTGATTGATTCTTCCATTTTTCTTGTGGCCTTTTCCTCATATTTTCGGACTTCTTAGATTGGTCTTGTATCATCTCTTTAATCTGGTCAAATAGGCAGGCTTCTTTCATAACCACCTTCACCACTTCGTTAATCACTTCGACGTCATCCCAGCTGATGTAGCCACTAGTATTCGGGCCGGGGTTTAATTTCATGCCTCCGATAACTAATAGCATATTTATCACAGCTGTCACCAAAACCGCTTCTCCCATCTTTCCAAGATCATACTTACACTTCATTCGTTTAGTTGTATTCTTTATTTTCCACTGCCATCTCCCAGTCGCGGCCCAATATTGCTCTACTCCCACCATACTTCTCGGCACTCGACATTCAGCACGTTCACACCCGTTGCTTGCTTAGGCTAGACTGTATAGCATGTATTAGGTTCACTGCGGTCAAAATATCAATTTATGACCGGTTTCATCAACCCCAAATTATACTGTTTTAACTCTGAATTCGACTATTCATCCTGTTTCATCAAGCAGGGTAAATTTCAACTGTAGGTTAAAGCCGGAGTAAAGTTAACCCCTCCTTTTACTCGAGTTTACTCGATTTTGAAAGCAAAATGGCCACCGTAAGTCATGAGTTTGAAGCAGATTTGCTTTATTTAGATTTGTTAAATGTTGTTCCTAACAGAAATAGGCCCATGATAGAAAGAAATGACCTTCAAAATCTGTCCGAGGAACAATTTCTCAAAAGGTATAGACTGTCAAAAACCGTCGTCAGTAAAGTCGTCGAGGAAATCCGCGAGAGGTTGGAATACACAGCTGACCGAAACAGGCCTCTCTCTCCTATACTGCAGGTATTGATTGCATTAAGTTTTTATACCACAGGGTCGTTTCATATACTGGTCGGAGACAACACGGGTTATTTTCCTGGCAATTGATTATAATCAGCGATTCTTTCTTTCTTTCTTTCTTTCTTTCTTTCTTTCTTTCTTTCTTTCTTAATCTGCTTACCCTCCAGGGTTGGACTCAGCGAGGGATCCCATCTCTACCGCCTCAAGGGCAGTGTCCTGGAGCGCGAGACATTGGGTCGGGGGATACAACAGGGGAGAATGACCAGTAGCTCGCCCAGGCTGCCTCATCTGCTATGCTGAACATGGGCCTATGGGAAGATTGGAAGGGATAGACAAGAAGAAGGGAGGAAGCGACCTTGGCCTTAAGTTAGGTACCATCCCAGTATTTGCCTCGAGAAGAAGTGGAAAACCACGGAAAACCACTTCCAGGATTGCTGAGGTGGGAATCGATCCCACCTCTACTCAGTTGACCTCCCTTTGCTGAGTGAATCCCGTTCCAGTCCTCGTACCACTTTCCAGATTTTGTGGCAGAGGCGGGAATCGAACCCGGGCCTCCGGGAGTGGCAGCTATCACACTAACCACTACACCACAGAGGCGAACATCAGTGATTCTATCCTCCAAATTCGTGATATAGTTATAAGATGGTCTGTAGCATGGGCAATGCTATTAAATTCCACCGTTATTTTTTTCCCTGTGTCATCCTTTTCTTTTGATTTTAAACCGTCAGTCTTCTTGCATTCTATAATGCTTTGGTACTTGGTGGCTAATTCAAATTAGTAATGTTGTTTCTAAAGCAGAAAGTTCGTGCCACTATTTCTCTTCCGAACTTCTTCCATTTTTCGATCCCTGAAATCAGTTATATCACGATCATGGAAGAATAATATCTACCATGGAAATGAGGAAGAAAACTTAATATCGCGCAAAGAATAAACAAAAGAATAACGCAAAAAGTGTGTTCATGATCTCTGATTTTTTAGTCACTGCCTCCTTGATTGATGCGGCAGTTCTTTCCGGCGAGGGTTAATACGGTGTAAGTTAACCCTCTGCTGAAATAGCTTGGTGAAACGCGTGACTGGTAAGAATGAGTTAGAATATTAACCCTAAATTAACCAACCTCGGATTAGAGTATATTTAACCCACGTTGATGAAACTAGTCTTTAGTGTTTCGCTGGCATGTCAGGTGCTGATGATATAGAAGGCACGAGTATAGACGAGTATAATATTACGGCGTCCTGTCATGGTGAGGCGGTAATTACCAAGATATCCTGTTGTGTTGTCTGAGCATACCGGCAGGGCAGATGTTTTCAGGACGGAATGGACATTGTGGGTTGCATAAAATTACATTGAAATGGGCGGCTGAATCATACTGTATGTATGTATGTATGTATGTATGTATGTATGTATGTATGTATGTATGTATGTATGTATGTATGTATGTTAGGTATTCAGCCCGAAGGCTGGTTTGATCCTCTGCAGGTCCGCCAACAGCTGTCATAAATAGCCTAGGCGTCACTGAGGAGGTGTACTAGGGAAATGAGGAGTGAGGTAGTTTCCTGTTGCTTTCCTCACTCATACTGTATATGGAAATTTATTTTTTGACCTAAAATAATAATTAAACATACCGGTAACTTAAATTATTGGTACAAATGATTGTTAGCACACATTACTACGAGTGGATAACTTAATGAAGAGGATCTTTCTAACATATAAAATAGTGCGTCAGTGTTGCTCGGTTTCCTTTCAATTCCAACGTTCGTGGAAAGCCTCCCAGTGAGAAAAGAGGGTGTACATTCCACACATAATACCCTTGCAGGCGGAATCAATTGTGGCTTTCCAATTAGACCGTGACCAGTGGCGGCGCCGTGCGTCCTAGCACTGTGGGGGGCGTGTGAGATGAGAAGGGAATCTTCATTGAACATACACTGCACTGGAGGAAATACTGTAGTTTGAAGGAGGGTGTTCCATCTTGTTAGTGCTGTATTATTTGGGGTACTTCATTGCCTCCAGTTCTGGAGTACAAATTGTCGCTGTTCGGGCGCTTCCTATTCATTAAACTTAATACTGGTCATGCCTCCCAGTCATATATGGGTATTTAGCCCATCAGAACACCCCCCACCACCAATGTTATTACCTTTCCTATTTCTAACCACCTCTCTAGGAGTGCCATAATGTCAAAACATTCTACTACTTTTTTGACCTCCTTATTACCTAATTTACGTTTTTATCGTCTATTTTTTAATTCATTGGAAATTTATCACATAACTCGTCACTGTTCTGGCAAAAGTTCATATCTCTCAGTGTTCTTGCTATCCATTATTTTCCTTTCCTCGTCACGCCTTCCACCTATATATGGATGTTTCGTCCATCCGAACCATAATCGTTGTGTTCATTTTCCTATGCTTACATGTAAAGGAAAATGAACCTTATCGTATCGCACTCTAGGATTGTATGTTTGCATCACTTATTTATGCATTCCTACAGGAGAATACACTCAAGGTTCATTTTGCTTTACACTTAAGCATACGAAAATGAACACAACGAAAATTGTTCTGATGGACTGACTGGGGAGCGTGACCATTCTTAAAGAAAATAATGGATATGGAGAGCATTCTGAGGTATACACTTTTGCCCGAACAGCAACGAAATTCTACTTGATAATAAATTCGAGGATATTTTCTAAAATGCCTGTGTGTTCCGGTGATAAAATTTGTGGATAAAATTGTGATAAATAAAAGGAATTTTAGTGCCTAAAATACCAACAGGAAACATATTGAAAATGTGGAAACCTTTTGGAGGGTACCCGAAGAGACAATGAACTGGATCCCAAAGCACCGCATAACTATTTTAATGGGGGACTTTAACGCCCAGATTGGCAGAGAGAAAATTTAAGAACATAGTTGGAGATTACCCAGCCCACAACAGGACCAACATGAAAGGAGAAAGGCTGATTGACCTGTGCAGAAATTAGAACTTAGTCCTCAAATCTACAGCTCTCAAACGCCTTCCTAGGAAAGCCATGACTTGGAGATGCCCTAACCAAATGCTTGGGGAATTCCAACTGGACCACGTAGCCATCAGTAGAAGCAACAGCAAAGAAGTGCTGAGTGTCAAAGTATTGAGAAGTGCAAACATTGATTCAGACCACTATCTTTCATTGAGAAAAACCAATGTTATCCCTCTTAAAAGAAGCAGAGAAAACCACTGCATCAAGTCGCCAATTCCAAGGTTCAATCCAGCCAAGCTGAAATATAACAATAACTTCAGCGAGACCCTGGCTAAAAGCAAAGACAAAAAATACTGGCCCCAACTACAGAAGGCACTAATAGATGCGGCGAGAACCACCATCCTTGCGGTCAGAAAGAACAAACATCCATGGTGGGCAACTATTTGTGACAAAGCAGTAGAAGAGAAAATGCAAGCATGGCTAAAATGGAACCGTAACCAAAGTCTGGATAACCATAAAAACTTCTTAGAAGCTTGGAAAACTGCTACTAAAATTATCAGAAACACCAAGAGGCAGTAAAATAAAGATATCATTGAACAAGCAGAGAGGGATTTTCACAGAAACAACACTAGAGATTTCTACCAAACTTTAATCACAAATAACACCCTACTCAGCTCCTACACTTCACCTTCGGGGAGCTGACGGAAAGCTGAAAATGAACAATGAAGTGTGCACCACAATCCCAGCAGAGTATTTCAACAACCTTCTAAATTAAAAGGAACCCAAGGAGAAACTGCATTTCGAACCTCAGAATGTAACTAAGTCGGACTCTCTCCCACCAACAAAGGGGGAGACCCAGAAAGCCATTTCAGAATTGAAATCTAACAAAGCGGCGGGCGAGGATGGAAGCATAGTAGAGCTCTGGAAATACGCTGATGAGGAGTCAATCCAAAGTATCCATGAAATCAAATCTAATATCTGTGTGATAGAAGCGTTACCTAGCGACTGGACCTCAGCTATCATCCACCTGTTACACAAGAAAGACGACAAATCAGATCTCAACAACTACAGAGGGATTTCCCTTGTATCAGTGACGTACAAGATACTCTCCAAAGTATTACTCACAAGAGTAGAGGCTCAACTAGACTCCTGCATCGGAGAGTACCAAGTTGGGTTTCGCAAGTCAAGGTCATGCGCCGAACAAATTCTGAACCTCAAAACCATCATCATTTACAAAATCCTAAGCGCCTCACCCTACGTGGCAATATTTGTTGACTTTCAGAAGGCCTAGGATTCAGTAGATAGAGAGTCACTCTTCCAGTCACTTGCTGAATTGGGACTAGATAAGAAAACCTTGAATCTAGTGAAAGCAACTCTTGTCAATACTACAGCCAGAATCAAATTCAGAGGGGAACTGTCCCAGAGCTTTGAGATCAAAACAGGTGTTAGACAAGGGGATGGCCTATCTCCAATCCTCTTTAACTCCCTACTCGAAAAAGTCATTCGTGAGTGGACGAAAATGCTAAAGGATGACTCTGGATTGAGAATAGGCTACAAGAAAGACAAGTAACAGTTAACTGTTTAGCCTTCGCAGACCATCTTACACTCCTGGCATTCAGTGTGGAGGAAGCTATCCTTCAACTATCCTCTATCGACCACATAGCACCTAAAGTAGGGTTGAGGATCGCCATCAACAAAACACAGTTTATCACCAACATCATAGATGCACCCAAATAATCCCACTCGGGGACAAAGCAATACAAAGGACTAACTCCTTCAAATACCTAGGAGAATGGATAACCCCAAACATGAATGAAGATCGGGCCATGAACAGCAGATGCATCAAATTGGAGAGCGCCTACCACCTATGTAAGAGTATGTACAAATCCAAATCCCTCTCCCATAACCTCAAAATCACGCATTAAACTACTATAGTGATACCGTCAGTACTATACGCCTCAGACTGCCTAAGCATGGTAAGAAAAGGGCAACTTAGAAAACTGGAGCTGAAGGAAAGGAAGATCCTGAGAAAAATCATGGGCCCTATTAATAAGAAGGCAAGTACAGAATCAGGCACAACAACGAGCTGTACCAACAATTGGAGAGCATTAAAACATCCATGATGAGAGGGGATTGAACTTCTATGGTCATGTCATGAGAATGGACAATTAGAGGCTCACCTCCAGAATCTTCCACAATCTCTAGTGGGAAAGAGACTAATGCCAAGTGGGCAAGACTTGTCAGAAATGACCTTCAAGAAACAGACATTGCTCCCAGTGAAATCTATGACAGGAATAGGTACAGAACACTGATCAGAATATCATACTCTCTCCAGTCACTAACAGAAAAAACAGTACGTCCGGGAGGAAATGTGAAACGGACTCAAGAGCGAAAAGACATTCGCAGTGCAAGAATGAAGGAGTACTGATCAAAGAAGAAAGTTGCTAGAGATAAGAACTACAGAGTACATAGCGGCCCAAACGGAACTAATAATAATAATAATAATAATAATAATAATAATAATAATAATAATAATAATAATAATAATAATTGTATCGCCTCCACGACCATGTGCAGACATTTTGATTTAACGCCATCTGGCTGTCTGCCCATCTGAATTTCGACGTTCTGTTTTACTCTAGGCGTACTACTCGTAGATGAAGGAGTAAACCGAATCTCTTTTCAGCGTTTATGCTGAGTTTTAATGAATTTTGTCGGGTGAACACCAACTGTACCACCAGAAATCTTTTACATACCGACTTCGTACGACATCGAGTGTCGAATGGACTTTCTTCCCACCCTTCGAAAAGCCGACTAATTCTACTGGGTATGAACCTGCTGTCTTGGGATCCGAAGGCCATCACTCTACCACTGATCCACAGAGGTAACCTTCGTTTGAAAAGACTAACAGCTTACCCTTTACTTTTTTTTATTGGATAAAACAAGGACTAAAGCACAGAAAATCAATTTTCATGGAACATCGTAAAGAAGGAAATGAATATTAATTTGTAGATAATTGAATTTTAAGTACACTCGGTGAGCTCTATTTATCATTACGATAAACAGCCCAGGCAGCACATACACTCCTGTATGTTCCAGGTAGTTTTTTCCTCCTTGGTCTATTTTGTATAATCTGCATCTTCTTGAGATAGCAAGCATAATTATAGATAGCCTATAATAAATCCTCTTTCCAATGGTCAAATAATTACTGAAATTTGACTGGATCAAGAAATTACCTTCCCATATATACTCAAAATACTTCCCTCTTATTTCTCTCGTATTAGAATAGATTATATTTTGCTATTTTCGTTAATCCGCAGCGCTACACATAGTCTTCAGGCGACAACGGGATGGGAAGTGCTAGTACTGGAAGGAAGCGACCGTGGCCTTAATTAAGGTGTAGCATTTGACTGATGTAAAAATGTGGAAACCACGGAAAACCTCCTTTAGGACTGCTGTCAAGTGGGCTTCGAACCCACTATCTCCCGAATGCAACCACACAGCTACGTAACCCAAACCGCGTAGCTAGAATAGATTATTATTATTATTATTATTATTATTATTATTATTATTATTATTATTATTATTATTATTATTATAGTCCGCTTCTGTGGTGTAATGGTTATTGTAATTAGGTGCCACCCCTGGTGGCCCGGGTTCGTTTCCCGGCTCTGCCACGAAATTTGGAACGTGGTACGAAGGCTGGAACGGGGTCCACTCAGGTTCGGGAGGTCAACTGAGTAGAGGGGGGTTCGATTCCCTCCTAAGCCATCCTCGAAGTGGTTTTCCGTTGTTTCCCACTTCTCCTCGAGACAAATGCCGGTATGCTAGCCTACCTAACATAAAGCCACGGCCACTTCCTTCCCTCTTCCTTGTCTATCCCTTCTCATCTTCCCATTTCCCCACTAGAACCTTGTTCAAGATGGCAGGTGAGGACCCCTGGGAGAGGTACTTTTCTTCCTCCCCGGTTGTATCCCCACGACCCAAAGTCTCGCGCCCCAGGACACTGCCATTGAGGCGGTAGAGGTGGGATCCCTCGCTGAGTCCGAGGGAGAAACCAACCTTTGAGGGTAAGCGCATTAAGAAAGAAAGAGGAATGATTATTATTATTATTATTATTATTATTATTATTATTATTATTAACAAGCCTTTTAACAGTCATTGTTTGTAAACATTTGTGCTGAGCTGTGAACCTCTAGAAACCTAACTGTGTACACCTAGTTCTAAATCTTAAGAAACCATTAAAAACTGAGTCTTATTTTCTTACCTTCCACGACCGAGTCTAGTATCCCCTTACGAAATCTTTCATCTTCCGTTTCCTGTACACGAACTCCATCACCGAAGTCGATTCATTCCATTTCATTCATAATTTATCCTTTATCTCCTCATCGCGAATACCCTCCTGCTATTGTTGGCACCTGGTGGTATAAAACAAACAGTCTGATATTCTGAGTCCACCCAGGCATCACTCTCGTAGAGAAACGGCAGTCTCAAGGAGCAATATAATATCATCTGAGCATTCACTTCGTTATGATGTAATGTTATTGATCACAACTTCGATCTTATTTCACTAACATTGTGATTCCTTGCTTCGATTTCTCTCAGTAAACTATCATCCTGAAAAATACATATTCTAAGTATTCGAAACCTCTTCCAGTTTTTAATTCCCAGGGAGATATTCAATAATTTACGGTTTTCTTCTCAATTAATATAATATCAGTCTTGGAAATGCTAATTTTAATATCATACTCCCTCCATCAACACACCGAGCGATACATTGGACACTGATGACTACTTTTGGATTTTTTTTTGCTAGGCACGGTGGATACAGATATCCGCTTGCAGGGGGTAAAAATGAAGTTTCAGTCCATAGAGCAAAATTTTAAAAAATATGCACCCAATGCGTTAATGTTAAGGATTCACAGTATTAGATATTAAATTTTCAACGTAATCTGTTATTAAGAACGAGTCATCGCTTAAGGACAAATTGCTTAATACATTTTTTAAATCTTCCTATAAAATAATTTCAGATGTTTTGTTAAACTAAAACTTTTGTCCAACACTTTTTACCCCTTTTCCATACACTCAACTTTATAATCATTCGGAGTTCTGCAGATAAATTCTGGCGTTGGAGAGAAGAAAGAGCTTCTCTAATCAAATTGCAGCTTGTCGGTAGCAAATGAAAGTGAGTCACTTTCGAAGGGTGATGGACGTGGAATGAAGAGCCCACTCAGCTCCATGGAGCCAGGAACACTGGTTTATAGGATTAGGTTCGCTGGGAGAACGAGTTTTATTGTCGACACATTTCAGTGTAAGAAGTAGGCCTACAATTATTAAGAACCTCTTCTTGAAACCTAGTGTTGCCCATTTATCTTCACACAAAGAGAAAGCAATGACCGACAGAATTTACAGGGAACTAGTTTCTAACTAGAAAGTTCACGGTACGTAACATAGACGGTTTAAACGGATGTTGTCAAAGTGGTCCGATGGTTATAGGAATATGGAGATCAACCAATTAGTGGGGTTGAATTGGTCCGGCGGTTAGCACAGGGAGGGGATCGAACTGGTCCGACGCTGAAATATCAAAACCAAGGTTCGAAGAAGCCTTATCGTCCGATCATACATTATACCATCTATCTCAATAAAATTACACAGGACAATGTAGTAAATATATGTAGCGGCCTTTCGACCTTGTCTAATAACCTATACCAGGTGGTTCACCAGCCCCTTATTTCTTCGGAGAGAGGCAACCCGTCCGTCTCTGGTAGACTCAACCTCAGGAGGTTGAAAAGTGGTACGAGGGATGGAACGGGGCCCACTCGGCCTCGGGAGGTCAACTGAGTAGAGGTGGGTTCGATTCCCACCTCAGCCATCCTGGAGGTGGTTTTCCGTGGTTTGCCACTTCTCCTCCAGGAAAATGCCGGAATGGTACCTAACTTAAGGCCACGGGCGCTTCCTTCCCCATCCCTTCCAATCTTCCCATCCCCCCGCAAGGCCCCTGTTCAGCATAGCGGGTGAGAACGCCTAGGTGAGATACTGGTCATCCACTCCAGTTGTAGCCCCGACCCAAAGACTGAAACTCCAGGAGACTGCCCTTGAGGCACTAGAGGTGGGATCCCTCACTCAATCCGAGGAAAAAACCGATCCTGGAGTGTAAACAGATAAGGAAGAAGAAGAAAGAAACATTTATTCATACATATTTCAGGAACATAGTACATTCCCTTCATCAGTGAAGTCTACCACCAATCAAAGAATAAAAACAATATAGCAGTACCGGTACCTTCTGTAAAGCCCAAAATTTTCAAGTGTGTTGGCAAGGTGGACCAAACACTGTAATGCGGTCAATATTTCGAGCACTTGTCACTATGAATATGCAGAGTACCATACTTCCCACCTACAGAGCGTCACGTCGTAGTCCAACGTGGTTCCGTAACATCGGATAAAAACGGTCCTCTTCAGGACCAAATAAAAATTCACTCTTTCGAACAGGATAATATGCGGCCATATTACAGTCACTGTAAACGGCGTTAATCGAAAGAAAAGTGTACAGCCTGTGAATCGAACCTACTACCACATATCTTCGCTGATGCAACAGCAGTGACTCGCGCTTTAGCCACTTTGGCTACGGTGAGCCACGCCGAATTGTAAGCACGTTGTAGTTCATACAGACACTTCCTGTCCAAAGATAAGATAGTATTATTCGCAGGTGTGATCGTTTTACACATTCATTATAGTTAATTGAGAGAAATTCTTTCTTTCTTAATCTGTTTACCTTCCAGAGTTGATTTTTCCCTCGGACTCAGCGAGGAATCCCACCTCTACCGCCTCAAGGGCAGTGTTCTGGAGCGTCAGACATTGGGTCTGGGGGATACAACTAGGGAGGATGACCAGTACCTTGCCCAGGCGGCCTCACCAGCTATGCTGAACAGGGGCCTTGATGGGGGTTGGAAGACACGGAAGAGGTAGGGAAGTGGCAGTGGCCTTAATTTAGGTACCATCCCGGCATTTTCATGGAGGAGAAGTGGGAAACCACGGAAAACCACTTCGAGGATGGCTGAGTTGGGAATCGAACCCACCTCTACTCAGTTGACCTCCCGAGGCCGAGTGGGCCCCGTTCCATCCCTCGTACCACTTTTCAAATTTCGTGGCAGAGCCGGGAATCGAACCCGGGTCTCAGGGGGTGGCAGCTAATCACACTAACCACTACACTACAGAGGCGGTTATTATTATTATTATTATTATTATTATTATTATTATTATTATTATTATTATTATTATTATTATTATTATTGTCCATCTATTTGGTTGAAGGGTCAGCGTTGAGATTTTCGGTACAGAGGGCCCCGGATTCGATTCCAGGTGGCGTCGGGAATTTTAGCAGCGTGTGGCTATCTCTCTCATGTGGGGACCGGATATTTATGTTTGTACCAAGCCACACCTCTTCATATACACACCCCACTACCAACCACCACAGGTAATTGTATTACACAACTAGCTATGGTACCCGTCGTTGACGGGACAGTCATATAGAATGTGGAAAGTTATCCAACTCCCCAGCTATTTTCCGGCAATATTTTGGCAGGCTCTTTTACTCGGGACACAGCTGTAAATAAATTTTTCAGAGATGAGTGGCAGCAGCAGAGGCAAATCTCATCACAACAATCATTAATGCAATGTTAAAGATGATCAGTTTTATGATTTTTCGATATTGTAGACTTTCACGTTTAATTTTCTTCCTACTCTGAGATATTAGAACATTTCACTTAAAGACAGTCCTTCCTTCTTTCAACTCGCTGTTGTCTTATTCTTCAAGCGATCGTTCCTTTACGATTTTTTCTCATTCTTTATAATTATCCTCACATTTTCTTTGTTGATACGGGCCTATGACCACGTGGTTTTACACCTTAAGACAATCATTACAGTCCACCCCTGTGGTGTAGTGATTAGTGTGATTAGCTGTCACCCCCGAGGACCCGGTTCGATTCCCGGTCTGCCACGAAATTTGAAAACTGGTACGAGGGATAGAACGGGGTCCACTCAGCCTCGGGAAGTCAACTGAGTAGAGGTGGGTTCGATTCCCACCTCAGCAATCCTAGAATTGGTTTTCTGTGGTTTCCCAGGTCCCGGGTTCGATTCCTGGCCGGGTCGGGGATTTTAACCTTCATTGGTTAATTCCAATGCCTCGGGAGCTGAGTGTTTGTGCTGTCCCCAACACCCCTGCAACTCACACACAACACATAACATTATCCTCCATCACAATAACACGCAGTTACCTACACATGGCAGATGCCACCCACCCTTATCGAAGGGTCTGCCTTACAAGGGCTGCACCCGGCTAGAATTAGCCACACAAAATTTTAAAAAATCTACATTCTTCCTCCTGGCCTTCCTCAATTTATTGTGATCTGAATTTGATGTAGGTTTGTTCAGTTTTACGGCTGAATGCCCTTCCTGACGCCAACCATATCCATATGGATGGGAATAATAATAATAATAATAATAATAATAATAATAATAATAATAATAATAATAATAATAATAATAATGTGTATACATGTTGGATATTCAGCCCGAAGGCTGGTTTGATTCTCCACAGTTATGCCAACAGCCAATAGCTTAGGCATCACTGAAGAGGCATACTAGGGAAATGAGGAGTGAGGTAGTTTCCCGTTGCTTTACTCACCGAGCCAGAAGTTGCTCACATATCAGTCTGCCAAGCCCACTGAAATGCACGCACCAACCGAGCCTATGAGTGATATTTTCATACCATTCATAGCAGGGACTGGCTTCATAAGGAATGGTATCACTAGCATCACTCATACCTCAGTCACTTTCATATTGTCACAGCCAAGGATGAGACTGAGACAGGTCAATGAAAGTAACAAATTTATTCTAGCCCATACTAGAAGACATAGTTCACTTCTAACACTACATCTCGCCAGCAAGGGCATATAATAATAATAATAATAATAATAATAATAATAATAATAATAATAATAATAATAATAATAATAATAATAATAATAATGCTGTTGGTCTTAGGTCTCATTGGTTACGTCTATTACCGTTTTTGGGGAAACCGAGATCCCGGATTTTTTCCTGCAGTTGTCCTTTCACGTACCGTAAAGCTATTGACTTGGGTCAGCATGCTATAATGTTAGCCATATGGAACCGAAATCGAACCTATTATGTTTAGGATGGGAGACGAGCACCTTGATACTTTACAAAGACTACTATAGGAAGATAATAAAATTACGTGGATAACAAGGCAAGCAGCCTATTATACCTAAGTTGGAATACCATTAATTAATGACGGTTACAGTACAGACACTGATGCGGAAGATTGAAATTTAAATAATTTTTTTTTTGCTAGGTGCTTTACGTCGCACCGACACAGATAGGTCTTATGGCGACGATGGGACAGGAAAGGGCTAGGAGTGGAAGGAAGCGGCCGTGGCCTTAATAAAAATAATATTTTACGAGGATCCAGCACAACGTTTTGTGTCAATGTTTGATTTTCTATTTTTGCTGAATTGTGGCAGCTATGACCTTGTTCTACACGGCCATGCTTGATTTCAGCAGTTCTAAATATCACCCTATACAAGGTGAAATCGAACTCCACAGATTGATATAAAGGACACGTTTGGTCTTCTGTGACTCGTTACAGAGTAATAATGTATTAAAATGAAAATCCACAGCCGGTTTCCTGTCATTCGCCGGGTCAGGAATGGAATGAATGAAGCTCCCATCTAGCGGCGATGATTGGAATTGTGCCGGCTGCCGATGCCTGTCGCACTCCTCTGGGGCAATGATTAATGAATGACAGATGGAATGAAATGATATAGGAGAGTGTTGCTGGAATGAAATATAACAGGGAAACCGGAGTACCCTGAGATAAAGCTGTCCCGCCTCCGCTTTGTTCAGCACAAATCTCACATGGAGTAACCGAGATTTGATTTGAACCACGGAACCCAGCGGTGAGAGGCCGGCGCACTGCCGCCTTAGCTACGGAGGCTTCTGTAATAATGTAATGAGGATTTATTCAGTTTGTTATCTCAGTCATCCTTGTTCCTGTGAAAATACCTTCAAAAGAGTGTAAAAGCCTGTAATGTGCAATAACCAAAGCGTACAACACAAAACACAGAGTAATGCAACAGCCCACAGACGGAACATGTACACTTTTATCATAGTTTCTTCAAACTGTTTTGTCAGTGCACTGTACGGTACAGTACACTACGTAACATGTGCAGAACTGTTTAGATTGATGCTTTCACAGCGTGTAGTTGTGGACATCTAACCTTAAGACACCACAAACACTCAGCTCCCGATCCAGACGAACTAACGAATTGAAGTTAAAATCCCGCCAGTGATCGAAACCGGACCCACCGGCCAAAAGGCTAGCATGCTAACCATTTAACTATGAACCTGGACCGAAGAATGGTTCCATGGCTAAACGATCAGTGTATTGGATTTCGATCCTCGGGGCGGCCGGCTAGATTTCCGGCTGGTGCGGAGATTTAAATAGTAAACGGTTAATTCCCTTGACTTGAAGACTCGGTATTTCTGCTGTTCTCAACATTCTTGCAACTCACACACCGCACACCATACTATTCTCCACCACAGTAATATCCAGTTTCCCGTATGTGGCTGAAGCCTCTCACCTAACTCAGAGGGTTCACTTTACGAGGACTGGCAATACCTATCCGAAATTACAGATTAACATTTGAAACATATGTCCATATGTCCAGATAAGCGTAACGCACTCATATAACTCCTCCAAGAGATTTATTACGACTTTATTACAGCTTTACGTCCATCCGATAAAAATTGCTCTTATGGTGACGACGGGATAGGAAGTGACTAGGAGTGGGAAGGAAGCGGCCTCAGCATTTTACTTACTTACTTAATCTGCTTACTCTCCAGGGTTAGTTTTTCCCTAAGCTCAGCGAAGGATCGGGGATACAACTGGGGAGAATGACCAGTACCTCGCCCAAGCGGCCTCACTTGCTATGCTGAACAGGGGCCTCGGTGGGGGAGGGGAAGATTAGAAGGGATAGACAAAGAAGAGGGAAGGAAGCGGCCATGGCCTTAAGTTAGGTACCATCCCGGCATTTGCCAGGAGGAAAAGTGGGAAATCACGGAAAACCACTTCCAGTATGGCTGAGGTGGGAATCGAACCCACCTCTACTCAGTTGACCTCTCGAGGCTGAGTGGACCCCGTTCCAGCCCTGGTAACACTTTTCAAATTTCGTGGCAGAGCCGGGAATCGAACCCGGGCCTCCGGGGGTGGCAGCTAAACACACTAACCACTACACCACACAAGTGGATATCCCAGCATTTTTCTGATGTAATAATTGGAAAACACGCAAAATCACCTTCAGGGCTGACGATAGTGGGGTTCGACCCCACTATCTACTGAATGCAAGCTCACAGCAGCGCGACCTTAACCGCATGGCCAACCCGCTCGGTACCCCCATCATTTTTTCAGAACTCTAATAGAAAGGCTCTGAGAAAAATCTTCCTTGGTCAAGTAAAATTAACATGAGTGTAGTAGGATGAACTGACTGCCCTTAAACAATTCACCTAAAACTGAGCTATCACGCAAGGAAATTACTTCCTTTTTTTAAATCCCGGTCACTCAGATGGGCTGCACGTGAATTTCAGAGAATTTATTGCTAACGGTTCGGCTCCATAGCTAAATGGTTAACGTGCTGGCCTTTGGGCACAGCGGTACCGGGTCGATTCCCGGCAGGGTAGAGAATTTTAACCATAATTGGTTAATTCCACTGGCACGGGGGCTGTGTATATGTGTCGTCTTCATCATCATTTCATCCTCTTCATGACGCGCAAGTCGCCCACGGCACCCAAAGCATAAGACCTGCATCGGGGGATCCGAACTTGTTCTCGGACACCCACGGCACTAAAAGCCATCGAGTACGCCATTTTATTTTTGTTATCAAGGAATAGTTACAAATTCCATTTAGGCACAGTGAAGGGAAGCTTGTGGATTTGCATCATTATGCATTGCAAAATCCATATCTCCCACAGAATTATGTCCATCTACTGTTGCTACACTTGAAAAATGATACGAGTGCTTCCATTTGTTACGGCCAGTTAGCCTGGCCGTAGCCGTCACATCAATAACATCCCCAAGTAACGTACCGTGTCGCAGTGCTGAGTACGAAGTTGTGTTTCATCCACATTTGTTGTGCTCTTCTTCCACAGATCACGAGACTTGCCTCCAGATCTCGGCATTAGGCGGCTTACGACGCTTCCGGACGACGTTCATTTGCTCGTCACGCATGGCGCCACCATGTCGCAAAGACGTGGCGTGGACTCGACCTACTTAAATGTGCTGTTTAATACTACAGCATACAAGTGAAGTGTCTACCGGGCAATAATCCACCATGCGTTAACTGAGACGGAGAAAAGAGTATCTCCTAAAAGTTTCAGGTGAAATTTCGAAACCAGTGAAAGCTTCCAGGCCAGCAATGAATATGGGCATCGATATATTCTCTTTAATAATAATAATAATAATAATAATAATAATAATAATAATAATAAGAATAAGAATAATGTACGCCTCTGTTCTGTAGTGGTTAGTGTGATTAGCTGCCACCTCCGGAGGGCCGGGTTCGATTCCCGGCTCTGCCACGAAATTTGAAAAGTGGTACGAGGGCTGGAACGTGGTCCACTCAGCCTCGGAAGGTCAACTGAGTATAGGTGTGTTCGATTCCCACCCCACGCATCCTTGAAGTGGTTTTCCGTGGTTTTCCACTTCTCCTCCAGGCAAATGCCGGCATGGTACCTAACTTACGGCCACGGCCGCTTCCTTTTCCGTTCCTTGTCTATCCCTTCCAATTTTCACATTCCCCGGCAAGGCCCCTGTTCAGCATAGCAGGTGTGGCCACCTGGGCGAAGGTACTGGTCCTCCTCCGCAGTTGTATCCCGACCCAGATTATGAAGCTCCAGGACACTGCTCTTGAGGCGGTAGAGGTGGGATCCCTCGCTGAGTTCAAGAGAAAAACCGACCCTGTGGAGTAAACAGATAAAGATGAAGAAGATAGTAATAATAATAGGCCTACTTGTTTAACGCCCATTCATTCGTTATAAATTTTATGAGTTTACGCGGTTGCCCCGCCAGTACCTTAACTAAGGCCACGGTCGCTAGACAAATCACATCATATAAATTCTTACACACTAGGCCCATTACAGAAATAATCATAGTTACAAACACATTTGCTTAAGTAGAGAAATTTATTATCGCAAGAAGGATGTTAAGATATTTCAGGGTCGCATGAGGTCATTTTCTTCATTGTGCGCATCGCGCTTTGGCTTCCCTAGTTTGGAAACTGTCCAGGTCAAGAAGGCTATGCAATCAAACAGTCGAGAAATTGGACATCATGACCCAGTTGGCCTTGCCCCTATATCCAAAATCTTACTACTTCCCTAATGATGCTTACAGTATCTTGAGCGTATAATTACTTCAATTTATTTTCAATATTGCTGATTCAGTTTAATTTTTTAATACAATGAATAGAGTGGTAGAAGCAGTCCCAAGCCATTAACAAATCGCAATCAAACACCGGTTCCATTTCCCAGGCTCATACGGAACTACGGAAGTAGAGAACTTCACTTCTTATCTCATGGCTCTCTTTGATGGTCGAACTATACACTTAGTTCCCTTCGTTTCACTACGCACCGCGCAGTTCATAAACTGAAGAAATATTCGAGTGTGGCTCCGAGCACTGGGCTTCGACTCTGTCTCCAGCCCGTTTCCGCTCTGTAACAGCCGTGAGATATTATATTCTCACGCGGTCTTTATCGAAAGTTTCGTAGGCATTTATTATCCATTTTGTGGCTAATCTTGTGTTTAATGTCTATTTTTGGAAATCTTGAAATGGTTACTGCGATATTTAGCGGATCCAGTATTCCACGATTTTGACTTAGCTTTTAATTGATGTGGCTGATCCAGCCGAGTTGTTTGACATTAACAGCAGCATCGTAATGAAACGAAAGGCGAAATTCAAGTAATTTACCTCATGCGGCGACCGGCCATTTTGACATGTTTATCGACCGTGCACTATCAAGGCCGAATGGCGTTAAGGAGAGTTAGTGATCTCGAATGACAGAACATCTCCTGACGAAAGAAACGATGTGTGGAGTGCGTGCGTGCGATGTATAGCGACCAAGTTATTAACAGTTAATAATAATAATAATAATAATAATAATAATAATAATAATAATAATAATAATAATAATAATAAGAATGTTATTGGCTTTACGTCCCACTAACAACTTTTACGACTTTTGGAGATGACGAGGTGCCCGAATTTAGACCCGCAGGAATTCTTTCACGTGCCAGTAAATCTGCCGACGCAAGGCTGACGTATTTGAGCACCATCAAATAACACCGGAATGAGTCAGAATCGAACCTGCCAAGTTGGGGTCAGAAGGCCAGCCACCTTAACTGTCTAAGCCACTCAACCCACCATTAACAGTTCAAATATTTAATGAAATTGTGACAGGCATTCTCCTATAGGAATCCCCCTGGTGAGACGTATTATACGCTGGGATTCCAGAATTAAGTCCTGAAGGAATTCTCTTGATGGAGAACAAGGACATAGATGTGTCACATTTAAACACTACTGACCTCAATTGGAATTGAACCCGTCATTAAGAGAACGACATGACGACGAATACCCGACTACACACGAATTCGGCACTGCGTGTGACTGATGTAATAAATGTAATACAATAAATTGTTTGAGCCAGTCGAATGCGACAAGACTGGTGGTTACACGGAAACCACATGCTCATGTCAGAAAGATCAGAAAGATAAAATATAGTGACGTATACACCTACATTTGTCAGAAATATGCATGTTTATTTAGGAACTTGACTGAAGCCTCCGTGGCTCAAGTGGCAGCGCGCCGGCCTCTCACCGCTGGATTCCATGGTTCAAATCCCGGTCATTTCATGTGAGATTTGTGCTGGACAAACCGGAGGCGGGACATTTCTCCGGGCACTCCGGTTTTCCTTGTCCTCTTACATTCCAGCAACACTCCCCACTATGATTTCGTTTCATCTGTCAGTCATTAATCATTGGCCCAGAGGAGTGCGACAGGCTTAGGTAGCCGGCACAATTCCTATCCTTGCCGCTAGATGGGGGCTATAATCATTACATTCCCGACCCGATCAAATGACTGGAAACAGGCTGTGGACTTTTATTTCATTTAGAACCTTGACTCAGTAAAAAACGAATCTAGGAATTCCAAGTTCATTAAACTCCTTTAGTAGATGAGTGAAAATGTTTGTAACGGCAGGCATTTGAAACAAATTTATACACTTTAAGGTTTTTCTATAGTGCACTAAGTCACGCGACCAAAATCTCAACTGTGAGGACAATGCTACGGGGATTCCTACTTTAACCTGGCTAGATTTTTTCGAGAGTCATGTTAGTTACAATATGCCAGCCTAGCATTTTGCTTGTTACAAGATTATTTCCAGAGGAATCACGGCCCTTGTCTTTGCCGAAAATTTTATAAAATAATATTCCACGTTGATTGTCTAGCCATGTTTAGTGAATCCAACGAGCAAAGTCGAAATAAGACCACATGCACACCTTCGTCACAGTGATGTCCTGCTCCATGGCGAAATGGTTAGATTGCTAGAGTTTGGTCCATGAGGTTCCGGGTTCGATTCCCGGCTGGATCGAGGATTTTAACCTTCATTGGTTAATTCCGATGTATCGGAGATATGTGTGTGTGTTGTTCTCATCATAAATAGGGCCCCATCTTCACAGAAGCGCAGGTCTTCTATAAGGCGTCAACTCGAAAGACCTGTACCAGGCCTCTCCGGAGGTCACACGCCCCATTATTTTTATTATTGCCTTCACAGAGATTATGGTCTTGCCCTTGTTTAGATATGAGATCCCTTATGATTTTTTCTACTTCGTGCCTTTGGTTTGTAATGATAGCACAAACTTTCTTCGGTGGGGACAATGCTATAAAAATGCGTATTTGCCCTAACCTCAGACGTTTCATTTCCTCACTAGGATAATTCGTAACCTATCAAATTCTGAGCGTAACTAACACAGTGAAAATACGAAGATCAACGCAGCTCAATCGATAAGGTATCTGCTGCAAAAGCCGAGCGTTGTGGGCTCGAGTCCCACTAGTGGCTAGTTGGCCATTTTTGCACTGTATTTAACATCCTTTCGGCATGTATTATTATTTACTCAACACATCTAAAACTTAAACGTATTGAAGTATATCTATTTAATTTGATAGAGATCTAATTCTTGTAACTTCAACTACGTGATTAATTTGTTCACTTGAGAACACCTCTCCACAGTTTGTGGAAGGTTAGATGATCAGAGGGGTGTATTAGGTCACATATAGTTAAGAGAGGTCTAGGAATGGGAATGTAGTGGCTGTGAATTAATAAAGGTAACAAAGATAATTGAGGTAAATAGGAGAAAGTAATTAGAATGAATGCCAGAACGAACAACTGGACACAATAGCAGGAGGGAATTCACTTTGAAGAAGAATGGGTTTAGAATGTACTCATTAGAGGAAGCTATGCGTATGGACTGGGTTTGGTCATCAAGTTGTGTAGGTTGGTATGATGGCAGGATAGGTAGGATATTTTTTTTTTGCTAGTTGCTTTACGTCGCACTGACACAGATAGGTCTTATGGCGACGATGGGACAGGACAGGGCTAGGAGTGGGAAGGAAGCGGCCGTGGCCTTAATTAAGGTACAGCCCCAGCATTTGCCTGGTGTGAAATTGGGAAACCATGGATAACCATCTTCAGGGCTGCCGAAAATGGGGTTCGAACCTACTGTGTCCCGAATACTGGATACTGGCCACACTTCAGCGACTGCAGCTATCGAGCTCGGTGGTTGGAGAATTAAAGTTCAGGCACGGTGGGTAAGAGAAAAAACGAGAAGATAAGATGGTGGTGAGATCCCACCCGTCATTTGCAATAATTATGGTTTTGCTGTGGTTTCCCAGTTTTATAACAGACAAACTCTGGAGCCGTAACGCAATTAAAGTCTTAATTAAAGTCCTGGCTCTTTCCCACGCCATTGTCACCGCAAAACCTGTACCCTGTGTGTTAGTGCGACGTTAAGTTTCTACCTACTCTGGTTTGTTCACAAGCACAATTGAAGTATATAACTGTAAGGGAGCATAAGAAACAGTGTGAGAACTTTAATTATCCGGTTGAACTCTCAGTCTAAGTCTTGATGTAGTACTGCTTTGATACGCTATCGCGTTTCTCATTTACAATAGCTGCTCTCTGCGGGTGATCTCGAGGTATAGCAATGACTAAGTCTATTTTAACTAAAGCATTACAGACATCATTTATTCTGTAAAATAGGTCAGTTATGTACCCGTTACACTATGCGAACCTGTAGTTTCTTAATATGTGTACTGTATGTTATTGTGTTAGACCAGCCTCATGTTATTCTTCTCGCATGCCTACGGCAGATCTGGGCACGATGAGCACCGAGGAATAAATAGCCGGAGGACCACAACACTTACACAGGCAGAAAGATAACAATAATGAAAACAATAAAATATAAGTGGAAGCTCAAGTCAACCAGAGGTAACGGGGCGATACATAAATACTCACCTATGATGTACACGTGAACCGGGTCAAAAATGACTAGAGACGAAGTCATGAACTGAACTCGAGCCTATCAAATTAAAAGGGTAAATTTTAAAAGGCTACCCCTCCTATTCCAACAATAATAACGCGGATTAAAAAATAAAAGAGGTTTATTACATAATAATTAGATTTAAATAATAAATGGCCGCATGAAAATCAGGAAAAGATAAAAGAACAAAAAATGGGAAAACTGGTCCAGATGGAAACAATACATGACCCCTAAAAGTATTTACTATCCTGATAGCATCGCACTCCTCATAACCTGTATCAACCAACAGGTTCAATCACACATAGATTATTAATTAGAAAAGAATTTGTTACCTGGCAACAAAATACAATGAATGTGTGACGCATAGCTCAGCCCAAAGTAATAAATTACTACTTATCTCCATATCAACAAGACGAGTATTTAACGGTCGTGATACACGGCCATTCAATGGGATGCCACTCAACAATGGTTTCCAAAGAACACAAAAATAAGAAAGATAAAATATGGCCGAACCAAACATCAAGGGAAAAGAAAGCGCGCGCAGGCATGACGCCCGGAATCAGAGATAAGCAAAACGTAACAAAGATAACACACACACACACACACACACACACACACACACACACACACACACACACCAAAAATGCTAGGTGCCCCAGAAGCAAAAATAAGAATAAACGACCCAACTAGGCAATATGATATGCGTCCTACTTACCTCACATTCGAACACTTGCACAATAGGTTAAAGGGGTCCAAGAAACAGGGAACGCATAAAAGACAACAATGGTCAGTAGGATCCAAATGTAGAAGTACGGTTCATAAATAACGTCTCATGCGGACATTCAAGGCCAAAACCACACAAGACTGGAGGCCCAAATCACATCATCAATACGTCTCTCATATACAGTTCGAATGCCAAAACAGCACAAAACATCCATGTACAGGCCCTTCCGATTCGCGACAACATAGTGGGGACATCGGAGAGAAATTTGGTACACGAATAATAATACAGATACTTCCACACGTAGAATAAAATCGACGTAAAACGCATCCAAGGTACATCAGAGCTCATTTACGCAATACAAACACTCAATTATAGTATGACGCAAATCAATGTACCGAATTGTGACACAAAGGAAAACATAGCTGATATGAATAATGTTATATGGGCAACAAACGAAGGAGCAAAACGGGCCACCAAATAAATAAATAACCACGGAGAGTAAGAAATAGTGGCCAACCACAACGCAACGAGGCGATAAAAACAAACATGATCCACGAGGCCAACTACAAAAAACAGAATAAAAAGTTAAAATAAAATGTGGTTACATTACCTTAATCAGGCCATACATATGTGTACAAGGCACGTTGGAAACTTCCTAGACAATATGCATAATGTCTTGAAGCGTTTAAAATAGCTCTTGTAAAAACAAGCGTTTGCGAACATTGTGTCGCTTGCCATAACCCTTCACTAAGATTGAAGACTATGAAGAAGAGTCATGGAGAAAACCGATAGACAAAGTCAGGAGCAAACGTTGTACAGTCAGAGGACTACAAAGGCGACATCTGTGATCTCCTTGAGCTAACTTTTCATGTACAATGAATTTCAAATAGTCGGCCATGATACCAAAATCAATGAGTACACAAGTAGTTCATCCGTAAACTGAACCAGATAAAGATAGAAGTGGCCAGGATATGGCACAGTTATCAACAATTTCTGTGAATCTGAGGTAGAGTTTCCACCTTTGAATCAATGATCCCGGGTTCAAACCCAGAAAACAGATGGGCAAGATCGGGAGCAAACGTTGTACAATCACAGGACGACAAATGCGACTCTTTTATAAGCAGAAAACTTAGTCTATCCGTCACACGATATCGTACAATGTCAGCATGTAAGGGATCTCTGGTACCACATTCGGTGTTTACCAGACAACATTTATTTAGAACTTAAATTTGTCCAATAATAAATATAAATGTAGAAACTGAAAGGCAGGCAGCCTAAATCAAATTGCCTGCACACGTTATCTGAGAATATAGATTATTATTATTAATAACATGATTTACATCTGTCTGGTAACATTACATTTGATATGATCATACTCAAAGCAGTTACGTGACCGAAAAATGCTAAGTGCTTAGGTAATTTAAGCGACTAGTTTTGAAAGAGCTAGTGAATAACAAATGTAATATTGTTCCGTTGTCGTTTGGGACATTGCCTATAAAAGTAATGAATCAATAAATACTATAATTAGCGAACGTATTGATTTGCCACGTCCAGGACGGAGGAATATAGGTCATAATATTTGGTGATTGGCACCCGGGATGCTAAATAACAAATAGAGTTACATTTTGGCAAACAAACTGCCAAGCGCTAAACACGACACCGTTGTTTCAATAATGCAAACGAGCACGGTATTGGTGTGACTTTTGACATTTGGCTGGTGAGTACTCCCCCAATTCTCGCTCCACCTATCCATCACGTACATATTTTAACACATCCTTAAAGAATAACTCGTATTTACTCACTAAGAAGTCTATAAGTTCCGTAGATCGAAAACGATTCAAGGTAACAGCCATTCCTATTCTAGCTATTCATTAACAGCTTCTCTGTATTCTATTAAGGTAATTAATTAGCTGCCTCTGTGAATCAACAGTAGAATGTTTGTCTAATGATCCCAAGTTCGGGAAGTCGAAATTTGAAAACGGTCAGAAATCTTGAAACTCGATTTTATGGTTTCTGGCATATTAATGATCGCTGGTGGCGTATTTCTTTTACTAGTGACTTTACGTCGCAATGACACAGATAGGTCATATGCGACGATGTGACAGGAAAGGCCTAGGAGCTGGAAGAAAGCGGCCGTGGCCTTAACGTACAGCTCCAGCAGTTGCCTGGTGTGAAAATAGGAAACCACGGAAAACCATGTTCAGGGCTGCCGACAGTGGGATTCGAACCCACTATCTCCCGCATGCATGCTCATAGCCGCGCGCCCCTAACCGCACGGCCAACTCGCCCGGTGGTGGCGCAATTAGTGCCATTTGACACTTTTCCATCACAACCGTCCAACATAATTCCGCTTTCCTTGGTAGATAGCAGCACAATCGGAATGTCCAAATTGCTTGATGCTTGTTTTAAGGGGCCTAACATCGAAGGTCATCGGCCCTATATCCAAATTAAGAGCCAGGCCGCATAGAGGGCACGAGTATAGGTCTGGCATTTGGTTAATGAAACCGTTGGTTATAATTCTTCTATTTCTTAATCTGTTTCCCTCCAGGGTCAGCTTTTCACTCGGACTCAGCGAGGGATCCCACCTCTACCACCTCAAGTGCAGTGTCCTGCAGCGTGAGACTTGGGTCTGGGATACAACTAGAGAGGAGGACCAGTACCTCGCCCAGGCGGCCTTACTTGCTCTTCTGAAGAGGGTACTTGTTGGGAGATGGGAAGATTGGAAGGAATAGTTAAGGAAGAGGGCAGGAAGCGGCCGTGGCCTTAAGTTAGGTGCCATCCCGGCATTTGCCTGGAGATTATTATTATTATTATTATTATTATTATTATTATTATTATTATTATTATTATTATTATTTCATTATATCCGTCTTTTTGACTGAATGGTCAGCGCAGTGGTTCAGAGGGCTGTGAGTTGGATTCCTGGCCGGGTGGTCCCTTTAAATCGTAGATGGTTAATCTCCTTTGCTCGGAAACGTAATGAGCCATACGGGGATCGACACAGAAAGGAATGTGATTGTAACGGGTGATCTCAATTTACCAAATTTTAATTGGGAAGGTAAATGAAAGACAGAAAGTATGAACACAAATGGTGAATAAATTAATCCGGGAAGTTCAGATGAAATAGAAAAGTAATGGACAACTACAGGGAACAATGTTCCACACACACACACGCTGCTGATGAAACTACATGAGTTCTATAGAGAAAATGAACTGGTAGATGGTATATGAGAAATTGAAGCTGTTTTTGTCGTAGGAAAAAATATGATAGAAAGGGGGTTTATCAAATTAGGACTATTAAGCAGTACAATATGATTGATATGAGAGGCACAAGGGAGTTTTAGAAAATAATTAATCAATGATCGATGGAAAATGTTAAAACAATCTCTAAAAGGCCTATGCCTGGGTTTTAAGAAATTATTGAGGAGTTAATTTAATGTATTGGTTTTACATCCCAGTAACTACTTTTGCGGTTTTCGGAGGCGGTGGAATTTAGACCCGCTGGAGTTATTTTACATACCAGAAAATCTACCAACACGAGGCTGACGTATTTGAACACATTCAATTACAACGGGACTGAGCCAGGATCAAACCTGCCATGCTGGGGTGAGAAGGCCAGCGCCTCAACCGTCTGAGCTATTCAGCCCGGCTGTTAAGCAGTGTGAAAACAGGTTTTTAAATTTAAATATGGTAAGTAATTGTAAAGACCCTCTATATTATAACAGAGAAATAAATAGATTAAGTAGGAGTTGCAGGTTGCAAGGAAATAGAGTTAGGAATGGTTATGGAAGTAAGGAGAAATTGAAGGAACCTAACAGGAAATCGAATTTAGCGAAGAATTCAGCTAAGGATAACATCATGTCAAGCGAGAAGAAAAATGGAATGGTATATATACGCACCTAAAGGCAGGAACTGGTTGCAGAAATGATATTACAGAAATCATTAATGGACAAGGGAGTTTGACTATATGTAAGGTCTTTAGGGAAGGCAAAGGTATTTAGTTAGTAATATGTATAGATAGTTTGGACATAAGGATAGCATGCTGGTAAAGGTGACGAAAATCAGCGGAGTATTGAAAAAAGTCTATGATAATAATTTAGTTACGGGAAGATATAAAAAATGGAAGCTAAATATGCAGCTGGAATTGATATGATTTCTGGGAAAGTACTAAAGGACATTCATTTGGATATAGCACCTTATCTGAAGTACTTGTTTGATTACTTTTGAAATGAAGGAGCTATACCAAATGAATGGAGTGTTGCTATAGTAGCCCCTGTGTGCAAAGGTAAGAGTGATTAACATAAAGCAGAAATGATCATAGGTAAATCAGCTTCACATGCGTTACATGATAACACTGGAAAAGCATTATTTCTGATTGTATTAGACACGATTGTGGTATTACTAACTGGTTTTATAGAAAGCATTTCGAGTTTAGGAAATGTTATTCCAGTGGGGCTCAACTTGGAGGAGTCTGGATTCAGGGGTCAAATTTGCTGTATCACTCTTCACCTTACAAAATTATTTGATAGAGTACGTTATGGGCGACTACTGGATAAAACGAAGGCAGCAAAGTGACTGAATGGGTGGCTAGATTTCTAAAAACAAAACTCAAAACGTGTTTTGAGATTCAGAGCAGACAGTGGTATGCTGACAAACGGGGTGAGAAGTCAGGTTGTAGGTTTCACCAAGAGAAAATGGCCCTTTAGTTGTAATTACTGTATTGATGGAGTGAATGTACCTCATAGTCATAGGGAATGCTATAAATACCTAGGTGTTAATACAAGGAAAGATCTTCATTGGGGTAAACACATTAACGAGATTGTAAATAAAGGTTACTGATCTCTTTGCGTGGTTATGAGGGTATTTAGAGGTTGTAGTAAGGATGTAAACGAGAGGGTGTGTAAGTAAATGGTACGACCCCAGTCAGGGTATTGTTCCAGTGCATGGACCTCACACTAAGATTACTTGATTCGAGAAGCGGAAAAGATACCGTGGGTAGCATCAAGATTTGTTCCGAGAAATATCTGATAAACGAATAGTTTTACGAAAATGTTGCAATTTTTGGGCTGGGAAGACTTGGGAGTAAGGAGATTTTTTTTTTTTGCTAGAGGCTTCACGTCGCACCGACACAGATAGGTCTTATGGCGACGAAGGGATAGGAAAGGCCTAGGAGTTGGAAGGAAGCGGCCGTGGCCTTAATTAAGGTACAGCCCTAGCATTTGCCTGGTGTGAAAATGGGAAACCACGGAAAACCATCTTCAGGGTTGCCGATAGTGGGATTCGAACCTACTATCTCCCGGATGCAAGCTCACAGCCACGCACCTCTACGCGCACGGCCAACTCGCCCGGTGAGTAAGGAGAAGAGATGCTAGACTGAGCTGTATGTTCCGAGTTGTCAGTACACAGCGTACGATGACATTAGTAGACGAATCTTAGTGGAGTTTCTAAAAGTACGAAATATTGGAATTTACGAGGGCAAATTGTGGTAAATATTCGTTTATAGGAAGGAATTATGGACTGGAATAATTTACCAAGGGGGATGTTAATTCATTTACTACTTCTGTGACACCATTTAAGGAAATACTTCTTAAACAATTGATTGGGAATCTGACACCTGTCACCTGTCCTGAGTGATATTTTTGTTGCTAAAACTAAATAAATAGGTTATGAAACCTCATATCATATCTGCTTACTATGCCATCTTCCATTCACATCTCCATTTGGTTTGTTATTGGGTTTACGTCGGACCGACTTCTAGAATTCTTATGGGGACGATGGGTTAGGACGAGGCTAGTACTGGGAAGCAAGCGTCCGGCGGAGATGAAGGTTTTATGTTATTAACACATGAGAGATCAGCGTGATAAATTAGATATATTGTGAGATATTTTACATATATAATTAAGAAATATTATTTTATGTACTGACTGAATTTGTCTATTAAAATTTTTTACATTGTTTACGACAGCAAATGATATTCTTTCCCGGCTTGGTCTTTATGCGTGAAAATATTCAGAGTAGTCATAACTTAATGTGCATTATTTTCAGGACACATTCCTAGCCGATTTCTACTTCGATTTAACCTAACATATCCTAGTAACAATTCTAACTGTTTACGAGACAAATAAACCTAATATTGGGAACTTTATATGACGAAGTATGTGACCGAAATTGTTGGAATAGGACACCGTTCCTCTTTTTTTCTTTTTTATAATATGTTTTATTTGCCCCGACACTGATAGACCTTATGGCGACGATGGGATAGGAAAGGCCTAGGAGCTGGAAGGAAGCGGCCGTGGCCTCATTTACGGTACAGTCCGAGCATTTACCTGGTGTGAAAATGGGAAACCACAGAAGACTATCTTCAGGGCTGCCTACAATATCCCGAATGCTAGCTTACAGCTCCGCACCTCTAACCGCGCGGCCAACTTGTCTTGTCCACCGTTCCTCATGCAAGCAGTCACTGTAATGATTGTTGTGAACGTATGGCTCAAAAGGACCGTTGTTGGCTTTCCAGACTAACATTAAAAAGTACCTTTGTCTCAGCGAGGAAATCAACAGGAAACTACTGTGCTCTTGGTGCCTATAATGCAATTATTTTAGACAAGATACCCTTACTACCCTCCTAGTGAAATGATCACTAAAATTCGCCGAGATTCGAACTCAGTTTAAGTTCAAGGGGCAGGACTATTTTGTCGATTCTCCCACACCCGCCATAATGAACTAAAATATATCTACACATTGATGGTGCGCGTACAACACCTTGTAATCTCGAAAAAGAAATGTTACTGTACATGCAAAGAACTCTGCACGTTGCGAATTTGTCATGTCAGATAGTTGCCCGACAGGTGGGCTGAGAGATTGTGCATTGCTTGTTATCACAATAGACTGGTACGTACCCTTCTCTTGACAGAATTCCGGAAAAAGTAATAATGAATAAGCATTCGTAATAAGAACATATTTAAAATTTATTAGAATGCAGTCTACCTTGAGCAATACTTTACACCTCGGTTTGCACGATTGCTACGTTACACTTCTGCTATTTGCTTTACGTCGCACCGACACAGATAGGTCTTATGGCGACGATGGGAGAGGAAAGGCCTAGGAATGGGGAGGAAGCAGCCGTGGCCTTAATTAAGGTACAGCCCCAGCATTTGCCTGGCGTGAAAATGGGAAACCACGGAAAACCATCTTCAGGGCTGCCGACAGTGCGGTTCGAACGCACTAACTCCCGGATGCGAGCTCACAGCTGAGCGCTCCTAACCGCACGGCCAACTCGCCCGGTACGTTACACATTTTGTGACGGTAATTTTTAAGACATATTTATGTCAATAATGATGTTGTAATTAAGTACTTAACAGTGTTCATAGTCGCTTGGAGGGAACAGCACACACGTATATTTAAGCTCGGATTATATTGATTCTAACACTGGAGATACTGCAGAACTTTACTATCGAGTTATCATAGTTGAGTTTCTCAATGTTCTATGCCCATTCGGAACGCTACGTCATAAGCTGCAATTTAAAGTAGGAGCTATTTTTTCTGCTTCTCAGAAAGCCAAATACCGAAACAGGATTGTGTAATGGAACAAGGCTTATAATAAAATACCTCAAACCAAATTTAGTTATTGCAGAGAAACGGACAGACAATATCGTTTTCATTCCGCGAAATGACTTTGCACCTACCGACACTGACCTACCCTTTACTATAAAAAGATAACAATTATCAATTAAACTTACATTTGTAACGGCTATAAACAAGTCGCAAGGTCTGACATTACAGAAAGTAGGTGTTGTTATAAAAAATAACCTATGTTCATCCGGGGACAGTTGTGTGTAGCGTTGTCCAGGGTGTGCTGCTTGACGACGTCAAAGTTAAAATTGTATAACGGCCTGAACAGGGAAAACTGATTGCGAATTTTGACTAAATATTCACTAAAAATGTGGTTTAAAAGGAGGTACTTAGACATAAATGGCATTTGCCAACACTCGGAGATGAGGGGTGGGGGATTCCATGTCCCTTGCCGTGGGAGGAAAGACCAAATTCCTGTAAATGCTTCCAAATTCAGCAACTTATTTCAGGTTTTAACACAGTTAGTGGAACCATACATATCTAGACCCATTGTATTAATTAGGCAACGGGTTTTTATACCTATAATAATAATAATAATAATAATAATAATAATAATAATAATAATAATAATAATAATAATAATAATAATGTATAAAAGTTAGTTACACTAAACTTAAACAAAGCTCAACATAGAACTCGTTCATCACCGTAGTGAAAGTGTCACATCGGCCGGAAGAAACAGTTTTATTCCTGGAAGTGCTGGAACTTCGGCGCTGATATCACTGTTTACTTGTGGTTTATCCTTCTGGGAAGGAAGTGTCCAATGGTTATCGGGAGTGAGTTGTAAGGCCATCTCACACTTCGCACTTAAGTACGGGAGAACTGATCTGAGTTACTTTCTACTTTCCAGAATGTATACTGTGGTACCTGTTAATTAGACCCAATACACTACACCAAACAGAGGTAGAATTTTCTGTGACAGCAAAAGTACGTTTTGACTTCCTTATACTGTTCATGGATTTTCGAATCTCCTTCATCTTTCTTAGTCTATTCATTTTGGCAATGTGGTTTTTCAAGTCATTCTCATCCAAATTGCCAACTTTATTCCGTACATGTACATTATGTATGTCTTTTTCATCTTGTGAAGGAATAAGTTGCCTTGATTAAATACTGTTCATTAGAAATGAACCGGGCGGAGCTGGAAATCAAATAGTCAGTTTCCACTACTTTTCAGGAGAGAGAAAAATGTTATTATTCGAACAGAGCATAACATAAACACTATATTAATGTTTTGTATTGTGGGAAAGCTACTCAGATTTTGTGTTAGTGGAAGGCCATTTTTAATTTAGTGAACCATTTTCAAAATCAATTTTGAAAAAGTGACTTAATGCCTTTCAGCTCCGTGGCCAGTTTAAAATGGCATAAAGCCATCCATAATTATGTTTCACATGATATTTTGTCTAAAATATATTTGGAACTTAAAAACCACCTAAATCCTTTAGAAATATAATTTATAACACCACTCATGGCATGGAACGTTAAATGGACTCCCGTTTATTTGCTATATTTGGCCACTTATCGCCATTCTTGATGCCTGCTGTCATTTCTTGATGGATACAGTACTTTTGCATCCATCTCTTGGCACAGGCCAGAGTAAAGTGTAGCTTCCACCGACGTCCCAGTCAACATCCATGGCTGTGACAATATGAAAGTTGCTGGGGTATGGGTAGTGCTGAGTAATTACATTCGGAGCATGACTAGTGCATCTGAGTGTTATGAAAGGTGCTGCTCATAGTCGTGCTGCAATAGTACTTTCTGGCCCGGCGAGGAAAGCAATGACAAACTAACTCACTCCTCATCTTGCCTAGTACGCCTCATTTTGGTGCTGCCATTGGTTTTTGCGGTTTCCTTATAACCGCATAACCTTTGGTGGTGCTATTTGAGGATCCAACCAGCCTCTGGGCTGATGACCTAACAGACAGACATCGTCATTCTTTACTAACCTGCAATCTTCGCCTGTTTTCTTCTCATTAATGTTTCTCCTACTGTAGTTTATGTATTCTTATAGTGTCTTTTATAATGTTTATCATGTGAAGATTGTTATATCTTCTTCCTTTGGGAGACACATGCCCAAGTAACACACGCTTCCTAGGAGGGCTCTAAATAAGTAGTGGCAATATTGATAGAACGCAATATTTAATTAATGTAGTCACCCGCAAAGTCTAGTACCTTTTGTCAAATGTCGGGAAGCCGTTGGGGGCCGCTGGCAAGGCGTTCTCTGTTGATGACAACGATGGAGCGCCCTACTGCACGAAGTACAGATGCCCCGTCAGGAAGTCGGTGACCTTGAAGGGGTTCCTTCTACTTCAGAAACTGGTCGAAGTTACAAGGACTCATGTCTGGTGAGTACAGAGGATGTACCAGAACCTGACAATGCCTCCATTGCAATAAGAGCTTGGCATTGTTTGCGAAAACCTGCGTTGTCATGCAACTCGACAGAGCGATCATCTCGCAATAAAACTGCACGTTTGCGCTGCATAGCCGGTCGCAGACGTTGATCCAGTAATCGGCACTAGTAGTCACTGTTGACGGTGTGTTCTTCAGGCACAGCGTGCGTACGAATAACACTCTCGTAGTCGTATGCCACAATCAGCATAAGCACTACCGGACTGTGTTCTCTGGACGTAGTGAACCTGGGTGACATCATTCATTCGATTGACGCTTTAATTCAGGCTTGTAGGCTCGTGCCCACGTCTCATAAATATCGTAAATACACTACAAAATGCGTCTCCCTCGTTTTGGTATCTGTCCTGATGGATGCCAGCCAGTGCATAACGCTGCAATTTCTCTACATAGGTGAACTGATGTGGAACCACACGGGATGCAATTTTCCTCAAGTTATTTCGTCAGTATGTGCCAGACCGTTTGAATACTGAGACAGTCCATTGATGGTCTACAGAAACAAGACCACTCACGATGTCAATCTGGTTTTGAGGATTGAAATCCGCGGTCACATTCCAACACGCTTTGAACCATTGTGCAACCGTCCTATACGGTAATGCATTCTCGCCACAGGCTTCACGTTATACTGATGCATTTTTGCCACGGGTAACGTCCACTTAAATCCATGAACATTGATCACCTTTCGAAAACATGCTTTAGAGCGGTGAAATCGACACTCTTCACTTCAGCGCCACACTTCCAACTGGATGCCCGTCAAACGCAAGCTACACATTGACAACAGCGCCACCTGACAGTTCTCATATCCTATTTGCGCATGCCCGATCTCCTGCGAGTGTCTGGACTACGCTGCCACTACTGTATTTACAGCCCTCGTATAATCAGGTTCTCTAAAATAAACAATGAGCATCCAGGAAATGCCGCGAAATAATGTAAAATGCAGAATTCTTGTAGTGCGGCGAATAATGAGTAAGGAATACGGCGCTGAAAGGCAACAAGTCATGGAATTAAAGCTTTCCTCCTCCGATCGTGCCACACGAAGCAGTGGTTTCTGGTATAAAGAGAAGGCTGAATTAATGCTTTGTTATGCCGTTCGTAGGCCCTTAGTTCGATACCTAATTAAAATGGATGTTTAAAACATGTGAAATTTTGACTTAATGCTCTTCAGCTCCGGCTGATTTAAATGTGTTTCTGATGATGGGAGTCAATTTAATTGTTAATTGTTATTGATTTTACGTCCCTATTTTCACGGTTTTTGGAGACGCCAGCTTCATTCAAATTTTAACAATAGAGTAGGCTCAGTGATGTGTTATTCTTTTCTAAATAAAACTTGGAGGAATATTTTCTGTCACGATGAGATGGTGATTTCGGCAATGAGTCACAGAAATTACTTCCAACCTGGTCTTTTTTCCAGCTTTCGACAAGAACCTTTTCCTACCGTGCTTCTGAATTTCCGAGGAAGTTAATTGCTTATAACCATAATGTGTTAGGAGGTTTTATGTACGAATCTGAAAATAGTGCGCCAATTTTTAAATGGGGATACCTCGTAATCCACGTCACAGGGATACGAGGTATCGCATTACACACATTCAGGCTTGGGTTTGCCTGTGGTATATATTTTACAGGAAAAGTAATGATTTCGGATTTCTTTGTTCCTACGAGCTTTTAAAGGAAGTGTACGTACCCCTTCTTAAACTGTTCGCATTAAAATCTAAATTGGGCCGATGAGCTTAGATGTTAGGACCCTTTAAACAACAAGCATCTTCATCATTATCAAAACCTAAATTGGGCCGATGAGCTTAGATGTTAGGACCCTTTAAACAACAAGCATCTTCATCATTATCAAAACCTAAATTGGGCCGATGAGCTTAGATGTTAGGACCCTTTAAACAACAAGCATCTTCATCATTATCAAAACCTAAATTGGGCCGATGAGCTTAGATGTTAGGACCCTTTAAACAACAAGCATCTTCATCATTATCAAAACCTAAATTTAGAATTTTTGTGGGTTACAAGGTATTGCAAGCGCCCCGTAGATATTGTTACCATAATGGAGCTATTCACGAATTCAACACAAGGCTATTTTCTTTTACAATTGGCTTTAAGTCGCACCAACATAGATAGGTCTTATGGCGACGATGGGATAGGAGAAGGCTAGAAGTGGGAAGGGAGCGGCCGTGACCTTAATTAAGGTACAGATTCAGCATTTGCCTGGTGTGAAAATGGAAAACCATGGAAAACCATCTTCAGGACTGCCGACAGTTGAGTTCGAACCCACTATCTCCTGAATACTGGATACTGGCCGCATTTAAGCGACTGAAGCTATCGAGCTCGGTAGGCTATGTTCTGTCATGAGAATTAAATCGCTCCATACGGAGAGTAACCCTTATTTATGCCCATTAACCTAAACGACCAGTTTCAGGGAGAGCTCTGCGTCTTACACACATACATACATACATAAAAAATTGTTCAAATTGTGAATGACTCTTGTTGTTGGATAAAGGATTAAAGTGCTGTTCCCTCGAGATGAGAACGAACTCCTGTAATAAATGCAAGATGCAGATGAGATTGCGAAAGGGAGTTTCACAGGGTCTGAGAAAGGCGCTGGAGTGGCGGAGGGAGGTAATGAAATTGGAGCTCCTTCAGAAATCTTGCTGTGATCACTTTAAAAGGTTTTGAGTCTGAATCAGAAGCCAGACAGACAGTGACGTCAGAGAATTTGATCCGCACCGCAGTCAAGATAAATACAGAAGATAATATTTAATTTGAAATCAACAGTAAGAAATAAAATCTGCCTCGATCTTGCTAATATATAAGTGTGGTGAACAACCACATTTAATTTTTTCCTGTGTATACACTTTTACTCATAGATACACTTTATGAATTACAAATGACGTTCACATTGTTCTGTCTTGCGTATTTTTTTTAAAATTTACAATCTGCTTTTCGTCGCACTGACGCAGATAAATCTTATGGCGACAATAGAATAGGAAAGAGCTAGGAGTGGAAGGAAGCGACCATCGCCTTAATTAACGTACAGCCTCGGCATTTTACTGGTGTAAAAATCACTCGCGTAACCTAATACCAAGAACAGCATATTTCCGAATAAGGAAATTTAACCCTTTGCATTCAAAGAAACAAGTAATAGGATCAGTTACAGTGTGACCCTACATTGACAGTCTGTTAAGTTATACATTCCGGCATCCAATAACATCTCCTGTATAGTTTCATCAATCTCCACTATGAAAGCTCACCCAGAAGCTCATTTACCAATCAGCGCGGAAAAGATAAAAAACATGAAAAAGTCGCAGACATATTTACTCATGAGGATGGGGATGAAATTAAAAGCTTCTATAATAATGTATTTTCCTGAACTATTGTTAACATGAAGGGTGCACCTGAGGAACTGCAATAAAAGATAAGTAAGATATTATTTTACAGTTTTATATGGTACACCTCAGTAAAGTTAATTAGAGACTAACTGAGCTCGATAGCTGCAGTCGCTTAAGTGCGGCCAGTACCCAGTATTCAGGACATAGTGGATTTGAACCCCACTGTCGGGAGTCCCGAAGATGGCTTTCCGTGGTTTCCCATTTTCCCACCAAGCAAATATTGGGGCTGTACATTAATTAAGGCCACAGCCGCTTCCTTTGCACTCCTAGCTCCTTCCTGTCCCATCGTCACCATAAGACCTACCTGTGTCTGTGCGACGTTAAGCAATTTGTACAAAAAAAAAAAAAAAAAGGAAAGAGAGAAAACATTAGAAAATGTTCAGAATTAATTTTGACACTAATTTTTGTGTGAAGTGAGATTTCAATTCATGACATAATTCCGACTTTTAACCGGGGAATGCCGGAGTTTTCAATTTTCGATTTTTTAAATTTTTATTTAATATAATATTCCCTCCATTCACATATTAGAGATCATTTAAAAGTCATTTTTCTAAAAGTTGGCTGGTTGGATTCTAACTGACGGCCTGGCACCGCACGGCGCTTGACATAGCTTCTTGGTAAAACTTAAAATTGTTTCCTCTTTAGAATACCATGTAATTTAATGATTAATATTGTTACGGAATATCACTTACAAATACAAATGTCTTTACAATAAAGGAAAAAATGGTGTTTATAGGTTCATTTGCGACATCTCTTCAGGATATCTGAAAAATAACATTAGCTCAGACATTATACATAGTCACCTATTTTCACTTTTCACTGGTGTGAAATGACAAGGCAGTTTACACATGCGCCCACACTACATTTGACACATTCTGTGCGGATGCGGGATTCGCATCCGACGGCTGCACATCGCCGTCGTTGATTTGTTGGAGCTATATAGTGATGTAGGCCATCGAACCTCAAGGTGTCAGATACTCTAAAATGAAAAGAAGTGACAACAACTGTACTTATTTCCCTTCAAAATACCACCCAATTATAACTTATATATCGTAATCAATATATCATAATAAATATTTTCCGATTGCCCGATTTCCTCAACAGCATCCACGAATTGTTCACCATGATGTCTAAAAGCCATGTAAATATTGGCCACCACCACTTTTTGCCACGGATGCCAATCCTATAGAGAGCTACATTTCCGTCCATACGATCGGTGCCACCCATACATCTGTTGTACTTTCCGAATAGTTTTGGACGCGGGACTGACACTTTTTTTTTTCAGCTTGACTGTACCGATTAACTTTTGACATAGGTTGCACACCATGGCAGGATGATACCACAGTAACTACTGCGTTGTCAACCCAGCGCGCGACAATTATCCCTTCTCCTTTACTTGTAGCGTATTCGAATATGCCTCGTTTCTTTTTCATTTCTGTAGAAGAAGTCAGTGGACAGTCTTTCGGGACTCGATTTTCTCGAATGGTCCCAGTAAATCCGTATCCTCGAGAGCGAAGGTGATTTACTAATTTGAAACCGGTGAACAAATTATCACAATAAATTCTATAGGGCAAATGTTGAACGGCATCAGGTAGCTGGTCCATCATAGACACTAAGGGAGCTGAAGCTTTACCGAATTCGGTTTCATACTGTGTATTGGCAAAGGGATTTTTCCCTTGATAAACTTGAAAAGACACTAAATATCCAGCAACTGTGTTCAAACATCACACTTTGAAGCCAAATATGATCGGCTTCCCCCTTATGAACTCCTTACACCTGTGTTTTCCGTAGTATGGTATCATGCACTTGTAAGCCAAGTACTGTTCCGCTGTAAAATACTGATGACATTCTCTACGATATTCATGAAAGGTCTTAATTTCCACAATTTGTCATCTGTAACCATAGTGTTATTGTCGGCACAGTGAATGAATCTCATTGTTTGAAGAAAGCAATCACGGCGCATGGCACTGCTGACCAACTCGTGGTGAACGTCGGCCTCATTCACCCAAATCGTCTTTTCCCAGGCACTCGCACATAGCCACTTAGAAATAAAATGGCAACAAATACTTTCATTTCTTCGGGGGTTATTTTGGGATCTTCTTCATTTCTTAAAAGGGCATACATACTTGCTAGCCTCAGAGCACAAGAAATTCACAATTTCATCGTCAAAAAACAACTCAAATATTTCGGTCGGCGTCATATTTCGAAAAGTGGAAAAATTCGCACTAGGGAAGTGGAATCTTGTGGGAACTAGGTCACCCGCCATCCAGGTAGCTGGTGGACGAGGTGCTGATTTCGCTCTCTTCACGGGCCGTGATTCATTATCGGACATGGATTCTCTACTGCTGTGCGGAATTTGCTGCTCAGCACTACTTCAGCTTGTGCTCGGAGTTGGCGTCCCGTAAGGTTATCTGCGAGGCCACCTTCATTTTCCCCAGCCGAATCTTCATCGGATAATACATTGGATTCCGGTGGTTCAATGTATATCGCTTCAGCTTCAGTATCCTCCTCTTCAGGAATGCACAGAACTTGATCAAGCGTCAAGCCTATGAAAATAATTCTACACGTTATTAAACGCGATACATCGTGCATTATGACGTAGACTTTTGAGTAAAATCCACAATTATATAATTCAGTGGCCCATATAAATCACTATTTGCGACTACAGTATGAATTGTTTCTCTAGAACCACACTTAGAAGTAAGGAGGAGAAAAGAAACAAGAAGATATGGTAAGCGCCCTGCGGTACCATACTGTACCAACGAAATAATTAGTGTCCTAACAGCGAATACAGAAATTCTGACCAATTGTTTGCTATTTCAAGTCATGCACTGATATTTCAAGATAATAAATCCCAGGATACATAATTGTATTGTTCGTTCGTAATCTGCTTACCTTCCAGGGTCGGTTTTTCCCTCGGACTCAGCGAGGGATGCCACCTCTACCGCCTCAAGGGCAGTGTCCTGGAGATTCAGACTTTTAGGTCGGGGATACAACTGGGGAGAATGACCGGTGCCTCACCCAGGCAGCCTCACCTGCTATGCTGAACGGGGACCTTGTGGAGGGATAGGAAGATTGGATGGGACAGACAAGGAAGAGGGAAGGTGGCAGCCGTGGCCTTAAGTTAGGTACCATCCCGGTATTTGCCTGGAGGAGAAGTGGGAAACCACGGAAAACTACTTCCAGGATGGCTGAGGTGGGAATCGAACCCACCTCTACTCAGTTGACCTCCCGAGGCTAAGTGGACCCAGTTCCAGCCCTCGTACAACTTTTTAAATTTCGTGACAGAGCCGGGAATCGAACCCGGACCTCCAGGGGTGGCAGCTAATCACACTAACCACTACACCACAGAGGCAGACAATTGTACTGTCAACATTTATAAACAAAATAAAGCAACTCATCTTTATTCCTTTCGATACGATGATGCCATCAACAAATAGTCCAATAAAACCCTCTGTTGATTTCAGGCATTGTAGGGAGTATCAGCTGGACAATGTAAAACAAAGTTGCCAGATATATGGAGCGAGTAACGATTAGTAGGAAAAAAATCTGAAATAATGCCCACTGGTACCGTATAACACCGCACGACGTTCCCGGGTTTTAAGTGCGATACTATACAGCAGTTTAAAATAATTATATGGAAAATCAACTTATTTTGTTTGGTAGCATTGTCCACCTCTGTGGTGTAGCGGTTAGTGTGATTAACTGCCACACCCCGGGGGCCCGGGTTCGATTTCCGACTTTCCGTGGTTTCCCCACTTCTCCTCCAGGCAAATGCCGGGTGGTACCTAACTTAAGGCCAGAAGGCCAGGTCGGTTCCGTCCCTCTTTCTTGTCTATCGCTTACAATCTTCCCATCCCCCACAAGGCACCTGTTCAGCACAGCATGTGAGGCGGCCTGGAAAAGGTACTGGTACTCTTCGCCAGTTGTTTCCCGCGACCCAATGTGTCACGCTCCAGGACACTGTTCTTGAGACTGTAGAGGTGGGATCCCCCGCTGAGCCCGAGGGAAAATCCAAGAAGAAATAAAGAGAGAAAGTAAGAGTATTTCTTTTATTTCAGAAATCACACACATCCAAGGAATACTGGACACTGCGCAGCTCTTATAAAAAAATACAATTCAAAAAAATATTCATAAATATCAGAGTAGACCTCATAAACTGTTTGCATAAAAATCAGAACAAAGACCAAGAACACAAGTTACAGAGAGTTTTCCCTACTTTTTTCAAAACTAGTAGTGGATACCTGCGGATTTTCTAATAACCAATTAATTTAATTTCCACCGGTTTATAGTGGTATGGCTGATACTTCGTTTATATGTGAGACTATGAAAACCAAAGTGGAAAGTAGGCTCAATTCAAATTTGATATGTATGTCGCGCGAAAATGGCTCAACAGCACTTCTTGAAACTCATTACTGGACTTTAGGGCTAACCGATGTGCATTATCCTATGTATTATTTGATTAACATAGAATGGATAGCAATATTAAGAAAACCAAAATAGGAAATATAAATTTTTCTGTTCGCATTAGCTGTATCTAAAAACTGGATATAACAAAAGTTTTGCGAAATATAATTTCTAGTTTTATGTCTTACACTTTATCTTTCATGGGGAGTAATAATAGAGATATTTGGGTTTATTTCATTTCTCAGTAATTTATACAGCATACAATTTCCGAAATGTACTTAGCGAGATCTCGTAAAATACTTGACGGCTACTTCCCTACGTGAATTACTTGACTGGAAATATACGATGTAAATGACAAAGACTGATGTCAACAGAGTGGTGACTAGATAGATAGATAGATAACTCTTTATTGCCACCCTAGTTTGCACCATCGGTTACAGGCAATAAAGAACATAAAATACACATGAACCCAAAAAAACCAAACAAAACAAAACAATATAAACCAAACAAAACAATATAAACTAACATACTATTATATATAATGTAAAGCTCTAACTATCTACACTAAAACTATTAACTATGAACCCAAAAAAACCACACAAAATAATATAAACCAAACAAAACAACTTACTAACTACTCTATTTATTTAGTGGTATCCATGCCGGCGGAATCCAGCCTAGCACCGCACCAACTTGTCTAAAACTATTGAGATGCCTCTGGTATGCGAGAAACTCCTCCGCATGTAAGGGCATCCCCTACCTTAATTCTAATGTACTAACCCCTATCTACTCTCTACAGCTAACTAAACATAAAGAAAAAGAAACCTTTGCTGCATGCGGCATTCCCTGTGAGGAGAGAGCCATCCCACCCTGGCCGTTATCAGGAGTGGTGACTATTTATCTTTACCCACTAATCCTACGATAACCGGTCAGTGACGACCAGCACATGTAGATAACTTGTAAATTAATTTTTTGAATATGAAGTTTATCAAAACTCATCAGAAATAATGGACATAAAAAATTAAACTAGCAAAATAATATTTCCCAAATCTCGTCCCGTAAATTAAAGTATGAACTGAAACGTGGTGAAATGTCAAAATTTTGTATTTATTGAACTGAACATAACAGGCTTTCGCCAAGTTACAATATTCCAAATATGCAATTCAAAATAAACACTTACAGACTATTTATAGCTAAGCACTAAGTACTTACTACTTAACTACCTCTAAATCTACTATGTAGCATCTTGCACATGGACGGATAGCCAGCTCCACATGCAACACACCACCTAACTAAACTAACTACTTTACGACATTAAATATATACTAACTCTATCCTAAATCTGTCTAGCCGCGACATCACCCCTGGTGAGGAACTCCTACCACCCTTCTCTGGGATGTCACGACCAGGATGTCTCATGAGGCTCGGAAACCGATAACTCATAGACCTCTTAAGCTGTCAATGTTATTTCTTCACCACTCCTTCATGTAACAGCCCAAATGTGTGCGGATTGCCTAGCTCTACATGTAGGCTGACACGCCTGTATGCTACTGCCGAGACGGATTCCATAACTCGGGTCATCTTTCGCTGCCTCATTGACAACTTACTTCCTCTAACCTAACACTATTCACTACCTTACTCTACTATACACGTGCAGACGTACCGAATTAACACTTTACCTTGAGATAGGTCAGGCCTATCTCACCCTCTTACAACTCTACTGTACGTCAGCAGCCAAAACAAAACAAAACAAAACACACACAAAAAAACAGGCAGACAAACGACAGACAACCTCATTAGAAGGAATGCAGTACGGCTTACATATCACTGAACTGAATCTACTAATTATAAATATACAATACCTAACGAACAAAGGAACAAAACTGAACATATATAAAAACGAAACATAATACTAAACTTATAATTATTGTCGCCCTTACTTATTAGTGACTTAAACTCTATAATGTTCCGTATTTGTGTATCAAAGTTGTTTTATCTACATGCATGGTTACAAAACTTCGTTATTATTAACCCATACAGGGATGATACTTCAGAGATAAATGCTTTCCGTACGTTTTCTTCTACTGACTATAATCAATTTTAAACTTCTAATTCAGTGTACGGGTAACTGATCGATTTGGAGTCTCCCTCTTCCAACATCAGTCGTCCGAGGTAGGAGAGCCGAGACTTGGTTCATCCTGAAATACTACTGTAGCATACAGTCCTGTATGTGTAGTTTAAGTGTCCCATAATATCCTTTTAACCATGTGTACTCGTGCTGATTTCGCTGTTTCATTTTTTTTCAGCAGCATATGACCCTTCCCTCATTCACCACTTTCATTTTTTATCCCACAAGATTTTTACAATTGTCAATAATTTCGATAATTTCCCTGGCCTTCTCCATTCCCTGTTTATTAATTTGACAAGAGTATAGTACTCAGATTCTCTTTACATTTGTCTCTTCCGCTTCCAAGTATTTAACCCGTAATACTCTTGTACTTTCACACTGTCTCAAAAAAAATATGTGCATTTCCTAACTCCTTTTCACACAATAAACATGTATTTGCAACTTCTATAAATGCCTTATTTTTATAAACTCCCATCAACCACCATATCAATCCCCTGTATTCTCTTTTGGTTAATTTATCATGTATTATTTTCATACCTGGATATATATTCATGAATTCCTCTGGAGTTCTCCTATTATTACACTCTGCTCTTAGCCTTTGTATTTCTATATCTGCTACCCTCTGTGCCACTCTAGCACAGACTTTTCTTTCTTCTAAATCGTTGTTCCAATAGCTCCCCATCCCAATTCCGTCTAGTATTTTCTTTAAGTTGCCCGCCCAGTACCCATCCTGATACCTCATTTGGTGTCTGTAAGCTGAAACGTGGCGAAATGCTTAGGCCTAACAAAATAGTAATAATAACCGTATCATTCAGATATTAGTAGGAATAATTTACAAGTAATGAATTCTACATGTCGTTTACAACTGATTGGTCTGACGCACACACACATTCATCTTCATTATAGACCGTTACGCCTTTCAACGTTGCCTCTGTGAATTTACTAAAAATCCTCTACAGTTTTCTATTTGTAACTCTCTCTGTGGCCTCATTTAGGTCCCTACACCTTAATAATTAAGAACGACGTTAATAATTCTCTGTTCTAAACAATCACTTTATTCTCAAGTTATACCAGTTTGATGATATTCTCACAGCATCCCACCATGCGCGGTCAGCATAACGGGTAGCATCTCACTTTCTCCTACAGTTTAAATAACTCAGCGTAGCCCCATCAGCTATTTATAGCATATTCAAGGCGGCGACTTCCCCTGATACCTGGAACATCCTTCCTCTTATTACTTATTAATGACAAGACAAGTTTCGTGCAGCTGACCTCACAGCTTGGAGAGCAATGAATAAGATATGACGGCATTACAAAGATCTTCAGTAATAAGTTACATATAGGTTATATGGGTCAAGTCCTTTTCACGTCGTCGTACAATAAAATAGAGACCGACAACATGAATAGACACTGCACGAAACGAAGAAGCAACCAGCAATATTTAGTAGGATTTACATAACTGATTTTTGGAAGAAATCTGAATCTTTGACTTGCAGTTGTCAATTTTATCGTGTGTTTTGCAGAGTACATAATCGCGTTAAGTGAATTAAATGTATACATTGTTTATGAATTAAATGTTTTGAGCCATTTATGACTTTAATCCCGTTCAATGATCGTGGAATTAAAGAAAAAGGAAAATCACCTTATTGTGGTTCGGATTCCATTAAAATTGAAGGTTCCATCACGATATTATCAATCTCTTTTCATTACAACCTTGCTTTTGTTTTTCAGTTACTTTTCTGAAAGTGGTTAGTGTCGCGTGGCTGGGAGCTTGCATTTGAGAGATTGTGTGTTCCAATGCCACCGTCGGCAGCCCTGAAGATGGCTTTTTGTGGTTTCCTATATTCACACCAGACAAATATTGAGGCTGTACCTTAATTAACGCCATGGTCGCTACCCCTGCTACATTTCTAAACCTTGTGTCGCCGAAAACCTTCGAAGTGTTCGTGCAACGTTAAATCACTAGCAAAAAAGAAAGAAAAAATGGCTTTTTGCTTGAATGGTAAGCATTGCAACCTTTGATTCAGAGAGCCCCGGATTCTATTATCAGTCCCATTGGTGATTTTAAAAGCATCTGGCTAATTCATATGACTTGTATTGGACCCAGTACACTCACCTTCGCATATACACAACACACCACATTAATAATGGCATGTGACCTCAGTAGAGGCCTGGTGCAGGTCTTTCAATTTGACGCCGTATAGGCAACCTGCGCGTCTATGCGAATGGGGCCCTACCTGTGATGAATTCGATTGCTTAAGATAGCACATACACTCAGCCCCCAAGCCATTGGAATTAACCACATAAGGTTAAAATCCCCAAACCGGCCGGGAGTCGAACCCGGGACCCTCTGGACCAAAGGCCAGCACGCCAACCATTTAGCCATGGAGCAGGACAACACACCACACTACCAACCACCATAGAAACACACAAACTGAATACATCCATTCATATAGGTTTGACATCAGGTGAGACATTCGGTCGTAAAACACGGCTACGCCCACCTATAAGACACAGTTCACAACCACGACCATACTACTGTGTGAATAAAATGACGTAAGAAAGAGATATTAAGATTCTGTACATTTTAGATAACATTTTGTTCCGAAATAATTATAATAATAATAATAATAATAATAATAATAATAATAATAATAATAATGTTACTGGCTTTACGTCCCACTAACTACTTTCAAATACCAGCCGACTGAAATAGGATCGAACCTGCCAAGTTGGGGTCAGAAGGCCAGCGCCTCAACCGTCAGAACTTTTCAGCCCAGCTGTTGTTTCGAGATATAATGTATCTTATCACGAGTTAGCAAGCATTAAGGAAAGGCTGAAAAAGTGTCGCAACTGAAGGAAAAGTATATCCACAACGGCATTAGTGGGATACACTATCTGGTTTGAATTCCTGTCCAGAAATCGAGAGTTTATTACCACGTCTCCCACTTCTGGGTAGCATGAGAAATTTGAATCAGGTTAATTCCTGGGGGGAAGAGACGTTCGAGCATATAGCTAACTACTCGAACCTGATTAGAGCCGAAGTTAATTATAGTGGAAGCCTTTAATTTTCAATCCATTCGGGGATTTCTCTGCTTAAATACTCTCTATGGCCTGGTGTTAATAATTTTACGTGTCAAATAATTTTACCGCGTTTGACTTAATAAAGCGGTGTACTTTCTATGATTAGTTATACACCTTTTGTGCTAAAGTTCATGGGTTCAAATATTGCAGGGGAGTGATAAATAAGAAATGAAAAATGAAAACCTAGAATCTGTTGTCCAGTCATTGACACGGTCAGGGATGTAATGAAAGAATCGTATATGGGCTTTTAGTACGATGGAGTAACCACACCGAAAGTGATTCAGTAATGACTGATAGATGCAATGACATGATAATGGAGAGTGCTGTTGGAATGAAATATGACAGGGAAAACCGGAGTACCCCGAGAGAAACCTTTTCCGCCTCCGCTTTTTCCAGCACAAATCTCACATGGAGAGACCGGAATTTGAACCACAGTATCCAGTGGTTAGAGGCCGACGAGCTACCGTCTGAGCCACGGAGGCCTAGATAAGAAATATCCTTCCTTATTTCTTGCCGAGACAGTTGTAACTTGAATCCCATGGAATTTTAATATGGAAACTAACCTTACTACGATTTGGATTCCATTGAAATCGGAGGTACCTCAGGATATTATCAATCTCTTTTAATTACAGCCTTGCTTTATGTTTACAGTTGGTTTTCTATATTTGTAATGTTTTTGTGATTATTTACGTACCCACTACGCCTGAAACTAAAGAATTAGCGGAATATTGCTGTTTAACGTCTAGACGCATTCCTCTTTTCATTGCCTAACAGTTCTGAGCGCGGAAACTAGCGCGGTACTCATCTGCCAGATCTCTAGCTACTTTAACTGCGGATTCAGAATTTAGCTGCCCGGATGAGAAGATATTGACAATGTGATGACCAAGAAAACATAGCGAATGCCTAATAAATTAATGTTTACTTTCATGTATAAGGTATTACTTGCAGTAATCTATAGTTAATGACCCTCTCACTTTGACAAAGTTTCGGAGCTCATCTCTATTACAACTTTAAGACAGTTTACGGAATTGTAGCGGAGAACGCATGCTCTCGGCTAGCATAAAATAATTTCGTGAAGAACTGGGTTAGAATCCTAAGCGTAGCCATCTTAGGTGTTTACTTTTTTATTTCAAGACGAAAATCTATTTAATTGCAAGTACCGCTTCCATCGCAACGTACGATGTCACACAGACTATCTAATACTCGTAAATGAGCACCTTTCTGTCTAATGGTTCGCGTATTCCTGCTGCAATGGACGTGAGATTGTTCTCCTTTCTTTGCCACTTTCGTCATAACTTGATGGGATAGAGGATGCAAACAGTGTCACACATATGGACTTGTCCCTGTTTTATGCACTCCTAACAACAATCCTATGTGGAAGGAAGTATTCAACACTGCGTGTTTCGGAATTGGTTGGTAGTGTAAATTAAGAGATGCATATTAGGACTTATAGAAACACCCAGTCTCCAAGCTGGATGTATTAATCAGGCGTGTCTAAAATCCCCTACCTGCTCAGGAATCGAACCCAAAATCCGCTGAACCGAAGACCTCGACGTTGACCATCAGACAAGGAGCCGGGGGTATTTACTTTACATATTGCTCACTCGACAGAAAATAATTATGTAATCATAGTTCATCAATGAGATTCTTATAATAATAGCTTAAACAAGATGATGTAGAGGCAGAGAAGATTTGCGAATTAATATCCCTGTACATAATCTGACATGCCTGTCAGGTCAGCTATTAGTCATCTGCTTATGAGCCACGACTGTGGCAGTGATCCAGGAACACTCCTAAGAGCTCCTTCAAATATTATATCGTGACATTAAGCTCCTGTTTACAACGCTAGGACAAGCAAACGTCATTACAACAGTGACACAAGACACAGAGGAATAGAGCTTCAAACTTGACATATTATTTACATGTTCGAGATTAAGGGAGGTCAGAATGTTCTATACTTCCAGTCCTCAAACTGGGGACTTGTCTATGAATAATTAGGTTCTCTAATTATTTTCTGTAAAAGTTTTAAGTAGAAATCGTGTTCTCTCAGGGGGTCTTAGAGGTGTTGCATTAAGATTGCGGTCAAATTTTTGCATGCGGATAGCTAACTAGTGTACATCCCAAAAGTCCAAACTGTATGTATTCAGATTAATATTTTAACCAGTTTATTAACGTTGAAGGTTGTGAAAATATATGAGAGCACGCGCTTTTAGAAACAAGTGGCCAATGTAATTTTAGGAGGGATGAGTCACACATGTACAGTTTGATTGTTGGGGGTTTTCTGTCGGAGTGTGAGCATTCGTCAATCAACAACGCAGTATGGCAGGTAGTATACAACCTGTGACAATAAATGATTAATGAGCTGGAGGCAATGAGGTGTAACATGGAAACAAAGCGTTTCCGAACCCATGTTCATATAACATATGTTCTTCGTCTATGTGTAAGGAATGTGTCCTACAATTTGTGCCGTACAATGTTGACAGTTCTTCCTTCTGGTACCAAAATGAATAAGCTATTTGGAGAACTTACTCTGGAACAGGCAACATAAAATTGTCCACGAGAGAAACAGTCTTCGCGTAGGTCGATTCCTGCAAATGTTAAACTCTAGCCTTGGGATTTATTAATTGTCGTAGCAAAGCATACTCTAAATAGATATCAGTGTTTTGAACTCAAGTGGAGAATCTGATGGTACAAGTGGTATTCGAGGAATGAACATTGATTCTCCTCGAGCACACTCTGTAATGACAGAAGCTTGTAATACATTTTTTAAAATACCCGACACACGTAATATAGTGCCATTGAACAACTTAGGTTGTTTGATGTTACGTAACAACATTACAGGTACTCCTACTTTGATGATGATGACGCTTGTTGTTTAAAGGGGCATAACATCTAATGTCATTGGCCCGCTCGTACTTTCAAACGAAGTTTGTGAGATCTAAATCCTGGAGGATTAAGAGTATTTAGGTATTCTACTGGATAATTCGCAGCATTGTCCGTTTGTAATACCGTGTCGACTGATTTATACTCTATTTCTTCTGCATAAAAATATGTAAGCAATGCTTCATTTATATCATTACCCGTCTCATTTTTGGTGTGAGAATTGCTCGCTTGCATAGCCAGTCCATAGATTTGTCTTTCAGAATAGCGATATCTTTGAGATAAAACTTCTTTAAGAGTTTGCTACTGCACCTAAACCTTCAGAAATCAACATTTTTGAATCGACTTCTGATAATTCTCTCTTTCCAATTTTCAGAAGAAGTTTCGAAAATACGAAATCCAAAAGATCACCAATCAAATGGAGCCTCATATTTTTTCTCACGGTAATTTTGTGTACTTTGGACATTTTTACACATGCCTTTGCCTCGTCAGCACGCGTCCCTCTTGGTATCACTGGTAAAGTTTGACTAAAATATCCAGCGACTAGCATAGTAACTCCATCCATTACACCTTTGTTACTCCTTAAGTTTTGGAGAGTATTATCGAGAGCCTGAAACCCGTATTTATAGCCCATTGTACTTTCGTCCCAGACAATGAGTTTACACTTTCGCAAAACATCGGCCGTGTTGGATTGTTTAGAAATATTACAGTTGGGAATCTCAGTGCGAGTAAGATTATGGGGAAGCTTGAAGGCTGCGTGCGCCGTTTGAGCTCCTTCCAGTAATGTTACGGTGATTCCAGACGATGCGGCAGCTACAGCTATGTTTCTAGTACTTCTGTCTTTTGCCAATAGGAAATGTATAAGGAATGTTTTCCCGTACAACCTGGAGCATCTAAGAAGATTTTTCCAGTCCACACTGTATGCTACTCAGGGTTTTACGATATACTACAAGTTGTTCTGTAGTTAAAGATTTTTTGCTAATAGTTATCAATCGTTCCAAAGATTGAATATCATAATTGGTTTCCTTCAAATATTCACTATTTTCTTCATTTCCTGACCTAAGGGTTGATGTAAGCCATACTGATTTAAATTCTGTCCTCCTACATATAAACTGCGTCTTCGATTAATAACATACATTCGTTGTATACTTCACTGTGATTTTCAGTACAATCTTCACCTGCATTTCTGTTTGCCATAGATTGCTCGCTGACAAAAAATCTTTTAACTGTTCCCAAAGATTATCGGGATCATGAATTTGAAAAAGCCGCTAGCATAACAACGAAAAGTTCGCGTACTTTATACGGAGATTTACTCAAAGCCTCTTCTTCAAGAGTTAACTCCCAATGTCTGTAATTTTCTAATAATCCCAGAGCTTTGCATGCACCTTGGAATGTAGAATGTAGGGCACCATCCACAGTTTTTATTGAAGAAAACGGTGTTGATCCGCGAACTTCGTGAAGAAGGAGTCGGAGGTGGTAGCATTCAGTATTATTTGGATGAATAGTATAGACCATTGCTAATGTAGAATCTTTTTTAACTCCTGGCCAACACTGAACGTCATCTCCTCGTTTTCTTCTTACGAATTTATTGTTCTGCCATACATAGTGTGATAGGAGAGCTTTTGCAAAGTAATCCGTACCACATAAATCGAATAAAGCCAAACGAGTCGTGACTTTCTTGTTGTTGTCAAATTATCCGAAATGAAATAGACTTGTTTCCCGTTCTCAAGATGTACATCGAGATGGAAAACTGTAGGATTCCTTTCATGAATAGGAAATAACGGAATGCGCCACACTGCCTCTGAGCTACTAATATACCTTCCTCTTCCATATAATTTTACCTCATCAATTGCTTTATTTTCTAGTGAAAAAGTTGCTTGGTCGCAGCCTTTGTTGATATACTCGAATGCATATTTAACCAACTTAACAGATCTTCTGTGTTCCAAATTAACGTAAGCTTTTAATAAGCGAGATAAAATAGGATTTGCATTGTGAATCCTCCATCTTATGGAGCCAATCTTTGATAAAGGGGATAACCATAATGGCCAGTTTGTGTTTGACGAAGATGTGGTCGTGGGTATCTCTTACTGCAACGTCCATCTTTCATGCAAGGTACATTAGGTTTCCAACTATCACAAGGTCCATGAATCATTGTAGACTTAATAATATCGTGAAAAATAGGATCTTTATTTAGATCAGGAGTTTCGGCACAAATGTCATGGATCTTGTTAGACGGCATGCTTTCCACCATCCACAGTAATGTATGAATGTGAGGCAATCCACGTTTCTGGAATTCTATTGTGTACATGTAACAACGCACATTACTAAAAATTCCTGTTTTGTTGAAAATATATATAAACTTTATTGCGCACAAGTTGTGCAGTATTAGGATACATTAATCAATACAGAGGTCTATGATTGATTTCACACGATTTTTACACGACAGTACGTGATATCGGTCACAATGTTTATCACAGAGTTCACATATGCACATCGAGTCCGGGTCGTGGTATGCCTTCGACCTACAGATTTTATGATGGTAGCCATGGACTGCCATGGAATTTACAAAATGTCTCAGCTCCTGGTTTGTGCCGGTCCATGCTCTGTTCATCATGGCCTCTCAAGAGTAGAACTCTGGCCATATCTCCTTCTTTTTCTTCTCCCTCTCTAACAGCAGTTTCTTCTGTACAGGGCAGATTGAATTTCCATCTCAGGTCCTCTATTTGTTGAAAATGTTAGTTTTTTCACTTTCAATCGGAATACCCTAGAAATGATATCGTGACGATTATAATGATTTTGCCCTTTCCAGATTGCTTCCGAAATTTCAATCCATTTGAGATTACATGTAAATGTAATAAAAAGATCAGGGCTTCCGTAATGATGTACGTATGTAATTTCATCTTGAGTGTATTCGTGCATGTATCGAGGTCCTCCGGTAAATAATGAAGACAGAATTACCCTTTGTCCAAATTGATTAGTACTTATATCTTGCCTGCTTACTGCATCTCTTAAACGAATATAATTTTCTGATCTTGGCTGCTTTTGACTTTTGCGAATGAATTTTAGCCTCCAAGTTTCTATTTTTCCATGCATATCAACTAAATAATGATTTAACAAAGCACCAAAACGTAAGAGTAAATTATCTTCGCCCTCTCTCACCATTCTTCGAAAGGCATAACAGCTCGCCGCTGATACCTTTTTCTTCAAAAATTTACTTTTTATGAGGATCATGTGGGGGAATATCTATTGAATAGTCATCTTCATCATCACAAAATATCATAGGATATTGAAGTGCATCATAAGACGGATGAATTTCACTGATACGTTTGAGTTTATCATTGTGGCTCTGAATAACTTTATCTCGTTTTTAAATTGTTCGCCAACGATTACTAAAGCAACCTCATTAGATGTTGGAGCATTGCTTCGTCGAATGCGAGCGTCAGCCGGCTTTCTGCTCGCATGAATAGATTCCTTAAAATCTTGACATCCTGAAGGCACCTTCTCAAGAGTTGTTTTCAAGTTCTTCACATAACAGTGAACATCGTGGAGAATTTTTTGCAACTGTTTAACTAAAGCCGGATTAACCTCTGGTAACTTAGTACATCGTATTAGTGCTTCTCTTTCATCTTCACCAACAAAGTAAATCTGCAAAAATCCAGGATCTTGATCATCATTTGGCAATAGACTGCTATGGAATGATAAATTTGACCTTGCACTTTGAAGGTTGGCATAAATCCCTCGTGGATGACTTGTTTAACACTAAAAGAAAGCGGCTGTTATATTTTCTCATTCGATCAAAAAAATGGCCATGATATGGATGGGCACCCATTAGTAAACTGTACAATGATTCAGGTAGAGATTTGAGTGGTGGCATCTGAACATTGCCGAATCCCAACACATGCCCGGTGCTTCATCTTTTCACTTGAGAGTATTGCAGAATTGGCATTTATGGATCACTGTACCAATAGTTATCAAGCTGTTATCTTCATAATTAATTTCAGGATCGTAAGACATTCCGAACAAACAAAAAGTCACCTCCGTACAGGCCATGAAGGTCCTTGGAGGAGCGGAAGGTGAAGGCTTCCCCCATTGTTAACCGCGGCACGTGGTGGGGTAGAGTGGTTAGCTCTACGCCCGGCCGCCTTTGCCCCCGGGAATTAACCTGGTACTCATTTTTGGTGTAGGCTGAGTGAACCTCAGGGCCATATGCACCTCCGGAAGTGGAAATCTCGTTTCATAAATTTTACGACTTCCTGACGGGGATTCGAACCCATGTCCTTCCGGACGAACCGAACACGCCTTTACCGCCTCGGCCAGGCAGCCCCTAAGAAATTCCGAAATGGAACTTAATTTTCCATGGACGCAGTCGTAGTTCTTTTCTGACCTCAGGGTGATGTTGCTCATATCGCGTTTGAATTGTCCTGTGATTATCACGATTACTTTGCTGGTATGTAGCTGCCGCTGCTCTACGAACATTGGGATTGTTTTGCTGGTACGTGACTGTCACTGCTCTATAAACCTTAGAATTATTCTTCTGGTTTGCGTCTGGTGCTGCTGCTTGGTTGACTACCGTCTTGAAATACACGGAAGTGGAGTGAATTAGCGCGTACACTTATATGTCGGAAAGTGCCGCGGTCATTTTTGATTGGCAAGAGCCAAGGATTCGTGCGCACAAGGGAAGTATTTCATCTCGAAAATATTCAAAATGTGAAATATATATACTTACGTTGACTTTTCAAGAAAAGCAAGATTTTTCTTGTACTGTTGAGACTATTAGGGAGATGGAATGAACATATGTGTACACTATTTTTCACCAAAACGGAGACATTAAATAAAAATATTAAATCAGATTAGACCACTTTTCACCCCTTTAAAATAGGAATTTAAAAAATTTCTTTTAAAAGAGTATTAATGCTATAAGAAAAATATATTTGAATGAATATATGTACAAGATTTTTTGACAAATACGGATATATTCAGCAAAAATTTAAAGTATCATTTCACCCCTTTTCATCCCTTTAAAATCGGATTTTTTAAAAAAAGCTGTTCTTTGTGCGCATCCACACTACGGTAGGAATATATCCTCAATTTTTAGTGCAAATATCTCCGGTAGTTTTTGCTGTGCGTTGATTATCAGTCAGTCAGTCAGTCAGTCAGTCAGTCAGTCAGTCAGTCAGTCAGTCAGTCAGTCAGTCAGTCAGTCAGTCAGTCAGTCAGTCAGTCAGTCAGTCAGTCAGTCAGTCAGTCAGTCAGTCAGTCAGTCAGTCAGTCAGTCAGTCAGTCAGTCAGTCAGTCAGTCAGTCAGTCAGTCAGTCAGTCAGTCAGTCAGTCAGTCAGTCAGTCAGTCAGTCAGTCAGTCAGTCAGTCAGTCAGTCAGTCAGTCAGTCAGTCAGTCAGTCAGTCAGTCAGTCAGTCAGTCAGTCAGTCAGTCAGTCAGTCAGTCAGTCAGTCAGTCAGTCAGTCAGTCAGTCAGTCAGTCAGTCAGTCAGTCAGTCAGTCAGTCAGTCAGTCAGTCAGTCAGTCAGTCAGTCAGTCAGTCAGTCAGTCAGTCAGTCAGTCAGTCAGTCAGTCAGTCAGTCAGTCAGTCAGTCAGTCAGTCAGTCAGTCAGTCAGTCAGTCAGTCAGTCAGTCAGTCAGTCAGTCAGTCAGTCAGTCAGTCAGTCAGTCAGTCAGTCAGTCAGTCAGTCAGTCAGTCAGTCAGTCAGTCAGTCAGTCAGTCAGTCAGTCAGTCAGTCAGTCAGTCAGTCAGTCAGTCAGTCAGTCAGTCAGTCAGTCAGTCAGTCAGTCAGTCAGTCAGTCAGTCAGTCAGTCAGTCAGTCAGTCAGTCAGTCAGTCAGTCAGTCAGTCAGTCAGTCAGTCAGTCAGTCAGTCAGTCAGTCAGTCAGTCAGTCAGTCAGTCAGTCAGTCAGTCAGTCAGTCAGTCAGTCAGTCAGTCAGTCAGTCAGTCAGTCAGTCAGTCAGTCAGTCAGTCAGTCAGTCAGTCAGTCAGTCAGTCAGTCAGTCAGTCAGTCAGTCAGTCAGTCAGTCAGTCAGTCAGTCAGTCAGTCAGTCAGTCAGTCAGTCAGTCAGTCAGTCAGTCAGTCAGTCAGTCAGTCAGTCAGTCAGTCAGTCAGTCAGTCAGTCAGTCAGTCAGTCAGTCAGTCAGTCAGTCAGTCAGTCAGTCAGTCAGTCAGTCAGTCAGTCAGTCAGTCAGTCAGTCAGTCAGTCAGTCAGTCAGTCAGTCAGTCAGTCAGTCAGTCAGTCAGTCAGTCAGTCAGTCAGTCAGTCAGTCAGTCAGTCAGTCAGTCAGTCAGTCAGTCAGTCAGTCAGTCAGTCAGTCAGTCAGTCAGTCAGTCAGTCAGTCAGTCAGTCAGTCAGTCAGTCAGTCAGTCAGTCAGTCAGTCAGTCAGTCAGTCAGTCAGTCAGTCAGTCAGTCAGTCAGTCAGTCAGTCAGTCAGTCAGTCAGTCAGTCAGTCAGTCAGTCAGTCAGTCAGTCAGTCAGTCAGTCAGTCAGTCAGTCAGTCAGTCAGTCAGTCAGTCAGTCAGTCAGTCAGTCAGTCAGTCAGTCAGTCAGTCAGTCAGTCAGTCAGTCAGTCAGTCAGTCAGTCAGTCAGTCAGTCAGTCAGTCAGTCAGTCAGTCAGTCAGTCAGTCAGTCAGTCAGTCAGTCAGTCAGTCAGTCAGTCAGTCAGTCAGTCAGTCAGTCAGTCAGTCAGTCAGTCAGTCAGTCAGTCAGTCAGTCAGTCAGTCAGTCAGTCAGTCAGTCAGTCAGTCAGTCAGTCAGTCAGTCAGTCAGTCAGTCAGTCAGTCAGTCAGTCAGTCAGTCAGTCAGTCAGTCAGTCAGTCAGTCAGTCAGTCAGTCAGTCAGTCAGTCAGTCAGTCAGTCAGTCAGTCAGTCAGTCAGTCAGTCAGTCAGTCAGTCGGGATATCTTGCTTTATAGGTATAGATAGATGAGTGAATTTGTACAACTGTTTAAACGCAAATAGCGTTTAACCTTATATGAATTGTAACCAGAACGGTTGTAGAAATTACCAATCGGAATTCAGTGACTGGAGTGCGGTGTAATCGTATGTATAATCTGTTAGTGGCTTACGTCGCACCGATACAGAAAGGTCTTATGGCGACGATGGGATAGGAAAAGTCTAGGAGTTGGAAAGAAGCGGCCGTGACCTTAATGAAGGTGCAGCCCCAGCACTTGCCTGGTATGAAAATGGGAATCCACGGAAAACCATCTTCAGGGCTGCCGACAGTGGGATTCGAACACACTATATCCCGGGTGCAAGCTCACAGCCGCGCGCTGTATAATCTGCTTTTTAAAGGTCGTATCGTGAGCTTTATCCACGGCAAACACTTCGAGTAGAAAATGATGACAGTTTAGCCTTCCTTGTTCCTCGCGACATGGATAGATAAAATCACGAATGAAAATATAATGAATCAAATTGGTGGGAGGAGGTCAATTTGGCAAAATTTAACGAGAAGAAGAGAGAGAATGAAAGGATCTATCTTAAGACTCACAGGACTTGTCCAGTTCGTTTTTGAGGAAAGTGTAGGTGGTAAGAACGGTAGGGGTAAACCAACGTATGAATACGAAAAGCAGATTAGAGCAATTGTGGGATGTAGTAGTTACGTAGAAATAAAAATGTTAGCACAGGACAGGATGGCATGGAGAGCTGCATCAAACCAGTCAATGGACTGATGACTCCAACAACACTTTCCTCAACGCAAAAGTGGTTCGTTGGACATAAAACCAATAATCTACCAAGTGACCGGAGACCTGCAAATTACGAGGTGTCGTGTGGTCAGCACCATGAATCCTCTCTGCCGTTACTCTTAGCTTTCAAGACCGGGGCCTCCATCTCACCATCAGATAACTCCTCAACTGTAATCAGGTAGGCTGAGTGAACCTCGAACCAGCCTCCAAATCCAGGTAAAAACCCCTGTCCTGCCCGGGAATCAAACCCAGAGCCTCCGGATAAGAAGCATGCACGCTACCCCTACACCGCGGGGTCGGTATAATATTATTATTGTAAGTTTTGTCCAAATGGCACCAAGACTTTATGTTGGTTTCTGTAATGGTTTATTGTTCGGAATACGCGAACATACTGAACACGAATTAAGGAGTAAAGTATGGAAGATATATCAGCCTAAATATAATCGTTTTGTTGGTTCAACGAAGTGCCCCAGCGGTCTTCTTGAAGAAGAATACCTCGAGCGGACAATCTCGGTGGTTGGTGGTGGAACCATTCCTCCGTGGCGTCTCGGACTCACTATTGCTCACACGAACTGGCTGGCATCTTCACCAAGCTGCCAGCGTGCCTGTTCTGGGTTTTTTAGTCCTTACTTATTCACCATTCAAACGACGGTAAATGCAGGCTCTACTAGACCTATCTGCCAGCATAAACTGATTAACTGGCCCTGGGCGAATTAATGGCAAAGTCGTGCCTAATTGGACAATTCAAGCAATGATGGTTCGTAATCTTTCCAACTGAGGGAACATCTACTGTAGTCTTTACTCCAGGAAGTTCGGTAAATGGAAATCGATTTAAATTAAAAATTGATATACAGAGTGAAGCGTAATACGCGCACTCGGGCGTCGCAGCGCGACTCCTCACATGCCAGCAATAAAAAAAATGTATCTTTCAAAATTTCGTCTTGCGAGTATATCCGGTAGAAAACGGACGTTAAAGAGTAGCAATCTGGCAACACTGTAACCATATGTAGGGTAACTACCGCTGTCAGCACGTCCGCGTCGTGCTGTACAGTTGGTGCAGTGGGTAGAGATTTTGGTCGGCATGCAGGAGGTCGATGGTTCGATCCTGAGTTGAGGCGCATTTTTTATTTGCTAATTTCCATCTGACATTACCTACTGTGATACAGTAAAACACCGTTTCTGAGGTCACATGTATCCTACATTTAAAAAAAAAAAATAATAATAATAATAATAATAATAATAATAATGTCCGCCTCTGTGGTGTAGTGGTTAGCGTGATTAGCTGCCACCCCCGGAGGCCCGGGTTCGATTCCCGGCTCTGCCACGAAATTTGAAAAGTGGTATGAGGGCTGGAACGGGGTCCACTCAGCCTCGGGAGGTCAACTGAGTAGAGGTGGGTTCGATTCCTACCTCAGCCATCCTGGAAGTGGTTTTCCGTGGTTTCCCACTTCTCCTCCAGGCGAATGCCGGGATGGTACCTAACGTAAGGCCACGGCCGCTTCCTTCCCTCATCCTTGCCTATCCCTTCCAATCTTCCCGTCCCTCCACAAGGCCCCTGTTCAGCATAGCAGGTGAGGCCGCCTGGGCGAGGTACTGGTCATTCTCCCCAGTTGTATCCCCGACCAAGAGTCTGAAGCTCCAGGACACTGCCCTTGAGGCGGTAGAGGTGGGATCCCTCGCTGTGTCCGAGGGAAAAGCCGACTCTGGAGGGTAAACAGATGATGATGATGATGATAATAATAATAATAATAATAATAATAATACATTGAGATACGTACTAAACAGCATACGGTTACCAGACGCAACACGCAATGTTGAAAGGCAGAATTATTGGGACCATGGTGATAACACATACAAATTTTAACCGAGTTTGGACATTATTCGCAGAGCACGTTGCTAGGCCTACTGGTAACGTAAGGCCCTAACGAAATGTAATGGGCCTGAACGAGGCAAGAATAATAGTTGGTACTAATCTATGGGACCATTGGAGGAGGGTACAAAGAAAACAGGTTTCACATCTAGTAGATGAAGTGGTGCGAATAAATTCACGCTCACGACGTGGAAAGGGCGCCTTTCAAAGCTGACCAATGAAAACGACTGTTCGTCCATTTCTAGGATCGTAGTATGTAAGTGCAAATGGTTTCTAGAGGACCCACTGCAATCGCTGTTGACGATTAAGATGCCAGATACCATACCACCAGGACTACATTTACGAAATAAAAAACATACGCCTCAACCCAGGATCGAACTATCGACCTCCTGCATGCCAACCAAAAACTCTACCCACTGCACCAACTGTTGACAGTGGTAGTTACCCTACATATGGTTACAGTGTTGCCAGATTGCTACTCTTTAACGTCCGTTTTCTACCGGATATACTCGCAAGACGAAATTTTGTAAGATACATTTTTTTATTGCTGGCATGTGAGGAGTCGCGCTGCGACGCCCGAGTGCGCGAATTACGCTTCACCCTGTATAAAGGCTTATGGAGAAGGTAGCGTAACTTATTCTCATTCTGTTCTCTTTGGACAATGTTCTATTTCATCCTGTTCTGTAGGTGCTTGTGAGTGTCCGTTGATTAGACTCCTTCCTTCTGAATATCGCATTATGGGCACTGGTTCTTATTACACTACCCTGATTCGAGCGTGGTAAATGGGCACTGTTCTCTACATCGTCGATTGTCTTACTAACTGTTCCGAACATTGGTTTTGTATATTTCATCGGTTGAAATGTGTGTAATATGTGTCTGGAGCACTCTTCAAAACTAGGTCATAAACGACTGGTTATCGATTTATATCGATAAGGAAGCTGGAAATACGGGCCAGCGCTTATGAAGGAGAAATACAACTGGTAATGTGAACTGGGAAGGCGCAGTGCTTCAGCTGAATCAAGGACAACGCAAGGAGATCCAGATAAGAAAGTTCATGAGACACAATTGTATGGTCTTGCTGGGTAAGAATTGTTAAGAGAGAGGAATGGTGGTGGGTTGTAAGTAGAGATAAATAATTGTTTTCAAGTTTTAAAACACAAATGTTAATACTTGTACTATTATTCTCATTGTGTCAGTTTATCTTCATATAAATATTATTAACTCACCTTTCACGAAAATAGCCAACGGCCGTAGCCGTGTTGAAACACCGGATCCCGTGACATCTCCGAAGTTAAGCAACATTGGGTGTGGTCGGGAGTTGGATGGGTTACCACGCGCTGTTGGTGGGAGGTAAGGGAATGGAGGAGCGGAAAGGAACTGGCCACCCTACCGCACGTAAACTCCGGCTCAGGAACACCTCTGTGGAGGTTCGGAGAGAATAATACCTTTTCACGCAAATAGTCACCAGTGTGATTGCATGCCCCTATCAATTTGTTATCCTTTTCGGAGTGCTTCATACAAAGCCCAGTTAAGAAAATACCAGATCTGCAGCATATGCACGCAACATGAGATGAAAGTTTAATGTTCCACCAAACCAAACCAAACCAAACCAAACCAAACCCATGGCGCAACAGCCCCAAAGGGCCATGGCCTACAAAGCGACCGCTGCTCAGCCGGAAATCCTGCAGATTATGAGCTGTCGTGTGCTCAGCACAACGAATCCTCTCGGCCGTTATTCTTGGCTTGCTAGATCGGGGTCGTTATCTCACCGTCAGATAGCTCTTCAATTGTAATCACGTAGGCTGAGAGGACCTCGAACCAGCCCTCGTATCAAGGTAAAAATTCCTGACCTGGCCGGGAATCGAAAACAAGACCTCCGGGTAAAAGGCAGGCACGTTACCCTACACCGCAGGACCGGCTAATGCTCTGTTCTGTGATTCTAATTAACAAAATTTGACGGGTACCTTGGTGACTTCTGGTATCCATTTACCAGATTTTTTCATTACCATTCATACAAATTACTGTAGTATAAAATTTAAGTGCAATTAGCGTATAATGAGAGGGAAACAGTAGGCAAAACTTCATAATGGATGTCCAGCGTGCGGAAAGTACATTAAGAAAGTAAGAATTGCCGCCCAGTGTGGGGCAAGTGGATTAAAGAAAATAACAGCTCTTTGCATGTGATGGAATCAATATTCAAATGTCTAGTCAGGGTATGCGTGCTTAACTGTAATTGTTTATATACATATGATTATTAGTAAAACATGAATTGAAAATCAGATAGTCAATTGTGAGAATGACACTACAGGCGAAAATCGAAGATCGTACAGCCTGCGTCAAAAACAGTGCTGAAATTTGGTATGGGTTCATACTGGCATGTATACAACAACGAGACGCTTTGCTCACTATCTACTGCTGGAAAATGTTGTCTTCGAATATTTACATCGAAAATAGCTTCGTATAAGGTGAAATGTAGCAGTTCGTCTTTCATAATAAGGAACTAATTCTTACTTTACTAATCACAAACCAGAATTTGTAGGATAGAATATTGCCTTCCTGGAATTAACTCACAGTGATTAGTTCCACGCAGGAAAATAACGTCGCAGTACTCAGCGAGAATTTTGTGAACTGCTTAAAGGAGGACGAAATTTATTTTCAAAAAATAGTCTTTGATAATAACGCGCTTTCAGGAAAGAATTAACCTTCGAAATAAAGGTTTCTATAATAGTGATAATAATGTCATTGATTTTTCCTACCACTAACTACTACTTCTTTTACGGCTTTTGGAGAACTGAGGTGATGAAATTTTGCCTTGCAGGAGTTCTTTTACGTGTTGGTAAATATACCGACACGAGACTGACGAATTTGAGCACCTTCAAACCTGACAAGCTGGGATCAGAAGGCCGGCGAGCTACTCATCCCGGCCGGAGGTTTTCTATAAAGACGTCGCTAAGTTGTGAGATGGACATCAGATAATGGTGTGATGGTAAACGGGCTGTCAGGGTCAGGTTGTACAGTAAGTTCCACCAAGAGGAAATGTTCTCTCAGCTTTACTGTGTTGATGGAGTGAAAGTACCTCATGGGGATCGCTGTAAGCAGCTAGGCGTTAATAGAAGGGAGGGTATTAATTGGGGTAATCACGTTAACGGGGTTGTATAAAGGAAGGCTACAGATCTCTTCATATGGTTATGGGGGTTTTTCGGGTTTGAAATAAGGATATAAAGGAGAGGGCGTATACATCACTGCTAAGTCCTCAATTAGGCTACTGTTTCAGTTTCTCACGAGGATTTCTTGATTCGAAAACTGGAAAAAATCCAAAAGAAAGCCCCATGAAATGTTCTGGATGATTAATAATAAAAAAGTAGTGTTAAGAAATGTTGCAAATGATGGGCTGGGAAGGCTTGTAAGACTACATACTCGACTAAGCGGTATGTTTCAAGTCAGTAATAGAGAGATGACGTGAAATGACATTATGGACGAAAAGGCTTGAATGGAGTTTTTAAAAGTAGGAAGTATCACAATACTAAAGTAAAGAGCACAAATAGGAAGGGAAATTAGGGAATCAAATCATTTACTAAAGAAGATATTCGATAAATTTCCAGCTACTTTGAAAGCGTTTAAGAAACGACTACGTAAATAATTTATTGGGAATCTTCCACCTTTAATAGCCCTAATTGTAGATTGATTGATTGATTGATTGATTGATTGATTGATTGATTGATTGATTGATTGATTGATTGATTGATTGATTGATTGATTGATTGATTGATTGATTGATTTGGAAAACAGTACACATGCTGAGCATACGCAATGCTTCATGCTGTTCCTCTTCGTCCCTCACCTTGTAGCGTGGTTCAAGCTATCTGACGGGAGACTAAATAACATCTTCATCGGATATTTTTCTCCCTGAGGGAATAGCAACATGATTGACTTTTAAATATGATTTAAGATATGACTACACGCGGAACCCATTTTCGATCACACGGTATGTGCTTATTTTCCGTTTCTTAGCAATATTCATGTAATAGTCATCTCCGATCACAGATAGACCTAGAGTCTCACAATATGCCAAGATGAAGGGCAATGATAATTAACTGGCTCGGGATTGATTATACTTTTACACGTAATGACGTCAGTCCTCCAGCTTTCATCTTAGAACAATACGGAACAGTGCAGTTTATCTTATTTGTGCATTTAATTTAACTTCAGTATTGTTCAGTGTTATAGTTTTTAGTGTCTTATTAATATTTCTCATTTAATAGCCGTGAAAACGTATTTTTAACATATTCACTTTAATACATTGAAAATACATTAAAATCGCCTGTTTATGATGTTCATTTTTTGTTTAAAGAAACAATATGACTTTTCAAATTTAATTTAAATTTAAACTTTTATTTTAATTCATTGTTCTTGTATTAAGAACACAAGGGTTGGTATTGTAATCATTCTTGTGTACTTAAGTGATTTTTCCTTTTGTTAAGTTATTATCTTCCAGCGATATTTTCATTCTCTGCTTACAAGGCCATTTCCATCTTCTTTTGTAATAACCACATTCAGTGAAGGTTATGAACGCTTCATGGAACGGATGGAGCCTGGGAAGCTGACAGCCATGATCTAAATTGAGGTGGAGTTGAGTGGTTCAGACGGTTGAAGCGCTGGCCTTCTGACCCCCGCTTGGCAGGTTTGATCCGGACTCAGTCCTGTGGTATCTGAAGGTGTTCAAAAATGCCACTCTTTTGTCAGTAGATTTACTGGCACGTGAAAGAACTCTTGCGGGACTACATTCCTGCACCTCAACTTCTCAGAAAACCGCAGAAGTACTGTAGTTAGTGGGACGTAAAAAGTATTATTGTCTCATTGAGGTGATTCCCCGCCATCTGCCCGGTGTCCAATGGGAAACCATGGAATACCATCTTCAGATTTGCCAACAATGGGGTGTCAACCTACCATCTCTCAAATGCTAAAAGACGCAAACTGTATAGCCAGTTCGCTCTGTATTTTGTTCATGCAGTCCTAGTCGTAGAGATTAGAATATACAAACTATTTTCACTACTGACTGAAATTTGAAAAGCGACGACACTAAAAAATATTGTGTGTGGTAAGTAATAGGACAAAGCCGGTCCTACAGCGGGCCAATCAGAGGCCGCGGAGCGGGTCACGTGACTGCTGACGTCAGCAGCGCGGGAAATTTGAATTCTACGGGAGGTCATTGATCCCTAGTAGTGTACCTAGGCCGTTCCAACTCCGCGGTCATTAACCCCTAGTATAGTAGGTGAGCAATGACGATTTCTGGATTTTGACATAAGAGAGCGAGCCTAACCTCACAGTCGCCATATTTAGGGACCCAACTACACTTTAACGGCAAGTTGCCCTTACCGACGCATAAGAGTGCAAGCGTAACCTCATGGAGGTGCCTAACCTTAGTTTTACGGCTAGATGCCTTTCTCGACGTTGACAGTACTTACCGTGGAGGGGCCTAAGGCAACAGCTCGTAGTTTTAAGGCGAGATGCCCTTCGTGACAATATCTTGAGTAGTGGAACAATGAAGATTCTCCGGACGTTGTTTTAAGTAGTAGGGCAATGGAGATTAACATAAGTAACTACATGGATGAGTCCAACTACACAGGGCCATGGTTTTACGGTAAGATGCCCTTCCGGACGCTAATTGCACAAGATGGCTGCTATACATAGGCTCTTATGAGACGGCCTAGGGACGCTTGCGTAAGATGGCGGCTATACATTGGCTCTTATGGAGAAAGATGACGGCTATGGGCGATTGCGCAAGATGGCGGCTATACACGGTTTCTTATAGAGAAAGATACCGGCCAGGGGCGATTGTACAAGATGGCGGCTGTATACAAGCGTATATGGAGAACGCTAGCTTAGAGGCTACTGCACAAGATGGCAGCTGCTCTTATGAGAAGGCTTTAGAGCGCTTACGCAATTTGATGGCTCCTCTTATAGGGAAAGCTGGCTTAGGGGGCCTACTACACAAGATGGCGGCTATACACAGGCTTATATGGAAAAAGATGATGGCTATGGGCGATTGCGTAATATGGCGGCTGCTCTTATGAGACGGCGTAGAGGCGCTTGCGCAAGATGGCGGCTATACACGGCTTCTTAAAGAGAAAGATGCGGGTCATGTGCGATTGCACTAGATGGCGGCTATACACAGGCTTATATGGAGAAAGATGCCGGCCATTGGCGATTGCACCAGATGGCGGCTATACACAGGCTTATATGGAGAAAGCTAGCTTAGAGGCTACTGCGCTAGATGGCGGCTGTACATAGATCCTTATGAGACGGCTTAATGGCGCTTGCGCAAGATGGAGGCTATACATAGACTCTCATGTAGAAAGATGCCGGTCATGGGCTATTGCACAAGATGGCGGCTATACATGGGCTCTTATGGAGAAATATGACGGCCATGGGCGCTTGCGCAATATGGCGGCTGTACGCAGGCTTATATGAAGAAAGCTAGTTTAGAGGCTACTGTGCAAGAATGCGGCTATACATAGGCTCTTATGAGGCCGCTTAAGGGCGCTTGCGCAGGATGGCGGCTATACACAGGCTCTTATGAGACTAACTCCTAGAACCTGGGTCAGAGGTTACTGTGCATGATGGCGGCTATACATAAGCTCTTAGGAGATAGCTTAAAGGAGGTTGCGCGAGATAGCGGCTATACACAGGCTCTTATGGAGAAAGCTAGCCCACGGGCTACTGCACAATATGGCGACTATACATAGGCTGTTATGGCCTCTTCCTCCTCCAAAGGGAAACAGCCGCTCTCCTCCTCCTCCTCCTCCTCATCCTATAGCAAAGGGGCAAAAGGCACCTCCTCCTAGCAAAAGGGCAAATGGGCAAAAAGAACACCTCCTCCTTATCTGTAGGGCAAAACGGAAAAAGGACATCTCTTCTGGTAAAAGAGCAAAAGGGCTCCTCCTTATGCGTTTGGTAAAAGGACACCTCCTCCTAGCAAAAGGGCAAAAGGACTCCTCTTCCTGGCTAAAGGGCTCCTCCTCCTAGCAAAAGGTCTCCTCGTGGCAAAAGGGCAAAAAGACTCATTCTTACAGTTACTGAGGTTAGATCAATCCGTCCTCCTACAGACAGATGCCTTCCTGAATTGAACGTCACATTACAAACAAATATACTTACGTTATGTAGCGTTGTCCTCGTCGCATAAGTTTTTCGATTGAGGAGGGAGCGATAGGAGGAGGAGGCGGTAAAGAGAAAGTAATACTTATTTCAGCATGCAAGGAAAGTGTAGGATAAGCAAATGCTGTATCCGACAAGACAAAACAGGTTCAATCTAGTTACATAATGTAATTGCAAAAATATAGAACTGACATGCTGCATGTCTTTATCCAACAAGACAATACATGTTGACTATTAAACACTAAACTTTTATCGCTACTGTGCTGTAGGTTTCTATTTGTCAAGACAAGTTACAATTAGCATACACTAGTATTGATTGTAGAACGAGACAAAACCTATTGGCTATTAGTGTTCAGAACAGAAAAATTTATTACGCAAAACATTACAAGATTAATCTCTCTGTTGACACAATCGCACTCCTATGCAATCAACGCGCACACATTAAATTGCAAATATTGTATATCTCTATCCGACATACTTCTTCTTAATCACTGCAGATAAAGTGATTACTGCATAGCAGAGGATACCTTTGTCCTAAGGAGATGGATTTTGCGGGATTCGAACACATGCAACAGAAAAAATATGTTTAGATACCGTAACAGAATAAAAAATCATACTACTGTACAGATAAAATTATTTTACTACTTAGCAGGGGATACATTTATCCTATATCATATTGTGTAAAGGAGAAAAATTATGGATTCAAACCCTGTTTTAACACAATAAAAATCATAGGATTGAAACTTTGTTTACAAAGGAGAGGAATAGAAGTGTACTTCCTCTTAAATCAATAATCACTACTATTATGCAGATAAAATGAGCTGTAAGAGGGATCGGAAATATATATTGTTATCTTTCCTTGATTTTAGGGACGACTACTTATGCGACACTCTTGTTAAGTCGACAGGTGTTTTGAATTGATGTAACCTTAAAGGATTTACTTCTACGAATCAAACCCTTAGCCTCATAAACTACGACATAGTGGGACGGAATGCTGACACTTACAACAGGTGTTTTTGTGTTTAGAACACTAATTGTCTGATTGAAACATTTTATGAATATAGATTTAAACACTAAAGTTATTTTACGGTCTACTGTAATGTTTACAAGACTAGCAAAGGTCAAAAGGACGAAAGGACTCTTCCTCTTCTTTACCCAGCCTTCTTCCTAGCGATAAAAGGCTGCCTCTCCTCTCTTTATCCGGGCTTGAGACCGGCTCTACATCTAGAGGCGGAGTTAACACCCTAAGGAAGGGAGAATGTTGAAAAATAATGTATACCAATATAGCTACTCGATTCACTATATACTACAGAAGGATGACTTAGGTGAAGGTAAGCGCTGGAAATCTAGGAAGGTGTTTAGGCTGTTGTACTGTCGAGAGAGAGCTGTTACTCAATAATACGACGTAATTCTTGCTATATTGTAACATGTGCAGTATAACGGACTTTAACATCATGATCTATAATCAGCTGGAGTTCGCCTTCGTCCACGCGAGATCTTGGCGAAACCGAACTAATTTAGTTTGTTCTCAATCTGCCCGCCTTATTTCCCTATAGAGATGCAGTGTTTTCTCGAGTACTACCTCCACAGTACGACTAAAGCGAATTACATTTGTGTGAATAGAATATTAAAGAGCTATTCAGATGCCAAGCAGGACTTCTTAAATTTACATAATACAAGTACAATTATCTCACCAGTTAGGTGTTGGAAGGAAGGGGACATACAAATCAGTATAAAGCGAAACCTGTATTAAACTATCACTGACGATTTCGCGAGACATTGCAATTTTGGATGACTGGTTTTAGTAACACAAACACTACTAAACGCACGAAACGCTTTGACGTAACATGTACCGTGTGCTTACGGTGCATAGGGTTCAATAAGTTGGGTAGCTTAAAGCAACAAGTGCTTCGGAGAAGTGCATTTTCAGTCCAATCTTCTGATGTGCCGGTAAACTCTCTGTTGCACCTGTGTAGCGGGTGGGCTAATCTTACTCCTGACGTGCCGGTAAAGTCTCTGCTGCACCTTTGAAGCTCGTGGGCTATTCTTAAGGCCACCACACACAGGAAGCTAAGCTAAGCTACGCTACGCTGTGCTACGCTAAGCAATGCCAAGCTATGTTGTGCTATGACACGAATAAAAAGCTAAGCTAAACTATGCTAGGCAGTAGTTATTGTCTCGCTGTTGCAAATAATCAATTACTCTCTCTACACTACTGATCGGTGGCATGATTTTTCTTTCTTTCTTTCTTTCTTTCTTTCTTTCTTTCTTTCTTTCTTTCTTTCCTTCTTTCTTTCGTTTCGAAGGGGTCCGATTGTGTAGGGGTGGGGGCGGACGGAACAGATGATGAATCAGATATATATGATAAGGAATGTAGGTCATCATATTGCGAACTCTCAGTCATCTGGGGGCTACTTCAGTTATCTTTTGACCTCGGTATGTTCCCTGCCTGTCAATGTTTGAATGTGTGCTGTAAGGAATATTAAGCTATTAATACACATCCAAACGTATATTAAAAATGACCCGTGGAGATCTGTTTATGGAGAATGAGAATATTGAACTGACCTAGTCCTTGTGCTTCAAACACAATGTCATGTTGTTCATTTTATTAGTGAGTATATTGTAATTTAAAACGCATGTAATTCATTCAAGGTTATAAGAGAATGAGAAAGTCTCGATTTGTTATGTTTTGCAGCTAAGACAGTATGAACATTTTACTTATATACTAATTTATAACATCATTTTTTAATATTTTAAAAATGTTTTACATATTAGTCATACTGCGTTAAAATGACAGCTTACCTTCTTGTAGAAATAAATGCAGAAGGAATTTCATTTGTTTGTGGAATCTCCACTCCTTCATTTTTTCCCTTCCTGTCCACTTTTACTCTCTTTTTGTCTCTTTAGTGCCTCCCTAAACAGTCTCTCAGTCTTTTCCGTAAGTTTTTAAAGTTCTTTACCTAAAACAATATATGTTATTATTTTACCTTTCACGTTCTTAGTAACTGTTGATATATTTAAGAATATGGCCTACAGTTACAGAACAGGCGCTTCAACTGTATCTGCTAAAAGTAAATTGTGTGTGTAAAGCCATGTGAAAAATGCATTCTTTTCAAACAATTAGAACTGTCATAATTGTGATTATATAGCTAACTTATAAATGGTAGCCTACTTACAATCAATTTGAAGTACTGTACTTATTTCCTGCCAACAGTTGTCCTTTCTTGTCAAGTCTCTATAGTAATTTGATGACGTAACATAAAGGCAGGGATAGCCTATATTTCACCTCCTCAATTAGTCGTTCTTCTTTTGGCCCGTTATCCATTGTTTTAAAATAACGAAGTACTACCAGAAGAGACTCACACGACATGACTAAACACACGCGACAGCCCGCCAGACCAACTGCTCAGAAATGAAAAGCGCAAGCGCCAGGTCAGCTACAGCCAAGAAAATCGCCTGCCTAGCGATCTGTCTAGCTTAGCTTAGCTTAGCTTAGCTGCACCTGTGCAGCGGGTGGGCTACTCTTACTTCTGATGAGCCGGAAAACTCTCTGCTGCACCTGTGCAGCGGGTGGGCTACTCTTACTCCTGATGAGCCGGTACTCTCTGCTGCACCTGTGCAGCGGGTGGGCTACTCTTACTCCTGATGAGCCGGTAAACTCTCTGCTGCACCTGTGCAGCGGGTGGGCTACTCTTACTCCTGACGTGCTGGTCAACTCTCCGCTGCACCTGTGGGCTATTCCTACTAGAGACGAATGCTATAATCTGTTCATATTAGAAGCAAACTAGTCTCTACGAACCACTACTTGCGAGTTATGGCATTGTACAGGAGGGGAGAAGTATTTGTTGACGTTATGACTTCACTCATGGCAGAGCATCAGTAAAGGTTCCAGTTAGATGCTGTTTGTTATTAAATGAAATAGGATAGTTACAATAACAACGAGTTGATGATGATGATGTTTAAAGGGGCCTAACATCTAAGGTCTTCGGCCCTAACGACGAGTTGGTGGACATATTAGTATATGAGGAAAATCGAAGAACTGGATTTAATGAGGCTCGAATTATGGCCTAACCTCGGTTAACATTTTCACATGAATCAAGAGGCACCAGGAGAAAAATCCGGTGTTAAACGCCCGGCGCTGTTTCAGTAGCCTAGACACTCCACTCCCAACTCGAGAATCTAGGAACAGCGCACAGCGTCAGGTAGAGAATCCTGTCTTAAACCTGTAGGGAAGTACTAAGCTGAGCTTGGATTCTCGACCGACGCCACATAAACGAGAGAAGGAGACGTTCTAAAGGAAAAGTTAGTGTACCTTCATTTCGTGTAGATTATAATTTTTCTCTAAGGTGAAGAATCTAATGACACATGTTTGTTGTATGTACTTTAAAATTCCAACCAATTTCGCAAACCTGAAACGTTGAGTATAGAAATAAACCTCCTAACCGATTATGCTGTACGCACAATCACACCACACTGGAACTGAGCAGTTTGTGAAATGTTTAAGAATTTGATCATTTTGTGAAGTAAACATCCTTCGTGTAACCCGTATATTGTTCTAAATGCCCCAGTTTAGTGAGTTGCTGATAATGTAAAGTCGATGAGCTACTGAGATTATGATAAATAGCTTAGTTGGAGATATATCTATTACACTGTTACGTAAATTATCTGGAGAATCAATCATTTTCCCGATCTTGAAATATGTATTCGATATTTTGACTGGGATACAATCAAAATATTTTCATCCCTAGTCAATATGGCTAAAACCGGGCGAGTTGGCCGTGCGCGTAGAGGCGCGCGGCTGTGAGCTTGCATCCGGGAGATAGTAGGTTCGAATCCCACTATCGGCAGCCCTGAAGATGGTTTTCCGTGGTTTCCCATTTTCACACCAGGCAAATGCTGGGGCTGTACCTTAATTAAGGCCACAGCCGCTTCCCTCCAACTCCTAGGCCTTTCCCATCCCATCGTCGCCATAAGACCTATCTGTGTCGGTGCGACGTAAAGCCCCTAGCCAAAAAAAAATGGCTAAAATTAAGCAAAAAATGTAAATCTTCTGAAATCGTTTGTGCATTTTATTAAGAATTGACCTTCATAGTTAGCTACTGGTTTTAAGAATGGTCCTTAGTTACTTTTCTTAATTTACAGGTTTTTGATTATAATCAGGAAAATTAAATATTTTACTCCGAAAATGATTCGAATATTGCACTGTAGAAGAAAGAGCGTTCTTACATAACACTTTTAGAGTTCACGGTCTCTTGAAACTGAATGTTAATCTTTCAGCAGTCTGAAGGAATAGTTCCATTCCACTGAATTTTGAATGTCTTGCTCTGTTCCCATCTGGGGTGTAAAATTATTGATGAAGAACTTGTGTTCTGCAGTCTCCTCGCTATTGCTGAATCGGAGTGTAATTGTGTCCTTACAACAGCCTTCCACCCTCTCTTTCTTACCAGCGAGTGTATATCACGTTGAAGCCCCTTTAATGAACTCTTTAAATCCTAATTATAAATAACCAACCACCATTTGAAAGCATCACGTTGCTCCTTTACTCCTACTGGTATTATAGCGCAAAGAGAGCAACACAGCTTCTGTGTAGTCCACAGCAAAACCCCTCCTTGGCTCAGGCGGCAGAGCGCCGGTCTCTCACCACTAGGTTCCGAGGTTTAAATCCCGGTCACCCCATGTGAGATTTGTGCTGGACAAAGCGGTGAGAAGACAGGATTTCTCCGAGTACTCCGGATTTCCCTGCCATATTTCATTCCAGCAATCCTCCAATATCATTTAATTCATCTCCCAGTCATTAATCATTGCCCCAGAGGAATGCGAGAGGCTTCTGCGACCAGCGCAGTTCCTATCCTCATCGCTAGATGGCTGCTTCACCCATTCCTTTCCTGACCCGGTCAAATGAGTGGAAGCGGTCTGTGGATTTATATTTTTACAATAGCCCAGTTTGTTGAAATCTTAAATAATTTTACTTTATGTATTTTATGAACAAATAATTGATTTTCCATTTCTAATTCCTTTTTTGCAAGTTGCTTTACGTCGCACCGACACAGGTAGGTCTTGTGGCGACGATGGGGTAGGAAGGGGCTAGGAGTGGGAAGGAAGCGGCCGAGGCGTTAATTAAGGTACAGCCCCAGCATTTGCCTGGTGTGAAAATGGCAAACCACGGAGAAACATCTTCTGGGCTTCCGACAGTGGGGTTCGAACACACTATCTCCCGAATACTGGACACTGGCCACACTTAAGCGACTCGAGCTCTGTTCCATTTGTGGTCTTAAATGATATATCATGAGTCCATTATAGAATAATTTATATCATTTTATTGGTGAAAAGGATAACAGAAAACCTAATTGCGAGGGTAGGAGTATGATGAAACATATGTTCACATGAAATAAGGTGTACTACAAAAAGATTTGAAACAAGACAAATAATAAATAATGGAAGAATAAAAGTATACAGATAAATATCGACACAACTTACACGGATAAGAAATACACATATCATGTTTGAAATTATTTGTTAAAGAGAAGCTCTGTATGACCAATCTCCCTATTCTAGGGAACTCTGTTACATGACCTTCTGATTTACTGGAAATTAGGAGAGGAGATCAACCTTCTTAAATGGAGTATGATATAACTGTATAATCCATTAAACATGTATTTTATAAGAATGAAGCATGTTCACGGGTCCAAGTTTCTTTATTTTCTTTATGTCGCTAAGTTTAGAGTGCTAAATCAGTTCTGCAAAGGTGAAGTAACTGGTTTAGAGTGCTAAATCAGTTCTGCAAAGGTGAAGGAACTTACGTAATCATTTAACAGTTGTAAGGACAATCTTAGAACATGCAAATATGCAGTGTGACCAATATCAAACAAGGAACATCAGTGAACTCTAAGAGGTAGTACAGAGAAGGATGTCGAGGTTCGTGTTTATTGATTACAGTCCTTGAACTAATGTAACAAGAATGATAGATCAGGAATGGAATCTGAGAAGGCTACAAGGAAGTCCCGCTATGTGCTATGTGCAATACTTATGAGAACAAACCAGTGAGGGGCTAGATAAACAGTGAGCTTCGAGAGTCTTTGTTTTATGAGTAAGGATGATCTTTCACTTAAGACTACAGAAGGATATATTAGTTTTGAAATAGAGAGAGTAAAAAGTGAAACGCGTTACCTGCAACAGACTAAAAGTATTTGATAAAAATAATACAGATATTTTTGGAGAATGAAGAACGTTCGAATTTTGTGTAATGGCAATTCCTATGTAATAGTGTTGTAATAATCATGCAAACTAATCGTAAGTTACAATCTGAAAAGCATGCTTTATTTGAAATTCTGGCCTGGAAATTTTCAAAAATATACCTTCGAAACCATTGAGACTATGTGAAGAGTCTGTCATAAGAGGTGAACGAACACAGTGAATCCATAGGTACTCTCGGAGTTGGAGCGTGGAAATAGACAAAAAACCGTGGCATACACCTAAGTCTGGTGTTACATCCACTTATTTATGCCAGACTTTATTTTCATTATTCCAATCAGATCTTCCTTGGACAATTCTGGCTCTTTTTCTATACCTGTAGTATTTGGAATACGAGGCCTAGGATGCCTTTCAGTTTCACACCTTCCATGGCCTTTTGTTGTCTTGGCTTATAATTTCACGCTTTGAAGCGTGTAGCTTTTAAATTGAATGTGGGAGGTAGTGGGTTCAAACACCACCACAGGCAGCCCTAAAGATGGTTTTCCACAGTTTTATATCTTCAAACCAGACAAATGCTGGATCGGTGCCTTAATTAAGCCCACGGTGTCCTATCTCACAAGTCCCGTCTGAGTCGGTGCGATCTTATAGCAAATAAATGAAGTAAAAATGTCATTGCTTGAAGGGTCATACCCATTAATATTTCTCCTATAATTCTAGTTGAGATGATTATTTCATTCTATTTCAACTTCTAACAATAATTACCACCACTAAACCAGAAGAAAAATTTGCTCCTACATCAGAGGTGTATTCAATTAAATGTTACCCTTTTGCTCCTAAGATTACGTAGTCGATTACGGCTAAGATAGATGGTTTCTAAGGATGTAAAAAAGGTTAAATTTCATATAGTTGGCTTTATAAACGTCAATGATCTCCTACGAGACAAAATTCAGACACCCCGGTATCTCTGAAAATATGTGGCAATTTCTAGAACGGTAAATAAATCGTTCATTATTTAATGATATTTCTTTAGAATCTAACTGATGTGATAACTTCTATGTTATACGAAGCAACGACTATGATTTATCTGGAAATATGGAAGGGATTGATTTCCACCTAGTAGTCGAATAATATTAATAAGCTACTCCGCCCATTTCCTGGAAGAAAAGACATCCAAGGGTAGAGCTAACCTACACTGTCTCACTTTTCTCGAGCTGGGTATAATAGAAACACTTTCTGCTTTTCCGTCCTAGAACCTTCATGGACTGTACATGACAAAGTATTCCATATTACAAATATGCTGACATTTCCCTCGTAAGAATGGTTCCACTTTCATTTATGTCGCTCACGTGTCATAGTAAAGTATTTTTGAATTGAAAGATTTGTTTATTTACTGTACTTCCTCAGCGATACGTAGGTGAACGTGGTGAAGGATATTCATACGCTGACTCCTACTGCCACTTTATTTTCAACGATCGTCTTACCTGCAACAAAAGAAACAAGAACGACATTACTCATAGGATCAGACTGTATTAATACTTTGAACACAACTTAACTATATAATGTGATTATGTTGATACATCAGAATGGAATTATTTACCACTCATTGCATTTAACACCAGTGGATTGCAATGACTTGACGGTTTGTTTGATCTTAGCCAAGAGAAGATAATGCAATCGTGTAAATGGAACGAACAAATTGAAATGAGGGAGCAGGAGAGGATGAAAAATAATATCATGAAATAATTCGTGTAGCCATATAGGATGGCTCACTTAAATTTCTTACTTCAGGTATATTTTGACTAACTAAACATACCGATATATTCCTACGGTTTAAAAAACAAATAAATGCATTAATGCAATATTCCTGGCGGGCCTTCGTCTGCCAAGCGACCTCTGCTCGGACCGAAGGCCTGCGGATTTTGAGGTGACGCGACGAATCCTTTCGGGCGTCTCTTTGCTTCCTAGATCAGGGCCACTATCTCACTGTCAGATAGCACTTCAAGTATGATAACATAGGCTCAGTGGGCCTCAAACCAGCCCTCATATACAAGTAAAAATCTCTGAAGTGGCTGGAAATTGAACCAGGGTCCTCCGAGTTAGAGGCAGGCACGCTACCTCGATATCACGGGGCTAACTCATACGGTTTCTACCTAGGCTAATAACAATAAGAAACGCATGAAGGAATATGTATACCATGCTTTAATAAGCACCAAGGCAGATATACTAAGTTGTTTTCATTAATGAAAGCCACGTCATGACAACATAGTGAACGGCCGTATCGTCATTCAGTCGTTTACCACCAAGGTACATCTTCAACGTCCCGAAGAGATGAAAATATCTTGGTGCCAGGTCGAGGATATATTATAAGGAGGGCGATCCGGATGGTAGAGATCTTCACCAGGAGAGACACAATGAATGCTGCCAGTTATTGTGATACACTGGAGCGTTTGTTCGTAATAATTCTCAGGAAACGACCTGGGCTCTATGCTGTACGACAACGCCAGAATACATACAGCCAGCAACACACGTGAATTGTTCTGGTGCTTCCAGTTCGAAGTGTTGGACCAAGCTTCTTGGAACCCAGTGATTTCCATCACTTGGGATCGTTGATGATGAACCTAGGAGTGACAAGCGATTCAACGATGTTATGGACGTTCAGTGGTTTCCCATTTTTACACCAGGCAAATGCTGGGACACTAATTTAATTAAAGCCACAATCGCTTCTAACTTATAGCACTTTCCTACCCCATCGTCGTCGTAAGATCTATCTGTGTCGGCGCGTTGTAATTCTAAATGTAAAAGAAGGTCGTTTAGCATACCGTCATGACATTGCTTCAGAGACAGGACGCAAATTTCTGCCATGCCGATGTCGACTCCTTGGTGCACCGTTGAAGCAAGTTCTTGGACAATAATGGTGACTATATTGAATAGTATTGCGTATCAGTTCCCTACTACTATGTATCCTTGTAGCTGCCTGTATAATAAAGTTTATCCGTGCGAAGTCTTGTTACCTTATGTTTTGAAGCTACTTCGTACAAACAACCCCTGATCCTATCACCCCCAGTATAATATCTTCAATTTCCAGAATGCTGACATCGTATCTGATAAGGTGCACACGTCAATGCTCCTTTTCACCACTGCTACACGTTTGAATTAAAATAATTTCATAAGTGAATGTGACTGCCTACGACCAACTCGCTGGCTGAGAACAATAGTGACCGTAATTTAAAATTGCCAATTTTTAGTTGAGTCGATAAAAATCCTTATAACGTAGTCCTCTCTATGATGCATAAGTGCAGGAAATTTCACGTTTCCTTTCTCCTCCGCCTCGGTGACTACGAAAGCACGGGAAATGCTTTGAGCGTTCTTTCACGTGTACCTTATCTTTTTTCACTTAGGTCTAACCTATCGCTATTTACAACAGGCAAGGAGATATTTGAGGTGAAAAACACATCTTACTGCCACTGAAATTATGATAACCTATTTTCCTTGAGAATAACTTAGAATTCTGAAGATAAGTGCCCGCATATTCTTTACGGATTACGGTTTATTTGTAAAAAAAGATCTTATTTCATGCTGAGGTTAATACCTCATAGCCCTCCTCTAACTTAGTGTTTTACGATCTGCACCAGTATGTTACTGCAAGCCACATCTGCGTTGAATTGGGATTTCTGTTTTACATGGAATATCAATATTGCCAACTCCTCATCCATCATTTACATGAAGTTACCCAGAACAACACTCGGAGGACGGATTCTCACGTCTTGCCAGAGAACAAATCACACCACGTCAACCCGGGCCGCTGCAAGGCACAACTTGGAATATATTAAGCTCAAGAATTTTGCATGAATTTCCACACAAAGCGTACTCATATTAGCTTTACAGAGATTACATGGTGTTATTGATTTATATTTATACAAATTGAAATGAATATTATTAACAGAAATGTTTCTCTATAGTAGACCGGACGAGTTGGCCATGCGTTTAGAGGCGTGCAGCTATGAGCTTGCATCCGGGAGATAGTGGGTTGGAGCCTCATTGTCGGCAGCCCTGAAGATGGTTTTCCGTAATTTCGCATTTTCACACCAGTAAATGCTGAGGCTGTGCCTGAATTAAGGCCACAGCCGCTTCCTTCCCACTCCTAGACATTGCCTATCCCATCGTGGCCATAAGACCTATCTGTGTCGGCGCAACGTAAAACAAATTTCAAAAATAAAAAATAAAATCTCTATAGTAGATGAAGAGCCGGGTGCCTGTAATATCTGGATATTTTATAGCATGGAATAAAGAATTTTAAGGTAACGTCCAGACATACTCACTGAAATAATGTTGTGAAATCAGCAGTTAAGCTATTTAGATCCTGTTGTACGGCGAAACTAGAGTAACATTTTTAGACGATTGCACGGGTCTGGTGATTCCCTACCTCAGTTTAAATTAGTATTCATGAAGTGGTCGTAGTTAAAGTGAAAGTGTGAAAATATTTTCCAACCGTCGAAAACAAAGTATAATATACGATAAAAAAGCGTCGGCTTTAACGGCCGGCGTCTCTACGTATAATATAAATTACAGTTTAAGATAAACTATGTGTACAATATAAATAAAAACTGAAGAGAGAAAGACGCTGTTACAAAACGATGGGAACAAAGCGGGAAGGGTACGCTATGTAAGGTGGTACAGACTATGCCTGGAGTGAACTCTATGGATTAACCTGTGCGTACAAACCACCTTCGATGGAGGAGAATATCTAGGACAATAAAGTTTCGGCTTTTAATGAAAAAATGAGCAGAGGGATACCACGGTGATGGTGGTTAGATTCAGTTTCTAACTGTTTAGAAATAAAAGGTATAAAATAAACGAGTCCACAGAGCTAGTTGCGAATTTACAATTACGCAGGCGCACAATTAATGTACAGTGACTTGCAAACTTAACGCCGATAGGCATGGCAGTCTATAATGATGTGCGTAAAAAATATTACATTTTCCTTTGGAAAGTCAAACGATCATAAATATGTATTTCAGTAAAATGTATGGCGTGATGTTACCTAGGGACCGTGCAGACTGTGATGTGAAGTATTGACGGATGGCCATGACAAACAGATCCACTGCAAGTGCAGCTGTCAAGGTACTGTTGCTAGGTAAGATCGCGTCACTTGTAACATGACACTATCTCGTTACACAAATTTTCGGTTGATCCCAGATCTGACATATTGATGACAAAAGGTTATTATACTCAGAATAACACGTGTCGTTCAAAGAAATCTACATCGTCAGATGTACAATATCATATTAAGAATTTAAAAGATCACATTGGAAAATATACAAAATATTATATACAGATGTTTGCGAATTGTAAACTTGTTACAGTGATGCAAAAGTAAAACCAGTTAAGCAGTTATTTTTGGTATTTTTTAATTCCATGATGACTTATTAGAGTCACTGTTAGGTGTGGAGGGGCTCATGAACCTTCCACATACCCATTATCAGCTGCCCAGTGTTGTTCCTGAAATTAAAACATTTTCAGTGTAACCGTTACACTCGATTCGAAAGTGGACTGTGTGTCTTGCAGTGTATATATTACTGATGCCACGTTATGGTGTCGGAGGATGGAAATCAACAGGCTTAGTCAATCAACAGACTGCCGGTCTTTGAAATATGGGCACATCGCAGTATATTCGAGATATCGTTGATACACCACGGCAACAACGAGGAGGTACTCCGTTGCGTCAAGGAATTACGCGAAGTTTCAACTCTGACCAAGCACAGGTAACATGTTTACAATGACAAGTACAGCCTGATGAAATGTCGTATGGCTTTTAGTGCCGGGATATCCCAGGACGGGTTCGGCTCGCCAGATGCAGGTCTTTCTATTTGACCCCCATAGGCGCCCTGCGCGTCGTGATGAGGATAAAATGGTGATGAAGACAACACATACACCCAGCACCCGTACCATTGGAATTAAGCAATTAAGGTTAAAATCCCCGACTAGGCAGGGAATCGAACCCTGGACCCTCTGAACCGAAGGCCAGTACGCTGACCGATCAGCCAACGAGTCGGACAGTACAGCCTGATGCAACTCATCATAGAAGTGGACGAGGGAAGAGAAGATTGTTCTGGGAGTGCAATCTCCGACATCCGCAGCCTAACGTAAGAGACAACTGGAAGGATTCCCAGGGGCTCTTAACTTGGGAGCTGGGTTGGAGATAACGGGGCCCTTAGCGCAGTCCCGGCATTTCTAACGCTTACTTTTGCCAGGCTCCTCACTATAACCTTTCCTATCAGACCTCCCTTGGTGAAATATTGGTTTTTGAAGTTTTCACGTCCTTCGTGCGTCTTTCATTTATTTTACCGATATCATCATTTTTGAAGAATTTGTGCTCTTCCTCTTTCCTCTGTGATTAGTGTTAATAGAAGATGGTTACCCACGTGTATTTCCATGTAAAACGACAATCACCAACACCACGACCAGGAAGAGTTACTCCACGATGGCCGATTGCCTTCTGTGAGGAAGTGGAACCAGAAGAATTCAGATCTCTGGGAGAGGACACTCGTGGAGTGGTGATTATCAGACAATGAGAGAGTGAACATGTTTTCCAGTTGGTCGGATTCAATGCAAAAAACAAATGACTTAAGATATTATAACTGAAATAACAATGTTATTATATACAGAATGGCATAATCGTCCAACCAACTGTACGTCTTCAGAATCTTCAATTTAACATATAAATTTGCAAAAGTCACATGAAAAAGTACATACAAACATTACGTAGAGAAAAGTTTCGAATTGCAAATTTGTTATAGCACTACGAAAGGAAAACCAGTTGGGTAATTCTAAGTTATCAAATTGATAATATAGGGTGTTCAAGTTCAGTTTTCTTTTTTGCTATTTTGCTTTACGTCGCACTGACACAGATAGGTCTTATGGCGACGATGGGACAGGGAAGGCCTAGGAATTGGAAGGAAGCGGCCGTGGCCTTAATTAAGGTACAACCCCAGCATTTGCCTGATGTGAAAATGGGAAACCACGGAAAACCATCTTCAGGGCTGTCGACAGTGGGGTTCGAACCCACAATCTCCCGGATACAAGCTCACAGCTGCGCGACACTTGACCGCACGGCCAACTCGCCCGGTAATTTCAGCTTTGTTAGCTGGAACGTAACGAGAGGAATTGAAACAGGAAATGAAGAATAAGCCCTTCAACAATCTAAGTACAAACTAGCACTGACGGGCATTATGAAGAGTGCACTACTAAATTAGGGAGAAAGCGATGGTCTCTACAAGAGGAGTTCTACCTCAAAAAACAACGAAATGAAAGAATGCATCAAGGGTCCGAAGAAATTATTTTTCAGAAAGAATGAAAAGTTATTTGTCATTCACTGGGTGAAGCATCATGAGTTTCTTAAATGCTGCAAATAGTGGGAGTCCAATATCACTACTGCTAATATATCCCGAGGCGCAAGAACTCGTTCGTTATTTCTGCAGCACAAATACTCTACCTGTCTCTGTCATAGTGGTGTTACCTTCTGGTTTCAGGAAGCGTTGTGAACGATTCTTAGGTAGTGATTCAAGTGTTGTCTTGATGTTACTCAAACTGCTACATTATGTAAATGATACATCAAAACTATTTACAACAATGTTCATGAAAAAATCTAAAGTTTATAATTTGTCATAATTATTATTGTTATTAAAACTTTGTTGTTTCAGATGTTCCATTATGATTCTTTTACTTGTATGTGTAAAATCTGGCATTTTCTGCAGTTTTGTTCGATTGAAGAGAGAACCTAACGGCCATAAACTTTCCAAACAAAATGTATAAAATTTAACGTTAGGAACGTTGTAACGTTTTCCACACATGTGTTAGAGAGAAGAAAACACTAGAGTGAGCTTACAGTTGGGAGATGGTGGGTGTGTATTCTACCATCCGCAGCCCTCAAGATGGTTTTCCAGTGGTTTCCCATTTTCACACTAGGTAAATGCTGGGGCTGTACCTTCAATTACCCTCCCAATCCTAGTCCTTGCCAAAATTTCCGTCGCTGAAAACCTTCAATGTGTTAGTATGACGTTGAACAAATAGCAATGAAAACACTAGGGCATTACTTGAAAACTGCTCTTTGTAGGATGTGTTGAGGAACTTCTTCCAATAGAGGATAATAGTTACCATTGTCGATGAGTTTCCTGTGAACGCTTGTGCCATTTACGTAGAGCTTTATCAGAAAAGCCATCCGGCGAAAATTCAGAATGAATATTTTATTTGCTAGTGGCTTTATGTCGCACCGACACAGGTAGGTCTTAAGGCTACAATGGAGTAGGAAAGGACCAGGAGTTGGAAGGAATTGGCCGTGGTCTTAATTAAGGTACTGCCCAGCATTTGCCTGGTGTGAAAATGGGAAACCACGGAAAACCATCTTCAGGGCTGCCGACAGTTGGATTCGAACCCACTATTTCCCGGATGCAAGTTCACCGCCGCGGGCCTCTAACCGCACGGCCAACTCGCCCGGTCCGGAACGAATAAGGGTAGCCCAGTGACCCTAGAGAAACTCAGATTTTTATGATTGTTATTAGTAATGGTATGTTACATACATTGCTATACAGCAATTATGAGTGCGGGAAAAAGTAATGAGAGATGCGCAGATGTGAGGCTTCCGTGCTGGAATAGTGTCAATATGACTGGAGAATTTTCAGCTATCTCGCTGGATGGTTCTCCTATGTAAGGCTATATGCTATAAGAGCACCTGCTGCTTGTTAATATTAAAGGTGATAGCGCTCTGGTGCACGGCACCTCGTTACACACAATTAGAGTGACAAGAAGATTGGCTCCCCCACACGCGCTAATTTTATTGCCCGCTTGGGATCAGATAACCGCACCGTAATAAACTCTTTATTTATAAAACAAATCCCAATCAGTACATAAATCAGGCTCCGACAATTTTATAGGAACGTTATGAAACCCTTAGGTGGCCAAGAATTTGAACATCCTCCTTTGATATACAATTTTAAGCTTACCGCAGAACCATGAGCGACCGGAAGAGAAAACCGTATAACATCTTCATTTCACAATAACCGAATAAATTACTAGCTGATCCTTACAGCCTAGAGTCTTCCTTCGACACCCTTTTCGTGTTCGCCGGGCTGAGTGGCTCAGTCGGTCGAGGCGCTGGCATTCTGACTCCAACTTGCCAGGTTCGATCCTGGCTCAGCCCGGTGGTATTTGAAGGTGCTCAGATACGCCAGCAACGTGTCGGTAGATATACTGGTACGTAAAAGAACTCCTGCGGGACTTAATTCCGGCATCTCGGCGTCTCCGAAAACTGTAAAAGTAGTTAGTGGGACGTAAAGGAAATAACATTATTATAATTTTCCTTTTTGTTCCTCAGTGAGTATTCCATTCCCTTCATAATACCTATAGACACGCTGTGCAATTATTGCCATAACTGCAGTAGTTTGTAAAGCATAGACAGGTAGATGATGGGTCCGAATTCGAAGGGTCTCTTAATCCATCTCATTTACATAATAAGAACGTACCTCCCGTGATTACAAATTCAGGAGCTTGTTCAGGAAATCGTAAGATTTTTGTGAACGCTTTAGCATAATGGGCATTTGTGAGTATTTTGTACCAGTAATTCTGTCCTGAATTTACCCCAGGTGATTTTCACTGCTATACCGGTGTTGGACATGCAGTTAGGAGCGCGCAGCTGTGAGCTCGCATCCGGGAGATAGTGGGTTCGAACCCCACTGTCGGCAGCCATGAAAATGGTTTTCCGTGGTTACCCATTTTCATACCAGGCTGTACCTTAATTAAGACCACGGCCGCTTCCTTCCCATTCCTAGGCCGTTCCTATCCCATCGCCGCAATAAGACCTATCTGTGTCGGTGCGACGTAAAGCAACAAGCAAAAAATTAAAATTAAAAAATCAGTGCTGTGTAGCTTGATTCACTGCCTTGACTCCCTCTACCGTGACATTAGGACTCCGCATTTCGTTTATGGCCACTTCAGTGTAATTATTGTTTCATCATTCAGTCACTAAGCCTGAAAGTTTTGTTCTTGGGGATCTTCCAAAATGTTCACCTAGATCCATTGCCTCCTTGATTGATGGAGTTCTATTTTGGGTTAATAGTTATGATTTTTGGCAGTTACAATGGAATCGCTCTGATTCACGGAAAATTCTCGATTCTGATCCTTTACTCTTGGCTTTCTTTATATCCCCGCAAACATTTAGAGTACACTGCCAATTTCTTTCATCGATCTTTTCCGTCAGCATATCTTGATCCATTCTTCCATTCTTTTTGGTTGCATTATTCAAGCTGTATTTCGTCTGTATCTAGGGGACTGATTTCCTCGTTTGAACTGCGTGAGTTGTCCGAACTCTTTGCGTATATTCCCAATCTTCTGCTGTATTCAGTAGTCACGAGCCCTTGCGTATTGCGACTTTACTTTTATACGAAATGCTCGGACCACAGCCAACCGAGTGCAATAAATCACTAGTGAACATATTCAGTGTTTTCTATTTCCTCTAAAGCTTTCAAGGATTACTGTGTTATTGACTGTACTGAATCTGACTGAGGTGTTTAACTTCCGGATCTTGTACCAGTGACATGTGTCAGTGGCGTAAAACTCTTCCATTGCTTGCTGGAAATAGATACTACCTGATCACACAAAGGTGTATGCTGTGAATTTTGATCTAGGCGAGTTTGTAACTGAAGTTCTCTTCCCGAGTGCTCTTGGCCACATGTTACTTTTTCACAATGCATTCTTCCCGTCACTATCGGCAATTAGTCGTCAGTATCTTCAAGCTGGAGTTGTTCTACCTATTCTCGTTTTATCCGTGTGACCTGCAGTTGATAACAATTTTCTTTCGAATATAGCTCACTCCAGTAAACGTTTCTCCGTGGGACATTGAGACAAATTTGGGTATCTCTTAATTAATTTTTGCCAGAATAGTTTCCTGTACGAGGTCCTATCAGTTTCTGCCTTTTTAACACCATAGTAGAGACACATAACTTCCTTATTGATATCAATAGACCTTTGGATACTTCTTCTCGGTAGTCCTGTGGCAGTGGTTGACGGTTGTCAACATGATAAAACATCTGCTATTAACGGAGCTCGGAAATGTTGGGTGTTGCTCACAATATTGGCGGTGAATTAGTTTCGGTTTGAACCTGGCTGAGAGACCGCACTTTCTTTTTCGACCACTGGACGGTCGTCTGTTGCCCCGTCCCAGCCTCGGCTCCAGTAGAGCCTCTTCCTCAGCTAATCGTATTACATTCACATTTCTCAGTATTCTAATTATTATCACTAAAATGGGGTTGAAGTTATTTTCAGTCTACCCTCCAAAAAGACAATGAAACAAGCCACCCCTAACAGGGGCAACAGATGGTCTTGCAACCGTCTCTAACATGGGGAACAGGTATTGAAAAAATAGTTTTCAGTCACTCCTAACGTGGAGAACAGACACTGAGAAACCCATCAGCCCTTCCTCTGCAGATCCTCTGTCAATTGGTTCCAATTATTACAGACTCGGGCATTTTCTCCACGGTTTTAACGCGCACATACCCATGTTGCTTCCGTCTAGCGCGATCCACTAGGTACTTGAACTATTGATCTTGACACACCAAAAAGAGGTCGGTTCCCTCCTGAGTCAGCCACCAATAATATGATGTCCAATCAATCAATCAATCAATCAATCAATCAATCAATCAATCAATCAATCAATCAATCAATCAATCAATCAATCCTGATCTGCATTTAGGGCAGTCGGCCAGGTGGCAGATTCCCTATATGTTGTATACCATGTCTTTCCTTGAATAACTGCAAAGAATTTGGAAATGTATTGAACATCTCCTTTAGTAAATTATTCCTCGAACTCCTCTTCCTATAAACGAATATTTGCCCCAATTAGTCCTCCTGAATTCCAATTTTATCCTCATTTTGTGATTTTCCCCACATTTAGAAACACTACTCAAAAGTTAACTTATTCGTCTACTAATGTCATACCTCGCCATCTTTCCACTGACTGCTCGGAACATACCACTTAGTCGAGCAGCTTGTCTCCTTTCTCCCAAGTCTTATCAGCCCAAACTTTGCAACATTTCCATAACGGCACTCTTTTGTCTGAAATCACCCAGAACAAATCGAGCTGATTTTATTTTCCAGTTCTGGAATCAAGTAATTGCGATGAGAGTCTCATAGTTAGGGTCATACCAGAGACATGTATGCTCTCTTCTTTACATCCTTACTATGACCCCTAAATACCCGCATAACCATGGATCTCCAATGTACATGCACATTATTTTACAATTGGCTTTACGTCGCACCGACATATATAGGTCTTATGGTGACGATGGGGTAGGAAAGGGCTAGGAGTGGGAAAGAAGCGGCCGTGGCCTTAATTAAGGTGCAGGTCCAGCATTTGCCTGGTGTGAAAATGGGAACGATAGAAAACTATGTTCAGAGCTGCCGACAGTAAGATTTGAACTCGCTATCTCACGAATGAAAGCTCACAGCTGCGCGCCTCTAACCTCATGGCTAACCCGCTCGGTCATATATACGTTGTATATTCACACGAAGAAATGCAGGTAGTGATTTTCTATCCATATACCTTAGCCTTTATTCAAAGCTTTGCTTAAGACATTTCAAATAATGTAAAGAAAATTAATATACGACGATTTCTTAAAAAGTACGAAAATGCAAGAATAATGTTGCAAATTAAGCCGACGTCACAATGAATTAAAAAAATAATAGTAGTAGCTGTGACGTACGTGGTAAACAGGAACTTCAAAACTGATGACATTTTGTACAGTGCAGTCAGGTTGAAGAGCAATTGAAACATTATGTTCTACTCTATATCGAGATACAATAGTGCCTGTTAGTACTTCACACTCACAGAGGGATCATAGTGAATATGATCTCATTGGTGGTTATGTTGTCAAGATTCTTCGAAGTAATTATAAACTCTTTAAACACTCCTATAATATGAAAGAACGGATTTTGTACACACATTAACCACCCTAGATCCACCAAAAATATTTAAAATTTCAGTATGTACAGCTGAACAATTAAAAACTGACTAATGTAAAATTTTGGAGTCCTGCATCGGGTACCATCGTCGTCCAGTGAGACAATACAGCTGCAATAAAAAGTGATGAAAATCGATAAACGACACGTTCCTGACGAGATGAGACTGTCAATACACAATGCAGCTGCCCGTGAACCACAATAACATAAAATTATACGATAAACTTCCATAATGGTGAAATAAATATGTGAAGTGAGAGACACGCCTGGAAAGTGAAGTTTGATGTGAAGCACTTCATGACGTGTCAGTGTTAGTGTAGGGGAAAGGTACTTGGTTATCAACGAGTGGACCCGGAGTTCGATTACTGATATTACTAATGTTTTTTAATGAACTCCGTTACTCTATTGAACAACTGCACCATGGTAACAGTCTTTGGATTTCCACTCCGAAAGGTCACGTAGTTCATTAGCACTGGTCCCTTGAAGTATTATTACAGAGGTGCAAATATGCTACGAGTCATGTACATCGGGGAATAGCCTGACAATATTAGCTTGTTTATGCGAGACAGTCTACTCACTTGCCCTACACTATTACTGACTATTTTTTTAACTTTTAGAGTGTTGCGTTAACCAAATACGTAGTATTTCTCTTGATTGCAAAATCTAGCATTGTGCTAATAATTATGTTAGTCCTAAAAATGGTCTTTTTAGTGATGACATGGTTTCCCGTGTTCGCTTCGAGGAAAATGCTGGGAGGGGTTAATGTGCATTCTTGTAATGGTGGGTGCGAATCACACTACTGGTAGACAAGTTGCTTTACGTCGCACCGACACAGATAGGTTTTATGGCAACGATGGGACAGGAAAGGGCTAGGAGTGGGACGGAAGAGGCTGTGGCCTCAATTAAGGTACAGCCTAACCTTTTCCTATCACATAATTACTGTAAAGGTATCCGAGTTAGTGTGGCGTGGGACACTTCGGTGTTGCTTCCTAAGTTCCGAACAGCGAAACCTTCATTTCCCACGCCTCACTTAAATAAACAGCCGTCCTCTCTTCTTTAACAAGACTTACACCTCGGATGTCATTCGCACAGTTAGGTGCAGATTGGGTTGTCTTATTTATTTCCGTTCATGCATATATATTTCACTAAAAAAGCAAAGTCATCTCCGTACAGGCCATGGAGGCTCTTGGAGGAGTGGAAGGTAAAGGCTTCCACAATCCGTAACCTCGGCACTCGATGGGGTAGAGTGGTTAGCTCTACGCCCGGCCGCCTTTGCCCCCAGGAATTAACCTGGTACTCATTTTTGGTGCAGGCTGAGTGAACCTCAGGGCCATGTGCACCTACGGAGGTGGAAATCTCGTTTCTTAAATTTTACGACTTCCTGCTGGGGCGAACCGATCACGCCTTTACAGCCTCGGCCAGGCAGCCCCTATATATTTCACTAACTAGAACTAAATAATGAGCGACTATATGCTGCTTAATCTGACTGACGAATGTGTGCCTCATCAGATGAGGATATCACTTTATGAACTCTAGTTTAGTGGACGTAATATCAGAGTTATAATTTAATTTTAATTTGATTTACATCGCACCGACCCAGATAGGTCTTATGGTGACGATGGGATAGGAAAGGGCTAGGAGTGTGAAGGAAGCGGCCATGGCCTTAATTAAGGTACAGACCTGTAATTTTCGTGGTTTGAAATTGGAAAAACACGGAAAACCACATTCAGGGCTATCGACAGTAGGGTTCAAACCCACTATCTCCTGAATGTATTATAATTTAGGGACTTTTAATGACCAAAAGGAAATTAAATGAAAAATCAGACATTTTTATATTGGAAACAGGGTAGAATATTACAAGTATTGAAGTCCAGCACATTTAATTTAATGATAAATGTTACGCTTAATTGTTGTTCTAGTACCTCAACCCAAAGATCGAGAACCAAACCCCGGCCATCAGTGCGGAAAATACTAGATATTGGCTATGGATAGATAGATGCATGTACAGGTTGCAAAGTAAACACAGTGTTACGAACATGACGGGGATGACAAATGTGCTACATTCATTCTGCATTATCCAAACACAAGCCAGTCACAGAGAGAAATGAGTTAATGTTTTGTACTTGTTCACTCCGCATGAAATGTCCGGTGTGTATTTAGAGAAGCGTGGAGAGTGTTCTCTCCCTGAGGGCTACCGGGTGCGCTCATTCGAGGTGACTTGATGAGTTGATCCATGATTTATACCATGGTACCAAATTCATTCCTTTTCCTTATGCTGCCGCCTTTCACCACACTCTCGTGGAGTCACGGGCGAGAGTTGAGTAGTATATGTACTCCTGGTCCAATTTTACGACTAGATGCCCTTCCCGACACTAACCCTATTGATCGTTTTTCTGGTAATTTTAGTGTGTACGTTGAGTGTGAATGAAGCAGGACCACAGTTACTTATAAGTGTCATTTGATAATGGTAAACAAGTAATTATTCATCTAATTATTTGATTCTGAACTCATTAGGGCTTGACAATATCAGGTTTGGAAACGAAAATATTTTACCGGTCATGTTTGTATGAAATAGCGTTAGATATTTCGATCAACGAATAAAAGTCGCTGAACAGGACACGCTGGGTCTGTAAAAAGCGTAAATATACGTTCTAAAACCGTAATTAACGCATGTTACATGTTTAACGTCTTTTACATTCTTTTATATTTTATGAGACGCTGAGTTGTCAGAATTTAGTCCCAGAGAAGTTCTTTAACTTGCCAGAAGTTATTGACATCCACTTATCGCATTTTACCATCCTCAAACGTCCCTGAATTCAGAGGGGATTGAACCCGTTATTTTGGGGCATGGTAGTGGTGGTGGTGATTATTCTTTTAAAGGAATATAGAGCGAGAAAGTAATCGTCTGTACTAATGAGAGAAGAAAATATAAGTGGTCCGACCCGTCGAGACAAAATACAGAGAATGGCTATAGCGGTGCTAAAATGAAAAATGGTCAGATACTGGTTGTGGTCGGACAGGAAAGATGAAAGTGAGGAGCCGAATACAAGTAAGTGGAAGTAATGAAAGATTATTCAAGAAGCCCCGACGTCAACAAATTACTTTTGCTAAGCTGAAAGCTGCGAGGGAAAAGCACCCTTTGGTTGTCTCTTACGACAAGAAGGGGATAATTTGATGTGTACAATCATCATCATCATCATCATCATCTGTTTACCCTCCAGGTTCGGCTTTTCCCTCGGACTCAGCGAGGGATCCCACCTCTACCGCCCCAAGGGCAGTGTCCTGGAGCTTCAGACTCTCGGTAGTATGAGTATGACCAGTACCTCGCCCAGGCGGCCTCACCTGCTATGCTGAACAGGGGCCTTGTAGGGGGATGGGAAGATTGGAAGGGATAGGCAAGGATGAGGGAAGGAAGTGGCCGTGGCCTTAAGTTAGGTACCATCCCGGCATTCGCCTGGAGGTGAAGTGGGAAACCACGGAAAACCACTTCCAGGATGGCTGAGGTGGGAATCGAACCCACGTCTACTCAGTTGACCTCCCGAGGCTGAGTGGACCCCGTTCCAGCCCTCGTCCCACTTTTCAAATTTCGTGGCAGAGCCGGGAATCGAACCCGGACCTCCGGGGGTGGCAGCTAATCACGCTAACCACTACACCACAGAGGCGGTCGATGTGTACAATACCGTACAAAATGCTGCAGTACCGGCGGCACAGTGGGAGGAAATCCACACGTTGGCGTTCTCTGACCTACCTCACCTCCCTTTAAATGAACAAAGTAATTACTATGTTATGATCACTAATAGAATATGAACTGTTCAGTAGATGATTAAAGACAAGGCATAGTTGGAAAGATGTAATTTAGTAGTTACGTAGAGGGAGAATGGCAGCATTTATTGGACAATGATGAAGTAAAAACTATGCGAACACCAAGAGCCCACGCCGCCGTGGCACACGTGGATTGTTTAATAAGGCTTTGCTTAACATATTCCATTAGCCACTTTAACGCGAAAAAATAACGGATTCGGACCAAATAGCAGATGATGATGAAGAGAAAAGTGAGTGTTGATCTCTGTAAAAAGCGTCAGTTGCAGCACAATTCAACATATGACTTCATATTACAACATAAACCAATGCGGTCATTTGTCACAAGTTTTCACATAGCAGACGTCCGAAACGTTATCTTTTCCTAATCAGAATTCAGTGATGTAAATTATAACATTTCTACAACAATATTACAAGAAATTGTAGATAACTATGGAGATGATGCCAACAGGAAATGACGTCGTAATCTGTCAATATATACATTGTTAGCGACTCTAAAGCTTATAAAAAACGTAGGAATCCATTTTTCACGGATAAATCAAAGAAATGTTAAAGCAGGAGTAGAAAGTTTGTGAGTACTCAACATTTTCTTGCAAGGAGAATTCTGTTAATTTTAATGCTGTGGTTGTAGTCGTACGCAGTCAGTATAGGCGAGTGCACTACTAAATAGTAGCCTATAGTTCAAATATTGCAAATCGACTTATTGTAGGGCTTCTTGTCAAACAAACGACAGACAACGTAAAATACTGATACTTCTTGCCACCGGTCACCGAATTAATTACAAAGGAAAATAAAAGTTGGTCCGTCATTTCCTTCTGCCTTGTGGCAATCTGAGGCGTCGCACAAGCATGCACACAATAAAACATTAGCAATGCTTTCGGTTCACTATTATATAACGTGGGGCACAGTTATCTTCGGAACGTAAAGTGTTCCATTGTCTGTCTCCATGGCTAAATGGTTAACATGCTGGCGTTTGGCTCAAGAGTCCCGGGTTCGATTCCCGGCTCGATCGGGGATTTTAACCTTAATTGGTTATTTCCACTGGCCCAGGGACTGGGTGTTTGTGTCGTCCTTAAAAACAGAAAATAATAGAAAAACAAAGAGAAAATAAGAAAAAAATATCAGTAAAAAGGTCTAAAAATATTTTGAAAACTTTGTTTTCCTGATACGGCATTCTTTAGAAACAGAAAATACAAGAAAAACAAAGATAAAATAAGAAAAAATATATCAGTAAAAAGTCTAAATAATATTTTAAAAACCTTGTTTTCCTGATAAGGCATTAGCCCAAAAGCCAATATCATGTCTAACCAGTACGGGCCGTGAAAGCATCAATGTTAAATGGAAAGTCTATCAAGCAGCATACTGCGTAATTTTCTATTATCCTCATCACTACCGTCTCTACGCACGTAAACTCTCGTCCTGAGCCCATTAAAGCCCAGTGTCCTATTTTGAAGACATGGACTTGATCCTAATTTTAAAATAGTAACTCACTTAGAAAATTCAATACCAAACCTTTGTACTATTTTAGATGGAAGTACGAGTACGAGAATTTCAATATACATTGCTCAACTCATCAAGAGTTTTGTGCTAGACATACCATATTTTTAGCAGTATCAATTCAGGTGCTGTTCTTACGTATACTAACTAGTTTTCTCTTTTAAGTTCTCATGAAAATAGTTCCATAAATAAATAATATGAAATATTAAATCAGACCTGTTATTGATATTAATTCATTCACATTTATATATTAAAAATAAAAAAAATACACATTTATATCTTTGTGGCATAGTTTCTTATCCGAATACAGTCCACATTTCGCAAAATTGTTTATATTATCGTACGTGTATAGTAATATCTTTAAATTAAATATAAAGCAACCATAAGTTGAAGGGCTCCGGAAAATAGAGGGTAAGTTAATTTTTTCTTTTGTCGAGATGGAGTTTGGGGTGTCATTTTATTCACTTACGCAAAGGAGGGAAGCCGGAAAGAAACATAGTTATTTCTTTGTTTTTTTCTATTTGCTTTACGTCGCACCGACACAGATAGGTCTTATGGTGACGATGGGACAGGAAAGGCCTGGGGGGTGGGAAAGAAGTGGCCGTGGCCTTAATTAAGGTACAGCCTGAGCATTTGCCTGGCGTGAAAACGGGAAACCACGGAAAACCATTTTCAGGGCTGCCGACAGTGGGGTTCGAACCCACTATCTCCCGCATGCAAGGTCACAGCTGCGCGCCCCTAACCGCACTGCCAACTCGCCCGATAGAAACATAGTAGACATTGGTTTGTTTGCCATCAACGCTTTGGTACACGAATATGATTTTTTACTTTGATTGATCTTATTGGTATTCCAGACTTCAAACACGATTTAATTTGGTTTACTGCACCTGAAAGGTCATGGTTTAACTTTGCTTGAATGGATTACTTTGTAGGAAGAGTACTTATTACCAGTTACATTTTATAATGTTGATAAGCGTTTCTTCCGTTTCATGGAATAGTGATTTACCGATTTTTCCCAGAACCCTGAAACTGGCCTTAAAGAGGTTACTATTGGAATCAGGGAATATTCTGATATACTACTACGGCATTTCTAACGATAAGGGTGCGAAAAATATTGAAAAATTCTAAGTAGAACTACTAGCAGAGCCGGTATTAAACACTTGCTATTACTACTGCGAAGTGGACGTAACAAAGGTTGATGAAAGAAATTCCAAATAGAATCAAGTCCCCCAAGAAGAACATTCTGATCTAATATGGAATATTCGATGCACGAGACAAATTTTTCTAAGAGGCTTTCATACTTTACTCAGACAGCACAAAGCTTGTCTTGCAAAGAAAGCTTATCTTCTTGACAAACATATCCTACAGAAAGACTGCTTGTTATGTATGCTCTGGAGAAAGTCTGACAAAAAGCTCAATACCTGCCTTGCCAACACAAGAGAATATCAGAGCGACGTTTGACAGATGCTTCCATCCCCCCCACAGAGATCGGATGTTCCCCAGACACAAACTGCTCAACCATTTAGTAGCAGTTCGGTAACTCTTCAATATAATCATTTTCATGTAATAAACAAGAACGAGGGTTGTACAAAGACCTTAAGAGATAATGTTTCCGACTTATAATAACTTGAACAAGTGTCGTATCCACTGAAATATATTATTTCATTTTACAGCTTTATATTCAAAGGACTTTCCTTATTATTATTATTCTTCCTCCTATTCGACATATTCTTGTTGTGCCTTATCCGTTTGTAATGCTGGCTAACACCATAGCGATTTCAGACTTGTTTGTGGCGTTTCGGAACAATACTGTTTAAGACATCTCACACGAATCCTCTAAATCTCTTCCCGAATATCTTCCCTTGAATAGCGAGCTGGATTATTCGATACTTTCCTTCATTCATGACAGCCCTGAAGTATTCTGCTGGGCCTTCCTTTCGAATTACGCAGCTCATTCTCTTTATTCATTCCGCTCAATATGTTTCGGTTAGTCTCGTGGTTAATCCATGATATTCTAAGCAGCCGTCTGTCAGACTCGTTGGCTGAATGGTCAACGTACTGGCCTTCGGTTCAGAGGGTCCCGGGTTCGATTAATTCTTCTGGCTCGGGGACTGGGTGTTTGTGACCGTCTCAACACTATCTTACTCATATTCAGACAACATATCACATTACCAACCACCACAGAAACACGCAGTAGTTGTTACATCCCTCCAGATAGGGTTGACGTCAAGAAGGGCATCCGGCCGTAAAACAAGACCAAATCCACATGTGCGATGCAGTTCGCACCCGCGACCCCACAGGTGTGAGAAAAGCGGTAGAAAATGAAGAAGAAGAAGAAGAAGAAAATTCTAAGCTGCCGTCTATAAATCCATAATCCATAAAAGCACTCGGACACGTTTATGGTTATCATAACCATGTTAGTTCTCTGAAACAGTGCAATTACCTCCTTATTTTCGTAAATAAAGATCTAGCTTTTTGGTAAGCATCCGGGAATATATTTGTGTTGATTTATATAACAGGAGACCGAATGGATACTCGGAGAGTACAACCAAAGATTATGCAGTTACGAAAAATGCATTTTTCAACTTCAACGACACACACTCGGGTTGTCCTTGTCCTTCTATGTCTGATATAGCGGTTCGATCCAAGTGAGGTTAGTGAAAATTAAGGACGATTTAATAAGACAACTCCGTGTCTCTCGTTTCCAGAACGTTGAGAAATTCCTGAGGAACAAAGTTCCGACACGCTGGCAACTATTGCCACCGACAATGGTTGGGTAGGACGTTCATAGGAACTTTCTTGCCAAATGGGCCAAGTATTAAGGAGTTAATATAATCACTTGATCTTTTCTGTCATTCAGCATGTGATATATTTTCAAATTAATTGGTGAGGTTTACAATTTTTAAAATGCAAAACCGCACTTTAGGTAAATATAAATATAAATTTAATCGCATCAGTCTTGGTCGCTGGCTTGTCTTGTACTTCGGTACTCGGCGTACTGAGTTAAATTCTCGCCTGGTTTGTCAAATTTTAATAATGAACGGTTGATTCGGTTGACTTACGTATGGGTCGCACTACACTAACACGTAGTGTTCAATCACAGGGAACGCCGCCCACATTGACAGGAATTACAAGGGTTGGACAACACCATCAATAGCGAATTGAAGTGACTTGTATGACATCAGTTGTTCAGAATACCGATGTGAAACAGAAATGAAAGATACAAAAATGTGAGAAATTAAATGAATAACAAAGATAAGAAGCATCTGGAAGTGAAAGACATTCGTTAAATAATAATAATAATAATAATAATAATAATAATAATAATAATAATAATAATAATAATAATAATAATAATAATAATAATCCCGATAGCTGCAGTCACTTAAGATAGTAGGTTCGAACCCCACTGACGGCAGTCCTGAAGATGGTTTGCCGTGGTTTCCTATTTTCACACCAGGCTGTACCTTCATTAAGGCCTCGGCCGATTCCTTCCCACTCTTAGCCCTTTCCTGTCCTATCGTCTCCATAAGACCTATCTGAGTCGGTGCGACGAAAAGCAACTTTTTAATAATAATAATAATAATAATAATAATACTAATAATAATAATAATAAAACCCGAAGCATTACATGCATTGAAAACCTCAGTCAGGGATGGTTAATCATTAATCAAAGACATGTGAAAGAAAGAAAATTCTACGGAAAATCTTCGGCCCAGCTTTTAGAGATGGAATCTGGATGAAAACGAGTTCTCATGAAACATATTCTCATGCCGAAAAGTTCTCACACACCTTCATAAAAAGTCGATTGAAATTCTATGGCCATATACTCATAACAAGCTAGGATAGCATGATCTTTCATTAAAATGCAGAACAACTGGCTTAGTGAAATTGAAACAGATCTCCAGGAAATCAACATCACAAAGGGAATTATATGAGGTAGATGTCAATTCAGATCACTAATCAAAAATAACCAATTTGCAGACAAAGCAAACACCAGAAACACTAGCACCTGGACAGAAGAACACAGAAAAAAAGAGTGAGAAGATGAAGAGATTTTGGGAGAGGAAGAAAGCAAACCCATCACCAAAATGAGTTCAACCGCGTTCCTTAGTCGGGTATAACGATGTAAAATAATAATAATAATAATAATAATAATAATAATAATAATAATAATAATCGTGTGGCTTCAGCTTCCCTGTGTAAGCATTTTGTTTTATCAGTATTTTAAGCAGCCTCATTGTTAATTTTGATGTTTCTTTTTATTCCACGATGACGGAGAACTCCAAATTCTACTGGACGATCTATTACTGAATATTAATTATGCCACTGGAGACCTTCTAAATGCGGCATCGCATGACATGAAGTATCGAATGGTATTTCTGTCCTTCAAAAATTCGATTTTCTTTGCCAAGTTGGAAACCACGATCTTCGGATCGTAAGGCCAACACTCTACCAGTGATTCGCAGAGAAATCTGTATATTAAAAAGAGTAGACGGTAATTTTACGTTTAGTGGAGAGAAAGGGAAATATGAGAGAACTGAGAACCGAGGAAATCGTCATTTGCTCCGCACCGAGGTGATCGAGTTTCGCATTCCAGATAATACATGTGTGTTTTGGAATAAGTCAGGACACTGTGATTTATATTCCACGCAGTAAAACTAAAGATCTCGTGGCTACTTTCGAGCAATCATCTTCAGACCGAGGAAATATTTTCTAGAATTAGTTTTGAAAGTACTCCTTAAATACTCCTTTACAACTATTAAAGAAAAATGTTTTTAAAGAAAGTGCTGCGTGAGTCTGTGAGTGTGTGTGGAATGAGTGAATGACAGACTGGTAGAGTGAAAGGAGTATAATACACGAATGAATGAATGAATTATTGAATGAATGAATGAATGAATAAATTAAATAAGTAAATAAATAAATAAATAAATAAATAAACGAGTCATTAGCTTACTGTGGATAGAGCGAATTAATGAGCGATGAGAAATTATGTGTGCACGTATATTTTTCACAGTTTTTGTAAATAATGTAAATATTGTTAAAAATGAGTACGCATTATTTAGGTTCCTCGTATTTAATATTTTATCAGACAATTTTTAATTCGCTCAATAGGAGGCTTTCATTCAGCATACAAATATTTGCAAAAGGCTGATATATTTGAGAAACCCATGCATCGAAGCCACCAGAAAACCTCCGTACTGAAATCTCCCATTGCCTTCAACGGTTGCCACTTAGCAAGGAGCAAGTTGAACATCTCAAAAACTCTTTTCCAAAGTTCATCCGAAAAGTACTTCGTGAAGATTCCTTCCTAATTTAGTGAATATTATTGCCCATTGGTAAGGGAGTAATATTATTTTCTTACTGGAAGAAAGGAAACTCTTGGATCAGTAATAAGAGGGAGCATGTCATGCGGACAATGTCATTCCAATCCGAGCTTTCCATGGAATAATCCTTAATACATACCATAAGATAACGACGAGTTCTAAACCTTGCTTCATGTATTAGGTCCCTGTAGTAAGGGCGAGCTGATAGATAATGAAAATAAATTGGCACAATACAGTTCGAATACTGATTGCTGAAAGCCTCGGTAAACAATTTAAGGTCTATGAAGAGGTTTGATGTCCTTTCACAAAATGGATACACAAGACGAGTTGATAATAAAGTCATTGACTAGGAAAAAGATAAGGGTGTGGTGGTTGATCCCACTAAAAGCTACCAGGAATATGAACAGCTTATGATTGTCTAGAGCGGGACAACTCCCAGGGAGACATTGGTCTTCGTAGCAATTAAAACAATCCCGGACGTAATCATAGAGATCATTGCAGATTCTGTGCTTAAAAATTCGCTGGGACACCATATATACTTCCTGACGTAAAATACCATGTACTGGATTTTCTTTTTTGCTAATAAATAAGAAAGAGAATGTCCACCCAATGGTTGAAAATTTCAACTTTGGGTGATGGTTCAACCAACGTTTGTATCTAAATGTGATTAAATATTGTTCATATTAACTGATTAGGAGGCCGATAATTTCGATTCCCTAACAGGAACAGCTATCAGGTGGATAATTCACCTCTCATGTAGGTACAAAAAATGTGCATACCAGCAAAAAACATTACATCACTAGGTTCAATTGATTCTCCGAAAAGTGCATCTGCGGGGAATGTACATAATACCATACCATACACTCTGCTAAATTAAGACTTATACTACATCTGTTCCAATTTTCTTCGTTGGGAAATACTGTTGATGTATCCTAGCTCAGTAATAAACTGGTTTCCCCACTCGCATGTATACTTTGAAACTCTTGTCTTAGGCCTGTTCCGAAGGAAGTGGGTTCTATGCGGAATGAAATCGGTGGAGCCTGACGGGTTTATAAACAGCAGCTCCGTCGCAATGGGTAAGTTCTAAGCCTGTTTATTAACATATTTTATCTAAGCCAATATACTGTCATATATTCTCTTCAAAATTTTACGTGGAGTTTGATTTGAACCACTAAATGTTAATTTTTCTGATAACTCATTTTGAGAAGAGTTTTACCTTAATTACAGTATTGTACTGATATTTCGCTAAATCACGCATGGAGTTCAACCTGAATCACTATATTTTCTTGGCATGATATTTCTGGAAAATTATTTGAATCAATATATTTTCCTGAGATATAATTTCTGGATGATTTTACCTTAACCACTATAATTTCATGACCTATAAGTTCTGAAGAAGTTTCCTGAACCGCTATATTTTCCTAACATCTCACCATGTTTTACGCAGGGTCTTGTCTAAGCCGTTTTATTATCCTGACTCTACGTATTTTCATGATTAAGGTAGATATCACAAGACATAAGCACCGAGAGAACTGGCTGCATAGTACAAGCCGTGTATGTGTAAATTTGCATTCGGTGTATGGTGGAATCGAACCCCAGAGTTGGCAGTTTTGAAAATGGATTTTCGTGACTTCTCTTATTAACATGATGCATATTATGGGACGGCAAATTAAGACGATACTTTCGCTTCATTCTCAGACCTGTCCATTTCCTATTTCGTCATCGCCAAAAACCTTTCAGTTTTCGCGACGATAAAAATGCAGTAAATAAACAAAATACATGCCTTTCATTGTGAAATGGCTGTTCGTTTATCACTTTAATATTCTTCGATCAGTTAAAAGTTATTAAGCAATCAAGTTATTGTGCTTTATTTCACTGTGTAATAGGAAACATCCTGCTGAATCTGTTAATTTAAATTGTAATTGATTGATTCTTTAATCGATTCGTTACTTAATTAATGGTTAATAGTTAGTTCGATATCGTTTGACTGGCTCAAACACTCACTCGGTGAATGTGCCGGTGTGGTAGTGATTAAGGTATAAACATAGGAAGTGGATGAAGCCTTCTGTCTAGCAAACTAATATCTGTTCATCAGTTACGTGAAAATAAATTGTGGTAATATAATTATTTTATGGTATCTTTAATTTACTAATCTGAATTAAGGTAACCACAAGGATATAGAATACAAGTTAGTGTATTAACAGACAGAAGTGGTTATGATTGAAGGTGAAATATAACAGTCACAGAGAGGGATTTCTGATTTGCAGCGTTAAAATGAGTATGCATTGTAGATGGTATCTCAAGACCCTCATTGACCTCTTCTGTATTGTGAGAGTAACGGTGTGGATGATATCTCTGTTGATTCTAAGTATGTTGCACAAGTCTACGGAAGAAAGGAACCAACGTAATAGCACCCCTGGCACCGACCGCAAGTCCCACAACTTCCAGGTTGTTGAGGTAGTATCTATCAAAATAGTAGGATGTACAAATACTATGCGATATAACTGGAAGATGCCGTGTTTAATGTATGAGAGGAAACTGTGCTAGAAAGTGCTCTATAGACGAAGGTCATAAAAGGATAAAATATTGCCGGTAATGTGCAGTAACGGGTGAACTCAGTGAAATTCTGTTGAAAAAACAAGAGAATGTTAATTTAAAGGAAAATAACAAGGACAACTTTTTAGGTAATTTTAATGTAGCAGAATAAATAATCAAAAAGAGAATGAAAAGACGACGACGTGGAAAAGGAGTACAAGCAAAACCTAATCAGGAGTAAATAGAAACAAGGTTCAGGATAGATGATAAAGAATATGAAGTAAAATTGAGAGCTGAACGTGATGGAGAATAAGACACCTTAATAGATATAGTAATTTAGATTGGCAAATACCGAGAGCGTTGGCCGTGCTGTTAGGCTCGGATAGCTGTGAGCTTGCATTAGGGAGATGGTAGGTTCGAATCCCAACGTCGGCAGCTCTAAAGATGGTTTCCATGTTTTCCATGGTTTCCCATCTTCACACAAGGCATACGCTTGGAGTATACCTTAATTAACTCCATGGCTGCTTCCTTCCCAATCCTAACCCTATCCTATCCTTGCGTCATCGAACACCTTCAGCGTGTTAGTGCGACGTTAAAACACTAGAAAAAAGATTGGGAATATTATTTAATATAATAAAGCAAATGTTGGGCAGAAAATTAAAAGAATAGAAGAAAAGGGCATAGATATGCAATATTTATAATAGGATGTATTGAAAAATACAGCGATGCCAATATATATTTATATATTTCTAATCCAGACGATTATATTTTAGAGAGAGAGAGAGAGAGAGAGAGAGAGAGAGAGAGAGGAAGAAATATAGTCAACTGACTAGATGCAGCTCGCCACATCAATCCAGAATAATGAAAATGTTATGTCAAACTTTAACCCCATCCATTGCGATGTACGTACATTCTATAGGGTATTCCCCTTGATATAATTCTCACTGACGTTTTATTTTGCGTTGATGTGCTATATTTCTGCCTGCTGTCATTTCCTGATGGATGCAGTACTTTTGCATCCATCTCTTGTCACAGGCCAGAGCAAAGTGTAGCTTCCACACTGAAGTCGCAGTCTCATCCATGGCTGTGACAATATGGAAGCTCCTGGGGTATGGGTGGTGCTGAGTAATGACATTCAGAGCACAACCAGTGCGTCTGAGTGTTATGAAATGTGTTGATCATAGGGTTAGTCGTGCTACAATAGCACAGCCTAGCCCAGTGAGGAAAGCAATGGCAAACAATCTCACTCCACATCTTGCCTCATGTTGGTGCTGCCATTGTTATTTCATGGTTTTCCTATAACTGCCTAAGCTTTGGTGGTGCTATTTGAGGATCCAACCAGCCTCTGGGCTGGTGACTTAACAGATAGACAGATTCTATACTTACTACAAAATAATTGCATGAATTTAATATCTTGTTAGGGGTAGTATCTTATTATCTAATGCCTTTGTAGATCGGGCCATAAAGTATACTGTACCTAATAAAGACTTCTACATATTTATAGGTAATCTTTGATTTCATTCCTTCTCTGTTTGATGCCAAAGATCACAGTGCATTCTAATATTGCTGTATATTAACCAAACACTAAATTTCTTGAACATTTATATTTAATTTTTACAGTTCTTTTCCTGATTGGGACGTACAGTTGATTTATGTACCTCATGTACAAGTTGCCAACTGTTTTTTAATACATTGCAGTTTTACTCTCAAGGTGCCTGATGTGTCTCTAAATCTACCAGTTCGTTTTAGCTGTCTAGGAAGACTGATTACTTCAAATCGGGTAGGGATATTTCAGTTCCTTGACAAAGAATAAGTAAGATGGTACCAAATACTTCACGGCATGTCCCGGACAAATATACATCTTGGAAGTTTCAGCTGTAACAAGGGAAGTATTCCCGGCACCGATTTCGCTCAAACTTTGCATGTGTGTAGCTGAGCTATTAGGGCCTATACATTTCAAAATTGAAAACTGTATTTGTCCAGATTCATATTTAATGCTGTTTATTTAACGTTAAACGGTTGTGTAAATACGTGTAGAGACCTGCCGTGCAATAGATAAGTATGAGAGGGATGACTCATACTCGTACAGTTGGAGTGTTGGAGTGATTCGGTTGGAAGATCATTCGCCAATGAACAATGTATTATGACAGGTAATATTGCACATAAACTAGTGTAATAATGGGAGCTATATATTCATAACAGCATGAATTCGTTACGAATATTTATTTATGCAATTAAGAAAGCTCCATTTCAGGTGCACCAGTACAAATTCACAGAGAAATAAGACCGCTAATAGATTCGTGACAGCTGAGAGCTAGTCACGAAAGTGTCCGAAGGTCGCATTTTATCCAATGTTAGTTTGAATTATTTTTTTACAATTTTGTAATTTTGTTTTACGTCGCACCGACACAGATAGGTATTATGGCGACGATGGGATAGGAAAGGCCTAGGAATGGGAAGGAAGCGGCCGTGGCTTAATTAAGTTACAGACCTAGCATTTGCGTGGTGTGAAAAATGGGAAACCACGGAAAACCATCTTCATGGCTGTCGAAAGTGGGGATCAAACCCACTATCTTCCGGTTGCAAGCTCACAGCTGCGTGCCCCTAACCTCACGGCCAACTCTCCCGGTAATGTTACATTGATTTTTCAAGTAAGTAGTAAATTCGTGTCCTCATCCCGAGGTGGTGCTTTTCTTTTCAGGCACACCCCCAGTGGAGGTGAGCTGCGTGTACCATTTTAACCACTTACACGCCCTTCTGCCATTCTTAAACAACTGGTAGTACGGGAATCAAACCCTAGTCTCCGAGGACTGTAATTAATAGTGCTAACCGTTACGCTACGGAGGCAGACATTTTTGAAATAAAAAATCACATCGTTTTGGTTCAGATTCAATTTAAAACTTGAGGTACAGTGATTATGGTCACGATATTAACTGTCACGTAAAAATAGTCTTCCTTGATGCTATTTATTCGGGGCGTCGACCTACTTGCACTATATGTTAGGAAACTGCGTGTATTTTGTAAATTGCGGAAGTGTAAAGTGTTGAATGTGAGGGAAGGACCGTAAAGGAAGACACGAACATCCAGTCCCCAGGCCAGGGATATTATTTACAATCAAAAACCCCTGACCCAGCCTGGAAACGAACTCTGGGCTGCCGGCTGACAGGCGGACGCGTTGCCCCCTACACCGCGGGGCCGAACAACTACAGTCTTGCTTGGTAATGCCTATGTTTCTTGTAACACTCAACTGTCTTTGTTCTGCATGTCCGAGAGTAAGATAACGTTTGCACTCAACAATCGGAACTGCCGTGAGTCAAACCCTGTCTTACTAGTGGACGTTTATGTTTACTACAGTACAACTTTTAAATTATTCAATCTGTCGAATCGAGAAATGTAACTCATAGAACACTATGACATATCTGTAAAATAACAGGTATGTTATGGTATTTAGTCTTTATCTCCTCACTGCGAGTGTCGCATAGCAATCGTTTTTAATACTTCCATGTCAATTAATTACACTGTATGATTAATATGTCCTGAGTACGCCCTTATTTCACCACCATACAGCCCAGTCTGCTTTAAAACAAAGAGATGTAATGATAATTTTATCTAGGAGCTTACTTCACTTTTCCAGAATACCCTTGATCGCAACTGTTAGCACACTGTATTAGTTTTACTATACCTTGATTCATTTTCACTGGTCACACACTCAAAGAATTATCAGTAATGTTCCTATATTTGTTTATATATTCCCCAGCAGACATTGAATCCTCTTCACAGCTATAACTTTGGTTTTATAAATGCTAATTTTCATATCAAACTTCCTGCTTTTAGTAAGAATATCAATACGCCTAAAATATTCTAATATAAATTCTTTAATTTAACATTGGAATGTATTTCATTTGAGTTGAGTTGTTCTTCCTTTATATGAACCAACAATGTTAGTACCTGATATGGACATCGTGAAGTTCCGGCGCAATGCGGGCAGAACATCCCCCATCAAGATGGAAAAGTTTCTCTTTGAGGATGTCAGTCAGACATATCAGACTATTGGAGAAGTGATCCTGTGTAGCATGGCTTATGAATATCTCATGGCCCTTACTAGGACACGAATCTCATCCACCCTTTAAACAAGTCTAATGCAGAAACTTTTTTATGTTTCAGCTCTCTCATGAGAGACGAAGTAAAGAATTAACGTTGAAGAGCGTGCGTGAGTAGTTACATCATGGTTGCATTACGATATTCACTGCTTCAATTTCCACCATCTGCAAACGACTTTTTAGAACAATATTCCTGATAAAGTTGTGAAAGCTACAAAAACTCTCCAAGTTTGGTTTATTAGACAGATCCATCCGCGTACACAGTGACCCCTTCAATGTAGTCTCGTTGATCAGAGATAACTTGGTTAATGTGTACAGAGTGACCGAAAAGTCAAGCAGCCTGTGGAATAAAGTGAATAATCTATATATCGTCGGTGTGCGAGCAATAGCTCGTATCCCTGTCAACTATATACTTAAGACTGGTTGCGCCTCCCATCCACATATGGATATGCAGTCCATCAGAACAATGTTTCACTGGAACATTAAGTAAAGAGCCCACCCTCAGATATTACACAAGAACAGCAGCACATAAGTACCATATCTCGAAAGGCGTGCGTTTGGTGTTTGGACCGTCGGAACTGAACACTGAAGCAGAGAAAATCGGTTGTTTGGAGTGATGCGTTGATACTCACATTATTGCACATATATGTTGCGGCGTCTACCCAGGAAACATGTTCTGTCAGAGTGTATATTACATGCCAACCAGGAAGTTCGGTGGTGGTGCGTAGCTGTTTCTTGTACTTCGGCATGGATCCGCTGGTGTTTGTCTGCGGCAGCATGAACACAGTGGCATATTGTAACACTTTGGGTAATGAAATTCTCGCAGATCTGTGGTGGTTTTACGGAATGGACCCTTGTTACTTCCAAGATTACAGCGTTAGATACCATGTTTGGGGGCCTATTCTGCAGTGGTACGCCGACAACAGAGTTCGCTCATTGTATTTACTCCCCAAGAGACCAGACCTCAGTCCAAAATAACATCTTGGGGACGAATTGGACCGCCAGGTGAGGTCTCGGGGGAAATTCTCGGAACGGTTGCAAGAGGAATGGTGCCGCATCCCAGTGGATGTCCTGCATACAGTCGTCGAGAGCATTCTGGACAGGATGGTTGCTGTTAGAACTGCAGTAGGTGTCACTACGAGGTGGCAACCACACAGCAAGCGTTATAGCCAGATGGTCATTTACTTTCTGTGCAGAAAGAGCAACACATTGTTAAAATGGTGCAGCGTAGTCTTAATATCAGCACCCGCCGATATCTGCACGTATCAATGTCCCACGAACACGTGTACTGCGAACATTACATGCGGATATCTTCTCCCCATTTCATCAAACGACAAAGAGGTTAGGTAGGTAAGACACATACGTGCGCACCACCAGCCAAGAAAAGTACATTAAATGTATTCTATCTTGGAAACTATTCTTAATAAGGGCTTATGCCAATTTGAATCTTTTTGCTTCAAATGATCGTTTCTGTCATATCCCTGAATATTGATCAGTCCTCCTGGCCACCTGTATATACAGTATTTACAGTATATTCACTCCTGGTAGAACAACGTGGTATTCGAGATAAAGTATATATGGTTATTATCCCACTCTTTAAATATATTACTGAATAGTAAATGCTTGGAGAATCCTTCTCATTATTCAAATAATAGATATCAGAATGAAGCAGCTCCTGTTCTAAACTTGAATGTATTCGACCATTCCGATACTGAAATAGGCAATTATCAACGTCGAAAGCGAAATTTTCTACACTTGTACACTCCACAAATAAAACAACGATATTTCCCATCATGCATATACCTTCATTTTAAACGGTTATGTCTTTCAGCGTTTAGTCTGCAGTCCTCTGTGAATTATCTAATCGTCCCCATGAATCTTCGTCTGCAACCGCAGTATTTATATGAACGTTCCACAACTCCTAATCATTAAATCATCAAAAACGGAGTAAAACCATCGTCACCTTAGTCTTCCAATACTTCTCTTTCTCTCCATGGCCAAGTCCATTATTCCCCGATATAATCTATCCTCCGTAATTCGTCTCACATGACCGCACCACGGAAGCTAGCTTCTACGTATATCATCCTCCAAGTTTGTTCCTAACTTAGCCTTCCTCTCTCCATTCAGAATAAAATCCTGCCATTGTTTACACCTAGTTTTATCAGCTATCATTCTAATTACTTTCATGTACACCCAACTTTCACGCCTCTACAAGAGGGCAGTATGAAAGCAGACCAAAGACAATTCAGTTTGGGAGCTGACTTCTTTCTTCACGAATACTGACAATCGCACTGGGAGCTCACTGCATTTGATATACTGCACTTGATTCATTTTAAGCTAATATACTCCCACCCTGAAAGAATACATGTCCTAAATATTTCAAATGATCCACCTGTTCAAATTTCGTATTCCCAACTTGGTATTCATTCTTAGCTTTCTTCCCTACTGATATAACTTTAGTCTTGAAAAAGGCTAATTTTCATAACATATTCGCTGCACCACATTTCAAGCTTCAAAAAATTAATTTGTAGGCTTCGAGCGCAGTTCAACATTAAGACGAAGTAGGCCTACTTAAGATAGATCGCTCTTTTTCTCGAAATGGAAATTTTTAAAGCGCTAAATATATGAATCGCTTCATGCAGAGAGGGCCTCAGTCCAATTTTTAAGAAAATGATTTTTTATTTCGGCGTTTTGAACAATTCTGAAAGCATCTATTCATGCTGAAAGAGCTTCAGTCCGGCTTCATGTTAGTCAATAAACGAAGAATCGACTAACACTATTCAAGATAAAAGGCTCTCAGTCACGGACTCCGGCCTCTTACCCATAAAGCAAAGGTGCTGCTATCTATAGGTGACTTTTGCATAAGGGGCCTCAGTCCAGAGACTCAGAAAAGTTGAGAGCTTAGAATAATCAATAATTGTAACTCTAACACATATTTATTTTATCTGATCAACATTTTAAAATTATTGATTGTATTAACATTGACATTTTGGTTATATTTTCACTTTTGTTTGTGATTTGTGTAGAAGGGGTCTCACTCCAGTGACTTTTGCAGCCTCTAATTGGAAAATGACGTAGCTGAACATCGACATGTTCTTACAGAATCCATAACTGAGCTGTAACATACCTAGTGCACTTGTTTTAAATTTGATTAGAGTGATATATTATTCTAAAATATTACTTTTATGCTTCCCCGAAAAAGTGATAGTTTGGACTTAGGCCCTTTCTGCATGAAGCGATTCATATGCTTAATTTCCCTACACAATACAACGAGCGTTTGAATGTAATCTTAATTCGGTGGTAATAGCATCCCTTATTCTAACACAGGAGCTGGACGAATATAGCGAAACACTACAATACTGAAGTGACCATAGTGAATAGAGATGTTGGCAAATACCAGTCTCACATTCATTTTCTACATCTTTAGTTTCACAAGAAAGAATTAGTGAAAGGTTGGTTCATGTAATTGGCTGAGTCATGGAGTCATGCCGGTTTGATTATCAGGATTTTTAAGGAAGTATTTTGATGACATTATCAACAGTTGTGTAAAGTTATTTGGCTTCATAATTTTGATATTAAGAATTTAAAATATCTCCTGAGTTCAACTTACAAGCAACGAACAGGTTTTACAACAATAAAAAGAGAACTACTGGTTGTTACAAAAAGGAGAAAAATAACCTACCTGGAACAGGCACTTTATGGTGGAAATTATAAGGTTCTTCAACTTGTTTTGGAGGATAAAATAGAATACGATTGCCTTAGGAATATCACGTACTGGTCTGGTTTATTTAACAAGCCTATCGCGATGTTGAGGACCGAGAAACATTGCCTTTGGTGAGTACGAATATCCGAGAAATTTCGCATCGTACATAGAAGAACATGGGGGTAGCCCACCATGGCTCAGGCGGCAGCGCGCCGTCCTCTCACCGCTGGGTTCCGTGGTTCAAATCCTGGCCACTCCCTGTGAGATTTGTGCTGCACAAAGCGGAGGCGGAATCTCCGTGTATTCCGGTTTTCCATGTCATATTTCATTCCTGCAACACTCTCCAATATTATTTAATTTCATCTGTCATTCATTCATCATTGCCCCAGAGGATTGCGACAGGTTTCGGCAGCCGGCACAGTACCTATCCTCGCCGCTAGATGGTGACTTCATTCAATCCATACCTGACCAGGTCGAATGACTGGAAACAGGCTGTGGATTTTCATTTGGGTGGGGAAATGAAAACCTATTATATTCGTTCTGTGGGTTGCATAAAGGAAACATACTGCATGGAAATGTTCTACGGGTTGCATAGCGGTGCTAGTGGAATACACGTGATCCGCGGGTTGCATAACAGAAATAGGCTGGATGGATCTGCCGCACAGATTTCATACCCCTGTTTAATCCCTGACCCACATCAGATAAACTTAACCTAGAGACATGATCCCGGTCGTAGTATATATGTACCAATCGATTACCGACATCTGAACTGACATATGGTTGCCGAGTGCCCAGGATTCTGCGTATTAAAGAGACACTCCACTAAAACATTCAACATTCTGCTCTGTATATTGTTACCAAGTGTGTAATTATTAACTAGCATATGCACCCGTTCTTCGCACTGGAATGGGTACAGGATTATACGATTTCTTCCCGAGTTTACGCAAAGTTACATGCATGTATTCAAGCGTTTAATACAGCATATTACCGGGCGAGTTGGCCATGCGGTTAGAGGCGTGCGGCTGTGAGCTTGCATCCGGGAGATGGCGGGTTCGAATCCCACTGTCGGCATCCCTGAAGATGGTTTTCCGTGATTTCCCATTTTCACACCAGGCAAATGCTGGGGCTGTACCTTAATTAAAACCATGGACGCTTCCTTCCCACTCCTAGGCCTTTCCTATCCCATCGTCGTCATAAGACCTATCTGTGTCGGTGCGGCGTAAAGCCACTAGAAAAACATACATGATGTTAAACTGACATATTTCTACGAAAGCACGTGGTAGTAACGTGAAGTACGACAAAGCTAAATAAAGTCGAGACAGAATGAGGAAGATCATATAATTTATTGAAGGTACAGTCCCTGGTCCGAAGTTGTGCCAAATTCTCCCTGCTTCACGGTTACATGTTGTTGTTTATCTCAAACAAGGAGTGGCACTGTGTCTGAAGACTCATGAAACCAATAGTTAACGATAACCTCTCTTATTAACTGTTATACCGAAAAGACTACTATGGCTCTTAAGTTATTCCACTTAACCCTCCTTGAAGTGACATGACGTAGTCTATAAAACCGTCCGTTAATGGCATATCCCTTTATTAACACTCTTATCGAATAGGTGCACATGATAAAAATGTTTCATAAAGTGATTTCCGTTGAGGCTCGTAATTTCCACTTAACATTTCTCATGTATATTGTGTGGGAGGGTAAAATCACTGTTTCGATATGCCTACAAATTCTGAGTTCATTCAGGGATTTAGAAATCATATTGGCGCTAAAAGCTATCCAAGGGCAGGTGTATTCTATATATGAACTTTGGTAGAAATATATCCAGTACTTTTCCAATTATAAGAACTCAAACAAACAAACAAACAAACAAACAAACAAACAAACAGATAAACCGACTGACATCAACGTTGAAAAACGTGCAGATGAGCATTATTATACCTGAAACGGACAACTGTATAAAAATTTCACCCAAATATTAAATGTACAGACACACGGACGTTGCGATTTTATTTGTATAGATCATGTAAAGAGCTAATAAAACCCAAAATTCGAATTGGAAAGGTTTGAAAAACATCATCAATAATTTATATTAAATGTGAAAATGGCTCCTATAAAGAAGAGATACTAAATATAATACCAACCAAAGCAGCAACAAACAAAGGGCGAAATGTGAATTAGGAATAAAACTGGTGAAGTCCGACGCAAATGACATGAGAAAACTCGGAAACGTCGGAAGGCCGCTAGGCCTGGAATGCCACTGGAATCATTAGGGCTACAGAACTTTAGTTCTCATTATAACGCTTCTCAAGTTCTGATACGACGTTTACATGTACATTTCCATCCACACTGCAACCTTGTAATATTTCATTGTTTCAGTCTTTTGATTTACTAGTTAAATTTACAATAATTTATACATTCATGTGATGACTGAGTATATTAATTTACTCCTAATAATTTTAAAATATTGAGATTATATATTCTTCAGTAACTTGTATTTAAAATTACAAGAAACAAATAACATCCTTTTTTATTATTAACCCACCTAACCGTGAATATATCCAATAAACGTTTTTTTGCTAGTTGCTTTACGTCGCACCGACACGGATAGGTCTTAAGGCGACGATGGGACAGGAAAAAGCTAGGAGTGGGGAGGAAGCGGCCGTGGCCTTAATTAAGGTACAGACCCAGCATTTGCCTGGTGTGAAAATGGGAAACCACGGAAAACCATCTTCAGGGCTGTCGATAGTGGGGTTCGAACCTACTATCTCCCGAATACTGGATACTGGCCGCACTTAAGCGACTGCAGCTATCGAGCTCGGTAAAAGTTTAATTGAAATTGGTTCATATTATAATTTATTCATATTTAAAAACTTTAACACAATGAGTAATATAAACGTGCTGAAAGAATGTTTTTAAATGAATTATTATAAAAGACATGCCCACTCTCGAAACATTACTAATATTTTTGTCAATCAATCAATACTGATCTGCATTTAGGGCAGTCGCCCAGGTGGCAGATTCCCTATCTGTTGCTTTCCTAGCCTTTTCCGAAATGATTTCAAAGTAATTGGAAATTTATTGAACATCTCCCTTGGTAAGTTATTCCAATCCCTAAATCCCCTTCCTATAAATGAATATTTGCCCCAGTTTGTCCTCTTGAATTCCAACTTTATCTTCATATTGTGATCTTTCCTACTTTTATAAACGCCATTCAAACCTATTCGTCTACTAATGTCATTCCACGCCATCTCTCCGCTGACAGCTCGGAACATACCACTTAGTCGAGCAGCTCTTCTTCTTTCAATTCTTCCCAACCCAAACATTGCAACATTTTTGTAACGCTACTCTTTTGTCGGAAATCACCCAGAACAAATCGAGCTGCTTTTCTTTGGATTTTTTCCAGTTCTTGAATCAGGTAATCCTGGTGAGGGTCCCATACACTGGAACCATACTCTAGTTGGGGTCTTACCAGAGACTTATATGCACTCTCCTTTACATCCTTACTACAACCCCTAAACACCCTCATAACCATGTGTAGAGATCGGTACCCTTTATTTACAATCCCATTTATGTGATTACCCCAGTGAAGATCTTTCCTTATATTAACACCTAGATACTTACAATGATCCCCAAGAGGAACTTTCACCCCATCAACGCAGTAATTAAAACTGAGAGGACTTTTCCTATTTGTGAAACTCACAACCTGACTTTTAGCCCCGTTTATCAACATACCATTGCCTGCTGTCCATCTCACAACATTTTCGAGGTCACGTTGCAGTTGCTCACAATCTTGTAACTTATTTATCACTCTATAGAGAATAACATCATCCGCAAAAAGCCTTACCTCCGATTCCACTCCTTTACTCATATCATTTATATATATAAGAAAACATAAAGGTCCGATAACACTGCCCTGAGGAACTCCCCTCTCAACTATTACAGGGTCAGACAAAGCTTCACCTACTCTAACTCTCTGAGATCTATTTTCTAGAAATATAGCAACCCATTCAGTCACTCTTTTGTCTAGTCCAATTGCACTCATTTTTGCCAGTAGTCTCCCATGGTTCACCCTATCAAATGCTTTAGACAGGTCAATCGCGATACAGTCCATTTGACCTCCAGAATCCAAGATATCTGCTATATCTTGCTGAAATCCTACAAGTTGAGCTTCAGTGGAATAACCTTTCCTAAAACCGAATTGCCTTCTATCGAACCAGTTATTAATTTCACAAACATGTCTAATATAATCAGAAAGAATGCCTTCCCAAAGCTTACATACAATGCATGTCAAACTTACTGGCCTGTAATTTTCAGCTTTATGTCTATCACCCTTTCCTTTATACACAGGGGCTACTATAGCAACTCTCCATTCATCTGGTATAGCTCCTTCGACCAAACAATAATCAAATAAGTACTTCAGATATGGTACTACATTCCAACCCATCAACATTGTCCATTTTGATATTATGTTATTTTATAATTATAGGTATTAAATTATAAACCACATTCACAAAATATGACAATACTATTAAATATTTATAGTTACAGAAGTAAAAATATAGAATATACAATATTGGTCTCTATGCATCAAAGCACTTTGATACAACATGCACAATACACTACGAAGTTTACCTGTTCAAACTCTCATTGTACAGTAGAAGCGATATCTTGGGATTCGTCTCTGTACATATTCAGAAAATCATAAACTACATGAAACAAACAAACAAACAAACTTTCAGAACACCCATATTTATTTTACATTTTTGGCCTTTTTCCCAGTTATCTAGGATAGTCATTCTATGTAAGTTAAACCCTGTTTTACCGTCAAACGATGTTAGTTGCGCCAACCATATGTGGAGGAATGTATACATTATTGCGTGCTTCTGCGGTGGATAGTAGCGCGATATGTTGTATTTAGGTGAAAATCACTCAGCCTCCGAGCTAGAAGAGGTAAGGAAACGGGATAATATTCCCCGATATGCCATGGATGGGACCCAGGAATCTATGGAACAAAGCCCATCGTGAACGATTCAGCTGACGAGAGGAGCAAAACAATTACTATTTCTCTATAAAATAACTGGTAGGTTCTTCAGTCTAACGAAACCAATTTTGAATAAATAAGTTTATAAATTACCTGAAAAAGAAACATATGGTAACAGAATTATACTTGAAAAATAAATAACTTAATTAAACGTAACATCATTCTATTTTAATTCAGTTGTTTCCAATAACTGCTTTTATGGTATTCGGAGGCACCCAGATGGCGGACATTCGTCCCTCAGATTTCATTTGCATGAAAATAAGTCTCCCATACGAGGGTGACGTATTTGAGCACCTTCAAATACCGCAGGTGTGAGCTAGTATCGAACCCGACAACATGAGCTCAAAAGGCTGGCATTCTGAACTATTCGCCCCGACAGTTAATCCAGAAATAGGGCAATCATATGGAGACTTTTCGTCATTGTGGAAGGAAAATAAATAATAATAATAATAATAATAATAATAATAATAATAATAATAATAATAATAATAATAATAATAATAATAATAATCCTAAGTTCTCTGCTACCATGAGCAGGTGTTTTAATTTGATGCCATATGAGATGCTTCCGCGTCAATTTTGACGTTCCAATTTACTCTACCAGATGGCAGTGAAAACTTGATCCCTCTCGGGTGAGCTATGGCTGAGTTTTAATTAATTCTGTCGGGTAAACATAAAATGTGTCACCGGTGATATTTTACATCATACGACTTGGGGTGTCGAATGGCATTGTACCTGCCCTTCGAAAGTCTGACTACCACTGCCGGGTTCGAACCTTGGAATCCGAAGGCCTACGTTTTACCACTGATTCACAGTGTGAACCACTCCAACTTGATTCATACCAACTCTGCTGGCCATCGCATCATTGTCGCAGATTTTCAAGCAAACTCTGTGAAATTACCACATCAACTGTATTTGTACCAGGTGCCTTTCCTCACAATCTGAAAATAATGAGCCACTTTATTTTATGGTTTAACCGCGCGGTTAGGTTCGTGTAGCTGTGAGGTTGCATTTGGGAGATGCTAGGTTCGAATCACACTGTCGGCAGTCATGAAAATGGTTTTCCGGAGTTTCCTATTTTCACACTGGGCCGTACCCTCATTAAGGCCATGCCTGCTACCTTTCATGTCCTATCCCTTTCCAATCCTTGTGTCGCCAAACACCTTCGATGTGTTAGTGCGACTTTAAACCATCATTATCGGATGGTTTCAACACCCCTAGACCCCAAATACACAAGAACATAAATGTGGCTACTCATATTGTGTTATCGATCACTCGATCATACCACTTTACACCATCGTAACAATTTTATGTTTTCATGCCCGCAGTGGGAGCTGTGTGGTAGTGGCAATAAACGAATTTCACCCTGCAAGCCAATTACTTGCGTTATTATTTATTCGAAACATGCCTCTAATTCGAATTTATATCAAGTGTTGTTCAGCATCAATAACTGAACTAACCGTCATTTTCAATCCATATTCATAATGTAATATATGTCTGTGTAACGAGTGGAAGCCATCTGCCATAGGGATTGAGTAGAATACAGATCCACCAAAGTAGATTTTACTGTTGACTCATAAACCTTCCTTTTACTTCAGAGGAGAAACTTTGAGGTGAACTTTAACTCTTTCAACATCCGCGACCTGATATATGAACAATTCTTCTAAAACATCATGATGGTATAGGGTTCGTCAATCTATGGCTTCCTTACAGAAGACTACACGACTAATACCAATTCCAGTTGCAATTATTTATTCATTTATAACAACTTCCCAAAGTCATGGGTTGCCACAAGACGAAATATATAAAATAATTCACATTTAAAAAATAATTTGTGGTGAATTTAATACTGCACATTGTAAGGGGTAATGAATATTTGATTTTCATTTTCACTAGATTATATTTTATATAACCTTAAACTAGAGACTCATAGGTACTATTTAAAATATAAGACAAGATGCAGTGACAAAAAGATATATCGTCGCTCTTAAGAAAAAATGTCGCCTATCTGACAATGCTCTTCCTATCAATTATGTTTCTTAAGCCTAGTAATATCGCCCAGTCCCATATGGACATGCAGTCCATCAGAACAATTTTCGTTATGTTAATTTGTATGATGTACTTACGCACGCCTACAGTATCATATATTTAAGGTTCATTTTTCTTTACATAAAAGCGTAGGGAAATGAACTGTCAAAATTGTTTTGATGCACTGCAGGAGGCGTGATCAGTCTTATGGAAGATAGCGGACAGGCAGGGCATTATCACATAGGCGGTATTGTTTCTCAAGCGACGATGTGTTAATTTCTACGCTACACGGAAAAGCATAGAATCATGGATATGTTTTGGCTTAGAAGACGAGAAAGTGAGTAAGATTCTTTGGTGGTTCCCCTCTTAGTAGACTCTTGCGACATGCGCAGGGCAGATAAAGAGTAGCATCATGATCTACGTTTAACAACGTGTCATCTGATCCATACAACATTCCCATGCCATGTTACAAGATAGCACCGCCTATTAAGATTTACGTCCAAGACAATCGTCGCTAATTTAACACACAGTTTTAGAGCCATAAATATTCACAAGATACGTGTTATTAGAACAATTCTTCTGTCTTCGGAGATACAGACGAAACGCCAGTCAAGGAGAGTGGACACTCGCTTAAAACTCAGCGCCCCTACTTTGTACAGAAGGCAGGGCTCTGGCATATGGTAATAACATGAGGGAGATGACGAAGACTTGGTCGGCTGATGCAAAGCGGCTCTCGGCCCACAAGTGGCAATGACTGGTCCATGGTCCGACAGCTCTGCACTTCGAACGGCCAACCGAGCAGAGGATCTACCGTGACTCTACGCCTTTGTATTCGGGAGACGGAGAGGGGTTGGTCCCCACCGTCGGCTGTTCTGAGAATGGTTTTTCTTGGTTTTCCTGCTCTAATTCGAATGTCGGGAAGTTACTATTACAGGCCACGGCTGCCAACCCTCTCACCTTCTCCGCACATCTCCTACTCCGATACACATCTCCTGGCTGAGAGACTGTGTCACCATCTAGGAGGCCCGCCTCCCCCTTCAGGGGAGAAATGAAAACAAGCAATAGTAGTAGTATGACGAAGACTTAGTATAAATAGCTGACGAACACTGATTTCCTGGATACCATGGTGTCGGTTTTCTGTCCATGCGAAATTGTCTACGCTATACTGATATCTATTTTTTTAAATTACATTTTCTATTTAAGAACGTTCTTTAAGTCCATGCCCATAAGATAGGCACTGAGAATTTTAAGGCCATTAGGGTGATCTTGAATTAAAACTCTTTGTTGAAATCTAAGTCTTTGAGGAATTTCGAACACAGGAGAGGAATGGTTCCTCTAGTTTCCATCAGTGTACAGATGATAGTTATTTCATGCAGCAGGTATTTCTCCTGTGAAGAACTGCAGGAGAGTAGATATGTATCTTCTCGCAATCGACTTCAATTGCCTGTCTGGAGACAAAATCTCAACAAACCTCCTGTAAATTAGAGGGGAAAAAAGTTAAAATTACTTGATGCTTCTTTGATATAATCTTGATATTTTTTCACGTGAATATATCTCCGTAATCTATCTCCTCGTAAATTAGAGGAAAATATGAATAAGTAACTCGAAGCTTCTCTGGAAGAATACTGACATGTTAATCATTTAATAACTTAGTTTCTCCGTAATCGGTCTCAAAATATATGGTTCCTGTTTAATAATTTCACTCTTCCGATCAGTGGTTTAGTTCCGGTCTCTAGATCCCAAGATCGTGAATTCAAACCAACCAGATGTAATCGGATATTCTTTTTTTTTACGATTGGCTTTACGCCGCACCGACATAGATAATTCCTATGGCGACGATGGGAAAAGAAAGAGCTGGGAGTGGGGAGGAAGCAACCGTGATTATAATAAGGTACAACCCCAGCATTTTCTTGTTGTGAAAATGGGGAAACCACGGAAAACCGTCTTCAAGATTGTCGACATTGGGGATCGAACTCACTATCTCGCGAATGCAAGCTCACAACTGCGCGCCCCTAACCGCACAGCCAACTCACTCGGTCGGAGATTTTTGAAAGACGGAAGTTTATTCAACACTGCCTATCGTACGTTGTAGGAATGTACAAGATCGCCGGTGTTCACTTGACAAAATTAATTATAACTCAGTCATTGATCACTCAACAGAGACCCGTTTCTCTCTAATCTGTTAGAGTGAAACGGAACGTTGAAACTGACAGACACACATTTTATATGGCACTAAATCAAAATGTATGCTCATAGCAGCTATAACCATACGATGGTTTTACCTTGTTAACCAGACCAAGAGGTAGAGATGGGGTATAGGTTACGGCATGGTGATATAACTGAAGCACATGAGATAAAGTGCGTGGAAGGCTGCGACAATGCGACTCCTGACAATACTTCCAAAAACCCACTCAGAAGATATTCATGGAATCGAAAAATCAGTTGCTACGGTCATGATTATCCAAATTCAAAAGATAAAAAGGAAAAGAAAATATTGTTCTTAGTATTAAGTGAGAAACACTGCCCGGCTCCTTGGCTGAATCGTCAGCGTTGAGGCCTTCGGTTCAGAGGGTCCCGGGTTCGATTCCTGGCCGGGTCGAGGATTTTAATCGCGTGTGATTAATTCTTCTCGCTCGGGGACTGCTTGTTTGGTTTGTGATTGTCCAACACTCTCCTCTTCATATTCAGACAAGACATCACACTACCAACCACGACAGAAAACACGCAATAGTGATTACATCCCTCTACATAGGGTTGGCGTCAGGAAGAGCATCCGACCATAAAACTCTGCCAAATCAAAAGTGCGACACAGTTCGCACCAAACTATCGTACTGCATTTCAGCCGTACTTGCTTTGACAACACTACTTACGTAATGATCTTTGCCCCAAACTTCGGAAGTTACAACCTCCATTTTACATCTATTTCAATACAAATATGCCATCATTAAAATTTTTAACTATGTAACTATGGCATGGTAAATGTAAAGGAGCCTTTTTAGTTTTGCCTTCAGAACTAGATTCTTCTCCTGAAATGGTACATTAATTTTATGAGAGAATTCTAAATCATATTTTGGATTCAAATTTAAATATATATATATATACACACACTATTTTAGGTTCCATCTTTCTTTTACTGGTTATAAATGTGACCGGTATCCATGAATTTGAGAATAAGGTGATTTAAGTTCCCAACATAGGATATTCTGTAAATTGTCTTCTGTGGTTCCAACATAAACTCCAGCGAAATACGGTCATTTTCATATTCACAGATGCATATTCGGAAATATTCAACACTGAAAACGTATACTTACTCCTCCCTCTTCATCCAGTCACCTTCACTTAGTCTTAGTACGAATACTTTTTCTAGCGATTGATGGGGATTGTCTTGATTTACGGTGGTTTTCAAAACAATACTTATTGCAAAATCCTTCACGTTTGTATTTAATAATACAACATCATAAAGAACGGCCGGTCTGGGTAGCTCAGACGGTAGAGCGTAGGCCTTCTGACCACAATTTGTCAAGTTAGATACCGGCTCAGTCTGGTGGTATTTGCATGTGCTCAAATACGTCAGACTCGTGTCGATAGATTTACTGGCACATAATATAACACATTCGGAGCAAAATTCCCACACCTCGGCGTCTCCTAAAACCGAAAAATTAGTTATGGAAGGAAAAACAATAATATTACTATTACAAGAAACGTGTTATTTTAGATACGTGGTAGCTAGTTTCCCGCCAAGAGAGCACTGGTTAGAATCTTGGTTAAGGTATGCACAATTAGTGAAACGTAACCTTCTCAACAGTTCGAATTCCTCGTACAAGATTACGTCCTGCAGTATTAGGCTGAAGATCAATATACAAATAAAAGTCCTATCTGCCACAATAAAAATGATCTACATCTAGACAAGTATTTAAATAACTCGATAAGACCTGTAGTCGGTGATTCTGTTCAATAGTCAGCTGTACGTTGAAGGTGGTGATCGCAATTAAATGCTGATAACTCTCAGGTTGCTTGTTATCAGCGGTTGAATAATGGGCGGTAACTAATGCGGAGTCCCACAGTGACAGACAGATAGATAGATAGACAGATAGATAGATAGATAGATAGACGCCAATCATACTTCGCTCAACCTCAGTTTGTAACTTCGGTATGCTTTTCTTGCTGATAAATTAATAATAATAATAATAATAATAATAATAATAATAATAATAATATTTGTTACGGAGTTTCCGTGATTCAGAGAGAGGTGAAAGAAGGTGCTGGTTGGAATGGGTCTATCTACGATATCCTTAAAAATAAAGGTATTATTTCTCTTCAAATCTCAAACTTGACAAACTTTTCATTTAGTGAAATAACAAGGTTACAGGTACGGCAGTTGGTACAAGAAAGAAAACCCAAGGGTTGTAAATTACAAGTCCTGAGCTTTCAGCTCCAATTTTACAAGTTTACAACATCCCAAATATTTCGTTTAGTTAGACGAGGAGAAAAATCTCCCAGTTCAAAAGCACTTAGCTCCAAGGGTTACAAATACGGCCTTCCAATGCCCCGCTCAATATTACACAAAACCCAGAAAGAGTTTACAAACTCTTCGAATTGGACAAAGGAGACTGGCTCCCAATGTCTTACAGCCTACTCAAGGCAACTTTACAAAATCTTATAATGTCAGGCCTTTCTAGGCACAACCTACAATTTACAATTTTGTACACAGGAGTATATATTACCCAAAATACTGGGCCTTCGTAGAAAGAAGAGCAGGTTAAATTGCTGGCCCAAACACAAAATGTATGGAGGCGTACACTTGCGCTCCTAGAAAACTAAGTCTAAAACACTAATGGGGCTCGCGGCCCGATGATACAGAGGCTAATCCCAAGCTACTGAGGTGACTAGAATGAAAGGTTAATTTAATCCATTAGAGGAAAAGAAACAGTTACAAAATCGTAGTCTCCTCAAGATAAATTGAAGGGAACTCGAGAGGGTAACGCACTCTCTATCCCCGATTTATGTTTAAGAGTTTATGAAATTTTACATAAAAAGGAAGAAGTTTACTTTTTAGAGATCAAACGGTTACATAGCTGAAGTTTAGAACATTCCCATCGGATAAGTTGGCGGAGATAGCTACAGATATAGAAAACTGGTGGCCATTACCTGGGCTGATGTACTGCCTGCCGAAGAATGAGGCGCCCCGCCTCCTGTCTTAACACACACATTCAGTTAGTCGACGATCAGTAAGACAAGGTAGCTTGAAAAGCCGCAGCTTCTATACTCGAGGGATTGTTCGAGAAGGCTCTGGACTAAATCCGGACACACCCTCTCTTTTTTTTTTTTGATAACTCAAAAGGTACAAGAAGCCTATTACTGGCTGAAAAATAAGTACAGAAAATTTCTAATTGGCCAGATTCAAAAGCTGGCGGAATGAGAAGGAAGTGTTGCAAACCTTGAAATATTGAAAAAAATGAAAATTAGTTTAGTTGTGAAAACCTACCAACACAAAACTTGTTTAAATCACTCATTCTTCTACTTTGCATCAGAGTGCATTACCTCACTTTCTTGTAATGACATCTATGGAGAAAAGTTCAAACTTCTTGACGTAAAACAAAACAAATAAATCCAGTCAGTTTAGGCAACTTCAAAATAACACATTACTCAATTATTCAGTGGTGACATCTTCTGATTAATGTCCCAACTTCATGCATTAGTGGTATCAAGTTTAGTTTGATAGATAGAGTTCTTTGAGACGCACCTCCCGGTACAATAATAATAATAATAATAATAATAATAATAATAATAATAATAATAATAATAATAATAATAATAATAATAATAATAATAATAATAATAATAATAATATTTTCTTATCGTCTGTTATAATTACTAACGGCTTTAACGGAATCGAAGTGTGTGTATTTCGTCCAGTATCAGTGGTTGTTCAACATATCGGATACTATCAACAAGAAATTGTCGCCAGTAGCGGCGATTGGCAATTAGAAGTGGGGGAAGGGGCAGAATAAATTTATAGACATCAACAAGTACCAGAGTTTAAGGGCTAAAGAAGAGAGGGGGGGAGGTATGAGGCATTAGCTATTTGCTTTACGTTGCACAGACACAGGTAGGTCTTATGGCGGTGATGGGATAGGAAAGGCCTAGGAATGGGAAGGGAGCGGTCGTGGCCCTAATTAAGGTACAGCCCAAGTATTTGACTTGTGTGAAAATGGGAAACCACGAAAAACCAAATTCAGGGCTGCCGACATTGGGATACGAACCCATAGGGCATAAGAATTGAACAAATATAGCTGCGACTTTTTAATGCTCTCTAAGCGAATTTCAATCAAGATGTAAAGGTTGAGTCTACCAACTTTAGTGCGGTAAAATATAACAAAAAACATGAAAACTTTCACTAAAGGGACAATAATTACACAGGTATTACAATTAAATAGAAGTTCGGCGTGATTATGCAATTAAAATGGCATTTAGTATTTTACTACGCAGTAACAAAGTTACAGACACTAGATAGAACTACACAGACACATTTACTGAGCGAGACTGCCAGAATGACGAATGCGAGCGGCAAGAGTGTGAATCATACCTGTGTCCATGACCTTGGTAAAAAACATACTCTCGCTACCCTTCGTCCAAGCACGTGTTTCACGTTTCTGCGCTTTATGAATCAGTTAGCCGCAACGAACGGCATTTTGTGAATATTTCTGCCAAGTATTTGTCTTAATAATGAAAGAAATTAAAGGAAGGAATTATATGAAAAAAACAGTAGGGACTGTACGAATTGATTTTTTTTATAATTTCCAGTTCTAGATGATAATTTAAAATAACTCTTAGGTCCTTCACTCTGTCGAAACTTAAAAAGTAGTACGGTAGTTAAAATGGAATTTTAAAAAAATCTCCTACCGAGCTCGATAGCTGCAGTCGCTTAAGTGCGGCCAGTATCCAGTATTCGGGAGATAGTAGGTTCGAACCCCACTGTCGGCAGCCCTGAAAATGGTTTTCCGTGGTTTCCCATTTTCACACCAGGCAAATGCTGGGGGTGTACCTTAATTAAGGCCACGGCCGCTTCCTTCCCACTCGTAGCCCTTTCCTGTTCCATCGTCGCCATAAGACCTATCTGTGTCGGTGGGACGTAAAGCAACTAGCAAAAAAAATCTCCACTAAGTGGGGGGACTGCCCCCCCCCCTAATCGCCGCCACTGACTGTCACATTTAACCATCCTTAGATGAGATCGACTTGGAACTGAACCAATGTTATTGTGAACCGGAGGGAATCTACTAACCGACTAGACAGTTAAAATCGGCTGGGAAAGGTAAAGAAGAAATGACACAGGTTTTTTTTACTCTCTTCCTTGCATTGTGCACCTGCTTCGATTCCGTCCTTTAAGTTCTGGAGGGGATTTCGTGAATTTCCTCACCGGAAAAACACGCGTTTAGAGAAGTTTTCCAACTTCTTCCCAAAGGTATTATTAGGACCAACTTACTCACTAGAAGACAAACACATATCTGGTTGAACGCATCGATAATACAGCGGCATCGAACCTAAATGGAATTTTTTTCAGGTGAAAGTTTTTATTACTCGTCACGCAATATGGTCATATTGAGTGAGCAATTACGAGTACTTATGTTGGTGTCAGCTGTCAGGTGAACTGCAGACAGCTCAAGGTGATAGCAAGACAGATGAGGGCGAACTCATTAGCGACGACTGGAGGACCAATTAATTTCCAGTTTAACGCACACAAAAAATAGCTCGCTCTCCGTCGTTTGTTCCTCTGGAGATCATATCAAAGTTCAAAGGACCAGAATTGCGCAGACAAACAAGAGAAAATTAACAGCTGAAATACTCATTGTTCACGGTACCTGAACTCATGTTATCCTGTTATATTTACGCCTGGATAGCCAAGAGTAAAATGGCTGCGTTGTAATGAAACCCAGACGGCCAGTAATCCTAATAACGTCCTTCTCAACGGTGCATTAAACTGATATGATGTAACTTTATGTTTCCGTGTTAATTTATAACAGGGGTTAGGGATTCACGGGTCTTTCTTTCCGTAACGTTTTAATTCTTAGCAGTCGAATACATTTCTCTGGTGGCATAACTGGCAGGGTGCGAAATCGCGGGGAGGGAAGGGGGATTTCCCCCCCACCGATGATTTTATCTCAAAGGTTCCCCCCCCTAAAATTTCCCGGGGGGAATCTTTCATTATAAAATAACGAGGAAAATGCAGAACACATAATTTATTACTGAAATGAATGATTTTTACTGTACATATTTTCATAAAATCATCAGCAATAATACAAACGACTGGCAGACCTTGAGCAATAAAATAACGCAGCAGTGGCAATCCAGATCTGCAGTCTATTGTTCATGTTTCGCTGTGGCAAATCCATCTGAAACCCGGCCAAAATGTAACTGACTGTACTTGAAGCTCTCCTCTCTTGTAATTGCTCCAAGTAGCTCGAGCTGTACTTCTTGAGGAGCGTATACTTCCGATAGGTAGCCAGTAGGACATAGTGTACAAGCTGACAAATTCGTTCAGTCAGCAGAGGAAATTCCACTATTAAAACAATAAATCAGGACAAATCGCGCGCGGTCTGGCGTTTCTTAAGAAAGGAACAGACTCTCATAAACTTCTCAGCTGATTGGAATAAATTTTTAATGTTTATCACACTTGTTATAAAAAATTCAAACAAAAAGATTTAAAATGTAAATTTACTGGGGGAGGGAGTAATTACAGGGGAATTTTATACCCCCTCCCCTGCCGGTTATTGCCTGAAGTAAACACTAGTAATTAAGCCGTATGTTCTTTCTCCCTCCCCACCATGTATTTCTGATTTCGCACCCTGCATAACTCTACTCGTATTTCCTTTTTAGAAAATATGCGAATCCATTGCTACAAATTCAAGAATTTTTTAAAGTATAAACTGACATTATTACGTGATTACAAATGCTGGAAATTCAGAATGTCGTACGTCGCACCCACACAAACAGTTCTTATAGCGACGGTGGAATATGAAAATGCTAGGATTAGGAAGGAAGTGACCATAGCCTTAATTAAGGTATAATATCAGGATTTCCCTAGTGTTAAAATCGGAAACCGTGGAAAAGAATCTTTGAGGCTACCGACAGTGGCGCTCGAATCCACCATCTCTCGAACCCAAGCAGACAGCTACGTTCAGTGAGCCCTCATTTTAAATGGAAGCAACCATTACAAATTCCTTATTTAAATCCCTTGGAGTGTTTATTTATGGGACCAAATGAAGAAGCTAGTGGAAGCGCATGGCTCAAATACTCCAAAAGACTGTATTTAATGCAGTAGTCATGAAAAGAAACGACACCTCAGCATGTAAACATGCACGAAGAAGGTAACTTCCTCACATAGGGTGTGCATTCAAGCTGATGTTGGCCAAACTGAACACCTTTTGAAAATCCAGGACAATCGTTTTCATGACACATTCCGTGACTTTAAACTGCCTCGGGTAGCTACTTGGATTTCATGTTCGAATATCCGATAACAACTGTATGCTTTACGAAAAATATTTTCAGAGCTGTCACCAAATATGAATAACTTTAATGCAAGCGTTACACTATTCTTGCCGTGACTTTTCCCATAAAAATAAATGGTACCCATATAGTTCTAACCCTTTAATAACAACCATAATCACACTCCGCTCTGACCAAGTTGGCTGACACAGACTTGATGTAAGCACTGCCGTCGATCTACATAGCGACAATATTAGGACCTCATCCTACGGAGCTCCCTTCACTGACAGGGAGACAGAATTTGTTGGGGTCTGTAGTTCAAGAGACAATGTGTGACGTATTCGGCGGTCATAGCTGAAGATAGATACGAATGAAGCTATGACGCTGCATGATGATGTCCTGAAATCAAAAGGGCATTTTTCGTAGACATCGATACCTCGCATATCGATAGCCTAATCCAGTGCTCTTCCTATCCATTATTTCCCTTAAGACAAGTCTTGCCTCGTAGGATATGTAATCCGTAATTTTCGTTGGGTTCATTTTCCTATGAAAATGAACCTTGCCGTACCGTACTACAGGAATGTATATTTGGTGACGTACTTACCCCTGAAGTGTTACGTATTTAAGGATCATTTTCTTTTACACCTGTGCATAGAAAAATTAATGATGATGCTTGTTTAAAGGGGCCTAACATCTAAGGTCATCGGCCCCCATGGGGAAATGAACACAATGAAAATTGTTCTGATAAACGGCATATCCACACATGGCTGGAAGGCGTGACCTGTCTTAACGGAAATAATGGAGAGCAAGAGCATTCGGAGATACGAGATTTTCTTATTAAGCCAACGACATAAATCGTACTGTCCTTTGAAAATAATAGTAATCTGCTAGATAACATCAGGTAGCCTGATAACTCAGAACTAGAGCGTGATTAGTCTCGTGCAGTGTGGAATTCAGGTTATAATTCTTATACATTTTTTATTTACGTCACACCGACACAAATAGGTCTTATGGCGACGGTGGGAGAGGAAAGGCCTAAGAGTGGGAAGCAAGCGACCAAGGCCTTAATTAAGGTAAAGTCCCAGCATTTTCCAGGTATGAAAATGGGAAACCACGGAAAACCATCTTCAGGGTTGCTGACAGCGGGGTTCGAACCAACTAACTTCCGGGCGCAAGCTCACAGCTGCACGTCCCTAACCGCACGGCCGACTCGCCTGGTGAATTCAGATTATAGAGCCTACCATTCATACTTGTATCATGAGAATATCATAACCGACCACTACATTCTCATAGGCTCCACCATTTACTGTTGTTGTTGTTGTTGATGTTGTTGGTGGTGGTGATTATTGTTTTAAGAGAAAGTACAACTCGGCAAACACCCTCTGGTTGTTGTTGTTGTTGTTGTTGTTGTTTGTACCGAGTTCGATAGCTACAGTCGCTTAAAAGCGGCCAGTATTCAGTATTCGGGAGATAGTAGGTTCGAACCCCATTGTCGGCAGCCCTGAAGATGGTTTCCCGTGATTCCTCATTTTACACCAGGGAAATGCTGGGGCTGTACCTTAAGGCCATGGACACTTCCTTCACACTTGCAGCCCTTTCCTGTCCTATCTTCGCCATGATATCTATCGGTGTCGGTGCGACGTAAAGCAACTTCAAAAAAAATCTGTTGCTTGTGGTGGTGGTAGGAGCAGCGAAATCGATCATGTTATACTGTATAAGTCAATAACGGAGTTATAGGGGTAGAGCTCACATTAGGCACTATTTTACGTCCATGTGAGTGTTCACATAGTATAGGGGTGGCACTTACATGTGGGTCGGTCTCCCGTCCATGTGAGTGCTTACATAGTAGATTTAGAATTTTATTTCATTTTATTTCATTTTAATTTATTATTTGGTTTGAATGGGAACATGCACTTGAAGCATGCTTTGTTCAGCAAATAAATTGTACCTTAATTATGCTAATACCGATTAATGGCTCTGTCACTGTACAGTTAAGTTTCCATAACTATAGTCTATGTAAAATGGAAAGCTGTTTCCACTGCGATCGTTTCCAATGAAGTAAACGTATTTAGGCTTGGCACAAAATGTTACCTATTGCTGTGAAATTCCATGGAGCGCAATGCATTGTATAAGTGGAATAACCTGACATCTTAACAGCCATTTAGTTGGACAGTTCTGAGAAGGCTCTCGTAGCCAAAACGCTATACTGCTAAAATAAAGTGTGGAATAACATTCAAAATCCATTATATAACTAAATACGCGTTACTCTGGAATTATGTTACCAATATATTGTATTTAATAGCACTGGATCAGTCAAATAAATTTAATCTGAATTAGGCAATCAGTTTGGGTTGCTTTATGGAGATTCTTCGAAAAAGATATCGATAGTGGATACTTAAAAAGTAATTATTACTTCTAATTAAGAATCTCATAAAGAGAGCATGTGCGCAGAGAATTCGTCTACGTAGTTATCATTTTTCAGAGCACACTGAAATTATAACCTATTCAGAGACCCTTTGGGAGTGTAAATTTTCAATTCCACCAGTAGAATTTAATAATAATGTATTCCTTTTAAAACTGCCTCTGACTACAGGCAAGGGATACAGTGAGTGAATTTAAATCCCTGGCATACCTGAGGAGAGGATTTAGGACCCTTGTTATATAAAAATAAAGTCCAAAAAGTCGGTAAAATCAAACAGAATCTAGATCTCGGATAATTATAACAATCAAACTTGGAAGAGAATGAGAGTTGACAAAGGAATATCAAAAAACTGACATGAAAGAGATGAGCCCTGTGAAAGTAAGTAGAAACAACTCTATATTCAACTACAGACCAATTCAGCAGTCACTGGTCGGAACTTTGCCCTAAACAGGGGTTATTTGAATAGCCAATAAATTTACTGACACTGGTCTCTCGCCTTTAGGCGCTGCGGCGATTATTTGATTCTGCAGCCTAGAGTGAGGTAAGAAGTTTAATGTCCAACTCTGTGCGCTAATTAGTCTGTGTACACTAATGGGATCTCATTTTCTCCAAAAAAAAGGCTCACCATCAGGAACATCTTGGGGGAAAATAAATTAATAAATGCATTCATACGTACCTACATACATGCATAATTCAAATCATCAATAAATTAATTAACGAATTATCTACGGTAAAGCCCCAGCATTTTCCTGGTGTGAAAATAGGAAATAACGGAAAACCATCTTGAGGGCTGCCGACGGTGGGGTCCGAACCCACCATCTCCCGAATACTGGATACTGGCCGCATTTAAGCGACTGCAGTTATCGAGCTCGGTATAAGTAATTCCAGTTTGAATAAATAATTATTAGTAGTGCAAAAATTGATAAGGAAAATAACAATGAATAAAATAATGCTTTCCATATTAGGTTACTGAAATAAATCGTACAAATAATTTAAGCGAAAGCTTCATCTCCCTCTGAGGATCGGAGGTTGATTGTCGATCTCTGGACCAAAGGATTATGGGATGAAGCAGGGTGGATGTAGTCAGATTTTTTAAGGGTGAAAAATGTTCATTTGATACTCCACGCCGTTCGATGCCAGCATGTTAAAATCTCTGGTAACAAATTTGGCGTTTACCCGACAAAATTAATTTAATGCTCAGCTTAAATTGTCCAGCAGAAATTGACACAGAAGCAGCCTAGATGGCATCAAATGGAAACGCATGCACATTTTAAATGAGTCCATATTATTTATTTATTTATTTATTTATTTATTTATTTATTACAAGTCATAGAGGTTTTATGGATGGTCTAGTAAAAAGGCAAGCCCCAGTACATTAACTGCTTCAGAGACCCATTATTACAAGCACTTGTTAAGTTATTTCGTAAATGCTAATCGTGCAAAATTGTGTTTAAGTATTTTAAATGCCGAGCAATAAAAAATATAATTTTACTAACCTTAAGCTAGCAAAAGAGGCTCCTCCCAATATAAGTTACTCAACCTTCCTTCAAGTTATCGCTATAGACGAAACACTTCAAAATAACTCTCGAGACGCAGCCATGGAAAAAATTCGACTGCGCATCTCTCATTGACCTATCACAGCATGACAAAACTGTCGTTCTAACGACATTCGACATCCACGTCAGAACGATGCAAGAGTTTCCAATCGATATGGCCTAATGAGTCAACAAAAAAGAAAAGATCATGTCGTGAAAGATCAACTTTACAACTTGTAAGAACAACTTGGAGACTCGTACGAGGTTAAAAGCAGCTCGACAAGACATGTTGTATGAAAGCAGGAGCGTGGTTAAGCGTTGTGTGTTACGACAATTATATGGTATCCTATTTTTAGCCCTATGAATTATGTGGTGCCTAATGAAAGTTGGTCGCTACCTGCGATACGACACAAATTACAGACTGCCGAACCTAGTGAAGGTCTCATTTTGTAGGTGAATAAATTATGTTAGCATTACTTTGACGGAGAGCCTAATATTGACAGTTGGAGAGCTATCATTGTAGTTCTGAGTTGCCAATACACTAAGTTCCTTCCGGGATCCACACCAAGTTCTGCCGTACAATAGACATAACGCCATTGGTATGATGTTTAGGAGGCTAGCTGTACAATAGTTTGTGGTTCCGTCATGAGGACAAATAATCTGAACTACGATCCGGAAATAATTGTTTTTAAACTAGTTTTACGTCGCACTGGCAAAGATATGTCTTAAGGCGACAATGGGACAGGAAAGTGCAAGGAGTGGGAACGAAGCGGCCGTGGCCTTAAATAAGGTAGGCCTACAGCCCCAGTATTTGCCTGGTGTGAAAATGGAAAACCACGGAAAACCATCTTCAGGGGTGCCGACAGTGAGCTTCGAACCCACTATCTGCCGAATAGTGGATACTGGCCGCCCTTAAGGGACTGCTGCTATCGAGCTCGGTCGGAATTTTTTTTTCTTGCTGTTTGCTTTACATCGCACCGACACAGATAAGTCTTATGGCGACGATGGGATAGGAAAACACTAGGAATGGGAAGGAAGCGGCCGTGGTACAGCTCCAGCATTTGCCTGGTGTGAAAATGGGAAACCACGGAAAACCATCTTCAACGCTGCCAACAGTGAGGTTCGAACCCACTATCTCCCGGATGCAAGCTCACAGCTGCACGCTCCTAACCGCACTGCCGGAAAGAATTTAATTTGCATTCCAATAACTTTCAAGTCGGATTAGCTTCCCAGCCTTTCCTCAGAAAACTTTCAGATTAACCTTATTACGTTTATTACGTGAAAAATAGTTTCAAATTCCATTCTCTTCTGTCCAAAAACTGGCGTTTCTTTTCTCCAAAGTCAGTTCCTAGCAAATTTTGGGATTGATTCTAATATTGGAATTGGAGCCGCTTTCTGTACAACAATCATGTAATAGCTCACACACACACACACACACACACACACACACACGTCCCAGGAATCCACAAGTCAACGTGCGCAATTCAGAAGCACATGATTGGTCTTATCACACGAAAGAAATACGTAAAAAGATTTTTGGAGTCCTTCACCCTCTTACACGGCAGAGTGATGTATTTCCATTTGTTCTAAAGGCCAAACTAATACAGACACTGGTTCTCCCAATTCTTGATTATTGTGACGTTGTTTTAGTTGACATGACGAAAGAAGAAACACTTAAACTTCAACGAGCACTGAATTCCTGTCTGCGATTTATTTACAATATCGGGTAGGATGTTCATCCCATACTATCAGGCTCTCTCATGACTGAAGCCTGATAAACGCCGGCATGCTAACGATGGCGTTTAGAGTATTAGCTGAAAATCAGCCACTGTGTATTTCTTCTAAATTCACCTTTCTATCATCATTTCACAACTTAAATACACGTTCGAGATCCTTTCTTTCTATTCCAGTGCACCGCACAAATACAATTAATAGATCATTTGTGGTGACCGGTACCAGACTATGGAATTCCCTGCCAGCTCAGGTCAGAGAAACTAGCTGTTTGTCAAGATTTAAGGTCGCCTGCCGAGACTACCTGCTGAGTACAGCTGACTGAATTGTTGAAGTATGAATGTGTGAGTGCCTGAGGATTAGTCATTTTGAAGAGTTTTTAATATTCATTAGTTTTATATTCATTTAGTTAGTAATTTATTCAATTCGTTTTCATTTCTATTAATTTTTGTAGTTTTAACAAGGCCTATATTAAGTATCTTAGAATTTTATTTAAGATTTTGAGTAGAATGCGGTTAAGTGTAACAGAGGGCCTCGAGCCCTAATTTCGTCACTGTAAAAAAGGCACTAATAAATAATAAAAATAATAATAATATTATAAACCGCGGGAGCCAAGATCCGAATCTCGGAATGAGGAGACGTTTTGTAGGTGAATCTAGCTCTGAAGGGGCCTGGTTGTTTTCCCAGACATTTTGACAGGTATGGTTAGAGATATAATTTGTTTGGCATATCACAATATTTCACTGCCAACAGGCATATTTAAATGTAGCAGAAGGAATTTTGTATTTTCTTCAAACGTATAGCATTGGGTAATTTTCCCCATAAACACTCCCTCTCCATTTATGGTCTTTCAAATTGCTTTTACATCGCCCCGACGCAGATAGGTCTTATGGCGACGATGAAATGGGAAAAGCTAGGAGCGGAAAGGAAGGGGCCGTGGCCATAATTAAAGTACAGCCTCAGTACTTACCTGGTGTGAAATTAGGAAACGAGAGTTGCTGACAGTGGGGTTCAAACCCGCTATCTCCCGAATGCAAGATGACAGTTACTTGACACATATTACCCAGCCACTCGCTCAGTTATTGTTGTTGTTGTTGTTGTTGTTGGGACGTGGTATATGAAGTTCCACTGTCACTGGCTTCTCACCAAGACGACCGCGGTTCAATTTCCTTCTAAATGTATGGGGGAATATTAAATAGGAGGTCACATCTCTGTAGTTTGAAATTAACGTAAAACTGAGGCGTCGTGGACATTACATGATTCACGTAAAATTACAACCTTGTTTGTTGTTGTTGTTGTTGTGCGATTCCTTTCTAATGCACGAGGGAATTTTGAAATGAATAGTCATGTACCTGCGGTCCAGAATGGCTGAGCGAAAGAACGGTTAACAAAGGGCATCTTCCAAGGTAATCCTGATTAATTATAAAGAGAAACTCATATCGCAATTGTTGCCAGATATAGCAGATGATATCAGAAGTACAGGAATGGATGGAGGGAGAGCAATGGCGATAAATCGAGTTGAACTGCATGTCTTATAAGAAACTGAAAGGCTTAACAATGAGGTCTTTAAGCTATAGGCCGGACTGAGTGGTTCAGTTGGTTGAGGCATTGGCCTTCTGGCCCCAAATTGACAGGTTTGATCCTAGCTGTCTGGTGAAATTTGAAGGTGCTCAAATACGTCAGCCTCGTGTCGGTACATTTACTGGCACGTGAAAGAACTCCTGCGGAACCAACATTCCGGCACATCGGCGTCTCCGAAAACCGTCACCAAGTATTAGTGGAACGTAAAAACAATAACATCATCATTATTATTATTATTATTATTATTATTATGATTATTATTATTATTATTATTATTATTATTCGTAAGCTGTATAATTAGAATAATGAAAAAGAATGTGGCTGAGACGTAATTCTCAGAAATCATCTTGGAGTCTAGAAGAATTAAAGTGGAACAAAGAAAGCAACTCTCAGGATGGGCGAGTTTGAAATTTTAACAGATTTCTTTACTCATTTAGTTTTTACTTTCGGTTCAATACACACTGTATTCCCTGTCGATGGAATATACTCCCAACATGTTGCATTTGTCACCAGTTTATTGAAAACGGTCACTAAGAGATAGAATGCATGGTGTACTCTAACTAGACTACGCTTTATTATGAGTCATACACTGAAATTCGGAACACCTTTTATTTCTTCATTTCCATGTTTATTTGTAGTAGTTTACACTAATTCACGTCACCAATGCACTTATAAATAGACAATGGACAAAGCGTTGAGTCCATTTTACTAATTAGTCCATGATGTAAATTTCACTAATGAATTTTCAGTTAGGGAAATTAATGATAGCGACAAAATCCATTATGTCACAGTTAGTTTAGGCTTTCTGGTCGTATCTAATACATGAATCGCATGCAAACTGCATGTTAAGTACACAGAAAAACCTATTCAACTGCACACTGGTTGGACATGAAAACGCCAGCTTAGCATTTCGCGGGCGGTGCCTTCTGATTGGCCTATGATGGCCTTGGCATTTCTGCTGTGTTTGCTAGAATCTTAGCGACAGGTTCGACACTATTACCAATATAACCGTAGTGGTGAATATAGGACAATACGACTGCTCCCCAGCAAGGTCACTTGTAAAGATCGGAGTGTCATGTGGTCAGCGTTACGACATCCTCAGTCGTTTCGCTTGACTTCCACAATTGTGTGTGCTATATTTATTGTCAATTAACTCCTCAGTTAGTCACGCGAGGCTAAGTGAAACTCAGTGAACCCCGCTGCAGTCTTTAATCCAGAATTCAATTTCCTGGGCTCGTCGAGAATCGAACGCAGGACGTCTGGATTAGAAACAGGTATACTAACCCCCCTTCCCAGACAACGGACGACGGAGCTTGTCCACTAGTATCCCACTGTGATGTTATAGTAATACTATAATGCATTTGTGAAAACAAAATATTCAGTAAGATATGTAAATAAATCAAAATCAAAATAGCCTTGTAACTCCCCTCAGAGGTATGATCTCCTGCAATTCAGGGACAGTCCTCAGTTTAACTCATCAGGTGAGCAGGTACTGAGGAGCATTATTATACTGGTTATTTCCTAGTTTGTTTCGTCTCACCTTCGAGTGATTCTTTCCTAGTTCTCCAGTATTCAATTAAATTTATTGTGGGAAAATAATAAATTACTTTCATTGCCGGAGCGCTCATCAACAAGAACACCATAAGAAGACGAAAAAGTATTATTTTAGGATCCGTCTTTTCACATCAACGTTTTTAGCAATCACCCATGGATCAGAAATGGCCATAATATTCTAGAAGGGAATTTATGGACACGCTGAAAATTGCACTGAGAGGAATTTCCTAGGCCACTCTGATATTTGAACCCCCAACCTCTGAAGTATGGTTCTATCAGTCACGATATTTTGTTTATTTTTATAACATATTTGCAACATACATCAAAGATAAATCTGGACACCTTTCAGGAAAGTTCTCTAACCGATGCGTGCTTTGCATACGCTACAGGCTGTCCATAGGAAATGTTTGACGTTGGTTGGCTGCACTGCGGATCTTAAGAAATATAATGCTGATGAGCAAGAATGACTGAAGTTTGCATTTTGACCGATATTATACAAACTAATGTACAGAACGTAGAACATAGTATGTACATATTACAGTACATAAAGATGTATTTCCTATATTAAATTGAAAAATATACTTTTATGATATCTATCTGTTTACGATTTACCACCGTGGTGTTGGATTGGAAGAAACTTGAACGCCAGGTTGGGAATATAAAACTGGAGCAAGTCGATCATTTCAAGTACTTAAGATGTGTATTCCCCCAGGATAATATTGTAGGGGATTTTGGTATTCCAGTGGGGAATCCAACGTCATTATTAAATAAATTCAAACAAACCTAATGCAGCTGCGAGAAAAAAAATTTGTAAGATCTATCGGGATCTTAATATTATCATCCAACAGACTGTTAACATTTTGAAAAGTGATACAATAATGTGCACTTGTAATGACTCCGTAGATTGCAGTGATGTTAATCAAGCATTACATTTTCCTGTTGAATGCTAAACTTGCGTCAGCCTTCAGGAACGTCACCTAGTTATAAAGACTATTACCTGTATTACTATGTTCAAGAAAGAAACAAATTCACCCCGCTGAATGAGATGCATTCCATCGAGAAAGAGCAAATGATGCAAATAATTCCCGAATCAAATTTGTAGCACTGAAATACCTAGAACGAAGAATCCACGATCAAAATTTATTGGATGTCACTGCTCAGTCTTAGTGGTATGTGGGAGTTATATCTCATGCTTTTAGATTTATGTAGTAGCAGTGCATAAAACATAATGGTGCAGATGAATCATTTACTGCACTGAAAGGGCATATTCTTTCACTAAACTGTTCAAAAATTTATACCTCGCGTCCATTTAAGTCAAACAAAGGTTTTGGTTTTCTCAGTATCATTTCAGAGGTCCTTGCCAGTAGATGAAGATGTGCGCGTAAGCATGCCGAATATGACACAATCATTTCACTCAAAGAAACGAATGTTTCTTTCAATTGTAAAAAATTCGTGGTTTCGAGTGTTCTTTATATTTTCATGTAAAGGGGGAGATAATAAACTAAATCTGGTACCAAATTCAGTTAAAACGTTCTGGTTTACTATATATCGCCGAAAGAGACAGACGGACTAGGGATTTTAAGTACTGTATACAGATATGCAAATAAGATGAGTAGAAGTACAGTACGTACAATGGTAGGGACGCTTAGAGGCTTGCACACAGAATAAAGGAATAATAACCTGTAACATAAATTTCTCGAACAAACAATGTGAGAAAAATCTGATTTCTGGAAATTACTAGCATATCTTTTTCAATATAATTTTCCCTGTAATGAACCTTTCCGAATATTCTAAAATAACACTTAGAAATTTTTATGATGAAGCATTTTTCATTATTTTTACGGTGGTGACGATAACTTGTTACTGAACAAAACTACAACATTATTAGTGTTATGTCTAGTTTGACTTGTAGAACTACATTGTAGGGATTCCATTCATTGTTGGAGGTGAATGGTGCTGATAACGTATATTATTACTCCGCTGATCCTCTGTGTACATCACCTGTTCACGAACAAATGTATTATCGATCCCAGTCGTGACATTCATATGGCACGCAGATTAGCAGCGAGTTAAATCAACCCGAAGTGCTGATATTACGCTACATCAAACACTCTTTGCTTACCGTAATCGTCATATATAAACCAGCAGTGTGCAATTTTCTCTCGGTGATGCACAATTTTTACACCTAAAATGATGTGGACTAAAATAAATCTCAGATAACTAGGGAAGATTTTTACGGTAGATAACAGTTTCAAGTGAAAACAGAAAGAATTCAGCTTCAAGAAAGGAATAAAGTCAGCATAAATGTGCGATTATTGTTCGATACATCATTATAAAAGTGGTAATCATACAGTAGCTGTATCATATATAATAGTCCAAATGTCTTTTTATCCCTTACATTATAAGCAGGCTACACTTTAATATTTTTTTAAAAAATACGTTAAAACTTAAAATTTTATACGTCAACATCTAATTTTTGCTTAATGAAATTGAAATTATTCTGGTGTAATGTTTTTACTTTCATTCTAAAAGTTATATTGTAAACGCCGATTTGACTCTTTGGGGGCAACAGAGCAATGAATTTAGAGAGTCATATAAAATATTACACTATATATGATTTCATATTATATAATTGGTTTAAATGTGTATATTTTATATTTAAAACTATGCTAAAGTGTACGGTATATTCTAGATTATCTGTTTATTTTCTGCATATTTCAGATGTAATATTTGTGAATTCAAATAACATATTGTTTTCTTCTTATTGTTGTAAGGGGAAATAAATCTAGGTAACCTTCTCTTTATTAATAATATTTGCTCTGTCTTAAATCTAGTATATGTAAAGGAAATTAGGAATTAGTCATTCAGCTGAGCCAGCTGCAGTGATTACGTGCAGTTTTAAAGTGAATGTAAGTTCTAATTTTTAAATTAAGGTTAATAATTTTTAAAGTAACATTTTGAAATTCCGCGAAGTTAAGTAAGTCACATGAAAACTGAGATTTAATATATAAACTAGGATTAGATATTATAAAATAAGATAATGTTTAAACGTAAAGATTTTACCAGAGTCGTTAAGTTCTTGAAATTCGAAGAATCAGGTGGTGTTTTAGTGTTTTTTGGAATAACATCTCCTATAATGAACATTTAACTTTATAATTGATTTAATTTCGTTTTCGATGTGTATATCGCCATTGTAAGTAATTGAGTTTAAGAAGGAGCATGATATCACTATGTCTCCTTGTAGATAGGCCACATTTCTAGTTGGTTTTAAACACAGATTAAGTAGAACAAAGAAAATACTAGAAGTTAGAAATATAAATAATTGCAATCTGAAAATTGAAACACTTCATAATTTGAAGGTTAAAAAAGGAATAAGTAGGAAATGAAGGAGGCAGAGGTAAAAGGTCACAAAGAGATTTTGGATGCTTGTTTATTCATGTAAGGGAATTTGGTCATAGAGACCAGCAATCAAATACATCAACCTGAACGTTAAGGAGCAATACAGAAAGAAAGAAAGAAACAACAAATAGAAGCAGATACCTTTGTTAAAATTGTTAAGGAAGTAAACCGAGGACATTACAGTAATGTGAAGCTTGAAAGGACAATTGAAAATTTAATGAATACAAAATATACGTTTTTGCACAAATTTAGCGATGTCCAATTAAAAGGAAATGATGAACCAGTTTATGTAACAGTAATTTGCAACACAGAAACAACGACCAATAAACAACTAAAGAGAAAACGAAGTTAAGGACTGAACTATTATTCTTACTCTTTATGGCCTTTTTCCAGTTCAATGACGTTGGCACTTGAGGTGGTTTTGGCCCAGTTGTACGGTCAGATGCCTTTCCTGATATCTCTATGTGGAAGGCTGTACTCGCTATTACGTGTTTTGATTTTGGTTTGCAGTGTGGTGTGTTGTATGTAGATAAAGAGCTATGGGTTAAGAAAGACGAACATAAGCATCGAGTTCCCGATCCAGAGAAATTAAAATCCTCGGCTGAGCTGTGGATCGAACCCGGAGTCCTCTCAGTGGTAAAATTTCTATCTCATGATTGCAGATGGAGTAACTGGCCTATCATTGCATACCTCATAATGGTGGAGATGATTCATTCACTTCACTGATAGAAGGTAGACCTAATTTTCACTAAACTGTTCAAGTGTGATGGTCATCATTATATTGCATTTGTACGCCAATACGCAGACCATTCAGCCCAGAAGCCGCAAAATGACTGAAATAATGCACAACTGTAGTGAGAATATTAACGAGACCTAACTGATACAGACAGTACTCAGTCTGTTAAACTGGGAAAGAAAATATTGATGCAGTAGGCTCGATGTATTTTTTCGAAGCTAATTAGAATGTAACCTATGAGCCAGTTTGGATGCGAATTTCTGTTTCTAGGAGTCAATCCGGACGCCAAGCCAATTCGTATGCAGTGGTACATCATGTGTTCTTATATTAAATAATAAAGTGCTGATAGGGTCTCCTTCAGGTATTCCTATAGTCTAAAATATGGGTTTTAATATTAATAAATTATTGTCCACACTGAAATAATTCTCTGATAAATTACTTCTGATTATCTGCAAGATGTAATGATCTCCTATGATGTTTTATAACTTATCCAACATCAATCTCCTGCTCGATTGCTTTTGAAAAGTCTATGAAAACAGCATATAGCTTCCCTTTTGGTATTCTAAGTGTTTCTTCAATTTCTTCAAGAAGACATTTAATCGCATGAAGAGTCGATCTTCCGGTCCTGAAACCAAACTGTTTGTCCGGGATGCAATGCTCAACTAGTTTTTCTAATCTCTTTTATATTAGTCCTGTGAAGATTGTAAATAATGTGTTTTCTAATGCAATTCCTCGATAAGAGTTTGGGTCATTTACATCTCCCTTTCCTTTACACAGAATTTTAACATGGAATGTCTCCATCAATGGGATATAATTCCTTCAGTTAGGCATTTATTCAATAGCTCTGATACCGGTTCTTTCAGTGCCGTACAGCTTGCTTTGATATGCTCATAGAAAATCAAATCGTGACCAACTGCTTTTCCATCTTCCTTTTTTAGTATTATCTCTTCTATTTCAGTTATTATTAATAGGACCACTTCTAAAAAATTATTTACTCAATCATTTTTCTGCCTGATATCCCTGGATTGTAGGATATCTGTAAAATGTGTCTTCTATGATTGTATTGGTACATATCTTGGAAACTTAAGCTGTTTCGCTTTCAAAATTTTAAATGGTTCTTTCTTTGCTAGTGCTATCAGTTCTTCTTCTTCTTCTTTCTTATTGTAATGTCTATGTTCCTCTTTAATTGTAGTCTTATATATTCTTCTTTTCTCAGCATATTACTTTCTTAACAGTTTGTGAATTCTTTGTTTAATGTAGAGCTTCGATAGCTTCCTTCACCTTGGAGTAGCATATTCGATTGAACCGAGGCCTCGTCTTCCTTACAGGTGCATCTGGCTGTTTAATAGAGTGTTTAATGAGTTCTTCTATTCTTTACAGTGCTTTATTATATTGATGTCCTTAATTAGTTGTAATAAAGTAGGTATTTTGACCCCGCTGCCATTAAGTTTGTCCATATCTAGCTTTCTCGACGATTTTTCCCGAGGTGCTTCTCTTTTAATTTCAGTTGTTACTGCGAATGTCGTTTGTACTGGAATGTGTTTCCTTATGATTACTCCGTGCAAAACTTTGGTTGTGTTTTCCTCTTGGCTTTCAAAGTTAGTGAATAAAAGGTCTATGCAGCTGCTTCCATTCAGTCCTATGTATGTATGTTCATTTCTTTTATTGTGCAGAGTGAGTCCTTCTTCCTCCAGATATTTAATAACAGTCCGCGCTTTTTCTTTCTGAGATTCATCAATTCTGCAGTTGAAATCTCCTCTGGAATCAGATGTTTGTTGTCATACACTTGTGTAAGGGCCGTATTCATTTCTTGAATAATCTCATATGACTTCCACTCTGGTTGAAAATATTCGCTGATTATCCAACAAATTGCCATTTGACCCAATAAGAGATTGTCTGTTTTATGTACTACTTCGAACGGGCACAGAACTGTGCTTAAAAACATGAAATTCCTACTTTAGGCCGCCCTCTATCTCCTTGAGATGCGAAGTTATTCACTGCATATTTTCCTTGCATATGCAAATAAGAAGGTTTCATTCAGAGTCGCTATGTCATATGTACTAAACAATTTTTTCAGTAACTGCACTTAATACACCATTTAACCCTTCAACATCCCATAAAAGACACCTTAATTCACGAAGTTTCACTGATTGATTGGAATTCAAATCCTTAATGAGAGCTGAGTTAGTCAACTCGTATCTGTCTGACTTTCTCCTGCTCTTAAAATCGAAGGGCTCGAAATATTATGCCTTCTGGACAGAATTTTTAGTCATCTACCTTTTCTTTTTCTGGGAAAGGCACACCGAGTTTGAATGCTTTGTTAGGCAAGTTTGTGTTTATATTACCTCACTAACTTCATTTTCCTCCAAGCAAGTTCTGATGACCTCTTCAGTCGTCGACTGCTTAAATCTTCCCACATACATCGATGCTAATATTCCTGCCGCGGATAGCCGTCCATTATCTCTTTTCTTTCCAAACTATTGTATCTTCCTTTAATATACCATCTTTCCCTCTTGCATTGAACCTTTATTGCTGACACTATAGTTATTATCTTTAAAAACATTTACACATCTTCAAGACTACGAGTTCGAAATAATTTACCCCCACTGGGACAGTAGATGTGTTCGTTTGGGACTCCAGAAGCTTGTAACTCGTCTTTCGACGATCGGCCACCTTAAACTTGAGACGTTTCCGGTAAGACATTTGACGATCAACATTAGTTATTTGGACTTCCTGGGATTTTGACAGGCCGCAATATTCTACTGAATACATTTTTGATATTTTGAAGTCATGTATTGTCCATATATCGCGATATTTCACGATAAAAGAAATTTCTCGTAATTCTTCGCACCACAATATTTTCTCAATTGTTCAGTACTTGAGTTTTTGCCGTTTACTTGTAGAACTCACTACGAAGATTCAAATGATACCTCACACTACTATCCCGGAGCTCAGAGCTACACTGTTTGTTCATAGCAAGCCACGAGAATTTTAGTAGGCATACCTCAAAACCTATTACATCACTCATTGACGTCATACCGGGTTCATATTCTTATTTCTGGTTTTTCCTCTCTAAAATTAAATATTTAACACTGACGTCACACGTATTTTATAGAAAGTACTTCGATTTGAAAACTTCCATATTCTTTGTAGTGCTCGCCATTGCAAGTACGGTTCCGAAACTATAAATGAGGCGTCTAGTTTCAAAATAGGACATATCTATATTTACAGTTTTTGAGAAAATGCAGAAAAATGTTGTATAAACATATTCCATCGAACATTTTATAACACCGATGTTTACTCATTTAGCTAAATTAGATGATGATTTATTGCAAAATAATTTGAACTTGTCAGATTTTGAAACCGGACCTGTACAGTTTAAAACTTATATGTTGGACTTGCCCAGTTTTAAAACTAGATGCCTCTGAGACGGACATTTAATGTACTCAACGTCAAATACAGTAGCTTTTAGTAAATATAACATGAATTGGAATAAAATATATTTCTTCCACGAGTGACGTTTATGTTGTTACAATTATTCCGTGTTTCTGCCGCCTGTGAATGGAACTAAATCCTACCTTACCGGCTAAAACTCTTGACCCCGAGGTGACAGGCTTTATTTAGATATTATTATAGACATTTAATGGTGATACAAAGCTAGAACAGGTCAATAATTTCAAGTATTTAGGTTGTGTGTTCTCCCAGGATGGTAATATAGTAAGTGAGATTGAATCAAGGTGTAGTAAAGCTAATGCAGTGAGCTCGCAGTTGCGATCAACAGTATTCTGTAAGAAGGAAGTCAGCTCCGAGACGAAACTATCTTTACATCGGTCTGTTTTCAGACCAACTTTGCTTTACGGGAGCGAAAGCTGGGTGAACTCAGGATACCTTATTCATAAGTTAGAAGTAACAGACATGAAAGTAGCAAGAATGATTGCTGGTACAAACCGGTGGGAACAATGGCAGGAAGGTACTCGGAATGAGGAGATAAAGGCTAATTTAGGAATGAACTCGATGGATGAAGCTGTACGCATAAACCGGCTTCGGTGGTGGGGTCATGTGAGGCGAATGGAGGAGCATAGGTTACCTAGGAGAATAATGGACTCTGTTATGGAGGGTAAGAGAAGTAGAGGGAGACCAAGACGACGATGGTTAGACTCGGTTTCTAACGATTTAAAGGTAAGAGGTATGGAACTAAATGAGGCCACAACACTAGTTGCTAATCGAGGATTGTGGCGACGTTTAGTAAATTCTCAGAGGCTTGCAGACTGAACGCTGAAAGACATAACAGTCTATAATGATAATGTATGTATGTATGTTTAATGTAGTCTACATCAAACACAGTAGATAGTAATAAATGTAACGTAAATCGAACAAAATATATTTCTTCTATGAATGACGTTTATGCTGTCATCATTGCTTGGGGTTCTACCGCCTGTGGATGGAGGTATTGCAAGATGACCATCGCTAATAGTCTTGATCCCGAGCTGAACGTAATTTAGTTATGTTCATGACGTCCGTTACCTTAACGATCGACCGGACCAGCAATTAGTGCCTGTGTACACGATAATGTGCGCCATGACAAGAGGTTGCTGAACTCACCACACTAGTTCCCCGAACGGCACATCAATGCTTAACGTAGACGGAACTGCCTTTAAACTGTAACGTCCTTTTATATTTACTTCCAAATTTTTAGTATCATCTTTCCCTATAACTGGTGTACTGTACCGAAATGGTCATAAAATATAGAAATTGTTCAGTTGGGAGCTATTGGTACTTTATTGTAACCTTCGTAAAGTAGGAGCATATTGAGATGGAAAAAATGGCTATGGAGCTTCTATGACAAGAAGTTCAGCCAGTTTCAAGGCAGGGTCATATTTAAAGCCATTTGAATACATTTTCTTCGCTGTAACTAACATTAAATGACACATTTGTAGTGTGCTCTGGTTTTGATCAATTTTAACGGATTTTGGTCATCATGATAAACAACGTCTTACATTTTGTGTATTAAAAGATATGTACTATATAATAATACTGGTTTGAAGCCTAACTACTTTAACGGCTTTCGGAGACGCAACGGTGCGGGAATTTTGTTCTTGACGAGTTTATCTACACGCCGGTAAATCTACCGACCAAAGACGTGTGTAATAGAGCGTGTTGAAATATCACTAGACTTGGTCGGGATCGAATCTGTCACCTTGGACTGAGAAAGCTCTATCGTTTGAGCTGCCCAGCCCAGTACGCAAGGTGTTTGGGATATAAGTACAAATAATCCCCAGTTCAAAAAATATGTTTTTATTAATTCGCGAATGATTTGTCCGAGGGAGGAGCTTGACGTAGAGTACGGTGTTTGTAAGTCAGGTAGTAGCTTCATGTTCTCTCGGCTTATACCACCCGCTGTACAATGTTTCAGGCAGTATGGATGTGTAATTTGAAAGAAGCAATTCTATGTACATAACTTCACTGCAATTGTATACATAACTTCACTGCGGCTTCAGGAACTATGCATGCGTAATGTGTAAGGAGAAATTCTAAGCTCACCACTGCACTACAGCTTCAGACAATATGTATGCGTAATCTGTATGGAAATGTTCTGCTTACTAGAAGCGAACGTTTTCAGAATGAAAAATATTGGAACGTATGTCACCAAAGCCTTAAGCCATTTATTATTAAATACTACCAGAGCTAGGAACATAAAAGTTTCGGCTTAATTTTCTCATTTTTGAAATAGGACATTACTTTGACGTTATATGTATTCAGAGTCCTACCAGTAAAGAACACTGGACGATACTGTACATGCATGTCTACCCTTCGTACCGTTTCCTGATGCGGGATCGGGGATGAGATGAGATGAATTTATAAGGCGTGTTTTTCACAACCGGATGGTCTTTCTGATGTCACCCTCAGCTGAGAAACAAATGAAGATGAAATGAATAACGGTGAATGAAAATGGGTAAGAAGGTTGAAAGAATAGGCTGTGGCCTATGAACAAGAACTGCCTGGCATTTGCCTGGGAGAGAAAATGGGAAACTACAGAAAACCATTCTCAGGACATCCGACGGCGGGGCTCGAACCCACGCGTCTCCCGGATGCAGAGCCTGGTTCCATAGCCGTAGCACAATAAAAACACGCACAAACACTCCACTCGGTTTAAAGCAAATTGTATATATCTGCTGTAAATCGTAGTATTAAGGTAATGCAAATTATTTAGTATGAATTTTTGTGTGATTGAGTTGTAATATTATTATGCTTCAATATCTAAAATGGAATATACAGTTCTATTCTGGATATCGTGTGCATGAATTCCTGTGTAACTACGCTGCGAGTATTACGTTACACCACTGGTAATTCAATATTGCAATTTATAGTTTGGAAATTCTGTGTGAAATGCTATGCGATTGATTGTAATTAATATGTTACTCTGCACATAAATAATCTCTCATTTTCATGCTTTTTGTTGTTTCTTGTTTGTTTTTCTACGTGAAATACGTCGATATTTTCGGAACCCTTCTTCGTTCTGTGAGTGTTACAAAAACATGAAGAATGTGAAATGAAAATAATTCCCATATAAAACGTACGATGACAGTGTTCGATATCTTATATTTAAAGTGCATGTAACGATAAGGGCATGACCTCTGTGTGGTTTCATAGGGTAATTCACTAGTGCTGTCATCTTGCGTTGATAAACACATCGTGCCAGACGGCTATCAATCAGTGTAGCTCTGGACTCCGACGTGGTGGCAAGTCTTGTGAGGTGTACAGTAGTTTGATTCGTCTCACATCTGAAATCGTAGGGTAAGTAAACTGCTTCGTAGAAAACAGAAATATTTAAATCAAAGCAAAGCAAAGTCACCTCCGTACAGGCCATTAAGGCCCCTGAAGGAGTGGAAGGTAAAGGCTTCCACTATTTTAACCTCGGCACGTGGTGGTGTAGAGTGGTTAGCTCCACGCCCGGCCACCTATGCCCCCAGGAATTAACCTGGTACTCATTTTTGGTGTAGGCCGAGTGAACCTCAAGGCCATATGCACCTCCGGAAGTGGAAATCTCGTTTCTTAAATTTTACGACTTCCTGACGGCGATTCGAACCCACGTCCTTCCGGGCGAACCGAGCACGCCTTTACCGCCTCGGCCAGGCAGCACCTTATTTAAATCAAAGGTTATCAAAATAACCTTTAAAAATACACTACACATTAAATGGATATGGAACCAGGATATCCTTGATAATAGGCTATCACTTACAAAATATTGACAGAGGATGAAGAGTATCCTGCTAGTCTCGCACTAGAAGGAAATCTCCTTTCGAATTCCTGAATTCATGAAGATCATATTAAGCGTTCCAGCATAACAGGACCTAAACTTACAAGCCGAATGTCGTTCTTCCACTCGATGATCAATTAGAATGATGAATGGTACGTTCAACACGTGTAATTATTGAACGCGTACAACGTTTTGAATGGGCGAACGGACGCCCTTTAACACAGCACACTACAAAATTTAATAAGCTAAAACATAAATAGAAACACTCCTGTGTAGTTAAAATAGCCATCTACCGCCACTTCTTGATGGAAACAGTACTTTTTCATCTGTCTCCTGGCACAGGCCAGATCAAAGTGAAGCTAGCATCGAAATCCCAGTCTCATCCGTGGCTGTGACAATATAGAAGGAACTGTCATATGAGATAATTACGTAATTACGTTCAAAGCACGGCCAGTGCACCCGATTGTTATGAAAAGTGTTGATCATAGGGTCAGTCGTGCCGTAGTAGCACTGTCTGGTCCAGTGAGGAAAGAAAAGGGGAACTACCTCACTCCTCATCTTGCTCAGTACGCAGCATTTTGGCGCCGCCCATCAGTTTTTGAAGTTTCTTTATAGCCTCATAACCTTTGGTGATGCTATTCGAGAAGCCAACTAGGCTCTGAGCTGATGACCTAACAGACAGACAGACAGACAGACAGACAGACAGACAGACAGACAGACAGACAGACAGACAGACAGACAGACAGACAGACAGACAGACAGACAGACAGACAGACAGACAGACAGACAGACAGACAGACTTAAAATAGGCACAGAACTGATCGTTATATTTACCCCAATTCTTGGTGACCCATTTACATGACGTTTACCAGATATTACATTAATGGACTATCTTCCTGTAAAGTAACCATGACGAAGCTCTCCAAGCACGGACAGCATGTCAGGGTGATTGGGTGTGAGTGTACTCGTAGGAAAAGATATCGTCTTTATTGGTGGCGAAGTTAGGGCTCTGGGTCCTATCTTACACTTAACCTCTGTTTCAAAATTGAAGGGCTGAGTGGTTCAGGCGGTTGAGGCGCTGGCCTTCTAACCCCAACTTGTCAGGGCCTGTGCTCGTAGAACGTCCAGCCTCATTCAGGAAATTCAATTTTCCTCCATTTAAAAAAGTTTGCTCTTATACGTACCAGAAAATATCTCTAATTCTACATACATTGCACACTGGACACATATTTGTATGGCTTGTTTTAATTTAAATACTCCATATTAATGAAATACTCTATAACATTTACTATTCCTACTTAAACACTCTGTACACACAGATATTAACGATAGATATTAAATACTGCCCAACTGCATTGTAACCCTGCTGATAATGATTTATGCACTAAATAAGCTACACAATCAGCAACGATAATGATGGCACTTCACTGATCTTCTCATCAATATAGAGTGGTGAGGTCTCGAATACAGGCATGTACCAAACTTATTTTTCACAGACCTCTAAACGTTTTAATAATTCGTGATGTAAATTTTGAAACCTCTTTTATACACAACTATTTGTTATTCACATTTATAAAGAGAGTGTACTTTACATTTTTACCAGTTACATTTCCCCACCGCACAGCGGTCCATCTACTCTGAAATCACAGTAGATGCATGACATACCCCTTGCAAACAACCCTTACTGTCGGCCACACCTAACAATTTAAACACAATGGCTAAGTGGAGGTAATAGTTCTGTATGATAATACGTCACAAGTACCGAGCAGACTCTAAAAGTAGAGGCCGGAGACAATTTGATAAGGTAGTTAATGGAAGCTGTGCAGGGAATATAAACAAGAAAGTAATCAGCGCCGAGTAGTCGCTCGCTCATCACGAACACGCTTAAAAATGAAATAGTGATGTCTAAACAACGCGCGTGTGAGGACAGATAACATTATAAAATGCGTACTCCGTGAATATATAACCCCCGTACGACAATCTACCTGGTTTGTAGCGTAATCTCTCACCATAGGGATATGGGGCTGTACGGTTCGGTGATTTTACTGTCCAATCTTGGTGCTGTGGGGATTAATAGGAACACTATTTATAATATAGCTCGAGATAACTTCTCTTCACTAATAATAATAATAATAATAATAATAATAATAATAATAATAATAATAATAATAAATCAGCTGAGGAGCCCGGTTGGTTAGGTGTTCGTCTCTTGCAGTGAAATAAAAATGATATTCATTTTACATATCACTAACTATTTTTTACAGTTTTAGGAACACCAAGGAGCCAGAATTAGACCTGCACGAATTCTTTTACGTGCTGATAAATATACCGACAAGAGACTGGCGTATTTGAGCACCTTCAAATACCACCGGACGTATCTGGTGTCGAACCCACTAACCTGGACTCAGAGGGCCAGCACTCTATTGCCTACGCCAATCAGCCCGGGGGTCAAATTTACGGAATCGAATCCAGACACCGTCGGTTGCAATTTAAGCATATTCCTATCAAGAAATACGAGTCAGCAGATCGTTAGCCATGTTTAAGACCAATTAATTAGCTTTGCTACCACACAATTCCAATTGCTGGGCTGAGCAGCTCGGAGGGTAAAGCGCTGGCCTTCTGAGCCCAGCATGGCAGGTTCGATCCTGGCTCAGCCGGTGGTATTTGAAGGTGTTCAAATACGTCAGCACCGGGCGAGTTGGCCGTGCGCGTAGAGGCGCGCGGCTGTGAGCTTGCATCCGGGAGATAGTAGGTTCGAATCCCACTATCGGCAGCCCTGAAGATGGTTTTCCGTGGTTTCCCATTTTCACACCAGGCAAATGCTGGGGCTGTACCTTAATTAAGGCCACGGCCGCTTCCTTCCAACTCCTAGGCCTTTCCTATCCCGTCGTCGCCATAAGACCTATTTGTGTCGGTGCGACGTAAAGCCCCTAGAAAAAAAAATACGTCAGCTTCGTGTCGATAGATTGATCGGAATGTAAAATAACTCCTGAAGGACAAAATTCCGGCAGCTTGGTGTCTCCTAAAGCCGTAAAAGTAGTTAATGGAACGTAAGAACCAACATTATTATTATTATTATTATTATTATTATTATTATTATTATTATTATTGTTAACAACCACAGAGACGCGCAATAATGAATACATCCCTCCACATCGGGTTGGAGTCAATAAGGGAATCCGATCGTAGAAGTGAGCAAAATCTACATGAAGTAGGTACCGACCCAATAAAATGGGGAAAATATTGAGGCAGGGGTTTATTAGGCCGGCTGAAGCATGAGTCCGATAATTTATCCTGTGTGAAGAAAAGTGAAAAGTAGAGCACAGGCAGCTGAATTCAATTTCAGAAAGATGTGTTACTAGAAAATAAGACGAAATGTACAATGCACAGACTTGGCTAAGTTCAGTTTAACGCAACATACTGCAATGTGGATTCGAACCTGTGTTTAATATAGAACGGCAATGTTCGAGTGCAGGATACAGGAAAGGCATCCGACACTGAAACCGTTGAACAAGTTCTAAACCTGTCTATTGAATTATTCGAGAAATCATCTCGTGTACAGAATGCGTTTTACGCTTTGAATTAAAATATCGCTGCACATCTTTCCCAAGATGGCTACTGCAAGCAGATATTGCCGGGCACATGGAAACCCTGATGGCATCCTCAGCCATGTTTCTTTGACTGAGTCACCGTCAGCGGATTCTCTAGCACTCATTTCAGACACCTCCTCCGGTGGTCTCATGAATCTGAAAAGCGTTCTTTTAGCACTCAATCTAGAAGTTAAATCACTGGACTGACCGTGAATCGAACCCATGGCCTTCAGCTAAGTGGCAGACATGCTACGCAGACACTACGGGAATAACTTTCAAGACTTAAAATATTACTTTGAAAGTACGCGAAGAAGCGAAATTATAGCAGTGTTACTCATGCTAAGGAATGTGTAAAACTGAGGTTTCCTTCTTCATTTTAGTTTTGTTTGTACTAACATTGCATTTAAGTATTAGCATGTTTTCAAATACTATGTTCTTCATCTCGTTACCCTCCTGGGTCGGAGTTTCTCTCGATCTCAGCGAAGTATCCCACCTCCACCGCCTCAAGCGTAGTGTCCTGGAGCTTCAGACTCTGGGTTGGGGATACAACTAGGAAGGATGACCAGTACCTCGCCCAGGTGGCCTCATCCACTATGCTGAACAGGGGCCTTGCGGGGGATGGGAAGATTGAAAGGGATAGACAAGAAAGTGGGAAGGAAGCGGCCGTGGCCTTACGTTAGGTACCATCCTGGCATTTGCGTGGAGGAGAAGTAAGAAACCATGGAAAACCACTTCCAGGATGGCTGAGGTGGAAATTGAACCCACCTCTACTCAGCTGACCTCCCGAGACTGAGTGGACCCCGTTCCACCCCTCGTACCTATTTTCAAATTTCGTGGCAGAGCCGGGAATCGAACCCGGGCCTCCGGGGTTGGCAGCTAATCACACTAACCACTACACCACAAAGGTGACTCAAATACTATCACAAATGATAATTTTCTCACGGGGTGCCCTTATTTTGTCACGTTCTTGTATTGCTGTATTAATCAAACAGAAATTGAAAGTTTTGGTTTAAGTCGATGATCCTACAATTTTCCTCACCCCACTACCAGCAAACTGTATCGAGAAGACACGTTAGGTTCTGATGACGTGCGCGCGTCATAAACGATTTCACATGTAGTGCATATTAAGACATCTTGGTTCCATCACGACTGTCATACACATCGATTACCCAAGATATGGTTGGTATCAAAGTTACTTTCTGGGAAATGTAAACAGTTAACGATGAATCAAAACTTCTTTATTACAAACGATGGAGTTCAAGATAGTTCAACAGATACAAGCAGAATAATAATTTTTAGTTGCTGATATTTTACTACCCTTACGGTTTCAGGAGACGCCAAGATGCTGTAACAATATCCTACAGGAGATATTTTACGTCCGGTAAATCTTTCGATATGACATGTGAACATTTTAAAATTCAACAGGATTGAGCCTGGAGCTAACCCACTAATTTGGCTCAGAAGGCCAGTGCTCTACAGACTGAGCCATTCTGAAAGAGTGGGGCAAATGTAACGTGTAGGTGAAATGATCATCTGTAGCTAGATCAATGTGACTGCGAGTTATCCGCGATATGACAAGTCTTCTCCCAGCTACAAATCCCCTCATGAAACAAACTTTCTATTCTTTGTCAGTCAGTCAATCGGTTGAAATTAAAAAGCAAATAACAACGCAGATGCGCTTCACTTTTCAGCAACGAATATTTCCGTGTTAGATGAATATCTCAGATGGAAAGGTGTGAAAAGATACTCACAATAAGTGTCTCCGACGTTCTGCTGGCGTCATAAGAAAGTACCAATGGTGGAGTTACTGAAGAAGTGACAAGAAACAGCAATGCTGGAAACATTTTCGTATTGATGAGCTCTTTCAAGATACGAAGGATGGAAATGAGCATAGAAATTCAATTCAATGGCTCGTGCAACGAAGCCTTTTTTCTCTTTGTAAAACTCTTGCCGCGAGGCATCTTAACACTGAAGTTCTATACGTTCAGAAATAATATGAATACAACAAGGAAGCAATCATTTTACTAATAGCTATTATTTTAGATGTATTACAGTGAAATAGAACTGCGTATTTAAATAGCAAAAATCCACATCAACCAATAAAACGCAATAAGATGCAATTTCTGTTAGACGGATGGTGGTCCCTACTTTCTTTTTCTGTTTCACAGTGATTTCATAGATGTAGTTGAATGATATTTTGGAACTGTTCTCGGGAATTTTCTTTGATAAGAAATTTTATTTTTAGAAGAATTGTTCTATACAACAGCTATACAACAGCTAGGAGTTGAATCATGGCTGAGAAATGATATAATGGATGCAGAAATTTTCTCATGGCACTGGAGTGTGTATCGTAGAGATAGGATAGGAATGGTGGGAGGGGGAGTGTTCATTCTGGTGAAAGAAGAATTTGTAAGCTACGAAAAAGTTAAAGATGAGACACATGAAATTCTAGGTGTAAGGCTCATTTCTAAAGATAATAGGCAACTTGATATATTTGGAGTGTACAGATCGGGAAAGGGTAGCACTGACGCGGATTCGGAATTATTTGATAGGATAGTCAGCTATGTGGGAAACGACATGGAAAGAAATGTGATTGTAGCAGGAGATCTGAATTTGCCAGATGTCAATTGGGAAGGAAATGCGAACGACAGGAAGCATGACCAACAAATGGCAAATAAGTTAATATGGGAAGGACAGCTGATTCAGAAAGTGATGGAACCAACCAGAGGGAAAAATATCCTGGATGTGGTGCTGATAAAACCAGATGAGCTCTATAGGGAAACTGAAGTAATAGATGGTACTAGTGATCATGAAGCTGTTTTTGTGGTAGTTAAAAATAAATATGATAGAAAGGAAGGTCTTAAAAGTAGGACTGTTAGGCAGTACCATATGGCTGATAAAGCAGGCATGAGGCAGTTTCTAAAAAGTAACTATGATCGGTGGAAAACGGTAATAAAAATGTAAACAGACTCTGGGATGGGTTTAAAGAAATTGTTGAGGAATGCGAAAACAGGTTTGTACCTTTAAGGGTGGTAAGGAATGGTAAAGACCCACCTTATTATAATAGAGAAATAAAGAGACTAAGAAGGAGGTGCAGACTGGAAAGAAATAGAGTTAGAAATGGCTGTGGAAGTAAGGAGAAATTGAAGGAACTTACTAGAAAATTGAATCTAGCAAAGAAGGCAGCTAAGGATAACATGATGGCAAGCATAATTGGCAGTCATACAAATTTTAGTGAAAAATGGAAGGGTATGTATAGGTATTTTAAGGCAGAAACAGGTTCCAAGAAGGACATTCCAGGAATAATTAATGAACAAGGGGAGTGTGTATGTGAGGATCTTCAAAAGGCTGAAGTATTCAGTCAGCAGTATGTAAAGATTGTTGGTTACAAGGATAATGTCCAGATAGAGGAGGAGACTAAGGCCAAAGAAGTAATAAAATTTACATATGATAACAATGACATTTACAATAAGATACAAAAGTTGAAAACTAGAAAAGCGGCTGGAATTGATCAGATTTCTGGGGATATACTAAAGACAGTGGGTTGGGATATAGTACCATATCTGAAGTACTTATTTGATTATTGTTTGGTCGGAGGAGCTATACCAGATGAATGGAGAGTTGCTATAGTAGCCCCTGTGTATAAAGGAAAGGGTGATAGACATAAAGCTGAAAATAACAGGCCAGTAAGTTTGACATGCATTGTATGTAAGCTTTGGGAAGGCATTCTTTCTGATTATATTAGACATGTTTGTGAAATTAATGACTGGTTCGATAGAAGGCAATTAGGTTTTAGGAAAGATTATTCCACTGAAGCTCAACTTGTAGGATTCCAGCAAGAAATAGCAGATATCTTGGATTCTGGAGGTCAAATGGACTGTATCGCGATTGACCTGTCTAAAGCATTTGAAAGGGTGGATCATGGGAGACTACTGGTAAAAATGAGTGCAATTGGACTAGACAAAAGAGTGACTGAATGGGTTGCTATATTTCTATAAAATAGATCTCAGAGAGTTAGAGTAGGTGAAGTTTTGTCTGACCCTGTAATAGTTGAGAGGGGAGTTCCTCAGGGCAGTGTTATCGGACCTTTATGTTTTCTTATATATATAAATGATATGAGTAAAGGAGTGGAATCGGAGGTAAGGCTTTTTGCGGATGATGTTATTCTCTATAGAGTGATAAATAAGTTACAAGATTGTGAGCAACTGCAACGTGATCTCGAAAATGTTGTGAGATGGACAGCAGGCAATGGTATGTTGATAAACGGGGTTAAAAGTCAGGTTGTGAGTTTCACAAATAGGAAAAGTCCTCTCAGTTTTTATTACTGCGTTGATGGGGTGAAAGTTCCTTTTGGGGATCATTGTAAGTATCTAGGTGTTAATATAAGGAAAGATCTTCATTGAGGTAATCACATAAATGGGATTGTAAATAAAGGGTACCGATCTCTGCACATGGTTATGAGGGTGTTTAGGGGTTGTAGTAAGGATGTAAAGGAGAGGGCATATAAGTCTCTGGTAAGACCCCAACTAGAGTATGGTACCAGTGTATGGGACCCTCACCAGGATTACCTGATTCAAGAACTGGAAAAAATCCAAAGGAAAGCAGCTCGATTTGTTCTGGGTGATTTCCGACAAAAGAGTAGCGTTACAAAAATGTTGCAATGTTTGGGTTGGGAAGAATTGAGAGAAAGAAGAAGAGCTGCTCGACTAAGTGGTATGTTCCGAGCTGTCAGCGGAGAGATGGCGTGGAATGACATTAGTAGACGAATAAGTTTGAAAGGCGTTTATAAAAGTAGGAAAGATCACAATATGAAGATAAAGTTGGAATTCAAGAGGACAAACTGGGGCAAATATTCATTTATAGGAAGGGGAGTTAGGGATTGGAATAACTTACCAAGGGAAATGTTCAATAAATTTCCAATTTCTTTGAAATCATTTCGGAAAAGGCTAGGAAAGCAACAGATAGGGAATCTGCCACCTGGGCGACTGCCCTAAATGCAGATCAGTATTGATTGATTGCTTGATTGATTGATATCGCAATGTTATTAGTGTAGGCGTATATGGAATCTATTTATGAGAGCCCAGCTTAGGCGTTGACTTCGATCCTCTCGTTCTTTAGACCTCGATTTGTGATTATCTTACTGGGGGAAACTGACGTATAGTAACAACCCACATACTATTTTATCCCTCGAACAACAACTCTAATATGCATTATCCAAAACAAACTGTGGCGAGTATTATAGAACTTTCCGTGTCCACTTCAACTTATGCATGATACGAATAGTTCCACATTCTAGAGTTGGTATGAAGAACAAGTAATGGAAAAATTTTAGTAGTATAAAGGGTGTAACAATAAGAACCTTGGGAAACTGATTCCTTATTTTGTGGATAAGAGGAATCGGTTATATCAACATCCCTACCGGCGCGTTAGCCAGCCAGTGTCTTGGAAAGGTGCAGTATCCAGTTGACGAGCCCATGCCACACTGGGGAGAAACACATGATTTTACGATGAAATCCCTGAATGTTCTTTAGTTACCTCAATAGAAAGCCATTTTTTACAACTTGATTCACGTCACACCGACTCAGATAGGTCTTATGGAGACGGTGGGATAGGAAAGGACTAGGAGTGGGAAGGAAGCGGCCGTGGCCTTAAGTAAGGTACAGCCCCTTTATTTTCCTATTGTGAAAATGGGAAATCACAGAAAACCATTTTCAAGGTAGCCGACAGTGGAGTTCGAACCCGCTATGCTGGGCAGGAGAGAAACACAACATCAGTACAGAAATGCTTAAATTCTGAGTTAAACGACACCCAAATATGATACGAATGCCTCTCAATATGTTTATATGACGAAATTAAATCCGTGAGACTGCTATGTTAAAATATGGATTACGTCTTGACTGAGCAAAACAATGTTCCAGCAACTCTGTGATTGAATTTTTTGGAGCCTGTCGTGTCACACGATATACTATGCTAGGAATGTTCGAGCATGGAGTGCAATAAGCCAGTGAGCTCAGGCTTGTATTCAGAGAGGAAGTCTGATAATGTTGAACATTTGAATTAAAGAATGTCAACAGTGTGTGCCAGAAATCGAGCAAAAAAACCGCATTAGATAAGATCGAAGCTGAAATACAGATAGGCCTAACTATATAACTGGACATTCCCGGATCTGAGTTTGTGTAAATCATCGTTCTTCTCTCCATGCCGGGCTGAGTGGCTCAGACTGTTAAGGTGCTGGCTTTCTGAGCTCAAGTTGGCAGGTTCGATCTTGGCCCAGTCCAGTGATATTTGGAGGTGATCAAATATGTCAGCCCTGCGTTGGTAGATTTACAGACTCGAAAAACAACACCCGCGGGACGAAATTCCGGCACCTCGGCGTCTGCGAAAAACATAAATGTAGTTAGTTAGTGAGACGTAAATCCAATAACGTTATTATTATTATTATTATTATTATTATTATTATTATTATTATTATTATTATTATTGCACCGCAGGTACACCCGCTCCGCGCATTTAAATTAAGCACCTGTTAGAAGGCCATCTATAACATAAACAATGAAACTCATTTCGGAAGAATTGTGAACATTTACCACCAGATGTCTCTACTATCAACTTTTGTGCACCCACGGTGCGAGGATGAACAATCAATTTTCAAAGTAATTTTGCGTGTCAAGGTTTCTTAAAATGAATTGTTTGTAGAATGTTTTTTTTTTTATTTTTTTGTATTCTAAGGTTATCAGTAAATCTATCTTTTCCCGCCGGTATAAAATTGAAGGCAATGGGAAATTTTGTACATTTATTTAATCCACCAATCACGAATTTTTGATATGTATTGGATTATCTAATGGTAATTTTTAGGTGTGCGCAGGGCTTCATCCCAGAAATTTCTCGAACCTTCCTCTCCGCTATAAAAGCTGGAACCTTTTGGGCCATATTGTCTTTTCGATCGTTCCAGTCCAGCAGTAGAGTGTGTTCATAGAGGAGGAAGGGGACGCGCCTCGCCCATTTCCGGACGGCTCTCCAGCTCAAGGTAATGGCAGACATCTTTTAATCATGTAATCATCTCAGAAAGCTAGTTCGAGGATAAGGTTTCAAAACATTTTAAATGTAATCTTGTAAATCTTGAAACCAGGTCTAAGACCTTAGACGAACTTCGGGAATAAAGAGTGCGTACCCTCATTTCTTCCCCTTCAACTTGGTATTGAGGTAGCCTATGTATTGTCGGAGCATAAGCCCACATAGGATTTTAATGGTGTTCTAGTGAATTCCAAAGGAGCGCAAGTGTTCGCCCCCTAACATTTTGATTTTCGGCCAGTAACTTTAACCTTCGCCGCCTCTGTGGTGTAGTGGTTAGCGTGATTAGCTGCCACCCCCGGAGGTCCGGGTTCGATTCCCGGCTCTGCCACGAAATTTGAAAAGTGGTACGAGGGCTGGAACGGGGTCCACTCAGCCTCGGGAGGTCAACTGAGTAGAGGCGGGTTCGATTCCCACCTCAGCCATCCTCGAAGTGGTTTTCCGTGGTTTCCCACTTCACCTCCAGGCAAATGCCGGGATGGTACCTATCTTAAGGCCACGCCGCTTCCTTCCCTCATCCTTGCCTATCCCTTCCAATCTTCCCATCCCCCTACTAGGCCCCTGTTCACTATAGCAGGTGAGGCCGCCTGGGCGAGGTACTGGTCATACTCCCCAGTTGTATCCCCCGACCAAGAGTCTGAAGCTCCAGGACACTGCCCTTGAGGCGGTAGAGGTGGGATCCCTCGCTCAGTCCGAGGGAAAAGCCGAACCTGGAGGGTAAACAGATGATGATGATGATGAACTTTAACCTTCATCAAGGCCATGTAGAATGGGTACTTATTACCCTGTTAAAGTTAACTACTATTATTCTATTTCCTATGTAAATTCGACTGTTCAGCAGATAAGACAGGGAACACTGTTTTTTTTAATTTATAAAATGTAGATTGTACCTTTAAGAGGCCTAGATCTTGTAAATTTCGCAGAATAGGTCCCTAGAGAGAAATTGTGTGGATCAAAGACGCTTCTTTTAAATGTAGCAAATTTTGGAGTTTAGTTTCCTTGTGGATTTATTGAAGGGAGCTGTGGTGCTCTTGTTATAATTGTAACTTCCGAGCTTCAAGCTCTGGTTGTTGTTCTAGACTTTTCTAAAAATTGTTTCTCGAGCTCACGAGTTAAACTTTTGTACCTGATTATTTGTTATTGCTTAGCAAAGTTTAAAATCTGAAAAGAAAAGAAAAAAGGGAAGAAATCAAATTCCTGATTTTAAAGTTTTAAATTACTATTGGATCTTTTCTCTATCCACCCGTTCATGCCCGCACCTTCTTTCACCTCTCTTTTCCACGAATACACGGTAACAATTATTATTATTATTATGACCATATTCTCTACATTCGATTAAACTCTTCTGATGTTTGTTACACCCATTTACCGTAGCTGCATAGTTTTCTCAGAGGCTGTGTTAAACCTGATGCTATGAATGTTTGCCTCTCAGAATGTGGTCAACGTCGAACAGGATCAGAACTTCTTATGGTAGAGTTGCCAACCTGTTCCAAGTGGGGGATATCTTCAGTCTAATATGGAAATGCAGATTTCTCCAACTAACAATGAGGAACGATCGTCCCACCGTCGGCTGTCCTGAGCATGGTTTTCCGTTCTCCTCATTAAGACAAATGCCGACTACTGGCTACGGCTGCTCCTCTCTCACTTTCTCCGCACTTCATATCACCGGAACACATCTTCTGGCCTAAGAAAGGCCATCGTCCTCCAGGAGGCTCGCCGTACCCCATTAGGTGTGGAATGACAACACCTTTTAATAATAGTAGTTAATCATAAGAAACACTGTCGAGGAATGTCCCCTGTATTCTTACTCCGGAAAGTGTATGGATTTCTTGAATTGTACTCCAGAGATTCTACAATGTATAAATCATTTAGAAATTAGTCTCCCCATATTATATGTTGATAATGTTTGTTATGCCATAAATAAATTAAATAGATAAATAAATAAAATAATTAAATAAACACTGCTCTACATCATATGCCAACGGCCGTAGCCGTGTTGAAACACCGGATCCCGTGAGATCTCCGAAGTTAAGAAACATTGGGCGTGGTCAGGAGTTGGATGGGTTGCCGCGCGCTGTTGGTGGGGGGTAAGGGAATGGAGGAGCGGAAAGGAACTGGCCACCCTATCGCACGTAAACTCCGGCTCAGGAACACCTCTCTGGAGGTTCGGACCTGCCTTCGGGTAGTATAACCCTTACCTTACCTACATCATATTGTGAATACCCTCGTTAAATCATCATTCACGGACGGAAACCAGAGATCAACTTCTAATATATTTTCTGGCACGCTGCGATGACTAGTCTGAGTACTGGCTTTCACCGAAGATACCTATGACCATCCTGATATACAGAAAAAATATGTTCAAAATTAATCATCTCCGTACAGCCCATGGGGGTCTTTGGAGGAACGAAACGTATGCTTTTCCACTATATTTAACCTTGAAAAGGGTGTTTACCCCATATTCCGTCACCCTGGCTCTCAGGAATTAACTTGGTACTAATTTCTGGTGTAAGCTACGAGAAACTCAGTGCCATGGGCCACTCTAAAGTTTTTGGCTTCCAGGTGGGTAATTGAACACATGTCCTTCCAAGTGAATCGAGCACGCCTTCACCACCTCGGCCAGACAGTCCCCTGAATACCGCATGTAATATCTGTTCTTGAAAATGAAAGAGAGCCAAACAAAATTTCCTAGCAGAAAGGTCAGATTGTAGCCCTCTGTTAGTTATACTGCCTTACCGGCTTGCGTGTTGTGCGAAAGTGACTTACAATAACGAGGCGTAAGCCGACTGTAATTTCTTCTAATCACTTCTTCTCCTATCATCTTACACTTTCCCCCTTCGGTCACCTCCAGCTCTTGTCATTTTACGACACCAACGGTATTAGAATTTCTAGATCTGGGGAGATTTTTATTCCTCCACTTCTCATTGCCACTTTATCTTCTCCAGTGCTTTCAAATTTTGACTACCGTGGAAGTTGTTAACGCCGTAAGCGTCGTGTAGCTGTGAGATTGTATTCGGGAGATGGTGGGTTCGTAACCCTCCATCGGCAACGTTGAAGACGGATTTGCATGCTTTTCCATTTCATACCGAGGAATGCTGGATCTCCAGCTTGACTAAGGCCACGACCGCTAGCCTTTTCTCACCCAAGCATCGTATCGTCAATAACTACATGTGTCAGTGCGAACTGAAGCCAAATGCAAAATAAAAAAGGCACCATCTTTAATTGGTCGAATCTGTCGTTATTCCTTCTTCATTTGGTTATAACCTCATTACCTTTCTCTTCAAAGAACAAAAACTATCAGTATCAAGATTCACGGAATATTGTACAGTTTATCGTGTGCGTCGTTGTTGGCATGTTTGCTCCCAAGCACATTGAGATTGCACAGTAAAGCAACGATAAACTCTTTGTACTGTAATCTAAAATCTTGGCGAGTATATGCTATCACAAACAGGAATATAGGTTACTTGTTTCTTATTACTAACTGCAACCCCCGTCGGTAATAAATCAGTGGCGAGACACTGTATGCGACTTCCACTAAAGGCGCCTGCTATTTGTCGCATGAACACATGAGACAAAACAACCTCGAGTGCAGCATAATAGGAGTATACAGATAGAACCAAGCTATAAAATGCAGCGCTGCTAAAGCAGCCAAGACTGGAAAAGGCAGTTGACAAAATTACGGGCGCAGCTGCTGAAGGCGACGAACGATTGATTAGCAGATTAGATAAGTACAGAGACATTTCTATAAGTTAATGAGGTTATTTATTTATTTATTTATTTATTTATTTATTTAGAGTATGATGCAATACCACATAAAGAGAAAATAATACAGATCCGTAAGTACATGATGTTAAATGGTACGTCTCACACAACTGAAAGATTATATTTATACATCTAAACTCTCGACCCAATCCACCGCTTCAGGAGTAGCTTAGTTCAGGCCCTCCAGACCTCAGGGAAGGTACGGAGGGGAGAATCCAACATTATGTGTTTCATTGTTTGTGAAATGTTTGCACAGTCGCAGAATGGGTTAGCTGTCCAATCACACTTATGAAGAACAGAAGCGCTTCTTCCCAGGTCGTACCTTATACAGATGAGCCTACTCCAGATATACCTAGGCAGATTGAAGCCACTATGTTTTACACTTGTGTTCTCAACTTCCAGGATGGCTTGTGGCATAGAAGATGTCCACTCATTCCGACAACTGTCTGGACCTGTTGTCCAGAAGAAAAGCAGTTACTTCGCTTTTCTGAGAGTTGGGTTGCAAGCGCCATGTTTTAAAGTCATCCAGAACTGCAAGGCCTTGGGTGAGAATAACTTCCACTTCAACAAAACTGGTATGCTGAACAGTGAGGTTGATATCATACGTTTTAGGAAGATCATGGGTGTACAAATTAAAAAGAGCAAGTGAGAGAACTGAATATTGTGATAAGCCATTATTCAGTTTGCGGAATTGGCTCCTGTTGTTCTCGGGATAAACTTGGAATAGTCTGTTAATTAGCATTTTGTCTGTAAATGTTGTAATCTTCGTACAGGGAACAGTCTTGATCAGTTTTAGCTGTAGACCATCCTTCCAGACGGTGTCGTATGATGCAGGGAGATGCAGAAATACAGAGACGCTTTTCAACTTCTTCTCAAAACCAGCTCCCACAGAAGTGGTCAGGTCACTTCAATCGCGGCCAGGGCGGAATCCTGCTTGGCTCAAATGGAATTAATAAGGTGACAGTTGAAGACAACTATCGTCATTATTTGCTATTAATTGTTCACAATATCACCATCTTTCGATCAATGACAAATGTACGCAACATAAACAATATTGCACATATATACGCACGATTTAAAAAGATTTGATAGAATCTGAGAATGTTCTTGTAGAATGAAACATGTCATTATGTGTTTAATAAGTTTTTTTACAGGTATGTTATAGTGTTCTCTGTTTTATAATTAGTGTTTCCAACAGACTGAAAAGCTTCAAAGTTACGTTAACTAAGTCGACACTGAAAAGTATGGCTTCTTTCTTAACAAAAGAGCCACCATTAGTCAAAATGGTGGTTTCCCAATCCCAATTTTTTCTTCTTTCTTAATCTGCTTACCCTCCAGGCTCGGTTTTTCCCTCGGACTCAGCGAGGGATCCCACCTCTACCGCCTCAAGGGCAGTGTCCTGGAACTTCAGACTCTGAGTCGGGGGATATAACTGGGGAGGATGACCAGTACCTCGCCCAGGCGGCCTCATCTGCTATGTTGAACAGGGGCCTTGCGGGGGGGGGGGATGGAAAGATTGGAAGAAATAGACAAGGAAGAGGGAAGGAAGCGGCCGTGGCCTTAAGTTAGGTACCAACCTGGCATTTGCCTGGAGGAGAAGTGGGAAACCACGGAATACTACTTCTAGGATGGCTGAGGTGGGAATCAAACGCACCTCTACTCAGTTGACCTCCCGAGGCTGAGTGGACCCAGTTCCAGCCCTCTTACCACTTTTCAAATTTCGTGGCAGAGCCGGGAATCGAACCAGGCCTCGCGGGGTGACAGCTAACCACACTAACCACTACACCACAGAGGTGGACCCCAATTTTTACTAATAAATTAATTTTTTGCTCAGCTCGTTAGCTGAATAGTCTGCTTACTGGCATTCGGTTGAGAGGGACTCAGGCTCGATTCCGGGTCGAAGATTTTAATATTTAATCGTTAATTTCTTTTGGATAGGTGACTTGTTGGTTGAGCTCACACCAACGTCTCTGCAACTCATCCACCACAAACAACATCAGAAAACACGCAGTTTCCTATCCATAGCAGAAGATATTCACCCTCATGGGAGGGTCTGCCTCTCAAAGCTAACAAAGGCTACATTGAATTATTAAATTAATTTGTTGACGTGATTGTGGAACGTTCTTATTTGATTATGTATCAAGCTCGCCCTTCCTATTGATGTTTCTGAAGAAGGGTGGAATACCTGGAACTAATTTGAACTGAACATGAATAATGCAAGTACCGAGCAAATGGCTGAGTGGTTTGCGTTACAACTTGCATTCGCGAGATAGTAGGTTCGAACCTCACTGTCGGCATCTCTGAAAATAGTTTTCTGTGGTTTCCCAGTTTAACACCGGGCAAATGCTCGGTCTGTACCATAATTACGGCCACGGTTGCTTCTTTTCCACTCCCAGGCCTTTCCCATCGTTGCAACAAGATCTGTGTCGGTGGGACGAAAAGCAAATTTAAAAAAAAAGGAAACAGTACATATTGGATTTATTGGAGTGGGGTGATATTTACAAGAAGAAGGGACGAGGTAATCCGAGGAAAAGCAACAATTTAAAATACCATGAAGGAAATTTTGAACAGCTGCCTGTTATCAGTCAAGGCTGTTACTTGTACTTAGTCTGTACTTGTTTTCCATTACTGAATCTAAACAGAAATTGTATGAATAAGTAACGCTCTCTCTCCTGTCTTGAATTTTCAGAATGAATTTTTCGCAATTACGTTAACGTTGATGACGTTATGTCTACAACATTTTGAAAGTTGTACGCTACTTAGAAATTCCAAAGCCAGGAAGGAATTGACCATGTGTGTTGATTTTGAGATATAGTATGGAATCATATAGGTATGCAAATGATACTGCTTCAACCAAATTAAATTGCTTTCCTGGCTCCGTCAAGTCGCAGATAAACCACCTCCAATATGTAGTTTAGTCTCTTTATAGTCCATAATCAGTCCACCTCCGTAGTGTAACTGCTAGCACTCTCAGCTGTCGTCCTCGCAGACCAAGGTTCGATTGCAATACTGCCAGAGATTTAAGACTGGCACAAGGCTAGTATGTAGCCCACCCGGTGGCCATGATCGTTAAAGCGTTGAAGTCTAAACGGTTTGAAACCGATATTAGCCGGTTCGAGTCCCTTTGTTCGAAAAGTTTCCACCATCAGAATATTGGCCGGTAGGATAGGGGAGGTGGTGGTATACAATTTATAATCAGTATATTGCGTGCCAAAAGCCTCGATTAAATTCCAAACCTCTCCGCAGTGCTCATATGGAGTGAGGGAATATGACGCTGTTGATGGTGATTCGTCCGTCGGATGGGGACTTTAAGCCTTGAGCAGATCCCTTGGCGCTATTCGTCAGGAATAGGTCACGTGCTAGCACCAGGTTTCACCCTCTCGCTTCCTAGTAACATTTATCACGTCATTCATTTCATCTCATTAACTCCTCTGACGAGAAGAAAACAACGGTAAAGAAGAACTGACCCGTCCGAAAACAGCGATACTTCCATACATTAAAAACACTACAGACAGGATCAGCAAGATACTGGACAAATACGACATAAAAGCCATCTATAAACCACACCGTTATCTACTACCAGTAGAAGACACAATAGAACTACATGCTCCTGGAGTATATCACATTGAATAGAGCTGCGGAAAGTGCTATGTTGGTGAAACAAAACATCTGATCTCCACCCGCCTAAAAGAACATATCCGTCACACCAAGAATCAAAACACAGATATTTCAGCGGTAGCCGAGCATTCCTACGAAACAAGACATGGAATATCATTTGACAAGACCAAGATCCTAGCAGGTACCCCTTGGAATCTGGAGAGAAAAATCCGCGAGGCTATCGAAATCAAGAAACATCCGAACAATATAAATTTAGAAGAAGGATATTAAATCTGCAGTTCTTGGATACCTATCGAACATAGATTAAGACATACTGTGAACATGTTCCTGAGTCGCTTACTAACTTTACAAATATTATATATCTGCATTTAACTTGAAAAATCTGAATGTCTGCATTTAAAATGGAAATTATGAAAATTAATATTCATTAAGTAAAATACTCACTCGTCGTACCTTGTACTCACACTTACTTGTTACCTGCTTACTTACACATACGTTATTTGAAGGGCGCCAACTGTCACTCAGTACAGCAATAATAGAATGAGACTCTTGACTATCTCTAGGGTGTGGGGTAATAAGCTTACTTTTGACAACATACCATATATGTTCTGGGAAAAGGAGATTGGCGTTCGGTTTCCCCATTAATTTTGAGGTTAAGATATTTTACTGTCAATGAAATAAAACTATGAATTCGTTTGATAGAACAATATATATTCTTTAAATAATATATCAAAAATAGTGAGTCTTGTTGCGATAAAACAGATGAGAATATGAAATTATGACATTGCAACTGAAAGAAACTAGGCATGAATTTGAATTCTTCTTGACCGGACATTTAACAATTTATACGAAATATTTCCCTCACTGATTCACTTGACTGTACCTTCAACACTTTTAGTGTAATTACGACGTATTCCTTTGATCTGGTGTTTACTGTAGATGTGTCACGCCTAACTTGGTGATACATCCTTGTGGCTGCTTCTTCTCCATATCATCTGACTTCTTTGTAAGTCAATATGGTATGACCTCTTGGCAGGTCCAGGGTTGCCCTCTCTGACTCCATGGTAAGCCCTTGCGTCCGTGTCTTCAACTGAGTGAGCGACCAACCTTGTCCTCACTCTCTCAATGACCAATAATGGCTCACTGAGTCTTCACCATCTCTCGTTCACACTGGTTGACTGACCAACTAAGGCCTCTTGATCTAGTAGACTACTTCACTGTACTGCATCCGTATAACTAATGACTGACGCTACAATATGCACCCACCTTATATAGACGTTGGTTGACACAGCTACGTAATCTCCAGAAATAACCATGACATACTCCCACCTACGCGACAGATATTACATCCAGTGGTGAAATAGCCCTGCGGCGGCTGACTCGCTGAGCGCATATCTAAATAAATACAATGACATAGCCATGGCGCGGCGATGACTTGGCAGAATCGCCACTAATCTTCCACAATGTCCCAACGTCACACCCAATCTCTGATATATACAACAATTCTCACTGTACAGGTATTGAGTGTTATTATACACATACGTATATATGCATACATCTAAGTACAATCTTGCAAGCAACAGGCAATTGCAAAATCGAATAGAATAAAACGGATAATTACAATAATAGTAACAATATCACAGATAACCTAATAATAATACTGACATAATAATAATAATAATAATAATAATAATAAAATACAGATAAAATCATACAATAATAAAATACAGATATCATCTTGTAACGGGATTTGAACCGTTACAATACAGACCACAACATAAACACGCAGGTCGAACCTCCTATTACATAACGGCGCGGGCAAGCCCCACTACCCGGCTGTGACACATACCTTCCAGAATTCTCACGAGACAGCCAGGGGGCTTACGTCAGCCGGAAAGGCTAGGATACATAGACCAAGGTAAGAAACCACCCTTGTAGTGTAATTGCTGCCTGGGAGACTGATTACCTCGGATTGAGTAGGGGTATTTCAGTCGCCTAGACAAAGAATACTGCAATGTATTCGAAACGTCGGCAAACTGTACGTAATGTACAGATAAAAACAACACGGTTCAACCCGGAAAATAAACTAAATAATACTCTGATGAGGTTGACGTCAGGAATGGCATCCGGTCCTAAAAGCCCGCCACTATAGATTCTTCTCACCTCACCTCATATCCAACCCCGTAGAGATATTGGACAAGGGTTGGACAAACAAACACAAGGCTAGTATGTAGTTAAAAAGATAATATAGCTCACTTTTCTTGGGTGTATGCCTGAAAAGATTTGCAACACATCGAGGAATATGAGAACTTGAGTCTGTGAAGTGAACGTGTTCCTTTTCCTTTTGTTAGTGCTTTAACATCGCATCAACTCAGCTAGATCTATTGTCTAGAAAAGGACTAAATTTGGAAAGCAAGTGACCTTGGACTTATTCAAAATACAGCCTTAATAATTTATTCGTGTGAAAATAGGAAACAACCGAAATACATGTTCAGGGTACAGGCCAGATGGGGTTCGTCCCACCATGTCCTGAATAAATGCTTAGAGCTACTAGACTCAAACATTGCAGCCAATTCGGTCGGTATGCGAAGTAAACCATATTTAATAAGAATTTTTAATATATTATTGAACAATACGAATGTTCAAGAAGATTGGAAATCGGCCATTGTAGTTCATGTTCATAAAGGGGGTGATATGAGCGACTTCAATAACCACAGACCGGTAACTTTGACGTTAATCGTATGCAAACAAATGGAGCAATTAATAGTAGATTATTTGACGTTAAAATGGGACTCTTTTGGAATGATATTTAAGGGGGCAGCATTGGTTAAGGGAAGGCTTCTCCTGCGAAAGTCAGCTCTGTTCCGTATGTCAAGATGTATCGGATAAGGTCGACAGTGGGTCAAGGATTGATGCAATAGTAATTGATTTTGCTGAGGCATTCGATCTTGTGCTATATGACATCATCCTTAACAAGTTAGCGCGTACGAACATTGACATCAGAGTTGTGAAATGGATACGAGAACTCCTCAATGGAGGAACTCAGAGGGTGCGCGTGGAAGAAACGCTATCTTCCCCAATAAGTGTTACGTCTGGTGTGGCTCAATGTAGCGTTATTGGCCCAATTCTTTTCATACTTTTCATAAATGATATGCCCGATACGACAAAATAGGAAGTGCGCCTCTTTATTTATGAATGAATAGCGTATGGCTTTTACTGCCGGGATTGTCCGAGGACATATTCGGCTCGCCAGATGCAGATCTTTTGATTTGACGTCCGTAGGCGACCTGCACGTCGTGATGAGAATGAAATGATGATGAAGACGACACATAGACCCAGCCCCCGGGTCAGCGAAATTAACCAATGATGGTTAAAATTCCCGACCCTGCGGGGAATGGAACCCGGGACCATATGACCAAAGGCCAGCATGCTAACCATTTAGCCAGGGAGCCGGGCTTTGCCGATGATTGCATCATATACCGGGAGATAAAGACAGAGGAGGACGAACTATTGCTTCAGCAGGATTTGGATATTATTGAAAAATGGGGGCGTGAAAATTGAATGAAAATCCACAGCGAAAAAAGTAAGAAATTGTGTTTCAGTAAAAATAAAGTGACAGGAAAGAGGGATTACGAAATTGGAGGGGAAAGTTTTGTTGAAGTTGATAGTTGTAAGTACTTACAGTAGGTGTTACTATTAGGAAAGACTTAAACTGGTCAGAGCAGGTGGAAAATATAGTTAAGAAATCCTAGAGATCGTTACATTTTATTATGCGGAATCTCAAGAAAGCTAATTCTGGTGCCAAAAGTAAAGCTTATAAATGCTTGGTAACACCGATTCTAATATGTGGATCTGCGTGCTGGGATCCGTACAGGGTGGGTTTAATAAATTTCCTAGAAAAAGTGCAAAGAACAGCGATGCGTTTCGTAACCGGGAATAGGAGGAATACCATTAATTGGGAAAGTCTTGAATCTAGAAGCTCTAGAGCTCGCTTGTGTGGTCTTTATAAGGGTTATACGGGAAGGGCTGCCTGGAGTACTATTAGGAATAGGTTGGAACCTCCCTCATTCTTAATCGAGAAATGATCATAAGCATAAAATTAGGGCCAGAAACCACAATATGGACGTGGGCAAGTTTTCCTTCGTAAAAAGGACCATAAGGGATTTGAATAAATTACCTGCAGCAGTCTATGATAGATTACTGTCCGGTATCAAGTCATTTAAGAAAACTATTAGTGCTAGTGTAAAGTGAAAAGTGGAAGTTGTAAATTATGGACGCTGAATTTGTGATTTTTCTGCTTGATTTAGAATGTTAAACTAAAAGTTGTTTTACTTGTGGTATTCTCTTTCCAGGGAATTGCTTGTTGAACTCATGTTGTTGTAGTTGCTGTTTTTGTTGTTGTTGTTGTTGTTGGGTAATTACCAATGTTTTTAACTTTACTTTATATCACTTGTAATGTTAAGCTAGTATTAAGTTCAACCTCTAGTATTGAAAGCTGTAATGTTAAGCACTGGGAAATATTTAAGTTTTGTGTGAATTTGTATATGATGATGATTGATTTATTATTTTAAACTTAAACTAGTAGTATTTCTTGTAATATTTTCTTTCCAAGGTTTTGCTTGTTGTACTGTTATTGTTTTCATTGTAGGGTAATTATGTTTTTAACTTTTAATTTATATATTTGTAATTTTAAAGCTGGTAGTAAGCTCAACCGATAGTATTGTAAGCCGTAGTGTTATGCACTGGAAATACCTAAGTCGTGTATGAAAGTTTATACACCGAGCTCGATAGCTGCAGTCGCTTAAGTGCGGCCAGTATCCAGTATTCGGGAGATAGTAGGTTCGAATCCCACTGTCGGCAGCCCTGAAGATGGTTTTCCGTGGTTTCCCATTTTCACACCAGGCAAATGCTGGGGCTGTCCCTTAATTAAGGCCACGGCCGCTTCCTTCCCACTCCTAGCCCTTTCCTGTCTCATCGTCGTCGTAAGACCTATCTGTGTCGGTGCGACGTAAAACAACTAGCAAAAAAAAAAAAAAGGAAATTTTATACGATGATGCTGGATTTAAAATGTTAAACTAGTAGTACTTCTTGTAATATATTTTTTCCCGTGGAATTGCTTGTTCTACTCCAGTTGTTGTTGTTGTTGTTGAGTAGTTTTGTTTTAAGTTTATTTTATTATCATTTGTAGTGTTAAGCTAGTAGTAAGTTAATCCTATAGTATTGTAAGCCGTAGTGTTAAGTACTGGAAATACTTAAGTTGTCTGTGAATTTGTACGTGAAGATGCTGGATTTAGAATGTTAAACTAGTAGTATTTCTTGTCATATTTGTTGTACTCTTGTTGTTTGTTTGTTTGTTTGTTGTGGGTAATTATGTTAACTTTATTATTACACTACTGCAAGTGACCATTGCCACCGGGATATTTCCCATTTGCGATGTTTTTGTTGATAATAATAACAATAATACCAACTACTACAACAATTATTATTATTATTATTATTATTATTATTATACGAGAGAATTATTTTTTTCCTAAAATCCAGCATCTACCGGGCGAGTTGGCCGTGCGGTTAGGGCCGCGCAGCTGCGAGCTCGCATCCGGGAGATAGTGGATTCAAACCCCACTGTTGGAAGGCCTGAAGATGGTTTTCCGTGGTTTTCCATTTTCACACCAGGCAAATGCTGGGGTTGTGCCTTAATTAAGGCTCTGTCGGTGCGACGTAAAGCAAATAGCAAAAAAACAAAAAAAACAGCATCGACTCCAGTGTAAATACTGTACCTTATATCGAACTGTGTGCTTACTCAGTTCGTATCTGGCCACGGTATATTTAAGTCATACTTCCAGATATTTCAGTTTAAGACTGCAGATAGTTATTCTTGCTTTTGTGGATCATCTCATAATTGACTGTCCTGTTTTTGAAGAGCAAGATTTACTCTAGGGTGCCGTTTAAACTCGTGCAATAATGAACTGGTTAAACCTCTGTACTCTATCTTTTAAATACAGTGTTGTTATTCCCATGTCTGACTCGTTGGCTGAATGGTCAGCGTACTGGCCTTCGGTTCAGAGGGTCCCGGGTTCGATTCCCAGCCGTGTCGGGGATTTTAACCTTCATTGTTGCTTCCAATGGCCCGGGGGCTGGGTGTTTGTGCTATCCCCGACATCCCTGCAACTCACACACCACACATAACACTATCCTCCACCACAATAACACGCAGTTACCTATACACGGCAGATGCCGCCCACCCTCATCGGAGGGTCTGCCTTACACGGGCTGCACTCGGCTAGAAATAGCCACACGAAATTATTATTATTATTATTATTATTATTATTATTATTATTCCCATTTTCACACATTCATTCATCACATCTTCAGTAAACTTTCATGAGCATACTCTGTGTGTGCAAAAAAAAAGGTATATTTTGATTTGTTCATCTATAACCCTAATATACCATGTAAAATAGGTTTCATTTTGCATGGGAAAATTATTATTATTATTATTATTATTATTATTCGTATGATAGCGTATGATAAAGTCATACCTTGTCAAACATATCTTGACGACGCCTAGGTGTACGATATTAGCAACTGTCGCGGTTTAAGGGATTTCGGATAATTTGTGTGAAAATGCATAATTGATCATTGTAAACATCACAATAATCTCTCTAGCTGCTCATGTTGGTCGCGTTCCTGAATGCCAGTCATGCGCTTATACTACATTTAACCAAAGGTCGATGTCTCGCCACTTAAACGTACACTGCATTTTGCTGTTGCAACTTGTATACCTGCAGTTGAAATCGCTGTCTGAGAACAACAGTGACGTAACTCAAAAATTACCGATTTTCAGTGAAGTCGATAACGATTCTCACATCATAGTCCTCTGTATGATTCATATGCGGCAGAAAATTCACGTGGACTTGCGCCGCTACAGAGCCCTCAACGTTAATACTGCAGCGAGAGCATTCATTCTCCTTCTTGGTGCATGAGAGACGCATGTCAGTGTGTGGCAGTCTGTAGCCGTGTGAAGAGATGCGAGTCCCCTTCACTTCAGTAATATTTGGTCTTTGAATGTTAAAAGCTTAGCATAAAATCGTGGAAAATCGTATATATACCCCGTTATGGCAATCCACATCACGTACGAGTGTTAAGCTATTAGCCCCAGTTAAGAATTGCTGGTAGATCTAAAACACTGAACGTAAGTTGAACATTGAAGCTTGAAGCTTGAAATTTTCTTCACCAAACGAAAACGAAAAATAATTCATGCAGTAAAGGGTTAATACTGCAGCGAGGGCATTCATTCTCCTTCTTGGTGCATGAGAGACGCATGTCAGTGTGTGGCAGTCTGTAGTCGTGTGAAGAGATACGAGTCCCCTTCACTAATGATGGATGTGCACATAGGACAGTAACGCACCAGCAGAGTTAACACACTGGAGTTAGAAATAGTTCTCAATTCAGACAGCTGTGGGAGACGGGGGAATAATAAGCTTATAGTCTGCATTCTTGTACGCGGAAGCCTATTACAAAATCAAAAGTATTACTCCGAAGTTCTTTGAAGTTGGAGACAGTCAAAATGAAGGTGACTCCTGTCATTCCTTTATAGAAAGAAATGTTAAAAAGCCTTCAAATCTGGACCCATCTACGTAATAGCCAAATATTCACCTATGATCATTGGTGCGAAGAAAAGTGGAAAAGCGGTTAGAGTAAACGAAGTGGCTCACACTGATTTCGTGCATTTGAAGAAAATGACGTGTGATTTGATCAACTCTGACTTGAATGAAAACATTTTTTTCCTTAAGTCACATCCGGGACCTTCGCCATTTCAAAATAAATAGCTTAACACTTACCGAGCCTCATTCGCAACAGATCCATAACATCTGCCCATGCTTATTTTCTTTGCAAGCTTAGAAGTTAAGTAGGATAAAAAAATCATATTCTTCATTATGGACTGACAGAGAGTACTCGAATTGTCATTATAATTTTAATTTAGCTTTTTTCGTGTCGTTTGATGTCACTCCCTGTATTTGTTTTGCTTTCTGTATAATAATTGCTTTCTGATTGTATTTAGTGAAAAATTTAAATTAAGAAAAATCTGTTTTTGTTTCCCATTCTATCGTTGCATAATCCGGTCAACATTTGTGGCCATTTCGGGGAGTAAACAGTACTGTAAGAATAAATAACATTCATTATTGCATATATATTTTCTTGAAATATTATACCAACTAATTAATTAGCGACGTAAGTCAGAAAATCAAAAACATTTATTAATATGCAAATATACTTTCATCTTATGTTAACTTGGAGAGTAGTGTCTTTAAATAAAAAAATACATTCTGAAAAATATGAACGGTGACGGTGGAATGAAAGATTGAAATTGCTTCAACCTTCGAAAGCAATTTTCTAAGAAATGCTAATTTTAAGTTATGTTACTATTGTTTTCAAGTAACGAAATGATATGTTATGGTAGGGGAACTATAGAAGTGCGCTTCTATGGTGTAGTGGTTAGTGTGATTAGCTGCCACCCCCCGGAGTCCCGGGTTCGACTCCCGGCTCTGCCACGAAATTTGAAAAGTGGTACGAGGGCTGGAACGGGGTCCAGTCAGCCTCAGGAGGTCAACTGAGTAGAGGTGGGTTCGATTCCCATCTCAGCCATCTTGGAAGTGGGTTTCCGTGGTTTTCCACTTCTCCTCCAGGCAAATGCCGGGATGGTAACTAACTTAATGCCACGGCCGCTTCCTTCCCTCTTCTTTGACTATCCCTTCCAATCTACCCATCCCCCGCCAAGGGCCCTGTTCAGCATAGCAGGTGAGGCCACCTGGGCGAGGTACTGGTCATCCTCCCTAGTTGTATCCCCTGGCCCAATGTCTCACGCTCCAGGACACTGCCCTTGAAGCGGTAGAGGTGGGATCCCTCTCTGAGTCCGAGGAAAAAACCAACCCTGCAGGGTAAACAGATTAAGAAAGAAAGAAAAGGGGAACTATAGTCTGAAAGCTTGATGTATACACATTACTTATCATCAGTGGCAATTGCTCGGTGTCAGACCGGGAGGGTAACAAAGGATAGTGTTGAAGTAAAATGAAATGACGTATACTGTAGCTTCTAGTGCCGGGAGTGTCCGAGAACAAGTTCGGCAGCCAGATGCAGGTCTTTTCATTTGACTCCCGTAGGCGACCTGCACGTTGTGATGAGGATGAAACGATAATGAAGACGACACACACACCCAGCTTCCATGCCAGCGGAATTAACTAATTATGTTTAAACTTCGCGACCCTGCCGGAAATCGAAACCGGAACCCCTGTGACCAAATGCCAGCGCGCTAATCATTTAGCCATGGAGCCGGACAGTGTTGAAGTTAAGTACATCGACTTAGGTTCCTCAGTGGCATATGTTCGTAAGAGAACGTAACGTATTTCCCTAGGAGTGTTATGTTGTAAATATCTGCAAGCGGTCCTCCCGGTCCCATTTGGGCGGGTCGCTCTTGCTCATCAGGCTAGCATAATTTCGTCCCGTCTTATTTTTATAGCGTCAATTTCATGCTCGTTGTACCAAGTAAAACGTCATGTTTATGAGAGGATGTGCATTGTTTGCCTGTGACAGCTGTATACCGTCATTTTGAATTATCTGACGGTTCAATTGGAATTGATTGTAGCCCACCTTGTCAACTGGGTTGTACCTCAAGGCACCCAACCGTTCTGTTTGGGGAGATACCTATTGCGATACAAGAAATCTTTAAAGCTTTCACTTGAAGATGAGTAACATTTCAGGACGTTACAATGGGAAAAATCTTGTGAAACTGTTAACTGGGTGCGCAGTGAACAATGCATCTACGTGTGTTCGGAGAGCTCATGAGGAATATATATATATATTTTATAGGTTACTTTACGTTGCACAAACACAGATAAGACTTATGGTGACGATGTGACAGGAAAGTACTAGAAGTGGGAACGCAGCGGACATGGCCCTAATTACAGCCTGGTGTGAAAATGGGAAACCACGGAAAACCATCTTCACGGCTGCCGTCAGTTGGGCTCGAATCTACTATCTCCAGAATATTGTATACAGGCCGCGCGTAAGAGACTGCAGTTATCGAGATCAATGGAACATTTATTTCCCTCAAGTGTCTTCCTTTCCCCTTCCATCACTACGAGATAGATATATCAACATCTGAATATTTTATTAAGGCTTCTTTATTAGAAGCCCTAGACCACTCAAAATTAAATATCCTTCTTACATAAAAATATGATACGGAGGGCAGTTCGTGATATATTTCTATTTTTAAATTTAGGTTACCTTCGATATTCCATGTTTAGTCCATCTAACACGTTTTACAGGATGTTTTGGTATACGCAAGCCCTGTGGTGCAAGGTTAGCGCGTCAGATTCTTACTCGGGGGCCCCAGATTCGATTCTGGCCAATCCACGAATTTTAATTTTGAACAAAGGACTGGAACGAGTTTCGCTCAGCCTCGTGAGGCCTAGTGAGGAACGGTTTGATATGGGAGACTACATCTCTGTCACGAAGCCAATCAGTACGCCCGAGGATATCTTCACGCCTACCACGTGGTATTTTCTTGAAAGGAGATGGGCCGTTATGGCCTATGTGAGCCACGTGCCTGTTTTGTTTAACAGTCTAGGATTTCCAGGAGAAACAATGACGTAAAGAGAGACAAACTGGACGGAGGAGAGGTACACAAAAAGAAACGAAATATAATGTTCTTTTGGAAAGCAGTGAGAAGCAAGAAAAAATGAATGCATTGTATTATTTCATGTCGTTCTTAGAATATCGAAATCGACAGAATATTAAAGTCACCATTATGATTTTCTTTCAAGGAACTTTTCTGTTAATCATGGAATAGTGACACATAATATCTCTTCCATGTAGATCCTATTCCAGTGCCCCCAACTTGTAAACCCTTGCTTGGTCATTTACACTAAGCTGGTGATGAGTGTTATCTTCATATGACTCATTCCTAACTACACTTCGCACTTAATGTAATTACGTGCATTCATAAAAATACAGTCCGTCCTGGAATTCACAAGCTATCTCAGTAGATGTGTTTCGTTATTTTTTTCAGATTACTTAAATGCCAAAAAGGACAGAGTGAAATTAATAAATTTGACCTTTTAGTCTGTAAAGAGAATAGTTGTCTACCTAAGCCTCCCCTTGAAACAATTATTATCAACCCCATCTCAGCCAGTGAACACATTAAACAATCTCCTCTTTTGGTGAGTGATATAGTAAAATGATACAAATACACCGATTTTACAGAGGCAATAATAATAATAAAATAATAATAATAACAGTAATAATTGTACCATGGGTACACCTTTTCCGTTCAGTTGAACTGCGCGCCTTCTAATAAGGCCATCTGTACTGTGAATAATAACTATGTATCTGCAGATACATGGACCTTTAATCTTTAGATACTCTATGTTGGTAAACCTTAAGTGTTTGTAGATTGTTTTTATTTATGTGCTGAGGTTCTCAACAATCCTAAAGCTTCCTTCTTCCGTAAGTTATTAACCTATAAGGATTTTTTGGATATATTTTTCCAGCCAATTAAAATTGTGGGTGTGCACAGGTATTCGGCCTAGCTCAACAGAGTCCTGGAACTTTCCCCTCTGAGTTGCTCTAAAATCTCGGCGCTTTAGGGCCGTATTGTCATCTTCATTGCTCCGGCCTAAGTGTGTGTACAGCGTAATAGGAGGCAGGGGCAGCCTTGCCGTTGTCAGAAGGCCCAACAACTTAAGGTAATGGCAGACATCTTTTAATATGTAATAGCTCCAGACAGTTAACTTGAGGGAGGGTTTCGAACTTATTTCTTAATGTAAAATTCTATTCCGTTCAAATGTAAATTTTTGGCAAGTCTAAAGACTCTCTTCAAATCCCTGCTGGGAAATATGTAAATTCAGGGAATACAGAGTGCTCACCCTCTATTAATTCCCACTCAACTTGGAATAGAGGTGACTAAGATTTTCTAAAACTATACATTCTTCATAACTATTTTGGTACTTAATATCTTGCATCTAGTCGCCCGTCTGTAGTGTAGGCTTAGCCTCAGCAACTTCGGGCCATAAGCCCATGTAGGATTTAAGTGATTTTCTAAAGGACTGCAAGTGGTTTCGCCTCCTAGCCTTTGGTTTATGGCCGATCGTCTTAAATCCTTTCTTTTGTACATTAAATCCACTTAGAATGGGCATTCCTTGCCCCTGCTTAAATGGCCATTATTTGTAGAAGAGTGTAACATACTGTCGAGCAGAAATGAGAGTAACACTGGTTTTGAAGTCTATCTAGTGTAAATTTGGCAAAAAGCGTGTGCCTCTGAGAGGCTGGACTTTAGTAAAAGTTTTGGAGCTCACTCTCCTAGGATGTAAATGAGTGGAGCAAAATACGCTCTTGTAATAGTAGAGCTATTATGCTCATTCCTTGTAAACTTGTAAACTGATTTTTGACTTAAAGTCATTATTGTTGTGGGACCTGACAAGCTCATACTTAACTGTTATTTGCTGCTGGTTCATATTTCCTAACTAACAAATTTTAAATGAAAAAGGAAAGAAATACAATTCCAAATTTAGTGCTTTAATTTATGCTCTGATCATTTCCCTGTCCACCCAATCACCCCGGCACCTTCTTACACCTCTACACAGTACGGAAATCCCGTAACGATAATAATAATAATAATAATAATAATAATAATAATAATAATAATAATGTGCCAAACCCGTGTTGAATTGGCTAAGGATTTTCATCCTGGACAAAAAGGCTGCGATGTATTTCCCTCAGATTGACGAATTAAATAAGGGAGTAATCCGGTATAGGAGGCAGGACCTAAACAAGAAACCAACCCACACGACTGATGAAAGGCATACTTGAGTACGTGAAACTGTAATTAAAGACATCTGGTTTGAAAACACATGTCCTGTCAAGCTGAGGTATTTAATAGGATGTATGTTTAATTTAAAGTCAAGAATTTCATGTTTGGTCCGTACTGAATAGAGATTACAAAACAATAAGTTAAATTGTACAAGATCCACCTTTTCAATACACGATACATTGTTGATTAAAATTACATCATTTATTGAATGGTACCGGTTTCAACATCCATGGATGTCATCATCAGCCAAATAGGGTAATTATACAAAGATACACATTAAAGTTAAAACACACAAAATTGACCCTCATAATTAAAACTATCTACAACAAGTTAAAATACAAACATATTTATGATAAATGTCCAAGTTTGAATATGTAATTAGTACAATTTGACAACTTGTTCATCACGAATAAAATAAAAAACTGAAGTTGAGAAGCCTCAGAGAAGTAAGTTCGAAGTCTTTGACAGTCTTAAAATTTTTAGATTTGGGTGCTTTGTACAGCATTGGCATCAACGTATGTAGAGAATTATATGCTGAGTCCAATGCAGTAATGTTAAATACGTTGAAAGAAGTGGGTGATGTTCCTCTGTGAGCGTAAAAACAATACTAAGTCAGTAGATAATACATATAAAAACTATGTTCGTAAATACGATGTTATGTCGTATTTTTCTGGAGCGAGTTGATCTTGTGACCGGAACTGTATGTTGAAGAAGTTAAAATATTCTCGATCGAGTAAGGGCCTTTTGGTTGGCTGGGTGTCGGTCCGCACGACTCCCTTGCCAGTTCCTCTTCAACTCAACTCCGCAGCACATACAACCAGCCAACCAAAAGGCCCGCACTGGATCGAGAATATTTTAACTTCTTCAACATACAGTTCCGGTCACAAGATCCACTCGCTCCAGAAAAAAACGACATAACATCGTATTTACGAAGATTATTTTATATGTATTGTCTACTGACTTAGTATTGTTTGTACGGTCACAGAGGAACATCATCCAGTTCTTTCAACGTATTTAAGATTACTGCATCGCACTTAACAAACATTTATCTACATACGTTGATGCCAATGCTGTACATAGCACCCAAATCTAAAAATATTAAGACTGTCAAAGACTTCGAACTTATTTCTACGAGGCTTCTCAGCTTCAGGTTTTTATTTTATTCGTGATTAACAAGTTGTCAATATTATACTAATTACATATTCAAACCTGGACATTAATTATGAGGGTCAATTTTGTGTGTTTTAACTTTAATGTGTATCTTTGTATAATGACCCTATTTGGCTGATGATGACGTCCACGGATGTTGAAACCGGTACCATTTAAGAAGTGATGTAATTTTAAACAACAAAATATCTTGTATTGAAAAGGTGGATCTTGTACAATTTAACTTACTGTTTTGTAGGATGTGTGTGTGTGACACATCTTCCTCTCCTTTTCTTCCTTTACTGCCACTCAGCATCCTTATTAATGGGGTTTCCAGGGCTAAATGTGTTATACATGGGACTCTTCCTGTTTTACGGTCGGATGCCCTTTCCGCGACGCCGACCTTATATGGAGGGATATACTCACTACTGCGTGTATGTATGGTGGTCGGTAGTGTTGTGTGTTGTGCGTGTATGAGGGAATGTGTATTGAGGCAAACACAAATACCCAATGCCTGAGCTTGGGGATGAACGACATGTAGCTAAAATCGCAGAGCCGGCAATCGAATCCGGGGCCCTCGGAACCAAAAGCCACTATTCTGATCCTTAATTAAAGGAACTGGAAGTATGTGTCACGGGTTTTTATTTCTATAATAATAATAATAATAATAATAATAATAATAATAATAATAATAATAATAATAATACACTTTTAGAATGTGCCTTTCTGCATTCAGTCTCAAGAATCTTGCGTATGAAAAATGCGCTTATGATAAACGTGTAATTGTAACTATCCTTACTGCCTTATCTCCTTGTGTGCCTGTTTCCTTGAAATCGTTACAATCAGAGTAAAAGCAGTGGTTTCTGTGGCTCTATCTATTTTTCTACTCTGTTGTTCTATCTAAGCAGTCTTCTTTCTTACTTGTAACGTGAGACACCAACCAAAGTTTAATTCAACATGTTCAGTCCCAATTAGTCTTTTTGTTTTGTTAGTGGATTTACGACGCTTCGACACAGATAGATCTTATGGCGACAAAGCCAAGTTAGCTTTTGACCGGCTCCTTGTCTGATTGGTCAGCATAGAGGCCTCCGGTTCAGAGGGTCGCGGGTTTTATCTGCGTTTCATTCATTTCGAAGCGTATATACATATCAAACTCTGGAGCTATGGAAAATCACGAAACTATGGAAAATCCATGGAACCATGGAAAATCCTCACAATCCCAGGAAAGTACAATGAGATTGGTATTTTCATTTTAATCTTTTCAACTCTCTGTTTCTCTCACCCTCTCATCAGTTTTGTAGCTACCTCCACAGACGTTGTTTACATTTATGTTCTCATAATGATTAAAAACTTACGCTTAGCCATAAATCTTTTCTGATTTCCGATCTCAAGTAGTATTGGACCTGTAGGAACAAAATGGTTCATTCATTTGTGATGATAATTTCAAATTGATATTTATTTGCCCTGCGCACGCTTTATAAAGTAGACTTTCCAACAATATTGTAGGCGGTGTTTATAGAAAAGTACGCTTGAGTGTGATTGAAGGTAGTGTTACTTTAGTTGCAGAAATTCTGGGGACAGCATAAACTTCTAGCCCCCGAGAAAATGGAATTAATCGTTCTTCAATTAAAAATCCCATGATCCAACCGTGAATTGAACCTGGGACCTCGAGTCTCGAACGCAAAAATGTTGTCTAGTCATCCACGCATCTAGTCATATGCGACATTAAACCACTTGCAAAATAACTCAGTCTCCATGATTGCCCGGAATTTACATCCTTATTTCACGCATGTTGAATTCTGCCTTTCCCAATTTTATTTCTTTTTTATAATGTTCTTTACGTTGCACGAACACAGATAGGTCTTATGGTGACGATGGGATAGGAAAGTTCTAGTAGTTGGAAGGAAGCTCCCGTGGCCTTAATTAAGGTACAGCCCCAGCATTTTCCAGGTGTGAAAATGGGAAACCACCGAGCTCGATAGCTGCAGTCGCTTAAGTGCGGCCAGTATCCAGTATTCGGGAGATCGTGGGTTCGAACCCCACTGTCGGCAGCCCTGAAGATGGTTTTCCGTGGTTTCCCATTTTCACACCAGGCAAATGCTGGGGCTGTACCTTAATTAAGGCCACGGCCGCTTCCTTCCCACTCCTAGCCCCTTCCTCCCTCATCGTCGCCAAAAGACCTATCCGTGTCGGTGCGACGTAAAGCAAATAACAAAAAAAATGGGAAACCACGCAAAATCATCTTCAGGGCTGCCGACAGTGGGAGTAGTTCCTTCTTAACTCAGCAAGGATCTTACAAGGACCCTTTCCAAGTAAGGAACATAGAAGCAAAGTAGACGAAGAGGAAGTATTTTTCAGCTAATCAAATGGCTTGAGAATATAAATTGATCAATAATACGTTAGAAGAAAGTGGACTAGCCCGTTGTAAGCTGCAGTTGGGGTTGCGTGTTGTAGGGGCAGCAACCAGCGCACGCGCTTCTCGACACATAGCGACCTAGCCACTGCGGCACCTGGCCTAGGTCACCCGAGGTCACTCGCCTACCTACACCACCTCCAAAATCTATCTTGACCTTCGTTATGAGGCCAAAAAAATTCCACCCTTGCCCTACATTAACGCAGAGCGTCTTTGAGGCCTTTAGCCACTCACAAATTTTCTCCGTGTTTGCTGTATGTTAAACAGCGGGCACTGCGGAGGTTCTGAACAACTATACTGTGCCAACAGTCTCAACGTTCACTACGACACAAGTAAAACAGTTAATATGGTAACGCGCGATACTATTATGGCCCACGGTTTGAATACTTGTATGGCTTGCGCTCGAATCGGCCGTCTCACAGACTCTTAGCTTACATAAATAAAGTTCACATATTACATGTTCAGGCTATTTCCGACATGTAGCATGCCTATGCCCTCCCCATAAACCTGAGGTATCCAAGGATTTTAACCGCCGAATTCTCATTTCTGGCCACTTCTTCCCAGTTTTGGGGGATCGGCACTGATAAGGTTTGGCATAATTTTACGGCGGATGACCTTCCTGACGCCAGTTCGATGTAGAGGGATGTATTCACAATTGCGTGTGATGTGTACATAAAGTGAGGTAAAGACGAACTAATACACCAAGGAAATGGAGGGGAATAGAACCCGATGTGCTCTGAATTGAAGGCCAGAACGCTGACCATTCAGCCAAAGAACACCCCTTATGGTACTACAGCCCTTGAAGGGCCTTGACCTACCAAGCGACCGCTGCTCAGCCCGAAGGCCAGCAGATTACGAGGTGTCGTGTGGTCAGCACGATGAATCTTCTCGGCCGTTATTCTTGGCTTTCTAGACCGGGGCCGCTATATCACCGTCAGATAGCTCCTCGATTCTAATCACGTAGGCTGAGTGGACCTCGAACCAGCCCTCAGGTCCAGGTAAAAATCCCTGACTTGGCCGGGAATCGAACCAGGGGTCTCCGGGTAAGAGGCAGACACGCTACCCTTACACCACGGGGCCAGCATTCAACCAAAGAGACGAACAATATTAACCCCTGATGAATGGTTGGAAGTGGGTTCAGTCTAACATTAGAGGCAGAAAGCCGAGCAGTATGGTTGCAGATATCATCACGCTGGACATGTGCCGCTCTAAAATCTACAGTCATGTTACTAGGCAGGTCGTCTAGGCAGGTCAAACACCAAAATGGACTCTTTGAACTACGGGATTTGTTTGGTTGTTTGTATCTTTGTTAGCATGTTGATTAATTGATTAATGGAATCGGTTATTTGAGAAACCACACTTGTCCGTTTTCGAACAAAATAGGTTTAATGCTTATATGTTAAAAATTATATATATTCCCATCTTTCAGAGAGAAAGCAAACATGTCCGCCTCATTGTAGAGGTTTTGCTGGGACATTGTAAATTTTCTCCTGGCCTATATTAATAGGCAGGACATATCTGAGGAACTTGAACAGCAGGCATGACAAGACATTCTCTTGGAGTTACTGTTAACAGGGAGGATGTTCCTGTGTAACTAATAAGTGATATTGTTAGGACGAACATCCGAAAACTTTCTGAATTTTGAAATAGTTATGTTACTGGCTTTACGTCCCACTAACTACGTTTTCACTTTTTTCGGAGACGCCGAGGTGCCGGAATTTATTCGCTCAGGAGTTCTTTCACGTGCCAGTAAATCTACCAACACGAGACTCACGTATTGGAGTACTTTCAAATACCACCCGACTGAGCCAGGATCGAACCTGCCAAGTTGGGGTCAGAAAGCCTTAATTTTAATGTTGTATGATGGATGGGAAATTTAAAGATGAAACTTTTTTTTTTTTGCTAGGGGCTTTACGTCGCACCGACACATATAGGTCTTAGGGCGACAAAGATGAAACTTGAATTACGTAATTAACACCTAGCATGAGTTTAATTATTTGAGCAATCATATATGTCCAGTAAAAATCAGTCCCCATATCATTTTTTCAAAACTGATCAGAATTATTACAAAGGATCTGATAAATAATTGGTATAAATGCCAGGCATAAATTTCAAATATTAGAAGCGGTAGGCAGTAGGAAGTAGTGGAAATGTGTGCTTTTCCAAATAAACTCACGTGTAAACTCGCGTGTAAGGTCTGCATTAGGGAGACTAGTAAGTTAAAAACCCAGCTTCTGCTGTTCTGAGAACTGTTTTCTGTTTTTTCGCATTTTCACTTCAGGCAAATGCTGGAACAGTTCATGTTCATAGGCAACGGCCGACTCCTTCCATCTCTTTACCAATATTCACTCACCATCATTTATTTCATCTTCATTAGGTCCTCAACTGAGTTCACCGTCTGGAAGGGAATCCTCGTAGCAGAAGTAGTAGTACCACAGATAAAATACGTTCTTAATGAACATAGACAGGGGATAGACAAGTTGAATGGAGCTGTGGGTGTGAGTGTGCTACTTGGGGTGATGACAGTTCATTTAGATGGCATATTTGCGTGTATTACCTACATTAATTTCCGAAAAACTTATGCTTCTCAGACGGTCAACGACTTAAATCTATCTACCTATTAATCAGCATAATGTAACTCCCCACTCGGAGGGTGCAGCAGACCACCTAATGGGCCAAGTCCACCCTCTGAAAAAAACACACCTTAAAGACAGCATTGAAACGTTTATCTACAATGACATTTTCATGGAGTAGGATAATTTACACCCTAGGGGAATAAATTATTGACCTAATAAATGACAGTTTGGCAGTACATAATGAATTTGAGGTAAAAGTAATAATCTATGGCCTCAACTGATAGGCTATTAGACCTTCCGTGTGCCAATTGTGACGTTACGATTGGGCTGTCATGTAGAGGTGAAAATGTACATTTCCTGAGGAATTCTAGTGATTAGTTAAATTTTTTAATTGGATACTAAGAGTGAGCCATTAGAGATTTTTAACAATTATTTACACTGACTGACAGAGCAAATGCAACACCAAGAAGGAGTGGTCAGAACTTTATGCCAATTGCAGGGTAGACTGACGTCACTGAAGTATGCTCATGATGTGAAATGCGCCGCTGTGCTGCGCACGTAGCGAACGATAAATGGGACACGGCGTTGGCGAATGGCCCACTTCGTACCGTGATTTCTCAGCCGACAGTCATTGTAGAACGTGTTGTCGTGTGTCACAGGACACGTGTATAGCTAAGAATGCCAGGCCGCCGTCAACGGAGGCATTTCCAGCAGACAGACGACTTTACGAGGGGTATGGTAATCGGGCTGAGAAGGGCAGGTTGGTCGCATCGTCAAATCGCAGCCGATACCCATAGGGATGTGTCCACGGTGCAGCGCCTGTGGCGAAGATGGTTGGCGCAGGGACATGTGGCACGTGCGAGGGGTCCAGGCGCAACCCGAGTGACGTCAGCACGCGAGGATCGGCGCATCCGCCGCCAAGCGGTGGCAGCCCCGCACGCCACGTCAACCGCCATTCTTCAGCATGTGCAAGACACCCTGGCTGTTCCAATATCGACCAGAACAATTTCCCGTCGATTGGTTGAAGGAGGCCTGCACTCCCGGCGTCCGCTCAGAAGACTACCATTGACTCCACAGCATAGACGTGCACGCCTGGCATGGTGCCGGGCTAGAGCGACTTGGATGAGGGAATGGCGGAACGTCGTGTTCTCCGATGAGTCACGCTTCTGTTCTGTCAGTGATAGTCACCGCAGACGAGTGTGGCGTCGGCGTGGAGAAAGGTCAAATCCGGCAGTAACTGTGGAGCGCCCTACCGCTAGACAACGCGGCATCATGGTTTGGGGCGCTATTGCGTATGATTCCACGTCACCTCTAGTGCGTATTCAAGGCACGTTAAATGCCCACCGCTACGTGCAGCATGTGCTGCGGCCGGTGGCACTCCCGTACCTTCAGGAGCTGCCCAATGCTCTGTTTCAGCAGGATAATGCCCGCCCACACACTGCTCCCATCTCCCAACAGGCTCTACGAGGTGTACAGATGCTTCCGTGGCCAGCGTACTCTCCGGATCTCTCACCAATCGAACACGTGTGGGATCTCATTGGACGCCGTTTGCAAACTCTGCCCCAGCCTCATACGGACGACCAACTGTGGCAAATGGTTGACAGAGAATGGAGAACCATCCCTCAGGACACCATCCGCACTCTTATTGACTCTGTACCTCGACGTGTTTCTGCGTGCATCGCCGCTCGCGGTGGTCCTACATCCTACTGAGTCGATGCCGTGCGCATTGTGTAACCTGCATATCGGTTTGAAATAAACATCAATTATTCGTCCGTGCCGTCTCTGTTTTTTCCCCAACTTTCATCCCTTTCGAACCACTCCTTCTTGGTGTTGCATTTGCTCTGTCAGTCAGTGTATATGCATTCTTGTGCGAATTCACGAAGAAATTAAGAAACTTATGAAGACTTGTCCTGAGACCGGGGTGAGAGTAATACAAACTTCAACAGACGTTTCCCACAAACTCATATTTTTTTTTCACTTTTAATTGAATATGACATACAAACTATTATACATAGTGCGAGCCTCAGTCTGGTTGTCAATTATTCTCTGTGCCGTGTCTGAGCGAGTGGACGATGAATTAGCCGCCTGATCCACATGTGATGCGGATAATGAAGAGGTACCATTTGCTGATTTTTATTGATTTTTTATATTCTTATAAAGCACAAAATTCCTAAAAATTTAGTACTACAAATGTTCCCGTATCATTTTCCTCATCTCATATAGCTCGCTCGGTATAACATGGTCTTAGCTAAACTACGATAATCTCGCCTACAGCGCGATTGCTTCTTATACAGCCGTAATTACTCGGTTTAGTGTGTTTAATGGTTTCTGAATTACGTGTTGAACAGCGAATTTTCATGTGTACAAATCTGATACAAGAGTGAGAAGTGGATTCCGAAAACAATTTTCTAGACCGCGATTGCTAACGCAATATGGAATTAAGAAAATTGTGAATACATTCAAAACTGAGGGTTCAATGCTAAACAAGCAAAAAAACTAGTTAAACAACCGATTGTATCTAGAGATATGAAATTATGGACACTCTGAGAGAAACACTCTACAAAGTTTAGCGAGCAAGTTGGCCATGCTGTTGGGGGTGCGCAGCTGTGAGCTTACATTCAGGAGACAGTGGGTTCGAGCCCCACTGTCGGCAGCCATGAATATAGTTTTCTGTGGTTTCTTATTTTCACAACAGTCAAAGCAATGGTACTGTAACATAATGAAGGTCACAACCACTCCTTTACTACTCCTAGCCCTTTCTTATCCCATCGTCGCCGTAAGACCTATCTGTATCGGTGTGACGTAAAGCAACTTGTAAGAAAAAAAGGAAAACTACACAGTTCAATGCAGTTTATAAACTGTGCTATTTCTAAAATATTATATGTTGTTAAAATGTTAAAAAGGGCATATTTAATTTCATCATCATCATCTGTTTACCCTCCAGGTTCGGCTTTTCCCTCGGACTCAGCGAGGGATCCCACCTCTACCGCCTCAAGGGCAGTGTCCTGGATCTTCAGACTCTTGGTCGGGGGATACAACTGGGGAGAATGACCAGTACCTCGCCCAGGCGGCCTCACCTGCTATGTTGAACAGGGGCCTTGTGGAGGGATGGGAAGATTGGAAAGGATAGACAAGGAAGAGGGAAGGAAGCGGCCGTGGCCTTAAGTTAGGTACCATCCCGGCATTTGCCTGGAGGAGAAGTGGGAAACTACGGAAAACCACTTCGAGGATGATTGAGGTGGGAATCGAACCCACCTCTACTCACTTGACCTCCCGAGGCTGAGTGGACCCCGTTCCAGCCCTCGTACCACTTTTCAAATTTTCGTGGCAGAGCCGGGAATCGAACCCGGACCTCCGGGGGTGGCAGCTAATCACGCTAACCACTACACCACAGAGGCGGACCATATTTAATTTAATCAGTGAAATAGTACATATTTAGCGAGCCTCAATAATTCAGACAATAGAACCAAACCCCATGGCACAACAGCCCCGAAGGGCCGTGGCCTACCAAGCGACCGCTGCTCATCCCGAAGGCATGCAGATTATGAGGTGTCATGTGGTCAGCATCACGAATCCTCTCGGTCGTTATTCTTGGCTTTCTAGACCAGGGCCGCTATCTCACCGTCCGATAGTTCCTCAGTTGTAATCGCGTAGGCTGAGTGGACCTCTAACCAGCCCTGAGATCCAGGTAAAAATCCCTGACATGACCGGGAATCGAACCCGGAGCCTCCAGATAAGAAGCGGGCACGCTACCCCCTACACAGCCGGTGCAGCGTTCAGACAACAGAGCGCTGGCCTTTTGAGCTCAAGTTGGCAGGTTCGATCCTCGCTCTGGTGGTATTCGAAAATGCTCAAATATCTCAATCTCTTATCGACGGATTTACCAGCACGTAAAAGAACTTCTGCGGACAAAATTCTGGCCCTTCGCGTATGGTACAAGTAGTTAGTGGGATGCCCCACAAACAATACCACTAGTAAATTTGTATTAAACGTAAGTTCTTTAGAGTTCGTTCGTAATCTGTTTACCCTCCAGGGTCGGTTTTTCCCTCGGACTCAGCGAGGGATCCCACCTCTACCGCCTCAAGGGCAGTGTCCTGGACCTTCAGACTCTGGGTTGGGGTTACAGCTGGGGAGGATGAGCAGTATCTCACCCAGGCGGCCTCACTGCTATGCTGAACTGGGGTCTTACGGGGGGATGGGAAGTTTAGAAGGGATAGACAAGGAAGAGGGAAGGAAGCGGCCGTGGCGTTAAGTTAGGTACCATCCCGGCATTTGCCTGGAGGAGAAGTGGGAAACCGCGGAAAACCACTTCCAGGATGGCTGAGGTGGGAATCGCACCCCCCTCTACTCAGTTGACCTCCCGAGGCTGAGTGGACTCCGTTCCAGCCCTCGTACTACTTTCCAAATTTCGTGGCAGAGCCGGGAATCGAACCCGGGCGTCTGGGGATGGCAGCTAATCACACTAACCACTACACCACACAGGCGGACTCTTTAGAGTTGATTTTGAATATTCTGAGGAAACTCATTTACCAATATTTCACGGATACAAAATTTTAATTCATAGTATGTGTCAGTCTCGGAGGCAATTGTAGCTTTCAGGCGAGTCATGCCATTGGATACAGTACTGTTTGTTTAAACTGTTGCTGGAAATTTCCTCCCTAGGAATGTCTGATCCCCAAACAGATGTAGCTGATGACCTTTTAATGATAGTATTGGCACTTTGTGCTACACACCGACCTCGTATAATTACTGGCCTTAATGTTTTCTCACAATTAGAAGATAAGGAAGAGGTCTGATGATATCAGTAGGTGGATGTTAACAATGATTTTTTTCACGTGTTGTCATTCATTATTGATTGCAAGTCCAGTAGAATACTTAGATGGCCTTGGACACACGCCGAGCTGCAGTCGGCGTCAATACCGCCAGCCTGGTTGGCCGCATTCCATGCGTCGCGTCGGTGTCCTGCCGTACTTCTCCACCTTAACAATAGTTCTACTTCTTACTCGTCTGTTGGAAAATACTTGTAACAAATGTTTTTAAAAAAATGGATATTCTACCTTACGGTCTTAAGTTAAGTACTTTAAGCTCGATAGCTGCAGTCGCTTAAGTGCGGCCAGTATCCAGTATTCGGGAGATAGTAGGTTCGAACCCCACTGTCGGCAGCCCTGAAAATGGTTTTCCGTGGTTTCCCATTTTCACACCAGGCAAATGCTTGGGCCGTACCTTAATTAAGGCTACGGCCGCTTTCTTCACACTCCTAGCCCTTCCCTGTCCCATCGTCGCCATAAGACCTATCTGTGTCGGTGCGACGTAAAGCAAAAAAAAAAAATTCCCAAGTGCATGGAATGAAGGAAGGGAGGTCGCCTACGACATTGTAACAAACTGTACTGGAAAAGAAGGGATAACGAAGATCTGGCAAAAAAAATAAATTGAGAGAACTTAGTTTCTCAAAGTGCTGAATTTAAGGTTTGAAATTAGTAAAGCGAAAATTGTTGCCAGAGATCGTAAGTTCTTGGCAAAGTATATCTATGCTTGGTGATATAGGACGCTTGGCTATAAAAATATGAGTATTTTTCATCGTCAATACACTCACAAACTAGAAGATTTAATCGCTTAGAGGAAGAGGTGGTAACGATACAAAAATTTACGTGTTGAAATATTATGTGACTAGGTGAACTGATTACTATAACAAACAGTGTTGGTAATACGGACATACAGCTGATCCCACGTTAGTGGAATGTACAGCAGTACTACTCGAGCCCGGTTCATCGATTGTAAAAAATAGTTGATTCGGTCGGGAGGGAAGTAATACAGCCAGTGTATCCTCTATGGCCGGGTCTCTCAAACGCCCAAAATCTCACGCGTGCAAACTTCGGCACAGAGTTCCTGTGCGCAGTGCATCGGTCCCATTCGGCTCGGCTCGGACCAACGCATCGTCTCTGGGGTACTCGGCTAAGCTCGGCTCAACTCAGCTCAACTCGGCTCGGATTTGGAGCGCTACGGAGCAAGTGAGGAAGAGGGAGACAGAGGGAGCGAGCAAGACAGGCGTGGGGAAAGCGTGAGACAGCGCTATTGATCCAAACCGAGGAGTGGCTCTCTGGTCAACCAAGCGAAGTCGTCTTTTGCACCGTGCATAGTGCATGCACCCTGAGAGGCCCTGCTCTGTGGACTTGAATCGGCCCACAACTGTTGTAACTAGCTTCTATATCCCGCACAAGAAAGGTTCACGGCAGTTGTTTCGCGGAATAAAACAGAAGTACTTTCGTTTTATTAATGATTGGAAAAACAAACTCCTTCCAAAGATTTAGTTGCTACAGAGCAACGGTGTGGACAGGAGATGGTGGAGTGGAGACGGTTTCCTCTATCTAGCTGTAAGCAGCGCAGTGGTCACAGGTCACAAGATATGTTTGTGTTGTCCGCTAGAACAGATCACATTGTCTGTGTGGCGTGAAGGTGTGTTTACAGAGTGAATAAGTTTCTACAACACGGTCGCCCTCGACAACGAGATAACTATGATACCGTTAGTGGATTACTTTTTTATTTCGAAAGATGCGTCTACAAGTGAAGAGTGTACGTTTTGTGAATAAAGAGGGAAACAGTTGTCAGAAAAAGATGAGGCAGTAATAAAATAGGTGAGCACAGTTCTAATCGACGGGGAGGCATCAGGCGAAGAAGGTGATAGTCTTGTTATGGTGAATGATGAAGAAATATCACCGGTGGTGAGTGTCTAAGGAAGTAGCAGTTCATCTTATCAGCCATCACCTCAAAGGAAGACAAGCAAGAAGTTTTCAGAATGATATCAGTTTGATGCATGCATGATATGGACAAAAAATGGAAAAATATGGAAATGTTGACCCTCCTCGTGTGTGTTATCCTGATACGACACGTCACCCGTGGCTTACAACAGTCCTGGCAAAGGAAATAAAAATAAAGAGTAGGACGGTGTTACAAAACTTCGAAATCACGCTCAAACAATGCCGCTAATCAGACCCAAACGGCCTGCAGGGTGTTAAGATAAACCGTGAAGTGAGTGACCATTCTATAGCAAACAGAGAGGAAAACACCGTCATACACGGCCGTACATTGCGATTTTGAAATGAATTTTAAGAAGAGTATTGACCCTCACAGTTCCCTGCTGTTCCAAGCTTCCAACTCGTGGGTGAACATGTTTAAACAAATAGTAAAACTGTTTGTCGGAAAATAACCCACAAGCGATTGGTTGAAGGGGCTAAAAATAATTGGACGAAGAGCTCATAATTTTGTGAGAGAGATCAAGACTTTCACTGAGGAGAACCGTCTGTCACCATATCAAGTAATTAATGTCGACCAATCAAGATTTTACTAAAAATGTGATCTGGATGAACCCCCGCAGTAAAGGGGAGCAAGCACATTTTTCGTGCAGTTGGATTCATAGTGGCAACCACACACTGTTTTGTGGTAAATCCAGAAATTGTGATAGATAGTACGCTGCTATCTCATTTGTATGTCCCTGAACCGGAGCCCACTGGCAATTTTCCCACAAATTGTGATAATCAAATTGCCGAACATCAAGGCGTTTGTAAGCAAAGCTGCTAATATGACCAAGAGAGATTTAAAGGTCTTCCTAAAACACGCAATGTGGCCAGATATATTGGCACGAACTAAAGTCCTTCTTTTGGTTGACCCCTGGTCAGACGATAGAGATAATGATCTATACACCTGTACCGTTCCTGAAGGCATTGAATTCATCATCAAGCTAAACACTGACAGAACACACACGGCAGTCATCCCTGGTAATGCACAACCGGGATTCATCGATACACACAGTCCAGCGTAACTCGTCATCAGTCCACTCACCAATCTAAACAGATACTTGTGAGATTGTGACCCCGCAGTCCCGTCCATGCCACTAAACGATACATGGTTCAGGATGACGACAAGTGTTGAAGAGAGTCCATATTATCCGGACGGCAAGTGCAGTCGCCATGGAGCTGCGTGTTGTTTATTCACAATACAATGACTGTCCTATGTTATGGTCTCTCTTTGTACATGAGAATCTTCACGACTGGTGTAGGTAGTTTTAAGCACCATTTGCTTACAATACTGGGTTACTGGACATCTAAATGCCCCACATGATTTACAACTGCTTAATACTACCAACTGATCTAATGGACACACATCAAGCACTAATACTACTGTCTAGTGTGTCTAGTCCAATGTCTTATGCCCTCCTTTTTCTGTGTTCATTAACAGACAACTTCTCTCTCTCTCTCTCTCTCTCTCTCTTGTCTCCCCGCTATAAACATTGTAATACTACTAATTTATACGCGTGTGCTCTCAACACATTACAGATAATTCAACTCGAAACATTTACACACTAATTTATGGTGTGCAAAAGCTAAAGGAAAACGATCTCTGTACAGACTAGGAAGGCCCTTGCAAGAGTCAAAGGTATAGGCTTTCACCATCAGTAATTTCCTCCTATTTTGTCAATTCTCCGTCCCTGAAGGTGAATCGTTTCTACATCATTTCTGGTGGACCGGGAGCACCTTTACTACCTAGGCTAGGCAGCCCTAATCTATGATCGGATTTTGTACCATATTACCTACAAATTCCTTGACTGGTTAACTTTATTTCTCAATGAGTGTATATCAGAATCCAAAAATGGATGTCAAAGAACTGAAATGAGAAAGTTCGGAGTGTATTACTGCATGCAATTCAATGTATTCGTTGGAGAAGCAATGTGACATGCTGAAAATGTCGAACACACTGCAAATTCACTGCATAAGGTATGCCGATGACATTGCCTTGGTTACAGATTCAGAATTGTCCGTATTTATCAGCTGTACTCGAACAGTGAGAGATAAAAAAACTAGTGAGTGAGAATGGACAAGGAAGCAAGGCAAGCTCTAAATAGAACAATTAAAGGTCTATCATTGGAAAGCATTGTACTGGAGTGCAAAAGATGTACTCCAGTGGGCAATAGAATGATAGGTCGTGCAAAGGAAGTCGCTTTACAAGTAACCACAGATCTATTGAGATAAGAAAATCGTTTCCAAAATCGTGTGTTTCGTAAGTAGAAGTTTGAAAAATCGCACGGTCCGCAATGCATTGCTTGACCGAATAGAACCGTCGGATTATGTTCGCCGACCGGTCGTAGTCTAACCAAGTCTAAAATAGTTTATGTGGGCCTCTAAACTGCAAGCCGTTTAATCGCGGATATTGAAGAAGATCAACTTACATACCTGGACTGAAATGAAATACAACATGAAGGCTTTAAAAGAAATCATGACGGAAGATGCACTCAACAGAGAGACGGAAAAGGGGAAAATAAAATTAGTAATCTCTGTTCTATAAAAACAATAAATTTATCTCAAATATACTTGACAAAAGGGAGAAGAAGTTCATAATTCAAAGATCTGAAGAGAATATAATGAATATAAAGAGATGAAGAGGGTTAGTGAAGTTGAGCATGGCTGCAGTGACAAGGGATCACGTTGTTCGTGGTGGTGGTGGAGAAGGAGGAGGAGGAGGAGGAGGAGGAGGAGGAAATTCTTTAACTTTAAGGAGAATAGTTGGTTTTGGAACTCACGAATAAAATAACAAACAGAACCCTACTTGTAAACAGTGAAATCAGAAAGAGGGAAAGGCGTTGAGAGATATCTTAAACGCCGGGCTGAGTGGCTCAGACGGTTAAGGCGCTGGCCTTCTGACCCCAACTTGGCAGGTTCGATCCTGGCTCAGTCCGGTGGTATTTGAAGGTGCTCAAATACGCCAGCCTCGTGTCGGTAGATTTACTGGCACGTAAAAGAACTCCTGCAGGACTAAATTCCGGCACTTCAGCGTCTCCGAAATCCGTAAAAGACTAGTTAGTGGGACGTAAAGCAAATAACATTATTGATATCTTAAACTGATGCACACTTTATCTCAAACATTTATTTATTTATTTATCTGTTTGTTTATTTATTTATTTATTTATTTATTTATTTATTTATTTATTTATTTATTTATTTATAATATATATTTTCAAGAGACTGACGTATTTGAGCAACTCCAAACACCACTGGACTGAGCCGTTATTTTGGGCTCCAGCGCTTTACCGTTTACACCACTCAGACCGGAAGCTGTAATGTTCATAACGATCGTAGCTTTCTTCATATTCAGCATAAAGTTTGTATGATTATTGTTCTCAACAACTCACCATTCACCAAAGTACATAAATCTCTATCAAATAAAACATTTGTATCCATTTCGTGGGTCTCAGGGGGTGGGAAGACGCTTGGCCATCCATGCTGAGGCGAAGATACGAAGTTAAACTCAACTTCTCGGAACACATTTATTTCCACGTATGTTCACGACTTCCTGACAAGAAGTGTGGGATATGTTGACCACACAGTGTTCTACAGAAGAGTACATGTAGCTTGTTAATCTGTCCACACATGTGATTCAGGAAGTTAAGTTAAATAATTACACTCTTCACTTGGCAGTCTTTGTTCTCACAGCCCGGGACAGCGCCGTGCCATCGATCCGTCCGCCAGTCCTGCCGTCGTCTTGGTTCAAGCGCGATTTTGGAGCTCACTTGCCTGCTACATTGTGCTGCTAATTGAGAACGTTAGAGCGATATACAGTATAGAGGGTCCGTTATCTCAGTTTATGATAGCACGTAGTAGAGCAAGAGACAGATCCGCTGAATAAATGAATATAGTTGTAATTTTAGATTACAATGCATAACAAGTAATGAATACAGTGGAAAAATGAATAATTATTAAAAAGAGTGAAACAATTAGGCTATCTCCTGTTTTAAAGAGGAAATCCAAGTGGATAGACCATGTTAGGAGAGGGAAAGGGCTTCTACAATAGATCTCGAAGGAACGGTACAAGGTGAGAAGAAAATAGAACAGAGAAGAATAACAGTTATGAAACAAGTGAAGATTTGAGGATGTCAGACGTCTACGGAACAGACTTAGGAGAGGAAGAAATTGAGACATCAATGATGCCTGGGACCTGCGATTCGGCAGAACACCGTATCGTCATTAGGCCTCGAAATACCGTTATGTGACAATATTGAGGGGAGAAATTCCGGCCCGCAGCACATGTACCACAGAACGAAAATTCGTTGATACAGTTCATACAATACAATACTGAATCTTAGATAACAGAACCTTTCTAGTCAGAGTTCTAGGATGAAATATTATCACATAGCGGTTTTTCTAGGTGCAACGACGATATGATGATGATATAATATGAAATTGAGTCATTATTGACCAATCAAAAGGGAGATAAAATTTCTCACAATAACTGTTATTCAGCCAGAGTTATTTAGTGAAGGGGTGAGTTCACCTTTATAGGTCAAGTAATTGCATTTCGTATCTGTTTTTCGAATAGAATATATTTCCTTATTAATCTGGTGAAATGTATCACACTACTTCAAAAGTATGTTTGTAAATATCCATGTACGTCACTTGCTATGTCTCACTCTGTTATACCTTAGTACTCATTTCCGTAACTTCAGTTTCTGTACAGAGTTTTTATCACAATTAAAGTCCGGCTCCATGGCTAAATGGTTAGCGTGCTGGCCTTTAGTCACAGGGATCGCGGGTTCGATTCTCGGCAGGGTCGAGAATTTTAACCTTAATTGGGTAATTTTGCTGGCACTGGGGCTGGGTGTATGTGTCGTCTTCATCATCATTTTATCCTCATCCCGACGCGCGCAGGTCGCCTACGGGAGTTAAATCTCAAGACCTGCACCTGGCCAGCCGAACTTGTCCTCGGGCACTCCCGGCACTAAAAGCCATACGCCATTTCATTTCATCACAATTAAAATCTATTTCAGGTATTTTTATGAATATTTCATGGTAGCATAGACATCCGCTGTACACTCTTCTCATTAACACAAGCAATTTTATCTTTAAGAAATAGTAATGTAATAATAATTGGTATGACCGAGAATGATTGAGATGCTTCGAAAATTGTTGAGTTCTGCGAGAAATTCTACCTGCCAAAGTATTCTATTATTGTCATTGCACTTTCTGCCATGAAATCGTCAATAACTTTTTTAAGAAACCATCTTCGGAGATTTTTTATAAAATTCAGTAGACTTTTATTTATTTTTCCATTTCACTACATTTGTTGGTATTAAGTATACTTTGCCTTTTAGGCACCCTCTAAATTGAGGAAATGTTAATATGTAATCAATATACACTGCCTGAAAAAATTAAAAGCACCCAGAAGGAGTTGTCCAATATTATGCCATTTCGATATACTTGCATACCATTGATGTGTGGTGAGTAAATAATTAGATTTACAAGGATCTGTAATGTGTAGAACGCCCACCAGAGCGCATTTGTGATGGCACCGTCCTGTTTTCTTACCAGTCAACTGTTGTGAATCAGACAGTTAAGCAAGACGTGCAGAGAGGACTACGTACAGTACTACGCACCTGCGATGCCTCGCAGACGCGTTAGACAGCCTATCCACCAACTGACAGCATTTGACAGAGGCCGCATTGTGGGACTGCATGAGACTGGTTGGTCGTATCGTGCCATTGCCAGGGATGTGGGTCATTCAGATTCACTGCGGGATCCCATAACTTCGGCAACCGCCATCCGCGAACATGTACTGGAGACTCTACAACATCCAGTGAGTTCTCGCATGGTATCTCAACGACTCGCATCCACCGGATTGGGGTCCGTTAGTTGCTATTGACACCAGAATATCAACGGCTGCGTTTGGAGTGGTGCCTTTCCCGGGAGGCATGGACAGAAGACGACTGGCGTCGCATCATGTTCAGTTATGAGTCCCGCTTCTCCATAACCTCCGATGACCATCGTATGCGGGTTTGGCGGCGTCGAGGGCAGAGAGCAGATCCAGCCCATATTGTAGAAAGACACACAGGCGTAATCTTTGGCATCATGGTGTGGGGAGTCATAGGATATGCGTTCAGGTCACCTCTAATAGTACTTCGGCAGACTTTGACGGCACAGCGATACGTCACAGACATTCTGCGCCCGCACGTCCTACCGCTTATGGCACAGCACCCTGGGACAGTGTTCCAAGAAGATAATGCACGTCTACACACAACACGTGTGGCTATGGACTGTCTAGAGCATGTTGAGGTCCTTCCTCGGCCAGTAAGATCCCCGGACCTCTCCATCATTGAATATTGGAAGGGAATTCCGTCTCAGTACCAAACCGCGGGATATGGAGGGACAGCTGCGACAACCGTAGACAAACATGCCTCAGGAGAGGATCCAAAGGCTGTTTGACACCATTTCGAACCGCATAAGGGCATGTATATAGGCCGGAAGGGAGGGGGTGGGTGCGACACCCTCTGACCTGGTGCCAACATTCCACATGTAACTGCCAACGGCCTTGTCTCTTTTATCCCATATTGTCATCAGTTCAATAAAGGCACATGGTCTTTCAGCATATATAGTTTAATTCACTTCCAATCACTTCCTTTGGATGCTTAACATCTTTCTTTTTGTCAGACATAAGGTGTCACAGAATCACCGTTAATTTTTCCGGAATACGTAAGCCACAACACGCCGTAAAGGCTGGCTAAAATAGCAGCTAATTTTTTTTGCTTGTGGCTTTACGTCACACCGACAGACATAGGTCTTATGACGACGATGGGATAGGAAAGGCCTAGGGATTGGTAGAAAGCGGCCATGGTCTTAATTAAGGTACAGCCCTAACATTTGCCTGGTGTGAAAATGGGAAACCACGGAAAACCGTCTCCCGGGCTGCCGACAGTGAGATTCGAACCCACTATCTCCGGAATGCAAGCTCACAGCCGAGACCCCCTAACCGCATGGCCAACTCGCCCGATAGCAGTTAATTTAACAACCGTAAACATCTGACTATTGATCACGTGCTATAGAGGGGCGGGCTGAGTAGTTCAAATCGTTGAGACTCTAGCCTTCTGTCCCCAACTTGGCAGGTTCGATCCTGTCTCAGACCGGTGGTATTTGAAGGTACTCAAATAAGTCAGTCTCGTGTCGGTAAATTTACTGGCACGTAAAAGAATTCCTGCGGACAAAATTCCGTCACCTAGGCGTATCCAAAAATCGTGAAGATGTACTTAGTGGGACGTAAAATTTATAACATTATTCGTTATTAATGTGCTACAGACAATCCACACATCATTTTCACTCTTCTAATCTCTTATCATAACAATAACATAACGAGTGACTGACAAGACGAGAGAGGGGTAAATGAGATTCTGACACAGTTTATACTTAATTTGTGCACTTTCTGGTCCTCATAGACTGAGACAGAGTGAGATAGGAAGTAAACGAAAAAAGGAAAGGCAGATGAAAAGTAAGGATAAACCAAACATTAAAATAACATTGTGAAAACGCCCAGGTATCTCAACAAGACAGCACTTTTGCATCACCCGATAACGTCATACCTACGTCAGACTTCATCAAGATACACTGGTCTTTTCTCTTTAAAAGAAGATGTTTTTGTAACGCTCACCAGACCAAGTGCCGTTCCGAAACAATACATGTATTTTACATCGAAATTAGAGGTAATTAGTATGCTTTAAAACTTAAATTATTTAATTAATTTGTGTGGAACTAGAAAAATTTAAGTTGTATTATTAAATTACGATCTATAACAAAATTGAGTTCTACTAAATTTCAGCTACTCCCTCGGATCACGACAGTACTAAAATGTTGGGCATATATGATAATTAATCATGAACGAAAAGAGAGATGTAAGCGTTATTGAGTAAATCCCATCTTACTGTAAATGAAATGGCGTATGGCTTTTAGTGCCGGGAGTGTCCGAGGACAAGTTCGGCTTGCCAGATGCAGGTAAATGAAATGAAATGAAATGGCGTATGGCTTTTAGTGCCGGGAGTGTCAGAGGACAAGATCGGCTTGCCAGATGCAAGTAAATGAAATGAAATGGCGTATGGCTTTTAGTGCCGGGAGTGTCCGAGGACAAGTTCGGCTTGCCAGATGCAGGTAAATGAAATGAAATGGCGTATGGCTTTTAGTGCCGGGAGTGTCCGAGGACATGTTCGGCTTGCCAGATGCAGGTCTTTTGATGTGACTCCCGTAGGCGACCTGCGCTTCGTGATGGGGATGAAATGATGATGAAGACGACACATACACCCAGCCCCCGTGCCAGCTAAATTAACCAATAATAGTTAAAATTCCCTACCCCGCCGGGAATCGAACCCGGGACTCCTGTGACCAAAGGCTAGCACGCTAACCATTTAACCATGGAGCCGGACCCCATCTCACTGTTTTACTTAGAGTGTAGTGTTCGCCTGCGCATTCGCTTCTTTTTAAGAAGGAAGCCATATTTAGCAGTGTCAATTAATGTACATTTTTTTCCGTCTGTCGAACACACTAGTCAAATCATAACTTATATAACACTAAAACATAGCTGTAAAAATACACTCTATTAAACAACGAATGACATGTTTCGTTCTACAAGAACATCCTCAGATTATTTCAAATCACTTTAAATCATGCGCATATATGTACGATATCGTTTACGTTGCATAAAGTACTCAATGGTTATGAATGAATATATTAGTTTTCTACTACGACAGCAGCTAAGATAAGTACAGAAAAAAATCTAAAATTTGCTATAGTAAAGGAAAGAACTGTCCGCCTCTGTGGTGTAGTGGTTAGCGTGATTAGCTGCCACCCCCGGAGGCCCGGGTTCGATTCCCGGCTCTCCCACGAAATTTGAAAAGTGGTACGAGGGCTGGAACGGGGTCCACTCAGCCTCGGGAGGTCAACTGAGTAGAGGTGGGTTCGATTCCCACCTCAGCCATCCTGGAAGTGGTTTTCCGTGGTTTCCCACTTCTCCTCCAGGCGAATGTCGGGATGGTACCTAACGTAAGGCCACGGCCGCTTCCTTCCCTCTTCCTTGTCTATCCCTTCCAATCTTCCCATCCCTCCACAAGGCCCCTGTTCAGCATAGCAGGTGAGGCCGCCTGGGCGAGGTATTGGTCATACTCCCCAGTTGTATCTCCCGACCAAGAGTCCAAAGCTCCAGGACACTGCCCTTGAGGCGGTAGAGGTGGGATCCCTCGCTACTCGCTAAGTCCGAGAGAAAAACCGAACCTGGAGGGTAAACAGATGATGATGATGATGATGAAAGGAAAGAATTAATACATTAATTATTTGTTCTTAGCATCAGTAACTCATAAACATTGACGTAAATAGTTGATATAAATCTTATGTCTAGAGTCCGAGTAGCGACTGTAAAATAAACATCTTAATTTCTTTCTCACAGACATGCCTCCGCTAACCTTGGTACAGGTTATTTGCAGTTTATTTTACGAAGGAAGGAGTGTTTAGGTCTCAAGTCATGCACTCAAAGCAACTGCGGCCAGCTATTAGCGGCACATTTAACCGCCTGGCTATTTTCAGTCTTACAGACACTTTTTGTTCATGGTTTTCTTTGTGTCACAATGATTGGTTTCTTGGAGCAAATCCCCCGTTCATTTGTATTAATTGGGAAATGTAGGTTTTTGGTACATAAGCCATCAAAGTAGCATACTAAAGTATGCTGTATTCGATTCCCACCTCGGCAATGAAGTCAATAATGATATAAGGCTCTAGAGTAGATCATTCCGCTTCCGGTAAAAGAAGTTGAGTAGGGAACTGGATTAATGCATCCAATTATTATTATTATTATTATTATTAATCACATATCCCGGTGGGGTCATGGGTGCGAACTGCGCCGTACATGTGGACTTGACCCTGTTTATTGTCGGATGTCTTTCCCAATCCAAACATATGAAGAGTGATGTATTCACTATTCCACGTTTCTGTGGTGGTTGGTACTTGGTAGTGTAAAGTATTGTGTGTATATTAAGAGGAGTATGTTACGACAAAGACAAACACATAGTCTCCGAGTCAGAGGAAATGAACATATACGATTAAAATCCCCTACCTGGTCAGGAATCGAACCTGGACCCCTCTTAACCGAAGACCTCAGCACTGACCATTCAGACACAGAGTCAAGCAAGAAAAGGGAAATTAAATATACAAAAAATTATAGAGCTTCTGAATTCATGTAGGCCATATAAGAAAATAAATTGGACAATGCATCTCAGAACGAGAAGAAATGTAAATCACGAGAAACTAAAAGAATCTTGTGACGCTACAGTCTTGATGCGCCTCGTGCTACCATGCGACCACTGCTCAACCCGAAGGCCTGAAGATTACGAGGTGACGTGTAGTTAGCGAAACGAATCATCTCTGACGTTCTTCTTGGTTTTCTAATCCGAGCCACTATTTCACTGCCAGACAGTTCTTCAATATTTTTCTTGCATAGGCTAAGTGGACTACGAACCAGCCCTGAGATCTAGATTAAAATACCTGACCTTCCCGGGAATAATAATAATAATAATAATAATAATAATAATAATAATAATAATAATAATAATAATAATAATAATAATAATAATCAGCTACATTCCGAGAATCGAACCTAGATATCCGGTTAAGAGGCAGGCTCCGTAACCCTACACCACAGGGCTAGCTATTAAATCACGACAACAAGACGAAAATAGCCTATCATTTCGAAATATCTATACCTCGAAATCATCATCATCATCATCATCATCATCATCTGTTTACCCTCCAGGTTCGGCTTCTCCCTCGGACTCAGCGAGGGATCCCACCTCTACCGACTCAAGGGCTGTGTCCTGGAGTTTCAGGCACTTGGTCGGGGAAACAACTGGGGAGAATGACCAGTACCTCGCCCAGGCGGCCTCACCTGCTGTGCTGAACAGGGGCCTTGTGGAGGGATGGGAAGATTGGAAGGGATAGGCAAGCAAGAGGGAAGGAAGCGGCCGTGGCCTTAAGTTAGGTACCATCCCGGCATTCGCCTGGAGGAGAAGTGGGAAACCACGGAAAACCACTTCCAGGATAACTGAGGTGGGAATCGAACCCTCCTCTACTCAGTTGACCTCCTGAGGCTGAGTGGACCCCGTTCCAGCCCTCATACCACTAATCACGCTAACCACTACACCACAGAGGCGGACTACCTCGAAATCAACATCCAATTATGCTAAACATAGGTATTCCTCAGCAGTAAATCACACAGATGCATTGATGGTGACGGAAGAAGTAAAATCACTGAAAAAGAATCATTCAAAATTGAGAACAACAATGAAGACGCCAAAACATATATGTGAATACGCATATTGAGAATATTAGAGACGCGTAATTAGAAAAGAATGATTCGCTTTCTATGGACATCTTCAAGGAATAAACCCTAACGGTCTTACAAGAAGGCTGTTCGACTACTTTAGAAAATTGAAACTAGAAGAGTGATTCCACGCAGGGAGAGAAAAGGAGAAAGAAAGAAAGAAAGAAAGTAATGGAGACATAATTTATAATAATAATAATAATAATAATAATAATAATAATAATAATAATAATAATAATAATAATAATCTATATAAATAAAATTGTAGGGGGTCCGCTGTCTGTAATTACTTTTGTTTTGCCAATTTTTCAGATATTTATCCGTTTTAGGTCAACTCAAGACCGAATCGGTGGTTTTTACGTTTCGTGTCTGTTTGTTTGTCTGTTTGTCTGTTTGTCTGTTTGTCTGTTCCACCATCACGTCGAAACGGCTGGATAGATCTCAACCAAACTTCATATTTAGAGTATACTCATCCCGGGGAAGGTTTCGATATGCATATTGTTTTAAAATCTTTGAATACACGGGGGGTTTATAGGAAAACCAGAATGGTTTTTCCACCATCACGTCGAAACGGCTGGATAGATCTCAACCAAACTACATATTTAGAGTATACTCAACCCGGGCAAGGTTTCGATATGAATATCATTTTAAAATCTTTGAATACACGGGGGGTTTATAGGAAAACCAGAATGGTTTCTCCACCATCACGTCGAAACGGCTGGATAGATCACAACCAAACTTCATATTTAGAGTACACTCATCCCGCGGAAGGATTCGATATGCATATCATTTTAAAATGTTTGAATAGACGGGGGGTTTATAGGAAAACCTGAGTGGTTTTTCCACCATCACTTCGAAACGGCTGGAGAGATCTCAACTAAACTTCATATTTAGAGTATACTCCTCCCGGGGAAGGTTTCTGTATGCATATTATTTTAAAATATTTGAATAGACGGGGTTTTACAGGAAAAACAGAATGGTTTTCCTCCATTTTCTCTTATACTATTGATTTTCTGTAAACTTAGTTTACCGTACGTGAAACGTCTCTTCATTATAAACAACTTTCGTTATGTTCATAATTTACCTTACTCTTCACATGACGGAGAAATTTACAATTTTCCGCTGGTATCACGCTCTGCATTGAGTGACCGACAGAACGACAACGAACCTACAGGTTACCATGGCAACGTCTCTGACTGCATGCCAGCAGGGAAGTAACGTATTGCCATTTTCCTCATCATGCTTTTAAATTCGTGGTTGTTCCTCGGGTAGAAGGCAAGAGAGGCGTCAATCGGCCTATCTGCGGGATATTGGCGGAATATCGTTGGATGTTATAACCGCCCTCGAATAGATTAGGTAATAACACCATTAGTCATCTTCTTATTATTTGTTTACCTAGGAATCACTGGATCTAAATTTCTCCTCTGTTACCGCTTTATTATATCCATAACACACACTAGCATAATTTATTGAGGGGATTTGATTTTCCAATACGTTAACTTGGCATTTACATATTTGTCGTTATCCGGCTGTCCTCAGTTATAATCCATTTTCTATTACTTTCAACTTTCTTAACTGTATTATTTTCTTCCTTAATTACGCCGTATGTACGCGAATGCTACAAACTACTGGATGTATTTCCACCAAGACTCATATTTAGAATACCTGTCCTTGATAGGTTTTAGGGAAAATATTGTTTCAAAATCCCTGAACTGACTGGGGGTTTATACGAAACCGAAACAGTAATTTTGCACTTCCACAAAATATACACAACCAACGTTAATTTAAATCTACCTGTCTTGGTAGAAATTAATGTATAAACTTTTTTTCTCATGTGCATCATTTCGATACCAGGATTAATAAGGGAGATATCATTAACGGACCGTTTTTCTGTACAAGTCCCATCGGACTTAACTCACGAGCGGGTGCGTGTAAAGCGTATTCCTTACAACTTGAAAACTACTGAAGACATTCGAACCAAAATTTATATTTAGCATTCACCTGTCCAAAGGTAGGTTTTAAACGTAAATAACATTTCATGTTCCGGAATGGACTGGCGGTTTATAGGGAACCGAAATGGTGATTTTACTCTTCCACAATATATACAGAACAAGACCAACCTAACTGGAAATCGACCAAACGTGATGGAATTCCACCTCTAAACCTTTTTCTTCATGTGCATTTTTCATAAATGGTCACTTTTGCAGGTTAAGTCCAGCGGACATAGCCCAAAAGGTGTTTTACATGGAGCAGATTCCTTATCTATATAAATCAAATCGTAACGACTGTGTGCCTCTACACTGACTATTTTGGCGAAATTTTCGTACAGCATTCCGTTATAAGGGGTAATAATGATCATCTCCATAATTTTTGGTTTAGTTTCCTGAAAGTCCTAATTTTTATCCGCCTCGCCCAAAATCCAGATTGCGGCATAATCTGCCAGAAGAAAAAGAACATAATTGAAATTTGACAAAATTATACCTTTTCACCTGTAACGAACGGAATACATCCCAGATCATTACATTTTTCACTTTTTATCCCCGAAGAATATCGAAATATGCAGGCAATTTTAATGATGGTGCAGACCTTCGGAAATTCCTATCACATAACGGATTGCACAATCTCCGTTCAATTTGGAATGATCTACAACCTTGGTCTTTTGACTTTTGCCGTATCTGTATCCCATTTACGTTTGATTTTTCTCTATTAATCGATGTTAAGTCAATTTGGAATTTTCACATGCATAATTCATACTTTCAGTTACATATATGAAATACAGAATCATCATACTCTTCACGAAAATCGGCCCACCCAGTAGGCATATGTGAGCCAAATGCTATGTATGTAGCTGTCACATAATTATCCGAAAGGTAATGTAATGTGAGATAATCTTACCAAACCTTTACCCTGTTCCACGTTTCTAACTCAATCTGACCCAAGAATAGATGACATATCATATGACCAGCCATTTAGGCCACTAAATCCGGCGTGTCTTATGGTATAATCCTTTGTCGATATGACGTACGTTTAGTAGCAGTTAATCTGTAAATGAAGGTCTTCAATATTGTAAACACGCATATACTTTCGTATGTCGATCTATATATATTCACTGATGTCGATTTTTAGCTATCGAGAAAGGGTGGGTCTGATATTGTAATCAGTACTCCCCACACCGACTTTGCCTGGCAGTAGGAAAGGGTTCCTTCTCCAACTCCTGTGTAAGGAAGGCCTACAATTGTAATGAATAGTTCCCTTCTCGATTTGACTTGCAGAAGGCAAGTGAGCATGCAGTTTTGTTTATAACTCCCCTACCCGATTGTGTTTGGCAGTAGGCAAGGGTGCCCGCCATTATAAAGAAATGTCCTCATCTAAAATGTGACTTTAATTAGGCATAGTGGCCCGCTATTTTGATGGAAACTCACCAACTTGGTGTGACTGGCAGTAAGGTAGCTGGAAGTAGGAAAATGGACCTGGCATTATAATGATAACTGCACAACTCAACTTCGAGTGATAGTAGGGTAATTGCCTGCCATTATAATAAAAACTCCTCAACTGTAATCTGTCTGGAAGTAGGAAAGGGGGCTGCCATTTTAACGATACTCCCCAAATCGATTCTGTCCGCGTAGTAGGCAATGGGGCCTGCAATTATAATGTCAACTTCCCAACTCGATTGTGAATGGCAGTAGACAAGTGAGCCTGCCGTTATATCACAAATACATAACAAACTTTTTACATTGGAAACAACGTACGGGGACCTCCCCATGCTCTTTCTCGGATAACGCTAAGAGACATGCAATTTTAAAACAATCTTATTTACTGCATGTACACTATTTACGTCGATATTCAAATACAATGTAGAATACCGTAGCGAAGCACGGGTACATTCGCTAGTAATAATAATAATAATGTTATTGATTTCACGTCCTACTAACTAGTTCTCATGATTTTAGCAGACATCTAAGAGCCGAAAGTTTGTCCGACAGGAGTTCTTTTATGTGCCAGTAAATATACCGACACGAGGACGACGTATTTGAGCACCTTCAAATACCACCGGACTGAGCCAGGATCGAACCTGCCAAGTTGGGGTGAGAAGGCAGCGCCTCAACCGTCTGAGCCACTCAGCCCGGCAGAATAAAATGAAGACGGCAAGAGGGAAGTAGTTGGAATGAATGCAGTCGATAGTGGCTTATGTAAATACGTGAATAATAGTTTTTCTACAATTTGCTTTACGTCGCACCGACACAGACAGCTCGTATGGCGGCGATGGGATAGGCAAGGGCTAGGAGTGGGAAGGAAGCGACCGTGGCCTTAATTGTGGTACAGCCACAACAGTTTGCTAGTGTAAGAATGGGAACCACGGACTGCCGAGACTGGGCTCGAACCCACTATCCCGAATGCAATGTGATAAGTACGTGACACATACCGCGCAGCCACTTTCTCAGTAATAGGAATAACTAATGTATTTATTTATTCTTAATCTGTTTACCCTCCAGGGTTGATTTTCCCTCAGAATCAGCGAGGGATCCCTCCTCTACCGCCTCAAGCGCAGTGTCCTAGAGCTTCAGACCCTGGGTCGGGAGATACAACTGGGGAGGATGACCAGTACCTCGCCCCGGCTGCCTCATCTGCTATGCTGAATAGGGGCCTTGGTAGGTGGCATTTCCCTGGAGGAGAAGTAGGAAACCACGGAAAACCACTTCTTCCAGGAAGGCTGAGGTTGGAATCGAACCCACCTCTACTCAGTTGACCCACCGAGGCTGAGTGGACCCCGTTCCAGCCCTCGTACCACTTTTCAAATTTAGTGGCAGAGCCGGGAATCGAACTCGGGCCTCCGGGGTTGGCAGCTAATCACACTAACCACTACACCACAGAGACGGACAAATAATAAATCATAATGATAAAAAATACAGTTGGGACAGTCAACTCAATAAAAACGTATTTACAAGTGGTTGATGTTAATTAGAGTATAAGACGAATGGCATCATAGTGGGCAATTGCTACTTCAATGAAAAAATAAATAAATGAATTAAATAAATAAATAAATAAATAAATAAATAAATAAATAAATAAATAAATAAATAAATAAATAGAAATCAGTTAACTGACCGTATCTTTACGTCAGCTATGTTATTGATGTTCTTTATTGCGAACTAATTTACCACGCAAAGCATATGGCTAATTAATACAGCATGAATATAATGTTTCAAAACATTTGGTAATTTTCAAAATTGTGTGCCCATGTAACACCTGGCCTAATTGTGTTAAACTTAACGCAACGATACCATTATATCAAGGGTCTAAATTTTCTTTCAGAAATCGATATGGAGCAAATTTTTTAAAGGTCATATATTCAACCTGGCATAGAGTTTTTTCACGGTATCCCACATGACGAGTCGGAATTTATATTTACAGTATATTTAAACGGTCAGATTACCGATTATTATTTTAGAAATTTTATTTTACAAATGTAGGGCCTATCCCTTTCTGTGGCTTCCTTTTGGTGTTGGGACCATTTTTTATGAATATACGGCGTCAAATGCTTTATCCTTATACGGTACATCTTAATCACTTTTTTTACGTATTTTGGGTTCGGAGTAATGAATCATAAACGAAATAATGTTCTTATTAAGGTGCTCAGTCCATAGACTAGTTTGATTCACCGAGCTCGATAGCTGCAGTCGCTTTAAGTGCGGCCAGTATCCAGTATTCGGGAGATAGTAGGTTCGAATCCCACTGTCGGCAGCCCTGAAAATGGTTTTCCGTGGTTTCCCATTTTCACACCAGGCAAATGCTGGGGCTGTACAATAATTAAGGCCACGGCCGCTTCCTTCCCACTCCTAGCCCTTCCCTGTCCCATCGCCGCCACAAGACCTATCTGTGTCGGTGCGACGTAAAACAACTAGCAAAAAGAAAAAGAAAACTAGTTTGATTCAGCTTTCCATGGCATCCTATCGTGTGCTAATCTTCTAATTTCCACGTAACTAATAAATTCCACATCTACCCCAAACTGTTTGTCATATTCATACATTGGTGCCGTTTTTACCGCTTACACTTCTCGCAAAAACCAACTGAACTGAATAAGTCCTGGGTGCGTCAAGGCGTGTCCCATCATTCTATCTCTTCTTCTGGTCAAATTTCGCCAAATCGTTCTGCTCTCACCAATTTGATTCACTATCCCTTCATTCTTCAGCATTCTTCTGTAACACCACATTTTAAAAGTTTCAATTCTCTCTCGAGCTAGTTATCGTCCATATTTCACTTCCAAAAACGCCACGCTTCAGACGAAAGTCTTCAAAAGCATCTTTCTAACTCCTATATTAATGTTCGATGTGGGCAAATTTCTTTTCTTAAGAAATGCTTTCTTTACTTGTGCTAGTTTACATTTTATGTTCTCCTTACTTCTGCCACCGATATTTATTTTACTACCCGAGTAACAATATTCATCTACTTCCTTTAAGACTTCATTTCCTTCAGACGGTTGTGGAGCTGGTCTTCTGACCCCAACTTGGCTTAGTTCGGTGGTATTTGAAGGTGCTCAAATACGTCAGCCTCGTGTCGGTAGATTTACTGGCACGTAAAATAACTCCTGCGGTACTAAATTCCGGCACCTCGGCGTCTCCGAAAACCGTAAAGTAGTTATTAGGACGTAAAACAAATAACATTATTATTACAAATGCAGTACTTCTGTATCATCTGAGTTCGTTCGACTGCACTCCATTACTTCTGTTATGGATTTATTTATCTTGTACTCCTTCTCGAAGACTGAGTTCATACCATAAATTTCTCCAGATCTTCTGCAGATCCACATAAAATAACAATACCATCGGCAAATCTGGGAGTTTTGATTTCCTCTCCTTTCATTGTGATTCCTTTTCCAAATTCTTCTTTGGTTTCTTTTACCGTCTGTTCTGTATAAACAAAATCAGACACTTCAAAATTTTCTGAGTCACCTACACCCGTCAGTATTTAATAGAGACGCGGCGAGTATCATAATCTTTTCATATCCCACATTTCCAATCAAATGGAGCCTAAAATATTCGGATCCGATCTGGAGCTCCAAACGTGAGCACACAATTTCGTCGAATTCCACTTCTTGCCACCTCTTAAAGGATGCAGTACTTTTGCATACGTCTCTTCGCACAAGTCACAGCAAAGAGAAGCTGCCAGCAACGTTGCAGTCTCGTTATAATATGGAAGCTGCTGGAGTATGCCTGGTGTTTAGTAATGACATTCTGAGCACGATTAGTGCGTCCTAGTGCTATGAGAGGTGTTCCTCTAGGTTCAGTCGAGCTACAATAGCACTTTCTGGCCCAGTGCGGAAAGCAAAGGCAAATTATATCACTACTTACTTTTCCAAGTACACTTCATATTGCTGCTGCCATGGGATTTTTCGGTTACCCCATAACCGCATGAAGTTTGGTGATGCTATTTGAGGA